>NC_090839.1:51652400-53007400 GCF_028021215.1 Eschrichtius robustus | reverse complement strand
GAAGACCCAACGCAGACAAAAAAAAAAAAAAAAAAAAATCATAAAAAAAAAAAAAATCATAAAAAAAAAAAAAAAAAGACTCCGCCTGCTAATGCAGGGTACACGGGTTTGATCCCTGGTCCGGGAAGATCCCACATGCTGTGGAGCAACTAAGCCCATGCGCCACAACTACTGAGCCTGCACTTTAGAGCCCGCGAGCCACAACTACTGAGCCCATCTGCCACAACTACTGAAGCCTGTGCGCCTAGAGCCCATGCTCTGCAATAAGAGAAGCCACCACGATGGGAAGCCCGCGCGCTGCAACGAAGAGTAGCCCCGCTCACCGCAACTAGAGAAAGCCCATGCGCAGCAACGAAGACCCAACGCAGCCAAAGATAAATAAATTTATTTTTTTAAAAAAGCAGATGGAGATGTGGAAAAGTGGCTGTTCAGGGCCTTGAGGCTGGGTGAGGACTCCACCAGTGTCTGCCTCCAGAGCCCCTCCTCCAGTGTCCTCTCTGTCCCCCCCGCCACACTGTTAACCCGTGGCACGCCCCTTACGGATGTTCCCAGGCAGCCCTGGCCTGTGGTGGTGCACCTGGCTTTTGTCCTGGTTCTGCCTTCAGGCTGCAGGAGCTTTGCCGGGCAGGGTCTTTCTCTGCACCATGGGCCCTGACCAGGCCCAGGTGAGTCCTGGGGAGAAGGGGCTCCCTGGGGCTGGGAGCATGGGGAGCACGTGGCCAGCACCCATGACGGGGTGAGGCTGTCTTTGTCAGTCAGGGGGAAAGCCTCCCGGGGGCAGCTGGGCCAGGCCAAGCTGGGTAGAAGACTTAGCTGGGCCCAGGATGGCCAAGAGCCATGGGCCAGTAAGGCCAGGGATGATGGTGTCCTGCCAGGGTGGGCGCTGGCTGGGACACTGAGGTAGACCCGGCTCCCTCCTCCTGCCCTGGTTTTTCTGGCACCGCAGATGGCTCCCAGCAGCTGCCGCTAATGATGGATTTTCCAGAAAATGGGATGTGGAAAAACATTGTAGGGATTTTCCTTCTTTCCTCTTCTGCTTGAGGCCCTGGCTGGGGAGCTGTCCCTGGTGCCCCTGGTGGGTGTCTCATGCCTGCACTCACCCTTGTGTCCCACTGTCCTCCAGTCCCCGTCTCTGGATCATCTGACTGCCTAGGGCTTTTGCTTCTGGGCCCCTGCAGCCCGGCTTCTCAGAGGCACGGATTCCACAGCTGTCCTCCCTTTAGCCTCAGAGGAGCCCCTGCTTGAGTCTAACTGAAGTTTCTCATGGCACAGCCGTCCCCACTTGGGGCATTGTACTTGACATTGGGTGGAGTCTGTCTGCCTTTCCCTGGTCTCCTGGCCTGCCTCACCCCACCCCGGGGATGGTGTGGGTGCCCCAGCAGCCCACCTCTGGGCACACATGCTCGTGTGCAGTTGTAGAGGGCCTTGGCCTGTACTGGGAGACACCATGTGTGTGTGTCTCTCTCTCTTATTTTTTTTTTAAAGCAGATGAGACTGTCCCAAATTGTTTATTAGGTAGGAGTTTTACAAGCATTGCTTCCGTTAGCAGTATCAGCAGTGCTGGAGAGCGTTGTGCCTTCTCCAGGCTGCACGGCGAGAGCCCCACCATGCTTTGGTGATCCGCTGGGTGTCAGGATTCCTTCTTGTAGCTTTATGGAACGGATCAATGAGGATAAACTCAAAGAATTTGTATGTGGAATCTTCGCCAACCGTTAAGAATCCAGGGCTCTGCGGCCGTGCATTGGCATCCTGCTCGCTCCTCAGCAACAGACTGAAGGCTTTGAGTGAACTTCAGCGGCTTAACACAGTGATGCGCAGGTGCCATGGGCTCCCTTAGGCCTGGGCGGCTGCAGCTGCCGTGCCACACGCAAATCCCATGTCTCCCATATCCTGCTGGGCCTGGTCTCCCAGTCTGTGCGCTGGATCGGCCGGCTGGGGTTGGGGGGGGTGCTGCTGTGGAGGGCACGGTGCACCCCGGAGGAAGGCCGACTGCTGCCTCCCCCACTGCTCTTGGCTTGCTTGTGAGCACCCAGTTTGGCTTACCCAGTGGCACCGCCAGATGGAAGGGGGGAGCTAGGCTCCGTTGTGAGGGGCAGAGGTGACCCTGCCAGAGGGTCCCGTCACTATGTCCCCTGACCCCCAAGGGCCTCTCTGCTCCTGGAGTTCCTGGGACCCATGCTCTGGGCGTGTGCTCCCTGTCGCGCAGCCCTTGGGGGAAGGGACCTGCGTGTGCGCGCGCACACCCGCCAGTATCCAGATGGGAAACCCAGCTGCTCAGTGAGGTTGTCCGGGGCGCCTGGCTCGGGCGAGTCGGGGCGGGGCTCCGGCCCTGAGCCCACTGTCAGTGGACAGTGCCGCTTCTTGGAGTGGAGGAGGCCTTGCTGCCCTGACCTCCCCGGTTGGTGTGGGTGCTGGCCCCCCTTGCCCAGCCCCTCGCCGTCTGCTCCCCTATGAAGCCCCCGCTCTAGGTCCCGCTGGGCATCCTGTCTGCCCCCGCCTGCACTGACTTTCTCCTGCTTGAAGAGCAGAATGAAAGTGTGGGAAATGGAGGGGCCTGCCTGCTCTCAGGAGTGGGGTTATTACCGTGCACCCCTCCAGCGCTTTCTTTAGTTGAGTTTGAACAGTCATGGGGAGCGGGGGGACTGCATCTTGCAGCTGCGTTTCTCCTGCCTCTGTGGCTAAGCGGGGGTGTGAGCCACACCTGCTGACCAGCTCCTGTCACATCTCATGGGCGAGGGGAAAGACGGCTGTGCCTCGGGGCGTGCATGTGGCTGTGCTGGTGCCCAAAGCAGTCGGACTCTCAGGGCATGCGGCATTACTGGGTGGCACCCACACTGCCGTTTTGCGCTTGTTGCCGGGATAGAGCCTTTGCCAAACCAGGTGTCCCCCCAGCCTGCACGGTCAGGCCACTGGTCAGAGCAGCGGTGGGGCTGCAGGTCCTCTGGGCTGAAGCCTCCGTCCCCATCTGGTCCCAGCAGGAGCTCCAGTCACAGCCCTGACCCTGTGGGACCCCCGTCCAGTCTCAGAGGTCCCGCTGCTGGCAGGACCCTGCCCCTTGCAGCTATGTAGCTCTTTTGACTGTGCCTGAGGTTCTACTCACAGCCCCTCTTGAGGAAGCCTCTGATTCAGGGGAGAACTTTGGTCTTGCCCACCTTTGCCCACCTACTGCCTGTACCCTCCTGCCTGAGGCCTTATGATTTGGAGGCTGCCTGTGGCCTGCTGCCTCCCCAGGCAGGCTGCAGCCAGCATCAGCTGAGCACGTCATGTCCACATGCCGTCCACTCAGCGCCAAGTCTCCCGATGGCTGCCCCCTATGCAGAGGGAGAGACCGGGCTCCCAGGGGTTAGCTGAGTGCGTCCACAGTCCCCCTTTCCTCACCCCCTTGGTGGGGGCCGGAGGGGGACAGGAGCCCCTTTGGGCCTGGCTTCCCTCATGTCACCTGCAGGCAGGTGGTGCCCTTCCAGAAGTCCCCCAGGTGGCCACCTGGCTGTGTTGGAAGTCAGATCACGTGAGCAGCCCGACTGAGAACTGGCCCCCAGCCCTTGGCCCCCAGCCAGTATTTGGGTATAGGTGGCCATGAGGCCCCATGTGGATAGCAGGTCCCCAGGAAGGAGCAGTGGTCAGGGGCTGGGGTGGGGGCCATTTCCTGAGCCTCATTCCGGAAGTGGTCCTGGACATTGAGCCAGGCAGAGGTATCATACCAGGCATCCCAGCATCACCCCTGGGCATGGTCTTGGGGTCTGGGCTGGCACTCAGGCCCCTGGCTTCCAGGAGGGCCTTGTCTTCACACCAGCCAATTCTTATTAAGTTCTTGCTGTATGTGGGGCAGCGGGAGAGAGCAAAACCCATTCCAGAGGGTGGCTGATGGAGCTGGGCTTCAGGAAACCCCTCAGGCTGCCACGGGAGCTTGGATTAGAGGGACTGTGAAGGCTGGGCGGGTGCCCGGGGATGGGGGTCTGGACCAGGCTGTGGCTTGGGTAGGGTGGGGGAGTCTGAATGTTTTAGGAGCTGGGTTGACAGGACCTGGAGACAGATAGGCCTGGAGGAGGCATTGACAGACCTTTGGCCTCTGTATGACTGGGTGGTCATCAGTGGGAAGGGCAGGCCTGGTGAGAGGCATTCTGGGGACATCAGAGGGCCAGAGTGACACCTGGAAGGGCAGAAGCTCCAAGGGTGGGAGGCCCAGGCCTCGTCAGTTTGGAGACTATGGCGGGAGGTGTAGACCTGTGGGAGCACAGGGAGGCCTGGGGGGAGCGGCGACTGGAGGTGTCCACTGAGTCAGGCTGGTCCGGGGTCCCTGCCCAGGAGGTGGACGAGCCAGGCGACTGGCCTCCACCTCTATGCCGGGCGGGGAGGTGGAATTGTTGGCTAGAGAGTGTATCCTCGGAAAGACGAGCGAGGGGCTGGGGTCATGTAGTCATTGGAGTGTAGTCACTGGTGTGTCACCACCACGTCACCTGCATTGGGGGTGATGGTAGACAAAAAGTGCTGTTGTGCTGTTTTCATTGGTCTTTCTCCAGTTGTTATGAGACCGGATGTTTTTCTGTGTATCTGTGACATTTGTATATTTTTCGTTAATCTTGCCTATTCTTATCTTTGGCCTTTTTTTTGCCCCTGGAGTAGCTTGCTTTCTTTATGGTTTGTTAACAGCATATGTGGAAGGGGGATTATGGGCCTTTAATCCATCATCTAAATTGCTAGTGCTTTTCCCAGCTTGTAGTTTGTTTTCTGATTTTATGATATTTTGTGTGGAAGTTGCATGTTTTTGTGCAGTTGGATCTTTCGGCTTTTGTTTTACTTCTGCTCATAGTTTCATGCTTTGAGAACCCGTGACTCTTCTCCCGTGTCTTGCACTGTGTTCGGTTCTCTGATATGGTTCTGTTGAGCTTGAGGGCCTGGGATTATGGAGATCCAGCTCTAACTCTGGTGCCCAGACCCCAGAGACTTAGCACAGGCTGTCAGTACTGCTCTGCTATGGGGTCGTCCACCAGAGCCCCCTTCCCGTTTGTGTGGTCTGTGCCACATTCCCCCCACCCTCCAGCTGGTAGCAGCTGGGCCCCTGGCCCTGGAAACCCCTGGGCTGCCTTGTGTGCTCTGAACCGTGTGTGGAGGGGTGAAGCCTGCCCTCCATGGTGCAGTCCTGCTGGGCGAGGGGGCAGGGGGTGGGAGGGGAAGGGGCAGGGCATGGATGGAGGGCTGAGGGGACAGCTCTCTCCTGCCTCGGGCTCTCCAGATGAGAGTTCATTCAGGTCTTCCACCTCTGGCCCTGGGAAGAGGGAGCTCAGAGGGTGGGAGGCTGCAGCTGGAGAGCGTCTGAGGTGGGCCCGGGTGGACTTTGTGCCCTGCCTTGGGCCCCAGCACTGACCTGCAGCTGCTTTGCTCTCTAGAGATGTCTCCCACAACCTGCTCCGGGCGCTGGACGTCGGGCTTCTGGCGAACCTCTCGGCGCTGACGGAGCTGTGAGTGTCCCCTCCAGGGCCGCTGTGGGATTCCACGCGGTGGGCAGGTGGCGGCTGCCTGTCACTGTTGTGGTTAAGGGGGCTCGCGTCAGACCCTGTTGAATCTCTCCTTTCTTCCAGGGACATAAGCAACAACAAGCTTTCTACATTAGAAGAAGGAATATTTGCTAATTTATTTAATTTAAGTGAAATGTAAGTTTTGTTGGTTTTGGTGGCTGTCGGCAGCTGGGCCCATGGCCCCCACACCTGCCCTCTGAGCCTGCCCCGCCCCCTGCAGAAACCTGAGCGGGAACCCGCTGGAGTGTGACTGTGGTCTGGCCTGGCTGCCGCGCTGGGCAGAGGAGCAGCAGGTCCGCGTGGTGCGGCCCGAGGCGGCCACGTGCGCTGGGCCCGGCCCCCTGGCCGGCCGGCCCCTCCTCAGCGGCCTCCTGTTGGACAGTGGCTGTGGTGAGTGTGGGTGGGCGGGACACACTTGTTCCCTCCCTGCCTGGCAGCTTTGGCCAAGCAGCCGGCAGGAACCCTGCCGGTTTTCAGGGGTCTCCAGCCTAGGGTGGCAGATGGGGATCGGGGAACAGCTGCATGAGAGAAATAATTACAGGGGCTGAGACAGACTGACTGGGGGAGGGGTCAGGGAGGCCCTCTGGACCAGGGGACCATGTGGGCGGGAGGCGGGGAGACCAGCCTGGGGGTGGGGGTAAGTGCCACACAGCCGTTGGAGGGTCGGAGATGATGTGATCTGGGGTGTAGAATGGGGTGGAGTGCACCCTAGAGACCAGCCTGCCTGCCCCTTCCAGGTGAGGAGTACGTCGCCTGTGTCCCTGACGACAGCTCGGGCGCCGTGGCGCTGGTGGCTTTCTCAGCTGCCCACAAGGGCCCGCTGGCCCCTGAGGCCTGTAGCGCCTTGTGCTTCGCGGCTGGCCAGGGCCTCGCGGCCCTCTCAGAGCAGGGCAGGTGCCTGTGCGGGTTGGCCCGGCCTCCCAATGCCTCTTCGGCCTGCCTACCCTCCTGCTCCAGCCCCCCACTGCCCCCCGCCCCCACCTGCCGGGGACCCACCCTCCTCCAGAACATCTTCCCTGCCTCCCCAGGGGCTGCCCTGGTGGGGCCCCAAGGACCTCTGGCCTCTGGCCAGCCCGCAGCCTTCCACGTCACTGCCTCACTGCCAGTCAGCTCCACGCGCTGGGACTTCGGCGACGGCTCCCCTGAGGTGGACGTTGCTGGCCCGGATGCCACTCACCACTATGTGCTGCCTGGGCGCTATCCCGTGACAGCTGTGCTGGCCCTGGGGGTCGGCTCTGCTCGGCTCTGGGCAGAGGTGCGAGTGGAGGCGGCTCCCATAGCCCTGGAGCTCATGTGTCTGGCCTCTGTGCATAGCGACGAGACCCTGAAGCTCGGCGTCCGAAACCGTGGCGGCTCCGGCCTCGAGGCCACCTACAGCATCGTGGCCCTGGGCGAGGAGCCAGCCCGAGGTGGGGCCGCCTCGCCCCTGGGCCTGAGTCGGGGTGGGTGGGGCAGCCCTGGATGGGCACACATCGATGCCCCGTCTCTCTGCCCTCTGACCCCCCAGTGGTGCATCCGCTCTGCCCCTCGGACACTGAGATCTTCCCTGGTAACGGACGCTGCTACCGCCTGGTGGTGGAGAAGGCGGCCTGGTTGCAGGCGCAGGAGCAGTGCCGGGCCTGGGCCGGGGCCGCCCTGGCCATGGTGGACAGTCCTGCCGTCCAGCACTTCCTGGTCTCCCGTGTCACCAGGTGCCTGCCCAAATGCTGCTGGTCCTCGGAGAGGCTGGGAGGTCGGGGGAGGTCCCCAGAATGCTGGGGTGGGGATGGAGCATGAGCACACTGGGGTATCTGGAGGTGCTGTGTCCGGCCAGCCAGCCTGGATCTGGGGATGAGGAGCCATGTTGTGCCCGTGGGTGGCCGTTCCTATCCGCTCTCTCGGCACAGACGTGGACACAGGGGTGCCCCCTGTGGGAGGTGCACCCCCGGCCCTGTATCCTGCCCCCACTGTCCCTTGCTGGGCCCCTCCTGGCAGGGACAGGGGAGGTTCTGGTGTGACCATGGTGGCTGCGCTTCCTCCTGCTCCTCATGCTGCTCCCCCCTGGGTGGTCACTGCTGCCAAGCGCTGCCCACGCACGAGGAGCCTCTTGGACACTCTGGCTGCCCAGGCCTGTGGGGGCGTGTGCTCTGTAGTGGTCACCATAGGTGGCCCCGCCTGGTCTCTAGTCAGCCCTCAGCACCTGCCATGGCTGGGGGGCGGGATGGGGTGGAGGCTGGCCCCCCTCCTCTCCCAGGGTCCCTGTGTGGGAAGGGGCTGATTGGACTGTGGGTCACCCTGGACTTCCCGAGGGGAAATAGAGGCCCAAAGCAGTCAAAGCCCTTGCCCAAGGTCACTTGGTTCGCAGGTAGTAATGCAGCCCCAGCACCCAGCTCTGACCACAGCACCTCAGCCACCCCTGCTGCCTGTCCCTCTGTCTGACCCTGTCCCAATATTTGTCCCTGTCCTTGTATCTACAAGCCCTGCCTCCAGGAGGGTCTCTCTGCCCTGGCAGAGCTTTGGGGAGTAGCCTGTTTGGCGGCTGATTTGTGGGTGTCTTGGTCCCCAAATGCCACACCTGGAGCCTCACCTCCGGACACACACAGGTCTACGTGGCCCTGGGCCAGAGTGAGGTGGAGCCCCATGAGGGTCTCAGCTGGGCCCCTGGCCCCGTCGGATGGGTGATTGGGTGGGCATTGGTGTGGGCCTTGCTTGCCAAGTCATGTCTGAGCCTCAGTTTCCCCATTTGGAAAGTGGGGACAGAGGCAGAGCCTGCCTGACAGGCTGCTCTGAGGAGGGTGCCCCCAGAGAGAGGGCAGAGGGAGGGGTGCTCGTCTCCGGGGAGCCCCTGAGCGCCTGCCCTTCCCTCTGTCTGCCTGCAGGAGCCTGGATGTGTGGATCGGCTTCTCAGCTGTGGAGGGGGTAGAGGTGGGCCCAGCGCCACAGGGTGAGGCCTTCAGCCTGGAGAGCTGCCAGAACTGGCTGCCCGGGGAGCCGCACCCCGCCACAGCTGAGCGCTGCGTGCGGCTCGGGCCTGCTGGGCAGTGCAACACGGACCTGTGCTCGGCACCGCACAGTTACGTCTGTGAGCTGCGGCCCGGAGGTGCGCTGGGGCCCCTGGGAGGCTGGGGAGCACCTGGTGCCCTGGCCCAGGACACCCCTCCTCCAAAGCATACAGGGTCCCCTGGCCACCCCGGGAGCTCCTCCCATCCTGGCCAGGACAGCTGCCCCTGGCACCCCAGTTCATTCCTTAGCTGTTCAGTGTTCGTTAGGTGTTGGCTGAGTGTCTACTGTCCCGGACTGAGCCCACACTGGACAAAACAGGTGGAGGGAGCCAGGGGCTACTGCCACGTGGCTCAGTCCCAGGTCTGGCCCCACCCTGGGCCCCCAACACACTCCTCCTCGGCCTGGGAACAGCACCTCATTGCACACTTGCACCCCAGGCCCTGTGTGGGATGCAGAGAACTTCCTCGTGGGAGCACCCAGTGGGGACCTGCAGGGGCCCCTGAGCCCCCTGGTGCAGCAGGAGGCCCTCTCAGCCCCCCGGGAGCCCGTTGAGGTAGGCTGGCCTTCCAGGCTTCTTGCCCTGGCTGTTGCAGTTCCCTTTAAAAAACAAGAAGCCTTTTTCTGGGCCTTATTAACATTCTGTGTCCAGTAGAGTCAGTGCAGAGGGGAGTAGCACCCAGGCCTGGCATCGGGAGAGCCCTGAATGCTCCTGAGCCTTTTCTCTCGGTGCTTGGGGATTTTTTAGAAATGAAGGTACAATTCCTGTTGCTCACAGATGGTTTTGACCTGATTTTTTTCTCCTGAGTGACATTGTCTCCCACTGTGTGAAATGAGGCCAGTGGGGGCCTCTTGAAGGCCCATCTGGTGGCTCCTCCCCTCTGACCTGGTGGGTGTTTGGGCATCGGGGTGGGGCCGGCTGAGGGCCGGGGTTGGTGGAGCTGAGTGGCCCCCCTGCCCTGGCAGGTGATGGTGTTTCCTGGCTTGAGCCCGAGCCGCGAAGCCTTCCTCACTGCTGCCGAGTTCGGGACCCCGGAGCTCAGCGGGCCTGCCCAGCTGCGGCTGCAGGTGTATCGGGCCATGCGAGGAACAGGTGGGACTCCATCCTGGCAGTGGGACTTGGGGGGCTCGAGCGGCCTCTCTGCACTGTGGTGTCTGCTGTTCCCTTGCCCACTGGACTGGTCTCCAGCATCAAGGTGGACAGAGTGGGGTCCACAGAGATGCCAACTCATGCTGGGGATCCCAAGGATGGGTTTGGTGGGGAACTTGCTGGGGCTGGGGACTCTCTGGGGTCAGTCAGCTGGCCTGGTGTGGGGAGGGTTAGAGGAGTGATGGTGGGGGACGGGTACACTGCCTGGCGTAGCAGGGCGTCCTTATGATCTGTTAGCAAATTGGGGTACCTGACACCCCTTCTTTCCTTGCAGGGGCCCCAGGAAACAGCAGCGAGCCCCAGAGTAGGTCCCTGGAAAACAGGACTGAGCCCATCCCTACATGCACACCAGAAGGACACCCGTGCCCCAGATCCAACATCTGCCTGCCTCTGGACGCCCCCTGCCACCTTCGGGCCTGTGCCAACGGATCCACATCAGGGCTGGGGCTCCCTGGGATCTCCTATGCATTGTGGAAAGAATTCCTCTTCTCTGTGCCTGCGGGCCCCCCCGCCCAGTACTCGGTGTGTATCACTGGCCTAGGTGCCTTCTGCCTCCCCGTCAAACACAAACAAAATGCAGATTGTTCTGCACAGCCCTCCAGGTCCCCAACCCACCCGTCTCCCGCCTCGGCAGTGCTCTCCTCCTCTGCCAACCGTGAGAAGCTCCCGCCCCAGGGCCTTTGCACTTGCCTTTTAAGGAGGACTCTTCCCCTCTCTGGGCAAGGCTGGCCAATGTCCAGAAGTCCCTCCCCTGTCTGGGGAAGCCCCACCCCTGCCTGCATCCTCTCTGCCCTGTGTGTTCCGTCTGTCCCCATCTTGAGTGCCTTGGGGACCCCTGTGAAGCCTGATGGTGTGTGAGTGAATGAGGAGTGTTGACACCCCTGTAGGGGGTGACTCTGGGTTACCCCAGGGGGGTTCTGCCGCCCGCTGGAGCCCCTGGCCCAGTGCTGCCTACAGGTCCCTGACCCACTGTGAGGACCTGACACAGGCCCACCCCCCTCTCCTGTAGGTCACCTTCCACGGCCAGGACAGCCCCCTGCTCCCTGGTGACCTCATCAGCTTGCAGCACGATGCCGGACCGGGCGCCCTCCTGCGCTGCCCCCCGGCACTCGGCATCCCTGGCTCCAAGGCCCCGTACTTCTCCACCAACGTCTCAGCCTGGCTGGCCCACCTGCCTGCCCAGCTGGAGGCGGCCCCGGCTGGCCCTGCCTGCGCCCTGCGGCTGCTTGTTGCCACAGAGCGGCTCACCCCTCTGCTGGGCCTGAGCCCCAACCCGGGGCTGCGGCGGCCGGGACGCTATGAGGTCAGGGCCACAGTGGGCAACAGCGTGTCCAGGCACAACCTGTCCTGCAGCTTCAACGTGCTCTCCCCGGTGGCAGGGCTTCGGGCCATCTACCCGGCCCTCTACGACGGCCGCCTCTACATGCCCACCAACGGCTCGGCCTTGGTGCTCCAGGTGGACTCCGGTACCAACGCCACGGCCACGGCACGCTGGCCTGGGGGCAACGTCAGTGCGCCCTTTGAGGCTGCCTGCCCTGCCATTGTGGCTGCCCTGGTGCCCGGCTGTGCCCACGAGGCCAATAGCACCCTGTTCTCGGTGCTGGCGCTGCCCAGGCTCAGCGAGGGCGAGCACGATCTGGCAGTTGTGGTGGAGAACGGTGCTGGCCAGGCCAACCTCAGCCTGCGGGTGAAGGCTGAGGAGCCCATCCGCGGTCTCCGCGCCACGCCCAGCCCTGAGGCTCGTGTGCTGCAGGGCGTCCTGGTGGTGAGTGTGGGCCCCCCTCCCCCGCCCCGCCCCGCCCCGCCCTGAGACAAGGTGCCTATGCAGAGGGCGGCCTCTCCCCAGCGAGGAGAGCACTTGGCCGCTGAGGACAGTGGGCTCAGTGTCAGTTTCTGGGCAGGTCCTGTTCAGTGGCTCCTCAGATGTTTCGTTAATTCCTAAGTTACTGGGAAGTCACCTGTGAAACAGTTGCTCTGAAAACGCTTCTTTTTGCTGTCACATTTCCTGCACGAATTGTCAAGCTCTTCACCCACCTCTGACCTCGCTGATCCTGGGTGTGTTTTCGGGGCCCTGCTGTGTTCTCACCTGGCTAAAGTGAGCGCTTTTTGAGGTTGGGGTCTGATGCCACCCGGCCACTGTCGGTGCCACTCCGGGAGGGGCTGTCCCTGTCCCTGTTCTGGGAGCACCCACCTCGCATAAGGCAGCCACCAGTTCTGCAGCCTTAGCACAGGGGCTGTTGGGCAGTTGTATCCCCTTCCCCGGGCTTCCCTGTTCACACCTGTTCTATCAGGTGACTCAGGTAAACATCCAGAACCATGAGGCCCATTGAGACTCACGTGCCTTCCCAAATGGCACTGTGCTGTCCAGCTACGGGGGCCTGAGCAGGAGCCCTGGGATGGGGGTGCACAGACTGAGGTAGGTTGGCTTCTTGTCACGGGTGTTGGGTTTACTTTACAGATGAGGAAACTGAGGTACAGAGAGGTCAGGATGTAACCAAGCCCAGGCTCAGCCCTGCACTGTGTGGCCTCTTTAGCCTAGAGGGAAGCCCCATAGGGAGCTATGTCCAGGCAGATAGACGTGGGTTGAGGGCACAGTTGTTCCCCCAAAGACCCTGGGCTGGGGCAGGGCCATGGCCAGCTGACGCTGTGCCCTTTTGCAGAGGTACAGCCCCGTGGTGGAGGCTGGCTCGGACGTGGTCTTCCACTGGACCATTGATGACAAGCAGTCCCTGACCTTCCACAATGTGGTCTTCAACGTCATCTACCAGAGCGCCGCCGTCTTCAAGCTCTCGGTGGGCGGGGGGCGTGGGCACAGGGTGGAGAGTAGGGTGGGGGGGGCGGGGGGGGCGGGGGCTGGGCTGTCCGCTGCTCACCTGTGCCTTCTGTTCTGCTTTGCTCCCGAGGACCCCATGGCAGCTGTGGGTGAGTGCGGGGAGGGGCTTTGTCCACGCTGCCCTGTGGCCGGCTGGTGGCCTGCTCACTGCCGCCTGTCCCCACAGCTGACGGCCTCCAACCATGTGAGCAACGTCACCGTGAACTACAACGTCACCGTCGAGCGTATGCACAGGATGCGGGGCCTGCGGGTGTCTGCGGTGCCGCCCGTGCTGCCCCCCAATGCCACGCTGGTGCTGGCGGCTGATGTGCTGGTGGACTCGGCCATGGAGGTGGCCTTTCTGTGAGTGTGCTGGGCCCCTGGGTGGGGCCCCAGCCTCCACCTCCTCATCTGTCAGGACGTGCTGGGTACATAGGACGTTGGGAGCGGCTGCGGGGCTGCAGCAGGGCGGGTGGTACCCTGAAAGGAGGTGCAAGGAAAGGGACTACAGCCGGGCCCTCCCCACCCCTCCCTCCTACCCCTGCCTCCTAGCCTGCTCACCGCCTGCTCGCTGCCCTGGCAGGTGGTCCTTTGGGGATGGGGAGCAGGTGATCGGCCAGTTCAAGCCTCCATACAACGAGTCCTTCCAGGTCCCAGACCCCACAGTGGCCCAGGTGCTGGTGGAGCACAACATCACACACACCTACACTGTCCCAGGTAAGGGGCAGGCCTGCTGCCCTGCCAGCCTCCAGCTTGGGCGAGCCCTGCCCCGGGGACAGCCCCTCCCTGGGGGACAGCCCCCCTTGGTCCTGCCTCCCGGGATCCAGCCTGGGCTGATGGCGCAGGGCCCTCACTGGGGTGAAGAAGGGATGTCCAGGGTTGAGGGGTGGATTAGGCCTCTGAGACCCATGATTCAAGTCTGCTGGCCAGAAACCGGACCCTTCTATCCCCTCCTGACTCCTCCCCTGAGCCTTTTTTGGGGGAGAAGGGAAGGTTCCTTTTAGTCATTTTTGAAATTCCAGAAGCCTCACACACACAAATGCAGAGTAAACAGTGGTGCCCCTATGATCCCAGCCCTGCACCTATGCCTGCCCTGTCACCCCAAGGGCACTCGTACCTGGCGACGGTCGATCTTCATATTTCTGCCTCAGCCCTGCGTCTCGCCCTGTGCTGAGAGCACCTGGGCCTGGGTCCAAGGGCGTTCTCTGTTCACGTTATGACTGGGGCCCTGCTTTGCGCCTCACCCCCACCCCAGGCCCCTGCCCACAGCACGGGGTTAGGAGGGGTTCTGCTGAGTAGGTGGTGGCGGCGGCTCCGGCCCCGTCCCCATTCTGGGCCTGTCTGCCAGGTGAATACAACCTGACCCTGCTCGTGTCCAGTACCTTCGAGAACCTGACGCAGCAGGTGCCTGTGAGTGTGCGCGCAACCCTGCCTGCCATGGCCGTGGCCACGGGCAGCCGGGTCCTGGTGGCTGGCTGGCCTGTCACCTTCTTCCCACACCCGCTTCCCTCGCCTGGGGGTGTCCTGTACACGTGGGACTTCGGGGATGGCTCCCCAGCTGTAACACAGCCCCAGCCAGAGGTCAACCACACGTTCGCCTCGAGCGGCGCATACCACATCCGACTGGAGGTCAACAACACGGTGAGCAGCACGGTGGCGAGTATCAGCGTCCGTGTCTTCGAGGAACTCCGTGGCCTGACCGTGAGCCTGAGCCCAGCCGTGGAGCAGGGTGCACCCGTGGTGGTCAGCGCCAGCCTGGATTCGGGCGACAACCTCACATGGACTTTCGACATGGGGGATGGCACGGTGCTCACAGGCCCTGAGGCCACGGTAGAGCACGTGTACCTGCGGGCACAGAACTGCACGGTGACCGTGGGCGCGTCCAGCCCCACTGGAAACCTGGCCCGGAGCCTGCCCATACAGGTCTTCGTCCTGGAGGTGCTGTGGATCGACCCTACGGCCTGCATCCCCACCCAGCCACACGCCCAGCTCACAGCCCACGTCACCGGGGACCCTACCCACTACATCTTCGACTGGACCTTCGGGGATGGCTCGTCCAACACAACCGTCCGAGGGGACCCGACAGTGATGCACAATTTCACACGTAGCGGTACATTCCCCTTAGCGCTGGTCCTGTCGAGCCACGTGAACAAGGCGCATTACTTCAGCAGCATCTGCGTGGAGCCCGAGGTGGGCAACATCACTGTGCGGCCCGAGAGGCAGTTCGTGCGGGTCGGGGACGCAGCCCGGCTAGTTGCCTGCGCCTGGCCCCCATTCCCCTACCGCTACACCTGGGACTTCGGCACCGAGGATGCTGCTGCCCGCGTCGGGGGCCCCGAGGCCACATTCACCTACTGGGACTCAGGTTCCTACCTGGTGACGGTCACCGTGTCCAACAACATCTCAGCCGCCAACGACTCGGCACTCGTGGAGGTGCAGGAGCCCGTGGATCTCACAGGCATCAGGGTCAATGGCTCCCACGTGCTGGAGCTACAGCAGCCCTACCTGTTCTCTGCTGTGGGACGCGGGCACCCCGCGACCTACCTGTGGGAGCTGGGGGATGGCGGGCGGCTCCAGGGCCCTGCGGTCACCCACGCCTACAGCAGCACGGGCTGCTTCCCCGTCAGGGTGTCCGGCTGGAACGAGGTGAGCCGTGGGGAAGCCCAGCTGAATGTCACCGTGCAGCGGCGCGTGCGGGGGCTCAGCGTCAACGCCAGCCGCACGGTGGTACCCCTGAATGGCAGTGTGAGCTTCAGCACCTCCCTGGAGGCGGGCAGTGACGTGCACTACTCCTGGGTCCTCTGTGACCGCTGCACACCCATCCCTGGGGGCTCCACCATCTCCTACACCTTCCGGTCTGTCGGCACCTTCAACATCATTGTCACTGCTGAGAATGAGGTGGGCGTCGCCCAGGACAGTATCTTCATCTATGTCCTGCAGCACATCGAGGGGCTGCAGGTGGTGGGCGGCGGCGGCAGCTGCTGCTTCCCCACCAACCGCACGCTGCAGCTGCAGGCCGCAGTCAGGGATGGCACCAACATCTCTTACAGCTGGACCGCTCAGCGGGACAGTGGCCTGGCCCTGGCTGGCAGTGGCAAAGCCTTCTCGCTCACCGTGCTCGAGGCTGGCACCTGCCACGTTCAGCTGCGGGCCACCAACATGCTGGGCAGCGCCTCGGCCAACCGCACCGTGAACTTTGTGGAGCCTGTGGGGTGGCTGGCCGCCGCCGCCTCCCCGAACCCGGTGGCTGTCAATGCAAGTGTCGCCCTCCGTGCTGAGCTGGCTGGTGGCAGTGGCGTCACTTACACCTGGTCCCTGGAGGAAGGGCTGGGCTGGGAGACCCCAGAGCCATCCACCACCCACACCTTTCCCAGCCCCGGCCTGCACCTGGTCACAGTCACGGCCAAGAACCAACTGGGCTCAGCCAACGCCAGCATTGAGGTGGCTGTGCAAGTGCCTGTCAGTGGCCTCAGCATCAGGGCCGGTGAACTGGACTGCAGCTTTGTGGTGGCCAGTTCCACCGTGCCTTTCTGGGGGCAGCTGGCCTCGGGCACCAACGTGAGCTGGTGCTGGGCCGTGCCGGGTGGCAGCAGGCATGGCCAGCACATCGCCATGGTCCTCCCCGACGCCGGCACCTTCTCCATTCAGCTCAACGCCTCCAACGCGGTCAGCTGGGTCGTGGCCACACACAACCTCACGGTGGAGGAGCCCATCGTGGGCCTGGTGCTATGGGCCAGCAGGAAGGTGGTGGAGCCCGGGCAGCTGGTTCACTTTCAGATCCTGCTGGCCGCCGGCTCGGCCGTCAGCTTCCACCTACAGGTCAGCGGGGCTGGCCTCGAGGTGCTCCCCGGGCCCCACTTCTCCCGCAGCTTCCCCCGGGTCGGGGACTACACGGTGAGCATCCAGGCCGAGAACCACGTAAGCCGGGTGCAGGCACAGGTGCGTGTCTCGGTGCTGGAGGCCGTGGGTGGGCTCCAGGTGCCCGACTGCTGCGAGCCGGCCATTGCCACGGGCGCCGAGAGGAACTTCACGGCCCGGGTGCAGCGGGGTTCCCGTGTTGCCTACGCATGGTACTTCTCGCTGCAGAAGGTCCAGGGGGACTCGCTGGTCATCCTGTCGGGTCGCGACGTCACCTATACCCCCGTGGCCGCGGGGCAGCTGGAGATCCACGTGCGAGCCTTCAACGAGCTGGGCGGCGTGAACCACACGCTCGTGGTTGAGGTCCAGGATGTCATTCAGCATGTGGCGCTGCGCAGTGGCCGCTGCTTCACCAACCGCTCGGCCCGCTTCGAGGCTGCCACAAGCCCCAGCCCCCGGCGTGTGGCCTACCACTGGGACTTTGGGGACGGGGCCCTGGCAGAGGACACAGAGGTTCCCTGGGCGGCTCACTACTACCTGCAGCCTGGGGACTACCGTGTGGAGGTGAACGCCACCAACCTGGTGAGCTTCTTTGTGGCACAGACCACGGTCACCGTCCACGTGCTGGCCTGCAGGGAGCCCGAGGTGGATGTGGCCCTGCCCCCGCAGGTGCTTATGCGGCGTTCCCAGCGCAACTACCTGGAGGCCCACGTTGACCTGCGCGACTGCGTCACGTACCAGACTGAGTACCGCTGGGAGGTGTACCGCGCCACCAGCTGCCAGCGGCCTGGGCGCATGGCCCGGGTGACCCTGCCCAGTGTGGATGTGAGCCGGCCCCAGCTGGTGGTGCCACGGATGGTGCTGCCTGTGGGCCACTACTGCTTTGTGTTCGTGGTGTCGTTTGGGGACACGCCGCTGGCACGGAGCATCCAGGCCAATGTGACAGTGGCCCCTGAGCGCCTGGTGCCCATTGTCGAGGGTGGTTCCTACCGTGTGTGGTCGGACTCTCAGGACCTGGTGCTGGATGGGAGCAAGTCCTATGACCCCAACCTGGAGGACGGTGACCAGACGCCGCTCAGCTTCCACTGGGCCTGCGTGGCCTCGACACAGGTCAGCCACATGGCGGGGCAGTCGTCCTCCTGATCCCCCTTAGGTCGTTTGTGTGAATGAGGCTGGCAGGCTCTTGGGTCCGCTTGATATGTCTGAGTGCCTGGTGGGCTCCATCCCAGCAGGGTGAGGGGTCTTCCCAGCCGTCCCTGGGCCAGGCTCTAATTGGAGGCAGGCCTAGGGTCTCACCCCCGTGCGCCCCCCTCCCACCACCCCGTTATGGACTGCAGAGTGAGACTGGCGGGTGTGCGCTGAACTTCGGGCCCCGTGGGAGCAGCGTGGTCACCATCCCCCGGGAGCGTCTGCAAGCCGGTGTGGAGTACACCTTCAACCTGACTGTATGGAAGGCAGGCCGCAAGGAGGAGGTCACCAACCAGACGGTGGGTGCTGCCCTGGCCCAGCCCTGGGTGGAGCTACCGGCCCCCAGGGTAGGGGGGACTGCCAGAGAGCCTGAGTGCACAGGGCCCCTGCCTGCACATAGTACTGAGCACCCATTTTTTTTTTTTTTTTTTTTTTTTTTTTATCTTTGGCTGTGTTGGGTCTTTGTTGCTGCGCGTGGGCTTTCTCTAGTTGCGGTGAGTGGGAGCTACTCTTTGTTGTGGTGTGCAGGCTTCTTATTGTGGTGGCTTCTCTTGTTGCGGAGCACGGGCTCTAGACGTATGGGCTTCAGTAGTTGTGGCACACGGGCTCAGTAGTTGTGGCTCACGGGCTCTAGGGCACAGGCTCAGTAGTTATGGCGCATGGGCTTAGCTGCTCTGCGGCATGTGGGATCTTCCCGGGCCAGGGCCTGAACCCGTGTCCCGTGCATTGGCAGGCAGATTCTTAACCACTGCGCCACCAGGGAAGTCCCCGAGCACCCATTTTTAAGGTTTTTTTTGGTTTTTTGGTTTTTTGGTTTTTTGTTTTAGTGCTTCTAGAAGCTATTGCTTTTAAGTTATTATTACTCTTGATGCTAATTCTACTTAATGAGATGCTCATCTGGCATTGCTTTCTTCTAAAAAGGCCATAGCTGCACATGAAGCTTAGAGGCGCAGCACAGGCCCTAGTGGTTTGTGAGAAATTTACTGTCTCCGCAGCACTGAAGGCCAACAGCGAGGAGACACGTCCCTTCCCCAGAGCATGGTGTCCCCTCCCTGAATGGGGAGGGCCTGTTCTTGCCTGTGTGTAGAGCACGCTCTCTCTCCCTCTCTAAGCCGCCAAGTGGTCAGGACCACGTATGCTTGGCCCCATGGCACCACTCCTGCTGCTGTAACAGGAGCGGGTGCATCAGGCCCTGCTGGTGCCCGGGATGGGGTGTCCGTCCCCCATGCCAGGTTTCTGCCCGGAGTGGCCGTCTGGGGCTGTCTGATGTGGGCCCCACCCCCAGTGCAGAGAGCAGTGCGAGGCTCAGACGGGGCCGCGCTGAGCTGAGCTATGCTTGTCCCCACGCGGACACTCGTCCATCCGTACCTTCATGCCTCTGTTCATCTATCCGTTTGTAGCCGAGCACCTGTCGAGTGCCTGCTATGTGCCAGGCCCAAGACCGGCCCGGGGTGCTGCAGAAAATAAGCCCATCATGGTCTGAGCTTCATTAAATTCCCTCCTCCCCCTATCCTCCCCCCCACTGCCCCTCGCTAATCCTAGGAGTCACAAAGTGACGTAAATATCCTGGGTGAGGGCTGAGCTCATGGCCACACAGAACCTGGGCTTTGGGCTGACTTAGGAGTTGGCTGGGCCTGAAAGGAGCTTCTGCAGGTGGGAGGATGGCAGGGGCAGGAACCCTGCTCTTCCATGGGTTTCGCTACCACCCACCACATGGGGCAGACTCAAGGGTCTGGGCCTCAGGAGCAGAGCCCCAATCTGGAGGCTCCTGGCCAGGGTGGGCATGTCTCTCTCTAATCCTGCCCGGCCTCCAGGTGCTGATCCGGAGGGGCCGGGTACCCATTGTGTCCTTGGAGTGTGTGTCCTGCAAGGCGCAGGCGGTGTACGCAGTGAGCCGCAGCTCCTACGTGTACCTGGAGGGCCGCTGTGACAACTGCGGCGGGGGCTCCGAGCGCGGGGTGAGCAGGGGGCCCCGGGTGGGGACCTAAGGTGCGGGGGCCTGGGGGAGACCCGTCCCTGAGCACCTGCGATCTGGGTGCCCCCTCAGCGCTGGGCCGCGCACAGCTTTAGCAATGAGACGCTGGTGCTGGACGAGACAACCACGTCCACGGGCAGTGCAGGCATGCGGCTGGTGGTGCGGCGCGGCGTGCTGCGGGACGGCGAGGGCTACACATTCACGCTCACGGTGCTGGGCCGCTCAGGCCAGGAGCAGGGCTGTGCCTCCATCCATCTCGCCCCGAACCGCCCTCCACTGGGGGGCTCCTGCCGCCTCTTCCCGCTCGAGGCCGTGCGCGCCCTCACCACCAAGGTGCACTTCGAGTGTGTGGGTGAGTACAGCCATGGAGCCCTGGTGATGGGGGGCATGTGGGGACCCCGCTGATGCCCTGGGGGCCCACAGGCTGGCAGGACGAGGAGGACGCAGGTGCTCCACTGGTGTATGCCCTGCTGCTGCGGCGCTGTCGCCAGGGCCACTGCGAGGAGTTCTGTGTCTACAAGGGCAGCCTCTCCATCTATGGGGCCGTGCTGCCGCCCGGCTTTGCGCCCCACTTTGTGGTGGGCTTGGCTGTGGTTGTGCAGGACCAGCTGGGTGCCGCCGTGGTCGCCCTCAACAGGTGAGCCTGTGCCCGTGGAACAGGGCCTGGCCGGGGGTGGGAGGGGGGCCCGCCACCTGTTCATCCACAACCTCTGCCCACAGGTCTCTGGCCATCACCCTGCCAGAGCCCCCCGGAGAGTCCCCTGACGGCCCCCCAGATCTCACGCCCTGGCTGTACAGCCTCACAGAGAGCACGCTACCTGGGCTGCTGCGCCAGGCCGACCCCCAGCACGTCATCGAGTATTCGCTAGCCCTTATCGCTGTGCTCAACGAGGTCAGTGCGGCCGAGGAGCCCCTCCTGCACTGGCCTCTGTGCTGGGGGTGGCCCAGACACCCTCTCCTGACCAGGGCCTCGGTACCACTCCTGCTCCCAGCAGCACCCACTTGCGGGGCCCTCCCCAGTGCCAGGCTGCCCCCTCCTCTCCTCGTGCCCCTAGTCCCCACGTGGGGTCCTGGGGAACGCCCCTTTTGCCCTTGACACAGGGCTCGAGTCGCCACTGGTATTAGGCAGCGGCCGAGATGCCTGCCCTTGGCCGGCCTGCACTGTGGGCAGGGCTGCCCATCTCCTGCTGACGGCTCCCCTGTGCCTGCAGTACGAGCAGGCCCTGGCCATGGCGGCAGAGCCAGACCCCAGGCGGCAGCTGCGCGCCCAGATACGCAAGAACATCACTGAGACCCTGGTCTCCCTGCGGGTCAACACCGTGGACGACATCCAGCAGGTTGCGGCCGCCCTGGCCCAGTGCACGGTAGGACGAGACACAGGCCCTGCGGCAGCCCTGGGCCCCCAACCCTGACGACCCGAGAGCTCCTTTCCCAGCCAAGTCTGTGTGGCCACGTTCCCGTTCTCAGCTGTCCCAGCGTGAGCCACAGGTGCCCCCCAGGGTGACCCTGCAGGGGTCCAGGGCACAAGGCCCAGGTGTGGGGAGGGGCGAGGCTGTTCTGTGCTCTCGCCTGTGGGCCTGTGGTTACACCTGACCCCACCACCCTCGCCTAGGACTCAGCAACCGGGCTGGGCTGGGCTCTGTCTTGACGGCGGGGGGGACTGTGCTCAGGGTGGCAGGGGATTGCTGCCGAGGCCTCGTGGAGGAGAAGGGAAGGGAAGGTCTTCTGGGTGGGGGTCGCCCTGTCTGCGACCTGGCTTACTTGGCTGTGTGTGTGGCTGGGGTGGCCAGTGGGGCCACGTTACCTTGAACTCTGCCTGTGTGTGGGGAAGAGCCACTGAAGGGCTCCTGGCAGAGATGCCCATGGTTGTAGCCGTGTTTGGCATGGATTTTCCAGCTGCAACATGAAAGGTGGTTTGGAACGGCTCCACGGAGGTGGGGA
The DNA here is from genome assembly GCF_028021215.1 of Eschrichtius robustus. Lineage (NCBI taxonomy): Eukaryota > Metazoa > Chordata > Mammalia > Artiodactyla > Eschrichtiidae > Eschrichtius > Eschrichtius robustus. The sequence goes on along the minus strand of NC_090839.1, from coordinate 52,985,981 downwards.
GGCCACCGTCACAGAGGCTGCTCCAAGATCACAGCGAGCATGGCGGAGCTGAGCTGGGCTGAGGGGCAGAAGTGGGGGGAGCTGCTGCTGAGTGGCCCCTACCTGGCCTGGGTTAGCCAGGCTGGAGTGGGGCTGGACATGGTGATGGGCTCCCTGCAGGTGTCCAGCTGGGAATTCGTGTGCCGCTCGTGCCTGAAGAAGACACTGCACAAGCTAGAGGGCATGATGCGCATCCTGCAGGCCGAGACCGCCGCGGGCACCGGGACGCCCACTGCCATCGCCGACAGCATCCTCAACATCACAGGTGTGGGCGCCTGCTGCTCCCCGGACCTTCCCCCACCTCTCCCTCACCTCTACCCACCTTCCAGTCTCTGCCCCCCACCGGACCTCTCCCCCCAACCTCTCCCCCAACCTCTCTGCCACCTCTCCCCCCACCAGACCTCTCCCCTAACCATACCTCTCCCCCCGACCGTTCCCCATGACCCCTCTCCCCACTTCTCCCCCTAATCTCTCCTATCCGTAGGTGACCTCATCCACCTGGCCAGCTCGGACGTGCAGGGCCCACAGCCCTCGGAGCTGGGGGCAGAGCCGCCGTCGCTACTGGTGGCGTCCAGGGCCTACCAGCTCTCGTCGGCCCTCATGGGCATCCTCATGCGCTCTCGTGTGCTCAACGAGGAGCCCCTGACCCTGGCGGGTGAAGAGATCGTGGCACAGGGCAAGCGCTCGGACCCGCTGAGTCTGCTGTGCCAGGGCGACGCCTCGGGCCCCGGCTGCCACTTCTCCATCCCCGCAGCCTTCAGCGGGGCCCTGTCCAACCTCAGTGATGTGGTGCAACTCATCCTCCTCGTCGACTCCAACCCCTTCCCCTTTGGCTACATCAGCAACTACACTGTCTCCACCAAGGTGGCGTCCATGGCTTTCCAGACACAGGCCGGCACCCAGATCCCCATTGGGCAGCTGGCCTCAGAGCGCGCCATCACCGTGAAGGTGCCTAACAACTCAGACCAGGCTGCCCAGGGCCACCGCATCCTTGCTGGCTCCGCCGTCGTCCAGCCCCAGGCCTCAGTCAGTGTCGTGGTCACCCCCGAGAACAGCAACCCTGAGGCCGGGCTTCACCTGCAGCTTACTTTCATGGTGCTGAACGGTGCGTGGCGTGGCGTGGTGGGGCCCTCGGTGGGCGGCCTCCTCTTCCCTCCCGTGGCCCAGCCTGTGTGGGGCAGTGGGGTGGCCAGGTGAACAGGCGTTTCTCGCGGGCACCCCCAACTTGTGGCCTTCGGTAAAGTCTGTCTCCTGTTTTATGGGGCCGTGGGGGCCTGGCGGGAGGGCAGCAGGGCGGCTGGGGAGGGCTTCCGGGGTTGTCCCCTGGGGTGTGTGAGCTGCCCGGGCAGGGGTCTGAGCCTGCACATGCCACCTGCAGAGCACTACCTGCCGGAGGAGCCTGAGCCCTACCTGGCCGCCTACCTGCACGCTATGCCCTGGCCCAACGAGCACAACTGCTCCGCCAGCAGGAGGATCAGCCTGGAGGTCCTGGCAGGCGACGACCACAGGCCTTACACCTTCTTCATCGCCCCGGGGTGAGCACGTCCTGCCCTGGACCTGGGAGCAGTGGAACTTGTTGGCGGGGTGGGGCTGGTCTCTGAGGGCAGGTGGACATGATCGGATCTGTACGTGCCAGGGCCCGGGGGCTCCCTGTGGGGTTTGGGGAGCGGGCCAGGCCAGGTCTGGCCATGACACCCCCCAATTCTCCCAGGACCAGAGATCTGGGCACGAGCTACTACCTGAACCTGACCAGCCACTTCCGATGGTCAGCACTGGAGGTGTCTGTGGGTCTGTACACGTCCCTCTGCCAGTACTTCAGCGAGAAGGAGATGGCATGGCGGACGGAGGGCCTCGTGCCCCTAGAGGAGACCTCGCCCAGCCAGGCTGTCTGCCTCACCCGCCACCTCACCGCCTTCGGTGCCAGTCTCTTTGTGCCTCCCAGCCACGTCCACTTCATCTTCCCCGTGAGTGGTGCTGCATCCTTGGACTGCTGGGGAGCCCCGGCTCCACCCTGAGCAGGCGAGGGCTGGGCTGCACCCCTGGGGCCTGACGGCTCTGTCTCCCCAGGAGCCAGCCTCAAGCGTGAACTACATCGTCCTGTTGACGTGCACTGTGTGCCTGGTGACCTATGTGGTCACGGCTGTGATCCTGCGTAAGCTGGACCAGCTGGACGTCAGCCGGGTCCGCGTCATCCCGTTCTGCGGGAAGGGGGGCCGCTTCAAGTATGAGATCCTGGTCAAGACCGGCTGGGGCCGGGGCTCAGGTGAGGGGGGCTGCCTTCCCGACGGGGACTCTTGTAATAGAGGGGTGGCTTCCAGCAGGGGTTTGGGTCACCATGGCTGTGCCAGGCAGCAGCTCTTTCATCTGCACAGCGACCTGTGGGCACGCAGTGGGCTCATAGTCCCTGTGGGCAGCTGCTGACGTGCGCAGCCGGGTGGAACAGCCTGACGATTGGTGTGGGAAATGATTATTAAATGGTAATAAGTCGTCCTGGTGAAAAGATTGTTTTCAAGACATCAAAAGCTCTTGAACTCTTGGTTAAAAATGTGGAAAGAAACGTGATGATGTGGAGTTAGTATAGTGTAACATAAAGCGTTAGACGCTGAGAACTAAAGTGCCTTATTTCTTTGTGGGAAACTTACCAAGAGTAGTTTGAGCAGCGCTTGCCTTCTCACCTGTAATTGCCACCTGAGGGGGCATCTTTGTGCCTCGGCCAGCGGACACTTTGCTGCCGACCTCTTGTCGTGCTCTCCTCACTGTGAAGTACCTCTGAGAGTTCTTTCCACGTGAAGTTTTTGCCGGCATCCATTGCTATGTGACGTCTTCATCCTTTTTGTCGCAACCATTGCTCTCATGTTGGTGAGTTTGCTGTCAGCGACGGCCTCTCCAGAGCCCCTGGGGCAGCGGCAGCGGCAGCGGCAGCGGCCCCGTGGTCGGCTGTTTCTTCAGTCATGTGTTTGCCTTTGATGCAAAGTTCGCTTCCTTGGTACCATTTTTCTTTTCTTTGCTGTGCTTTCGTCTTTGTTACCTGGTTCTCTCTTTTATTTTTATTTTTTAATTTTTTTTGGCTGCGTTGGGTCTTCGTTGCTGCTTGCGCAGGCTTTCTCTAGTTGAGGTGAGTGGGGGGCTACTCTTCATTGCGGTGCGCGGGCTTCTTTCTCACTGTGGTGGCTTCTCTTGTGGAGCACGGGCTCTAGGTGTGCAGACTTCAGTAGTTGCAGCACGCAGGCTCAGTAGTTGTGGCTTGCAGGCTCTAGAGCTCAGGCTCAGTAGTTGTGTTACACGGGCTTAGTTGCTCCATGACATGTAGGATCTTCCTGGCCCAGGGCTCGAACCCGTGTCCCCTGCATTGGCAGGCGGATTCTTAACCACTGCGCCACCAAGGAAGTCCCTCTCTTTTATTTTTAGTTTTTAAATTTTTTTCTGGTCCTCTGTGTTGATGACCCACTTTTATAAAACGTCGTGTAGGTTTATCGCTAGGGACATGGAGGCAACGCTGCTGTGCACTTGGTGGTCCGTGTGGGGACTGAGAGGTGTATGGTGACTGGTCACCAGCAGCCTCTGGGAGAGGTGACGTCACCCATCAGGACATGCATCTCTTGTGTAGCGGACTGAAGGCTGGCAGCCACCTTCATGTTCCATGCTGTTACTTGCAGTTAAGGTACCACCACAACTGGCATTTGAATTGCGTCACTGGGGGCCGTTCATTTAACGGTTTGAGGCGACTGAGATCCATTTGTATCAGAGCCGCAGGGCGAGGGCTGCCTGTGCCTGTCGAAGGAAGGTTGTCAGGGCAGACTCGCCCGGGGTCAGTGTCTGGTGGGCGGCAAACCCAGAGTCCTGCCCCCTGTCCCTCCGTCCTCCAGGGACCACAGCTCATGTGGGCATCATGCTGTACGGGGCAGACAGCCGCAGCGGCCACCGGCACCTGGATGGGGACGGAGCCTTCCACCGCAACAGCCTGGACATCTTCCAGATCGCCACCCCACACAGCCTGGGCAGCGTGTGGAAGATCCGCGTGTGGCATGACAACAAAGGTCTGGGGGCCCCGCTGCTGCCGCCCCCACCCCTCTGCTGCCCACCCAGCCCTGACCGCCCTGCCCCTCCCCTCCGCAGGGCTGAGCCCCGCCTGGTTCCTGCAGCACATCATCGTCAGGGACCTGCAGAACGCCCGCAGCACCTTCTTCCTGGTCAACGACTGGCTGTCAGTGGAGACGGAGGCCAACGGGGGCCTGGTGGAGAAGGAGGTGCTGGCGGCAAGTAAGGCCCTGCCCCGGTGGCAGGCCATGGGGTGGGGGTGGGGGGGGTGGGGCGCCTGGCCCTGGGATCTCCTGAAGCCCTCCTGTCCCCGCCCAGGTGATGTGGCCCTGCGGCGGTTCCAGCGCCTCCTGGTGGCCGAACTGCAGCGCGGCTTCTTTGACAAGCACGTCTGGCTCTCCATGTGGGACCGGCCACCTCGGAGCCGCTTTACACGTGTCCAGCGAGCCACGTGCTGCATCCTCCTCATCTGCCTCTTCCTGGGTGCCAACGCCGTGTGGTACGGTGCCGTGGGAGACGCTACCTACAGGTGGGTGCTGTGGGGGTCGGCACGCCCTCCCTCTGCCCAACCCCCAATCCCTCCTGCCCCACCCCCCAAGCCGGCCCCGTCTCTCCTCTCCTGCCACAGTATGGGGCCCGCGTCCAGTCTGATCCCACTGAGCATCGACATCATCGCCGTCGGCCTGGTGTCCAGCCTGGTTGTCTACCCAGTCTACCTGGCCATCCTGTTCCTCTTCCGGATGTCCCGGAGCAAGGTGGGCGGGGCTCCTGGAGCGTGGGCACGGCTGCCCCTGCCGAGGGCTGTGCTGTTAAGTATGGCAGCCAGAGAGGGGTCAGGAGCCGGGGGAGAGATGCAGGGTGTCAGAATCAGGAGTGAACAGGGGTCACTGCTGACACCACTCAAGCAAACAGGACTGGCTGGGGAACCGGCTGATGCCCACGTCTCATAAGAAAGGGTCATACACCATGACAAGTGGCATTTCCCCCAGGAACCCAGAATGAACATCCTTAGCTGTATGTGGCTGGGTTTTTTTGGGGGGGCAGGGGGGTTGTTTTTTGTTTTTTTAAAATTTTTGGCCACGCCACGGGGCATGCAGGATCTTAGTTCCCCAAATAGGGATCGAACCCACGCTCTCTGCAGTGGAAGCACGGAGTCCTAACCAGTAGACCGCCAGGGAATTTCCCGTGTGTGGCTGTTTTTATATATATGTATGTGTGTGTATGTTTATTTTTATATATATATATATTTTTTTTTTTTTTTCTTTTTGGCTGCGTTGGGTCTTCATTGCTGCGCGCAGGCTTTCTCTAGTTGCAGCGAGTGGGGGTACTCTTCGTTTTGGTCCACGGGCTTCTCATTGCAGTGGCTTCTCTTGTTGCGGAGCACGGGCTCTAGGTGCACAGGCTTCAGTAGTTGTGGCACGCGGGCTCAGTAGTTGTGGCTCACGGGCTCTAGAGCACAGGCTCAGTAGTTGTGGTGCACGGGTTTAGCTGCTCCATAGCATGTGGGATCTTCCCGGCTCAGGGCTCGAACCCGTGTCCCCTGCATTGGCAGGTGGATTCTTAACCACTGCGCCACCAGGGAAGTCCCTGGCTGTTTATATTTAAGTTGATTAAAATTAGATAAAATTAAAACTTCAGTTTCTCCATTACACCAGCCACACTTCAGGTATTCTGTATTGGCACGTGGCGAGTGGTTCCTGTGATGGACAGTGTAGGTGTAGAATGTGTGCATCTAGAACATTCTCCAGGACAGCACTGCTCTAGATTCTGCCTGCCAGGAGCAAGCATGCCTCCCCACAGCAGGGGCCCAAGCTGCCTCCCACTGACCGCCTGCCTCTCCTGCAGGTGGCCGGGGGCCCGAGCCCCACACCAGCAGGGCCGCAGGCACTGGACATGGACAGCTGCCTGGACTCATCTGTGCTGGACAGCTCCGTACTTGCCTTCCCGGGACTCGGTGCTGAGGTGCGGGCTCCCCAGGGCCTGCCCGGATGGGGTTGTGTTCTGGGCAGCCTGGAATCAGGTTTCCTCTGTGCTTCTCAACAGGCCTTTGCTGGACAAATGAAACACGACTTATTTGTGGAGGATTCTAAAAGGTGGGGGTCCCTAGAGAAAACGTGAGCCGTCTCTCCTGTAGGTCAGCTGCGCCTCTCATGTGCTGCGTCACATATCCTCGTCCGTGTGTCGTGGCACTGTCCCGGGAGTGTTTGCTCAGCAGCCCCACGTGTCCACGTGTGACGGGACTTGGGTTGGGTGTGTGTGCAGATGTGTCCCCCGGGCTCCCCTTGCTGACCTGTCGCCTGCAGCCTGGTGTGCTGGCCATCCAGCGAAGGCACCCTCAGTTGGCCAGACTTGCTGAGTGACCCGTCCGTCATGGGCAGCACCCTGCAGCGGTTGGCCCGGGGCCGGATGGGCCGCATGCTGGGCCCAGAGGATGACAGTCTCTCCCTGGTCAGCCCCTCCTCACCTGCCAAATACTTCTCAGCTTCAGGTGGGTGAGCAGGGGTGAGGAGGGTGGTGTCCCCCAGCTCCCCCCAGGAAGGCTCCAGGGCTGACACATTTTGCTCCCTCCAGATGAAGACCTGATCCGGCAGATACTGGCTGAAGGGGCTGGCAGCCTGGCCCCCACCCAGGACACTCAAGGAGAAACGGACCTGCTCGCTGGCCTGTGAGTGCCCAGCTCCTGGGGGTGGGGGGCAGCAGGGAGCCCAGCCAGTAACCCTGCTCCCTGGCTGGGCCTGCCCTTGTGCTGTCCAGCTATTGTGGGGCTGGGGCGAAGTTGTTAGGCCTCAGAGTCCCTCATCTGTTGAAAGACCTCGTGGGGTCACCAGGGTCCAGCTGGTGTTCCCTTTAGGGTGGCAGGAGGGAGGGATGTTTGAGTAACAAAAGGCCACCAGTGTGAGGCTGGCAGGACCTGCCGTGATGCGGGGTCGTTGCAGGCTTTTAAATAGCTAATGTTTCTCCTTTCGACACTATTTCAATTTCATGGTTTTTCTTCTCTTTTCTTTTCTTTTGGCCGCACGGTGCGGCTTGTGGGATCTTAGTTCTCTGACCAGGGATTGAACCTGGGCCCTGGCAGTGAAAGTGCCGAGTCCTAACCACTGGACCGCCAGGGAATTCCCTTCAGTTTTATGTTTTGTTTTAATTAATTAATTAATTAATTTGTTTAATTAATTAATTTATTTATGGCTGTGTTGGGTCTTCGTTTCTGTGCGAGGGCTTTCTCTAGTTGTGGCAAGCGGGGGCCACTCTTCATCGCGGTGCACGGGCCTCTCACTATCGCGGCCTCTCTTGTTGCGGAGCACAGGCTCCAGATGCGCAGGCTCAGTAATTGTGGCTCACGGGCCCAGTTGCTCCGCGGCATGTGGGATCTTCCCAGACCAGGGCTCGAACCCGTGTCCCCTGCATTGGCAGGCAGACTCTCAACCACTGCGCCATCAGGGAAGCCCCCCTAGTTTTATGTTTTTAAGAATTTCTCAACTTCTTGGCTGCTTTCCAATTTAGTAACAAAGATTCACATAGAATTACCTCATACCTCTTTTCTCATCTGTATCTATTTTAATATCCATATTTCCATTCCTTTTAACTCTTCTAATTTTCAAGCAACCAAAAATTACTGAGATATACGAACTCTCCCAGAACACAGAGAAAAAGGTAAAGCTTCTCAATTTATTTAACGAAGACAGATAACCATGCCATGATGGAATTTTAATGAAGGAATTGCCAATCAATTTGGAAACCTATGCTATGAGGAAGCCCTGGTAGTAATTAGCAGCTGACCACCCCACCACCTCCAGCCCAGAGCCCTCCCTGACACCCAGGTCCAGACATCCACCTGCCAGTAAGCAACTTCTCCGCATGAGTGTCCAGGGCAGCACAGACTCACACAGCAACACGAGATGTCTCAGGAAAGGGCAGGTGCACTCTTGGACTGACCAAGAGAAAACTCTTGGATTCATTCTCGACTCCTCTCTTTTCAAGTACTTCCTCACACGAGCCTTTAACAGATTCTGTCTGCTACTTTCCAGATTTGGAATCTGACCTTCTCTCCACTTGCCCTTGCACCTTCCATCCAAACATCATCCTCTGCCTGGACCATTCTGGGGCTGACTCAGCAGAGTCCTGTTCCTCCCTTACAGCTCACCTTCCTTCTCCCTGCAGCAGACTCTGCCACTGCCCTCCTGGGGTGGGGAGGGGGGCACATTGGTACGGGCTGTTGGTGGGAGGCCTCAGCTCTTCCCCATTTGGACCTCAGCACTAGGCTGCTTGAGCATCCTCACAACATGGCGACCAAAGTGAGTGATCCAGGAGAACGAGGTGGAAGCCATAGTGTCCTTTGTGGCCCAGCCCCTTATTCACACACGATCATTTCCACAGTATCCTCTTGGTTAGGAGGAAAGCATCACTGGGGCCATCCAGCAGGTGGCCTGCTGCAACTGGGCACAGTCCTCACGATGCTCCCCCAACCACACTTGCTCTGGCCCCACCCCCTCCCTGTCCCTCTCCTGCCACCTCCGTCGCCCACTTCCTTTGGCTATGGCTTCCCTTGCTCTTCTGTCCTCATCTTTTATATTTGCTGCTCCCTCTGCCTGGAGGGTTCTTCCCAAGACAGGAGCCTCACGTTCTACTTCCTTCAGGTCTCCTCTTAGATGCTTCCTGATCAGAGCCTTCCTTCCTGCCCCGTGTAAATAATGTAAAAGGCACGGGAACGTGGGCGCGTGCTCGTGCAGGGCAGAAACAGGCCTCTGTCTCCATGTCCTCCCCTGCTTCGCTTATGCTTTCTGTCTGCTTCCCCCACCAGCATGTGCACATGACATGCACACGGACTGTGCTCTCGTCTCTCAGTGTGTAGAGCAGGGCCTGGCATCTAGTTAGGGGATGTCATGCTGGTTGTGACCAAAGGAATCAGTGAACCCAATCAGACACAGCCTTTGCTCTCCTGCAGCTTAGAGTCAAATGTCAAACTCTGTGTATGCTAGCTGAACCACTGATCCTGATACGACCTGTTTCTATCTGCATGTAAAATATAAACACATGTAGAGAAAAAGGACTAGAAATAACTATTAACACTACTGTTCCTTGCATGATGGAAATCTATTTTCTACAAATAGTTTATGCTACTTTTATAATCAGAAAAGTCCATTTCAAGAAAAAAGTGTGTCCTGTGTATTCATGTCTGTTCTCTCTGTGCTGTCCCACCTCCAGAAGCCGTTAACGCCTTTTATTCCCTGGGAGACGCACAAAACCAGAAAGGTTTGCCGCCACTCAGCGGCAGGCATGTCTGGAGGCCCATTCTCTTCAGGGTACAGCTGTGCGGACCTGCCGCTAAGTGTGTGCACTTTGTCCCCAGTTCATGGCTGTCACTGTCTTGCTTCCCTCTTTTCTTTTTCCCCCTTCTCCTCTCTGCTCCGGCTCCCGTAGCTGCCCTCTCTCTGTAGCAGCTCTGGAGCCCGGAAGGTCAGGTCGGGCGGCGCCGGGAGAGACAGGCAGCTCGGCACGTGAAAGACACATGTATGTTTCCTTGTCCAGAAGCCGGTCTTGGGTTTCGCGTGCAGGGAGGCCTGGTTTGCTGGCACAGAGATCAGGCTGGGGGACGAGGCTGGAGGCCGGATGGTGGCGCCGTGGGGGGCGATGGCTGCTGGAGCGGTGACAGGATGGAGGGGCAACAGGTCACAGTGATGTGAGGCGAGGACCGGGTCCCAGAGGAGGTGACCTGGCCCCTCCCCAGAGTGACCAGTGGTGTTCTGGCCTCCAGCACCATCTCCACCTGGCTTGGGGCAGTGTCCTCTCTCTGCACGGACCAGGAGAAGGGAATGCACGGGCCCAGAGAGGTGGGCTGGCCGTGCCTTGGGCGGCGTGTGGGCCGACAGGTGATTGCTGGCTGCTCCCCTCTGCCTGTGCCTCAGGTGCAGCGCCCCTGGTGAGAGGAATCAGACGCTGATGCTGCCAGGGGAGAGGGGGCTGCCCAGCTCGAGCCTGACGTGGGAGCAGCCCCAGCCGGCAGAGCTGTCCAGGACAGGTGCGCTCCCGAGTCCCCAGGTTGGCCCTCCCCACCCCTTCCTCTGCGCTGCTGGTGACCTGTCTGTGTCTGCCTCCCCAGGGCTGGTGGAGGGTCTGCGGAAGCGACTGCTGCCGGCCTGGTGTGCGCCCCTGGCCCACGGGCTCAGCCTGCTCCTGGTGGCCGTGGCCGTGGGGGTGTCAGGGTGGGTCGGCGCTGGCTTCCCCTCCAGTGTGTCTGTCATGTGGCTCCTCTCAAGCAGTTCCAGCTTCCTGGCTTCGTTCCTCTTCTGGGAGCCACTCAAGGTAAGTGGGATGCAGGGGGGCCAGGCTGCCAGCCTCTGGCACCCACGGGCCCCTCTGATGCCAGCCCTGGTCCAGGTCCTGCTGGAAGCTCTGTATTTCTCGCTGGTGGCCAAGCGGCTGCACCCTGATGAGGATGATACCCTGGTGGAAAGCCCGGCCGTGACGCCCGTGAGCGAGCGTGTGCCCCGCGTGCGGCCACCCCATGGCTTTGCGCTCTTCCTGGCAAAGGAGGAAGCCCGAAAGGTCAAGAGGCTGCACGGGATGCTGAGGGTGAGCTCAGGCCACGCAGCCAGCGCCTGCCCTCCCTCTCTGGCCTCCTGGCCAGGGCAGCATCTTCCAGGAGGTCCTGCCTTTCTCAAAAACCTCATCTGCACCCTCTTTCTGACCACCAAATGCCCTTTAGCAGGTGGTATAGGGCTCTGCAGCCCCCGCCCCAACTCCCTCCCATCACCTCTTGGCCCATCCTCCTGCCCAACTCAAATGCCTGCTCCTTCCTGGCCTCACTGGGCCCTGGTGCTGCTCCTTGGCCTTCACGGACCATGTCTGCCCCCAGGCCTGGCTCTCAGCACAAGGCCCCCTGGCTGTGGGCACTTTGCTGCCCAGCGTCTGGAAGCCCTGCTCTGTCACGGGTGGGGTGGGGGCAGGCTGGGTTCGGCTGACTCCGGGTCATCCCTGCCCCCCAGGGCCTTCTGGTATACATGTTCTTCCTGCTGGTGACGCTGCTGGCCAACTATGGGGACACCTCGTGCCACGACCATGCCTACCGCCTGCAGAGTGCCATCAAGCAGGAGCTGGACAGCCAGGCCTTCCTGGCCATCACCCGGTATGGACGCCCCGATATGCAGGCACAGGTCTGTCTTCTCGGCCAGGGTGGTGCTGATGCTGACCAGGGTCCACCTTGATCCCGCCCTTGGTCCAACCCAGCCCGTAGGGGATATTGGGAAGTACCTCAATACATTTTTGGTTGTCAGAACTGGAGTGGGTGTTGCTGACAATGGGTAGAGACCACAGATACTGCTCAACACCCTACGTGCCCAGGACGGCCCCACTATATAGTGTTATTGGCTCCTGAGTGTCAGGAAGCCCAGGCTGAGGAACCAGGTTGTGCCTCGTCCCCTGGGGTAGCACTGGTCGCCTCCCCCTGGCTGGGCCGGGGCTGCAGTAGCAATGCTGTCTGGGCCTCTGACCCCTGGTGGGCACCGGAAGCTGAAGGATGGAGCATGTGACTCTGTCTGGTGTGGTCAGGTCTGATGAGTTCTGGCCGTGGATGTCCCACGTGCTGCTCCCCTACATCCACGGGAACCCGTCCAGACCAGAGCTGGGGCCCCCACGACTGCGGCAGGTGCGGCTACAGGAAGGTGAGCTGGGGAGGGGCACCCTGGCACTTACCCTTCCTTTTTTCCAAAGAGAAGCCTTTGGCCAGGGTCTGGTTCCAACTCCCTTAGCTGGGTGATCTCCCTGCCTCAGTTTCTCGATGTGTAGGTGAGACAGTGACATCTATCTTCTGGGTTGCTGGGAGGGTTCGGTGAGATCCCATAGAGCTCAGCCTAGGAGGCTGGTGAACAGTCAGTGCTCCTGGTTTGGCCGGGCTCATTCCCCAGCCCTCTGCTTTCAGCACTCTGCCCGGACCCGCCTGGCTCAGGGGCCCCTATGTGCTTAGCAGCCTCAGGTGGCTTCAGCACCAGCGACTACGGCATTGGCTGGGGGAGTGCTGCCCACAATGGCTCTGAGATGTGGGCCTACTCGGCGCCGGACCTGCTGGGGTGAGCACGGAGGGCAGGTTAGGGTGCCCAGGGGGCAGGGGGAGTTCTCCAGAGGAGCCCCTCGTTCCAGCCCACTCCCAGGTTCTGCATGGTGCCGGCTCTGACACTGTCCTCCTCCCTGGCAGCGTCTGGTACTGGGGCTCCTGCGCCGTGTATGACAGCGGGGGCTACGTGCAGGAGCTGGGGCCCAGCCTGGAAGAGAGCCGCGCGCAGCTGGGCTTCCTGCAGCTGCACAACTGGATCGACAACAGGTGGGCGCCCTGCCCTCAGCTCCCTCCCGACCCCCGCCCACTGTGCACATTGGTCACATCTGCGGTCCGGCTCACTCCCACGCCCAGCTTCGCTGCTTCCGATCATCCCCTGAAGGAGCCCAGCGAGCCCGCCTGCAGCCCCGTGGCCTCCCCGGTGCACGCCTCACCCTCCCCTCAACACCTGCCCCCAAGCCTCTTCTGCGAGCGCATCGGCTTCTCCTGGCGCGGCCCCTTCCTTCCCACCCCGTCTGACTCCGGGCCCTCCGCGCAGGAGCCGTGCAGTGTTCGTGGAGCTCACGCACTACAGCCCGGCGGTGGGGCTGCACGCCGCCGTTACGCTGCGCCTGGAGTTCCCGGCGGCCGGACACGCCGTAGCGGCGCTCAGCGTCCGCCCGTTCGCGCTGCGGCGCCTTAGTGCCGGCCTTTCGCTGCCGCTGCTTACCTCGGTAGGCCCCGCCCCGCCCCGGCCCCCGATGGCCCCGCCCCGGCCCTGACCCCGCCCCGGCCCCGCCCCCACAGGTGAGCCTGTTGCTGTTCGCTGTGTACTTCTCCGCGGCTGAGGTGCGCGCCTGGCGCAGGGAGGGGCGTGCGCGCGCCACGCGGCCTGGGACCTGGGCGCGGTGGCTGCTGGTGGCGCTGACGGCGGCCGCAGCGCTGGTGCGCCTGGCCCAGCTGGGCGCCGCTGATCGCCAGTGGACCCGCTTCCTGCGCGGCCGCCCGCGCCGCTTTACCAGCTTCGAGCAGGTGGCACAGCTGAGCGCCGTGGCCCGAGGCCTGACCGCCTCGCTGCTCTTCCTGCTTTTGGTCAAGGTGAGGGTTGGGCCGGTGGGCCGGGGCGGGCCGGCGTTGGCGGGGTCGGTCGGCTGACGCCTTCTGTCCACAGGCTGCCCAGCAGCTGCGCTTTGTGCGCCAGTGGTCGGTTTTCGGCAAGACGCTGTGCCGGGCCCTGCCAGAGCTCGTGGGGGCGGCCTTAGGCCTGGTGGTGCTCGCCGTGGCCTATGCGCAATTGGCTGTCCTGGTAGGTGCCAGTGGGGCCCTCGGAGAGGGTGGCTTAGCCCAGGCCGCGCCTCACTCATGCCACCTTCCCCACAGTTGGTCTCCTCCTGCGTGGACTCACTTCGGAGCGTCGCCCGGGCCCTCCTGGTGCTGTGCCCCGGGGCTGGGGGTCCTGCCCTGTGCCCTGCGGAGTCCTGGCGCCTGTCCCCTGTGCTGTGCACGGGGCTCTGGGCCCTGCGGCTGTGGGGTGCCCTGAGGCTGGGAGCAGTCCTCCTGCGGTGGCGGTACCACGCTTTGCGTGGGGAGCTGTACCGCCCAGCTTGGGAGCCGCAGGACTACGAGATGGTGGAACTGTTCTTGCGCCGGCTGCGCCTCTGGATGGGCTTCAGCAAAGTCAAGGAGGTGGGTACGGCCCAGTGGGGGGGAGAGGGACGCACCCTGGGCCCAGCTGAGCCCAGGGCGCAGCCGGACTGACCGAGCCCCTGTGCCGCCCCCAGTTCCGCCACAAAGTCCGCTTTGAAGGGATGGAGCCCCTGCCCTCCCGCTCATCCAGGGGCTCCAAGTCTTCTCCGGATGTGCCCCCACCCAGCGGAGGCTCTGACGCCTCCCGCCCCTCCACCTCCTCCAGCCAGCTGGATGGGCTGAGCGTGGGCTTGGGCCGGCCGGGGCCCCGAGGGGAGCCCGAGCCTGAGCCCTCCCGTCTCCAAGCCGTGTTTGAGGCCCTACTCGCCCAGTTTGACCGACTCAACCAGGCCACGGAGGATGTCTACCAGCTGGAGCAGCGGCTGCAGAGCCTGCATGGCCACAGGAGCAGCGGGCCCACGGCCTCACCTCCCCCTAGCCCCTCCCCAGGCCCGAGGCCAGTCCTGCCTAGCCGCCTTGTCCGGGTCAGTGGAGGCGTTGGCTTGGCTACAGGCCCCAGCAGGGCATCCCTGCGGGCCAAGAACAAGATCCACCCCAGCAGCACTTAGCCCCAGGGGATCTGGGCTCATGCCTCTTCTCTGGGGTGGGCCTGTGGCTTCACTCTGGCCCCTCAGAGCCAGAGCAGACACCGCTCAGTATTATTACCTTCTGCCACCCTCGAGGTTTCAGGCCAGGCAGAACAGCTGCACGCAGGTCCCCCAGAGAGCAGGCAGCACTTGTCTGTGTCTCTCTGTGGGCTTCAGCACTTTAAAGAGGCCGCGTGGCCAGCTAGGACCCAGGGTCCCCTCCCCAGTTCCCTGTGGGAGGACACAACAGTATTGGACTGAGTGCCCGGCCTCTGAGATGCTAATTTATTTCCCAAGTCCTCAGGTACAGCGGGCTGTGCCCGGCCCCACCTCCTGGGCAGACATCTCCCCCTTGCTAAGGATCCAGGCTATGGGGGATGGAACCTGCACCTCCTGTCATCCTCCCCCCTAAATTATTACCTCCTCTGTCCCCCTGCTGAGTGCATTCACCTCCAGCTGCCACTGCGTGTCTATTGTCTGTCAGTAATTTATGTGGGGTTAAAATGTATATATTTTTGTACGTCGCTTTATTTTTCAATAGGGCCAAGGGGCCTGGTGGCTGAAACAGCCTGTGCCCACTGTCACCCACCTTAATGGGGAGCTGGGACTGCAGAGCTGGCCTCCCTCCCCAGACACCTGCCCACACAGCTGGGGAAGCAACAGCCACTTCTTGGCTCCAAGTCTGGCCTTGGGCAGGTGCTGGGCAGAGAGGGCGGTTGGACGGGCGCAACCACCCCAGGCCATTCTTGTCACCACCATGGCCTTATTCTCCTCCCCTGCCCAGGCCTGCTGGTGGGTCTGGGTGAGGTGCAGCACCAGTGCATGGCGCAGGGCCCTAGGGTGGGTAGGGGGAAAGATCTCTCCCCGGGGGCTGGCCCCCGGGCCAGGGGAGGCGAGCATGACAGTGCACATGGTGAGGCTTTCCTGAGGGCAAGGCCCCAACAGCAGCCTGACAGGCCCCCTCCCCACTCCAGTGGGCGTGGCCAAAGCTACAGCCTTGATCCCACCCCACCCAACAGACGAAGTCAAATAAATGAGTTGACTGACCGTTCCAGTGTCTGTGTCCACGCCAGTGTCTGTCTGTGTCCAAGCACACAGGCCTGGGCCACACCAGCACTTTATTTGCACAAATAAATACCACCCAGTGTGCCTCACGGGGGCAGGGAGAGTCCGGCAGCATGGCTGCTCAGGTGACAACTGGGGGAGCCCAGGCACGTGCTCAGCATCTCAGAGAAGCCCCAATGGGACCGGGCACCAGCCCCCGTGCAGCCTCACACGAACTCAGTGAAGTCATCCACGGAGGAGACGAGGCGCTTCCGCTGGCCTGTCTCATAGGTGGGCGTGGGCTCAGCTGGGGCCTGCGCGGGGGCCTTGGCGTGGCCGGGAGGGTGAGTCTGCATCAGGGGCAGGCTGGCGTTTGAGTAGTGGGCTTCCTCACGGATCTGAGGGAGAGGGAGCTTCGGCAGCAAGTCCAGAAGGGGCGGCGCATGCTCCCCAGGCTGGATACCAGCACCCCCAGTCGGCCGTCACGTCTCTGAGGGAGCGCCCCCACCCCCAATGCCCAGCATGCCCACGGCCCAGCCTCCCTACCCGGTGGCGGAGCCGCTTGATGTGGCGGAGCCTGGCAATCCACTTGGAGGGATAGGTGTCGGTGGGGTTGGAGCGGCTGTGGTGCACCTGCGAAGCCATCTGGGGCGGGGAGGGCGGAACAGTGAGCCCTGCACAGGTGGCACCTGTGGGCCTGTCCCACCCACCTCCCGGGGGCCACCTCTGCTCACATTTGCATGCAGGGCCATCTGACGGGCCACGAACGGCAGGTTTCGGTCGGACACGATCTTGGCCACGCTGGTGTCCACGAGGCCCTCCATGTCTGGGGAGACACGGCACTCACGTGGGGCTCAGAGCCCCGGGTGCCTCCCCACCTGGCCCCGTGCCTCACCTTTCCTGCACCGCAGCGACACCAGGTTGCACTCATAGTCCAGGGGGGTGATGATCACATGGACAAAGTTGAACTGGCCCTGCCCGGACAAGAGCAGGGGTCACCCCAGCACCGAGGGCCACTTTCTGCCACCCCACACTTAGCCCAGGAGGGCAGCGGGCTCATTGGTTAGACGCTCGCTAACTCAGCACGTGTAGCCGCCACCTGCACACCCACACTTCCTCCTCACCTGGCCTGGGGGCCACCACCCTGTCACCCCTCTACTGCCTCACCTACAGCCTGCATAAGCCAGACGGGCACACAGCTCCCAATCCCTCCACACTGCCCAGGGCTTCTGTGCTGCCCAGCGGACACCTGCCTCACTGTCGGCTGAGAGCAGCATGTGGAGCTCTGCAAGTTCCTGGGCCGCCCAGGATGGCACACGGAGCACCCACACCTCAGGCCCCTCTGAGGTTTCCTCCCATCCACGTGTGTGTGTGTGTGCAGGCACCGTCGCCCTCCCCCCGCCCCCCCCCACCACAGCTCTACAACGCAAGAGGCCCACTTCGGCCTCCCCAGACACTCCTGCCTCTACCAGAGTCTCTGCCCCAAGCCCCAGGGGGTCTGTGTTCAGTGACCTCCTCCAAGGCTGCTCAATGCACTCAGAATAAATCCCAACGCCCCTGAGCACTGCCACCTCAGACCCTGGGCTGCGCCAGGCACCTGCCCACTCGGCCTTGCAGCTCGTCCACACGTGGCCACCCTGTGACAAGCCACCGGCACTGAGCCTGCCTCCTCCCTGCGGGACCTCGAGCCCCAGCAACCTCCTCTAGGAAAGGGGGTGATACCAGGCCCAGCCCAACCGCTGTGCGACGACATGAGGGACGGACTGGGGGACAGGGCTCAGGGCTGTTACAAGCAAACGCTGCATACCCACCACCTGCCACGCACCCGCCAAGCACAGCCGCAAAAAAACCCACAGCAGCGCACGGCTCCAAGAGGAAACCAATGGGTGTTCTCCTCATCACAGAAGAGGACACGGCCCAGGTGGGGGCCCGCCACCTCAGGGGGGTGCACAAGAGGGTCGTGATGTCACCAACGCTGACCCAGCGGAGCTCGCTATCTCTGCTCAACACAGAGCAGGGGGCACTTCCCCAGAGAGATGCGGCTTCCATCCTGGGGGCCTGAGGCCCAGATCCACGCCCACCTGCCCCGAGGGCCCCTTGCTCACTTTGATGGTGCCGAGCTTGAAGTCCTCGCCAGAGTCGTTGTAGACAATGGACACGAAGTCGTTGCCCAGGTGGCGCTTCTTGTCACAGCGGTGCTTGTCCACGTCCTTGGTGGGCATCAGGGTGGCGATGTGGAAGACGGCTGCGGGGCGGGGCGGGGCGGAGCGGAGCTGAGCGGGGTGGCGCCAACCCAGGCAGGGTGCCAGTGAGGGCTCCTCAGGCTGAGGCTGGGGGCCAGGACAGGTGGCAGTGGGTACAGCCCTCAGTGCCCCTGAGAGGAGGGCTAGGTTTCTCCGGAGGCTCCTGAGGGCCCGCAGGAGCTGGGAGGAGAAGGCGCGGGAGGGCACACACCTTGCATGATGTCGTCATGCCAGCAGTAGGTGAACTGGCCGTCCTCGCCACACACGTCCAGGCCACCCAGGTACACCTTGTCCGGCTGGCAGTCCTTGAGCTCGATGAGCTTGCCCAGCCCCGTCAGGAACTCCGTGTACCTGTAGGAGCCGTGCTCATTGGACAGGATGGCGAGCTCACTGTTGCTCTGCAGGGAGACAAACGGGGCATGGTGGCACCTGCTCCCAGGCCACCCCCCAACCACATGCCGCCCCTCCCTGGCTCTCAGGACCCCAAGGGCTTGTTGCTGCTGGGGACCCAGGGGCGGGGTGACTGGTGTGTCTGGGCAGACAGCCCCACTTCTGCCATCGACCCGACTCAGGGCGAGGCAGCTTCATTCAGGGCGAGGCAGCTTCATTCTCGTCGTTGCCCAGCTGTGTCACCCCGCTCCCCCACTCTCTCGTAACTAGCCTGCCACTAAACTGGGCCAGCTCAGCTTCAGAACACACCCAGAGCCCTCTGCACCCCTCTGTCCCCCGGCTCCTCCAACCTGCCTCTCACTCCGCCCACTGCCCCACCTCTGCCGGTTCTCAGCCTCAGCCGGAGGGTGCTTTTGAGACTCAGGTCGAGTCAACTTGAACCCTTCGCTCGGAACCACCTAAGGCCCTCCCGTCTCACTGGGTGCTGTCCGAGTTCCCGCCACAGCCCCACTGCTTCCTGCCCCCACCGCCCACACCCCGCCCGGCACCCCTCCCCTCTGCGCCGGCCCTGGAGCACACTATGCCGCCCCCACCTGCATGCACACTCGCCTCCCTCACTTCTTCCACGTCTGCACTCCATGTCACCTCCCTCGGGTCAGCGACATGAAAAGTGTGCCGCTCACACCTGCGCAGGCTCCCTGGACCCGCCACCTCCTCCTCCTCCTTGGTCCTCGCCACTCCGTGCACCACGTGCTCACACACTACCTGTCACTCTCACTCCTGGGTCCCTGGCACAGAGCTCAATGGGCACCTGACACTACAGCGGCCCTGCAGTGACCAAGCTCTGCGGAGGACAAGGGCCCAGACCCCCACCCCCACCCCCGGTGGGGTGGCCGCCCGGCTCTGCCCAGCATGTAGGCTGGCCCCTGCCAGCCTGGCAGCCTCACCTGGCCTTCTCCCACGTACAGGACGGCGATCTTGTGTGTGTCATACGATGGGATCTGGTCAAGGAGCTGCACTGACCGCTCAAAAGACTGTAGCCACAGAGCCCTGCCTGAGCCCAGGGCAGAGGCTGTCCCCTACCACCAGCCCTGCCCAGCCAGCCCCAGCCCAATGCCTGTCCAGGAGAGGCCTCTCCTCACGCAGGCAGGTTACCGCAGGCTGCCGTGGGGACCTGAGGCCGTAGCCCTCCACGAGCCTGGGCTATAGCCCCCACTGCCCAGCCCTGGGGCATCATCCCACTGTGCACCCCCAGCCAGGCTCCAGGGGGACCCTAAGGGGAGAGAGGGCCCGCCTACCTCATTGGGCAAAAGGATTGGTTTGTTGGACTCATCACCAAAGAAAGGTGAGTGGTAGAGCTGCAGGAACACAAAGCTGCAGGGGAAGAGAGATGATGGGGGCTGGGCTTGGAGCTACACACCCAGGGCCAGGGTCACAGCCAATACGGTCACAGCCCATGTGGAGAGCAGCAGGGCCCGAGCCTCATCACCCAAGGAGCTACCCTCTCCTGTGGCTCCGACCAGCCACGGGGCAGAGGATGTGCAGACCTGTACCCCAGCCTGCTCTGCCCTGGGCCCCTCAGGCACCACGTCCCCACAGGGAGCATCCAGGCACTCCCACCAGGAGAGCAAGGCTCACCTGGGGTTGATACCCGGCACCTTCTCGGTATTGGAGGTCCCAGCTCTGCTCTTGAAGGTGTCCCTCTCCACCCTCTTGCCCCTGCGTGACGGGGCCGAATCAGAGATAGTGTAGCCTCGAGGCCGCAGCCCACTGGGGGAGCGGGGACAGCTGGAAGGCAAGGGACCCTCAGGCTGGGTGGAACCCTGGCCCTGGCTCTCTTCGCCTGGGGCTGACCAGGCAGCACCTTCCCTGTCCAGGATCCCTGACTGTGACCGGGCCTTGGCCTCAGGGCTCAGCCGGCCAACATCAGCCTTGTCCCCAGGGTCCCCAAGGATGTCCTGCAGGGTCTGTAGTTCAGGCGATGAGCTTGACTTGCTCAGGGGCTGCGAGGGCTGGAAGGCGAGCTCCACAGAGGGCCGGGAGCCCTCAGAGGAGACGGCCCGCTCGATGGGGATCCCCCCAGCAGCCAACTCCTCGGCGTGGAATGACTTCTCCTCCTGGCTGGAGGTCGAAGATGACTGCAAAGAGCGTATCCAAAGAAAATCTTCATCAAGAGGCACCACTGAGGGGACTTCCCTAGTGGCGCAGTGACTAAGAATCCGCCTGTTAATGCAGGGGACACAGGTTCGAGCCCTTGTCTGGGGAGATCCCACATGCCGCCGAGCAACTAAGCCCGTGCGCCACAGCTACTGAGCCTGTGCTCTAGAGCCCGCGAGCCACAACTACTGAAGCCCACGCGCCTAGAGCCCGTGCTCCACAGCAAGAGAAGCCACCACATCGAGAAGCCCGCGCACCTCAACGAAGAGTAGCCCCCCCTCGCCGCAACTAGAGAAAAGCCCATGCACAGCAACGAAGACCCAACACAGCCAAAAATTAAAAAAAAAAAGACAATGAAAATTCAATATACTAAAAAAAAAAAAAAAAAGAGGCACCACTGAGCCCACCTGGAGGCAACAAGGCCCCACCCATCCTCCAGCCCAGGGCCATGGAGCTGCCCAGCACCGAACTGATGGTCCCCCCATCCCCCGAAAGCACCTCCCTGTGCCCCACACTCAGCAGAGGAGACAACAGCCCCACAGACTAAAGGATACCAGCAATGAGAAGCTATATTCCTGGGTAGACCACTGGAAAACCCCACACTGTCTTACAGCAAGGACTTGGTAGAACATCTAGCCGTTTTTTTTAGATAAGAAAAGGCAAGGGGATGGGGTGGGGGGGACAGTGGAAAAATTTTCTAGAGTTCAGAGCAAATCAGTGATGTGCCACAAAGCTTAAGGTGGAGGTCCCGCACCTGCCCCCACCCCCGCCTCAGCCCCCGCCTCCCACCCGACCCTCCCTCTCCCTCTCAGTAGCTGGGCTTGAGGTCTAGAGGCCCGCCTGGCAATGGAGGTCCAGATGGCAAGCACCGACAGGGACCCTCAGGCCGGCTCTGGTCCCCGGCTGCACTCACCCTGCTGAAAGCTTCAGTGTGCCGATAGCTCCCGTCTGTGCCTAGGGTTGCCTCAAAGTCTTCCAGTTCGGGGGGATCCACTGGCAAACTAGCCTCGCCTGGACTTCCCTCCTCCAGAACTACCGCAGAGTCTGGAAAGACACACACGGTGCTGCTGGGTGCCGGCCCGGCCGCCAGGAGCTCACGTGGCCTCAGGGGTACCAGCTTTCCCCCCACGAGAGGGCACAGCGGCCCCCCAGCAGGGCCAACCCTTCCCATCGAACCAGCTGGAGGAGGGCACTCTGAGCGCCCTGGGTGTGAGCCCTGACACAAGGTGTCTCCTACGTGGGCTCCCAGGGGTCAGGATGAGAGGACATCTGGCTCCTCTAGTCCCCACCTACCCACCCCAGTGTCCACAGAAGCCGCCTCTGCTCCTTCAGCAAGGCAGGTGGGCAAGCGCAGGCCGGACCCCCATGAGCAAGCCGCTCCCCCCCCTGCCCCCGCCTGAGATGGGGCCTCGGCTCAGGAGGAGGGCATGCCTACACCAGCCCTCAGGAACTGGGGAGAAGCCAGAGCTCCTCCCTGCTTGGCCCTGGTTGAAAGACTGCAGCGGGAAAGTCCCTGTGTGGGAACACAGGCTCGGGAGCCATTCTGGAGAGTGGAGGCTAGCCTTCCGAGTCCAGGCCAACTCCGAGCCCGGCGCACTTAGGAGAGAGCATGACGCCCCCAAGCCGCGTTTCCTGTGCCAGAGCCAGGGAGAGGGGGGTGAGAAGAAGCAACCGAGTTAGCGCCGCCCGCACGCAGCCCCGCACACGCGCAGTCCATTAGCCGCCCATGAGAGCCCCTCTGCCACTACACGCTCCTAGCTGGCTCCTGCCCATGCAGCAGGGCCTGGGCAGCTGGAGCCCCGAGCAGGCCACACCCTCCCTGCCGGGGCCTGGGAGCCACGGGCCAGAAGCCGGTCTGCAAGGCCCTTGGCCAGCCCACTATGAAAGGCAGACACGTCCCAATTTGTGGGTTCACAAAGCCAGTCAGACCACCAGAGGCCGGGGCAGGGGCAGCTCGGCTGAGCCCCCGAGCCAGGCTCGCACCCCAAAAGCTATCCTCTGTCGGCCTCTGGGGTTCAGTTGCCCAAGGTCACCTCCTCAGGCCTGAAGAAGGGGCTGGGAGGGCCTGTCTGGCTCAGGAACAGAGCTCAGCCATGAAAGCGCGAGACAGCAGGGGTTCCCGCTGGCAAAGCAAACACATTCGGCACCGACGTCCTCATGCGAGTCAGGGCCCTACACCCAGAGGGCGACGAGAGGCTGAGGTGCCATCATGGAGGGGTGAGTGGATGAGGGATGATGAGTCAGCATCTAGAGGGCAGAGTGGTGCTCTGCAGCAAACACCGCTTTCCTTAAAGAGACGCACGAATACCTGCCCAGGAAATGCTCCTGTGCAGCTTTCCTTGGCAACTGGACTGGTACAGGGAGGAGAAAGAGGCCACTGCAAGGGAAACCGTGAGCGGCCAGTCAGCAGAAGGAGAGACTACGCACAGGTCGAGCAGAGAGGACAGGCACCACTA
Organism: Eschrichtius robustus; assembly: GCF_028021215.1. NCBI lineage: Eukaryota > Metazoa > Chordata > Mammalia > Artiodactyla > Eschrichtiidae > Eschrichtius > Eschrichtius robustus. The sequence goes on along the minus strand of NC_090839.1, from coordinate 52,963,315 downwards.
GTCCTGCACAGACCCGGAGCCTGGAGAGAGAGAGGGGAGGGCCAGCGATCGGCTGCGGGGGTGGGTGTGGCACACACGGGTCCCAGCTCTCCAAGCTGCTGGAGCGGACATCTGGGGCGAGGAGTGCATCCCTCCTTCTCATGAGTAGAGGTCCTCGGCCCCTAAGTGTCATCTGGCCACAGGGAAGGCCGGGGGTTGAAGGACAGCACGGGCCCAGCTGGGCAGGGCCATGAGAGCGCAGGCAGGAGCAGGCAGGCTCAGGTGTGCTCGGCGCATCCAAACCCAAACCCAAACCTAAACCCAAGCAGAAGTGCGGCGGCTTCCTGGAACCCCTGGCACCGGGCATCCCGAGGAGGGTGCAGAACCAAGGCCTCGCCTGGCCCTGCCCGTGTCCACCCCATGAGTAGGGCAAGCTGAGCAGGGCCTCGAGCCCACCGATTCATGGTACCGCGTCTCCGAAGAAGAAGGTCGCCCCTGCAGGAGCAGGCCCCGCTCTCTGGAGATGGGTGTCCCCCAGCAGCCAGCCTTCTCCCAATGCCTGAGGCTGGCAGCACCAAGAAGGCTCAGGACCCCATCCCAGGCGCATCTGCCATCAGACAGGGCACACCAGGTGGGCGAGAGGCCAGCACTCACCTGTGTTAGAGCGTGGGGGTGGGGGGGGCTTGGCTGAGCCGGCCGCGGGCACCGACAGCGACTTGTACAGGGCCGTGTCGCGACGCTCCTTGAAGCGCTCAGCGGCCATTAGGGCATTGGACAGCTCCTGCAGGGGCGTGTTGTTGATGTCCGAGGAGAAGGGGCTGAGTGGGTTCTCCAGGCTCATCAGCCAGCTGGTGTTCCCTGCAGCGGGGCAGCCAGCACCCCACAGGGCTCAGGGCTCAGGGCTCAGGCCCAGCACGTCCGAACAGCCATCCCCTCCCGGCCCTCCCCGGGCAGCCCCAGCCACACTGGCCTTTAGGGAACATGCCTCGTGCTCCACCAGGGAGTAACGGTGGGGGGACCAGGCAAGGCACGCCCCTGGCCTTGCCCTGATGCTCCCACCCCCAGTCCTCCTGCCCCAGGCCCTGAGGTCAGGGCAGCCACCAGTGGTCACTGGCCTCAGTGACAAGCACGAGGGGCCCTTAGCTCACAGCACCTGCTGCCCCAGGGCAGTTCCCACACTCAGGACAGGCTCAGCCAGGCTCAGGGCCAGAGGGGGAGCAGCGAAGGCAACTCAGCGCAGCAGACTCCTCCCCAAAGGGGGGCTCTGGGTGGGGCCCAGAGAGGCTTCTGGGCTCTGTCCACTCTCCCCTCCAGGCCCAGAGGACCACGCTTGGACTTGACCTTCCTCACTGAGCAGCCTCACATCCCAGCATCTCACTAGACCTCAGTCCACCTCCTCCCAGCCCACCTGGTTTCCTGCCTCCCCCACGGCCATTCCCTCACAGGAACCGGGAGGACTGGGCTAACACACACGAGGAGGCTCTCCCTGCCCCGACCCCCACGGCCCCACATCCTGGCACGCAAGGCCTCCATGGTACCAGCACCCTATCCCTCTCCTCACCACTCGGTCACCACTGGCCCCACACTGCACCTGGGATGCCTCCCAGGCTCTGGGCCTTGGCTGAAATGCCCCTGTCATGGGCTGAGTTGTGTCCCCCCAAATTCACGTGTTGGAGCCCTAACCTCTGGGACCTCAGAAAACGACTGCTTTTGGAAACAGGCTCTTTAAAGCGGTGATTAAGGTAAAATAAGACCGCACGGACGGACCCTAATCCATTCTGACTGGTGTCCTTAAAACAAGATTAAGACACAGACGGACGACCGCGTGAGAATGCAGTGAGGAGACGGCCGTCTAAAAGCCAAGGAGAGAGGCCATAGGAAAAACAAGCCTTGCCGACACCCTAACCTTGGACTTCCAGGCTCTAGGGCTGGGAGGAAATAAATTCTATTGTTTAAGCTGTCCAGTCTGTGGTGCTTCATTATGGCAGCCTGAGCAGACCAGGACAGACCCTCTCCTCACTTAGCCATGGGACCTCCCCTCACTGTTCCTCTCTGGGGACTCGGCTCAAAAGTCACCTCTGAATTGCTCCTGTGGCCCAGTCTGCCTGCCACTGGCTCCTGTGTGTCCAGAGCCTTTATGTAACTGTCCCACACTAGGGGCTGACAGCAGCCCAGGCCAGCTGCGCGCAGGTCCACCCCCCGGGGTACCTGTGGGCCTCCGGACCAAGATCTCCGCCCAGCCCTGGGTCAGCAGGGGGACGTAAGCCGCCAGGTTTGTCTTCTCCTTCTGCGCCGGGAGCTGGGTGCTGGCTGAGGCCTTCTCGGGCTTGCTGGGTGGAGCAATCTGTGAGCCCGGGGAAGCGGGGCTGCCAGGAAAGTGGGAGGCTGGAGCATCCAAGGCACCAACTCGAAGGCCATGGCCCCCTGAGGAGAAGGAGAGCAGGAGGGCTGGTGACCACCACCGCCCAGTGGAAAAGCCACTGGCAAGGCCTGGCTGCTCCACCTGGGGTCTGGGCTGGCCAAGCCCTGAGCTAGTGCCCAGAGGCAGCTCGGCCATCCCCAAGCATGGCCCTCTTCCAGTGTCAGTGTCAGCCTTGACGGACCCAGGGCAGCAGGAAGGGCCCCCATCACCTGCCCCATAGTCAGACCATGGCTCATTTCAGCTACAGCAGAGTAAAAAAACTCCAGGGGTGAGCTGGGCTGAGGGCCAGAGCTGCTGAGGGCTCATAAGAAACACTGACCACAAGAACAGGCCCCCAGCGGCAAGGGGGCCTTGTGCCACAGCTGCACAGAAGGTCATGTCCCCCCCGCCCCAACCCCGTGACGAGGGCTCACAGGCAGCACTCTAGTTATTCAGAAACTGGAGCAGGCCTAAAGGCAGCCACCTTGATCCTCAGCTCCCAGGGCCTTCCTGAGCACAGGGACTCGCAGAGGCACCCAGGAGGGAGGCAGGGTGGGCAAAGGCTCACCAGACATGGAGCGGACCCGGTCCCGGGCTCCACGGCACACCTGTTGCCCGGCCTGGGACTCCAGCTTGGCTGGTGCCTCCTTTGTCTGTCTCACGTGCACACTGGGGTCAGAGCTGAGGACAGAAGGGTCCCCGCAGAGCGTGACCAAGGTATTCCATGGGCTCCAGGCCAGCATGACACTGTCTCTCATGCAGGCCTGGGCTCAGGCCAGCCGCCATCAAGGCCAGGCAGGCAGGGGCAGAAAAGTGGTCACCTCAACTCTGGGCCGCCCTGCAGCTCTCCTGAGTCCAGGCCCAGCAGAGACCGGGTCCCAGTCCCCACGCTCGTTGTCACGGTGACAAGCTTGTTCCCAACCAGCCAGGTTTTGGTCCTGCCACCCGCCAGGAGGAACTCTCCCACAGGGGACCTGAAAGCACAAGAGTGTCGGTCAATATCTCGCCCGCAGGAAGGAGCCCCGTGTGCCACTCCTGCTGCCCCTTTGACCCAGTGCAGTCACAGAAGATAAGCTAGGCCCTGCCCTCTGGCCCTGCCCCAGTCCTGGAGCCCGGCTCGCACCTCTTGGGGACCGCCGTGAAGTTGGAGAACACGTATCTGGCCATCATGTCCAGACACGTCTCTGTGAGCTCCAGGTGGAGATTTTTCAAGTTGTCGTCAGCCTGGGCCATTGAGTTCTCATCTGCAGACCCCAAGCTGGCGCTCGTGAGAGATGTCTGGATCCTGCTGGAGGGAGGAGCCACGGCGAAGTCAGGGTGCCAGGTGGGGGCCGAGCCATCTACCACCAGGGCCAAAGCTCAAGGCATGCAGGTGCTGAGAGGGCTGCACTCAGAAAGACCCGCCAGGGCGTGTGGCCAGTCGAGCCACAGCTTGGCAAACCGAGTGGACACATCATCCCAGGGGGTGGGCAGACAGGGGCTCATGGGAGAGACCCAGGCCTGCTCATCGGAGCACAGGCTTAGGAGACGGGGAGAGACAGGCTGTCCCCTCACCGAAGCGCAGAAGAGTCAGGTGATGGCTTTGTGGCAGAACAGTGTAGTCATGCAGAGACACGGAGACCACAGGACACACAGACAAAGATTGCATTCTGCCCACAGGGCCACCTCCCATGGAGGACAGGAAGGGTCTGGGCTTCGTGTGAGGCTCTTCACCCACACACTTGGGCCGCCCCGGCCCTGCCCCAGTGACCAGGAGGAGGGGCTTGTGCAGGTTTCACTCTGATACAAATTTCATACTCCCTATGCCGAGTTTTGCTCATGATAAAGAATTTGTTGGAAAAGACCTGAAAGGGGAGCCTCACTGACCACTCCCCAACCCCAGCTCCCCCCCAGGTCAAACCCCACTTGGTAGAAGCCAGCCTGACGCTGGAGCCCCAGCCAGGCGTCAGCAAGAGTGTGGGTCTCCGAGCTGTGGGACGCTGAGGCCTGAAGGAGCTTCCAGGTGAGGAGACAGTGCAGCCTGGCCTGTCGGCACGAAGCAATAACCCCCCCCCAGAGCCCACACCTGCACCCGGACACAGCAGGGAGAAGTAATGAGACTGCACCCCTGGAGAGGCCAGGTCTCCCCTGCCCGGCCTCTCACAGGCTGGCCCCCAGCCCACTGCCCTACACAAAAGCCCGCATTCCCTCTCAGCTACAACAGAAAACAGACCTTTTCCAGAAAAAAAGCTCAAGAAGAAAGTCCACTAAAGAGGATATGAAAGAAAAGCCGAACCCTGGAGAGTGTGTCCCCACCTGACCTGCATGGGCGCTGCTTTCATTTGCAAAGGCCCCTGACCTCCAGGGACAGGCCTGTGGGTGCTGCCACTGGACACCCTCTATCTCACGGTGGTCACCCTGCTTTAGGCTCCCAGGCCAGCCTCTGAGGATGCTGTGCAGCCAACCCGCGCCCATACGAGGCTTGGTGACAGAATGCAACCTTTCCACCCCGCTCCACCAGGCTCCCCAGGCCCAAGGGCAGGGCTTGGCAGGACGGGCCCCTGCGGCCCGAGGGCTGTCACTTGGGCTCTCCTCCAGCTCTGGCCAGGGAGGGCGTGGGCAGGAGATGAGGTCATGCAAGCAGCCCCATGCACCGCCACCCGGGTGCTCCCGCCTGGCAGCGCCACTTCACGGGCCAAGCTCCAGGGTCTGAGCCCCCCACCCAACAAAGCCCACTACCTGCGGACCACATGTTCAGACACACTGATGCTGCGGCACCGGAAGGCATCGGCTGCAGAGCTCTCCTTGAATTCTTTCACGGGTGGAGAGTTATTCAAGCCTTGTTTGGGGGGTCTGGCTATCCTCAAACTACCAGGTGAGGAAGGAAGGCCCAAGCCCCAGAGAGCCCAGCTCCCGGGAGGGGAAAACAAGCCATTGGAGGGATGAGGAGGAAAGGTCACAGGCCACAGGGTCAGGATGGAGAGCCCGCGGGTGAGATGAACAAAAAACCATGCCAGAGGCCAGTTAGCAGGGGGAAGAAACAGAAAACAAAAATGCATGAAAATACATCTTGTAAACATGACAGAAAAAGTAAGGTTTCACGCATGATACCAAAACAAAGAACATTAGTGCAAACTAAACGTGTGTGGATCGCACCGCACGGCAGATTCCAGGCTGTGCTGACCAGGCGTCCCGCCCACCCGCTTGGGACCAGGTGCTGAGGCCCTGAAGGTCACAGCTCAAAAAGAGGTCAGTTCTTAGCTCAAGGCCCCGGCCCCCAGCCACCAGGACCTTGAGAGAACAGCTTCTGACTTAGGTCACACTGACGTGGTCATTCTGGAAAATGCCGTATTCCCACCTAGGGAGAGCCAAAAAAGCTTGGATGGGAAGGTGGGGGACAGGAAGGGGGGCAGTCGTTCAAATGAAACGCAAACGACAACACAAGGCCTAGCACGGCTCTTCTCAGATTTGGCGAAAGCGGCTGTGATGAAGAAGAGCGTGTCCCCCATTAGCAATGGGCTGGGCGAGAGCTCGGGGGGACAGGCCACCCTGGCCCGAGGCTGGGCATCTGTGGACCCTGGATCCTCCCATCCAGGCCAGGTGTTTGGCTTCTCAGGAGTCAGCTGCCCTGATGCAACCCTGGGCTTGTTCAGCGGAGTCAGTCCCAAAACCTGATGCCCTAGAACTAGCACCTCAATCTCCAACTCAGCGTATCTGTACTCGCCCGTCACCCAGGCAGGATTGGCCACGACCCAGCACACAGGCTCCACAACACCGCAGGCCACAGCAACCGGCTTGCTGAGGAGCAGCGCTGGCCTCTCCAGCCATGTGTGGGGCATTCGCAGCCTTCTCAGGCCCCGCCCTGCTTCACAACCCCAGGGCACCTTGGAGCCCAGCACGGTCTGAGCAGGGCACGCCCTCAAGCCCCAGCCCATACGCACCATGCCGACCACAGGCCACAGCTTGCGGGCCTGCCCTGCCCCACTGACACCAGGCCCGCCCACGCAGGCCCCGCACCTCTTGGGCCTCTCGTTGAGACTGGTGCTCCGTGCTCTAAAGCTGTCCTTTTCGGGGGTGTCATCAAAAGACAGGAGAACGTTGGAGCGCAGACCCTGGCAGAGTGGAGCAGACCTGAGCCGCAGGCCAGAAGGCACTGGCCCTCCAGGCACCCACAGGCTTCTTCCCCCCACACCTGCCAGCCCAGGTACACCGTGAGCCTGGGATGAGCTACAGGCCCAGGACAAGGGCGGCAGAATTGTGTCCCAGTGGCACCCCACCTCTCTCTCCCCTGCCCGTCACCCTGATCCAGCCATGGTGAGCCAACGGCAAAGCAGGTCCCGGCCCTAACAAGGGACACGGCCTCCGCTGGCTTACCTTAGTGATATAAGGAACAAAATCTTTCCGGAAGGGCAGGCGGCACCTAATGAACCACATGGCTATGACGTGATGGGCCAGGCACACAATGTACTGATTGAACCTGCGACAAGAAGAAAAGAGAAGTGCTGGAGGTCCAGCGTGGCACCCGAGGGAAATGAGCCAGGAGCTAGGGGTGCAGATCAGAGGTGCTATGGCCACAGGGAGCCTGTGTGGCTTTCTACTCCGAGAGGCCTGGCCTCCAGCAAGCAGAGGCCTCCAGCTGGCCTGGGCCACAACCAGGAGGGGCAGGGTCTCACAGGGATACAAGGCAGCACTTACTTGGAGGGGTTGGTATACGGCAGGGAGATGGCAAACACACTGGCGTACTGCTCTGCTGCGAAGTTCCTGTAGAGGTGAGGCAGCCTGGCCAGAGCTGCAACACCAGGAGACAGCCAGTGAGGGAGCCCAGACGGGCCTGGCAAAGACGGGCCCACGGCCACAGCAGGGCGAGGTTTGCCAGAGTCCTGTGCTATATGTCTAAAAAGCCAGTGCAGCTACTCCGACCCAAGAGGGCAGCAAAGCAGTGAAGGTCACAACCCACCCAAACAGGACCTTCCCCTGCCCCTGGGCCTCGGCCCTCTACTCCAAGGGCTGGCAAACTATGGTCCCCAGGCTCAATCCAGCCAGTGGCCTCACTTTATGACCTGTGAGCTAAGAATGGTTTCTACCTTTTCAAAAAGTTGTAAGCAAAAAGAACAGGCAGCCAAGGCATATCACACGTGGCCCTTTACAGAAGCAAAGCCCTGCCCTGCTCCTGTTGTCCACAAGCCTGAGGGCCTGCTGAGGGCCAGACATGCATGAGGTACTGGGAAGGAAGGGGCGAGCGGGGCACCCCGAGCTCCTGGACGTCACAACCTGAGGGGTGAGCAGAGCCCCTCCAAGTTGTAGTGTGTGTTGAGGGGGGACAGAGAGGAGGCTCTAAGAGCCAGGCCGAGTACAGGGACCAAGGTCAGGCAACAGGAGGCTTCTGTGCCATTTAAACTGACACTGAGGGGAGGAAAGAAGCCAGCCACTCAAAGGCCAAGAAGGAACGCATTCAAAGCACAGGGGAAGAAGGTACAAAGGCCCTGAGGCAGCAAAGGGTGGCCCACGGAGCACAGCATGCCTACAGGCAGCCAAGGTGAGGTCTGAGAAGGCAGCACGAGTTATTTCAGGCAAGGCGCAGCCCCAAACTCAAGGTCCACCTCACTCACACACACCCAGATACACACGTGCAAAGCCACAGATGCTTACTCGACAGGAACTCGAGGAGTGGAATGGCCATGCTGGCCGTGGCTGAGATGTGCGTGAGCTTCACAACCAGGACAGGCAGCGCCTTGATGATGATGTCAGGCATCTCCACGCTGCAGATGGCCAGGGCCACCACGCACTGGCTGGCGCAGCGGTAGATGAGGCCTTGCTCCAGGCAGTACACCATCTCCCGCTGTGGGACAACACGGATGCCTCAGACCAGGCCCACCACAGGCTGGCCCTCTGTGCCCCGCCCCTGCCCACAGAGAGCCGTTCTGGTGAGCCAGGGCCTGGTCTCCCCTCCACCACTCCAGAATGTTCTATAGAGGAGAAGACCAAGACCCAGAAAGGCCAAGTGCCTTATCCCATGTCTCAGGCGCTTAAGCAGCAGAGCCACCAGCAGCTGACCCCACCTGAGCCAAGGGGACAGCAGGGCTGCTCCGGTCAAGGTCTTCCTGACACCTCCCCACACACCCACACAGGCGGGGTCCCAGGTCCCCAGCCCACCCTGGAGCCAGGACACGCTGGGGTCATCACCCCCTTGGTTCTGGAATCCCCAACTGATTGGCCTTTTGGCAAGGGGAGGATCTGCCTAACACAGCAAGGCCGCCGGGCCCACACCAACCCTGGGCAGAGTCCCCCATGAAGATGGCTCAGCTGTGCCCAGCAGGAGACAAGCGCCATCTCAGGCCACAGCCTCGGGGCAAACCACCTGGTAGCTTAAGGCCCCGTGGATGATTCTGATTTCCTGCAGCCAGCCCCACCCCTTGGAAACACTTTGGGCCTTGAGGGTTCTCGGGGAACCTTCAGCCCAGTGTGGCCAGCTACCCCTTTGGAGCACAGCCAGTGAGAACCAGGCCAGGCCACACAGGAAGAGCTGGAGCTCACACTCACCCCAGGGGTCGGGGTGGGCAGTGAGGTGGGGGATAGCAAGTCGAGTGTGAGTTTCCAACAGCACTTTGATCAAGAGCATGGGCTCACCGCCCAAACAGGACTGAGTCTGAGTTTAGGCCTCTCGCCTTGCTGTGACCTTGAGTGGGCTACCTGACCTCCCTAAGACTTCTGTTCCCTGATTGATGAGGGCAGAGTGACAAAGAAAAGTATCAGGAATTTAAAGAGAAAGTAAAGGTGATGGCTCATTGCAGACCTCCCACCCAGCAGTGCAGAATTAAGAAAACAGGCATTACTGCGTGTGCTTTTTGCACCTGATGACAGAGTTGGAGGTAGGCGGAGGGGGGGCCCTCTGCCCGGCTGCTCTGCCTCTCAAAACAGGCTCAGCGCCACCAAGCGGCTCAGCACCTATCCTAAAGCTGTAGCAAGGACAAGCCAGGCAATGCTCTTAGAAAGAAAATGGCACTGCGTATGTGTGGAGGGGGGATATTCAAGCACTTCATTAAGCCCACTCCTCCCTGAGAGAACTCAGGAGCACCAGCGAGTTCAAACGTCCACGGTTCCAGGCTGGGCCAGCTGGCAGGGGTGCACTGGCCACATAGGGAAGCAGAGCCAGCTGCCCTCGCCCTGGCCCAATAGCCACCCGTTAGGAGGAAAACGCTGGGCCCCTTTGGCTGAAGCAAGCATCCTGGGGACCAGGCTTTCAAAGCTCAACCATCCCTCTCCCATCTGGTACCTGTCTGGTTTTGTCCAAATAGTTATGGTAAGAAATTAATGCTGTCAGCACGGGAACCACAGCGAGATGCAGGTCGGTTCTGGAGAACCCTTCTGGGGTGCTTCGGAGCCGCTCGAGGGTCTTGGGACCTGAAAGCTAACAGCCAAGGACCAGATGTGAAGCCCTGCCCAGCAGCTGGGTCAAGCTGGGTGGCCAGGGGGCACGGGTGGCCCCTGAGAATGTAGGCCCAGCGGGAGAAGGGGTCAAAGCCCAAGGACCTTCCTACTTCCTGTTCTAGCCAGCAGTCTGCCTTCTCAGAGAAGTGGGAGGCTGCCCACTGATCCGCCAGGGAGACAGACCCTGGGGAGGAGGAGGGGGGAAGGAGTTAAGACCCTGCTCAGTTCTGCAAACTCGAGCCTTTCACTGAGGCCCCCAATCCTCTGCCCGAGAGTTGGGATGGGAGGACAGGCTCCCAGAGGCACCATCTGCACTCCAGCCGGGGTCCGAGCCTCTGAGGGAAACAAGTTTGCCTCCCAGGCCTCGGTCTTTCAGAGCTGAGGAACTATGCTGTGGCCCCACCCACCACACAGGCCGCGGACCCGCCGTGCACGACGCAGGAAAGGTCCAAAGCAGAAGGCGCACCATGGAGCAGAGGGCGGCAGATAGCTGGTCAACACTACACGGGGAGGTGAAGATGAGGACCTTGTAGCGCAGCGACTCGGGCAGCTTGCTGAGCACCAGCTTCAGCACCTTCCAGTCAGTCTCCTGCAGGAACAGGGAAGACGGGGTCTCAGGGTTGGAAGCTTGGTCTGGGCAGCAGCAAGGCCTCAGACCTGTTCTCCTGCTCTCCACACAAGCCTGGGCCCTCAGTCCCTGCAGCTCGGGGAGCAGATGCCGCTCAGAGAAAGTCAGCCCTGGACAGCGGCCGCTGCCTCCAAACACCAGGCAGGGCAGGAGGCCCAGCGCAGCACCGCCCCTCTCCTCTCAGCAGGACCTGGAACTTCTGCACGCCAGCTCCATCTTCCCCACCTGCCCAACGGTGATCCGAGGATGGCCTACCAAGGGCACTGGACCCAAGGGGCTCTGACGATGCCCGCCCAGAGCACAATGAAGATGGATCTGGAAAGAAGCTACTGTACTAGCTTAAAGAGAAGCAAGTATTCCTCAACGATCCATGAGCCCAGATACCTGCCACAGGACCAAAGTTGACCCAGAGCCACAGCATCGAGGACAGGGTTGTGGCCTGCACGGACCTTCCCTGGTGAGCCCTCCCAATCTCCACTGGGGCGACCACTGCCCATAAACTACACCAATGGCCAGGAGTCCTAAAAGCCTTTCCCCAGATCCCACCTGTGACACGGAGACCTTGAGACTCTCACAGGAAATCTCCGACAAACCCCTTTAATGCCAAACCCCGGTACCCCTGGGGAACCTGCTACCGCCTCTCCATCCAGCTCTGCTTCCCCACCCGTGGCCCCCGGGAGCGCCCCCCAGCCTATTCCGGGCTGCCCAGCCCCGCCTGCGGCGCACTGCTGACCAACCCTCCTCCCTTGTTGCCCCATTGGGGAACAGGCCCAAGCTCCTCCACCTCCCACCACAGGGAACTAACTTACCTCCCCTACTTCCAGGCTTTGCTCACTCCTGCCGCTGGAATCTTCCCCCCCTTTCAAGACTGCCCTCACCTGCCCCTCCCCATGCCCCCAACCAGATGTGACGGCAACCCCCCGCTTCGGTCCCGCACAGCCTGTTGGTGCCTCCTCCCAAGGCACACCCCATCCTACAATCCAGTTATTTGTCAATACACCTCACACTTGTACCAAAACCACCTCCCGGAGGCAGGAACATCTCCTCGGCTCCCCACCCAGCTTCCGGTGATGCACCACACACAGCAGGCGCTCAACACACGGCTACGGAAACGTTGTGAGGCCTCGAGGAAGCCAACCTAGAAACAGGCAGCGAACCTCCCAAGGTTGCCAATGCAGGAGAAGAACTGTGGCCCCCGGGCAGCACCAATCACTGCTTGGTCTGACCTAATGCAGCCAGAGGGTCTGACCGTCTCACCTGCTTCAAACACTGCAGCAGGACACGGAAGAGCAGGGAGTAGGGCAGCGAGCCGAGCCGCACGGCGGGGCCTGCAGGTGCCAGGCCAGGGGGCCCAGTGGGAGGTGACAGGGGGCCACCAGCCTTCTTCTCAGAGCCCCTCTCCGGCTCCCTGTGGAAGCAAGTGGGAGAAGCACTAAGGCTGGAGCTCCCGCTCCACAAGGCTAAGGACGGATGCAGGCCCCAAGCCCCAACCCAAGGCTGTGCTCAGGATGCCTCCGGGACCTTCCCTCAGACACAGGACCACCCCAGGGCAGAGGGCAGCGAGCTCCCCACCCCCCGCCCGCCCCAGGACCCAGGACCGTACATGTAGTCACAGACGCAGTAGGGGCTGAACCTCACAAGCCCGTCCTTGCTGGGCAGGCCCAGGCGGTGCAGCGAGTCGGCCCGCAGCTGCAGGAGGAAGTCGAAAGCCTGCGGAGAGCGGGAGGCATGGTCCAACAGAGAGAACGCCGCCACCCGGCCACGCAGACCTGCGCAGCTCTCGGGAAAGGCTGCCGCGCTAACAGCAACAATGCCCTGACTTCACCGCAGACGGTGGTGCTGGCGGAGAGGCGCGGGCACTCACAGCCTCCTCCCTCAGAGCCCATGGAGGCTGTGACATTCCCACAAAAGCTGGGCAACACGGCAGCCTCTCACACCTGGGGCAACAGGGGGAGTGGACATATTGCACCTGCCCAGGCATCATCGCACAGCCCCGGTATAGACAGCAGAGCTCTGCTCAGGACACTGTCGCTTCCCCCAGCTATTGGTGGGTCATTTAACTGGGCTCCCCAAACGACAGGGGGCTGCCCCATTGGGCGGACGCTCTGAAAGGGACCGGGGCTTCCATCCCAGCGCCCTCTGCTCATCCTGGTGCCAGCTCCCATGGTGGAAGCTCAAACCAGTATGCCCTGCCCTGCACCCCCGCTGCCAGTCACTAACAGACTCTGCGGCACCAGGGGTCTGGGGCTCCAGAGCAATTCCCTTTCTCTGCCCCCATCTCAGGCCGCCATGTGACTGAGAGGCATGCAGACCACAGGCAAAGGAAAAAGCAGCAGGTCCTGGGGAGGACGCAGCCACAGCTGGTGCTAAGGAGGAAACAGTCTGCTGAAGACCCCTCCCAGGCCCCCCGCCACCTCTCCAGCCTGCAGCCACTGCGTTCGCCAGGCCGGATGCAGCTGCTGGGTGCCCCAGGGAACATACCTGCAGCCGGATGCTGCTGGCAATGGGCAGGGTGTAGGTGTGCTTGTAGTGGAGCTGGATATGGCTGACAAGCTTCTCGTACACACGTGTGGCGTGGCTGGCAGGCAGGGCGTACAGCTTGGTCTGCAGAGAGAGCGTGCTGGTCACTGCAAGGGCAGGAGGCCAAACTGCAGCCAGGGAGTCAGCACCTTGATGCCCGGGGGGAGAGGCCAAGCAATCACTTTGGAGGTAACCGGCCGCACCCACCATTCTTTAAAATGTACAAACACTTCAAGCCACCAACTCCGCTTCGGGGCTTCACCCCACGGGTACGCCCTCATGTGCCCACCCTTGGTGAGGGCAAAAAACCAGAAACAGCCACGTATCTGTGTTATCAACAGGGAATCAGTTAATGAATCAGAGAAACCTGCCCAATGGCGCACAACACAGCAACACATGACAGGATCCACGTGCACCAACAGAGCACCTTCTCGACGCCACGAGGCAAAGTGGGAGAAACCAGGGGCAGAGCAAGGCGGGAGGTGTGCTTCGTGAGGGGTTATAAAGGGGGTTATTCCCCTAGCTGCTGGAGCTGTTATTAACCCCACAGTGAGTCCGTCTCCCCCACCTCTGCAAGGTCAAGAGCACCTCCCTGACAAGCGAGGCTAGGGGAGGCCAGGTGTGAGAGTTCGTGGTGCTGCCAGCAACCTGGTTTTGGGGGCAGGAGGGACCCAAGGGACCCAGCTACAGCCAAGGGTCCCCTTTGTGGTACCCTGAGCCTTGGAGGAGAGCACTGCTTCAAAAACGTATCACTGGGCTTCCCTGGTGGCACAGTGGTTAAGAATCCGCCTGCCAATGCAGGGGACACGGGTTCGAGCCCTGGTCTGGGAGGGTCCCACATGCCGCGGAGCAACTAAGCCCGTGTGCCACAACTGCTGAGCCTGCGCTCTAGAGCCCTCACGCCACAGCTACTGAAGCCCGCACACCTAGGGCACGTGCGCTGCAACAAGAGAAGCCACTGCAAGGAGAGGCCCGCGCGCCACAGGGAAGAGTGGCCCCCGCTCACCGCAACTAGAGAGAAAGCCTGCGCACAGCAACAAAGACCCAATGCAGCTAAAAATAAATTAATTAATTAAAACAAAAAACAAAAAGTATCACTGATGTTCTTTTTATTTACTTATTTATTTATTTTGAATTTTTGAATTTCATTTTACTTATTTTTTTATTGATATTCTTTTTAAAGAAAAAAATGATTAACAGAGTGGTGTCTCTTTGGTTCAAAAACAATATAGGGACTTCCCTGGTGGTCCAGTGGTAAATGCAGAGGATGCGGGTTCAATCCCTGCTCGGGAAACTAAGATCCCACATGCTGCGGGGCAGCTAAGCCCATGTGCCACAACGACTGAGCTCGTGCGCCTCAACCAGAGAGCCTGTGTGCCGCAAACTGCAGAGCCCACGCACTCTGGAACCCCCGTGTCACAACTAGAGAGAAGCCCACGCGCCGCAACTAGAGAGAAGCCTGCGCGCCGCAACAAAGAGCTGATGCAGCCCAAAAAAATTAATTAAAAAAAAACAACATAAAAGCATTATCCCTGCCTTCCACAAAAACCAAAAAACACACACAAGGGAGAGGGGAGGGAGTTGGACACCATGCTTGACAAAGCACAAGCATCTCAGGAAGGACACCCATGGACTCAGGCAGCCACTGCTCTGCCTGCCCATTTTGGTGGGAAGAAAGGAGGGAACCGAACTTTTTGCTACGTTTATGCCGTTCGCGTGTTTTAACTGGACGTATATATTACTTTTTAATTACAAAAAAAGAAAAATGGGGGCTTCCCTGGTGGCGCAGTGGTTGAAAATCTGCCTGCTGATGCAGGGGACACAGGTTTGAGCCCTGGTCTGGGAAGATCCCACATGCCGCGGAGCAACTAGGCCCGTGAGGCACAACTACTGAGCCTGAGCGTCTGGAGCCTGTGCTCTGCAACAAAAGAGGCCGCGATAGTGAGAGGCCCACGCACCGCGATGAAGAGTGGCCCCTGCTTGCCGCAACTGGAGAAAGCCCTCGCACAGAAACGAAGACCCGACACAGCCAAAAATAAAATAAATAAATAAATAAATAAATAAAAGATTACTATTAAAAAAAAAAAAAAAAGAAAGAAAAATGAAAACAGGCTGGCCCAGGACTTTGCTCAAGTAGGAAACAGCTCGATTCTGCGGCCCCGGGTCTCCAGGGCTCGATTTCCAAGTGAGGGCAATAGACCATCTCTTCTTCATTCTCCGTATAGGCTTCTGGGTTTATCCGGGCCACAGGGCTCCCCACAAGCCCTCAAGTCAGGGCATAGGGAGCATGGGGCTGCTATGGACAAGACACCAAGGAGGTGCCGTCCACTTTTTATCAAACTTTAAACTTCCACACCAGATAATAAAAGTCCATCATGTATAAACACGACAGAAACTGTTCTGCCATCAACATTTTACAAAGTAGTTTATGAACCAATTGATTCAAATATTACATTTTTCACAATACTGATACTGGCAGGTGACCTTAAGTATAGATAACACCACAATGCTTTGCAAGCCAGTGGAAGAGCCTGATCGCTGCCCTGCTGGGCACATAAAGGGACAAGTCCACAGTTCCAGCAAGCCTCAGGAGCCAGGCGGTGCCCGGGAGCATGTGAGGACAGCCACCATGCAGGAGAGCGAGCACGACGTGGCGAGAATGACTGGGAACAGAGAACGTGCGCAAATTGTCTAACTAATGAAGGACTTGTATCCAGGGTATGGAAAGAACGCTTACAACTCGAGAAAGACAAATAACCCAGTTTAAAAATGGGCAAAGGATCTGAACAGATATTTCTCCAAAGAAGATACACAAACGACCCATCAGCACATGGAAAGATGCTCAACGTCATTAGGAAAATGCGAATCAAAACCACAATGAGATTTCATTTCATACCCATTAGGATGGTGATAAACAAAAAAAAAAGAGAATAAGGAGTGTGAGTGAGGATGTGGAGAGAATGGAAGCCTCATCCACTGATGCTGGGAATGTAAAATGGAGCAGGCCCTGTGGAAAACAGCCTGGCTGTTCCTCAAACGATTAAGCAGAGTTACCAGCTGACTCAGCAATTCCACTCCTAGGTGGATCCCCTAGAGAAATGAAACACGTGTCCACATAGAAACTTGTGTGAGGGTTCACTGTAGCATGATTCACAACAGCCAAAAAGTGGAAGTGACCCAAGTGTCCATCAACTGATGAATAGATAAGCAAAATATGGTCTATCCGTACAATAAACTATTACTGAGCCATATAAAGAAATGAAGTACCGACACACGCTACAACATGGATGAACCTTGAAGACATTACGCTCAATGAAAGATGCCAGACACATGAGGTCACATATTGTGTGATTCCATGTCTATGAAATGCCCAAAATAAGCAAATTCACAGAGACTGAAAGTGAATTAGTGATTGCCAAGGGCTGGAGGTGCTGAGGGGAGAATAAGGAGTGACCGCTAATGGGTATGGAGCTGCTTTGGGGTAAATGTCCCTAATGATGGCTGCACGACTCCATGAATACAACAAAAACCACTGAATCATATACTCTAAATGGATGAATTGTATGGTATGTAAGTTACACCTCAAAAAAGCTATTAAAAAAAGACCAAATAACTGTGGGGCCAGAATGGACACCAGCCCTTCCCACCTCAGTGGCTGTGGGGAGACCTGAGGGGGTGGTTCTGGCACTGGCTCGGGAGTGTTTCCCGCAGACTGGCTCTGGCTGGGCCTTGTCCACCCTTCCCTGACCTGGTCAGGGCTCTGACCTGGTCCGCTCACTGTAACGAGGAGTTGGGATCACACCCGGACTGCCCTCTGCGACCCCAGGGAGTGCCCAGGTCTCCTCGGGGATGTGTCCCTAAAGAGCAGCACTCCAATGAGATGCAGAGGCCCACCTGAAGGATGACCAGGAGTCCCAGGACTGCAGTCTTCACATCCTCCAAGGAGGCCGAGTACACCACCACATCCCTTTCCTCCAGCTCAGCGGGTGGAGAGAGGGAGCGGGCAATCACCTACAGAGAGAAGATCTCTATTTAAATTCCCAGCTCTGGGCTCCCTGAGGCAGCAACCATCAGATCTGATATTTTCTACCAAAAAATACTTTCTCCTTTATTTCTCAAGAGGAAAGATGCACTCCCCTCATCCAAGGCATGGTTCAGAAACTGCAATGCATTTTGAAATTAAAAGGATGCTGCCTGTGCAGAAGGACAATGTGTCCAAACCCCACCCCCAGCCAGTCTCCCCCAGAGCCACAGAGCCATGTCCCAGGACCCCTGGGCAGCACGGCAGCAGGACAGCGCCAAGCAGCAGCAGGCCCGGCCAGACCTCCCAACACCGCCGCATCTCTGCTAGGAGGGAACCCCATCTCGGAGAGACCCAGGCAGTCTCCCTGCAGAGAACGGAGACAGCGGGTCCAAAGAACATTGCTGTCCGCTGGGCTCTGCCACAGAGAGGGCTCCCAGTGGCAGCCCAGGTGCCCCAAGCCCTAGGCCCGAGCGGCTCTCACTTTCTCAATGATGTCCAGCAGGCTATTAAAGTGGTGGGTGTGGCAGCCTTCAGCCAGATCTACCAGCAACTGGGTGGCCAGCTTTCGGACTTGGTGGTCTTTATCCTCCGGGACGTGGGAGAGCTGTGAGATGACCACTGAGTTGATCAGCTCCTCCTGCACCAAGCACAAGAGAAGCCAGGTGAGCCACTGGCCACGGCCAAAACTCACCTAACACGTCGTTAAAGACTTGGGACAACCGCGGCGGGGTGTGCGAGTGCCTGAGAGGCCCAGGCCCCTTTCAGGGCACTCTGTGTGTCCCCTCGGCTCAGGAGAATGATGACGACTACACGTTGGCCCAGCCGGGGCATGGCCCACGGGCTCAGCCTCAGACGTGATGCAGCAGTGAATGTCCCCGCTCCCTTTCTGTCATTCAACATCACAATTAAGAAGGATCTCATGTGGAGGGCTCTCTGCGTGTGTGTCCTGGGGATAGAGAGACCTCGTCCCCGACATCACAGAGCCCACTATAATGGGGTAGCAGGACGAGCGCTTTCACGGAAGCAGGTACAAAGCGCTACAGGAGCAGAGAGCAGGACGAGAGCGACTCCAACACGAGGGACTCAAGAACCCAGAGGGCTTCCTAAAAGAGGCAGCACTGAGCTGGACTCTGAAAAAGAGTGAATTCCAAGGGACAGAGATGCAGGGAAAGGGAAGGCTGAGAGGGTAGGAGGGGTGGGCAGGTCCTAGGGACACCAGGCATTCCAGCGAGGCAGCAGTGAGGAAGGTGCTGGGAAGCGAGGGGAGATGCAGAGCCCGAGCGCATCTCCCGGAGAAGAGAGCCCAGTGGGCAGGGGCCACTGCCGTTTCTGAAAGAAGGACAGGCCCTGGCTGCAAACCTAGTGAAGGATGGACTGGAGGGGAAGAAATGCGGTAGAGAGGTTGGTAGGGGCTGGCACCACCCTGGCATCTGGTGATCAGCCCAGAGCCCGGAGGATGAGTGTGATTACAAAAATGAAAAGAAAATGTCCCCACGCAAGACTGTTTTCCTGAGGGCAGGGACTATGCCCTCCTGTCTGCTCAGCCACAGGCCTGGCAGAAGGCACCAAGGGACGGGGGGAGGGAGGGATGAACGAGGAAACAAAGCTTGCCACAGAGAGGCGCTGGCAGATCCCAGGTCCCAGGCCGACCCCAGGAGGCGTGCGGTGCCCAGAAAGGGCCACACGCTGCCTCTCGGGCGAGCATCGCCCTGCATGGCTTGTGGAGGCCGCCCTCGCACCTGCTGCCCCAGGGCTCCCGCGCCCGCATGGATACACACCTCATAGAACTGCCTGTTGATGAGCAGCACGAAGGACAGGACGTCCAGCACCTTGATACGCACAGCGCTGCGCAATTCGTTCCTGGGGGCAGGGGCACACCTGCTGGGGCCGGGCGGGTGCACCAGCCACCGGCCTCACCCTCCGCCAGCCCGAGCAGCCCAACCTCCAATGGCTTCCCTGGGGACCCAGCCCCCAGACCCACCCGCCTCCATGTCAGGTGAGACTGACTCCGGATCCTCCCCGCGTGGGGCCCAGCTCGGCAACATCCAGACCAAGAATGGGGTAAAGAGGCAGAGAACCCGGCCCTCAGAGATGGCCTCTTTCTAGATGACCACTCCACAGGAGGGAGTAAGCACAGAGGCCTCAGAGGACTCTGTCCTCTGGAAGACAAACCCTCTCCTGCTCAGTGAGAACTGTCACTTTCAAGAATCGGAGAGGAAAGTGCTAACTCTCAGTGTCCTGCCTGCAGTGCAGACACAGGGTCAGGCGGGCCTCCAGAGGCTGCCTACCTGAAAAATCTCTCCATCAGTAACTGCAGGTTGTGAATCCAGCCATCCTTTGCTGGATGGATTGACTGAGCCCTGTAGGTTATTAAGTTTAAGAGGGAGGATTCCTGCCAAAAGAAGAAAGACCTGGAGTGAACGAGCCGCTCTGCCCTTCCAGAGGTTTTTTGATAAATACAGCCCCATGCTGCTGGCCCAAGAGACCAGCCACTCCGAGGCCCAGGTAGGGAGCCCACACGATAAAGGCCCTGCTGGCAGCAGTGAAGATTCATTTAAAACGCACATAACAGACTTCCCTGGTGGCACAGTGGTTAAGAATCCGCCTGCCAATGCAGGGGACATGGGTTCGAGCCCTGGTCCAGGAAGATCCCACACGCCGTGGAGCAACTAAACCCGTGTGCCACAACTACTGAGCCTGCGCTCTAGAGCCTGCACACCACAACTACTGAGCCCACTTGCTGCAACTACTGAAGCCCACACGCCTAGAGCCCATGCTCTGCAACAAGAGAAGCCACCGCAGTGAGAAGCCCGCGCGCCACGACGAAGAGCAGCGCCCACTCGCCGCAACTAGAGAAAGCCCGTGCGCAGCAACGAAGATCCAATGCAGCCAAAATAAAGAAATAAAAAATAAAACCCACATAAAAGCCTTGCATCAGGCCGAGCCCTTCTGGCACCAGGACTGCCTGCCTTTCGGGGAGCAGATATGCTGAGCATGAAGACAACTGGCCCCTCCCTCCGTGCAGGTGAGAGGAAATGGATGCTTAGGCTGTGATGTGCTCTCACAGACCCACACTCATTCAGCCTCCTGACGGCCCGGCAGACTTCCCTGCTGGAGCACAAATCCCAGGGGAGCAGAAGCCTGCCAGGGTTTTTACTTCAAACTCACGGAAAACTTGCCTCCAGACCCACACAGCCAGACCTCCGGGAGCTGAGCAGCCCCTCCCCTCCCCCAGAAGCCTGACCTAAACCACCCTCTTGTCCGAGCACCAAAGGCCCCACTGTGTTGGAGAGAGAGATGGTCTTACAGGCCTCTGGTCTGCACATCTCTCAACGAGCTCAAAGTATCTCTCCTGTGAGCCGTGGAACTCATTTTGATCACACAGCTCTTCCACCGTGGTCAGCAGGTCATGGACGATGGCTCTGAGTTCTGGGCTGTCTAGGCTCTGCAACATGAAGGCACGGTTACACAGGAGGGATCTCAGCTCCCTTCAAGGACTCGGCATCAGAGTCTTCAGCTCAAATGAGCTGAATCCAGACACCCCCTCAGGTCCTCCCACTGGGCAGGGGGCACGAGTGCTATTCCTGCCCATTGGGGAACAGTGGGGCCCAAAGGGTCCTGGCTGTGCCCACAAGGCGGGCCTCCACTACCAGTGTGTTCACGCCTCCCTCAGGCTCTCGCATGTTCTGGAGGCCCCAGGGGTGTGGCCTCCCAGACCATCACTCCAAGATGAAGCACTGCCTGACCAGCTGGTTGTGACAATGGTCTGGCCCAGCAGCCACCCCTGAGGGACAAGAACCCAGGCCCTGCTGAGTTCTGGTCCTTCCTCCCATGGGCCTGGCCGCCCGCCTAGAGCCCGCCCCAGTGCCCCAGGAGGCCCAGCCCCTAGCCCATGCTATATGTGACCTCATCTCATCTGCAGCCCCTGCACCAGCACGTCCTCCTTCCTGCCACAGTCAACGGCCTCCTCCAAAGTTCCACCAACTGCGGGCAGCATTCGAGACACTTTGGGAACTGTCTTCAGGGTCCACTTGCAGGCCATGGAGGCCACCTGGTGTGTTACTCTGTCGATCTTGATCGACACTGCCCCCCACCCCCCTTGCTCACCTATTACATAGTCCTGCTCCAACCGATAGAGGGGATTTGGGAAAAACAGCTGTCTTCAGTGGACGGCGAGTTGCCACCCAAGAACCATCAGAGAACACGGCCCAGCAAGCTCTGAGGCAGGGCCCTGGAGGGGCGGGGAGCTGCCCCCATGGTCCACGCCCCCCAGGAAGGGGCCCTCTGGCCAACAGGTCGGCCGTCTCGGTTCTCCCTGTGCCCACCTCACCTGGAGCTGCTGAAGCAGGCGTTCAACAATGTTCAGCAGGATGTCCCATGTCACGGCCTGGAGCTCCCTCCGGTACTTCTTGATGAGTCTGGTTATGGAGAGGACGATCTCATAGGACACCACCTCGTTTGGACAGGTCATGGCCTGGAACATGGCCCGGGGGGCACGCAGTGTCAGTCCCTTCGCGCTCACGCACAGGAAGCCCCAGCACGTCGCCCTTGGAACCTAGCATGAGATGCCTTACTCCCACGCACATCTCGCGGGCCACAAAAGTAGTATCTCAGGAACCCAGAAGTGTGTTTTCTATACTGGCTCCAAAGGGCCTGACGTAGCCAGACCATTCACTTCAAATTCCGTGCCCCTGGCTTCCTGGCCTAGAGGAACCTGAAAGCTACCCTGATGCAAGCAATGCGCAGAGAGCACGCCCTCCACTGCCCAGGAGACGGGGTGTGGCCAGAAGGACCCCATTAGGGGCACGGTGTGAGCTGGGACATGACACAGCTCATCTGCTTGTCTGGTAAGATGAGGACGGTATGATTGCCCCAGCTCACCAGGGTGCCATGACGGCTACATGAAAACACGCAAAGTGCTCCGAACTCCGCCAGGCATGGTGGAAACACAAGCTATTATCGCTGGCCTCATTCTAGAGCAAGAGCAAGTTTGCCACTTGACCAAGGAAACTGTCGAAAGCAAGCATGTCACTATCCCCAGGGGGAATCTTGAGCAGTCCTGATGCTAATTTGTAGAAGATGAAATTCATAAAATATAGTATTTGCTTGAGGATAAAACCTTCAAAGGCCCTACATCGCAAACCTACTTGCAAAGCAAGTGACTACACACGTTCCCCCCGCGCCCCCCCCCCCACCTCCTGCCCCTGCAGCAGACTCCCCGTCTGACAGGCCTGTTCCCACTGGGTGGGGATGAGGTGAGCTTTCCCGCCCTCGCCAGCTCACTGCGGTACAGAAGCCAAGTTACCTCATAAAATGATGGCAACACAGATGTTGGGGAGTTCTTTAGAGAGTAGAGACGGTGGGCTCCCCAGAGAGCCATGCCAACAAAGAACACAGCTCCTCTCAGCAGTGGGGCGTCTTCCATGTAGGCTCTGAAAGCGTTCCCCGGGAAGACGGGATATAAGCAGGGCCCAGCCCAGCATCTGCCCAGGCTCCTAGCAGCCTCCCCGGAGGTCCCTACACTCATGAGGCAGAAGCAAAGCTGGGGAAGTGGGCTGGGCAGGGGACACGGGGGCCAGCAGCAACTGTGTGATTCATTCACGCATTCGCTCAACAGCCCTCAGCATCATGGTGCTGACAGCCTAGGAGACACAGGTGTGAACCAAAAGATCACGTAAATAAACACCAAGGTTCCAACTCAGATTACAGCTAAGAAGGAAAGCCATGGGATACGAGAGCAGACCTGCTCAGGGCGATCAGGGAATCTAACCACAACACTACAATGTCAAGGACACGCAGGGAAACTCAACCCAGGTGGAAGGACATTTCAGCAAGATGAAAGGTATGTGCAAAGGCCCTGGGTGGGTGGCAGAAAGGCAACAATGGCGGGAACGAGAAGCTCACAGGCTGAGCAGGGCTGGACCATCCAGGCCTTGCCATTTGGTTTTTATCCTGAGAGCACTAGGAGCCATTGTGGCTTCAAGCAAAAAGTGACACAGTCAGATCTGTGCTGGAAAAACTATGTGTGGCTGCTGTGTGGAGGAATGGACTTCGGGAGGCCAAGAGCGGGTGCCGGAGAGCAGTGAGGAGGTGAGAGCTGAGGGGGTGGGGCCCGGGAGTGGACAGACGAGCCATCTCAGGAGCAGAAGCAACACCACCTGAGACAGTCTGGCTGTGGGAGGTGAGGCAGGGCCTCGTGACAAGTAAGTGGTGAGGCAGCCCACTGGAGGAGGTCCGCGTGTGGGAGGGAGGTCAAGAGCTCAGTTTTGCATGTTCTGACTTTACTGGCAGGAGGAGGAGAGGACAGGCGACCAGTAGCATAAGACGTGAGCCCTAGATCAGGGCTCACTTCTGGAGCAGCCTCCCCACCAGAACAGAAAGCTCCGCGTCAGCCTGTGCCGAGGCATAGAGCCCACACAGGGAGCCTCCTTGAGGAGGCTCTGTGGCCGCCAAGCCACCCTCACCCACGCCGGCTGGGCCACCCGCACTCACCTGTCCTCCATGATGCGGCACATATGGTAGATGGCACTGTGGCCCAGGTGGGTGCCCAGGAGATTGCGCATCAGCTGGGAAGCAAGATGCACCGTTGTTAGACTGGCAAACACGAGCCTGGGGCCTCGCACGGCCACCGCTCTGAAGCCCTCCACGTCCAGCTGCTCTCCACCGTCTCCTCCGGAACAGGGGCAGCCGAGTTCTCAAAATGCCACCAAAACACTGACCTCAGCTCAGCCACTGGGAAAATGCCACTGGCTTCCCCTCAACAGGCCACTGTCTGGCCGCTCTGAGAATAAGATGGCCATTCATTGAGGACAAGATGGCCCTTGTCCTGTCCATAAGCCTGGCTTATCACTTCATCCGGGCAAGAACTCTGCAGGATGAGAGTTTAGACCCCTACCTTCCAGCAAGGCTCACAGAGCTCCTTGACATTGATGGTGCGGCAGAGGGTGACGATGAACAGGGGGAGGCTCTCGGCCGGCAGGCAGTTGTAGCAGACCACGGCATCCAGCACCTGCAGAGAGACCTGGTGGGGCGGAGAAAGTCAGGCCAGCCCTGCCTCCTGCTCACAGGGAAGTGACACCCTCAGCTTCCTCCACTGACCATCCTTTGGTCAGCAATGACTGCCCCTCCCCTCTGTCAAAGCAGCCTTCCTGGGAACCACAGAGTGAGCAAGCATCTGGGAGGCACTTTTACATCCCAGTCACGGTGGGTTATCCCATCATGAACTATAACCCCACAACGGAAGTCATCCAACCGCCCTTACTTACAGGAGAGAGTCCTGAGGCTCAGAGAGGTCAAGCAGCTTGCCCGAGGCCACACAGCCAGTGAGGGGCAGCACAAGGCTTGACCCCAGGGCCTGGGGTCTCACTTGCTATGCCACCCGGCCTGCCCAGAAGGACGGTGAAAGGGACTGTCCCTGGACGGGGGCAGCTACTGACCTCTATGTCCACGGAGGACACGGTCTGGACGCACAGCAGGCAGATCATGCTGTGGGAGGAAACACAAAGTCAGGTGAGAGGACACTTCCCAGAGGCTGGGTGGCTCCGTTTTACTTCCTGGTTCCTCTACAAAGTCAGTTAAAAAAGTGGCTCATCCTCCCTCAGGGCTCCCCTCACCCAACCACTGCTCAGTGCTGAGTGTACAGCACCAAGACCAACCCTCTGCCCGCAGGGTTTCACAGAGTGTTTTGAACAAATAACAAGTAACAATAAACAAAACATCAAGTAATATCACACATCTGCTACAAACATTATGTGGAAGGTGGCTTTGGCCACTTCCAACATCTCCATTTATTTGATGGTTTTAACAGCTTTATTCACCCTACAGAGCTGAACTGCAGACATAAGACAGCAGCACTGTGATCAGTGCATGTTACTGATCACATGTTTTTCTTACTGGACCATGGATGCGATGTATTCATCAAGGTAACAGCTGTTGAATTTGACCAGATTCACAAGCACCAGAAGGAATTCTGAGGACAGGCCGATGTCCATCCACTGCAGGACAAACTCAGCTAGGGGAGAAAAAGAGGAGAGCAACATCCTTCCTACTCACCTCTTCCCCAGGAAAATGAGTCCCCATCCCATTCACTGCTGGAAACAGCATCATTGGTCCCCACGGAATGAAAGGCAGGCCAGCACGGGGCCGATGGAGGCTCAGCTGGAGCCCGAGCAGGTCAGCATGTCATGGACTCTGGAATTCACCAGCTCCCAGGATGCATGAAGGGGTCTGAGCTGAGGCAGGGGCAGCGTTTGTGCATTTGATGCTCAGAGCCCTGACCCCGATACTGGGGGTGCAAGCACGGGGCGAGTGTCTAGGAGGCCCCCATCCCCACAGAGAATCTCTCAAAGGAGACACAAGCAACGCTTGGTTGCTAGACACATAAACTTGGACAGAAAAGCTAACCACATCCTCACTGTCAGCACCTGTCCTGGAGGTGGACCAACAGCTGAGGCCCGTTTCTGACAGAACAGCAAGGCCCAAGTCAGATTTACTTCTTCCTCTGCCTTCCTCTTCTCCCCACAGCAGTGACAAGAAATCTCAAGACTCATGGAAACCTCACACCATAAGGATGACAGGGAGGATGGCCACCAAAGGAAAGGGCTAGGAGGCCAGACCGGGCATGAAAAGGGCAAGGAGGAAGACGCAGCGAGGCGGCCCCAGCCCCCCAAAAACCTCAGGGCACTCTGGATAAGACCCAGCCTGAGGCCTGGGTCAGCAGCACGCTCTCCCCACAGCAAAATGCAGACCACCTCCTGCCCGCCTAAAAGGCACATCTAGGCCCCAGTCCCCAGGGATTCAGAGCCAGCCTGTCTGGAGTAAAGCCCAGACTCTGCATTTTTAACAAGCTCCCGGGGAGATTCGGTCGGCTGATCCTGGTTGCACAGAGATAAGCAGACCAGTGTGTTGCAGCGCCCTCTGCAGGCCACCCCTGTGAACTGCAGCACTCCCTCTGGGCCCGACAGGCCCTCCTGCATCCCAGATTAAATTTCATCACCAAGGCCAGAGAAACCTCACACCCAACGTGGCACCCACCCAGCTCTTCTTCCAAGTAGGTGATGTGTCTCCCATTGTCCGTGAGGGCCTTGAAAACTTCCAGTCTCTCGTGGAGGTCTTCGTTAGAGGGGTAATCCTTGATGACCTTAAAGAAGAGGGCCCTGAGAACGCCCAAGCGGTCCCCCTGAAGACAAAACCATCGGGTCAGCAGTCCTGCCAGGATCCCCCTGGGTTTCTCAAGCAGCTGTGAGAAGTCCAAGAAGTGCCGTGGGCTCCAAGACTCCCAACCCTGGGGCCCTTTCTCCCTCCCAGAGGAAGCGGCTGTGAGGGACTAACTGGGTAGGGGATCAGGCGCCCTGGTCATCGTTTGACCAGTGTGTGTGTGGAGCACCTACTATGCGCCCAGGTCTGGGCACACAGCAGGAGCCAATGCACCCACCCTCGAGGGATGCTCACGGAATGATGATAGCCACCTAACCAAGCTGAGAGTGGGGACTTCTCTGAGCAGCGGGGTGTGAAGGCGTAGAGGAAACAGGCCAGGAGGAGAGGAAACCTTCCAAGCAGGAATGGCGAGAGGTGGCCTGGGTGTTCCAGCATGGCGGGAGCATGGTGACCAAGGGGCAGGAGCCCACGGTGAGGGGCAGGAAGTCAGTGAGAGCAAGAAAACAACAGCTCACTCGTGCGAGGAACCATTCTCATCATTTTGGGTGAACTGCCTCATTTACTCCCCAAAACGTCCCAGAAAAAAGGGAATGACAAGCATCCCCACTTTAGAGGAGAGGAAGTGGAGGCTCAGGGGGCTCCAGTGACTTGCCCAGATACTAGAGGTGACACCAGCACGCCCACTCGGGCAGTCCAGCTGCAAGGCCCCTGGGAACCAGCGAACCTGTGCCTGGTGTTCTCGCCAAAGACGAGAGTCCAAGCGTGGCCCACGGGAGCAGTCAACACGTGGCCCGCCCCAGCTCCCCCCAGGCACAGAGCGGCCACCCTTACCTGTCCCTGCACGATGGCCTTCAGGAGAGCCAGCACCGCGTGCCGGGCCTCTGGCGGCCGCTCTGGCTGCAGCAAGTCCGAGACGGCCTTCCAGAGTGCTTCCACCGCGTGCTGCCCGGCAAAGAAGGGACAGGGATTGGTGTGCTGGCCCCTCAACTTGAGGGACAGTTCCATGAGCAAAGGACAGAGCAGAACAACATGGTCTTTTGACTTAGAACTCACTCCTCTAAAGCCCTCATGTACCTGTCACAGCCCACAGCGACCACGAGCCTGACAAGGGGCACAGCTCCAAGCTACTTCGAACCCTCACAGGTCCCTTTAACCCTCACCAGGCCATAGTCTGAGGGGAGGGAGGAAAGCAGGAAGGCCAGGGAGGCCGTCCTGGCTGCCCCCAGAGATCAGCAGGGAGTCTCTGAGAGCTTGCTCAGGCTCCATGGGAAAAGCCACTGGAAGAGTCTCAGAACCAGAAGTACCACAGCGGTCCCCAGGCCTGCAGCCTGACCCAGAAATCCCATGCTCTGGATCTCCCCTGTGTAAACAAACCAGCTTCGGGCCACTCAGTACCCCACCCCAACCCTGCCTCTGCTGCCTGGCTTGACTCACTAAGAACTCTGTCCAGGGGCTTCCCTGGTGGCACAGTGGTTGAGAATCTGCCTGCCAGTGCAGGGGACACGGGTTCGAGCCCTGGTCTGGGAAGATCCCACATGCCACGAAGCAACTAGGCCCGTGAGCCACAACTACTGAGCCTGCGTGTCTGGAGCCTGTGCTCCGCAACAAGAGAGTCCGCGACAGTGAGAGGCCCGCGCACCGCGATGAAGAGTGGCCCCTGCTCGCCGCAACTAGAGAAAGCCCTCGCACAGAAACGAAGACCCAACACAGCCAAAAATAAATAAATAAATAAGTAAATTCAAATAGCTAACCTTTAAAAAAAAAGAACTCTGTCCAGGCTTCTGGAATCTGCCTCCTAAGTCCACCCAGCCCACGAGGGAGCTGCTGGGTGCTTTCCCCTCAGCTCCCAGAATCAGTCTCTCTTGTGTCAGCTTCCCTTCTCCACGTTAACCATCCCTGACTCCCTCCAGCCAGAGTTTCCAGGCCACTCACCCTTTCCTGGGCTCAATCCTCTTAAGAGGGGAACTAAAATGTCTTTTCAATGTTGTCTGACCAACATTATTCGGTCATACACTGGAATACACTGCAAGTTTTACTTCCTTTGTCCCATTCACAATACTCCTATTGATGCAACCTAAGCCACAAGAGCACAGACACTGAGCCCGTGGACTACTCCAGCCTCTTAGGCCTATCTGTCTATTCACTCGACGGCAGCTCTGACATGGCTCCCCTTTCCGTACTTATTGTACACAGATAACTTTAAGAACATAGATACCTATTCTCACATTTATCCCTGGTCATGTGCAGCCTGCACGTTTCAGATGACCTGCAGAGGACGTAGTGGTCCCTCTCCCCTTGAGCAAATCTGAACCCGCCAGGTATGAGACCCATGTCTCCTCCTGTGTCACTCACACAAAAGTGGGTTGAGGCGAGAGCAGAGCCCCTGAGGAACTCTAACGGCAGGCAGCTTCCCACTCTGTCCACAGAACATCAGGAGACAGCCTGGAAGTATTTGCCCAAAATAAATACTCCTACGTCTGTGAGGCTGCTTAATACCACCCAAACATCTCTCCCAGAAAGACAGAGACTGGTATGCCTGGGCTTGTTCTCTGTGAAACCACACGCTCTCCCGACATTCCCCTATTTTTCCTTCCTGCGAATCTGTAACGTGAGAGGACAAGTGAGCGTGCGTTTCTGTAAGCCACCACAAAACCGCTTTTGGATCTGCTAAAAGAGCCTAACCCCCTTGCTCCCCATCTCCACATGTGACTGGCCTCTCAGGGTTATGCTCAGGACATTTCCAGAAGCTTCCTCATCGCTAAGATGAAGACTAAATTTCCCTCAAATGGTGCATATCAGTTCATTAGTGAAGTCAGCTGTCAACCCTGCTCCTAAAAAGATCCAAATCAGGCTTTAATGCAGCTCACATGAGTCTCTCCAGGCACCCAACCGAGACACACCTACCTCTTCAAATTTCTTCGTTTTGGCAACCTCACAGATCTGCCCTATCACCCGGATGCGATTGTTGAGGCCACATTCAACACTCAGCTCCTGGAGAGATGAAAGAAGGAAAGGCCAGTGCTCAGACACCAGGTTTCCTTACCTGCCAATCACAGAGCACTCTAGGAACTGCCCTGCCTTTCCCATGCTGGAGACCCACAGCAGAACCTTCTGAAACCAAGAATCACCAGAGTTGACTAGTCCACCTTAGGGGAGTAAGAACAGACTTTTTTTTTTTCCATAGCTGCACTTTTTTATTGAAATAAAATTCACATATGATAAAATTCACCACTGTAACGACTTTAAACTGTGTAATCCAGTTTTTACCATATTCACAGTGCTTGCAACCAGGTCCACTAATTCCAGAACATTTTCATCACCTCAAAAAGAAGCTTCACTCCCCATTCCCTCCTCCCCCCAGGCCCTGGCAAAGGCTAATCTATTTTGTCTCTATGGATTTGCTGATTCTGGACATTTCATATATATGGAATCATACGTTATGCAGGCTTTTGTGATTGGCTTCTTTCGCTTAGTATAATGTTTTCAAGGTTCATCCATGCTGTTGCATGTTATCAGTGCTTCATTCCTCTTTTTGGCAAACACTACTCTGTCGTATGAAGGCATCACATTTTGTTTAAATCTTCACCAGTTGACGAGCATTTTGGTTGTTTCCGAACGGGAAACTTTACAAGTGCAAACATTCAACATTATTTATGGGTAAAGCACTGAGTAGGCACGTCTGTGAGATTCCAACACAGACAAAAAAGTGAAGCCTTACTTCTCCCAGGAACTCACACATTACCAGTTACCCCTGGCCATAACCCTAATCACCTGTGGAGACCATGGCCTTTAGGCCGTCTAAAATAGGTTTTCTTGCATCAACATCTGAATACTAACTCAAGTGTGGTGGACCAAGTCGCCAAGATCCTGACTTCCTGAATTTCCAGAGAAAAGACACATATGTCACCATGGTACTGGGGACAGCAGCCCCACAGACGGTCACCAGCAGCCCATCTCCCACAGAACCTGGTGACAGACCAAACTCAGCCTTCCCTGCACCTCCCACTAAGCTAGCAGAGAAGACCCAGGCAGCTCACTCACTCTCAGGATTTCCGCCGTGATGATAAACTCCGTCTGTTTGCCCTCTGCAGACCTGGGATTTGGCCTTGGAGTTCCCAGTCCCAATAGAATCTTGAACTTCTCCTTCAAGCCTGAATCTTTGCTTGCTGGCTTGGCCATGCTGGGCAGGGACGCATCAGAGGACTCCTCTGTGCCGACAATCAGGCAGAGATCTCAGGGACGGCTCCACCCACCTGCCCCGGCGCGGACCACCGGCCGCCCGCGAACCCTAGGTCTCCGGTGGGCACGACCTTTCTTCCCTCCCACAGCCCCTGAGAGAACTCCACCACAGCCAGGCGCGGTCCCGGCCAGAAATAAACCCGGAAAATGCCAGGCCGTCCGCCCGCCTCAGTGCATGGAGTGAGGGAGGGGAACTGGGGCCAGGGGGCGGCCGCCGCGGGGTCCAGGGAGCCCTGACATTTGCCATCTCTCTTCTCCCCGTGTGGAGGAGGACTGTCGGGGGACGCCGGGAGCAGGGACCCCCTCGCACCCGCCATGACTTAAAACCAAGGAATGCTTGGAGCTCCAGAGTCAGGCTGCGGTGGGCGCGCCCGAGAGCCGGGCCTGACACTGCGGGGGTCCGCCCCCACGGCCTCAGTGCCGAGCAGGCCTGGAGAGGCAGCCTCCCCCGCTGCCCCGTCGGAGTCGGCGGTCAGAACGCCTCGAACCACTCACCACTCCCCCCGCCCGCAGCGCGCGAGGCAATCCCGGCGCCGAGAACCGAGCACACCCCGCCCCGCCACAAGCCGCCGCCGGAAGGGCGACCGGCACTTCCGGCAGCGGGAGGGCGCCGAGGGCCGCCCTCTGGAGGAAAGGATGGGCGAGTGCTAGTCACGTGACGGAGTCCCGGGGGCCGCCGGGATGTGTAGTCCGCAGGAATCCGGCATGAATGCGGTGGGCGTGAGGATGGTGACCCGCAGCCGGAGCCGGGGACCCAGGGCCGGTCAGCAGGGGCGTAGGGAGAAGCCAGCGCCGCTCCGGAGAGAAGAGGCGGCTGCAGGTAGCGCCGCGCCCGCGCGGGGTCACAGGAAGAGAGGCGGGGTGGGGGCCTGCAAGGGACTGGGGGCTGGGGCCCTGAGTTCCCGCCGTAAGCTCTTTCCCAGGAGACAGGGGCTGGGTTCAGGCGTTCCCACCTCCCCCACCTTCGTCCTGTTCAAGAAAGTTCCCCCGGTCCCACTAGCATGCCCTAGGGTACTCCACTTGTGCCAGGCTGATTGCGAGGCAAACCGGCCCTGTCCTCCTAGCTGCTTCCAGCTCAGAGGCCCGGTGCCAAGGACTCTCCCAGCCAGAAGTTTTCTCCCCCTGCTAGAGGGTGCCTCTGAGAGAAAATGGGAAACGGCGTGGCTTTCCTTACGTTTACGTCGTTATTAGGGACCTACATACATCCTTATTAAGGACCTAATTTGAGATTCAGCGGTGGGTGAGAACGACAGGACCCCTGCCACTTGTCCTGCCTGGACGTCTGCAGGATTGTCCAGAGGAGGATTCCCACAGACACCCAAAGACCCCAGGGGTAGTCCAGACAAGATGACACACTGGGCAGAAGCATGGCAGTGGGGGACAGGCACGCGATAATGCCAGCCAGGTAGGCAGGAGCTCTGATGCCAGAACAGAGTTTGGAGTCTTAAACAGGAAGTGACACAACTCAATTCAGATTTTAGAAAGTTCTCTCTGACAGTGTCGAGACTAGATTGGGGGCACCATGGTGGAGGCTGTTACTTAGAGTCGTCATGTGCTAAAGTGGATTTGGTCAGAGGGCCAACAGCATAAGGAAGGCTGACCTGGCCTGTAGCACATGCTGCAGAGGCCAGAGCACCCGCAGTTGTAGTAGGTGATGGGTGGTTGTTGAATAAATGATGTAGGATAAGATAGCAGGTAGGGCAGCACCCACACCTTTTCCTTACCTTTAGCCCTCACTGAAGGGACCAAGTGGTACTTTTTGCAGAAGGTAGGAAAAGCTACAGCCCTGTGAAGCGTCAGCGGAAGGCTCCAAGACTGAATGTGGCATACGAGGCCTCAGAAGGTGAGAAAGGAGAGGGGGCCGAGCATCTCCAGTCACCAACCTGGGAGCCTCAGGACTGGCGGCGGCAGCTGGAGAACATCCGGACCATGAGGAGTGGAAAGGACGCACCCGTGGACCAGCTGGGGGCTGAGCACTGCTATGACCTCAGTGCACCCCCGAAGGTAGGCAGGCAGGCACCCATCTGCCGGTGACCCCCTTCTGGACAAGACACTTGCTTCCTCTCAGGCCTTTAGCAGGGGACAGCTGGCACATCATGGGTGTTCAGTAACGTTTGCTGAGAGAGAGAGGGAGTTCCTTACACTTCACTGGCCCAGAGCCTGGTCCTAAGACTAACCTGATTCCAATCCCAGCTCTGCTACCCGGTGACAGGCCTCAGTTTGCTTGTCTGTAAAATGGGCAGCAGCATCCTTTGCAAAGCAGTAACAATAACAAGAGCAACCAAGGGCTGTTGAGCACTGACGTCGTGCCGGGTGCAATTCTGAATGCAGTAATAATTCTTTAAGCCTCACAGTGATCTTGCAAAGCAGGTGCTGTTATTTTCCTCATAAGTGGAAAATGCACCACACACACACCC
This sequence comes from Eschrichtius robustus, assembly GCF_028021215.1. Lineage (NCBI taxonomy): Eukaryota > Metazoa > Chordata > Mammalia > Artiodactyla > Eschrichtiidae > Eschrichtius > Eschrichtius robustus. The sequence goes on along the minus strand of NC_090839.1, from coordinate 52,930,544 downwards.
TTGGCCCAGGCGGATAGGAGGCAGATATCCCATACACTGCCTGGGGTGACACGTGCAGATGAGTAAAGGGCTTGGCTGGGCTAAGCACCCAGGACCCGCCCCCACCCTGGTGCCTGTCACTGTGCAAGCAGGTGCGGAGGTACCAGGTGCTGCTGTCACTGATGCTCTCCAGCCAGACCAAGGACCAGGTGACAGCAGGCGCCATGCAGCGGCTGCGGGCCCGGGGCCTGACGGTGGACAGCATCCTGCAGACGGATGACAGCACGCTGGGCACGCTCATCTATCCTGTGGGCTTCTGGAGGGTGAGCCCAGCCCTTGGCGAGTGGGGCTGGGGGTGCCACTGGCCTGCGGAAGATGTCAGACTGAGTGGGCTGTGGGGTGTGGGAGGCCGGGGCGGGCATCCCTGGCCATGGGGGCCTGGCTATGGGGGCCTGGCTATGAGTTCCCACTGGAGCACCGCCCCGCCCCTGCCACTCTGACCAGCCCACAGGGGGCCTGGCCATGGGGCCTCAAGTCCAGGCACTGGAGCTCCTTGGCCTTTCCTGTTTGCAGCCCACCCCTTCCTTCCTCCACCTCCCTTCCCAGACGCCTGGCCCTTCTCTTCCTCACTAAGGCTGCCCACCCATCTATCCCTTTGTCTACTCCAAGCCTCCCTGGAGTGCACAACCCCTCCCCTCTGGAGCCCCAACAGGCCACAGAGTACAGGGTGGCGGGTGGGCGGGTCTGTTGAAGGCAGCCGGGTGGGTGGGGCTACTTCCCCTTGGCACTGGCCTGGGCTGCAGTTCATCAAATGGGTTTTAAATAGCCCTGTCCACTCAGGCACAGGATGGGAACCGCCCGGCTGGCCTGGCGGCTGGAGGGGGAGCCCCAGGCTCCAGCCTTCCTTCCTGAAGGCCCAGGTGCTGTTGAGCCCAGCTTCTGGCTTAACTGGTCCTGCTTAGCCTGCCTGGTCTCTGGCAGGGAATGATGGGGCAGGGAGACTCAAGCCGGACCCCATGCACTTGTCATTGGCCCCAGGCAAGTGGGAGGCAGGGTCTAGGCCTGCATTGGGCCTTCCTTGGGCTCTCCTGCCCTTGGCTTTTTCCCGCCTACTTGGGGGACAGAGGCAAGCAGGTGCCTCTGAGTGTGTCCTGGACAGCTGGCGGGTAGCTCTGGGCACCTGTGGGTTTCCTCTGGGCCTCGTCTTCCCAGGTCGGGCTATACTCCTGACCTCCAGCGCTGACCCCCCCCAATCTTTCAGAACAAGGTGAAGTACATCAAGCAGACCAGTGCTATCCTGCAGCAGCGCTATGATGGGGACATCCCAGCCTCCTTGGCAGAGCTGGTGGCGCTGCCAGGCGTCGGGCCCAAGATGGCGCACTTGGCCATGGCAGTGGCCTGGGGCACTGTGTCAGGCATTGGTGAGTGGCATGCGCCCATGAGGCAGGAGTGGCTGGCTCCAGGCTTGCTGGCTGCCATTGAGGTTCCCCACATCCTTGTGACCAGTGACCCCAGCTCAGGTCTCCTCATTCACAACTCAGCCCGAAGGGTCAGAAAGGTATTCCCAGCCCAGAGCTAGGCCCACCCCACCCAGAGATGGGTACTAGCAGGAGGAGTTCCTGTTTGCTGAGGAGCTCCTATAGCGTGCTGGCCTCTGGGAGAGGCCCTAGATGGACTCGGGTCTGTGCTGCATGAGGGAGAGAGACACTGGGGTAGAAACACTGATGGGGGCATGCAGGGCACCTTTGGAGTTGGCCTGGTCTGGGGCATTTGGGAGGACTTCCTGAGGAGGTGATAATTCAGCCAAGAGCTGAAGGGTGAGGTGGGCTGGCCAGGCCAAGAGGAGGAAGTGCATTGCAGGCAGAAGGAACAGCATCTGCGAGCTGGGGAAGAGGGCCAGAGCACAAGGCTCTGGAATGAGCGTGGGCAGAGGGGGCAGGTGCAGTGCAGACATGGGGACCCGGGGGGAGGAGGAAGTGGCTGTGGGGGCCCTTTCTGGAATCCCTATCCTGGGTCCTTGTGTTGCATTCTGGCATTGGAGGAGCTCCAAGTGGAGACAGACCCCTGGGTCGGGGTGGGACTGCTTCCTCAGATCTTTGCCCAGCAAGTGGGGGCTTCTGAGGCTGCACAGCGCAGGCCCAGCCAGCCCGGAAACCAGGGCTTGACCCATGACCTGCTTGTGTGCTCCCACCGTGGTGCTTCTCAGGGACTCATGCAGAGGAGCCAGGAGAGGTGGTGGGGATCCCCCCAGGGCTTCTGAGGCTTGTGAAGCCTGCCCCCTGGGGTAGGGACCCCTTCCCTGCAGTGCCCGCCAGAGGAGGAGGGCTCTGGCTACCTGATGAGGTTGGAGCCCAGAAGCCCTGAAAAGCGGGAGCCAGGCCAGGCGGGGCCAGGGCAGAGCCTCCCTCACTGGGCTCCTGCGGCTGCCAGCCTCTCAGCAGATACTTGAGCTTATCTGGGCGGCTGTCCTCGGCTGCCCGTGTCTAGGAGTGGTCTGGCAGGTCTGTGGGGGAAGGGCCCCCGCCCGCAGCTGATTGCAGCAGGCAGGAGTGTGGGAATGCTGCCCTATCTGGTTGTCTGTGGGCCAGGCCACCTGCAGGGAGATCCTAGGGAGGTTGGGCCCCACTTCCTGAGAGAAGAAGCCCCGTCGAGTAGAGAGCCAGAGCCATGGGATACAGCAGCCGATCCCAGCTCTGCCCTCCCAGCTGGGTGACCCTGGGCAAGGCACTTGGCTTCTCCGAGCTGGGCCGCAAAGCAGGGGAAGTAGTTGCTCCCATTAGAGGCACAGGTGTGCGGAGCCCTCCTGGACTGGCCCACAAGTGTGGTGTGGCCCTGGGCTGGGTTTCTGGGTAACTTAAGGGCACGGTCACCTACGTGTTACAGAGAAAGAAACTGAGGCTTGGTGGTGACCCAAGGGTGTGGCTTCTCCATCTGCGTACTCTCCCTGTGCCCCCGTTATCGCTGTGTGGGGCGGGCCCGAGCCTTTTTCCAGGCAGCCAGCAGCAGGGGAGGTGGGCCAGTGCAGGAACTCGCTTTCTCTTCGGCAGACACGATAGGAGGAGGAGGCAGGGGCTGCATCTGGCTAGGGTAGGGGGCCTCGGTGAGCAGGTGCCCAGGCCAAGCCCCAGGGTGGCCGGCCAGGGGGAGCCGGGGCTGCGGCCGGGTGCACGACAGCTGCAGCTGGCCTGGCCGTGCTCCCCGCTCCGTTCCTGATGGTGCAGTGGCAGGTGCTGGCTCTTTGGGCAGTGACTTCATGCCAGCCCACTAGGTCAAGCTGCTGCCACCCAGCCTGGCACCCATGGCCCGTGCCTGGGCCAGGAGGCACTGCTGCCTGCACCCCAGGAAAAAGGCCCAAGTCCTCTGGATCTGGCTCCAGCCCCTGCCTAGCAGCAGGGATGGCCCATGTGACTCTCTCTCAGGCCTGCGCAGTTCTGGGTCCTCCTCAGAAGCCGGCGGGGGTTGGGGAGGTGTGTAGGGGGACTCAGGCTTCAGACTCAGCCCCCCACCAACCCGCACTGGGAGCCGTGGCAGGGATGGGGCAGTCTGGCCCGGTGAGCCTGCCCCGTGTTCACCCTGCCCCGTCTCCAAGCAGCAGTGGACACACACGTGCACAGAATCGTAAACCGACTCAGATGGACCAAGAAGGCAACCAAGTCCCCGGAGGAGACCCGCAGGGCACTGGAGGAGTGGCTGCCCAGGTGTGCAGGGTGGGGGTGGGGCAGGGCGGGCTCCCCTCCCTCCCACCCTCCCTCCACACTGATGGCTCCCACCCCCACAGGGAGCTGTGGAGCGAGATCAATGGACTGCTGGTGGGCTTTGGCCAGCAGACTTGCCTGCCCCTCCGCCCGCGCTGCCAGACCTGCCTCAACCGGGCCCTGTGCCCAGCTGCACACGGACTCTGAGGGCCTGGGGCCTCTGCCCGGCACCACTCTGGCCTCTTTGTGCCTTTGCTGCGGAGCCATAGCCTGTTTATAATAAAGTTTGGGGGCTGTTTGTAGTTAGGGTCTGGCTGATTTCTACCCCGGGGGGTGGGAGGTGGCATGCTGGAAAGCACATGCATGAGCTGTGTTTGCACCCGTGCTCATGTGTGTCTGGAACAGGGCTGCCTGGGAGGCCAGGATGGGGACGTGACCATCTGGGCTGAGTGCTGGGGGGCAGGGGTGGCGGGGGGGTCGTGGGAGCCAGTTGCAGCCAGCTGTCTGGAAGCCTGCTGGGGACGCTGGAAGCCCAGGCTGCCTCCCGCAGCAGCTGGCTGGGGACCTGGAAACACACGCCTCTTCCTGAACTTGTGCACCCTGAGAGCCCCAGCCTCTGCCACGAGGCCCCACCCCTAGTGTTTACAGAGCCACCTGGTCTCAGAGGGACACCAGCAGGCCCAGGGAGGGCACCACAGGGCACAGGGCCTGACCTGCGTGTACCTGCTGGGGGGCCAGAGGCCCAGAAGGCTTCACAGGGAGGTGCTGGTGAGAGGGCAGGGCTCCAAAGCACAGGGGTCCCAAATGCACTGGAGAGATAAGCAAGAGGGAGCTGGAGCTGAGAGGGGCTAGCGGATGGATTTGGGGAGGGGAGGCTTAGGAATGGGACTGTTTCCAGCAGCTGAGACTTAGGGAGCTGCAGGCTGCCACCTCCCTGCCCAGACCATGATCCCTCCAACCCCCAAAATGAAGGCTCAGGAAGGACAGAGACAGCCAGGGTCCAAGAAAGGCCTGTTTATTCTGAAGGCGTGCATGTGCTATGGCTTATGGGGCAGACAGCGATGTCGGTCGGTCAGGTTCTGGACAGGGGGAAGGCAGAGTCGGTGGGGTTTCCTCAGGGGGAGGCTCCCAGCAGGGGCCAAGCCCGGAGCCTGAGGTCCTTCCTGGGGGCAGGCTTTCACACAGTCACACCCCGAAGGCCTAGGGGCTGCCATGCAGGGACAAGGGGCCTGTCCAGAGTCTACCCTCCTCAGGGGCACAGGGCCTCCATCCTCAGGCCCCTCAAAGAGCCCAGGCCCTGTACCCCAGACCCCCCACCCCAAGGAGGGCAGGGACAGGGCAGAGGGGCAGCTCTCACAGCCACATCTGGCATCCCCAGCACCCCCCAAAGCCTGCATGAACACGGCCTGCAAGCCCCCAACTCTGTCCCTGGACATCCCTGGCACTCCCACTTGGGATGGCTGCTGCTGAGGGGGTGGGGAGGAAATGGTTTGCAGAGAAAGGTTTGTTTTATTGCAATTATTTAGAGAGCACGTCCTGAGGGGGGTGGGGGCAGGGCTCTGGTATTAAGTGGAAACATGTGTGGAGCTAGAGCTCTTTCTGGAAAAAAAGCAAAAACACAAATTCCTTTAAGTCAGCAGGCCCAGGCAGAGCAGCAAGGGCCGGGCCCTGCGGGTCACCACTGCCTCTCCCCCTCTCCCCCTCTCCCTCTCTCCCCCATCTCCCTCTCTCTTCCTCTCCCCACATCCCCTCATTGTCTCTCTGGGTATCTCACATCTCGGGCTCTCTCTCCCCATCTTGCTGCCACACTCCCCTAGCACCCAGCGGGTTGGGGGCAGGACGGGGTCTCACTGGGGCACAGGTTGGTTCTTGGGTGGTGGTGGGACCACCACGGCTTGGGGGGTAAGGATGCCCCCTCCAGTCCACTGAGGGGAGCTCTGGGCGGGCCCGAGGGGCAAGGCCCAAGGTCCGTGCAGGAGGAGCCCGGCAGGAAACAGGCAGGGAGGGCTCAGAAGTTGCTGAAGATCTCTCGCTTCCGGTTCCAGTCCATCTGCGGCGCCCGCTTGTTGACCCTGGTGGCTCTCACCTTCTCCTTGGCCTCGGCTGCAGTGGGGCTCAGGTGGAGGCCGCTCTCCTGAAAAGGGTCGCGCTTCCAGGTGCTGCCATCCTAGGGGCGGACACGGTGGGCGGGTGGCCAGAGTGAGCCCTGGACCCAGGCCCCCAGACAGGTGGCCTTTCCCAGGGAGTTCACACCAGAGGCCACCTGGCAGCAGGCCCAGGAGGGCTTCCTAGAGGCGGTGGCCTCACAGCTCAGGCTGACAGCTCCACAGATGCCCGCCCCCAAGGTCTCAGGCCCCCCAGTGTGTGAACAGCAGTAGAGGTGGATAGGCACCCGCTACCTCAGTGTCCTTGTCTAAGTCAGGCAGGTCACTTCGGGACGAGCACACGGAGCCACCATTGAGCTGGGAAACCAAGGGTAAGGCGTGGCTTTAGGGGCCCCACCCAGGAGCCTCTGTGCACACACAGGCTTACACGCACACATGCAGACACGCGTGCACACGCCAGAGCTGCATTTATTCCTCCATTTGGCAGTGGCCACTGAGCCTCTACTACACCCTGGAGGTGCCCAAGTGCCCTATGGCACTGGGGTGTGGCTGACCCAAGACGGATCCAAGGGGCATCAAAGCTGGGAGTGACAGGGCCAGGCTCGGTCTCACAACCATGCTACACAAGGACAGAAATCTCGGGAGGGGCTCTGTCAGGTCTGGGGACCCCCAGAGGTGCCCCTGTGGTCTCCCGGGCTCACCCTGTCCACTCCCACCCTCTCACCTGGGCCGAGCTGGTCCCGTTGGTGACTGGTGATGGCAATGGACCTGTGGGGACAGTGTGTCACTGGCCACTCAGCCCCCAATGCTTTACCCCAGCCCTGGGCCCCAGGGCAGCCACCCACCTTCCACATGCTCCTCAGTGGGTGTGACCCGCAGCCGCTTGAAGTGCTCATCTGTTTCGGGGTCCACCACAAGCAGCCGGGCCTCGTCCTCCCGTGCCTTGATGCTGGCAACCACCTCCGCGTGGCGCAGCCCCTCCACATTCTGCCCGTTTACCTGCCGCCGCCAGCACGGGGTCAGTGCTGCCTGAGGGCAGGTCGCCACCAGCCCCCCAAGCCACTCAGCCAGGTGTGGCATCAAATATTCATCAACGCTGTCACCAGCCACGGCAGCAAGAGGAGCACCAGCTCAGGTTCCCAGCATCTCCCTCCTCCCAGTGAGGACCCGGGGCCCAGACACACACACACACACACACAAACACACACACACACACACACACACACACACGGAAGGGCACGGGCGTAGACAAACATACGGGCAGGCACGGATACACACAGGGGACGTGGGCCCAGTCACAAACAGAAAGGACACAGGTGCAGACATATACACACAGGGCAGGTACCTCTATGAGTCGGTCCTGGGCACGGAGGCCAGAGTGGGCAGCAGGTGAGCCCGGGTCCACCGAGCGGATATACTGTCCGGGCCGGGACTTGTCACTGTGCAGGTTAAACCCGTAGCCCTGGGGGCCTTTTTGCAGGTGGCAGAGCCTCGGGCGCAGCTCCCTCAGGGGCCCGTTGACATCCTGCAGGCACAGGGATGCAGGGTGAGGCTCCAGCTCTGACCTCCCACCCTAGAGGCACTGACCCCACCCCTGAGGCCTCCGGTCCCATCCCCAGTGTGCAAAGGCAGGAGTGGAGATGGTGGGAGGGAGCCTCAGCCCCACACTCGGCATCATGCCCCCACCTGACAGCATCCCCAGGTCTCAGAGACCAACACGGGGTGGTGGGGGTGGGGGGGTGACGCTTAGGCTGCCTGTGATGATTCAGCTTCCGAATCCTGAACAAAGCCTTAGTCTCCAAACCCGCAAAGGACCTGTGATGGGGTCAGGAGCCTTACAGGGGTGTTGGGAGAATCAACGGGCTCAAGGCTAGGGCTGAGCACAGACCAGGGGCCTAGGAGAGACAAGTGCGATGAGCTGCCACTCGTCAGTGTCCAGGAAGGCTGTGGGCCCCGCCTGTCCTCTACCCACCCCCCATCCGAGTGTGGGGCTGGAAGGGTAGGGCCGTAGGACCGGGCTGTTTTGTTTATGCTCCCAAAGGTCTCCCTAGGGCTGATGGCAGTGCGGCTGTGTTTGCTTTCACATTCCAGAGCAAGCTGGAGCCGCCCCCACCCCCACAGGGCCCAGAGACTTGGGACGCAGGAGCTGGAGCCTGGGCAGGAGCGCCAGTGAGGGAGCAGTGAGGGGCCGAGGATGGGGCCTGCCTCCCACCTTCCCTGCCCTCCACGGAAGGCTCACGGTGCCCTGAGGGTCCCCCCACCAACACCCCAGGGCTCTGCCTCCGTTTACCTCTGGCATCCTGCAGTAGGTTCTGGGCTGGGGGTGCGGGAGGGCCGTGCAGGCAGGGGCCAGACCCCAGGACCCCCACCCAGCCGGGGCCTGAGGTAGTGACCACAGCGCTGAGTGGCCAGCGGCCACCGGTGCTCAGTTGAACATGGCGGTGGCCGGAGGGAACGGGCGGCCAGCAGCTCAGGTTTCCTGGGCGCTTGGGGCTCAAGTGCGCGTGCAGGTGAGACTATGCAGGGTGGGGGTGCTCACCAGGGCCTTTTCCTGTCCCTCTACCTCCCTGTGTGTGGCCAGTGACCCTGGGCCAGGCTGGGGGCTGTACTGAGGGAGGGCCAGCCTCCAGGCCTTCGAGCTCACCCCCAAACCCCAAATCTGACTGTGGCCGCCCAGCTGTGGGACCAAGCGTGTCTCTCCTCACAGGGTGGTGCCTTACCTCAGTCTCTAGGCGCTCCCACCCCTGGGGAACACCTTCTTCCGGTCCAGCCTGTGCCCCTTCTCCATGACCCCTTCCCCGACCCCCAAAGCCTGCCCCCTTGGAACCTCCCCTGCAGGCCACCATCTGCCCCATAACCCCAGGAATTCCAGGGACTGGGCTGCTGCTCCTCAGTCCCCCAGGGGCTCGGCCAGGCATCCTGGGCTGAACTTGGGGCTGTGAGACTCCCGGGTTCTCCAGGAGCTCACTTATAGACTCAGCCCCTCTCCAGACACACCTGGAAGTACAGGTGTGCAGCTCTGAGGCGCCTCTCAGGTTCAAGCTGTCAGAGCACAGGTCCCAAGGCTGGCCGGGGCCGTGCGTGGCAGTGGAAGTGTGACATGAGCACACCTGGTGGTGGAAGTGGGCCCAGGTGGCAGTGGGGCATCACATGGTCACAGAGACCAGACATCCAAACGTACGCTCGCAAACAGGCTTCATGGACCCGTGCGGTGACCCATCGTGTGAAAGGACGGCCCTCGGCACCGGGCCCTCGGCACCAGGCCCTGTGGCCTCTTCCCACGCCCTCCACAATGGTTCCAGGGAGTGGTCTCTCAAGGCCCCCAAACAGGAGGACTGGGGGGGGCGGGCAGCTGGGGCCATGAAGCCAGGCTGAATGCAGTCACTTCTGGTTTGAGACCATACTGGCCATCTCCCTGCCTCAACCCAGCACGGCCGCCTCTCACCGCACAGCCAAGAGGTTTCTCCTAACATCTGGCCTAAGTCCCTCTCCTTACAATCAGGGTCCAAGGAGCGCCAAACTTGGCACTAGACCCCTCAGGTTGAGGGGCTGCAATGGGGGGCGGTGGGGAGACAAGGCTGGCAGCGTGGCGACCCAGCGGGAAGGCCCACGGGGAGGCCCAGCACCATAGTAGGTCAGGAGGGGGTGCAGGCTGGGCCCAGCGCATTGCTCACATTCCTCGCTCCTGCCCTGGCTCAGAGCACTTCCTGTTGCCTCCCAGCTAGGCCCTCAGGCTTCCACAGGCTTCCAAGCCCCGATTCCCTACCAGGCAGCCGCAGAGCTGGACAAGCCCTAGTCTCCCGGCCATGCCTGTAACCAGACAAAGAGGCTGGCATGGGGGTACCCCTGGAGCCAGGCTGTACCACCCCCCAGATGGTGACTCACCAGCCCTAGCAGAAAAAGGCCCCCATTGTTGCTCAGAGTCCAGCCTGCTCACACCAGGGTCACCAGGGTCCCCAGCGTCCCCTCTCCCAATCCTGGGGGACAGAGACTAAGCTGGCTGCCGGTGTCCTCACTGCCCACCCTGCCCCCACCCCACCTGACCTGCACAAGCCTCGGGGATGGGCTCCGTGGAGGGGCTCCTGGGGCCGGGGAGGGTGGTGCGGCACTCCCAGAGCGGGCCATAGGAGGCGGGACAGACGCGGCAAGCGGCGAGCGTCCAGCTGGAGTGGCCTGAGCTCTCCAGCCAGCCCAGGCTGCCACCCCATTTATCCACCTCCCACTGTGGCCCAGGCTCCCCAGGGACGGGTGGGGACATAGGGCTGAGTCACTTTGAGGAGCAGGGTGGTGGCTGAGCCCCCCTCCCCTTCTCAGGCTCCAGCCCAGTGTCCCCCACCAGCCAGGTTTCCGTCCCAAGAAAGGAAGGAAGGAAACTGCTGGGAGGCCCTGCCCTGCTCCCAGGACCCAGGGCTGGGGAGACAAGGAGGCAAAGGAGGGGACCCTGACCTCAGAGCATAAGACAGTCCTGCTGCAGCTCACGGGGGGATGGGGAGCAGGAACCAGGGAGCCCCAAAAGCCCTCTTGTAGGCACCGCGTCCTATACCAGGCGGTCACCCTCTGCAGGACTCTGTCACCTCACTCACTCTCAGCCCCCAAAGGCCTCCAGAACTGGAGGTGGAGGCATGGGCTGGCTGTGAGGGGGAGGAGGGCCCGGGGTCTATCATACCCCTGCAGCCCTGGCACCGCTGGCTGCCCCGTCGCTGTTCGGGGCGGTCGCCCATCATCACTGTCACGATCAGCTGCACTGCAGCTGCGGCCACCCCAGCCCAGTCTGAACGGGGCTGAGTCACCACCGACAGCCCTGACAGCCCCCGGAAGGGAGGGGCCAGCCACATCCATGTCCTCCCCTGCCCACCCCCTCCTCCCTGCCCAGGACAGGAGGACACTGAGGCTGAGAGAGCCAGAAGGGCCCTTGGGGCCTGGACTCCCACCTCAGCCCTTCCCCCCACGGGGCATGGAGGGTGGGCCCCTTCATCCCCCACTGTGAAGCAAACAACACACATCTCTCCCCAGTTCTCCTGACCCACTGCTGTTGAGGCCCTATCAGGGCATAGCCCTGTATATAAACATCGTCCACCCAGGCTCCCTCACAGCCTGTGGTGGGCAGAAGCTAAGCCTGGTTTGTGGAGGTCAGCGGAGGTCCAGCTCTTCCTTCCCATGCTCTGAGCTCAGCCGATTAAATACCGGGTCTCTGGCTGGGAGGGAAAAGAGAGACCGTGCCCTCAGGGACTCCCCTGACCTTATGGGGTCCCTGTCCCCCTGCCAGCCCCAACCACGGAGGGACCTGCCAGACAGGCCCCACTCTTTTCCTCTAAAATTACACCAGTGGCAGGCTTCTCTGGTGGCACAGTGGTTAAGAATCCGCCTGCCAATGCAGGGGACACAGGTTCGAGCCCTGGTCTGGGAAGATCCCACGTGCCGCGGAGCAACTAAGCCCGTGTGCCACAACTACTGAGCCTGCGCTCTAAAGCCGAAGAGCTGCAACTACTGAGCCTGTGCGCCACAACTACTGAGCCTGCACTCTAGAGCCCGCGAGCCACATTACTGAAGCCCGCGCACCTAGAGAGCCCGTGCTCCGCAACAAGAGAAGCCACCGCAATGAGAAGCCCACACGCTGAAACAAAGAGCAGCCCCCACTCGCCGCAACTAGAGAAAGCCTGCGTGCAGCAATGAAGACCCAACACAGCCAAAAATAAAATAAATTGAATAAAAATAAATTTTAAAAAAATACACCAGCGGAAGACCCCTCCTAGGGCTTCCTGCAGCCCCCAGAGCCTGAAATAGTGGAGGGGGAAGGTCCCACCCAAGGACAAGGTGCCTCCCCACCCTCCAGATAAGGCCTGAGGGCAGAGTTTTCCACAGGAAGGTGAACTCAGCCATTTGTGTCTAAATCAATGGACAAACGCCTAGGGGGAGGGGCACTTCCTCCTGGGGGTGAGATGCCCTGGGAAGGAGGTAGGCTCCAACTCTCAGTTTGGGGGGGTGGGGTGGTCAGCCAGCGCACCATCCCAGGGCTCCCCTGAAATCACAAATCTGACCCTAACACCCCCTACTCTGGCCTTCAGTGGCCCTGGGGCAAAGTCCAGACTCCAGGACTTGGCACTGTGGCCCTAACCACCACCCCCCAGCCTGCCCTAGAGCCACAAAGAACAAAAAAGGGAGGCAGGGGTTCATGCTCATGCCTGTGCCCAGGCTGCCTCCCCACCGGGAATGCCATCCCCTCCAGGAGAAACACGAGGCCCCACAGGATCCAGGTCACAGGCATGGCCAGCTCGCCTCGGAGACATCCGGGAAAGGGACAGGGCAGGTGTCAGGGTCCCCTGCACACCCAGAAACGTCAGATCTCACACCTCCACCAGCCCCAGGCCAGTGGTTCTCAAAGTGGGCTCTGGGGAGCCCCTCGGCTTGAATCTTCCTTTAAGGGATTTTTCTCTTTAAAAAAAAAAAAAAAAAAAAAAAGAAGAAGGTAGTAGGGGCACAAAAGACAGAAGGTAGTAAGGGCACGGGGCTTCCAGGAGGGCAGGACAAGCAGGCTCTTCCTCCTGGCATCCAGGTGCTGCCCCAGTAGGGCCACTGCCCAGCCCCTGATACCTAGAAAGAGACAGAACTGGACTCCCCACCACCACCACCTCCCCCTTCTCCAGCTCTTCCCCAGTTAGCTCTTCCTGTCTGGAGGGGGGAGCAGGGAGAAGGGGGAGGTGCCCCAACCCCTGCAGACCCCGGAGCTGAGGACCCAGCTTAGAGAGTCTCCTCAGCTGCCACCACGGAGGAGGGTCAGCCCCTCTGAGGCCTTCAGAGCACAAGCAGGCTCCTCAGACAGACGGACAGACAGACACCCAACACAGGCACAGAGCTGAGCACGCTCAGTCCCAGGACATCCCAGCAGCCCCTCCCCAGGTTCCTCAGCCCCTAGGCCAGGGAGGGGGCGGCTTGTCAGAGTGACCCTTCCTAGGACAAGTGGCTCTGAGGAGCATCCTGGGGAAGAGGGCCAGAGATGGGGGCTGTGGACCAGGGCCAGGTTGCCCTGACACTACCTGGTTTACAGCACAGGCTGAGGGCAGAAAGAGTGGCTCCAAGTAGCCAAGAGGGTTTTCACCAGGGGCAGAGAAGGGGCCCAGAGGGGCAGCAGAGACGGAGAGATACTTCTGGAGGTGACCAGAGGCAGAGACTGCTGTCAGGAGGACAAGAAGGTGGTTCTGGGAGAGCCCAGGGTGGTCCCTGTGGGCAGAGCCCGCCATACCTTCTGGGCGACCTCAGAGCTGAGGCTGCCCCCTCGTGCCCAGTCCGGCTTTGGCTCCCAGGGGTCGTGGGCAGGCGGCAGCCCTCGCTGGGCCATCTCCTCAGTGCAGGTCAGTTGCCGCCGGCAGAGCTCTTCGTCCGTCTCCTTGTCCACCACCAGCAGCCAGGTCTGCCCCTCCACGGCCTTGATCCTCTGCACCACCTGGGACAGGTGGGTGGCAGGAGGTCACGGCCAGCACTCCAGGCAGCACATGGGCAGCGGCACCACCCAGGGCTGGCCCAGGGCTGTGGGCAGGCTGCGAGCCTACCAGGGGCAGGGGTGGGCGGCTGGATCGAGAGGCCCGCCGGCTCCGCCCCCCACCCCCACTCCAGCAGCTCCCTCCCTCTTCTCCTGGGGCTCCGGACACGAGGGCCCAGGCTGCAAGGGCTGCGGGGGCCTCGCAGGGCCTCGCCTCGGCCCAGGAAGTGACAAAGACGGTGCTCGGCTGAGCTTCGGGTTTTCAGTATGCGTGTGTGCATGTGTGCGGCCCGCACCCTGCAGCCTTCTGTTTCAGGGTGTCTCTAGGTCTGGGTTTGAAGGAGAGAACTGTCTCCCTGGGTCCCAGTCTCAGTGTGTTTGTGCCTTTTTCTGTCCTTTCCAGTGGTGGAACACGGTAGTCTAAACCCCTGCCTCTAGGCCTTCCATTCTCTTCCAGATCATGACAATGGACCTATTCCTACTGGACCTGCGGAGAGAACACCTGGGTTCCTGTGGCAAGGCACCTCCTCAGGTACCTACCCACAACCCGGAAAGCAGGATTCAGACACAGCAGGGAGAGGTGGGGAGGGGCAGGTCCACCTGTGGGATAGGTGTGGTTACGCAGGTGTCTGTGAAGTGTCTAGAGCATGTGCATGGTGACGGAGCATACATGCTAGTGTGTGCCCGCAGGAGGGGCAGTGCCCACTGGGCATTGGGGAAGGAAGGGCAACACCCCACCCCTACCCCAAGGCCTGGGAAAGGACAGACAGGGCCCCCACCAGCTGCTCAGTAGATGTTGTCAAAAGATAGGAGGGTCTGAACCAGGCCCATCTTTGCCAGCCCTCCTCTGTACCTGTCTTTCCCGGTGAGCCACAGAGTCACAGGAGGACCCCAGGACCCTCATGCTTCCTGACTGTGGGACCCAGACGAGTCACCCAGTATCCCCAAGCATCAGTTTCCTCATCTGTAAAATGGGAGCCGTAACTGTACCTTCTCCCTCCCAAGACAGTGGGAAGGTCTCAAGTGGTCCTGTGTGAAGTTCTTAGAGACCAGCACCCCGGGAGGCCTGGGATAAGCATTGCTCTTGGGGCAAGGGTGGCAGCAACTGTTAAACAGAGGCCAGGCGCCAGCTCTACCAGGCCCTCCCTATGGCCTGTCAATCCAAGCTCTCTGGCCTTGACCCCCAGCCTCCAGCAAACAGCCTATCCAGCTGACACTCTGGGTAAAAGACAGAAGGACGGCAGACAGATGGACAGACAAAATCTCCAAGGGTAGAAGTGAGAGTTCAGCTCCCAGCCCAGCCAATTTACTAATCTCTAGGCCCAGGCCTGGCCACGCAGACAGGTGCTGGGGGGACACAGAGGAGCCTACTCAGAAGGGGTGGAGGAAGACTGGACCCAAGCCAGGTGAGTCCCTGGTCAGTGGGAGATGGACACCCCCCAGGGGTCAGAACCTGCAGAGAACCTCCCTCTGGCCTTTATCTTCAGCTGCAAGGGGCAGGGGGCTGCGACCAGTGACCCCTGCCAGGCCATCCAGCAGCTTCTTTGGAGAAGAATGTGCTGCCACAGTGGTGACTCCCACCAGGACGCAGACACCATCAGCCAGGACACACACTAGTACAATGGGTGCAGACACACTGACGACTACACATAGCCAGGTGGGCAGACACACAGGCCGGGACACATATATACACAGCCACACACAGGAGGGTACACACACACACACACACACACACACACACACACACACATCCCCCAGTTCACACACGTCCAGGCATGCAGATCTGTACACACACACACATATCTAGGGGTGCAGACCTGTATACTCATGTGCATACAGTCCAGCACACACACTCACTCAACTGATGCAGGCACACACAGGTGTGCCCTCCCTGCGACATCCCCCGCAGGTACACACACGAGGGACCCCAAGAGGGACCTGCACATTCACAGACATACCCAGTTGTGTACACACGCACATGTGTACACGCTGATAGAAAAGCACCCGGATCCCCAGGCACAGGGAGACCCCCGAGGGGCCAACTCCTCCACACATTGCCCTGAGGCCGGAACAAGACTGAAGAGCGAGGGCTGAGACACGGAGGAGCCGCAATGCGGCCCCTCCCTGCCAGGATTCCACCCCCCACCGCCTCGCTCCGTGCAGGACCCTCCCGGGCTGGAGGAGGCTAGGAAGGAGGCCGGCTGCCTCTGCCTCAGCGGCCACGTCCCCCACCTCTCCACGGGAGCCCACCGCAGGCCCTTGTGCGATCCCCTCCTGGCCCGGAGAAGGGAGCTGAGGCCTGGGCGCAGGCAGCCCCGAGCTCGGTGGTTATTGGCGCCCTCCGCGCGCGCGGGGCAGGGACGCGCTCCAGGGATGGGGGCGGTGGGGGGTGGCGGAGCGGTGGGCCGGGGATGGAGCGCAGGCACCCACCTGGTGGTGCGTCTCACCCTCCACGTTGACGCCGTTGACCTCGATCAGCCGGTCTCCGGCGCGCAGTGCGGCCGCCTCCGCCGGGGAACCGGGCTCCACGCGCCGAATGAACTGCCCGCGGCGGCCCTTCTCGCCGTGCAGGTGGAAGCCGTAGCCGTGCTCGCCGCGCACCAGGCGGCACAGACGCGGCCGCAGAGGCTCCGGTGCGGCCATGGTGCCGGCTGCCCACCGGCCGGCCAAGGGCTGGCCACGGCGCTCACGCCCGCCGCCAGCAGGCAGGGGCGCGGGGGCCGGCTCGGGGTGGGGCGCGGAGGCGGCGGCGGCGCTGGGGACCCGGTGGTGGCCTCGGCGGCTCCCGCTCGGCTCCCGTCGCCTCCGGCTCCGGCTCGGGCTCTGGCTGCGGCACCGCCCCCGCGCCCGCCCCTTCCCCGCCCCCTCCGCCCTGCCGCCCCCGCCCCGGGTCCAAGCCACCCTGGTCATTTCCCATGCCTCCGCGCTCCGCCAGCCCAGGGAGGCCCCGGGGGAGGCGTCAGGGGACCCCCGAATCACCAGGACCCCTCTGTCTCGCCCCCATTCTGGGCAGCCTTCTTGGCGCCAGCGCCTTTGCCTCCTATGACAGTAACATTTATTGAGCACCTACTGTATGAGTAGCAGGGGCATGAAGGCAGGCCCCTGAGGCGGGAAGAGGGTAGAGGAAGGATCCTTAGACTGAGGGACCCCTATACAGGGGCCCGAGGGTAAGAACAAGGGCCACGGCTCTGCCCACCCTCCTCGGGAACCCCCCTCCCCCTCCCCCCTCTCCCCTCCCATGCCCCGTTCCTGTATCAGAATCCCTCCTGCAACCCAGAGCTTCCCTGACCCAGCACAGAGTCCCAGGATGGTCCAGGAGGCAAAAAGAGGGGTCTGAAACTGACAAGGCAGCAGCCCCTTCCTATATCCTGTAGGCCAGTGACTGAGTGACTTCCTGGCCCTGCCCAGGAGTCATTGTGCCTATCTGTGCTACGGTTGACCATTAAGCATTCCCCACCACCATCCCCTCCCTTTGCCAGGGCCCCTCACTCCTGTCCCTGCCCATCCCAGGCCTGGTGGGTGACTGCAAAGGGTGAGGGAATGACATGCACTTGTCTGGCTGGAAGGAAGGGGTCTTTGCTACCCTCCTCCTGACCTAGGATGAAATGTGCTGACGGCTTGGGCCTCTGAGCACTAGCCAGTCAGCAGTCACGGGAGCTGCTCCCTTGAGCAGGCCCCTCCTGCACCCCAGCTCTTCCTCCCTTCCCCTCCCTCCACCTCCACCAGCATGAATGCCCCCTTCTCCCAACCGATGGACAGTCATTTATTCTTTGTGTACCTCTCTGAGTACATTTTACCTGGAACAAACCTAGGGGTCTCAGGCCATTTTACAGATCAGGAAACAGGTCTGGAGAGGGAAGAGACCCATGCAAGTTTCCCCAGTTCCCCTTGGGCCCAGGGCGGTGAGATCCCAAGTCCACCCTCTTCAGCTTTCTCAGTCACACATACAGGAAGACAGCTGAGCTGCAGGCTCACCCTCAACCTGCCCCTCCCCAGCCCTGCTCAGCACCCTGCACATACCTGGCCCCCAGGGGTCAGGCACAGCCAGCCCAGACAGTTCCCCATGAGGGGAAAAGCAGGCTCTGCTCAGGCCCAGTCCTTGCTGCTCCTTCTTCCCTCGCCAGTGCCCCCAGCCTGGGCTTCTAGCCCCGGCCCAAGCACAGGGCCTGCCTCTAGGCAGCCTCCTGGGCCACAGCCCCTTGGGTGTCCACACCCCAGCTGCTGCCCCTAAAAGCCACTTAGGCTGAAGCAGCAAGGCTGCTCCGCACATCCCCACCTCTGAGTTACTGGATGATGCTGCCATAGGCTCCTACCTGGCTAGCCACCTCCATCTGTCTGTCTGTCTGTCTCTCCAAAGGCTGCCTGTCTGGCCTGTGACTGGCCTCCCTGAACCCAATCTGGTACTGCTGTTCCCGGTGGCAGTGAGGGTGGGTATGGACAGTGGGGTCCACCATATGCCACCCCAGGTGGGGTTTAGGGGTCACCCTATAGCAACCAGGACCACCCAGGACCTGCTAGGCTATAGCTTTGAGGCCACACCAGAGACGAGGGAGGTGGCTGGAGGGGAGACCCCCAGACCAAGGGGAAGGGAAGGTAGTGACCCCTGATCCCTTGGGTCAGGAGGCTTGGAGAAATCTTCCCCTTCTGTAGAGCAGACACTCCCAGATCAGCCTTCTGCAGCCCAGGACTCAGCCTGTGAGTGAAGATGGATGGGAAGAGAACACCACTGGAGGGTGGGGTAACCAAGGGATGTGGTCACAGCCAGGGGCCAGGAACACTGCACCCCAGAATAACAAAGCAAAAGAGAAGCCAAGGAAGTACCAAGAAAGGTTAGCAGAGTAACAAAGCCAACATCAGAGTAACAAAGGGGACAGGTAGCAAAGGAAGTGGGTAAAAGCAACAGAATAAAGGCAGCAGGGAACCACTCCGAAGGGAGAGCAGGAGTGAGTGAGAGGGAACAGGGTGAGTACGGAGTGCCTGGGGTGACAGAGGTGAAGAAAGGTGACCCAGCAGCTCTCTGGCCAAACTCTCCCAGGCCTCTTCCTTCAGCCCCACTGTGCGGAGGTGTGAGAGGAGAGAGGCCAGGCAGCAAAGGGAAGGGAGAAGCCTGGGCAGTGGCCCGGAAGTGTGCACTGAAAGGTGTTTGGGCTGGAAGCTGTTTGGGTCCCTGGGGATGGGCTGGAGGAGGTGAGCACGAGGCCAGCAGAAGGCGGGAAGGCGGGCAGGTTGCTGGGTGACCCCCACCCCCTCACGCTCCTGTGCTCACCCCACTCCTGCCATCCTGGTCCACTGGGATGCGACAAAGGGAGAGGAAGTATGTCAGATCTTCCAGTCCTTCTCTCCCCTAGGTCCACCTGGTGTAGGATTGTCCTGTGCTCCTGTTTCAGGGGAGGGGGTTTCCTCTGACCTTTGAACCTATCTCCCTGCGGAGATGGGGCAGAGCCTGGGCCTGGGCAGAGACTCTTTTGGTGTGACCGTGGGCAGAGGCCTTGTCACTGCCAGAAGGAGGGCCGGAGACGCCTCCCTAATGGGCATTAAGGGCCTCGCGTGATGACCAGGCGTCGCTTACGACCCTTTCCTTCAGACGTCGCCAGGCCTCTCTTCAGAGCCCCACATTGGAGCAGGCGCGACCAGCACAACGGGAAGAGAGATGAGAAGAGACCCAGAGATGAGAGGGAGAGAGAATTGGAGAGGCTTCGAGGATCAAAGAGTGCGGAAGCGCATAAGGCCCGCGGTCGAGGACTCCCAGGTGGACTGCCCCGCCCACCCTGGGATGGCCCCGCCTACCTCCTCCCATCGCCAGAGGAGCGGAGTGCGACTGTAGCCCGGGAGAGCAGCCGCGCAGCGCCTCCTGCCGGCGATGAGTGGGATTACATCGTCCAGGGAGCTGCCCAAGGTTCCACCTCTCTGGCTCTGACTGGTCCAGCCCTGCCGAGTGGGGGATTGGGGTGACACCTGCGCCCTAGGGCTGCTTGCACCGCAGGCGCATAGGGGAGCCATGGGGGTGGTAGCAGAGAAGCTGGGCCTCTGCTGAGCTCCTAATAGGCTCTGCTTTCTTGTCTTGAATCTGGCACCAACCTCTCTGGACTGGGGTATCTTCAGGCAACATGAAATCTAGCCCCTCACCGAGTGTTCCAGCACTTGTGACCAAACATTTAAAGGCCACTTGGTGCCAGGCCCTAGCGAGCACTGAGGAAGCATCACTGAGACCCAGGGAAACAGATTTGTGTACCTTGGCAAGGGGAAGCCCAGGGCTGGGGCAGCCTCCACGAGGGGCATTTAACCTGGCCTGGGACCCTGGAGTCCTCAGGCAGGGTGAACCACAGGGCTGTTCTGGAATCTGCCTAGAGTTCCTGCAGGCTGTGTGGGGAAGGGGAGGGAGGAATGAGACTGTGGAACAGGGCCCAGCCTCAGAGCATGGATTTCATTGCATGGGTGGTGGGAGCCCTTGCGGTGTTGTGCACTGGGGGTGACAAGGTCAGGACACCCATGTTTTGAAAGGCCAAGTTCAGTGACGAGCAGGGGCAAGAGCACTGGGGAGTTGGGGGAGAGTAGGTTGACCTGAGTGGTCTGTGACTTCCCCCAGAGCAGATCCTAGAGGAAAAAAATACTGAGTGGAATCAGAATAAATAAATTCTGGAGTCCGTAAGAATTGGAAGGGTGGAGTAAAACAGAGTACCCATATTAGCAGACCATGTGGAAGAAAGGTGCACCCAGGAGATGAGAGGAAATGGCCAGTGGGAAGAGGCCTCCAGAGGGTACTTCCAGAGGACAAGGGGGGTAGTGTGGGAGCTGGCTCCGTGTGGGCACCCCAAAGCCAAGAGCTAGACAGACATGAGGCCACCACTCCCCTGTCCTTGCTGGGTGCCCCAAGGGCAGCCTTGCCACATGGCCAAGGGAGGACTACAAGGGCAGACAGCATCAGGGCACAGTGACCAGGCACTTCGAGGTCCAGGACAGTTGTGGGAGTCTGAGACCACACTGAAGAGGGTTTGTCGGGGGAGCAGAAGGGTGGAGTGAGGGGGGCACTGGAAGGGGACCCAGGTGGAGGGAGGTCCTTGCTGTTCAAGATGGCAGAGCACATTTATATGGGGGGACTGGAGACAATAACTGGAAATGCAGAAGGGGATAAGAGGTGGAGGGGTCCCTGAGAAGGCAAGGGGGTCTCAGGTGGAGGGACCCTTCCTCCCTAAGGAGAGATCATGGCCATGGCGATGAAGAAGGGGGCCAGGGGTTTCCCACTTTGTCTCTGGAAGCCCTTGGCTGAGGGGAGGGAGGGGTTCCAAGGAGATCCGGGTTTGAAATGAATGCTGGGAGATGGGGGAAAGGCTGGATGGGCTGCCAGGTCTTAAGGTCCCACCCCCTTGGGGAGGACATTCTCACCATGCTGGCCAGCGGGCATAGTGAGGGGACCTCCTGTGGGCCTCCTAGGAGGCTGGAGTGGGGGCTCCAGCTCAGCGCGGAGGGTGTGAGCTACTGCTCTCCTCCTCCTGCACACCTTGGTACGTGGCAGCAGGACCCAGGGTCTGACTGCCCTCCCCCCACCGTGGGATACCCCTCCCCTTCTGGGGGACCCTGGGACCTGGTCTGATGACCTCACCCCCTAACAGGAGGGGCAGCACTGGCAGAGAAGGGAGAAGGGGACCCAGCCCCCAGCAGAGTCTGCCTCCGTCCCCCATTCTGCCCCGCAAGGACATACACATCTCGGCTGTTGGGGGGAGCTTGACCGGGCCAGCTGGAGGGCTCCTGACATTTGCCAGGGCGTGGGCGCGGCTGTTTGCGCCCCGAAGCTAGATGACAAAGTACACATCGCAGAAGAAAAGGGTCAAACACCGGGGCGCGGCAACTAGGCAGGTTTTATTGACCAGACGACCGGCCTGCTGTCAGAAGACACTCCGCCTGCGTCAGGCGTGGGGGCGCGGGCAGGGGCTGCGATCAGGACGGCTCTGGGGAGAGGCGGGGGCTGGCGAAGGCGGTTCCCTGCGCAGACCATGACTGAGCAGGAGACACTCCGAAGGCTCTGGAAAGAACAGAGAGGACTGTGGGAAGAGGGTTGTGCGACCTCCACTACCGCTACCCCGACTCCCCAGGCTGGAAGAGTAGGGACTGCCCCAGGAAAGCCTTCCTCTACTGGGAGTCGGGGATGGAAAGGTTATAGGGTGCCCTGTGGGCAGGCAGACGTGCGCTCCGGTCTCAGATCTCCCGAGACACCCTCGTCCGCTGCTGTCCCCGTTCCCCTACCTCTCCCCGCGTACCTGGCCTGCTCTTCAGAGGTCCAGGAGTAGGATCCCAGTCGCAGCTCCGGTTGGGGCGCGGACTTCGGGGCGCGCGGGCTGCGAGGCGCACTCACCGGGAGCCCTGCGCGGGAGCTTCTGCGTCGCACCTCCCACAGTTTCTGAACTCCGGAGGGAAGCAACACAGCATCGCGGGCGGCGGGCCCCCCAGAGACGGTGCTTCTGGCAGATGGCCCCTGGGGGGAGACGCCCAGGCCGAAGCCGTCCCAGGCAAGGGGCCCGGCAGCCGGGCGCGGTGCGCGGCGCCACACGTAGGGCGAGCGGCGCAGCCCCATTAGCAGACCCGCGGCGCGGCCCACCGTGTGGTAGCGGGGACTCGCCACGTGCTTGTACCAGGCGGCGGCGGGCAGCGGCAGCAGCAGCAGCAGCAACAGCAATGCGATCAGCCAGCGGCTCGCAGTGGGCCCCCGCCCGGGGCTCCGCACCCCCGTGCCCCGCGCCAGGGTGCTCACGTTGACCGCCGCCCGGAGGGCGGACCAGAAACTGGCTCAGTCGGGTCTGGGCGCGCCGTGTCGGGAAGCTGGAGTGCGGGAGGCTACAAGCTAGGAGTTGGTGCGGGTGGGTCCAGCTATAACTGCTCGGTGGCCCCGCCCCTGCTCGCCCCCGCGATACCTGAGGGGCTCCCCAAGGGTAGGGGGAGGGATGAAGTGAGAGGAGGAGCCCAGGCTGCGGGGCGGGGACGTGTGTTACTGAGGCACCCTCGCTGAGTGGGCCTCTAGGTAGAATTCATCTTGACGCTCTGCTGGGGGCTCCCCTGCTCCCCTCTCTTAGCCCCCTCTGCCTCTTCCCCCCAAAGAGAGGAACTTCCAGGCATAGGGATGGGGGGACAGGATGTTCCCTGAGTCAGAGCTCTTGCAGCTGGGGGCACAAGCAGAACAAAGACAGGGAGGCCGGCAGAGCCCTACTGGGGTAAAGCAGGAGAGCTGATTGGTGGGGACCCTCTGCACCACTCAAGACCCCTCTGTGTATGTCCCCCCTGGAGGGCTGTTCCCTGTCCTCACCTAACACAGCTATCAAATCTGTTCCCAGACCCATTCCTCTCCTCCCTAACCCCTAGCTTCTCCCCAACAACCCACTTCCCAGCTGCAGCTGGATGGATGCTTGCAACTGCAAGTTTGGCTGCATCAAACCCTCTCTGAGACAGTGGTTAGGTTAGGCTCCCAGAATAAAGAGTCAGCCCCTCATACTGCCTGGGAAGGATAAACTCTGCAGTCTTCCAGCCTCCTCTTTGGTTATGATCCCCCTCAAAACCACTTTCTCTGGGCAGGGCAGTCTCAATTCATTTGCCATACCCAACAACCCATGAGTTTGCCCACCTCTGTGCTTCTGTGCCTGGGGCATCCCATCCTTTTCAATCTGGCAAACTCCTACTCATCCTTCAGGATCTTGCTTAAATAACCCTTCTCTGAATAGTCTCCCAGAGTATCCCTCTGTGCCTGCCTGGGCTTAATAGCCCCCTTCCAGAGGGCAGGGCCTGACCCATTCTTGCCTGAGTCCTAAACCAGGGAGGATGCAGCCCCCAAAATAATCACACCTCACCCCAACCCCCAGCAACCACACCACTCACGGGGCACCTTCTAGATTACAGACACCAGGGATCCTGAAATATCTTATTTTGATCTCCAAACAATGCCACATGGTGGGACAATTATTGATTCCATCTACCAATGAAGAAACTAAGGCATGGGGAAAATTAACTTGTTCCAGGTCACCTGTTGGGTAAGCACTAGGGGGAGTGGGGCCCAACCTAGACCCCCAGCCTGAGAGTTCCAGTTTGGGGACCCCAGCTGCAGTGCTCAATGGAAACCTCCCATCCCCCTCCGCCTGTCTCTTCAGCAAAAAGGAGGGGTGATCCCGGGGGCATGGGGGAACACAGTCTGAGTCCGTCCTTCCTCTCAGACCTGCATGTTGGAAGAGGAACAGAGAGGCTGAGGGGTGCCGAGGACGGTGCCTGCTTCTGAGGCATGAGGGGCAGAGAGATTCTGGTGATCCCCTGGGGAGGTCTAGAAGCAGCAGCAGCAGCTCTCCCCACAAAGGCCCTGCAGAGCTGCTGAGAAATGTGTCCTGGAGCCCAGTGACCCAGGCTTGATGGTGGTGGGTGTGGGGGGAGGGGTAAGTGCCTCAACCTCTTCTGCCTCAGTTTCCTCATTTGTAAACTGGGGATAATCCTGGTCAGCTTGCTGTGAGTATTAAAAATCCAGGCTGGGACTTCCCTAGTGGTGCAGTGATTAAGAATCCACCTGCCAATGCAGGGGACACGGGTTCGATCTCTGGTCCGGGAAAATCCCACATGCCACAGAGCAACTGAGCCCGTGCCCCACAACTACTGGGCCTGCGCTCTAGAGCCTGTGAGCCACAACTACTGAAGCCTGGGCACCTAGAGCCCGTGCTCTGCAACGAGAGAAACCACCGCAATGAGAAGCCCCCGCACCACAACCCCCCACTCGCCAACTAGAGAAAGCCTGCACTCAGCAACAAAGACCCAACGCAGCCGAAAATAAAAATATAATAAAATAAATTTTTTAAAAAAAGGAAAAGAAATCCAGGCTGGGGGGCTTCCCTGGTGGTCCAGTGCGTAAGACTCCATGCTCCCAATACAGGGGGCCTAGGTTCAATCCCTGATCGGGGAACTAGATCCCACATGCATGCCACAACTAATAAGTCCGCATGCGAAACTAAGACCTCGCGCAGCCTAAATAAATAAATAAATAAATATTAAAAAAAAAAAATCCAGGCTGGGTCTTGACATCTTGACACTGTGCCTGGCACACAGTAGGCGCTCTATAAATGGCGTGGCTACCATCTAATTGCTGTTGCTATTCTAGCAGCTGCCTAGTCCCCTAAACTGTCAGAGAAATCCCTTTGATGGAGGGGTGACAGCGCTGGGACCAGGCAGGGAGGGGGTACAGAGGAAGCCACCTGTGCACCTGGAGGGGCCTGGAGGACCGCAGGGACCAGTGGGCCGAGTGGAAAGCTGCCCCCTCCCACATCTGCCTCACTCTCCTGGGGCCCCTCCACCTTGAGAGCTGCCTGGAGTGCTTGGTGGGCGGGCAGTGTGGCACAAGCGGGCTGCCAGGGTCCCCTGGCGCTGCCGCCCCCTCCCTAATAAGGGGATGCAGGGGACTGCAGCCCGGGCAGACAGGGAGCTTCTGCAGGGAGAACGTCATCGATATGAAATCTGATCAATCATGGCCTATGCTGTAATGAACGTTTCTGCGCAGTTGGAAAATTTAAGAGAACTACAATTAGCAGCATGATAAATCTGAAAACGCAATGTTGAGCAAAGAAAAAAATGCTCTGCACAATCATACGTTCGGTGTCTGAAGTTTAAATACCGGCAATCCCTCCTGCTTGTTTATGACTTCGAACCAGAGGGAGTGAAAATGTCAGGGTGCAGGTGAAGGATGAAGGCCACATTGGGACAGAGCAGGGCGGCTGCCTGTCAGCTGGAGGTGTACGGAAGGCAGGCAGGGAGGGAGCCCAGGGCTGGGTAAGGGAGAAAAGCACAGAACAACTTGATGGTCCCTGGTGGCTCCTAGTTTGGGGTGCTCAGGAAGAGGGGCTCTGTGCCCTACACAGCCCTGACCCCAGGGGTCCAGGGACAAATGTCTCTGCCAGCTCTCCCCCACCCAGGACTCTGGAGCCAAAAGTCTATTGCCAGAGGAGGTAGTGGCCCTAATGGTCCATGAGAGCTGCCTTGTCTTTCTGGGGCTCACCACTCCTTTCATCCACACACAGCCCCTTCTAGAAGCTGACTGATCATGGCTTCTGACTGTTTGCACACCACCTCCCCTGACACTGGACTAAGCCCTCCGGAGACTGGGACCACGTCTGCCTCGTACTCACGGCCCCCATCCCAGGCACAGAGCCTGGCTGCCAACAGGAACCCCATCCTAATGACACAGTAAATGAGGAAATCTCTCCATTTTGTCATTTTAAAAATTATTATGTTTTATAATACCAAGGTCATATACGTTATAAGCCAAATGCTAGTGTAAGGGACAAAATAAAGCTGTCTCTATTCCACCCTTTCACATCCCCATCCTGCCCTCCAGGGGCAACTACTTCCAACTCTTTCAGCTATTTTTCCTAGTATTTGCCTCCATATTTTGAAATCATAAACTTAACTGCTACTCTAAAAATTGGTGGTCTTTTTAAGGAGGTATAAGATACTTTGAGTAAAGTGTGCACATCTTAACAATTGAATGTGTTACATATGCCTACACTTGTGTGCCCACAGCCCAGATCAAGGTAGAAAAGATTTCAGCTCGCTAGGGGGCTCCTTTACCCCACCGCCTAGCCAGAAGCCCCAGAATAACTCATCTATCACCTTGGATAAGAATTTTCTCAACCTCAGCATGGTTGGCATTTGTGAGGCTGTCCTGGGCACGGTAGGATGTTGAGCCGCATCCCTGGCCTTTACTCATTTGTGCAGGCAGTAAAATAGCCCCTCCCCAAAGATATCTATGCTCTAATCCCTGGAACCTGTGAATATTTACTTAACATGGTAAAGGGGAATTAAAGTTGCAGATAAAATTGAGGATGCTAATCCACTGAATTTAATATAAGCAAAGCATCCTGAATTATCCAGGTGAGCCCAATATAATCTCAAGGGTTCTTTAGCGTGGAGGAGGGAGGAAGAGTCAGAGAAGGAATGGTGACAATGGAAACAGAGGCTGAAGTGATGTGCTTTGCAGAAGGAGGAAGGGCCACAAGCCATGGGATGCAGGCTCCCCCTAGAAGGTGGAAAAGTCAAGGAAATGGATTCTCCTCTAGAGCCTCCAGGAGGAATGCAGCCCACTTGCACCTTGATTTTATCCCAATGAGACCCATTTTGAATTCCTGAATTCCAGAACTGTAATATAATGAATTTGGGTTGTTTTAAGCCACTGTGTTTGTGGTAATTTTTTACAGCAACAATAGGAAACTAATGCATCAGTAGATGTCAGTAACAATTCCACCCCACTGTGACAACCAAAAATGTCTCCAGACGTTTCCACGTCTCCTTGAGGCCAAAATCACTTCCAATTGAGAACCACTAACTGAGATTACAAACTGCTGTTTTTAAATTTACCTTTTTTTTAGGCATCAAATGGCTTCCTCCTCATTTATTAAATTTATTTATTTATTTTTGGCTATGTTGGGTCTTCATTGCTGCGTGCAGGCTTTCTCTAGTTGCAGCGAGCAGGGGCTACTCTTCATTGTGGTGTGCGGGCTTCTCATTGCGGTGGCTTCTCTTGGTTGTGGAGCATGGGCTCTAGGTGCGTGGGCTCAGTAGTTGTGGCTCACAGGCTCTAGAGCACAGCCTCAGTAGTTGTGGCACAGGGGCTTAGTTGCTCCGCAGCATGTGGGATCTTCCCGGACCAGGGCTCGAACCTGTGTCCCCTGCATTGGCAGGCGGATTCTTAACCACTGCGCCACCAGGGAAGTCCCATGACTTTCTCCTAATTTAGATGAAGCTTTGGCTCTCTCCCACCCCAGTCACCTCATTTCTCATCTCTCCATCCTCCCAATATGATTTTATCATAATTTTTGGTTGACACTAGTCAGCATTTATATTATTCTGACCATGTAAATATTACTCTTTGCTGAGCCAAGTAGTGTACTATAATTACATTTTTTTCTTGTTGATAGCTGTCTTATTATTTTTCTTTCCTTTTTCTATATTCTTAGTTTGTTATTTCCCCGCAAATGCTCAAAGGAGCTCCAAGCTCCTTGCAATAAATTTTCCTGATTCTCAAGCACACAAGGAGATCACCCACCATCAGTTCCTTATTTACTCTGGAAATCTCCCTCTGGGAGCCCTTGGCCTCCTGCTCCAATCTGGACATCCACTCTCTAAGCCTCTGCACAGGCATCATTTGAATGGGGACATGGGAGCTAAATACTTTGTCCTTTTTATGTTGATGGCTTTATGCGTTGATGGAAAGTTTTTCTAGGTGTATAATTTGTGGATGGAAATCATATTTCTTCAGAAATTGGAGAGAATTTCTAGCTTCCAGTGTCCCAGGATTGTAAGTCTGATTCTCAATCCATCATACAGGTTTTTCTCCCTCCTTACCCCCTCCCTCCTGAAGCTCTCAGGTCCTTTGCTTTATCTGTAGTACTCTGGTATTCCATGATGATGTCCCTCACTGAGGGTCTTTTTTACTTGCTTGGGCCCTTTCAATGTGGAGACTCATGTCCTTCAGCTCTGGCATATCTTGCCTTATTGGCTCTTTGATAATTTGCGCCTCTCCATTTTCTCTGTTCTCTCTGAAATTCCTATTAGTTAGATACTACACTGTCTGGATTCAGACTTCTATCTTCTTATTTTCTCTGTTTTCTATCTAGTTGTCTTGTTCTGCTTGCTGAGAGACTTCCTCAACTTTATCTTCCCACTTTGCTCTTGAACTTTTAGTTGTTGTTAGTTTTGTTTTGTTGGCCGTGCCATGTGGCATGTGAGGTCTTAGTTCACCGACCAGGGATCGAACCCATGCCCCCTGCATTGGGAGTGCAGTGTCTTAACCCCTGGACCGCCGGGGAAGTCCCTGTTGTTATGTTTTTTTTTTTTTAATTTATTTATTTTTGGCTGTGTTGGGTCTTCGTTTCTGTGCGAGGGCTTTCCCTAGCTGCGGCAAGCGGGGGCCACTCTTCATCGCGGTGCACAGGCCTCTCACTGTCGTGGCCTCTCGTTGCGGAGCACAGGCTCCAGACGCGCAGGCTCAGTAGTTGTGGCGCACGGGCTTAGTTGCTCCGCGGCATATGGGATCCTCCCAGACCAGGGCTCGAACCCGTGTCCCCTGCACTGGCAGGCAGACTCTCAACCACTGCGCCACCAGAGAAGCCCATGTTGTTATGTTTTTAATTTTTAATTTCTAAGGGCTCTTTCTTGTTCTCTGTTTTGTGGTTGTTATGGTTGTTCAAGGCATCTTAGTCTCATTTCATGGAAGGAATATCTTTCTTGTGAATAGCATATATATATATATATACATACATATATATATATGTATATATATATATATATGTTTATGATCTGTCTAAAATTTCCTTCTGATCTCTGGGTCTGCTTGTTTTCATCCTGTATCACACACCACAGGCTTTCCTCATGAGTCTGGAGATCGTTGGTTGCCTGTCCACAGTTGTGAGTGAGACCCTACAACACTGGTTGGCTGCTCCTTTTTTGGGGGGCGTGGCTTGCTGAGTGTGGGCTTCACTGTAGGGCAGCTGGACAGCAGGACAGCTTTTCTTTTTTTGACTTAAAACATTAGGTGTTTATTTTTCTCAAGTAACAAGTCTTGAAGATATTAAAACATTTTCCCTTCAGCGTTATCACATATCTTCTAAGGGATAATGAATGAATAAAGGATTTCTCACAGTCATTGTATAACTTAGGTTTCTTCCATATATGCATTACTTAGAGGCTTTCTCACATTCTTCACAACCAGTTCTTTTCACTTAGCATTTGGTTGTATGTCTTAAAGATTGAGAGTTCACTGAAAGCTACTTTACATGGATATCATTAAAAGGGAGTTTACTGAGCATGAGTTCTCTCATGACACCAAAGGGGTAAGGATTTACTGAAACCTTGCCCGCAGACATTGCATTTATACTGTTTTTCTCCAGTATGTATTCTTTTGTGTGCAATGAGATTACACTTTACACTAAAGGATTTTCCACATTGATTACACTCATAGGGTTCCTCTCCCATGTGAGTTCTCATGTGTATTTTAAGGGACACATGCCTGCTAAAAGCTTGTCCACACTCACTGCACTTAAAAGGTTTCTTGTCCCTGGTATGGATTTTCATAGGCCTCCTATGAGATAAGAGACCAAGGAATGTTTTCCCACATTCCTTACATTCATGTTTCATTTTCATGTGAATTTTCTTGTGTAAAATGAGGAAAGATTTCACTCTGAAGGCTTTTCCACATTGATTACATGTAAAGGTTTTTTCTCCAGTGTGAATTCTCACATGTTCTTTAAGGCATGAACGATCCCTGAAGGCTTTCCCACAGTCATTGCACTTACAGGGTTTCTCTCCAGTATGAATTTTCTTGTGTGTGATAAGGTTGGAGCTCAGCCTAAAAGCTTTTCCACATTGATCACACTTGTAAGGTTTCTCTCCAGTATGTATCCGCAGGTGTATCTTAATAGATGACTTACTACTTAGAGCTTTACCACAGTGGCTACATTCAATGGATTTCTCTCCATTGTGGATTCCCTTATGTCTTTTAAAATATGGGAGGATACTGAAGGTTTTCCCACAATCATTGCACGTATAGGGTTTCTCTCCAGTATGTGTTAACTGGGTATGGTAAGCCTAGAGCTTCTACTGAAGGTTTTGCTGCATTGATTACATTTGTAGGCTTTTTCTCTTGAATGAGTCCCTGAATATTGTCTGAGAAGTGAGCTATCTTGGAAGGTTTTTCCACAGTCATGGCATTCATAGGGCTTCTCTCCAGTATGAATTCTCTTGTGATGTGTAAGGTAAGAGCTTGAGCTATAGGCTTTCCCACACTGATCACACTTAAATGGTTTTTCTCCAGTGTAGGTTCTCATGTGCAACTTAATGGATGAATGGCTCTGTAATACTTTACCACACTGATTACACTCAAAAGGTTTCTCTCTAATGTGAGTTTTTTCATCCTTCTTAAGGTGTGAGATTGAATTTAAGACTTTCCCCCAGTCACTGCATTCATAGGATGTCTCTTCTGTATGTTGTCTCTTATGCCCAGCTAAGTTAGAACTCTTGAGGAAGGCATTTTCATCTTTTTTACATTCATAAGATTTTTCCCGAGGAAGAATTCCCTCAGGTGGCTTAAGATGTGAAGAATCTCTAAGGACTTTTGCAGAGTCAAGGTATCGATGGAGTTTCTTGCTAGGGTAAATTTTATTCTGAGTAATGCTAGATTTCACACTCAAGGCTTCAACAATTTCACTGCATTGAATGGGATTGCCTCCAAGAGTTTGTTCCTTCTTGCCATTGAGTGTATATTTCTCCAAAATACCTTGTTTTTGCTGTGGTTGTTTGGCTTTAAGGAGAATCAGCTCATCTGAACAGGTATCTTGGTGAATTCTTCTCTCTACTGTCTCCATTTCATCTTCCTGCTCCATCTGGGTGATGAGAGGAGGTTTGCTGAGTTGATGTCTCAGTGAAGCCAAGTTTCTATAGTTCTCCAGCATCACATCTCTGTACAGTTGTCTCTGAGATGAATTCAGCAATGCCCACTCCTCCTGGGTGAAGTCCATGGCCACATCCTCAAAGGTTATTGAGTTTTGTAACGCAGAGTGGAAGTTTTCCATCTCTGTGATCCTCTCATCGGCACAGGAAGGGTCTAGGACAAGCAGAGTACATAGAGTGGACAGATGTGGGGCTGCCATTTTGCAAGTTGGTAAGTAGTAAATATGCTCAGACAGAAACCAGGAGAACAAGGATGCTCCTCTTATTGCTTCTATGATCCACTCCAGGCAGGGCTTGAAAGACACAGAAATCCACAGGTCAGCGAGGTAAGAGCTTGGGCCAGGCTGATGTTCACATACTTCTCAGCTACAGCAAGCTTTCTGTCTGAGGACAGCTTTTCATTCCCTTATGGGGTATGAATATCTTTTTTCTGAGCTGGTGAGTTTCCTTAGTGGAAAATCCTCCAGTCTCCTGCTGAGGGTGAGTTGGAGGTGGATTGGGCCCAGGCCCCCAGACAATGCATGGACTTCCATGCACTCCTGTTTTCAGTCCCACCTTCAGTGAAACTTCTCACCGGGGTTCCCCCAAAGGTCTTAAGGATGCTTTGTAAAATGAGTCACCCTCCACCCTCTTTCTGTCTTTCCACAATTTGCTTACATCTTACTGCTTGCTCCTCTCCTCTTCTTTGTGCTCATGGAAAGATAGTCTTTCATCCCTTTACTGTCCTTTCAGTGGGGTTTTGTGAGGGTGAGATGACACCTGCATGTGGCCAATCCACCAGGTTTAATTGGTGTGATGATCCCTGTTTTGCAAATGGAGGAAGCTAAAGGCTCAGTGAGCTGACCAAGGTCACCAGCAAATAAGTAGTCGAACTGGGGTTTCCAGCACCCCTTTTAAAAAAATTCTTATTTCTTTTGGCTGCACAGCATGCAGGATTTTAATCCCCTGACCAGGGATCAAACCCGTGTCCCCTGCAGTGGAGGGGCATAGTCTTTTTTTCTTAATTTATTTATTTCATTAATTTATTTTTGGCTGCGTTGGGTCTTCGTTGCTGCGCACGGGCTTTCTCTAGCTGTGGCGAGCGGGGGCTACTCTTTGTTGCGGTGCGCGGGCTTCTCATTGCGGTGGCTTCTCTTGTTGCAGAGCACGGGCTCTAGGCGCATGGGCTTCAGTAGTTGTGGCACGTGGGCTCAGTAGTTGTGGCTCGCGGGCTCTAGAGCGCAGGCTCAGTAGTTGTGGCGCACGGGCTTAGTTGCTCCGCAGCGTGTGGGATCTTCCCGGACCAGGGCTCGAACCCGTGTCCCCTGCATTGGCAGGCAGATTCTCAACCACTGAGCCACCAGGGAAGCCCAAGGGCATAGTCTTAACCACTGGTCAGCCAGGGAAGTCCTCCAGCCCATTTCTGATTCTAAAGTCCAAGCTCATCCGCCCACAACACACCGCCTCTTTTCTAGAAGGGTTCAGATCCAGACTAGCCTCCTGTGATAGCAGAAGGGAGGTCCTGAGTGTGCCTGGCCCCCAAGGGTAGTGAGGAGGCCCCCCAACAGCTGCAGAGACCCAAAGTCCCAGGATTCACAACCGTCCAATCAGCAAACCTGCCCTGATGTTTCTCTGCGTCAAGCCTCCGGGCTCAGCTGGGTGGGCCCAGCCATGAAGAGGACAGGTTCTCTACCCGCCTTACTATCGGGACTGGGGGAGACTGCTCCTAGTTCAGAGACTGATGTTACCACGTGTTGTCTTTTCTGATAGGGATTGTGTTTGTGTGTGCGCAAGCGCGTGTGTGTGCCCGATGACCACGCCCGTGTGTGTCCCAAATACAAAAGATCTGGGTTGGAAAGAGATTTTGGGCTCCTAATAGGGTTGCAATATTTAGCAAATAAAAATACAGGACTTCTAGTTAAATTTGAATTTCAGATGAAAAACGAATAACACTTTAGTATAAGTACGACCCATCAATATTTGGAGCATTAAACATTTTGCTCTGGGAGGAGAGAGCTGGCCCAAGACGAGGGTCGGAGGAGAGGGGGGGCCCGACGCCCGCAGCCCGGCGCCGAACCTGCGGCTGACCTCCAACCCGCCCGCTCTGCCTAGAGCGCCCGGTGCCGGTGGCGACGCTCTAGCCGGCGCCTCGCTGAGGCGGAAGTCGTGAGCTCACTTCCGCCAGGTGGGGCCGTTGCTGGGCGGGGCGGTGACGTCGCCCAGGAAGGGGCGGGCCCGCTGGGAGCCAGTCGGTCCCGCGCCCAGCCGCGCCGGCCGGGAGGGGGCCGGATCGCGGACCATGGCGGCGACGGCGGGCACGGAGGGAAGGCGCGCGGCCCTGGAGGCGGCGGTGGCGGCACCTGAGCGGGGCGGCGGGAGCTGCGTGCTGTGCTGCGGGGACCTGGAGGCCACGGCGCTGGGCCGCTGCGACCACCCGGTGTGCTACCGCTGCTCCACCAAGATGCGGGTGCTGTGCGAGCAGCGTTACTGCGCCGTGTGCCGCGAGGAGCTGCGCCAGGTGAGCTGCGCCGGCAGGGCCGCGTGTCGGGGCAACTGGGCGGGAGCAGGGGCGTGGCCGGGCGGGGCGGCTGGGCACCCGGCGGCCGGAAGGGGACTTTGCCTTCCTGGTGTCCGGCTGCAGGCCTAGTGGCGCCGGCTTCCAAAAGAGAGGCCTGGCGGGGCCACCCGGGGCGGGGTCCCCATCGTGGGGCCGACTGTGGGGCGTGTGGGGGCGGGAGGCAGGAGGTGGCCGAGCTGATTTGAAGAGTCAGCGGTCCTTGTGGGGACAGAGTCTGGGGGCTTTCCTCCTGAGCCCCGGGAATTCCTGCCGGGCCACAGGAAGGGCATGATCAGACCAGGAGCTCCTAGACCTGCTCGTCTTTGGGAGACTATTCATCAGGGGTCTCCATTCCGGTGGAGGCAACAGGGAAAGTGGGCACCTTCCTGTCTGTCCTGGAAGCAGAGGGTCAATCTGGGCTTTTCCAGCCTAGCTGTGTTTCTGGGCCTTTCTGGGTGACGCTGAGCAAACTCCTGAGAATGGCATTTCCATCTATTAAGTGATGGTTGTACTCACCATCACCACCAGAGGGGAAGGCAGAACTACTGAGGTCTCCTCAGGGTGTTTAGTGGGTGGGGATAAAAGTGTTACGAAGTTTTCTTCCTCCTTGCCCGTTCCACCTGGTGGCGGGTTGGGGGGGGGGGGGGCTCAGCTCCAGAATGGAGGAGAGGGAGTTTCTGATTGTCCAGACTTAGAAGCCCTAGTGAGATCAGAGGGCACCACGGAGCTTTCTCCCACCTTCCCCGCAATGCCAGCTGCTGGCTGGGAGCACCTAGCTGGAGCTCCCTTGGTTTGCTGTGCTTTGAGATATGTTTGCTTTCAAAGTTGTGAAGTTCCCCTGGTTTGTTCATGGAAAGCTTGGGCTGGTGACATCTGCCAGGGAATCTGACTTTCTTTTTCCTAGAAGTGATGCAGAAACGACATCCTTTCTTCACTTTCTTTTTTTAAAGTAGACTTTTATGTTAAAGGAGCCAAGAAAATGCTGTAATCCCATGAGCACTCTGTGGGCACCCACTCTGTGCCCTCTCCGAAAAAGACACTTGGAGATGCTGTCAGTCTATAATGGGATGGACAGAGATGCACCCGGACCTGGGAGGGATCTGGGGTGCAGAAGCAGTTGGGGAAACCTTGGGTCTGTGACTTAGTCAGAAGGCGCCTCCCAACTTCACCAGAGCCTGCCTTGCCTTCCAGTCTTGCATAACATGATGTAGCTCTTGAATGGCCAGGTTTCCCAGCACACCTGTAGCTTCCTTCCAGGCAGGCAGGCAGGCAGGCAGGCACGCGCAGCGGAGGCCCCGGCCCTGGGCACTGCAGGTCTCACTGAGGAAGTAAGCAGACACCTATATATGGGTGCTGTAGCTAGCATCTGGCCTCTCTCATACCTTGTGGGTCCCACATCCTCCAAGGGCTCTATGGCAAGGGTGTGTGGACATGAGCTTTCAGCTGGCTCCAGCTGGGGTGTGGTTTGGCATCAGGTGCCCTGGCCGAGCCTGGCCTTCCTCTCAGGCCTGCTCCTAGTTGCTAGGCAGCAGGAGGGTGTTCTGGGAAGTTTAGGAAGATGATGCTCCTCTCTATTCATCCTGTTTCCCTCTCACTCTTGAACTCTGAACGCTCCCGTATCCCTTCTGTTCCCTTGCTGAGTCCTGCACTGTCCTCTGAATACGTCCTGTGTCCCATGCCTGCTCGGAAATCCCACAGCAGCCCCTAACCTCTGAACCCTGCCTCTCCTCTGTCTCTTTTATGGGACAAGGTCTTCGTAAAACATTGGGAGAAAAGTGTGCCAAAATGCTTTTTGGGACAGGCCAGCTCCGTTTGCTGGTTAATTCCTACATCTTGAACTGGTGCCTCCCTGTGCCGGCCTGGGTGAGGAGCCAGATCAGTTAGATTGCCCGGCACTTGCTCAGGGTGGAGGCCGAGGCAGGCTCCCAGCTGATGGGCAGCAGCAGCACTGGCCTTCAGGGCACGCTGGCTGAGACTGTTGTCAAGTCCTGGGTTCCTGTCTTCCCTGGTCGTATCTTTCCCACAGGCCACTTGCTTCTAAAAGACAATTGTCGTCTTACTTTCCACCTTGCTCTGATCCCCGGTGATGTCGAAGAGGCTTGATGGGGCTGCTGTACAAAGTGGGATGTGTCTGAGCTAGGAGGGGCCACCTGGTACAGCCCCACTGCCCCATTTCATAGGTAGGAATTGGGAGGGGAAGCTGAAGGCAGGTCAGGAGGCAGGACCTGCTGACTCAGGTTATGTACTTCTGTTGTCCCTGCCCCCTCTCCACCAACCTGGTCCTGGCCTGCCTCCTCTGAGAGGACCTGCTTGTCCACATCTGGCTCCTTGGGTCCCTGTACTCTCCCCGTCCAGCCGCTCTCACACTGGTCATTGCTGACACCCATCCCCGTCCTCTCACGCACTCATTCTCTGTGAGTGCTTGCTGCACGCTGGGAGTGGGGAGCAGCAAGGCCCCAGGCAGAAACCCCTGTGGTGGGGGAGTCCGAGGGGACTTTCGCCCCCATCTGCCTCTCCTCAGGACCTGATCATCTTGGGGTCCACCCAGAGGCACCCTTGCCCCGTTAGTCATTTACTACCTGGCCCACCCAGGGGCTGCCCAGGACGGTCCCTCCTCAAGTATCTAGGCCTGGCCTGTACCTCTGTCCTTGGACCCATGATCCTCTCCCATCAGGGTGATCACCAGGGCGGGTGGGTCTTGGGCCACACTGGTTGGATCCCTAGTGGGTTCCTGCCCATCCCTGGCCAGGCCGCCACACCCTCTTCCTCTTCCATCCATGCAGTTTTGTGTCTTGCCTCCCCCTCTGCCGAGGGCAGGGACACTGGCCATTCCAGGCTGCACTGCCATCCCATTGTCTGGTGCAGGCCTGGGGGGCCCAGTCCTGGTCCCAGCCTGTCTGTGAGGGGCAGTTAGCATTTCCCCATCCCACCCCCCAGCTCCAAACCTGCTCACTCTCATTCTCAAACGAACACTTTCCTTTCCCAAGCCTCTTCTGTGGTTCCAATCTCTTCCTGAGCCAACCCAGTGTCCCCCTTCTGGCGTGGCTCAGGTGTGCCCAGCCTGGGCTGCCCTACCAGACTGCTCGGGAAGAACACCCCACCCAAGCTGACTGTCACTCAGTCCACGGCAAGGGTGCTCACAGCCCAAGGAGAGACACCACCTGTGGTGGATCAGAGCAGACCTCTGAAAGGAGGGTGCCAGGGTGATGTGGGGGGTGGGGGCTGGGGGGCGGGGCCCCTCCCGGCACAGGTTTCTCTGGGAGGGAAGTTGTTCCTCTGCTGAGTCTGTCGAGCTTGGATGCTTGTTGGCAGTTTTGGGGCTCCCCTCGAGGCTGGGGATATGGGCATCGAGTCCCAGTGGTTAGTTCCTCGTGCTCTGTGCTCCTCCAGCAGCATCCTGAGTGGTTCATGGCCCTGCGCCTGCAGGCGCCTATCCCCAGGCAGGAACTGGGGTCTGTGCTGGAAAGGCACCCTTGGGAGTGGTTGGAAGGCAGGGCTGGATGTGGGCTTGCGCTAGAAGGGCAGATCCCATGAGAAGAGGCCATTGGAAGGCTCGGGGACCTTCCCCATGTCCCTTCGGGACCTGCGGAGAAAACCGGGGCAGAGGGTGTGGAGGGTGACCCTTTGGAGGCAGGAGGGTGACCCTTTGGAGGCAGAGCCAAGACCTCCCTGTGAAGATGGGTCACAGGGTGCAGCTGGGATGAGGTGCGCTCAGCGTGTGGCGGGGGCAGGGGTGGGCAGCCACGTTCATCCTGCCCAGCTTTGCCAGACATGGTGACAAGGGGAAGAAAGGCCTGTTGGGGCGCTGCCCATCCCCCCCACCCTGCTCTGACCCTTCAGAATGGCTGTGGCTGGACCATGATGCTTCCCTTGGGCTCCTGTGGGGGCGGGTGGGGGGCAGGCTTGGTTGTTAGCCTGCTCTCCACACCCCCAAGCATGTCCTCACAAGTAGAGGCTGAGCTCCCCATCTCCTTCGGCTGAGCTCCCCATCTCCTTCCCCAGAGCCCCCAGGGAACCAGTTTTAACCACCCTGCTGTTGGGGATGGTGTAACCACCCACTCTCCCCAGCCAGTCCTATGCTTTCCCAAGTTCATGGCCACCCTGGTCCCAGACATCCTCCCTGACTGGGCCTAAACCTAACAGGGGTGATCTTGATGTGGCCTTTGCCAAGGAAAGGCTGTCCCCCCGGGTGTGCTGGTAAGGACTCTGAGCTGAGGCGAGTGGCCAGCTCCAGGCTGGGGGAGAGTGGTGGATTGGAAAGGGGCACGGAGAGGAGGAGATGGGCCAGTGTGGTCTTGATGCAAGGCGGAGGGGGCAGAGAGAAAGGGGCTCCCTGCCCTGGAGGGAGCAGTGCCCTTGTTGACTCAGAGGGTAGGCCTGAGCCTGTGTGGGGGCCCTGGGGGCCAGGCTGGGGGCATTGGGACAGGGGTCTGGTCATCATCCAGTGCCAGGGTCTGTGGAGAGGCAGAGCAGGCTGCCGGGCCAGGCCCAGCAGGCTTTACCTGAGAGAGCTGGAGACCCCTGAGAAGTGGCCAGGCTGCAGAGGTGTCCACATCCAGCACACTAGCTCCTCTGTTTGGCACCCCCAGACAGCCCAGTTAACAGGCAGGAAGCTGGCCAAGAACGGGCGGGGGCCATGTCCGAGTCCTGTGGGGGAACCCTTCTCCCCCTTTGCCATCATGGAAGCATCATGGGTGCGTGGAGGGTAGCCAGGCCTTGACACATGCAACCTGGCCTGGTAGCATTCACTGTTTCCTTAGCTGCTCCTTGGACTGTGTCTCTCCTTTCTCCTGGTGAAAGTCATCCTGTGCCCAATACCCATGTGATTAAGCCCCGGTTTGCCTGGCTGTCTAATCCCTGTCTCTGCCCCTGGGGCGGCCTCTGTCTCTCTGGCAGGTGCCAGTTTGTCTGTGGATGAGTGTGGAGCCGGCTGCCCCCTGGTGGCGAGGCCAGCCGCTGCGTCTCTGTCCTGGCAACCCTAGGTGGGCGGGCTGTGGGTGGGGAGAGGGGCCCCGGGCTGGCCCAGGCTGGCAGAGGGTGCTTCCTGCTGGGACCTGCCTCAAGCCTCCCAGGAGGGGCCCTGAGTGCCTCCCTTTCTCCTCAGCCTGACGCGTCCATGGTCCGGCTCACCAGTCTCTTTTGCTTTCGGTTTCAGGTGGTCTTTGGGAAGAAGCTTCCTACCTTTGCCACAATCCCTATCCATCAGCTTCAGCATGAGAAGAAGTATGACATCTACTTTGCTGATGGAAAAGTGTTTGCCTTGTACAGGTGAGAGGGGAATTCTCAGCCTGGGTTGCTGAGGGTCTGTGGGATGCTTTGTGGCGGGGACGGACGCATCTTCGTCACCTCCTCTGCTCCTTACATCCCTCAGCGGCAAGGGGGCACTGGTGTGATGCAGATGTCAGGGCCAGGTGGCTGGTTTCTATCATTGGTTTTCTCTACTGTAACGGGGGATGCTCACAGTCCCCCTTCTGGGGTGGTGGTAAAGAGGGGGCAGTGGGCGACAAGGGGTGAATTCAGGGAAGGCACACAGCCCTGCTTTCTGGGGCTCTTTGAGGTGGTCGGGAGCTCCTGCAAATCAAGCTCTTAGCCTATGGCGGAAAAACCTCATAAAGGGGTACAGTTGTCTTGGGGGTGGTCCTCATCTTCCAGGTGAGGGGGCAGGCCCCTGTGTGGGCTCAGTCATCATGTCCATCTGATGCAGGGGTCAGTCTCCTGGATCGTGGACCCAGCCCCACCCTGTGGCCTTGTTCAGCTCAGGCCCTGGGCCCAGCACCACCTGGCTCAGTGGTCAGTGCTGAAATGCACGGGGGCGCAGTAGCGTCCATCCTCCTGGCTCCCACTTCCAGTGCGTCTGTAGGGGCGTTGGGTGAGGGGCCGCGGGGAGGTTCTAGTGCCCCTCTGGACAGTGATGCTGAGTGCCCTCGGGGGGGACTGGTGGCTCTCAATGTCTCCCTAGGCAGCTGCTGCAGCACGAGTGCCCACGGTGTCCTGAGCTGCCGCCTTTCGGCCTCTTTGGGGACCTGGAGCAGCATATGCGGAAGCAACATGAGCTATTCTGCTGCAAGCTGTGCCTCAAACACCTCAAGGTGAACCCTACCCCACGGCACCTGCCTGGGGATCGGGCATTCAGGGAGCACCTGGTGGAGGTGGGTAGAGGCCAGGCCCAGTAGAGGCTGGCACAGGGTGCTCGGCCAGACAGCTGTGAGCGGCTTTTTGCTGCCTCTGGCCCCGGACAGGCCAGATCCCCAGGGTTCCCCAGCATCCCCAGCTCTTCTGCCTCACAGAGCCTGCCAGGCTGCTGGTGTCTGGGGCTCTGGGGCAGAACTGATGCCACAGGGTCCCCTGCATTGTCGGGCCGTGGGAAGGGGCGGGAGGCCTGGGAGCCCCCACCCCATTCCCAGCCCCCCATTCCCTGCAGATCTTCACATACGAGCGCAAGTGGTACTCGCGCAAGGACCTGGCTCGGCACCGCATGCAGGGGGACCCCGACGACACGTCGCACCGTGGGCACCCGCTCTGCAAGTTCTGTGACGAGCGCTACCTGGATAACGACGAGCTGCTCAAGCACCTGCGTCGCGACCACTACTTCTGCCACTTCTGCGACTCAGATGGGGCCCAGGACTACTACAGGTGGGAGTGGGCGCATGGCAACCTTGGGACGCCCAAGCGGGCTGGGCGAGGGCCCCTGCTGACACCCGGTTCCCGGCAGCGACTACGCGTATCTGCGTGAGCACTTCCGAGAAAAGCACTTTCTGTGCGAGGAGGGTCGCTGCAGCACCGAGCAGTTCACCCACGCATTCCGCACGGAGATCGACCTCAAGGCCCACAGGACGGCCTGCCACAGCCGGAGCCGTGCCGAGGCCCGCCAGAACCGCCAGATCGACCTGCAGTTCAGCTACACGCCGCGGCACTCGCGCCGGAATGAGGGTGAGCGGGGCCCCCAAGGCAGGGCTCACATCGCGGAGCCCTGCTCTGGAGGCCTCAGACCCAGGTCCTGATCCGACCCCTCACGTGTGAGTGGGGACAAGGGACAAGCCTGTTGAGCCTGTGTCCCCCCGGCCCATTGAGGAGCCCCAAGCACCTGAGCACGTTGGGACAGGGAGCTCTTCACTGGCTCCTGAAGGGTCTCAGATCTGCTGTTCTGGGGTCCCCGGGACTCTTCCCCAGGTCAGGAGGATTACTGAGTGCCCACTGTGTGTAGGTCCCTCCTGGGACTGTGGGGCCAGCAGGCCCAGGCCCCTCTCCCAGCCTAGTTCTTGCTCTGACCTGGTGCCTAGGCTAGAGGCCCAGGACCACTGTGAACCCTGAGAGGTGTCTGTGCCCATCCCCCAGGTTCAGGCGCTTTGGTGGGTGGGGAGGCCTCTGCTGTCTAAGCCGGAGCACCGGCCTTGGTCTGGCCTGGGCCTGTGACGGGCTGTGTGCTGGCTGCAGGGGTCGTTGGTGGCGAGGACTACGAGGAGTTGGACAGGTACAACCGCCAGGGCCGCACGGGCCGGGCCAGCGGTCGCGGAGCCCAGCAGAGCCGCCGAGGAAGCTGGAGGTACAAGAGGTGGGAGGATTTGCGTGCCGCCAGGACTTAGTTCCCCTGGCACCACCCCTGCGGCAGTGGCAGCAGCCAACAGCTGGGCTGGGGATAGGCACCGCTGTCAGGGGATTTTGGCTTTCTGGCCTCTGGTGTCCTGGGCATGGCAACAAGGTCTACTCGGTGTCCTCAGTGAGGTTTCCTTCACTTTCCCCTAGTTTTAGCCAGAGACACCAGGACCCTGCAGATTGGGGTGGTGAGGGGGGTCCTGGGTCACTGGGGGTTCAGTGCAGTTGTGCCGTGAAGCCCCAGCATGGCAGGCACGCACTCAGGCTGGGCTGCCCCCGATGGCCGGGCTGGATCGAGGCATCTGTGGACCCCAAATGCTACTCCAGAGAACAGGGCCGGGTGTTGCCCAGGGAGCCGAAGCTTGAGGCTGGCAGGCGGATGGTCCAGCTCCCTCCACAGCGCCCTCTCCTGGCCAGGGAGGCTGGGCTGGCACTGGTTCCGCTGGCTCCTGGTGGGCAGCCTCCTGGTGTCCAGGCTTCCCAGGGCAAGGCCTCTCCCCAGCCCCTCGTCCTGCACGTCACTGTAGCCCTGGGCCTTGCCCAGCCTGAAGTCATCCCCATCCCAGGGAAGAAGAGGACCGAGAAGTGGCAGCTGCCATCCGGGCCTCGGTGGCCGCGCAGCAGCAGCAGCAGCAGCAGCAGGACACACGCAGGAATGAGGACCAGGAGGAGGGCAGCAGGCCCAGGAAGGAGGAGGCAGGTGCGTGGGGTCCTGAGGAGCCCCGGGGCCCCCGGCGCCCGCCCCGGACTCAAGGTGAAGGCCCAGGTGAGCGGGCTTCCCTGTAGGCAACTCTACTCTGGCGCAGGAGGTGGGAGGTGGGCTCCTGACCAGCGTGGCGGTGCCCGGACTGGCAGGGCCTCCACCCACAAGGCCAGTGAGAACCCGTGTGCTCTCCAGTCACCCGACAGGGTCTGATCCTGCCCTTCAGCGTTGGTCAGCCCTGACCTAGGGTTCTTTTGTGTCTTGTAGGCTCCAAGGAAGCCTCAATAAATGGTCCTGTGAGCCAAGAGGCCTTGCCAGCAACTGGCTTGGCTGCAGCAGCCACATTCCCAAGGTACATGTGTGCACGAACCGGGGCTCCTATGTAAGGTGGGTGGAGGGTGGGTGCCGGGCAGGCCAGGGCCTGGCAGGCCACTGACCCCTCTCCCTTTCTCGGCACAGTGCTCTCCCGCCCCCCACTTCAAAGCTCAAGGACGAAGACTTCCCCAGTCTCTGTGCCTCCACTTCTTCCCCCTGCTCCGCAGCAGCTGCCCTGGGCCCCATGGGGCTGGCGCTGGCCTACTCTGTCCCCGCCAGGGGCAGGAGCACCTTCCAGGAGGAGGACTTTCCTGCCCTGGTGTCCTCTGCCTCCAAGCCCAGCACTGCCCCCACCAGCCTCATCTCTGCCTGGAACAGCAGTGGCAGCAAGAAGGTGGCGCATCCCGCCCCAGGGGCCCAGTCTGCCAGCGGGGGAAGCCAGCCCTCCAGGAAGGCTGGGAAGGGGGGTAAGGGTGGTAAAAAGAGCGGACTGCCCCGCACGGAGGAGGAGGAGGAGGAGGATGGCCGCTCCGGCCTCACCACCCAGGAGCTGCGGAGTGTGCCCACGACAGTCGCTGTCTCTTCCCTGCTGGCCGTGGCCTCCACCCAGACCTTCACCAAGGTCGGCAAGAAGAAGAAGGTGGGCTCCGAGAAGTCGGGTGCCTCATCTCCCCCGCCACTGCCCCCTGACAAAGATGGGCCCCCCGGGGCTGAGCAGGCCCCCGCGGCCCCCACTGGCAGAGCTGAGGGGTCAGCTGCTGTCATCGTCAACGGACACACAGAGGGGCTCGTCCCAGCTCGGAGCACCCCCAAGGAACCCCCTGGGCTCCCGAGGCCCCTGGGGCCCCTCCCCTGCCCCACGCCCCAGGAAGACTTCCCAGCGCTCTGCGGCCCCTGCCCGCCCAGGATGCCCCCGCCCCCAGGTATGTGTGCCTGGCCCAGGCCTGCTTTTGGGCATTGGGAAGGGGCCAGGTTTTTGAGTCAGGCTGGAGCCCCTGGGCCCAAGAGGAGCATAGCTGGAGGTTGTGCAGGTGCAGGTGGGGAGAGATGAGCCTGTGCAGTGGTTTCCAGCTGCCTTGGAAACCTGGCGGCCAAGTCTGGATGCAGGCTCCATGTCTGTGAGCGGCGTGACTTTGGTCTGCCACATAACTTCTCTGCATCCTTTTCCTCCCAGTAAATCAGGGCACTCCTAGCCCCCTCTTGAGATGAAGGCAAATGAGTTAACTTAGGCCAGCATTCGCCACTAGGGAGCACAGCATGCATGCCGGCTTTTGGCATCATCAGGCCCTGGGCCTGCTTTGCGGGGGAGGTGCGGTTGTGGACAAAGCCTGATCCTGACCCTGGTGAGCTGGGCAGCTTATGGGAAGTGGGGGACCAAGGCTTGTCTGCCTGGCCAGCGAGGGTCACGTCCTGAGATCTTCCTGTGTGCCCCCCCATCCTCCATAGGCTTCAACACCGTGGTGCTCCTGAAGGGCGCTCCGCCTCCACCTCCACCGGGTCTGGTGCCCCCCGTCAGCAAGCCACCCCCCGGCTTCTCTGGCCTTCTGCCTAGCCCCCACCCGGCCTGTGTCCCCAGCACTACGACCACCACGAAAGCGTAAGTGTGGGTGGGCCACCTGGCCTCATGCCCCTGTGGGGAGAGTGCCCTCACCTTGGGCCACTCCAAAGGCTGAAGCCTCCACCTCCTCCCCATGTCCCGATTCCAAACCCAGGCCAACACCTGTGCCACGGGCCTACCTGGTCCCCGAGAACTTCCGGGAAAGGAACCTGCAGCTCATCCAGTCCATCAAGGACTTTCTGCAGAGTGACGAGGCCTGCTTCAGCAAGTTCAAGAGCCACTCGGGACAGTTCAGACAGGTCAGGCAGGCGGGGGTGTGGGGGCCAGCCCGGCCACCTGGGGCCCAGGCCTGGGCCGGGTGTGACTGGGTCTGGCTCTGGGTGGCAGGGTGTGATCTCCGCAGCCCAGTATTACAAGAGCTGCCGGGACCTGCTGGGGGAGAACTTCCAGAAGATCTTCAACGAGCTGCTGGTGCTCCTGCCCGACACGGCCAAGCAGCAGGAGCTGCTGTCTGCACACACAGACTTTCGAGGCCGTGAGAGGCCTCCCAGCACCAAGGCCAAGAAGAACAAGAAGAGTGCATGGCAGGCCAGCAGCCAGCAGGCGGGCCTGGACTGCTGCGTGTGCCCCATCTGCCAGCAGGTGCTCGCGCACGGCGATGTCAACAGCCACCAGGCGCTGCACGCCGCCCGGGACGACGACTTCCCCTCCTTGCAGGCCATCGCCAGGATCCTCACGTAGCTCCGGACGTAGCTCCTGCCAGCGCAGGCAGGAGCCGCCACACCCATGAGCCTCCTTTCTCCCTCTTCCTCTCTGGGCTGCCAGGCAGCCAGGTGAGGCCCTGGTGAGGCCACCCGCTCAGGCCCCTCAGCTGGCCAGCCTGCCAGGGATCACCAGGAAGGCCCGCCCCACCCTGTCAGCACACCGTCATGCAGGAGTCCATCTGGTTTTCTCCTGGGAACTGGAGAAAGACCCCTGCCTCAGCAGCAGGCTAGTCTGGGTTTACATTCTCGTGCTTTTGGAAGGTGCCGGGGAGGGAAGGGCTGGGATGCCAGGACCTGTGTGTGCTGTCAGAGCCGGTGGCCAC
Source organism: Eschrichtius robustus (assembly GCF_028021215.1). Classification (NCBI taxonomy): domain Eukaryota; kingdom Metazoa; phylum Chordata; class Mammalia; order Artiodactyla; family Eschrichtiidae; genus Eschrichtius; species Eschrichtius robustus. Next base: position 52,886,039 of record NC_090839.1, on the reverse strand, counting down.
AGTGGCCCGATCTGGGACCGCCTGAGCCTGAGGGCTGCGGCACTGTGGTCCCTGAGCTGTGGGGCCACGGGTGCTGGAGTCAGATGTTGAGTGTGTTGTGTAAACAGTTGGCTGTTTCGTTATTCAAGAACGTTCAGGATTAAAAGCAGACACGAAATTGTGCTACTTGAAGTTGAATCTTTTTATGAGACTAGCTGAAACTGGGATCTCAAATTGCCTCTGACCTTTTATAAGACAGTTTATCTTCAAATAAATTTATTTTGCAATAATGCACATAGCTGAGCTTCTCTGCCTTCCGGGGTCACCCCACTCAGAGTTGTCAGACACTACAGCTCAGGTGGTCACCAGTGAGTGCTGGGGTGGGGAAGACCTGTGGGGAGAGCTGGGCAGCTGGGCTTGCTCACAGGAAGAAGCAGCCAACCCTAGGCTCCAGTCCTGGAGGTCGAGCACTGCCCAAGCCTTCCAGGAGTAGAGACAGCCATGCTTGACCTACACTGTGTACCCAGTAAAACTATTCTTCCAGAACCTGGGAGTCACACAGACTCGAGGTTTCAATCCATAGACCAGTGAAGGAGCTACTAAAGATCAACAAGAACAATTTAGAAACAGTGCAGGGCATATCTGAAATACTGAAAGAAAATAATTTTTACTTAATTATTTGGATCCAGTATTTTGAAAAGGAACCAGACACCCAGTGAACTCTCCCCTTTCTGCCACAAACACATATAAATAGTAGGAAAAAAGGTCTAAACACATAGCTACATCCAAATAAGGCAACATCCTTAGATGAAAAGAAACGGAGATGTCTTTCTAAAAGAAGCAGAAGTGGGTACCCCAGGTGATGGAGGGGACGTGGCCTGCAGTGGGGCCAGGCCAGAGCCACATGGCTGCATGGGCACTGCCTATCTGAAGCCGAGGGCCTGCCTGCCTGTGGCTGAGACTGGAGCAAGTTCCTGGGTGACGGCCATGCTCGGAGCCCACTAAGAGACAGAGCCTTCACCCTCTTCACTCTCCATGGGACTGCCTAGAGGCCACCTGCATTCCCCACCACACCGGAGAAGCCCCTCATAGCTGATGCCCTCTTTGCAGACCTGAGCACAAACAACACCCTCAAAGAGTAACCTGGAAGATGAGCTATCTCATTAACAATATTGAAAATACCGATTCTTAAGCAAGAACCATAACAATACCAGGCAACACTTAGCAGTGTTTGCTGTGTGACAAGCACTGCTCTGAGCTTTTTACAAACACACACACACAGGTTTACGTTAACCCTTCCCGCACCTTTGATGACAAGAACTACTATTTTCCTTTTCCGGAAGGGGAGCCTGAGGCATAGACAAGCTGAGAGACTTGCCCAGAAAGACCAAGCCTGAACACGGCCAAGCCAGCATTCCAGCTCCAGCTCTTACCTGCTTTATTCAACCAGAATGTTGTTAACCAATAAGAAGTCAGAAATGAAAAAGTAACTGAGATAAGAATCCCAATAGATGAATTCAAAAGTAAACAAGACCAAGCTGGGGAAATCTCCAAAGGGGAGTTGGCCAGGCAATGTGGCTCTGGATGCTGCATGGTACACATGGTGGGGTCCCAGGAGCAGAAGGCGGTAAGAAGCGGACATTTGGAGAAATCACGACTGCTTTCCCCAGCATTCTCCAGAACATGGGCATCAGCCTGGTCTCCACCTCCCTGCCCCTTTCTGGATTCTTGGCCCTGGTGCCCCTCAGGTCCCAACCTCTGGCACTGGAGGGGCAGGAGTAGAAAGGATTCCAAGAGTGTCTGGGCCACAGTAAACTCATTTACAGTCTTTATTGTAAAGAAGTTGCAGTTGGAACATGGGACACTGAAAATACACAATCACGGATTGTTCTTTCAGAAGAGGGAGGGAGAGACCCATATATACAAAAATTGTAAACATGTTCACTTAAATATCCACAAATAGTTGGTCTATGCTACAACGTACAGGGTTGTCACTCAACTGCAACTCCAGAGGGAGGCGTCTGTCTGTAAAAATGTAATGTGGCAACCGCATTTGGTATTGACTTAATGTGAAAAGCCAGCTTTGAGCAATGCATGAGTACTCAGCTATGCAAAGGGACCCCCAACCTTGGGCTGGGCCTTAAAATGGGGTGCAGCATGGGGAGCGGAGGGACTAGTCCAGGGAGCCGAGGTAAAGGGGTTTGCAGGGAATGGCTGTCTCCAGGGCACGGTGGGAAGGTGAAGCCTCTAGGCCTCTCTCCTCATGAGGGGCGTGTCCTGCTGGGCACCCAGGTGTCTGGAGCCTCCCTTGGGCAAGGTCTCACTGAAGGGCTGGGAGAGGGCTGATGCCCAGGTCTACAGCCATGTTGTGCTTTCCTGGCCAGAGCTGCCCGCACCCCAGCAAGGGCCTGGGCCAAGGCAGGTAAGGGCTGGAGCTGGGGCCACAGAAAATAGGGGCTGCTTGTGGGGAACTATGAGGTGAAACCTGAAGACTTGACCACAATCACAACATCGACAGGGCTGGGCTACTCTAGTGAGCCTGTGAGAGGAAATGGAGGGAGGCTCCAGACAGAGCACGTGGCCCTACAGGGTGAACCACCGGGACAGAGCAAGGACCACCACTACCCACAGGGACAGGGGATGGGGAACAGTGGCCACGGGGTGAGGGTGGTGTCCCTTCCCCCAGTCACCCCCAGTCCAGGGCAGCCCCTGCACACGGCTATGGAGGGCAGCTGGACACCTGACCCCAGAGTGTACAGGTGAGCCCTGCCTGGCTGGCTCATGAGGGGAATGGCCCGCTGCCTAGGCTGGTCCACTGGAGGCTGAAGGACACGTGCCCAGGGCTGTGCTGTTCTCTCCTCAGGACCTCTGGCCCTGGGCTGGGGACTAAAGGGACTGGAGGAACTTGGGGGGGCACAGCCCAGTCACCCTAGAGGCTACCCTCTCTTGGCCCCAGATGGCCCACAGCATCCACACGTTGCTGTTGGGCCAGGAGGACCTGAGGGAGGTCCCAGGAAGCCTTGGATCCTGCATTGGTGGGGCAGCCTTTGTGCCTCGGTCTGGGCCTTATGGCCACTAGTAGGCAGGAACTTGGTACCCTTTGGGGCTGGTGTCCAGAGTCTCGGTGAAGGGCGGGCTCTGGTAGGTCTCGGTGCCCTCTACACCGCTGCCCACTGGGTAGCCTGGGTAGGTCTGGCCCGCCCCAGCACCCAGCTGTTCGGTGGCAAAGAGCGACATGTCGGTGCCCAGACGGAACCGCTGCAGGGCCTTCACGGTAAGCGCCGCCTGAGGGGGAGTCCGGGGTCAGCCAGGGCCGACCCTGCCCCGACCCTTACCTGGCCCCAGTCCCTGCCGGCCGCAGGCCGCCGGCCGCACTCACCCAGCTGAGGATGGAGAAGAAGCTGAAGGCGATGGCGGCCCGCGCCGCGTCTCCCGCCTGCGTCGTGCCCGGCCCGGGCGCCGTGCGCTGCCACTGGTTGGTGAGGAAACAAAAGCCCACGAACCACAGGAAGGACCAGAGCCCTGCGGGCAGGTGGGCGGGCGGGTCAAGGGATGCTGCACCAAGGCGCCCGGCCCAACCCTGCCGGCAAGGAGAATCTGCAGACCGAGGACCCGCCCCGTCCCGCCCCGCCCCGCCCCGCCCCGCCCGGACCTGTCCCCGCCCCAATCGGCTGAGAATCTACGCGCTCCCTCTGGCCCCGCCCCGAAGCCCGCCCTCCCGACTCCGCCCTCCCGAGAAGCCCCGCGCCCTCCCCCAGGTCCCGCCCCTCACGGCCCCGCCCACCTGAGAAGCCCAGGTCGAGCAGCACCGCACGGCGACGGTCGCGGACGCTGCTGATCTGCTGGAAGTGCACGTCGAGCAGCAGGAACGCGGCGCAGGCGAGGAAGGCCCCAAGGCCGAGCGCGACGCCGAAGCGGCAGGCACCCGCGTTGCCGTTGAAGACGCAGCGCAGCTCCGGGTCGCTGTCGGCGTTCACGTAGCCCTCGTTGACTATGGGCCCGAAGACGGCGATGGAGAACACCTGTGGGCGGCGGGAGCGCTCAGGGCCCTACGGTGGCCCCTTCCTGGTCGAGGCCCGAGGTCTCCTAGCCCACCGTGAGTGCCCATGCCCTCGGGAGTGTCCCTGCGTTCCCCTGCAGCACAGGATCTATCTCGGGTGGGGGTCTTCGGGGACCCCCCTCCCTTAATATCTACCTCAAGTTTAGTAAGTATGGACAAAACATACCATTTAGTGAGGATCAACTGTGCCCAGGCACTGTGCTTAAAATGGCTACACGTGTTTGTTCATGGAATCCTCCCAAACAACCACAAGAGTGCCACACTGCTCTTATCCTCTTTGTAGATGGGGAAATCGGGGCTCCAACAAGTGAAGTGCCTTGTGGAGGGTTGCATGGTTGATAAGAGCCAGGGCTGACATTCAAGCTGGGTCCTCTGTACCTTGTGGAGCCCGTAGTGTCCCCCATGGCCCACTCCAGAGTGTGGGAACAGGAGCTTTCACCTGGACCAGTGATCCCCAGGCTTGAGTCAGCAGGGCTAGGTGAAGTAGATGTGGAGTCAGGCGAGAAGGGCGGGAGCATGGGGGGGGGCGGGCAGCAGAAGGACAGCTGCACAGAGCTGTCAGCCAGGACCTGAGTGGAACCCACCCTTAGCATTCGGGAGCTGTGCGGGCTCGTTTCCTAGCATGCCAAATGTAGCAGGCACAACTCATGGGGTGCTGGGAACAGGAATAATGCCCACCCAGCGTCCTGCACTTTGTGGGCACTCCAGGGATGATGGCCCCACATGACTGTGGCTAATTAACACCATCCATACGTGCTTGGGCTTAAAAGGCGACACCGCTGACCTCTGGGGTTCAGTCAAACCTCAGTGCCCTGTGCCCACGAGGGCTGGAAGGCAAAGGAGTGGACCACAGTCCTTTTAAACCAGAAGCTGCTCTTTGAGCTCTGGGCAGCCCTATATTTCTAAAAAAAAGACCTCAGATTTCAGCTTCATTTCTCTCCTTTCCAGCCCCAGCTCCTAGAGACTTAGTCAAGAGTGAAACCAAGGTGCAAGATACGGACACGTACCCACAGATTGGTGCACAAGTCAGGTCAGAGCTGGGACCAGAACGTAGGGTCCCTACTTCCTGGTCTGGCCAGAGTCACACCACCCAAGGGCCCCTGCCCCACCCTGGGCACCGCCCTCCTGGAACACAGGTGAGTACGTGCCACCACCAGCCACCACCAGGTGGACAAAACCCAGAACTCAGCATTCCACCTTCCATCTCTCCTGCCTGGAGGGATGGGAAGGAGGAGCAGGCCACTGGGCCTAAGGTTGCTCCAGTAGGCTAGGCTGCCTCTAAATCTGCCCCTCCCACACCACCTCCCAGGAAGCCTTCCCAGTGTAGAGCCCCTTCCAGCTGCCCCAGTCAGAGGAATCCCAGAGCACACCCCCCAACTCACAGTTGCAACTGGGGGGCCTGGGAATGGCCAGCTCCCTTCGAAGGAGCCGGGAGGATGTGCGTGCAGAAGTAGGGGGGAGGCTCTGCCTGATTGTCTTGGCTCCGATAGCCCTTACTCGTGCTGAGGCTGAGCGCTCAAGCCCCTCCGCGAATCCTGCCCCCACCCCTGTGCCCGCTTCCAGGGTGTAAGCACAGGAAAAACCGAGCGAGGGCTGAGGAAGGGGATTGAGTTAGACCTAAGGAAGAATTGGGAGGTGGGTGCGGCGGGCGGTGACCTCTCAAGGTACCCGGCTGTCGCCGCCGGCCCCTCCCCCGCCCGCAGGTGGGCGCGCCCTGCCGGTGACGTCACCCCAACCTGAGGCCGGTGGGGGAGGGGCCGGCAAGGATGAGGATGGGGGCGAGGGGCAGGTGATAGGGATGAGGGAGGCGAGGCGAAGTGGGACGGGGTATCGGGGCGGGGCTTGGGCCGGGGCCACTCACCCAGGACGCGATCCGCAGCAGGGTCTGGGGCCGCCGCGCGAAGCTCACAGGGTCCAGGGCGGCCCCTGCGCGTCCCGCGCCGAACGAGGCTCCCTCCATGGCCAGCCCGGGTGGGCCGCGTGCCCCCGGCGCCCTCTGTCCTTCTGTCCGTCGGGCCGGCCCCGCCCGAGGCCGCCCGGGGCTGCTGCCGATGCTGCCGATGCTGCCGCTGCCGTCGCCACCTTCCAGGAGTGCGCGCCGGCCGCGGCGGGGGCGCGCGGGGCGGAACCGAGCCTACACCCCTCCCTCTGGTCCACGCGCGCAGGGCTGGAGCCCTCACCTCCCTCCACCTTGCCCACCTTCCACCCCACCCCACCCACTCTCACCGCAGGACCAGGGTCCGAGACGGAGACCATCCACCAGGTCCCCATCAGGAGGCGGGGTCAAGGGGCTGAGTCCCCCACGTCCACTCACAAGTAGTCAGGAGTCAGCAGGGCAGGTGGACACTGGGCTCAGCCTTTGCCGTAGCCACGTGGGTGGACAGACCGACATGACCCCACTCCTCTGTACAGGGCCCTTTCCTGAGTGCCTAAGGAGGTAACAGGTCCAAGGGCTCCAGCGTCTCCCCCAGCCCTCAGGGAAAGGGAACCCAGCTTCCTGCCTCTGGTCCCCATAGACCAGAGGGAGGTTACTGGGGCCTTTCCCATGACTTCCCACTGCACCCTAGCTTCTCCTTCAGATTCTATCCTCCCTAACAGGGAGGGAGAATGGCCTCTGCCCTCAGGGACACTTGTCCAGGCAGGCAGAGCCCAGAGGCCCACATGGGTGGGAGTTGGGGCATCTCTGCTCTTTTCCTGTGTCTGGATGTTGTCATTCCGAGGGTGCTCACTGAGCCCTGCACACTCCTGGGTCTCCCCAACTGACTTTCAGCTGACATATTTAGTTTTGGGCCGAGGAGTGGGGAGAAGCATCAGAGATGGGGAGTTTGGAAGAGCGGGTACCTAGCTTCCCAGCACCCCCGCTGGGTCTTTTCCACAGATGGCCCAGCCCCAGGTTAGACAAGGTCCCTTCCTGCATGTTCCTTCCAGGCCAACCTGGCAGGGACCCAGATGACTCCTGTTTCTGTCTAGGACATTGAGGAAAGTCTGCATTTGTTGAGCATTTACAGTGCCAGGTGTTTCACCACGACCTGTGGAGGCAGGAACTGTTTTACTGCCATTCTTCAGATGGTAAATAGGCAGGTGGGAATTCCCTGGTGGTCCAGTGGTTACGACTCACGCTTTCACTGCAGAGGGCCCGGGTTTGATCCGTGGTCGGGTAACTAGGATCCTGCAAGCTGCACAGTTGGCCAAATTTTAAAAAAAAAGAAAAAAAAAAAACCAGGGCTTCCCCGGTGGCGCAATGGTTAAGAATCCGCCTGCCAATGCAGGGGTCACGGGTTCGAGCCCTGGTCTGGGAAGATCCCACATGCCGCAGAGCAACTAAGCCCGTGTGCCACAACTACTGAGCCTGCGCTCTAGAGCCCGCGAGCCACGACTACTGAAGCCTGCGCGCCCAGAGCCCGTGCTCCGCAACAAGAGAAGCCACTGCAATGAGAAGCCCACGCATTGCAATGAAGAATAGCCCCCGCTCACCACAACTAAAAGAAAGCCGGCGCGCAGCGAGGACCCAACACGGCCAAATATAAATAAATAAATAAATAAATTTAAACAAACAAACAAAAGGCAGACTGGTTGAGTTCCTTCATCACACTTAGTGAAGAGCTGGGATTCAAATCCAGGTCCCTACTGTGCCAGGGCAGGTGTGGCCAGAAGTGCCACCCACTAGTTGACTCCATGACACTGTGCATCCAATCCTATCACCTCTCCCCTGTCAGTGACAGTTTCCTCTCTTGTCTCATGCATCATTCATTTCCCCCTTTTACTTGATCATTTACATCAGTGCCTAAACCTGCTCCATTCCTGAGCCCACTTCCCCTCCAGCTGTCACTGCTCCCTTTAGTCCCAGGGGCAATGCAGGCACTGCCATGCTGTCCCCATCCTCCTAGGAACACTTCTGATGTCACCCTCTCCTCGTGTTCCTCCTACTTCATGGGCCCTTTCTTGTTACCTCTTTCTGGTTCCCTCCTCTTGTTCCATCTGTGACCTTTGAGCCTTAGGGGTCCCAGGGCATGGTCCTGGGGCTCTTCTTCCTGCTCTATGCTCACTGCCTTGGTCTCCATGCTAACAGCTTGAGCCAGAATTTTCCCTTGAACTAGAGTCCCACTCATCTTAGCCTGGATACCCTGGAAAACAGAATCTGTGGCAAAGTTAAAGAGTTTTATTGGGAGGTGAAACTTTGGGGAAGCCAGAGTTAGGGAAAAAGGAAAGTGAGGCAGGGAAGGAGGGAGAGCAAACATGGACGGCGTGCTCCTGAGCTGACCACAGCTTCGCTGGCTCCCAGCACACAGGTGACTCGGGAAAGGCCAGAGACAAGTCCTGTGCTGGGGATGTCCATCTGTAGGAGGAAAGAGCAGTGACTTCTTTGCTGGTTGCTCCCTGCCTCCTATTTCTTTATGTCACCTGGCCCCTTGGGCAGCCCTGAGGAAGCCAGCACCCCCGTGGGGCCAGTGGGGTAAAGATGCAGAGGAGGCTGTGCCAAAGGTTGGCCCTTGCCCAGGGAGGAGCCAAGACACCATGGGGAGAGGTGAGAGCTGTACGACCACAGGGGTACGGCGCACTGTTGCTGGGCCATTCCAGCTGGGAGCCAATGCCTGGGAGCAGGTGTGGCTGAGAGGATATGTGAAGGCCCAAAAGCTGGATCCAGGTCACCCCCAGACCTGCTCCACTCACAGCCTTCGGAATCTCACTGATACACTGGGCAACTCCCTCCTTCCAGTGGCCAGAACCCCACAGCCACCTTGGGCTCCACCTTCAGAGTGTATCCGGTGAGGCCTCCCACTCACCCTGGGGCGAGCTTCCCTCTCAGCTGCCACAGGGGTGCCTGCCCGGCCTCCTCTTGCCCACGCCTGCCTCATTCCATCTCAACAGCCAGAGGGACCTTTCAAAAGTCACATTCTGCCATTCCTCTGCTCCAAACCCTCCACTATGTTCCATGGGAGCTGGGTGTTAAAACCATATCGTTGCTGGGGCCTTGAGGACCTCCTGCCATGTGACCTCCCCTCACCTCTCTGATCCTCCCTTGGCTCCAGCAACTCAGCCTCCTTGGTGTTCCTGGAACATCCTGGCCCACCCTTGTCTTGGAACTGCTCCCTCTTCCTAAGGAGCCAGAACCCAGATAGGAGGAAGCAGGAGACCACAGAGGAACGAGGGCAGGCCCTGTCCATCGTTGCAAATCCCAGCACAAAACACACTGAGGCCAGGTCTTCAGTCACTTCTCCAGCATTTTATTTTTCGTCTCAAGCTCCACGGAGCCTCCTCTGACAGGCCTGGGACGGCTCTGCGAGGCCATGTGCCAGATGGAAGGTGCACAGCAGAGCTCAGCCCCCAGGCCTCTTTCCTGAAGTGCAAATGGCACACAGCCTCTGGGGCTACCGTCCCTGTTGACCCCTAGCTTTCCCTAGCTACAACGTGGGGAGACAGTGGCCTGGCCCGGAAGGGCGACACAGGGGAGCCCAGACAGGCCTATCACCTTCCTGTGCGGGGAAGTAGGCAGCAGGGTGTCGAGTGGGTGGAAGGCCGAATCCTGAGAGGAAGGGACAGCCTAGGCTGCTCCTGCCTCCTTCACCTGCAGCCCCACGGGGCGTGGGCTGAGGGTGCCTGCAACGGGTACCTCCACTTACACTCCGAACCTGAGAGGGAAAGGGCTCCACGGGTAGCGTCTGGGGACCACCCAACTGAGACAAGGCAGGCCCTGGCTCTGACGCGCACTTTAATGAGCCCCACCCTCTCTGGCCAGGCCGCCCACAGGCTCTGGCTGCCCTCTAGTCACAGGAGCCGTCCTTCCAGCCGTCGCGCCAGCGCTCGTCCACCAGCGAGCAGTTGAAGTCCGGCTTGCCTAGCTTGCGGTTCACCTCGTTGTGCAGGCGGCATAGCCACTGGGTGAAGCAGGCCCGAGTGCGAGTGTCTGGCTGGTTCCTGCATATCCTGCGTGGGGGGGAGCACACGGAGGAGGAGGGCAGGCAGTGCTCCCACTGTCCCCGCCCCACCAGCTCCTTGCCTGCTCAATTCAGGGAGGAGAGCTGGGGCACTGCTGTGAGCTACACCCAGAAGTGCCCTCATGCTCTGAATTCCCAGAAGGGGGCAGACCCTGCAGCAGCAAGGCCTGGTGGACTCCTAGGCCCGCTCAAACCCTCACCTCGGGAGCTTTGCAAACCCTGTCAGGAGCCCTGAGCAAGACATTGAGGCAGAGGCCTCAACTTTACAACCTGGTAACAATCAGGAATCCTCACCCCAGCGTCCCTGGCCCCAGGCAGTGTGTGGAAAGGGTGGGGCTGGCATAAAGGCAAAACTGAAAACCAGATCTGTTTCTTAGCACCTGTGGCCCTGCTGCATCAGCTCAGCAAGAGACCTTGTTCTAAATGCCCAGGCTTCAAACAGCAAGGGCTGCCCTGCCCCCCACATCCTGCTCAGAAACGCCATGGGTGCCAAAGAACAGTTCTTGGGCTCCCCAATGAAAAAAAGGTGGCTCCTGGAAGCAACAGCAGTGAGTTCCCAAGGTCTTGAAATTGGCAGTCCTGCTCCAGAAGTTAGGCAAAGTGGAGTCCTCCGAAACCTGCCAGAGCCTCCATCAGTGCTAAGCAAGGGATCTCATGAGGGAAGCCCTCCCCGGAAGCCTTGTGGCTGCAGAAAGAAGCAGTACCCAGCAGCAGCCCCAGACAGCTTGGCCTTTGAGGAGAAAGAAGATGGCTCAGATGATCCAATCCCTTCTCTGTTGGTGGTCCCTGATCTCAGCAACCCTCTGCCACCTCTGCATCTTATTTCTCTAGGCTCCCCTTTATGACATCAGACAGGGGCCCCAGGCCCAGGCTCCAGGTGGGATGCTCTGCTGCCTGCAGACTGTGCAGACACAACTTACCTTTTCCTTATGTCTTCAGCACACTCCTCACACGGGTAAAACTTGGAAAATAAATGTATGAACTGAGCCATATCTTGCTGCTGTTCTGGGGTGGGCAGGTCGGGATAGTAGGCCGCCAGGGTGTGGAGGACGGCCCAGCTGTGGCGGCCCAGTTCCTCGCGATCCGGAGGACAATCTTCCCTCAACTTGCTGTCCCGCTGCGGAAGGAGGCCGACCAAGGGTCAGTTCGGTTTTCCCCAACCAGAAACCTACAAAGCTGCCCTTTTTTCCCCACCAGCCGGAGGCCCGCTGACTGGAGACAGAAGTCCTGAGGCCGATCCAGCCCACATGTGGCTAAGAGCCGAAAGGCCAGGGTTACCTTGGGGGCAAGGTTTAGGAACAGCCAAACCCGGGGGGCAAAGTCTGTCAGGCTTAGGGCCTGTGGGAACGCTCGGCCTGGGTCCTGGGAAGTCTGCCCGGGGTGCTTGAAAACAAGGTGTGGGGGCCGGGGCTAGGAGTCAGCAGGGCTCGCGGGCCTCTGAGGGGAGGTGGCGCCCCCCTGCATCTGCACCTTCTGCTGTGTCCGCATCCACGACTTGAAGTCCACGCAGGCCCGGCAGGGCCGCCTCCGGGAGGCGTCCTCGGCGACCTGAGAATCGGAGGCCGGCGCCTGGGATGGCGTCCGCACCGAAGCGGCGGAATCTCTCCGCCCCGCGCCCCGGCCGCGCGCGTCCGTCACCAGGTCGTCCATCACCTCGGAGCGCGCGCCGCCGGGCAGAAAGGAGAAGAGGCTCCCCCGCTCCCCGGGCGCCGCCATGTTGCCCGCGCAATGCCTGCCGGGCCAGGTCGGCCTCCAGATGGGCTTCCAAGTCGGCCTCCAGGCCAGCGCGCGCGCCGCCGCCAGGGCGCGGCCACAGGAGCCGGGCGCGCGCGCCGCGGGCGCGGGCGCTGGGCCTGAGATGGGGCCGGGGGTGGGGCCGGGGGTGGGGCCCGGGGCGGTGTCCGGCCTGGAGGCGGGGCTGGGGGACTTGGTCCGCGCCCGGCAAGCGGCAGAGCCAGAGACAGGGGTCCGGGCTAAGGACGCGCCGGAGGCCCGGGCCGGGATGCGCGCGGAACCGGAGGCCCGAGCCCTGGCCGCGCCCCTGGGCCTCGTTCCACGGCCCGTGCCCGACCTGCGTCGTCCGTGGCTGCGCTCCCGCCTCCTCCAGTAGAAGAGCAGCGTGTTGTGGAAGACGCGCCCTGGCCGTGCCGCGGCCTCGGGCTGCGGCCTCGGCCACGTCCGTGTTGCGGTCCGCGATGCCCCCATTGCTCCGCTCTGACCGTCCCGCGTGCCCGCGGCTTGGCTCTGTGCCCTCAGTTGGGGGAGCGCCCAGCTGGGCCGTGAGCGCACAGAGGGCGTGCTGTTGGTGCCGGGGGTCCAGGGGATACACCTTGGCGACCGGCGCCATGGCAACGGGCGCCTGGCAACGCGGGGCGGGGCCGTGCCTGCAAAGGAGGAGGTGCGTCTCTGGGCTCCCGCGAGTACCGAGCGGCCCCTCTCCCCCACCTCCCCCGAATCCTACAGCCTACTTGAAGAGGTTAAACCCACGTCGGGAGTGGCCTCAGGGATACCTCTGCTTCCATATGTACATTAATTCACTCTGCAAGTATTTGTGTAGTGCCTAATCTGTTCTAAGCACTGTTCTAGGCACTGGTCAGTGCAAGGAGCAAGATTCGTCCGTCCCCGACCTCCTCAGCTCATAGTCCAGTGGTCAAGACGGAAAAAACAAAACCAACCAAACAAAAAAGAGTCACACTAATAAATGTTCAGGTACAAACTGTGATGGGGGCCATGAACAGGGCGTGGTAAATCTGGGAGGCCTCCTTGAGGAGGTCACCCTTAGGCAGTGGCCTGAAGGATGAGGAATCAACTGAGGAGGGCAGTCAAGGCCAAGGCAGGAGGGAGGAGGATCTTGGCTTCTTGCAAGGCCAGTGGGACAGGACCTGGGAAGGGTGGTGGGAGGAGAGATCCAGAGGTGGCCAGGGACCCACCAAGGACATCATCAACTGCCATGGCAGCTGGGAATTTATTCTGAGGACCCTGGGAAGGTGCTGGGAAGTTTTGGGCAAGGTACCCTGGCCTGATCCCATTTCTGTTTTGCAAAGATTCCTCTGAAGAGTGGATTTCATGGGAGCAAGTGAGGAGCACAGGCTTTGGGGGAGGATGGGGCTGTTGGTAGTTGTCCAGGTGAGAGATGAGGGTAGGGGGTGTTGAGAAAGAAAGAGTGGAAAGGATCTAGGTTGCTGGGGGTGTAGAGCAGGGGCTCTCAGTTGGCATAGGGAGACGCCTCAGCATCTTTCTAGGTCCCTGGCTGTGAGTAAGCTGGCCCTTCTCCCACTTCTCTCCTCTGTCTTCCAAGGGAGCAGGATCTGTCCCACCCTGTACGCTACCAGGCCAGTGGCCCCCACTGAGAATGGCAAGTGTGACAGCTGGGCTGAAGGCACCTTGCAAAAATTAGGCCTATGTCCACAAATGTTCATTGCCTGGGCCAAGACTAGGGAAGGTTTGAAGGTTTCAGAGAGAGCCACTGGTTGGACAGACACACAAAGGTTTCAAAGAGAGCCACTGGTTGGACAGATACACTCTGGCCTTTTGTCAAGGCCAGAGTGGTTTCCTGGAGGGATGCCATAGAGGCTGACCCCTCCCTCGAGGGCTTGGGGTAGAGGGAGTCTCAACACAGAGCTGGTGTCTCCAACAGGGGGAAGAACCACTGTGTACCAGGGTTGGATGGGGCTCCAAAAATCTCCCCTATAAGGAAGCAGTTCAGAGATGTGGGGCACCTGGGCACACCATCTGTCTGGGGATTCTAGGGCCTTCCCTTCACCACCCCAGTTAGTGGGGGGATGGTCATCCTGATCTCAGAGGCTGTGTTTGCAGCAAACTATGATAAATCATGAATTCAGAGATGGCTCTCAAAACAGTCCTAGTCACCACCTCCCCCATCCCCCAAGCGCTGGTGACTAGAGATGGACCCTCTTCATCCTGCCCCAAGTCTCTCCACCACAGGGGAACCTATGGGGTAAAACTGTGACATCCGCCTCTCCCCAACACATGATGAAAAAAACCCTGACAGTTAATATCCATTTAACACAAATTTCCTCCTCTGTGATTTGGGGACATTACAGAGACCTTTCCTCCAATGTGAGGATTAAGCCAAACAAAGCACTTAAAGCCTTTAACACTGGGTCACTGGTTCCTGATGATGACAGCAGTTAGCTCCCCAGGGAGTTCAAAGACAGAACCAAAGGGCACACCCGGCAGGCGGCTCTGACCGATCTCAGCACTACACAGGGTGTGGGAGAGCCGGGAGGTGTGGCCAGGCCTGGCGGCACTTTGATGGCTCTTCCTTCTCCTCCTCCTCCAGCCATGGCCAGACTCCAGCAGGAGGGCCTCAGGCCACAGTCCCAGCCCCAGCCCCTCCACTCTTTCTTTGCTTCTCCTCCCACCCACGGAGCCCTGTGCTCCTGCCCCTCTACAGGCTAGGGGTGCGGTGAGGAAGCTGTGAAGGACCCAGTCACGGGCAGGGAAGTACAGCAAGGACCTGGCAGGTCTGGGGCATCGCCGGGGAATTCCAAACAGTCTTCCGGGTACCCGAGGCCTCCCCTCCTCCCCATGTAGGCAGGGAGGCAGTGGGACGCTTGACCACACCCGACAGACTCCAGAAACCTGTGACGGAGATCTGGGGAGGCCACAGCGATGGCAGGCCCCCGGCACCCAGTGTCTGTGAGCGGGGCAGCTATGGTACAGACAGACAGGCTCCAGGTGGGGACCGACGGGACCCCTGCCAGCCCCAAGGGAGAGGGAGGGAGTTCCTGGCCTAGCGCCTCCAAGAAGCCCTCAACCTTTCATCTAACAGACGTTCACCTTTTCCGTGTGCTGGTCGGATGACAGCGACACCTTTGCACGAAGAAGCTGGGAGGAGTTCAGGAGACTCCATGTGAGTGAGTTTGGAGCCACCCCGACTTCCCCCAACTGCATGACCCACCCGTGACCACCCCCCATTGCCTGCCCTTGTGCCCACTCGGGCTTCCAGCCCCTAAGATCCTGGAAAGGGACCCCCGCCCTCCCAGGGGAACCAGTGGGCCCTCGGAGACCGACATGCTCCTTCTCGCCCTCAGAAAACCCTCAAGGAGACCTTTCCAGTGGAAGCTGGTCTGCTGCGGAGATCTGACCGCATTCTCCCCAAGCTTCCAGGTCAGGCCAGCAAGGCTCCCAGGAGGGGCGGGGGAGGCAGCAGTCTGATGCGGGGAGCCCTGGGGGTGCTGTCTCACGGTCAGTCCCTATCCTGCCCACAGATGCATCGTTGTTGGTGCACTGGGGCCGCACTGGCCGAGGCCTGGCGCGCCTGCAGCTGCTGGAGACCTACTCAAGGGCGCTGCTGGCGGCAGGGGAGCGTGTGGCCCATAGCCCGGTGCTCACTGGCTTCTTTGCACCACAACCCATGGACTTGGAGCCTGCGCTGCCAGCTGGCAGGTGCCTGACCCACCCCCAACTCTCTGTCAGCAGAAACATCTGGAAGATGGGGGGGGGGGCAGGGTGGAGGAAGGGCCAATGAGGACGGGAGGCTCGGAGGCTGGATGGACGTGTGGGGGATGCCAAGCAGTTCCCACACTTCCCATCCACCCACCTCTCGAACCTGCACCCTCACCAGCCTGGTGATCCTGCCTGCCCCGCAAGAGCCCCTGCCAGGCCCCACGGGCAGCCCTGCCATCCGCAGCCTGGAGGCTCAGAGCCTGCGCTGCCTGCAGCCCTTCAGCACCCAGGACACATGGGGCCAGCCCTTCCACGCTCGGGCCCAGGAGGCCCTAGATGTGCTGCTGCGACACCCCTCAGGTGGGCCTGGGCAGGAGTCTGGGGACACGCCCTTCTGCCCCCTGGGATGTCAGTGGGCCTCAGGAACCAAAACACCCCTTGCCCTTATCTTGGGCACAGGCTGGTGGCTGGTGGCGAATGAGGACCAGCAGACGGCATGGTTTCCTGCTCCCTACTTGGAAGAGGTGGCCCTGGGCCAGGGACGAGATGGGGAACGGTCCCTAGGGAGCAGTGGTGAGACTAACCCTCCTCCCCACACCCACCACCACGGGGCAGTGTTCAGCAAAGCTGAGTCACAAGAAGCATGCAAGCCAGGGGAGTGAGGCCATGGGATGACCAGGGGGGGTGCCAGTGGCCCTGTAGTGTGTGCTTGGCCCCCACAGTGAGCCAGAGCCCCACTGGGTTTATTTATTTATTTATTTACTATTTTTGGCTGCATTGGTTCTTCATTGCTGTGCACAGGCTTCCTCTAGTTGCAGCGAGCAAGGGCTACTCTTCCTTGCGGTGCACAGGCTTCTCATTGTAGTGGCTTCTCTTGTTGTGGAGCATGGGCTCTAGGTGCGCGGGCTTCAGTAGTTGTGGCTCATGGGCTCTAGAGCGCAGGCTCAGGAGCTGTGGTGCACTGGCTTAGTTCTGTGACATGTGGGATCTTCCTGGACCAGGGCTCGAACCCGTGTCCCCTGCATTGGCAGGCGGATTCCTAACCACTGCGCCACCAGGGAAGCCCCACACTGGGTTTTAAAGCAGTCCCTGGTGTCAGCAGAGATCCAGAGGGGAGCCCGGAGGTGGTGATTCAGCAGATGATGCAGGGACCAAGAAGTGGGGCCCTGGCCTCTGTGGTGACCACCAAGGATCCATTCCCAGGGTCCCAGTTCTGTGCTTCCCATGCCTACGAGAGCAGCCAAGCCGACGAGCTGTCTGTGCCCGCAGGGGCACGCGTGCACGTGCTAGAAACGTCAGACCGTGGTTGGTGGCTGTGCAGGTGCGTGGGGTGGGGCTCTGGGTGGGCCCAGTCTAACAGGGGTAGGGCCCAGTGCTAACCAAACCCTGCCCTCCCCCGCAGGTTCCGAGGCCGTACTGGTCTTCTTCCAGCTGCAATGCTGCAGCCTGATGGGCTGGGCACACTCCTCAGCGGACCATGGCTCCACCTCAGGGTAGATGGTGGGGAGGACAGGGAGGGCAAGGCCCAAAGCTCCCCCAAGTCCCGCCAGGCCACAACCCTGCCGCCTACCGTGCCTGCCCGACCATCTCGGAGTGCCATTCAGAGCTGCTGCTGCACCATCACCCGTAAGGCACTAGGGCAGGACCCAGGGTGTCACGGACCCCCTTGAGAGTGTGTGGCACGTCGTGAAGGGCTGCGCTGTGCACCCCACAGCTGGAGCGGCAGGCCAGAGGCTCCAGACCCCAAGGATGATGGCTGGCAGCCACATCAGCCTCAGGGCTGTGGGATGCGCAGTTGAGGGTGGGATTCCCTGGCTGGTGGGGCAAGGAGACTACACTCTCCCTCGTCTTCTGAGTAAAGTTCTCCTGACTGACCCCCACCCAGTGTCTGTGCTGAGGGGCAGGGACTGGGGGATCTTGGGCCAGAGAGTGGGGGTGGGGCTGGCTGGTGGGCCCAGCCTCAGGCTGGCCCAGGCAGTGGTCCAGGACCTGGGGCGAGACAAAGCCCAGACAGACACAGGGAGCCGAGATAGCAAAGTACATATTTTGGTGTGTTTCAGAGGGCCACGGGGGCCGCGGGGAGGGTGGGCAGCTTCATGTTGTGCCATAGGAAGTCCAGGAAGGTGGCTGCTTGCAGCATCCGGCTGAGCCGTTGAAAGTGCCGCTCTGGGGGAGGACAGCAGGCGATCAGGGTAGGTGGAGTCTGGCTGGATGGCCCCCTGCGCCCACCCGGGGCTGGGCCTACATACCAGTGTAGGGCAGCAGGGCCTCAAGTGAGGCCCGCACACCGTCGTAGGCCAGCAGCTCTTCCGGGGCCTCGTGCCGCAGGAGCACGCCCAGCACGGCCTGGGCTTCGTGGCAGTGCCGTGAGTTGGTGTTCCACGTGACACAGAAGCGCAGCAAGGCCTCTGTGGGTGACGGGGACCGTCAGACCTGCCTGCTGGGCCACCCCAGCCTTACTAGGCACCATCCAGCCCCGACCTGCCCGCCCCAGACCTTTCTGGTCTCGCCGCAGTTGGAGCACCGTGGCTTCCAGCTTCTCGCAGGACTCGGGGTCCCTTTGGATAGCTACGGGAGGAGGAGAGAGGAGACTGAGCCCTGGGGAAGGGGCACCAAGGACCCGAGAGACTACCCCCCGCCCCGCCTGTCTGGCCCGAGGCAGCACTGACCCTGGATGACAGTCAGCACAGTGTGGGGCCGGTCTAGAGAGATGGCCAGGCCCAGCGCCCGCAGGTACCGCTTCTCGTATAGCAGGTTGTCCAGTTCTTGCTGCCTGGTGGGGGAAGGAGGGGACAGGACCACTCGGGGACCTGGCTAGGGCTGAAAGCAGAGCCATCAGGGGCTGGCTGAGGAGTCTGCAGCCCGGGCCTGAGCACCCGCTGGGGGTGAGCTGTGTTGCTGCTCCGAGCCTCAGTTTCCCCAAGATATAGAGAGAAGGGACGCCAATGTGCCCTACTCCAAGGGGCGGGGGTGGTGCTAACGCATGGGACTTGCCGGGCGGGGTTGGGTGGAGACCCCCAACTCACTTGACCACCTGCTCCTCTCTCTTGGCCTGCTCCTCTGCCTGCTCCGCCTCGGTCACATCCTGGGGTCAGACTGGGGTCAGAATGGCACACCCACGCTGTCCTGCCCACTGTCCCCCCACCTCACCCCAGGCCACACACCTTCCAGAGGATGACGCAAGAGTCGCTGGCGCCAGTGAGAGCATGGTCATCCAGCCGGCTGCAGTGCAGCCCCCAGACCTTGTCCTCGTGGGCGTCCAGCGTCCTCACACACTCATTGTTCTTGATGGTCCACAGCTTCACGAGCCCATCAGAGCCGCTGGGTTCGGGATTGGGAGGGGGCTCAGCCCTGGGGCCTGCCCCCAGCTCACCCCTAACCCTGCCCCGCCCTCACCCACTCACCTGGACAGCAGCTGTGTGCCGCGACTCACAAAGGCCACCTTCAGCACAGAAGCATCATGTCCCTCGAATGTCTGCAGGGTGAGGAGAGGGGAGGTGTGAGGTGTCACCAGGTGGGGGGCCAGGCCTGGGCTGAGGGCGGCTTACCTTGAGGCAGCTGAAGTCCTGCAGTGCCCAGAGCTTGACGGTGCCATCGGCCGAGGCCGTAGCCAACACCTGGTCCATGGGCGAAAACTGGACACACCAGAGGCCACGCCGGTGGCCCGAGAAGACGCCCAGCAACTGGCACTGTGGCAGGGCCCAGAGTTTGGCCGTGCGGTCCTGTGACCCCGTGGCCAGCAGCTTGTCGTTGGGGGCAATGGCCACACTGTTGATGTCCTGGTGGTGGAAGCAGGCAGCAGCTCAGATCCCCATCCCAGCAAGGGCCCTGCTACGACCCCACCTGTGTGCTGCGTGCGGTCACCTTGTCGTGGCAGTGCTGTGTGGCCTGGGCCTGTAGGAGGACAGGGCCACCATCGGGGCCTGTGCTCTTGGATGGCAGGGCTTCAGGGAGGGGCCACAGCTTCACAGTGCAGTCCTGGCTGCCCGTCACCAGGAAGGTCTCCTTCAGCCTGAGGCCCGATTTGGGGGAGGGGGAGACACCTGCTGAGCCCTGGCCAGACCTGTCTGCAGCGCACCACAGCTCAGGCCTGTCAGACCCTGGTCCAAACCAGAAAGACTGTCCCGGAATGTGAACTAATGTGCCACCGCCTGAACACCTCTGGGACCACCTGCTTCCACTCGAGTCTGCACTGCCTGCCCTCAGTGCTGTCAAACCTGGAGACTTGGTCCCAGCAATGGGAGTCCCAGGCCTAAAGAGCACCCTCTCCCCCTGGACGCTGCTTAGTGTCATTGTCCCTGGTCTAACACCCCTCCCCTTTTAACCACACAACCTTAAGATCACTTCTTAGGAACCTCCTACAGTAGCATCTGGGGATGCCCCAGCCCCTGTCCTCTAGTCCACATTCCTGGGCTGGAGACTCAGAAAGCAAGGCGAAACCTGCCTCTGTCTCCATGACACCCCGGACCCCAGCCCTGAACCGCTACCTTGAGCAACAAATGGTGCCCACGCTGTGTGTGTGTCCAGAGCCCTGAGCCACACAGGCCACCTTGCCCGCCTTGTTCATCCTCCAGACGCAGATGCTCTGATCCTGGGGATGGGATGGGTGACGAGAGGCTGGGCTGGGCTTCCCAACCCGGGGCCCTGTCCCCCCCACCTCTCGTGGTGCTTCACCTTGGCACAACTAACGAAGAGCCACCCCTTCCGGAACACATCTAGGGCCAGCACAATGTCTAGAAAAAGGTGGAGAGGACATGGCTAGAGAACAGTTGTGGCAAGGCGGGGCAATCCAGTCCTGGGTGAAGTCCGGGGCGCTGGCCTGGCGCCCTCACCTGTGTGGCCGTGGAGAATCTGGCAGGCGGATGTCTGCAGCTCAAATACTTTCAGGCAGGGGCTGTTAGAGGCCACCACAACGTGGGAATCCTCGGGCCCGAGAAACCGGACGTCCAACACCTCCTCACTGTAGCCGGCAAACTGTGGGGGCGGGAGGGACACAGGCCAGGGCCTGTGTGAGTGGAGGGGTGGCATCCTGGGCTGTGGGCCGAGCAGGGGCAGCACTTGCTCACCTGTTTCTGCAGCTGCAGGGAGCGGGCCTCATAGAGCAGCAGGTTGTGGTCGGCAGTGACGCTGAGGAGCAGGCCAGCGGCTCGGGCCAGGGTGCAGTGGGTCAGCTCCTGCCCGGGGCCTGGCAGCTGCCGTTGTGCATGGACACACTGCCCAGAGGCCGCCTCCCACACGCGCAGCGTGCCTGTGTGGGGACAAGGGCCGCTGGGACTCACAGGTCCACAGGCCTCCCTTACTCCTGCTGCCTGCCCTGGCCTGGCCCCACCCACCTTGGTCGCCAGCTGTCAGGAAGTGCAGGCCCGCAGACTTCACACCCAGCTCCGGTGCCGGCTCCTCTGGCAACAGAACCGCAGCCTCCACACTCTGAGGACGAGCAGGTCAGAGGTGGCAGCCCCACCTCCCACCCCGCCCCACTCACTGGCCCTGGTGCCCCACCTCAAACACCGGCACGGTCCTCGTGGCCTGGAGGCTCTGCAGGTCCCAAACAATGCAGATCTTGTCACGGCCTGAGCTGGGGGTAAACAGCCACCTCAGTTCCCGAGTCTCAGCTGTGGCCCTCCCTTTCCTGCCAAGGCCTGGGTGGCTGGCCACTGACCTGAGCATGGTGTGACCATCGGCACTGAAAGTCAGAGAAGTGACAGCGCTGTAGTGGGCAGTCAGTATGGCCAGGCACGACTGCTCCTGCAGCGACCACACGCGGATGCTGGTGTCTGCGGCTGAGGAGAAGAGGAGCAGGCGTGCGGGGTCCGGGTGGAAGGCCACCAAACTGCAGGCAGGTGGGGTGGGGCTGATGAGCTGTGCCACCCTGACTGTGACACCCCACCCACACACCCTCCCTCCCTCCTCCACCCCTACTCACTGTATGACGCCCGGTGAGCCCCGAAAGTGGTGTGTCCCATAGTGCCGCACGACATCCCAGACATGCACGGCCCCATCACAGCCGCCTGTGGGAATGTATTTGAGGTGCGGGGGCTGTATGCCCAAAGCCCCCTGCCTGGCTCTAGCCGGCCCCTCTACCCAGCCGGGGTCCTACCTGTGGCTAACAGCGTGGAGGTGGGGTCAAAGGCCATGGTGGCCACAGGGGCTGTGTGTATTGCCTTCCACAGGCGGGTGATGCTGCCCTCTTGCCAGGCCCACTGAGCCAGCAGCAGTGCCCGGCTGGCTGTCACCAGCACCTGGGGGAGCATGCAGTTCAGCTGGAGGCAGAGGCATGGACCCCGTCCTCATCAACTCTGGTTGGGAGGTACCGGAGCCCACCTCTTGTCCCGGTTCCATATACCTTGTCATCGGGGCTGAGATCAAAGGCAGTGATGTCCTCCTGGTCCTCCTGGGGCAAGAGTGAACGCACAGGGTGCCATGAGAATAGGCTGCCCCCCCCACCAGCCCCTTACCCTGACCCTCCCCCGCCCGCACCTGCTCCAGGCTCTGCAGCATAGTCCCTGAGGCCACATCCAGGATGTTGACTCTGGTGCCACAGACACAGAAGAGGTGCTGCCCAGTCTGATCCAGCTAGTGACAAAGGGGTCTCAGTCAAGGCAACACTTTTCAGCCCCTGCCTGCCCCACCACTCTGCTCCCCTGGGCCAGTACCTGCACCTTCCCGCCCTTGTAGAAAGGCTCGATCTTGCGCTCGACAGCATAACTGGAGGAAAGACGGGGAGAGAGTGAACCACCCACCCCTTGGTCCTCAGTGCCCAGCCCTGCGCTAGGTGCTCTCCCAGAGATCAACCCAATAGGGCCCTACCCTTGAAGAGTTCCTGGGTAACAGCAGGGATGCAGGGGACATGAGGGAGGGAGAGTGACGAGCTCTTCTACTGTTCCTTTCTTTAACTCTCTCAGCTGTACTGTGAGGTGGGTGTTGGTAACCCCGTGTTACAGAAGATTACACACGGGTTACACACGGGTCCCAGGGCAGTCCAAGTCTTCCCAGAGACTCCCAGTATGGAGGAACCCAGGCCTTGGGGGCCCCCTGCTGGCCATGAGAGGCCAGGCTGGGATACCAGCCCAGAGCGACATTCTCTTCAACATCTTCCTCAACATTTTCATCCCTGAGGTCCAGCCTGCCCCTTCCCCAAGCCTGGCTCCTTCCTCCATTGCACTCTCTGAGCAGATTCTCATTTCAGCAAAGCTGTCAGGCTGTCCTCTCCCCTCCCTCTCGGATACTTCCATGCTGGTCCAAGCCACTGCACTCTCCTCTCCGGGGAGCTGCTCCAGCCTCTTCACTTGGTCCCTATCACTCTCTCAAACCCTGCTCCCAGAGAGGCCTTCTAGAACATAACTCTGTTCATGTCATCACCCTGCCTTAAAGCCCTCCGCTCTCCTTACACGTTTACAAGACCCTGCCTCGACGGGTGTCTCCTGACTCTTTGTGTTCACACGGGCTGTTCCCTGTATGTGGCCTGGGTCTCTCTTCCCGAATTTCAAAGGTGCCTGGCTGACTCCGCTGGAGGAAGCCTGACAGCCAAGATGAAACGGAGCCCCCCTGAACCCACTCGTCCAACAGATGGTCTTGGCATCAGGGCTTCCCCTTGCTAATGCGTATCACAGGCCCTGATAGAAACGATTTGCTTAATATGTTTATCCCACCAGACTGCTGCACAAGGCGAGGCTGAGTCTGTCTAGTCCCGGGCACTGAGATGTTCAGCATAAGTTTAGGGGTTGAAAAAGCACGGGATTGAGGGCTTCCTGACCACGGAGGACCAGCCCATCTCCTGACCTCTCTTCCTGCTCCCCGGAGAAGAGGGACAGCAGATGAAACCCCCCCAGGCCGCCTGCCCCAGAGGTGGTTCTTCTCCCGCTACCTGAGCGCTGGGGAGTCCCGCTCCCGTCTAGGACCAGCCTCGACCTGTGCTCAGTTCGCCCTTTCCTCCCTCTCTGGGATTTCTTGTCCCCCTCCCCCTCCCCAAACCGGCTCCAAGTTTAAGTAGCGGAAGCCAGCTTCACCCGGCGGGACTTCAGTGCCCGCCCTC
This sequence comes from Eschrichtius robustus, assembly GCF_028021215.1. NCBI lineage: Eukaryota > Metazoa > Chordata > Mammalia > Artiodactyla > Eschrichtiidae > Eschrichtius > Eschrichtius robustus. The sequence continues at coordinate 52,862,620 of NC_090839.1, read as the reverse complement.
CGAGAGCAGTCAGTGCCGGCTCTCCCGCGAAGACGCCGCGGGCCTGCCCGTATACAGCCCTCACCCCATCCCCAAACCGAATGGGTGCAGGACCCACGCCAGGCGCCTTGGCTACTCCGGCTGCGAAGCCGGCTCCCTCCCCCGGTGGCGCCCCGGCTCACTTGGACTTAAAGCGGCCCACTCCGGCCACCGCCTCCGCCATGTCGCCACTGCCGCCGCCGCCGCCGCCGCGTGAAGGAAACCTGGGCGCCACACCACACTGTCGGCGCCGGGAGATGGCGTCACAGCCGGCAACTACTGTGACGTCACCAGCGCTACGGCCTCGGCGACATCTTTGCTGTGGGCAGCGGAGCGGCGTCAGGAAGCGGAAGATGGCAGAAGCGTTTCCGGCCTAGAGGGCTGGCTGTAGAACAACGTGGAAGCGGCTGGGGCCGACTGGCAGCGTGCTGGGGTCTCCAGCTGCCTGTCATTTTACTGGACATTTAAAAAGGTATTCGGGAACTTCCCTAGTGGCTCAGTGGTTAACAATCCGCCTGCCACTGCAGGAGATATGAGTTCGAATCCTGGTCCGGGAAGATCCCACATGCTGCAGATCAACTAAAGTTAAACCCCTGCGCCAGAACTACTGAGCCTGCGCTCTAGAGCCCGCAAGCCACAACTACTGAAGCCTGTGCGGCTAGAGCCCGTGCTACGCAACAAGAGAAGCCACTGCAGTGAGAAGCCCGCTCACCGCAAGAAGAGTAGACCCGGCTCGCCACAGCAAAAGGCTGTGCGCATTTTTATTTATAAATAAATAAATGTATTTAAAAAAAGCAAAAAAGGTATTCGTAGGAAATGTTTACTAAAGTAACCCCAAGACTCCTGCCCCCTTGGCATTCTGGGATTTGGGGCAAGAGTGGTCAGGTGTGGTGAGTTAGCAGATAGAGCCTGTGAACCGGGCTCTGCCTTAGGGCTTCCGGTATAGTATGAGAAATATCACAGGTAAATTAATAAATCGGGTGATTTCAGAGTCGTTCAAATATTCATTGAGCACATTCCACGTGCAAAGCACTGTTCTAGGCACTTGGGAGACACCAGAGAAGCCGGTGAGCCAGTGTGAAGAACTGGTGGGAAAGAACTTGGAAAGGTCCAGGGAAACAGGCCAAGATGTCCCTTTCAGATGAGGTAATGCTTGGAGGGGGAGGCGTGAGGCCAGCAAGCACAGCGGTGGTGAGGCGGCCAGGCCTGGGCTCTGCGTTTATTTACTCCCCTATTTACAAGGTAGCTTGGCCCTGGGCCCCCCACATCTCAGCCCCAATGCTGCCTTCTGGGGGGGCCTCAGCCTCCTCTTGCGGGGCGCCCAAGAGCAGGCCGTCATCTTCCAGGAACTCTCCGAGCTGGGCCAGCTGCCGGCGGATGAGGTTGGCAGACCGGTACACCTTGCGAATGCGCTGTAGCAGGCACAGCACCAGGGTCCGGCAGCGCTCCTGGCGCTGGCACCAGGCCTCGCGCAGCTCACGGTAGCAGTTGTGGCTTGCGCGTTCGTCCGGGCCCAGGGTGGCCCCGCAGCCCAGGGGGCAGCGCTGATGGGCACCATGCTGGCAATTCTGCCGGTGCTCGGCCAGGTTCCCACGAGGCACCCGCGACGTGCACCCCTCGTTGGGACAGGCCATCAGCTCGAAAGGGCATGAGTCCTGGTGCCCCTTCCGATGGGCCAGGGGGCACGTCACCAGGCAGCCAGCTTCGGCGTTCTTGCACTGGGGGTGGAGGAGAGCATCGTGTGAGCCAAACCAGGTGAGACACTGCCAGCCATGAGCCGGCCGCCCCCCATAGAATCTTCCATCCATGGCATTCCACTGAGCAGGAACCACTGAACTGGGAGCCTCCCAAGCTCTTATGTACCACTGGCTTGGTGGAGAGAGGGAAACAGTGGAGCAAATGCTTGGAGGTGGGAAAAATCTAGATCTCTGAGAGGAGGGGGACAGGACCTGAGGTTTAGAGAACAGGGAGTTACATGGTCTGGTGGATTGTTTGTATGCCAGGTTTTTTTTTTTTTGGTTCCACTGTGTGGCTTGTGGGATCTTAGTTCCCCGACCAGGGATTGAACCTGAGCCATGGCAGTGAAAGCACTGAATCCTAACCACTAGACCATGAGGGAACTGCCCAGTCAGGTTTTTAAAAAAAAAAAATCTCAATTTCCCCATCTATAAAACTACGGGGCTGGAGAGTAATGGGCAGCACAACAGACACTCCATCCTCTATAATCCCCATTTTACAGCTGGGGCTCCTGGAGCTCAGAAAGGTTAGGTAACATGCCCAAAGTCACACAGCAAGTAAGGGGTAGAGAAGTGACTCAAATTCAGCCAAGTCTGATGACTTCAAGGAGGGCAGTCTGTTGGTGTAGAAACCCTCAGTTCTGAGGATGGGATTCTTTTCAACCCCTCTTCTGGCTCTGCGCCCCACCCCTACAGGGGTGAGGAGGGTAGGGTGGTGGGAGTGGGTGTTTTGAGCTACCTTGACTTCCAGGCGGCCAATGATCTTCCGGAGTTTATTCACATGGACCATCTTTTTCTGTGTCACCTCTTTCCTGCAGCACGGACAGGTCTTTTGTCTAGGAGACATGAGTGGGGGTGATTGTTGGGAGTGGGAGGAGAGCAAGTGGCAGCAACATGCCTCCCCTGGTGGTCCCTCCTTCTCTTTAGTTGGAAGAGACATAAGAGGGCTTTATAGGGAGCTCTCAGCTCTGAGGCTGGGGCTAAGGGCTGCAGATACCACAGGGTGACCAGACTCACATACATTAGTGTCCCAGGAGATTTGGCAGCTGAACTTTATGGCCGTCATGACCTAGTGCTTGGCTGACCTTCCTCTCTGTTCTGGGCCCCAGGAATGGCTCCCAGCCCCACCCCTGCCCTCCCAGCCTTTTGGGTGCCCAGTAGCACCTGGCTAGCCACGGGAGGATGCACTTCTTGCAGAAGATGTGGCTGCATGGCAACCTCATCGGCCTCTTGAGAACTCCATGGCAGACAGAGCACAGGAAGTTGCAGTCGGGAGGGCTGGCGAAGAGGTTGAGCTCATACCCGCCACTCTGCAAAGGCCAGGCCAGCATCAGGGCCTGGCTGGGACCGGGATCTGGCTCCCCACTCCACATGCCCAGAGAAGGACCCCAGGAAGCTTTGGGTGGGAGGTGGGCCACATGAGAGCCCCAAGTGGAGGGCTGGGTCAGCACCCACTTTGAGGTGACAGCGGTGAGGGTCAAGACCCCCCATGACTACCAACCTCCAGCTGTAGAAGCTGGCCTTGGCCTGGAGTTAACACTTGCCCAGAGGGACTTCCCTGATGGCACAGTGGATAAGAATCTGTGCTCCCAATGTAGGGGGCCCGGGTTCGATCCCTGGTCAGGGAACTAGATCCCACATGCATGCTGCAACTAAGAGTTCTCAAGCCTCAACTAAGGAGCCCGTGAGCCACAACTAAGACCCAGTGCAACCAAATAAATAAATACTATTTTAAAAAAAAAGACTTGGCCAGAGCCCTCTGAAAGGTTTCCGTGTCCTATTTGGGAGCTTGTACCCCACTGTGCACATCATCTTAGTGAGGAATGGGGTCCAGCTCTGGACAGGTCTAAAAGCTCACCATGATCTCTGTCTGGATGGCAGCTCCACTGACCGCTGGGGCTCAGGAACCCCCATTTCATAGCAGGAGCAGGCTGACATCACAGTGGCATTGTCCAGCTCAGGCCAATCACAGCCCTGGCCCAGGGCACCACCTGGCTCTTGCTCCCCTCTCAAGAGTCACAGGGCAGCCCAGACCCGGCATAGGTCTCTGGAGCCGCTGCCTTGCCTCTGCCTTTGGGGTGGCTGACAGCCATCTTCAAATAGCACTAAGGCTGGAACCAAGCTTCCAGGGGCTACTTCCCCAAAGATGAGGCTCCAGCAGGAGTGCAGGGACTGTTCCCCTCTCCTTCCTCAAATAGGCTGCCCAGGTAGCCAGACCCCCAAGAGCTCAGGGGGTTTAGACATTGACTCATCACCAGATCTCTTAGGATCAGAGACCTATGGAGCTAGCTCCAGGGTACAGACCAGGAGTGAGGATCAGATTTCCGTGGTACCGCAGCAGGAGCCTAGCATGTGGGAGAGCCTCCCAGAGCAGGTAGGCTGACCGCCTGGGTAGGCCTATGAGGAAAGATGTAGGGAAACCAATTTCCATGTGTGAGGCACAGAACAGAGAACTGCAGTTTCAATACCACTGAGTGTTGAGCTCATCAAATCCTAAAGGCCCTAACCCTTTCCTGAGAGCAGTAGGGAGCCACTGCAAGCCTCTGAGCTGCAAGTCTTACACTCCCACCCTTGTTAGTGTTTTGCTGATTCAGCCTGACTCACCTCAAGCTCAAGGTACTTTACATGCTGATGTAGAAGATACGGGCTGTGGGTAGAAATAATATGGTTTCAAACCTGGCTCTGCCGCTTTTGGAGGGTGGGATCTTAGAAATCACCTGCCAACCTCCAAAACCGGGTTCTACCCCTGCGTGGCATCCACAGCAGAGTTGAGCTGGCCTGGAAGAGGTGTCCCACAAAGGTCTCTCCTCCACAGCACACCTCGGTCCCCACGTCAGCAGATGCGTTTTCCAGGATGGTAGTCGGGGAATCAAGAACACCCACACACGGATGAATTAGATCAACAGCTTTATTGAAAAACGAAAGCAGAGCCCCCCTTCCCCCGCGGTCATGGCGTCGTCGGCCTCAGGCTCTGAGCATCCAGGTATCCTGCGTGTAGAAGACGAGATCAGGGATCAGGTACCAGAGTCCAGAACATGAGAGCGGCCGCAACCGAGCCCGGAGCGGCGGCGCGTGTCGGGGCCTGGGTTTCACCTCCCCACACGGAGGAGCGGGCGGTGAGCTGAGGCCCCCGGTGGCTCTGGGCGCCGAGTCTCACCTGCGGCCACGGCCAAAGCCTCAGGTGATTTTCAACCAACGCCGATCTCCCAATCACCCCACAGCACCGCAAAGTGCCAGACCGAAGCACCTTCTGAACAGACCTACCTGCAGCCAGACAATACGAGGTAGAGGCCGAGCAGGCCCCTTATAGCAGCGTCCCAGTCGCGCAGATTCCGGGGCCACACACACGCAGGCACTCGCAGAGCTCGGCGGGGGCGGAGCCCCTCGGAGCCAATCACAGGCTGTTTTATAGGCCCTTGGCGCAAGAGCGATTGGGGTGGGACAGCCGAGATCTCGCGGCGCTTGGCGCTATATAAAGACTCCCTTGGGGGCGCCTTCTTCCTTTTTTTCCCTAAAAACACGTGAGTATCCGCGTTAGTAGCGGCGGGCGGTGGGCCTGGGCGGTGGGAATCCGCCGCCATCGGCCAGGGTCCGGGCTGGTGCGCCCGTGCTCTGGGGCTGAAGCCCGGCCTGGGCGCCCTAGGCGTCCGTAGATGCCAGGGCCTCACTGACTGGCTGGTTCTTGTTACTCTTTTTAGCAAATGGCGGATGACGCCGGTGCTGCGGGAGGGCCCGGAGGCCCCGGAGGCCCCGGGGGCCCTGGGATGGGAGGCCGTGGTGGCTTCCGCGGAGGCTTTGGCAGCGGCGTCCGGGGCCGGGGCCGGGGTCGCGGTCGGGGCCGGGGCCGAGGCCGCGGAGCTCGCGGAGGCAAGGCCGAGGACAAGGAGGTAGGTCTGCGCTCTGCGCGTGAGGCGGGCCCTTGGACGGCACCGGGAAGGCGGTCCTGGGCACCTGCTGCGCCTTTTCCTCTTCCAGTGGCTCCCCGTCACCAAGCTGGGCCGCTTGGTCAAGGACATGAAGATCAAGTCCCTGGAGGAGATCTATCTCTTTTCTTTGCCCATCAAGGTAAACATAGGTTTTTTTTTTTTTTTGGGTGGGGCCTTGGCCTGGGGTCGAGGGAGCTTTGTCATTGGTTGGACATTGAGGGGTCCTAGGCTCCACCTTTGGTTTTATTAAACAGTTTTGTCACATTTTTTTCTTGTAGGAATCTGAGATCATTGACTTTTTCTTGGGGGCATCTCTCAAGGACGAGGTTTTGAAGATTATGCCTGTGCAAAAGCAGACCCGTGCTGGCCAGCGGACCAGGTTCAAGGTAACCCAGCCATCTTACTTTCCTAGGCTGTTTCTACCAAAGGTTTTTGTGAGACTCTCTCAGCTCTGCATGGTTGCACTTGTCTTCACGCGTGTGACTTTCGTAATGGGGAGAGAGAGAAAGGATCTCCTCAGGATGTCAGATAGGTCTCCTGGTGGCCGGTCTTTCCTTGAGGGGCACAACAGACCCTGTGCGGTTGGTGGCTACTGACGTTATGAAGGGCAGTGGACCACCAACCACGTCAGTCTCTTTGCAGGCGTTTGTCGCCATTGGGGATTACAACGGACATGTTGGTTTGGGTGTGAAGTGCTCTAAGGAGGTAGCCACTGCCATCCGTGGGGCCATCATTCTGGCCAAGCTCTCCATCGTCCCAGTGCGACGAGGCTACTGGGGGAACAAGATTGGCAAGCCCCATACTGTCCCTTGCAAGGTAGGCTGGATGGTGGTGTGTGGCAGGGCCTGCAGTGGTGCAGACTCTCCAGCCCATCTCCTGACTCTACCCCTTCCCAGGTGACTGGCCGCTGTGGCTCTGTGCTGGTGCGCCTCATCCCTGCCCCCAGGGGCACTGGCATCGTCTCAGCCCCTGTGCCCAAGAAGTTACTGATGATGGCCGGAATTGACGACTGCTACACCTCTGCCAGGGGCTGCACTGCAACGCTGGGCAACTTCGGTAGGTGGCCGACATGTAGACTCTGGCTTCTCTCAGCTCTGCTCAGTCACATTCTGTGTGTGGTTGGTGTATTTTGAGAGAGAGAGGAAGGCCCTCCTAATGCACGACAGACTGGCCCACAGTGGCCTTTCTCTTCCTAGGAGTGCGACAGCTTCTTGCTGTAACTGGGGGTTCATCTCAGGTTAGTTCACTAACCCTCTCCTATTTTCTCTTTTTCAGCCAAGGCCACTTTTGATGCCATTTCCAAGACCTACAGTTATCTCACTCCTGATCTCTGGAAAGAGACGGTGTTCACCAAGTCTCCGTATCAGGTACTGCCTGCCCCGCTACCCTGTTAGGCAGGCCGGGCAAAGCAAAGGGTAGCAGTCTGTTTGGTTACAACTGAAGCCTCTTTTGTCTTTTTAGGAATTCACTGACCATCTTGTGAAGACCCACACCAGAGTTTCCGTGCAGAGGACCCAGGCTCCAGCTGTAGCCACCACATAGTTTTCTATAAGAAAAATAAAGTGATTGAAACTAGTTTATATAGTTGTCTCGTTTTTTTGGGGGGGGCCGTACCATGAAGCTTGTGGGATCTTCGTTTCCCGACCAGGGGTTGAACCCAGGCCCCCAGCAGTGAAAGTGCAGAGTCCCTAACCCGCTGGACCATCAGGGAACTCCCTATTCTCAAGTTTAGTGGTGGCTGAATTTGGAAGGGAAATGGGGCCAGTAAGATGAGAAATCTGAATAAAGCTTATCAGTGTGTCAAGGTTGGGGGCTAAAGATGACACCACAGAGATTCCTTTACTCTTTATTTTAGCAACAGCGACAGACACGTGAGGTGGTTCGAGCTGCCTCAGGCAGCAGCAGCCTCTTTGGCGGCTTTTCTCTCTGCCAGCATCCTCTGCTTCTGTTTTGCCAGGCACTTCCTGGCAGAATAATGGGCCCCCAGGTCATGATCTGGGAAAGAGATGGGGAGGGGAGTCATGGTCCATGATGGGAATTTGTGGTCTTTTCTCCATGCAGGGAGGGCTCAGGCGGCTAAGACAAGTTACTGAGCAGACAAGGGATGAGGTAAGGTGATTTTTTTCTACAACCACCAGAGACTGGGCTAATTAGCAAAATGTTTAGTACCCAGCTGTGTGGAGACTGGAAGGAGGACTGTGAAGTGAGGTGGCAGAAGCAGGAGTAGCTGGGGGCAGGCTGGGGTGGTGCTGACTCACAGCGGTCCTGGTAGGCCTTGGCCACCTGGGTGAACTGCTCCAGCTCCTTGGCACAGTTCTGCCTGTAGCTCTCACCTTCCCTCTGCTGACAGGCCTTTAGCCTTTCCTGGATAATGTTGACGATTTCCTGATCAACTTTGCTGAAAGGAAAATGAGAAAGATGGTGAACAACAGGGGTCCCCAACCCCCAGGGCCGTAGACCACTACGGTCCATGGCTGCACAGCAGGAGGTGGGCGTTGGGTGGCAGGCGCGTGAGCCAGCGAAGCTTCATCTGCCACTCCCCGTCGCTCGCATTACTGTCTGAACCTCCCCCCCGACCGCCAACCCGTGGAAAAGCTGTCTTCCATGAAACTGGTCCCTGGTGCCAAAAAGGTTGGGGACCGCTGGTCTAAGTCTATAAGGATTCCCTGTACTTGGAAAGTAAAATGAAGGCAGGGCCTGGGAGCCCTGTGGTCTGGCCGCTCCACCCCTAGATCTGGGTTGGCCACCATCTCATGGCATCGGGAGGGAATATGCTCATTGCACAGGGCTTTCAGTAGTATTCACTGACTAAAAGAAGAAGCCCAAGGGGGAGAACTTACTAGTCTCTTCTCCATTGCATTTCTGCTTCAAACATGCACAATATGTCCTTTTCCTTGCACTCAGTGATGTCCGGCACGCGGCGGAACTCACGGTGGTAGTAATAATACCTGTTCTTGGCATGCTGCCGCTCTATAAACTCTGCAAAGAGAAAACCTCAGGTGCAAAGAGAAAACCCCAAGTCCAAAGGCCCTATTGGTTTGGACAAGCCACAGTTTGAAAGGGCTCTTAGCTTTGTATTTCTCGTAAGCCGTGGAAGAGGCAGGTTTCCCAAATGTTCTCAGCTTTTACAAAGACTGGCAATTGGACTCCCAAAGAAGAGGTGTGGGCTGGCAGACAGTCCTGGAAAGGACTGGGCTACAAATGGCAATGTCTACCGTTTATGGAGTTTCTTGTAAGCCAGGAACCACCCTGTGTTGCATAATACATTAACTCACTTTGTCCCCACGATAACCCTATGGGGGGCAGATCCTTTTCATTTACAGAGAGGAGACCCAGGCTCTGAGAGATGGCAGGATTCAGAGCCCGTTCTCTGCAAGCCCACACCCTGCTACAGTCCCTCCTGCAGGCCCAGCTCCCCCAGAGCATGGGGATTCCACTGTGGAGGCAAAGAGGCCCCAACAGGGAGCCACCAGCAGGGATTCCAGTCCCAGTTCTGCTACTGCTGACCTTCCGGCCTCAACTTCCCCATGGGTAAATGAACAAGTTAGACCTAGTGAGATCTCATCCATCCAGACGTATAAAAAACTTTCTAGAAAACTGCTATACAAAAGAGGGAGCGATCCACTACTGTCTTTTCCAGACCTTGGGGCGGGGTGGGGTGGGGTGGGGGTGGTTCCTCCCCCGACAAAGAGCCACCAGAGCATGCTATGCACCCCAAATGTTCTGTTGTTGAACGAATGGATTGATTAATTAGGTGCATGAATGAATCGCCTGGCACTAGGGACTAAGGGCATTATGCTCTGCCTGCTGCACCACCAAGATGGCTGAACCACAAAACTGGACAACGATGGTTTAAAACGTTCACCATTTTGGACCAGAGATGGCGGAATTTGGGCAGCTCTCAAGCGTGGGCACACACGCAGGGCAAGTTACAGCACACGTAGGTGGAAGGGGCCTCGGCCATCAGTGACCACCCGGGCCATTTTGCAGGCATGCAAAGGGTTGGGAGAACCCTTGTACCTCAACAGCCCTCTGTGACCGCCTGCTGTGCAAAACGCAGGATGCAAAGCGTGCAGGGAGAGTGGGATCTAACAAGCCTCAGGACGCAGATGACTTCGATCAGCAAACAGCCCCTAACATTTGAGAGAGGCCGGAGACCAGGGGTCCGTGGACGGCAGCTGGGGCCATACAGCAGTGAGGGCTCTTGGTGTGTGTGTGAGTTGGGGCGTCCCAAGAGGTGAGGCCTGGGGTGCAGTGGGGGTCCAGGCTGAGTGACGGGTGCGGGGGGCCCGGGAACGGTTGGGGGCCCCCGGGGCGCAAGGCCCGGCTGGGGCTCGTACCTCTCGCGAGGGTCACTGGCCGGTCCACGAGGAGGTCGAAAGCCTTCGTAAAATAGGTGATAGGGTTGGTCAGAGAGGTCTGCGGCAAGGGCGCCGGCGTGCGGCGCGGGGGCTCGGGGTACACGTTGTTGTCCCAGCTGTCCGGCATGGCGGCGGCGCGCGGCGGACTCGACTCTCGGACGCGCTCCCGCGGCCTCCGCCTTGGACCCGCGGCCTAGTTCGCCCGCACAGAGGACACCGGAGAGCGGCCGCGCCTGCGCAGGACGGCCGGCGCCCGCGAGGCACCATGGGACTTGTAGTTCGCCCCGCCTGCCCAAGTGTGGCCTCGGGAGATGCTTCGCAGTGCGAGCGCCCCCTCATGGGACCGCAGCGCCATTGCACTCGCGACGAGCGCCTACTGTGTGCTGGGCGCTGGTATCAGCGGTGAAGGAAACAGAGATCCCTATTTACATTCTAAGGGGAGACAGACACAGGAGTAAGGAAACTATTCATTCAGTTCGGATGGCGTGTAGGCACGTGCCAAGTGCAGCAGGGAGCAGGATGATGAACACAGCTCGGCTCTTCTGGAGAACTCAGGCCGGTAGAGCAAATAACAAAGTCAACAGATAACACAAGCTGCCAAAGGCTGTACTCTTCCAGGAAGCCCTCCTGGATTGTCCATTCCCTACATCCCTCTCTGAGCTCCATTGTGTCTGCCAGGGCCCCTCATGGACTGGCTGATGCCACTGAGCTTGGAGAGGGGGCTGCCTGGGGCAGCACAGAAGGTAGGGTTTGCCCCACCCCCCACCCCCCGACTAGGGAGAAGTGGCTCCTACCCTGGACACAGGGCACTCTGTTTTGGTTCTGAGGGTTCCATCCTGGCCCTGAGCACTGTTGTGCCCTTGAGGCAGCTCCACTGACCAGGGCCCTACTGGCCACCCTCTGTGATCTCCATACCTGGCACACCCCCTGGCTAGCACCAGGGAGGATGGGTGCTGGTCACTTCCTGCCCAGAGGCTGGGGTCAGTCATTAACTCTATGGACGCACAGAATCCGGAATCATAGTAACCTTAAATCTTCAAATCATGAACTCTTAGAAACTGTCACACTCAACTAATTATAACATTGGCCTGCAATGTCTGCAATTGGGCTGAACGAGGGGACCCAGTGGAGGTGGGCCGGAGTCATCGCATGACCCTCAGTAACCAGCACGAGCTCGCCCACCAGAGGAATATGAGAAAGCAGAGTATAGTACTCAGTTAAGGGAAAGCACCCAGATGATGGCTTTCTGCTGCCACCCAGCAGCGGACAGACTCAGAGATCATGCAGCAGAAGCAGAAAAAGGCAAATGAGAGGGAGGAACCCAAGCAGCTTTGTGGCTCCATGTCTAACCCTCTGGCCCTTGGCCTGTGTGGCTGGAGCCCCCACCGTGTGCTCCCAGGCCCAGCACCGAGGGTGTTCCCTTTGGCCCTGAGTCTGCAACATGTCGCTCCTGTGCTACCTTCCTTCAGGGAGCCCCTCTCCCCCAGGGCCATTTCTGGGCTGAGGGGTTTACCCCTTCCCAGTGATTTTTTTCCTGCAGGACTCAGCCCAAAGTATTAAAAGTAGCTTTGTCATTCAAAAACAATGACAAAAACAAAGAATTGTAGATTTTAGTAGCATAGAATTTTAGCACCCAGGGATGCAAAATCCACAGACCTGCAGAGATATCTTAGGCCTGTAAAACTCTGATTCTACAATTACAGAACTTTAGAACCATAAAATCTTTGAATTAAAAAATAAAAGATTTCAGGGACTTCCCTGGTGGCGTAGTGGTTAAGAATCCGCCTGCCAATGCAGGGGACACGGGTTCGAGCCCTGGTCCGGGAAGATCCCACATGCCATGGAGCAACTAAGCCCATGCGCCACAACTACTGATCCTGCGCTCTAGAGCCCACAAGCCACAAATACTGAAGCCCGCGCGCCTAGAGCCCGTGCTCTGCAACAAGAGAAGCCACTGTAATGAGAAGCCTGCGCACTGCAGTGAAGAGTAGCTCCTGCTCGCCACAACTAGAGGAAGCCTGCACGCAGCAACGAAGACCCAACACAGCCAAAAATAAAATATAAATAAATAAATTTATTTTAAAAAAGTATAAAAAAAAAATTAAGTTCATAAAATTATCTTAAGGGACTTCCCTGGTGGTGCAGTGGTTAAGACTCTGCGCTCCCAATGCAGGGGGCCCGGGGTTCAATCCCTGGTCAGGGAACTAGATCCCACTTGCATGCCGAAACTAAGGAGCCCGCCTGCTGCAACTAAGACCCGATGCAACCAAATAAATAAATATTAAAAAAAAAAAATATCCTAAGTGTTCTTGGCTCATAGCTACTAGAGTCAAGGGACCTTGATTGAATCACAGTTCTAGTGATCATCTGGGCACAGAGCCAAACTTCCCCATCTTCCCGCCGTTTGTCCAGCTCAGGCTCACAGCCCTCAGGACAGCACAGGAATCTGCTCTGCTTCAAGGCCAGCAAATTGGACTCAGACCCTCCTAATGGCAGCTGCCCAAGGGAAGCTCCCCAACCCGAGTTCCTAAACCCCCTACCAGGCCAAGTTGTTTCTGTCTTGGAGGGTCACACGAAGCAGAAAACAAAGTGTGTGACCCAGTCCCAGGACCCTTGAGGAAACAAGTGCCAGCCCTAGCTCCAGGTGCACCCCCCCAGGCTGCCCAGGCTGCCCCCCTTCGCCCTGCCCTGGGCCAGGCCCGCTCCTGACACCAGAGCCCACATCCGCCACAGGAGATGACAGAGCTCCCCTGCCAGGGGCTAAATCTGGGATCTGGCTGCTGTGCGTCCTGGCCCTGCCACTCGACCTCCGACGCCTGGTGAGGTGGCCCCTTCCCTTCCTAACCTGCAGGGACAGGCCTCCATGGTCAGTGGGCTGGCGGGGGCGGCATTGGGGGGAAGCACGCCAGCTTCCTGGCGAGGGGCAAGTGGACTTCTGGGATCTATCCCAGCAGAGAAGGTCCTTGGGCCTGTGACAGAGTAGGTGATTAGAGGGGACAGCAGGGGGCCCAAGCTCTGGCTTCCAGGCCTAGGACAGGCAAACAGAGGGACAGATGGCAGCGGCCCCCTGCCTCTGTGGCCTTGGCCGCAGGGTGGACCTGCCTCTTCTGGGCCCAGCCAGGCAGGGCCAGGCCACTGAGACAGGAAGCCCATGGGTGAGGGGGGCTGCTGCTGGCTCTGTCCCTAAGACACTGCCCTTGGAGAAGTTTCCCTCCTTTCTTGTGGACAGATGCAGGCCCTGAGGGCCACCAGGTCTCAGCGTGGGGTCTCTAGCTCACTTCTGGTCTGGTCTCTGGGACCGCCCAGCTGCACCCAGCAGGGAGACCCCAGCTCTGATCTCCCTTCCCTTCTGTCCCCAGTCCCACCGGAAGTTCTCTGCCCCTCGGCATGGACAGCTGGGCTTCCTGCCACACAAGAGGAGCCGCCGGCACCGGGGCAAGGTGAAGACGTGGCCTCGGGACGACCCCAGCCGGCCCGTGCACCTCACGGCCTTCCTGGGCTACAAGGCTGGCATGACACACACTCTGCGGGAGGTGCACCGGCCAGGGCTCAGTGAGTGGGCGCTAGGGGCCCCTGGGGGGCGGGCCGAGCACCCTCGACCTCCAGAAGATCTGGAGGTCCTTCCAGATGCTAGGAGCCACAACTGGGCTGCTGGAGGGGAAACAGCCCCAGAAGGGGCCAGGCCCCGCCCATGGGCACCTCAGTCAGAATGTTGACTGCTGGCCGTGCCTCAAGAACTGATCTGTCATTGCCCCAGTTTACAGATGAGGAAATAGAGCAGTTATGAAACTTGTAGGAGCTAAGATTCAAGGGCAGGTGCCCCTACACACTTCCGGTTTTGAGATCATCGTAGTGTGGTTATAAGAAATAATACAGAGGGATCCCACGCACCCTTTACCCAGTTTCCCCAATGGAAACATCTCTTAATACCATGATAATATGTCATAGCTGGATAATGACATGGATACACCCTACCCATCTTATGCTGGATTCTCCTGAATAAGATGTGTGTTTATTTAGTTCTATGAGGTTCTGTCACGTGTAAATGCGTGTACCCACCACCTTGGAACATTCCATTCCCACAACAGTCCCTCCTGTTGCCCTATTATAGCCACAGCCGCCACCCCCCAACCTTCTGGCAACCACTCATCTGTTCTCCATCTCTCCTAAAGTATATATTTTTTGGCTGCGCCACGCAGCTTGCAGGATCTTAGTTCCCTGACCAGGGATCGAACCCGGGCCCTCGGCAGTGAAAGTGCCAAGTCCTAACCTCTGGACCGCCAGGGAATTCCCCTAATATATATATATATATATATATATATATTTAAATTTTATTTATTTATTTTTGGCTGTGTTGGGTCTTCATTTCTGTGCAAGGGCTTTCTCTAGTTGCGGCAAGCGGGGGCCACTCTTCGTCGCGGTGCGCGGGCCTCTCTCTATCGCGGCCTCTCTTGTTGGGAGCACAGGCTCCAGACGCGCAGGCTCAGTAGTTGTGGCTCACGAGCGTAGTTGCTCCGCGGCATGTGGGATCTTCCCAGACCAGGGCTCGAACCCGTGTCCCCTGCATTGGCAGGCAGATTCTCAACCACTGCGCCACTCAGGGAAGGCCCCCTAATATATATTTTAAGCATATACTTCTTTGACTTCGGATCAGCCTCATTAATAACATCTATAAAATCATGGGTTTAGGACAAGTCTTAGGTTTTGTTCTAGAACTCATCCACATACATTCATAGTGCCCATTTGTACTCCCCTAGAGGACGCCCAACCCTACCCTTTGGGGGATGCTGCTCTGGCTGTGGCTCTCCTGGCCCACTCCTGGGTGGTCTGGTGGGGAAACCGAGGCAGGAGCGGGTCAGGCCTTACCTGAGCTGAGTCAGAGCTAGTGTGGACACTTGTGGGGTCTTGCCCAGCAGTGGCTCCACACGCAGGGCAGAGCAGGGAGAGAAGGGCCGGGAGTGGGGAGGCTCAGGGCTGGAGGTCAGGGGCCTGCTCACAGGGGCCTCTGTCCGCAACAGCCCTGGGGCTCTGGCGCTGGGTCCTCCTGTGGGCAGGTGGGGCTGTGGTCGGCACTTCCACCCCTTCCCCCTCTCCATGGGACTCCCCATGGGACTCGGAGGCCCCCCTCCACACCTCTGTCTCTGGGTTTCGTTCAGAAATTTCCAAGAGGGAGGAGGTGGAGGCGGTGACGATTGTGGAGACGCCGCCTCTGGTGGTGGTGGGCGTGGTGGGCTACGTGGCCACCCCGCGAGGCCTGCGGAGCTTCAAGACCATCTTTGCGGAACATCTCAGCGACGAGTGCCGCCGCCGCTTCTACAAGGACTGGTGAGGCCCCGTGGGGATGCCGGGCGGTTGGGCAGGAGGAGGAGTGTCAGCAGCGTGTGGAAGGCAGGAAAGTGTGTGTGTGTGTGTGTGTGTGTGTGTGTGTATGCATGTGTGTATGATGCCTTCCCTCCAATAAAAGACAAGAGGGCTGGAGAGGAAATTAGTTAGAGGAAAAAGGAAAGCAAACATTCTCATCCTCAGGGTGAACTAAGGAACTAATTTGATGGAATGTCAGAGTTGGTTCCGAGCTTCCTAGCAGCCAGGGTGAAAAGGGAAATAGCCAACTGACAAGCTCTTTTCATCAGAAAGAAAGGCATCCTTAGGCCTCAAATCTTCCCTGGCATTAAGTCCAGAAAGGGAAGGCGCCTCTGCCTGAGGAACCTCACAGACACCCCCTTCCATATGGAGGCAGAGGCACGTATAGCCTCCATGGGAGGTGAGGATCTTGGGCCCCAGTGTCAGAGCAGGCTGTGTGACCACAGGCAAGCTGATTGACCTTTTAGAACCTCACCTCACCCCCCCACCACACACACACACACACACACACACACACACACACACTCCCCACAGACACCGTCAAATGGGAACAGGAGAGGTCCCCGCATCTTGGGGCAGCCCTGAGGATGAGCTGAGCAGAGTGTGTCAAGTGCTCAGCACAGGGAAAGAGCTCAGCGAACGCCAGCTGGCCTTGTTTTTGCTGCTGCAATTGTGATCAACTTGCCCCTCACCTGACCTCTGTGAACCTCGGTTTCTTCATCTGTAGGATGGGGATAATGATGTCCACCTTCCAGCATCCTGGCAAGGGTTAGGAACGATGGGGTGTGGGGCCTGGCCAGTCCTGACTGTTCGCTTTAGAAGTGGGTTCAGCAGCCATGGCAAAGTGGGCACGTGGCCGTGGCTGGCTGGCACGCCCCTTCCCTGGGCTCCTGCACATCTGCTCACTCTCAGCCCCAGGAGGCAGGGAGGGTACCCACTTTACGGAGGAGGAAACTGAGGCCTAGAGAGGGAAAGACAGTCTGTACTTAAGGAGGGCGCCCGGAACCAGCCCAGGGACCCCAGGGGCCCAGCAATGCCTCCCCTGGGAAGGGGAGGAGGGAGGAGGGGGACATCTAAGCCCATGCTTGGTAGGCTGCAGTGGAGGCTGCCGTGCTGGCCGTGCTGAGCACCCTCTGTGCGCGGCTCAGGCACAAGAGCAAGAAAAAAGCCTTCACCAAGGCCTGCAGGAGGTGGCGCGACGCCGACGGCAAGAAGCAGCTGCAGAGGGACTTTGCTGCCATGAAAAAGTACTGCAAGGTCATCCGGGTCATCGTCCACACCCAGGTCAGCCCCTACCCCCTGGTCCACACTGGTCAGCCAGTCCACCCCCTGGGCCCACCCTCCCTCAGCCTGGCTTCCAGGAGCCCTGGCAAATGTCAGCCTAAAAATACTGCGAGCCCCGGGCATAGGCCCAAAGTGTCGGCTGACCAGCCAGCCGCCGGCAGCCCCGGGGATGGGGTGTTGGGCATCAGTGCACTCTGAGGGCTGCGGGGTACTGGCCACACCCAGCAGTCAACCAAGGCCCTGAAATGCCCCAAAGGTCCAGGATCGTCTGCCCAGTGTTGGGTGTGGGGGGCCGGCCGCCTCTGTTTGGGGTCTGGCACATGTGGGTGTGAATCAACATTCGTAAGTGGGGTCTGGCTTCGTGTGGGCTGACAGGTTACCTATACCCTCTGGCTTTTTCTGGAACGTTCAGGGAAGCCTTCCCAGGCCCGGAGCAGTGACCCTCCCCAACTGCCTGAGTTACTCTCACACTTGCAGTTCCTGGTTTCGTGTGTCATTGGTTAACATCCATCTCCCTCCATAGACTTGAGCTCCACGGGGGCAGGGGTCACAGCTTCCTGCTCACTGCTGTACCCCACCCCCCAGGAGGCTTATATGCAACAGGTCCTCCATCAGTACTGATTGAGACCTATGCTGTGACCTAACCGCGTCCCTGCTTCCACCTCACACAGCAGCAGCCAGAGATGTTTAAAAATGTGCATCAGATCATGTCACACCCTGCACTTGGAATAAAGCCCGAGCTACTCCCTGTGAGACCTGCCTGGCCAGGCCCCTGCTCAACTATCACTGCCCTGAACCCTCCTCCCTGTTCACCACAGTCCAGACACACTGGTCTCGTTTCTGTCCCACCAACCACCACCTCCCCATCTTCCCTGCCACAAGGCCTTTGCATATGCGGTTCCCTCTGCCCCAAAAGCTCTCAGATCTTCACCTAGTGGTTCCTTCTTGCCATTGATGTCACCTCCTCAGAGAGGCCCTCCTTCACCACCCTCATGTGCAATCACTGTCCCCTCCACCCTCAATATTTCGTCACAACACTTAGGCCTATCCAAGAGTTTACTTGGTTTCTGCCGCCCAACTAGATGGCTCCATGGGGGCCAAGACGCTGTCTGCCTCATTCCATGCTGTACCCCCAGTGCCTCGCACAGAATGTGGCATATAGGCACACCAGAGCATGGGATCATCTGTTGAATGAATGCGTGCATGAAAGTCTGCCGGGGTCACCAGCTGGCTTTGTCGTGTCTGCAAATGGGGGTGTGTGTGACTTTCTGGGAACCGACTGGCCGTGCCATGTCTTACAGATGAAGCTGCTGCCCTTCCGGCAGAAGAAGGCCCACATCATGGAGATCCAGCTGAATGGCGGCACGGTGGCTGAGAAGGTGGCCTGGGCCCAGGCCCGGCTGGAGAAGCAGGTGCCAGTGCACAGCGTGTTCAGCCAGAGTGAGGTCATTGATGTCATTGCCGTCACCAAGGGCAGGGGCGTCAAAGGTAGGGCCGGGTGGGGATGGTGGCTCCAGGAAGGCTGCCTGGAGGAGGTGGGGGCCAAATTGGCCTCTCAGCCACCCGCCCCTCCCACCTGCAGGGGTCACGAGCCGCTGGCATACCAAGAAGCTGCCGAGGAAGACCCATAAGGGGCTGCGCAAGGTGGCCTGCATTGGTGCCTGGCACCCTGCCCGCGTGGGCTGCTCCATCGCCCGGGCTGGGCAGAAGGGCTACCATCACCGCACAGAGCTCAACAAGAAGGTGTGTCCGCAGGCCTGGTTTCAGGGGGGATGCCCGTGACCACACCCCAGTGAGTGGGGAGCATGACTCAGATGCTGCCTGGCCCCCTAAGGCTCTGAAATGCCCCCACCAGCGCCTGGGTCTAAGCGCACATTCTGATGGGTGTGGGCATCTTGCCAGCCCCAGAGGCTACCTGCTGTCCCCAATGTGCCCTGTGCTCCTGGCAGATCTACTGCATCGGCCGGGGGCTGCACACGGAGGACGGGAAGGTGGTTAAGAACAACGCATCCACCAGCTACGATGTGACCGACAAATCCATCACACCACTGGTGAGGGTGGGCCGCCAGTTTGGCTGAGGGGCCTGGTGTGCATGTGTGGGGCAGGCCTGTGGGGTGCTGCCCTCCCCCAAGAGCTCAGGCACCAGGGTGGACGGCCTGGGTGGACCAAACCCCTGCTGTTCCTGCATCCTCAGAGCCACCACTGCAGACAGCTCATCCTCCAGCTGCTGTCACAGGGTGCAGAGTGCAGCAGCTCCGACTGTGGCCTTGGAGTCAGGCTGCCTGGGCTCAAACCCCAGCTGCAGTGTGTAGCAGCTGCGGGGCCTGGAGCAAGTGACTTCACCCCTCTGAGCCTCAGTTTCCCTCCTCTGTAAAATGCAGATTTTTAAATAAGATAATCACGGGAAGGACTTAGGGTGTGGCTCAGATGCTGCCCTGATTAGTGATCGAGAATGTCACCCTAGGCCAGGGGAGTTCTCCTAGGGCCCCCAGCTGCCTCCTAACCCAGCAGCCCCTTTCCTGGACCCACCTTCCCACAGGGTGGCTTCCCCCACTACGGGGAAGTCAACAATGACTTCGTCATGCTGAAAGGTTGCATCGCGGGCACCAAGAAGAGGGTCATCACGCTGAGGAAGGTCAGTGCCGGGTGGTGAGCTGGGGAGTGGGAGCCCCATGGGCCTTGGGGGAGTTGGGGGGGCTGGCCTCCAGCCTGCTTCAGGAGGGGTGGGGATGGGGAAAGCAAAGAGGGAGAGGTTCTAACAGAAGCTGGGTGAGTGAGACCTTCCTGTGTGGGCTGGGGGTAATGCGAGGGGCTGAGTGGGGACCTCCCACGGTGACAGCTCCCCTCTCCCACCGGCTGCAGTCCCTCCTGGTGCACCACAGCCGCAGGGCCCTGGAGAACATCGAGCTCAAGTTCATTGACACCACCTCCAAGTTTGGCCATGGCCGCTTCCAGACAGCCCAAGAGAAGAGGGTCTTCATGGTGAGCCCACCAGCCTTGCTCTCTGGGGCTCCGACACCACATCCTACCTGCCCCAGAGCGGGGAAGCTGAGCAGATGGGGGTGGCACGCATGTCCCTGCACTCATCCACAGGAGGGGGCTTTTAGGGGTCCAGTCCTGGGCACTGATTCTTGCCAGAAAGGAAGTAGGGGAGGAACCAGTGGGAGAGGGCGCAGGGCCGACTCCGCGTAACCCAGGCGGCTGGTTAGACCCCTGTGACTAACGCTACTCCTGTCCCTCGCCCACCAGGGTCCCCAGAAGAAGCATCTGGAGAAGGAAAAGCCGGAAACCTCGGGAGACTTGTAGGCAGGATGGGATGGAGGGAGCCAGAAAGAAGCGCGGCACAACCCTCCCCTGTCCCCTTGTCTAATAAAAGCCAGAGACAACTCTTCCCGCGGTGTCTCAGAGTTGGGGGGCACGGAAAAGCTGGTCAACGGCCGGCAGCCCGGGGCTTAGCGCCGGGAAACGACGAGAGCATACGCGGCTCTGGGTGCACCGCGGCAGCCACTCCAAACCCAGCGCAGCTCAGCGGCTCGCCCTGCCACTAGGGGCAGGGCGGCAGGGGCGGGGCCGCGGGGGCCGCTGAGGAGTGGTCCTTAGTGGTGGGCGGGGCCTGCTGGAAGACGGAGGGGGCAGGTCCTCGGGAGGGGGCGGGGCCTCCTGGAGGCGGAAGCCGGAACCCTAGTCCCGGGGAGGGATTGGTCCCTGGAAAGGGCGGGTCAACGGGAGGCGGGCCCTGCGAGGGTGTCTCGCACCTCTGGACGTGATTGGTCCCCTGGGGGGGCGGGGCCTCGGGCGCCAGGGCAGGTCCAGGATCCGAGTGGGATCGGTTCTCGGGAGGCGGGGCGGGAGGCGGGCACAAGCACCAGGTCGTAGGCCTGTGGCCTCGGATCTGTCGGAGGCGGCGATCGTGCAGCGGTCTCGCCGGCGCCATGTCGTTCTGCAGCTTCTTCGGGGGCGAGGTTTTCCAGAACCACTTTGAGCCGGGTACGACCTGTGACCTCCTGGAGGACAGCGGGGGCGGGGACGCGTATTAGAGGGGGCGTCGCAGCCCTCCGGGTGGCGATGGAGCCCCGGAGTCCCGGGAACGGGGGCCGAGTGTGACCGCGCGGGGAGGAACGCATGTGGGTAAAGGGGATACAGAGGAGGGAGAAGTTGGGGGTTCCGGAGAGTAGGGGTACTTGAGGGGAGAGGGACATTGGAGAGAGGGGGTCGCTGTCCTCGAGGAGGACAGACCTTGAGTGTGAGCGTAGCCTTTTCCGAGGAAATCTGCGGGGTCAAGGTATGGGGGTGGTGACGCCGTTGCGGGTATCCGGGTCAGGATCGGAACTTTAGGGGGAGGCGGTGGAAGGTCTTGTCCAGGGGCAGCTCCTGTGACTGGCCTGCCTCTCCTTGGGGCATCCCCCTGATATTACCTCAGCCCTTTCTTCTCCCCGGTTCCCCAGACCTGCGGGGTAAGCTGGAAAGCACGTCTTGTTGGGATCCAAATGTGACCGCCTGGGTGCCTCCCCCACCTGCCCAGGGCCCCAGGTTTGGGTAACCAGGAGTGCTGCCAGGCTGCCAATGGCCAGTGAAGTTTGACTGGATAGCCTGGGTCAGGTAGGAGGGGTGGAAGGTAGGGGGTGAGTGGTTGGTTTGGGGGCAGGCCGGCCGTCAGCCCTGGCCCCAGTCTTTGAGAGGCCCAGATGAATCCCCTTCTGGGCTGTGCTTTCTGGTCATGGACTAATTTGGTAAAAATATGCCCACAGGCAAGACTAGGGCAGCGACCTATCCCTGGGTGGGATTTGTTGGGTGTCAGCCCTCGAGGGGGCTGGGATGTGACACCCTGCGTCTCTGTGAGCCAGCTGTGACATAGGACCCTCTGGGCAAAGTCCTCCCTTCAGACTCTCTGGCTGTGGGACTCTGGGTTGTTCTCAGGCTACTCTGCCAAGCTGGAAACTCCACTCCCACAGCAGCTCCTGCTTCCTCTTTTCTTCCTCAAGTTACTGGTAAAGGCTGAGTAGGTCACAGACTCCAGGGCAAGCTGTCTCCAGGCCCGGCAGGGGGCAAAGGGTGACTCAGTACCCCTCGAGGGACCCCCAAGCAGTTTCCTGTTCTGCGAGTCAGTTTTGCAACCTTTCTTTTTCCCCCCTCAGGGTGATCTTTTGGAGGTAGGTTGAAACTCATCCTTCTCCCTGGCGCTCTGTCTTCCTGGGCCCTCTGTCTGACTGGAGGTCTTTTGCTGGGATCAGTCTTTTCCTGCTTGGAGAGCAGGCTGGTGTCTGGGCATCCACCTTATGGCTTCTTTGGGCAGAGGGAGGTCCACGTGGGAAGGGAGGGGGGCTAGTAGTGGTGCTGGCCATGCCACAGCCCCCACCGTGTGGGGCCTGCTTGTGTGTGAGGGGCAGAGCTGTGTCCTCATCAAGACTGCCTGGGTTCCTTCCTGGCTGCACACTCTGTAGCTGAGCGTTTTGCATCCCTGAGCCTCAGCTTCCTCATCTGTAAAATGGGAACGTCTGCATTACAGGGCTGTTAAGAAGAGTGAAAGAAATAAGTGTGAAAAGTGGCTCTCCTGGTCTCTGGCACAGGCTCAGAACCGCTAAATGTGAGCTCCATGCTGTGTCTCCCCCACAGAGCCGATACCCAGGCTTATGGGTGGCGGGTGGGTGAGTGGGGAGGGTGTGCAGCCCACCCTGTAACCGGAGTGCTGCTGTCCTCTCCTGAGTTCAAGGATTTGGGTGCTCACCCCCGAGGCGCTGGAGCCAGCATCTCTGCTCTTGCCTCCCCTTCTGCCCCAGGCATCTACGTGTGTGCCCAATGTGGCTATGAGCTGTTTTCCAGCCGCTCAAAGTACGCACACTCATCCCCATGGCCGGCCTTCACCGAGACCATCCATGCTGACAGTGTGGCCAAGCGTCCAGAGCACAATCAGCCTGGAGCCTTAAAGGTGGGTGGTAGCAACTGGGGGGCAGTGAGGAGGTGTCAGCCAGGGGGGTCCTGAGAGCCCCCACCCCTTCCTGCTGCTCCCCCTACAGCTGTAGGGGCCTAGGGTCTGTCTATTCCAGGCCTCTGGCTTCAGCCAGGGGAGCTGACACCTCAAACTATTGGGAGACCCTGGGGTCCTGATGGGAACAGGGAAACAAGATGGTTTTCCGGGGCAGGTTCTGGGCCAGGGCCAACCTCTCATGCCAGCAGTTACCTTGGGAAATAGGCATGGGGAGGACCCCATGTGCTGGTGGCAGCAGGGGCCATGGCTGCAGCTGTTTTCATGGCTGTCTTGTGGTCTTCTCAGGTGTCCTGTGGCAGGTGTGGCAATGGGCTGGGCCATGAGTTCCTGAACGATGGCCCCAAGCGTGGACAGTCCCGCTTCTGAATATTCAGCAGCTCACTGAAGTTCATCCCTAAAGGTGAGCTTGCCTGCCGGCAGCTGGGCACAGGCCTGTGTACAGGCCTTTAGACGCCCAGGGGCACACTGTTCTCATGCACTTACAGTGACAAAGCATGGGGGCACCAAAGTGCGCTGCCCAGGGCCACTGGAAGGTGGCTGCGGGACAGGGACAAAGGGCAGATGTCCTGCCTCCTGCATCTGGTTGATCGCGTGCAGGGCGGTGCGGAGGCTGAGTTCCGGGGCTGTGCAGCTGCAGGCTTGCTCATCAGCCTCTCTGAGCCTCCTCATCTTCTGTGTAGTGGGCGTGATGGCAGAGCCTCCTTCACAGGCCCGTTAAGACTGGCTGCATGAAAGTGCACTGGGGTCTGGAGTGTAGTAGGGGCTCAGTAAATATGTGCTCCTGTTGGCAATATTCTTATCACTGGTAGATTGTTTGGGAGCCGTTTTTCATTTGTGTGTGTTTTATCTGAGCTCAGCCTCCTCTCTGGCCCGTTGCTCTGTGTCTGCATCCCCAGCCGCCCTCTGGACTCCTCCGCACTCTTTGTAGCTCAAATCCCTCTCCTCATTTGCTGCCCGCAAGACTGCGGCCAGTCCCTAGTCTCAGTTTTATCCTCTGTAAAATGGGGTTGCTAACAGCACCTGCTCGCTGCCCTCACTGTGGGGTTAAGTGAGGCTGTCCGTGAGGCCCGGTGTGTGATAAAGGTTTGATAATAGTTTTGTCCTTTTGTAGTTATTTGTCCTCCAGTACATGTGGAGGAAAGACAGACTCTGGGTTCTCCGGCAGATCTCAGGAAACGAACTGGGCACAGAGACACCCCCAGGCTGCGGGTCTGGGTCCTCCCAGCTCTCTTGGTCTGCAGGCTGCAGCGGGAGTGGGCTGGGTCAGGGAACGGTGTCTGAAACCTAAGTTAGCAGCGACTTGTTTTTCTCTCCCCTCCCTCATTTCTTTCAGGCAAAGAAACTTCTGCCTCCCAGGGACAGTAGGTGGGCAGCCCACACCCATCCCAGATGGACGCTGCTTCGTGGCCACACTCTGGACATCCCACCTTAGAAGTGGAACCCCAGACATTTGGACAGGGGAGCGGGGGGAGGGGGGTAGCTGAAACATCAGGAAGGTTCCCGAGGCCTTGCCTCCGAACAGGCTAGGAGAAGGGAAAAGGCTGGGAAAAGGAGAAGGCTACACTTGGCTGCCAGGGAGGCCTGGAGGCCCCACTGTCGGCTCTCACAGGAGTCTCAGGGAGGGGGCTCTATGCCTGGCTCGTCTTAGAGTGATGGTGCAGCCCCCACCTTCTCTCCTCAGACCACTGCCCCCTCCCTGCCTGTCTGGACTCACCCCCATGAGGCCCAGTTCTGAGATGGGCTCTGGCCCTCGCCGAAGCTCTTGCCCGTCTCCAGCAGGCTGTGCTAGGAGAGAACGCAAACAGGGGCGGCCCCAGTTGGCTGCTCCAGCCCTGGTCACTCTATGATTCTCTCTGACTAAACCCTTCCAGGCAGCCAGAGTGGTGATGATCTGTGACCCGCTGGGGGAGCAGGCAGAGGGGACAGATCTCTGGCCTCTCGGTTACGAAAGGAGAAATCCCGAACCTTGTTGCACCATCTATGTGGATGCTGCTTGCCCCACTCAGGCTTAGGAAAGCAGCTATTGCTCCATCACCTTGACTGTGCAAGGCTGGGGACCCCGGAGCTCACAGCCTACAGTTCACTGCTTCTGGGGACACAGTGACTGTGCCTCACTGCACATGCTCTGAGGGTCCTGCCATCAGGGAGGGTGGGCGAAGCCCCTTCCATCTTGAATCCTCTTTGGAGTAATCAGGAGGAGATCAATAAACAAACAGAACCCAGGCTTGCTGTCTTTATTAACAACATCAGGGACGCCAAGACCCAGGGTCAGGCTTTGCACAGCTGTTTCACTTGTTCCACAAATAGTTATTGAGCTCAGTGTCAGGCTGTAGCTTCAGTGCTGGGGATGCAGCCATGAGAAAGGCAGATGGTGCCTGCCCTTAAGGTCTTTTTTTTTTTTTAATTTTAAAATTTAATTTTATTTATTTTTTTATACAGCAGGTTCTTATTAGTCATCAATTTTATACACATCAGTGTATACATGTCAATCCCAATCGCCCAATTCATCACGCCACCACCCCCACCTCCCCGCCGCTTTCCCTGCTTCGCATCCATACGTTTGTTCTCTATATCTGTGTCTCTGTTTCTGCCCTGCAAACTGGTTCATCTGTACCATTTTTCTAGGTTCCACATATATGCGTTAATATACGATATTTGTTTTTCTTTTTCTGACTTACTTCACTCTGTATGACAGTCTCTAGATCCATCCACTTCTCAACAAATGACCCAATTTCATTCCGTTTTATGGCTGAGTAATATTCCACTGTATATATGTACCACATCTTCTTTATCCATTTGTCTGTCAATGGGCATTTAGGTTGCTTCCATGACCTGGCTATTGTAAATAGTGCTGCAATGAACATTGGGGTGCATGTGTCTTTTTGAATTATGGTTTTCTCTGGGTATATGCCCAGTAGTGGGGTTGCTGGATCATATGGTAATTCTATTTTTAGTTTTTTAAGGAACCTCCATACTGTTCTCCATAGTGGCTGTATCAATTTACATGCCCACCAACAGTGCAAGAGGGTTCCCTTTTCTCCACACCCTCTCCAGCATTTGTTGTTTGTAGATTTTCTGATGATGCCCATTCTAACTGGTGTGAGGTGATACCTCATTGTAGTTTTGATTTGCATTTCTCTAATAATTAGTGATGTTGAGCAGCATTTCATGTGCTTCTTGGCCATCTGTATGTCTTTGGAGAAATGTCTATTTAGGTCTTCTGCCCATTTTTGGATTGGGTTTGTTTTTTTTAATATTGAGCTTCATGAGCTGTTTATATATTTTGGAGATTAACCCTTTGTCTGTTGATTCGTTTGCAAATATTTTCTCCCATTTTGAGGGTTGTCTTTTCGTCTTGTATATGGTTTCCTTTGCTGTGCAAAAGCTTTGACGTTTCATTAGGTCCCATTTGTTTATTTTTGTTTTTATTTCCATTACTCTAGTAGGTGGATCAAAAAAGATCTTGCTGTGATTTATGTCAAAGAGTGTTCTTCCTATGTTTTCCTCTAAGAGTTTTATAGTGTCCGGTCTTACATTTAGGTCTCTAATCCATTTTGAGTTGATTTTTGTGTATGGTGTTAGGGAGTGTTCTAATTTCATTCTTTTACATGTAGCTATCCAGTTTTCCCAGCACCACTTATTGAAGAGACTGTCTTTTCTCCATTGTATATCCTTGCCTCCTTTGTCATAGATTAGTTGACCATAGGTACGTGGGTTTATCTCTGGGCTTTCTATCCTGTTCCATTGATCTATATTTCTGTTTTTGTGCCAGTACCATATTGTCTTGATTACTGTAGCCTTTGTGGTATAGTCTGAAGTCAGGGAGTCTGATTCCTCCAGCTCCCTTTTTTTCCCTCAAGACCGCTTTGGCTATTCAGGGTCTTTTGTGTCTCCATACAAATTTTAAGATTTTTTGTTCTAGTTCTGTAAAAAATGCCATTGGTAATTTGATAGGGATTGCATTGAATCTGTAGATTGCTTTGGGTAGTATAGTCATTTTCACAATATTGATTCTTCCAATCCAAGAACATGGTATATCTCTCCATCTGTTTGTATCATCTTTAATTTCTTTCATCAGTGTCTTATAGTTTTCTGCATACAGGTCTTTTGTCTCCCTAGGTAGGTTTATTTCTAGGTATTTTATTCTTTTTGTTGCAATGGTAAATGAGAGTGTTTCCTTAATTTCTCTTTCAGATTTTTCATCATTAGTGTATAGGAATGCAAGAGATTTCTGTGCATTAATTTTGTATCCTGCAACTTTACCAAATTCATTGATTAGCTCTAGTAGTTTTCTGGTGGCATCTTTAGGATTCTCTATGTATAGTATCATGTCATCTGCAAACAGTGACAGTTTTACTTTTTCTTTTCCAATTTGTATTCCTTTTATTTCTATTTCTTCTCTGATTGCCGTGGCTAGGACTTCCAAAACTATGTTGAATAATAGTGGTGAGAGTGGACATCCTTGTCTAGTTCCTGATCTTAGAGGAAGTGCTTTCAGTTTTTCACCATTGAGAATGATGTTTGCTGTGGGTTTGTCGTATATGGCCTTTATTATGTTGAGGTAGGTTCCCTCTATGCCCACTTTCTGGAGAGTTTTTATCATAAATGGGTGTTGAATTTTGCCAAAAGCTTTTTCTGCATCTATTGAGATGATCATATGGTTTTTATTCTTCAATTTGTTAATATGGTGTATCACATTGATTGATTTGCGTATATTGAAGAATCCTTGCATCCCTGGGATAAATCCCACTTGATCGTGGTGTATGATCCTTTTAATGTGTTGTTGGATTCTGTTTGCTAGTATTTTGTTGAGGATTTTTGCATCTATATTCATCAGTGATATTGGTCTGTAACTTTCTTTTTTTGTAGTATCTTTGTCTGGTTTTGGTATCAGGGTGATGGTGGCCTCGTAGAATGAGTTTGGGAGTGTTCCTTCCTCTGCAATTTTTTGGAAGAGTTTGAGAAAGATGGGTGTTAGCTCTTCTCTAAATGTTAGATAGAATTCACCTGTGAAGCCATCTGGTCCTGGACTTCTGTTTGTTGGAAGATTTTTAATCACAGTTTCAATTTCATTACTTGTGATTGGTCTGTTCATATTTTCTATTTCTTCCTGGTTCAGTCTTGGAAGGTTATACTTTTCTAAAAATTTGTCCATTTCTTCCAGGTTGTCCATTTTATTGGCATAGAGCTGCTTGTAGTAGTCTCTTAGGATGCTTTGTATTTCTGCGGTGTCTGTTGTAACGTCTCCTTTTTCATTTCTAATTTTATTGATTTGAGTCCTCTCCCTCTTTTTCTTGATGAGTCTGGCTAATGGTTTATCAATTTTGTTTATCTTCTCAAAGAGCCAGCTTTTAGTTTTATTGATCTTTGCTATTGCTTTCTTTGTTTCTATTTCATTTATTTCTGCTCTGATCTTTATGATTTCTTTCCTTCTGCTAACTTTGAGTTTTGTTTGTTCTTCTTTCTCTAGTTCCTTTAGGTGTAAGGTTAGATTGTTTATTTGAGATTTTTCTTGTTTCTTGAGGTAGGCTTGTATAGCTATAAACTTCCCTCTTAGAACTGCTTTTGCTGCATCCCATAGTTTTTTTTTTTTTTTAAAGAAATTCACGTTCTTTTATTTATTTATTTATTTATTTATTTATTTATGACTGTGTTGAGTCTTCGTTTCTGTGCGAGGGCTTTCTCTAGTTGCGGCAAGTGGGGACCACTCTTCATCGCGGTGCGCGGGCCTCTCACCATCGCGGCCTCTCTTGTTGCGGAGCACAGGCTCCAGACGCGCAGGCTCAGTAATTGTGTGCATCCCATAGGTTTTGAGTCGTCGTGTTTTCATTGTCATTTGTCTCTAGGTATTTTCTGATTTCCTCTTTGATTTCTTCAGTGATCTGTTGGTAATTTAGTAATGTATTGTTTAGCCTCCATGTGTTTGTGTTTTTTACGTTTTTTTCCCCTGTAATTCATTTCTAATCTCATAGTGTTGTGGTCAGAAAAGATGCTTGATATGATTTCAGTTTTCTTAAATTTACTGAGGCTTGATTTGTGACCCAAGATGTGATCTATCCTGGAGAATGTTCCATGCGCACTTGAGAAGAAAGTGTAATCTGCTGTTTTTGGATGGAATGTCCTATAAATATCAATTAAATCTATCTGGTCAGGCTTCCCTGGTGGCGCAGTGGTTAAGAATCTGCCTGCCAATGCAGGGGACATGGGTTCGAGCCCTGGTCTGGGAAGATCCCACATGCCGCGGAGCAACTAAGCCCGTGAGCCACAACTACTGAGCCTGTGCGTCTGGAGCCTGTGCTCCGCAATGGGAGAGGCCGCAACAGTGAGAGGCCCTCGCACCGCGATGAAGAGTGGACCCCACTCGCCGCATCTGGAGAAAGCCCTCGCACAGAAATGAAGACCCAACACAGCCAAAATAAATAAATAAATAAATAAATTTATTAAAAAAAAAAATCTATCTGGTCTATTGTGCCATTTAAAGCTTCTGTTTCCTTATTTATTTTCATTTTGGATGATCTGTCCATTGGTGTAAGTGAGGTGTTAAAGTCCCCCACTATTATTGTGTTACTGTCGATTTCCTCTTTTATAGCTGTTAGCAGTTGCCTTATGTATTGAGGTGCTCCTGTGTTGGGTGCATATATATTTATAATTGTTATATCTTCTTATTGGATTGATCCCTTGATCATTATGTAGTGTCCTTCCTTGTCTCTTGTAACATTCTTTATTTTAAAGTCTATTTTATCTGATATGAGTATTGCTACTCCAGCTTTCTTTTGATTTCCATTTGCATGGAATATCTTTTTCCATCCCCTCACTTTCAGTCTGTATGTGTCCCTAGGTCTGAAGTGGGTCTCTTGTAGACAGCATATAGATGGGTCTTGTTTTTGTGTCCATTCAGCAAGCCTGTGTCTTGTGGTTGGAGCATTTAATCCATTCATGTTTAAGGTAATTATCGATATGTATGTTCCTATGACCATTTTCTTAATTGTTTTGGGTTTGTTTTTGTAGGTCCTTTTCTTCTCTTGTGTTTCCCCTTAGAGAAGTTCCTTTAGCATTTGTTGTAGAGCTGGTTTGGTGGTGCTGAATTCTCTTAGCTTTTGCTTGTCTGTAAAGCTTTTGAATTCTCCATCGAATCTGAATGAGATCCTTGCCGGGTAGAGTAATCTTGGTTGTAGGTTCTTCCCTTTCATCACTTTAAGTATATCATGCCACTCCCTTCTGGCTTGTAGAGTTTCTGCTGAGAAATCAGCTGTTAACCTTATGGGAGTTCCCTTGTATGTTATTTGTCGTTTTTCCTTTGCTGCTTTCAATAATTTTTCTTTGTCTTTAATTTTTGCCAATTTGATTACTATGTGTCTCGGCGTGTTTCTCCTTGGGTTTATGCTGTATGGGACTCTCTGCACTTCCTGAACTTGGGTGGCTATTTCCTTTCCCATGTTAGGGAAGTTTTCGACTATAATCTCTTCAAATATTTTCTCTGGTCCTTTCTCTCTTTTCCTTCTGGGACCCCTATAATGCGACTGTTGTTGCATTTAATGTTATCCCAGAGGTCTCTTAGGCTGTCTTCATTTCTTTTCATCCTTTTTTCTTTATTCTGTTCTGCAGCAGTGAATTCCACCATTCTATCTTCCAGGTCACTTATCCGTTCTTCTGCCTCAGTTATTCTGCTATTGATTCCTTCTAGTGTAGTTTTCATTTCAGTTATTGTATTGTTCATCTCTGTTTGTTTGTTCTTTAATTCTTCTAGGTCTTTGTTAAACATCTCTTGCATCTTCTCGATCTTTGCCTCCATTCTTTTTCCGAGGTCCTGGATCATCTTCACTATCATTATTCTGAATTCTTTTTCTGGAAGGTTGCCTATCTCCACTTCATTTAGTTGTTGTTCTGGGGTTTTATCTTGTTCCTTCATCTGGCACATAGCCCTCTGCCTTTTCATCTTGTCTATCTTTCTGTGAATGTGGTTTTTGTTCCACAGGCTGCAGGGTTGTAGTTCTTGCTTCTGCTGTCTGCCCTCTGGTGGATGAGGCTATCTAAGAGGCTTGTGCAAGTTTCCTGATGGGAGGGACTGGTAGCGGGGAGACCTGACTGTTGCTCTGGTGGGCAGAGTTTAGTAAAACTTTAATCCGCTTGACTGTTGATGGGTGGGGCTAGGTTCCCTCCCTGTTGGTTGTTTGGCCTGAGGCAACCCAACACTGGAGACTACCTGGGCTCTTTGGTGGGGCTAATGACGGACTCTGGGAGGGCTCACGCCAAGGAGGACTTCCCAGAACTTCTGCTCCCAGTGTCCTTGTCCTCACGGAGAGACACAGCCACCCCCCACCTCTGCAGGAGACCCTCCAACACTAGCAGGTAGGTCTGGTTCAGTCTCCCCTGGGGTCACTGCTCCTTCCTGGGTCCTGATGTGCACACTACTTGGTGTGTGCCCTCCAAGAGTGGAGTCTCTGTTTCCCCCAGTCCTGTCAAAGTCCTGCAATCAAATCCCACTATCCTTCAAATTCTGATTCTCTAGGAATTCCTCCTCCCGTTGCTGGACCCCCAGGTTGGGAAGCCTGACGTGGGGCTCAGAACCTTCACTCCAGTGGGTGGACTTCTGTGGTATAAGTGTTCTCCAGTCTGTGAGTCACCCAGCCAGCAGTTATGGGATTTGATTTTACTGTGATTGCGCACCTCCTACCGTCTCATTGTGGCTTCTCCTTTGTCTTTGGATGTGGGGTATCTTTTTTGGTGAGTTCCAGTGTCTTCCTGTTGATGATTGTCCAGCAGCTAGTTGTGATTCTGGTGTTCTCACAAGAGGGAGTGAGAGCACGTCCTTCTACTCCGCCATCTTGGTTCAGGGCCTGCCCTCAAGGTCTTAAGGCATAGTTGAGACAGTAAGTTCATGCCAGATGAAGAGAAGGGCTATGTATAACTACAGCAGAGAGAGACGCTAGAATATGGGGGCGGGGGAGCAATTAGGGGGCTGGTGCTTTGGGCCCAGTGGTCAGGGAGGGGGACGCCAAGGAGGGGTCATGCCAGCTCAGCAGCGAAGGTGACAGAAGCAAGGAGAAGAGCTTCCCACAGTATATGCAAAGGCCCTGAGAAGGCCGCGGGCTTGGCCTGCCCCAGGCCCTGAAGGAGGATGTGCACAATGGGCCCCGTGAGGAGGTGTGGTGTACTCCAAGAGAACTACACTTTCCCAATTTACCTTTTTTTTTTAAAATTAATTAATTAATTTATTTTTGGCTGCACTGAGTCTTCATTGCTGCGCGTGGGCTTTCTCTAGTTGCGGCGAGCGGGGGCTACTCTTCGTTGCGGTGTGCAGGCTTCTCATTGTGGTGGCTTCCCCCCAATTTATCTTGACAGAAATCCAGGGAACGTGTTGGAATGGATACTAAGGGTGGGATAAGGTTGGAAGGAACATAATGTTGGGTCAGGGCAAATTTATTGATAGGGGCTCACTAAGCAGAGATTCTGGGTTTAATGATATAGCTTGGGGGATCAGAAAGGGCTCGAATGGTTTGGTTGGTTGGTTGGCTGAAACATGGACCAAAAAGTGGCCAACACTGAATGAGCTGTAATGCCAGACCTGCCTTGGTTCAATGGAGGGAGGGATCCAAAGCCTTAGGGAGACTGGAAAGTTAGAGTGGGTCTGTCATTTAGGACCTGCTCTCCCACCTTGGAGGATCCAGACAGCACACCTCTCACCACGATTGTGAGGAAAATTTGTGCGCGGAGCCCCAGCATCGTAGAAGCGCTCTGTGATCACTCTTCTCTGTAGGCCAGGAATTACAGGAGACCTGCTGCCACTGAACCAGAAGACTGAAATTCACGGGGGTCACTGGATCCCAGGGTGACAGGACCACGTGGCGGCTCTCAGTGACCAAAGGCAAGGGAGCGGTGCTCACTGTGATGGCCAGCAGAGGCAAAGCGGCCGTCAGAATAGTCTGATTCCCACAGAATTACAGCGTCGGCCAGTGGGGCGGGGTGCTCCTGGAAGTGAAGTAGATCGGAAGCCTGCTGAATTCTCACTTGATCTTAATGAGCAGAAGAGTTCTAGGTCAAGTGAGCAAGAGTATAACTTGAGTCATAAAGACAGTCATGACCCCTCATTCAATTCCCAGGCTTGAGCCAGTTTACATGCCCAGAACACCTTGAATGAACCAGAGGCGGGACCCCTCGAGGAAGGACCCTGCTATATCACCAAAAATTTAGATTGTTAATCTTTCTCCCAGCCTTCTCCAAAGTGACCTATACCAGGGCCACTGTGCATTAGGGAAAGGGAAGTAATCAGACATTTTGGGGACTACTGGACACTGGCTCTGGACTGATACCAATTCCAGGACACACAAACTGTGTCAAGTAGGGGCTTATGGAGACCCGGTGGTCAATGGAGTTTTAGCTCAGGTCCATCTCACAGTGGGTCTAGTGGGTCCCCAAACCCATCTTGCGGTTATTCCTCCAGTTCTGAGTGCATGATTGGAACAGACCTACTCAGCAGCTGGGAGCACCCCACATGGGGCAGAGTGGAGCCTGCAGGTGTGAAGGCAGAGGTGGTCAGATGAGGTTGGTGTGGCTGGGGAGGGAGGAGGGAGAGGCCAGTGCTGCCCCTTCCCTGATCCCCAGCCACAGGTCAGGGGTCTCTGCTGTGGCACAGGGTCACTGTGCAGGGGCTGCTGGCTCACCAGCTGGGCCTTGGTGGGCCTCCGGCTTCCTTCTCAACCTTGGGCGGTGCACATAACCTTCCCCTGTCTGGGGAACCCAGCCTGTCTCCCTGTTGGGTGAGGGCACGGGAAAGCCATGGGGGGGTGGGGCAGGAAGGTGGCGTAGATGCATGGATTCTGAGTGCATGTTGCTCTATGAGTTAGACCTGAGCCGCTGAGCAGGGCAAGGTATGTGGCGGGTGGGAGGGGTCAGCACTGACAAAGCACCAAGGAGGCCAATGCGGAGGAGCCCCATTCAGGAGGGGCTTCCTGCAGCTCATCCCCTCCCCACAGTGAGGCAGCCTCCTTGTCTAGAAAACCTCTCCATCTCTGCCCTGCTGGGGGCCAGCACTGATTGCAGCTGCTAGAAAATCCCCCTGGGGTTGCAGAGAACCCTGTGTTTCCAGCTCGTATCTCTGACCAACCTCCCCTCTGTGTCCCAAGCTGGTCACCGGCTGAAGTGGAGCCTAGTCACTTGGGGTCATTACTGGCCCTGGGGCACTGTCCCAGCCCAGCCTGTGGCCTGCCCACGCCAAGTCTAGCAGCCAGCTTTGGCCCAGGGCAAGCCCACTGTAAGTGAGCAGTTATTGAGTGCTTAGTGTGTCTTCATGGGCATCACTGTGCTGAAGCTCTACCCTAACCCTGGTGGGGCAGGCACTCATTCTCCAGGAGAGGAACAGGAGGCTCAGAGAGGGGGCGGGACTTGCCTGAGACTACTCAGCCTCAGGTCCTCTCTGTCCACACCTGTCCCTTTCCTCTCTTCTTCACCCCCAATGACAAACGGTGGCTCTGGGAAGGTCATGACCACTTGTTGAGTGTAGTCTGATGTCAGCAAGCATGTTGAAGGTGGCTAGGGGTGGGGAGGGAGCCAGCTGAATGGTCAGCAGGAATCTCTGGGCCCCAGGGCCAGGATGGACCTTGGACTTTGCCCACCTCTCCCAGCACTCCTGGCTCTGCATACTGGCCCAGGGGGCTCCCAGAGCGTGAACTTGGCCGAAGAGCAGGCTGGCCTCCTCCTGCAAACTGGGCCAATGTGTCCAGGCCATGCCCCTGGGGCTGCGTCTCTGGGCTCAGACCTGTAGCAGGGTTGGCTGGAAGATCTGCTGGTGCCCAGGTGGGCTGGGGCTGGGGCCGGTGAGACTGGTAGGGGAGCTGTGAGTAGCAGTGCCTGGCTGCCTGCACCCCAGGGGCCCCACGCTCATTTGTACATGGTGGTTAACTGGGGGGGGTGGGAGCTGGCAAGCAGTGTCCTTGGAGAAGGGGAGTGAGGAGGGTGAGCCCCAGGACCCCGAGGTCCCATCACATCGCGAGCCTGGAAATGGATGGCCCCGGGCAGTGTCTCTGCCAAGGGCTGGATGGAATCATGTCACCCACCCCTCCCCCCGCTGCTGGGTTACATCATAACCTCTGGCCTGCAGCCCCAGTTGCTTCTTGGGAAACAAAAGGCTCTTTGAGAGCCCATCCCCCTCTGCTCCCCACCCGTGCCCCCTTCCTTGCCAGGTGGAGCCCCTAGGACACAGCCTTTGGAGCCAAGTGTTGCATTTGGGAGCAGAGAGCTCCTGGTGCTCTGCCGACACCAGCCAACAGCAGCCAGCAGGCCCAGGCACAGCACAGCAGGGCAGGGCACCTTGGGCAGGGGACCAGTGGGAGAAAGAAGAAATCTGTCTGGGACTCTGCTGATCCCCAGCCTGGAGGCAGGGACCGGCTCAGAAGGGAGCTCAATAAACGCGGAACAGACAAGTGAATTGACAATGACTGGGACTTTCGCTCATCCAAGGCCTTCCTTTCTTCTGAGTGACAATTGCCAGGGAAAGCCGTGACCCTGGGGGGAGTGCTGCTTGGGGCAGGTCCTGTGGGTAGGTCCCAGGACCCCCTGACCTCATGCGGGCATGTGGGCCGGGCCGGCAAGTGGAAGTGGCAGCCCGGAGAAGTCAGCGGTCACCGCCAAGTCATCCACCGTGCCCCCACCCCCATACAAGGCCCTGGTAGGGGGCCTAGCGCTATGACCCCCTTCTGAGTCAACCGGTCCTCAAGGCCCCCTCGTCTGCAAGTGGGCCTAGGGACCGTGTGCAGGACGGACCAGCAGGGGCCGCTCAGGCCCCAGGAGCGCTGGGGCCTGAGCGGGTGCTGCAGTTCCCCGTGGCGCCGCCGGGAGCGCTGCGGCGACAGCTCTGACGGTCTGGGCGGGTCCCTGCGTCCAGCTCCCCCCACGCCGCGCCCCTTCCCGTGACCCCGACTCGGGCCGGGTCCTCGCGCCCTAACCACACCTCGCGCCCTAACCACACCTCGCGCCCCAGTGGCCTCGCACCCCAGGCCGGCTCCGCGTCCCCTACTCCTCGCCGTCCCGCGCCCCGGCCCCAGCCCGACCCGGTGCCCCTCGCGACGCCCGCGGCCCACCCTGTCCCAGCCCAGCCCCGCGCCCCGGCAGCGCTTCCCCGCGGCACCCAGTGGTCGGCGCCGGCATCACCTGGCCCCCAGGTCGCGCCCACCCAACATGCCAGTGCCCGGCACACAGGCTGAGGCCTCTTGGCGTCCGAGGGTGCGGCGGCCGGTGATGGTGGGGCCGCATCTGGTGGGCTTCAAGACGGTGACTAGTGCGGGGCGAGCAGTCCGAGGCCGGAGTCAGCAGGAGCGGGACAGAGCTGGGGGCTGGGGGAAGGTGGAGACAGGACGCTCCCAGCCCCAGCCAAGGCTCAGCCCCTTCTCCAGGGCAGCTGGGTGGGACCCGCCTGCTCTGATGCCCCCAACCTCCTCTGGCTGTGGCCCTTCCACGTCTTCATTGTACCTGCTGCCACCCTGGCCCACCCCGGGGGCACCAAGTCCTGGAGTTCCACTTCCCATGCATCTTTGCCCACTTCTCTCCCCCACAATAGTGACAGCTCTCAGCTGTCCCAACCGGTGTGGTCTTTGCAAAATAATCATCAGACCAGGTAACTTCCCTGAGGGGTTCCCACTGGCTCTGCTTGCTGAGGCTCCACAGAACCATCCCCCCCACTGTCTTGATTTCCCACTCCACAAATGACAGCAGTGTTTTTTTTTAAAAAATCATAACTGTGTTGTTTTTATTACCCACAGCCCCTGCACCCAAACCCCTGCACCTGGGCCTCTAGGCCAGCCAGAGTCCATTCTAGAATGGGGTAATCTCGTTCCCTACCCCAAACACGGAGCCCTGAAGGGGTGCTGCCCGAGGTAGCATCAGGTGAATGTGCATCAAACTTCTGCTCGCTCCCTCTGCAGGGGCTGCACAGTCTCAGGATGAGTGAACCACACATCTGCATGAGTGAATCTGTGCCCTGGTGGATGCAGGAACCCCAGGACCACCTGTCACTCTACCCTGGCCCTGGGCACTAGGGCTCTGCTTAAGGAGCTTAGGGGCAAGAAGCCCAGGGAAGACAGTTGGTGGGCCTCCCAAGCAGACAGGAGGGGAGGCTGCTGGGGAGGGGACTGAGGGTTACCTGTCTATAAGCTCCTTCCACCCCAGCCCCTCAGCACCGCCAGCACCTGTCTCTAGGCGTGATTTGTTCCTTGTAAAACCGTGCAGAGTATCCATGGTTCAGCCCCTGGTTTCATGTCTTATCATGTTTCATCTCCAACTAGGATGTTTACAAGCTCCTCTTGGCTGCAAAGGGCTTGGCGGCTGCACTGCTGGAGGCTGGAGCAGAGACGAGGCGGGCACTGTGGGCTCTGCCCCGCCTCACCCCGAGATGCAGTCTGCCTGTGGCCCTGGGCTCCCCGTCCCATCTCCGACTGCAGTGGCTTTTTGGTCCCTTAGTCTCAAGAGTGTGAGGTTTTTTGTACCTCATCTCTGAGACTGGAGCCCCTGGGGTGTGTCTGGAAGTTGGGGGAGGACAGGGAAGCTAGAGTCAGAGGAAGGA
Organism: Eschrichtius robustus; assembly: GCF_028021215.1. Classification (NCBI taxonomy): domain Eukaryota; kingdom Metazoa; phylum Chordata; class Mammalia; order Artiodactyla; family Eschrichtiidae; genus Eschrichtius; species Eschrichtius robustus. The sequence continues at coordinate 52,825,394 of NC_090839.1, read as the reverse complement.
CAGTGCTGACCGGTATAGGGGACAAGGATGGAGTCATTGTTCTCTGAGGAGGGGGTGGGAGTCAATTTTGAAGGTCCTGTTGTCAGAGCAGGAAGCCTGCCGCTTAGGGAGGGGTCTGGTGGGGAGCAGGGCAGAGTGCCAGGCACCTGCCCCAAGATGCTCGGCCCTGGGCTCTGGGTTCTGGGTCTTCCTGAGCCCCAGCTGAACAAGACTGGCTGCATACCTGTCTGTATGTCTGTCTGGCTAACTGCGGGCATGGGGTGTTTCTCCTGGAATTGCGGGGGGATGGAGTGTGGCCCTCCGTGGGGATACTGTTCACTGGCTGTGCTGGCCGTGCACCTGTGAGTAGGTCACTCGTGTGCAGGGAGGTTCAAACTTGGGGCTCTCCACACTGGGTGGGGGACAGTGGCTGGGGCCGGGCAGCAGATCTCTGAACCCCACTCCTGCCTCTGTGTGTGTGTGTGTGTGTGTGTGTGTGTGTGTGTCTATACGCCCGTGGTCGTGTGCCCTCTGCAGAGCGTGGGGTTCCTGAGCCTGCGCCGGGTCCCTTGCTCCTGACAGAATGTGCTCACAGTCAGCTTGCAGTCCATGGGGACCCTCACCAGGGCACAGGCGGACAGACCTGGCCACAGAGCCCCAGTGGCTTAATGTGGAGCCTCTTAGATGATTCCCAGCCTTCCTCATGATGCCAAGAGGCTCCCACGCCCAGAGGCCTGGCGTGGGGCTGTGAAGCTAGAGGAGGTGGGGATGGGGTGGGGACAGAGGGAGTCCTGTTTCTGTCTGACCCTCCTTTCTTCCCCCTTTAGACTCACCTTGGGTATAAAGGCTGTTACCAGCCCTCCTCTTTGCAGGGCTGGGACTGCCAGCCTAGAAGGATTGTTGTAAATTGAGCTGGGCCAGGCTGGTGGGTGGGAAGCAATTTGCAGGCCCAGTTATGCATCCTGGGAACCCGGAGCCCTGCCCTCTCCTGGAGAAGCAGGGACCTGTGGCAAACGGCCCTCTGTCTGTGCTGAGCCCTCCAGGAAGACCCAAGGGAAAGGAGTGAGGGCGGCTGGAAGGAAGCTGGGGGCCATCCCTGTGCAGGAGAGGGGTCCGGCTCCTTCTGGCAAACCCTGGAGCCCTAGGCAGGCTCCGTGCATGTGTGTGACCGCTCAGGGTGGCTGGGGAAGCCCTCACTCCTCTCCACTCCTTGCCAAGGGGCCATTCATATGTCCTTCCTGATGCTGGAAATATTGTCTGCCCTGGCAAACCCTTGTGTCCCACGGTGTCCCCACGTCTAGCTGGTCACCAGGAATAAGACCCTGGATTCCAGCAAGCCATGCTGGCTGGACACCTTGAGACTAGGGAGGCCTTTCCTCTGCAGCCTGGACCCCCAGGAGGATGAATTATGAAGTACTTAGGTCTTTCAGGGTGGGAGCAGCTTCAGGGCACCCCTTCTTGTGCCAGGGTCACTGTCACATGTCCACTACCTCCTTATCATAAAGAGCTTAGAAGCCAGGCACCCAAAGAGGTGGGGGCTGGTGTCATCTTTGTTTTATAAAGTAGGAAAATGAAGCTCAGAGAGGCTGGATACCTGCCGAGGTCACCTGCTAGGAGGGGTAGAGCTGGGATTGAATCAGCCTTCATTGCCTAAAAAGTTCTTGCTGTCAGCTTTGTACTGTGCTGCACGACCCCCCCGCTCCCCATGGCCTCCTGGCCCCCTTGTTCCCTACCAGGCTGAACTGGGCTCTGGGGGTAGGTGGGTAGACGTCTCTTAGGGGTCCCTCCCCAGGAGGAAATTGCATCCTCTATGTGCTCCGGCGAATCCGGCATCTCAAGTGGAAAAATCCCACACCAATCAAGGACAGCTGGGCCCGCCCTCGGCCACAGCCCCCTCCCCTCGGCTCCCCTTGCAGGCTGAGGAATCCCAGCAGGCTGTGGGAGTGGGTCTGGGGGGTAAGGGTGTGGTTCTAGGGGAGGAAGTTTCTGGAAGGCCCGAATGTGTGAAATCTCCCCCAGCTGTCCCCCACAGAGGGAGGGACTGCACGGTGTTATTAATCATTTTCCAGAGTGGGGCAGCTGCTTGCACACCCTGCGATGCTGTGGGGGCCTAGGCTGGGGGTGCCCACCCTGCGGAGGGGACAGGCTGGGAAGGAGGTGGAGAGGGGTGTGGGAGAGGGGTCCACACCTAGACTCTCTCAGACATACACACAGAGTCAGTTACTCAGTCACTCAACAAACATTCATAAGCACTCACCATGCTTAGGCATGGAGCCACAGCAGGGCTCAAGACTGACCCCATCCCTGCCCTTGCAGAGCTCATGGGTGGGTGGAGGAGATAGATGGGGATCAAAATCACCCACAGGGAAATAATTAGAGTATGCGAAGGAGACACAGACATAGCTGGGTAGCTGGGTCATGGATTTGTGAGGCCAGGCTGGGCCTTCCTCCCACCATGACCTTGCTCCTCAGGACTCCCTTCCTAGACCTGCCCTCTCTGATCCCCTCTGCTCTGGCCCCCCTTGTCATCTCCCCCAGGGATGGTGCGTATGTGACCCAGCAGCCTGCGCAGCTCAGTCCACCTCCTCTCCCACATTCTGCCTGTTCCTTCCTGGCTGCCACGTCAGACCCGACTTATTTGCACATCTGATGGCTGGCCTAAGGAGGGACCTCTGCCTGGCCATCCTGCATGGGGGTCCAGACAAGGTAAAAGCGGAATTGAAATTGGGCCATGTGGAGCCCTCAAAGCTGAGGGGCCCCAGGGGAGATCAGGCTGGGCAGAAGGGCCTGGCTGACACCTGTTTTCTCTTGACAGGAGGCGCGACCAGACAGGGCAGGAGTTGAGCCACCATCTCAGGGCACAGGGACAGCCACCCACCCTGTGCCCCCATGGCCTGGTCTCTTTTGGGGCCCCAAAGTGACTTTTCACCTTGTGGCTCAGAGAGGGGGATTCACTGCCTCTAGGTCACACAGCGGGGAGCTGGGGCTGGACTCTGATGGCAAAGCAGGGCAGAGGCAGAGTGGAGGAGCCACTCAGACATCCTGGGGAGGAGGGAAGGCAGCAGCTCTGGGGGTGAGGAGCATGGAGATGTAGATTCTGATATTCCCAGATTTAACCTTCAAAAGGACTCATCATAAAAGGCTAAATGTAGTTACCGTCTACCCAGCAATTCCACTCCTAGGTATATACCCAAGAGAAATGAAACATATGTCCACAAAAGAACTTGTAAATCAACATTCACAGCAGCATGATTCTCAATAACCAAAAGGTGGATAAAACCGAAGTGTCCATTGACTGATGAATAGATAAACAGAATGTGATCCATCCATACAGTGGAATATTTTTCAGCCCTAAAAAGGAATGAAGCATTGACACACGCACTACAACATAAATGATCCTTGAACACACTATGCTGAGTGAAGGAAGCCAGTTGCTAAAGGCCACATAATGTATGATTCCACTTATATGAAATGTGGAGAAGAGACAAATTCACAGAGACAGAAAGTGGATTAGTGGTTGCCAGGGGCTGGGGGAGGGGAGAACAGGGAGTGACTGCTAACGGGTATGGGATTTCTTTTTGGGGTGATGAATATGTTCTGAAATTTATTGTGGTGATTGTTGTACAACACTGTGGATATACTGAAAACCATTGAATTTGAGAAACTAAATGGCCGAATTGCATGTTATGGGAATTGCATTTCAATGAAGCTCTTCCTTCAGAGTCAGGTTTCTATTTTAGGGACCAGAGGTTTGGGCTGGTAGGAGCCTGAGGCCATGTGCTAGAGAAAGATGAGGCTGGGACCCACTCCCCAGGGATGAGCCCCGGCTCTACCCCGTTCCTCCTCCTCGCTACCCCCATCCCATCACTATGCTCTCTGCTACTGGGCCTTTCCCCAGCCGACTGGGATGCTGTCCTGCTCCTTGCCTGACAATCACCTACTCTAGAAAGCCTTCTTCAGCCTCTCTCTCCACTCCCATCCTTCCACTGGCTTGTCTCTATTGAGTGCCTATCAGGTACCAGGCTCTGTGAGGTACACTGGTGAACAAACTTCCCAAGGCTGCCATCGTGGATGTCCTCAGATTTGCACCCACCCCTCACCTGAGAACCAGATGGTGGGTGGAGAGAGGGGATCAGATGCCAAACACCAAGCTGACTCTTGTCCTGGACCTCACTCCCCCACCCCCAGCATGTTTGGTGTCCTGCTGTTCTTGGTAAGTTCTTCCTGGAAAGTCCTCAAGGTGTATCTGTGTGTGTGAGAGTGTGTGTGTGTGTGTGTGTGTGTGTGTGGTGGGGGGCGGGACTAAGGAAAAGGCATTCCCAGAAGGGAGAACAGCATGAGCAAAGGCTAGGGGGTGCCTAGCCAGTGCCTGTGCTGGGCAGGGAGATGGAGGGGCCATCAGGTTTTAAAGCTGGAATTTGGAGCCCTGAGTGGTGGCTGCTGAGGCTGTGGGTGGGTGCTGCAGGTGGAGTGGGTGGCTCTAAGGAGAACCAGACTGTCTGGAACAAATCCTGTTTTAAGCTAGACCAGAAGAAGAACTTCCTGTGACCCTGCATGTGCCGGCATGCACCCCAGACAGCACTGTGCCAACACCCCACAGACGGGGCTCCTGGCTGAGTCATGCCCTAACAAGCAGATGCAGGCATGGCATCTGGGAACTGGGCTGAGGCCCTGGTCAGTGGTCTTCACCCCATTGGCTCTGCAGAGCCCTCTTCCGGCCAAGGCTACCTCTGGGTGGGTCATGGAGGCCCCTGCCCCGGGGAAGTGCTCCAGGTTGCCCTTAGATCCAGATACCATTAGGCTCAGGAACAGCCCATTAACCAGCAGAAGCCAGGGCAGTAGTCTCTGGGCATTGGCTGGAGGAAGGCTGGCCTCTTCGGGGAGCCCATGCCCACCTGCACCAACCCTGAGGCCAGGAAGCCTGGGGTAGAGGCAAAGGCAGGACATGGGTTCCATTCTGTCTCTACCTGGGGCTGTGCTCACCTTCTCCCAGCCAGCTCTCCTCTGACTTCTTTGTGCTGGGCTGGGGTTCAGTGAGCCTGGGGGTGCATAAAACTCCCGCAGAGTGTCCAGCGCCCAGCAGGTCTCATTACTGGGAGTGGCCCCTGAGTCTCCCTGCCCCTCAGAGGAAGCTCCTAGGACAGGACCCAGGCTCCTCCTTCTAGTTTCCCCAGCACAGGTCTCCCGAATCCTTCACATCTCCAATAGGAGCCGCTTTGCCAGCGCCAGAGGTGGGTCACTGACATCCCAGGGCAACACCAGGTGGACGAGGCTGCACAAACAGACCGTGTGACATGGTAAAAAGGGTCAGAAGACTGAGGTCTGAATTTCACTGGGCCCTTGGAAAAGACGCCTGTCCTCCCTGAGCCTGTCTCCCAGACTTTAAAATGGTAATCAACTTGGCTAGTCCTCTCCAACCACCCTGCCAGTGACCCTGATGCATGGCAATGGCAAGCCAACTATCAGCAAGATGCGCCCCATTCCCGCCGCAGACTTCCCTCCACCTTCCCTGAACCCCTCTGCGCACTAGGGCCAGGTGCACGCGACTTCTTGGCCCACTTGGTCCTCCCGCGCACCTGCCGCGTTGCCCTCGTCCGGGAGGGGCAGCGATCGGCCCTCTGAGAGCGGGTCCTTTGGCCAGCAGCTCAGTCCTGTCACCGTCCTGCGTCCCAATCTGCCGCCGCCGCATCCCGAGCAGGCTGGGGCCTGGGGTCTCCGAGCGGGCGCGTTCGGCTAGTCACTGAGGCTCGGAGTCGTGCCGCGGCGCCCGTAGGTGCCGGCGAGTCCCGGGTGGAGCAGTGGTTCAAGCGGGGCGGGGCCTCTGGGCTGGGCGGGGCATCCCGCCCTAGCACTGGTCCCTCCCGGCTCCCAGAAGACTGGGCAGTGGGGCGCAGAGCAGAAGCCGGGCGCAAGCGGACTGAGCGCGGCGCGGGCGGGGATGTGCGCCCTCCTGCAGCCCCCGCTCCCAGGCCTGGGAGCGGTGTGGCCCCATGGCAGGTAGCGGCGGTCTGGGCGGCGGGGCAGGAGGCAGCCAGGGCGCCGGGGGCGGGCCCGGGGCCGCGCTTCGGGCGCCCCGTGCGCCTCTGCTGTTCGCCGCTCTGGTGCTCGGAGCCTACTGCCTTTGCGCCCTCCCCGGCCGCTGCCCGTCGGCCGGCCGCATCCCCGCGCCGGCCCCCGCGCCCGCCGAGCCGCCCCTCGCAGCCCGCAGCCCCGGGACGTCCGGCCTGCCGGTGGCCAGTGGCTCGGGCCGCCGGCGCTTCCCGCAGGCGCTTATCGTGGGCGTGAAGAAGGGCGGCACGCGCGCCCTGCTGGAGTTTCTGCGGCTGCACCCCGACGTCCGCGCGCTCGGCTCGGAGCCCCACTTCTTCGACAGGTGCTACGAGCGCGGCCTCGCCTGGTACCGGTGAGCGCTCGTCCCGTCCGCCCCATCGGCTTCCTGGCGGGTGCCTTCTGGGAAACCGCGTGGTGTGCCCCAGGGGTCTCACTGGGGACCCCGCGGGGCGAGGACTCCAGGCATCTTCTGGGGCTGAGACCAGCCTGCGTGGGGGCTGAGGCTTGACCGGGAGGACGCGGCCCTCCTGCAGCAGGTTTTATGGAAAAGAGGGTCGGTCACTGGCCATGGACTCCCAGAAACTTTGAAAACTCCAGGGAAAGCCCTGGTTCGGGGCTAGAGTGCGATTCCAGCTGAGAAGTAGTTTGGAGCCTGTGGGGTCTGAGGTGCTTTAGAAATGCTTCATGCTCAGTTGGCCCTCTCCCCTGCATCACTGAGGGGAGCATGTCTGAACTCTGGTCAGTTACCTTAAGAAAGGGTCTCCGGGTTCCCTGCAGCCTCCTAGAAAGTATCTGTCAACCCATTCCCCACCCCTAAGACCCCTGATCCTGGAGAGAGGAATCCTTCTCCATAGTCCTGGGCGTCTGGAGAAAGTCTGGTCTTTAGAAAGGAGGAGGGTGCCTTTGAGTCAATGCCCAGGGATGGGAGTTGGGACCCCAGCCTCATGTCATGGGGCTCTGTAGCTGCCCTGACTCCCACCCAGTATGGCCTTGGGGGGTGTGGTGGAACGTGGGGGAGCACCCAGCCACAGCTGAAGTAACCTGTCCTGGTGGCTGGTCAAACACCAGCCCCTCCCTGCCGAGGTTAGCACCGAAGGATGAGTGTGAGGCCCTGCCCTCTGCCTCTGTCAGTCGGGCACAAGCCTGCCTCAGCGCCCTATCCCTTCCTTCGGGGAAATGAGGGCTTACAGATGGAGGGTGAGTCACCCCACTCCCCACAGCACCAGCCTCATCCCCAAGCTTGGGCCAAGCCCCTAAGGGCCAGAGAGGACCCTGCCCAAGGTCACCTGGTGAATTAGTGGTGAGTGGGGGGTGGCAGGACTGAGACTTTTTACCTCCAGGTTTACCAGTTTTTCTGTACCCAGATTCCACCCTGCCCCCCCCCCCCACCTTGTTATCTTTGCTTTTTTGCATCAAAATTACTTATGGGTTTGGAGGGTTCCCACTGAGAACAGGGGGTTCTGGCTCATGAACTCTGAAGGGTTGCTGCTGTCAGAGGTCTAGGGAAGTTGTGTGGTGATGGGGGAGGTGAGTCCATCCCTGGACCTGACTGTCTGAATCCCTGCATTCTCAGCACTCAGGGAGAGACCACTACCCCACTCTGACAGTGCTTCAGCATCTGAAAGCATCCCTAATTCCTCACTTCTGCGCAGAGGAAGAAGAGGAGGAGGGGAGAAGGAGGGGGGAAGGGGGAGGATGGGGAAGGGGAAGGACACACTGTTAACCATAGTGCAAATTTCAGAGCTCACTACTGACCCCATAAGCTGGGCTAATGAGGGGCTGCAGGAGAGTCTAGAATTGGGTTTAGACCTAAAAAGGCTCCCAAAGAGCCAGGGATCCTGAGAGCCCATCCAGGCCCTCCCTGGGCACATGCTCCAGCTCTGGGGGACTGGTCTGGGGAGCCTGAGGGGCCTGAGAGGAAGCCAGCTGGACCCAGATTCGGGGTCAGATCCTCAGCACAGGGGAGGGGCTCTTGGGGCATTGGTGTCCCTGAGGCCGGAGATGGGAGTGGGATGATTCAGCAGCCTGTTTAAGTCTGGTAGAGGAGACTTTCTCCTTCCTCAGCCCAGCCACCGCACTGGGGGGAGGGGTGGTGCAGAGGAGGCAGAGGGTCAGGTCCGTGGCTTCCGCCCCTTTAATCCGGAGCTGTCCCTCGGGGCTGGCTAGTGCTGACCCTTCACTGGCTGGTGCAGGGCTGAGCTTCTGGAGTGCGTGTGTCCACATGCCTTACAAGGGACGAGGGTGTGCGCTGATGTGTGTGCACATGGGCATGGTGTTGCTCACAGGCACCTGTGCCTCTGAACCTGACTGTCCTTCCAACCAGCCGTGAGTGTGCAGTGAACCTCTGAAAATGCCCACCGCTGCCTGTTTCCCCAGCTGCAAAGAGGACGCCCAGCCCCCGGGCAGGGAGGGTCTGGTGGCCTTGTCTGCTCTCAGGACCCTGGGCCCAGCCTCCAGAGCCTGTTCTTGGTGGAGGTGTGGGGCGGTGAGTAGAGGAGCAGTGACCAGTGCCCCCAGTTGACTTTCTGAGACACCTGTTCCCACTGGGCTGTGACCAGGCAGTGACTCTGGCCCTTCCCTTGGCCTTGGCAGGGGTGCTGGGCTGCTCAAAGTTGACCTTGGCCAAACCGGTCCCCCTCCCTGGGCCTCAACTCATCCCTCAGTCTCTTGAGGATCCTCCTTCTTGGGGACCGTGACCCCCAAGTGTCCCCAAGCTCACACAGCATTTGTTCATCTAGTCACTGACTCATTGAGCACCTTCTGTTTGACAGGTGCTGGGGTCACACAGACAAACACCCCCAAGTCTCAGTTCAGAAGGGGGCACCCTGTCTGGGCGCAGGTGGGGGCTGTACTTTGACCTTAGTATTTTGGAAAAGCACAGAGACCAGGAGGGATACAGGTAGGGCAACCCCCTTGGCTCCTGACACTGTGTTGTTCCAGACAGGAACCATAGCTGGTTTCTGCTGAGTCCCAGGCCCCGCTGGATGAGGCCCAGGCGAGGTGCAGGATAGGGGGGTGGGGGTGGGGCTGAGACAGAGGAGGGAGAGTCGCCTGGGGCTGGATGGAAGCCGCAGGGAAATGCAGACCAGATGAACAGGGAGGGAGTGTCCGCAGAGCAACTTGTCAGATGTTTGCCGTGTGGGGGTCAGAGTCCTGTTCCTCTCATCCTCTCCCCAGTCTCTCCCACCCCCAAGAAGCCCCCATCCCCACCCTCCTCTGTGCCTGGCTGGCTGGGGACAGGCTTCTGAGGCCCGGGCAGGGTGAGTAATTGATCCCAAAGATCTCAGATCTCAAAGCTGGTTTGTGGCAAGAGTGGGCCTGGAAAGTCAGCCTCCCCCATCCCCGTTCCCATCCCCCTTCCACGGTGGGGCTGGGGGCACCTCCCTGACTTCCTCTCCTCTGACTTCCTTGGAGAGAAAACAGCAGTGGGTGCTAAAGTCCCTCTAATTTTTGTCAGCTTCCTTGCAGCCCCTCCCCCCAGGCAGGCATGAAGGGGTGGGGATACTCAGAACCATGTGAGCCCAGTCTGGAGAAGGAAAGAGGGTGCTCCTGGGGTCACTGGGCACCTGGGGGAGGAAAGGGATGGGAAGGGGGTGTCAGAGGTCGGTGAGGAGGGTCCCAGAGCAGTCAGGGCTGGTTCCCTCCCTCAGGAGGGTGGTGAAGGGAGGGCGGTGACTTCTGATGACGTCTGTCGGCACTGGCTTCTGTCTGTGGGTCTCAGCATCGAGGTCCAGTGCTGGGAAATCCCCCTTCTTTTGTCCTCCCTCTGTGGGAAGGGGGGTTCCCTGAGCTGGCTACCCCAGGCTGCAGTCCTGAACCTCAGCCCTTGGCCTTGTTCCCACACAAGTTCTCTTTGAACTTATTCACAGGGAGGGCTGGGTGCAATTCCCACCTGGATTCCTGGGAGCAGAAGCCAAGCCAACACTGCCTCCCAGCAGCTGCAGCCGACATCCACCCCAGCACTTCCTGCTCCGTCTCTGAGCCTCAAATGGGGCAGTGAGTGGGGTGGAAGAAGTCCCAGATTACTCCTGGGACATGGGGGGAGCAGAATTGTCTCCCATGACTTCTGTAGACCAGCTCTGCCCAGGGCCTTAGTTTGAGGGGAGGGGCAGCTTCCACAGCCGGCAGACCGTGCAGCCCACCCCACTCCCCTGAGCCAAGAGGCTGGTGTCAGGGGAGCCGGCGGCATGCCTGGGACTCATGTGTGCATGTTCTCCAGTCCCGACATCAGCACCCTCCAAGCTGAGCACCCCAACTCGTGTGCCTGTACACCTGGGTGTCCACCTGGCCTGAGCAGGAAGAGGAGACTGTCTCTCAGAAGCTCGAGTCTGGGGGTCACTAGGCTGGATGAGACCTGAATTCTGTCCTGTGTGTCACCCTCCTGGCTGGGGCCAGTCCTGAGGGCTGTCAGCGGGATTGGGGGCAGCTCCCTCAGACATGGGGGACAGAGACCCCCCCCAACCCATCCCTAGCACAGAGCCTGATAGCCTCTGCCTCTGTTGACCTAGTTCCCAGCCCTCCCTCGGAGCTGTTTGCTCAGCTGGCCCTGCCGCTGCACCCTGCCCCTCCCCACCCTGTTCTACCTGGCTGGCAGGGTGGCCTCAGGATGCTACCCAGGGTCCCTGGCCTGCCTGGGTGGGGTGCTAGGATGGGCTTCCCCAGGTTTGGGGTTGTCAGGGGTCTGTCACCAGCCGACTCCCCCAGGACCTTGGGATGGGGTCAGTGCCCCCCAACCCCCACCCCTGGTCAGAATGAGAGGATTGCTCGGAAATGCTGCAGCTGCAGCCTTGCACCATGGGTTCCAAGCCGGGTCTGGGCAACCCAGGTGGCTGGAGTCTTGAGACAGATCCTCAGGCTGCCTCACTGACCTCTCCAGTGTCCTGGGCTGCGCTGTGGCTTTCAGCATTCTGGGGGGCCCAGGTCGGGGAGAATTAGCAGGGCTGCCATCAAAGACGGGAGACGCCATACAGGGGAGGGAGTGATAGGAGGGGCAGCTGCCCATTTTTAGGGACACTTGTCAATAACTAATGGCCTAATTCAGGGGACACCATCAGCCACTTAATGAAAGTGTGACTGGGGTAATTACAGTGCAGGAGCCTGTGGGGGTGGGGAGGGTGGGTGGAGCCTTATGGGTGGCAAGTCTGGGGAGTGCTGGGTCTGGGGTGAGAGGCACAGCAGTGTCAGGGTTGGGGTGCAGTCAAGCTCTGGGAGGGGTGTGGATAGCCTTGCAGGATGGGCCCCTACTGTGAGCCTGTGCTGAGGCTGGGTGCCCTCACGGCCCACACTCCAGGCTGCCCACCCAGGCACTTAGGATGGGTGGGCCTGGTGGGGAAGGGGAGATGGGGAGCCTCGCCTGTCTTGTAGGTATAGGGCTTCCCTGGAGGAAGGGGAGGTTAGTCTTGGGCCCCTGGGGGCCGGTCTAGCATGGGAGGGCTGGAGGAGGGCCAGCACCTGCTCATGCCCCCCTCTCCACCCACCTTCCCACAGGAGCCTGATGCCCCGCACCCTGGATGGGCAGATCACCATGGAGAAGACCCCCAGCTATTTCGTGACCCGGGAGGCCCCACGCCGCATCCACGGCATGTCGCCGGCCACGAAGCTGATCGTGGTCGTGCGGAACCCCGTGACCCGGGCCATCTCTGACTATGCGCAAATGCTCTCCAAGACACCGGGCCTGCCCAGCTTCGGCACCCTGGCCTTCCGCCGAGGCCTGGGCCCCGTGGACACGGCCTGGAGCGCCGTGCGCATCGGCCTGTACGCCCAGCACCTGGACAACTGGCTGCGTTACTTCCCGCTGTCCCGCTTCCTCTTTGTCAGCGGTGAGCGCCTGGTCAGCGACCCAGCTGGGGAGCTGGGCCATGTGCAGGACTTCCTGGGTCTCAAGCGGGTCGTCACAGACAAGCACTTCTACTTCAACGCCACCAAGGGCTTCCCCTGCCTCAAGAAGGCCCAGGGCAGCGGCCGTCCCCGCTGCCTGGGCAAGTCCAAGGGCCGGCCCCACCCGCGTGTGCCCGAGGCCATGGTCCAGCGCCTGCGGGCCTTCTACCGGCCCTTTAACCGCAAGTTCTACCAAATGACCGGCCAGGACTTCGGCTGGGACTAATGGGGTTGGGGAACCCACGCCCTGCCTGGGGATGCTCAGTGACCTTAATTTATGCCTGTCACCCAGCCGGAGCGGGCCCTGTACACAGGGCTGGGCAGAGAGAAATATTTACAAAATAAAGTTTGGATCTGTGTTCTTCTACGTGCCCTTGAGGGTTGGAGGGTGGGGTTGGAGGTGCCACCTCCTGCGGGGATGATAATCCTACCAGCTAACATTACTGGGCACTGTTCATGCTGGGAGTGGTTAAAAACCTGATCCTTGTCTATCCCTCGAGGTGGGCAGTGAACTTGGCCACCTGTCACAAGTGAGCAACTTAGGCTCAGAGAGGTTTGGGGCCTGCTCGGTGACATACAGCTCAGCCCTGGTGATTCTGGAGACCACCCTCAGGCTCTCTTCTCAGCCCTGGGATGCCAAGCTGGGTTGTCCCGTATTCCGAATGGGGAAACTGAGGGCCCAGGTTGCTTGAGTGGTGGGGCAGGATTAAAGCTGGGTCTGTCCGTTTCTTCAGGCTGCACCCATGACCTCAGCTAATTCTGTGTCCCTGTGTCCACTGGACACTCCCTCCTGGAAACCTGGTGGAATCTCTGGACAGCGGGTATGAGGTGACTCCTGTGTGCAGGGTGTTTCTTTTTAAAAAATAATTAATTAATTAATTAATTTTTTGGCTGCGTTGGGTCTTCGTTGCTGCATGCGGGATTTCTCTAGTTGCGTTGAGCGGGGGCTACTCTTCGTTGCGGTGCGTGGCCTTCTCATTGCAGTGGCTTCTCTTGTTGTGGAGCACAGGCTCTAGGCACGCAGGCTCAGTAGTTGTGGCTCATGGGCTCTATAGCACAGGCTCAGTAGTTGTGGCGCACAGGCTTAGTTGCTCCGCAGCATGTGGAATCTTCCTGGCCCAGGGATCGAACCCGTGTCCCCTGCATTGGCAGGTGGATTCTTAACCACTTCACCACCAGGGAAGTCCCAGCATGTTTCTTCTAACAGCCTCCAAGGAGCTCCCTGCACAACCATGCGTCACCCGCCCAGGCACTGCCCACCACAGTCCCCACCCACCAGACTGCAGAGCACGCCCACTCCCCCAGGCCCTCCATGCCCCACTTTTGTGTTGTTTATTCAGCTTCTTCCCCTGGGGATGGGCAAGAATGAACACCCAGCTGCAGCCCAGCTGCCAGCTCAGCTCTTAACCAAGTTAGGCCAGACTCAGGCAGGCTGGGGTGTCCTGTCCATCCTTCTCCCCCCAGAAATGCAGGGCCTCTCAGTAATGACTGTCACCAGCTCCTGGCCACAGTGCTGTCTGCCAGGTGCCCACCAGCTGCCCTGACAATGACCTCCAGGGCCCCTTAGGCCCAGGCCTGGCATGCCCTGGGCCCTTGCAGGACCTGGCCGTGACCCCTGTTCCCCAGGCCTTGGGTCTGTATCAGATGGGCCAGGCCAGGGGCAGGGCTGGTGGGAATGTGGTGGCAGATGTGGGCAGATGTCGAGGAGATGTACCCACAGCCTCCTCCCTGCTGCGGACCTCTGATGTGGGTGTGGGGGAGGGCTGGCACAATCTGCAGTAACGATGGTGAGGAGGGGTGATGCTCTGCTTCGGAATCCCGCTGGGTGGCGAGCACTGGCCTTGGCAGCTCTGTCCCCACTCCCTGGACCGGGGACCCACTTAGGGATGGCATGGCAGCCTGTCCCGGATGGCAGGGGCAGGAGGGGAGGCAGGACAACCCCTGATCCCTGGCCTTGTTCTCAGCCTGGTCCCTGCGTGTTTCTTCTTCTCCCCGGGCATAACCGTGTCCAAACTTTCACCATCTCATGAGCGGATGGCTTCAGGTCACCTCTTTTGTTCTCTGGCGATGAGCTCTCTGCACGCACGGCAGCCACAGGGGTGTCTTCAGAGTAAACCAGACCCCATTATTTTGAAACACTCCAATGGGGCTTCCCTGGTGGTGCAGTGGTTAGGAATCCGCCTGCCACTGCAGGGGACGTGGGTTCAAGCCCTGGGCTGGGAAGATCCCACATGCCGCAGAGCAACTAAGCCCGTGCGCCACAACTACTGAGCCTGCGCCGTAGAGCCCGCGAACCACAACTACTGAAGCCCGCACGCCTAGAGCCCGTGCTCTGCAACAAAGAGAAGCCACTGCAACGAGAAGCCCTCGCACCGCAACAAAGAATAGCCCCTGCTCGCCGCAGCTAAAGAAAGCCCACACGCAGCAACGAAGACCCAATGCAGACAAAAATAAAGAAATAAATTTATTTTTAAAAAAATTGAAGGCAATTTATTCATTCTTTGAAAACAAAACAAAACAAAACACTCCAACCTTCTCCTCCACCCCCTTTGCTTCTAGAATGAAGACCAGATGTCTGACTGCAGCTGTTCAGGCCCTCTAAGGCATGCACCACCCGCCCCCCCCAGCCTGTGTGCTCCTCTCGCATCTAAGCTTCTGCCCCATCAGCTCCTTCCACCTGCCATGGTCTTTCTTACTTCATAGCCTTTGCATATGCGGTTCCCTCTGCTGGGAATGACTTTCCCTGCAGAAGGTGAAGATTGAGAGGGAGGCAGCCTTAGAACTGGAAGCCATACTCTCCCTGGGGCTCATTTCCTCCCTAGAGGGACTTAGAGTTCCTTTCCCGAGCCTGCCACCATGACCCACTTCTCCCTTCCTGAAGCTTCTTGGATGTAGAGCTGTGGGGTCGGGGGGCACTAGTTTGTCTGGTTTGGGGGCCAGGCTCAGCTCAGAAGGCAGACTCTGGAAGCAGTGAGGAGAAAGAGTGAACTGACTTGTTCTGCTCACCCCCCTCCCAGGGGAAACTGGGCCTAAGAGCCAACGCCCAGCGCCAGGTGCCCAGCTGGGTCTCAGAACACACTGAGGGCAGATGTGGGGGTCCTCCTGGCTGTTCCTGGAGGTGGGGCTCCATGGGAGAGTCACTGCCTTTAATTAAAGTCCCTAAATTGCTTCCTCAGCTGTTCAGTCGGTTTTCCATGTTGGAATGTTCCAGATGGAGTGAGCAATGCTGATTCAATTACCCTCTTCCTATTCCTCCCAGTGGAGAAGGGGCAGACAGACTGGGATGGGGTGGGTGGGGCTGGGGACTCTTCACAGCCCTGGGTGTCTGAGAAGGGGCTTGGAGATGTCTGGGGAGGTGGCTGCTTCTAACTTGGGGGTCCTTTCCCCACTCCAGACCTTCTAGCCATGGTTGGTATGGGTTGGGGTCCAGCGGGGTGAGGACCGTGTCCTCTACTCTGAGCGTTGCATACGCCGGCACTGGAGACCTTGAGCAGACCCTGAGGGCCCGAGCGGCCCCTGTATCAGGCTGGAGACAGGGGAGGCATTGGACCTGGATCCACCCTTCCCACTGGCCCCAAGATACTTTGCTATTGTGCATCTTCATTCTAGATTGGGGAGGAGCCCCAGAAAGTCCCGGTAGCTTGATCGTCCTCCTCCTGCCATCCGCGGAGCCTGGTTCCTTCCCTCCCCCGGGGGAGGCCCCACCAGCCTGGGGATTCTCAGAACACAGCTGTGGCCACTGACCTGCTGAATCCTGTCCTCAGCGGCAGCCCCTCTTCCCAGGGCTGGGCCAGCCTTCCTGTGGCCAGAGCAGGCAGGGCTGGAAGGGCCTGGCAGACTGACCCTGCTCGCTCCCCTCTCAGGCTCCTAAGAGTGGCTGCAGGGCACGACCAGGTGTGGGAAGGGAGATGGGCTCTGGAGTGAAGTCTGGATCCTGGGGGAACCCTCGGGCAGCACCAGTGAACCCTCTTTGTCCCAGGATGAGGGGTGCTTTGGGGAAAGACCTGATCCTCCTGGTCCCCATGGCTGGTCCCTGTGAGGCCCAGGGTGGACACATCTGGGACCTGTCCCTCCAGCCAGATCCAGAGACCCCTCACAGATTTAGACTGTCCTGTTCCCAGGAGGGTGCCAGGCCACGGTGAGAGGGCTTGAGTGATGCGTGGAGGGAAAGCCAGCTTTGCCTTCCAATGAACTGAATCTCTTGGGAGCTCCCCACCTCTTTCCTGGCTTCCTAGGTCTGAGCCCTCCCCCCCAACTCGCCAGCCCACTGGGGCTCCTTGTTCCCATCAAGCAGCTGCTGGACTGTGGTGGCTGAACAGGCTCCTCTGCACCGCCTCCAGGACAGCCAGGGGCAGCGTGCAGACCTCCATGCTTTCCTCTGGGTGGCCACAGCAGCCGGTGGGACTCTGGATTCCATCTGTGCCCCGGGAGCTGTGCAGTGGGGCCCTGGGGATTTGGTAACACCATGAGCCCTGTGGCTCATTTTTGTGGGACTCTCACTTTTTAGAAGTTTCCTCTTAAATTGGCAAGTGCTGACTCCTGAGGACTCCCTCCTTGGAATCAAAGGCCAGGTGGGGGATGGGGGGGTCCATAGGGGTAGGGAGTGGGGAGTAGGTTGAAGGTGGGAGGGTTGGGGGTAGGGGGTGGGGAATGAGGTGGAAAGATGGGGAGGGTGGGGGGATGGGGAGTGAGCCAGGGGTGGCCTTGGGACCCAAAGAATCCTTTTCATCCACTTTTCCCCTGGGGACACCCTTTGGGCCACTGGGAACCATTGGTCCCAGGCATGGCCTTAGCCAGGGCCTCCCTCTCCTGCAGGAAGCCCCTGCACCGATGGCCTGGAGCTCTCTGTGCTCCTCCCTGGGGCTCTCCAGTTCTGAACTCACTTTTTCTCTCTTTCCTGTATGTCCACCTTATGCTCCCTGAGGAGAGGGATCACCTTCCAAAGTAACAGGAAAAGCACAGGGGGAGGGGGCAGCAGGTGCCTCGAGGTGGGAGGCAGACAGGCAGAGGTCAGGTGATGGAGGGCTGGTTAAGAAAACTGTGACTATAAAACAAGCCCTCCGTGTATACACCCAGAAGAATTAAAAACAAGTGTGCAAATAAAAATTTGTACACCACTGCTCATGGGAGCAGTATTCTCAAGAGGCAAAGGGTGGAATCAACTTGTGTTCGTCAATGAGTGAGGGAAAAAGCAAACTCTGGTCCATCCATACAATGGAATACTATTCAACCATAAAAAGGGACGAAGTAGTGATACATTAGAACATTAGCACCCTTGAAAAAAACGCTGATTGAAAGAAGACAGACACAAAAGGTCACATGTTGTATGATTCCATGTATGCAAAGTTTCCAGAATAGCAAATCCATAGAGACAGAAAACAGATCAGTGGTTTCCTGTGGCTCGGGGTCAGGGGAGCTGGGGGTGAGCACTTAATGAGCACGGGGTTCTCTTTTGGGGGATGGAAATGTTGTGGAACCAGGTAGAGGTGGTAGCTGCACAACCCTGTGAATGTACTAAACGCCGCTGAGTCGTTCACTGTAAAATCGTTTATTTTGTTATGTGAATTTCACTTCCATTTTTTAAAAAAAGGACTTGATAGAAAACTCAGCAGTATAGGGATGGGTCAGAGAGAGAAGTTTCTGGGAGATCTTTCTTAGTTTTCCAAGGAAATGAAGGAATCATTAGGGAATGCAGACCACAGATGGAACAGGGTAGAAGTTAAGGGAGACACGGTTCAGGGGCGGAAAGTGAGCCTTCTTCCCACAAGAGGGCTGAAGGGAAACTTTCGCACAGAGCTGGCTCTGCTGTTGGGAGCATGCCTTGTTCCCAGCCACGTGTCCCATACCAGTGCCCCTCAGCTCTCAGCCGACGTTGGGGGGGCCCTCCACAGGTCTCTGGGCTCACTCTGCGTGTGGCTTTCTTTTCTCCCGCAGATTCTAGCCTCCTGGTCTCCTGCACGCTCAGCCTGGCTCTTCTTCCTGGGGAGTCGCCTGGCCGGCCTCGGTTACCCTCCCTGCCCCAGGGGGTGGTTGTGGGACTCACCTCCTTGTTTCCTGTCTCTCAACAACACTGCCCTGTGCTGCCCGCTGTCCAATGTCTGAAAACCACAGTTTTGTAGGTTTTGTCCTGTTTTTCACTTGTTTCAGGTAGAAGGGTAAATCCAGCCCGTTACTCTATCTCGGCCGGAAGTGGAGACTTTTACATCAGAGAGAAAGAAATGACTATGTTATCCTAAAGAAAGAGATAGAACAGGGCAACGCTTTGTGCCCTGGCCGGGCTCTGGCCTTGCTAGCAGCAAGGAATGGGACACGTACCCCACAAGGATCCCCCAAGATTGACAGGGCTGAGTCCTAAAGGACTTCCCTGGGCAAGTCTGACCACTCTGGCCCAGGCTGGGACTGGCCAGAGGGGTGTGCTGGCCAGATTGCCCACTGTCACCCACCCGTCCCTCCTGTCTGCTCTGTCCCCATCCAAGATGCAGGGAGGGTCCTGACATCTCAGAGGTGAACGAGGCCACTTGGGTCACACAACCCCTGTGGGGAGAGGGAGAAAGGGGACTTAGGCTCCTTGGGCCTGAACCCGGGAGACAGTGCCACTGAGGGGCCACCATGCGCAGGCCTCGCTGGTGGAGAATCCAGTTCAGGGGATGGACTCACACCAACCCAGTATCACAGGAGGTGGATTGAAAACCACACACCAGGTTATTTAATTGCTCTGTGGGCTCAGGGGACCACCGAAGGCCTTGTGGGGCCAGGGCCACCTGGAAGAGTGGGCTCTGAGCAAGGCTGTCAGGTGGAGGGTCTCCAGGTTCTGGGAAGAGGGTCTTGGAGCTTCTTGTGCGAGAACTGGGGATGAGAGGGCTGGTGTTGGGTGGAGAAGCAGTCCCCACCACCCCTGGCCTCACACACTGGAGGTGGTACATCTGGGCCTCATGGGCACACGTGGTTCCCTAGAGTCTCAGGAACTACTGGAACTCTGGGGGCCTTGGTGTTTCTGAAGGTAAGAGATTTCTTCCCAACTTTGACTGCTCCAGAAACTGCCTACAGATTATTTTTTCTTATGACTTCCACCTGGTTGTGAACATCCAGGACCTGCAATTAGGTCCAGAGATCCAGACTGTGAATGAACTGTCTCAAAATGTGCCCTTGGGATTTTAATTTATGGAGGTGACTGAGTGATTACACAGAGAGGCCAATGCCATTAAAAGAATTTTTATTTTTATTTTTTTTTTGGCTGCGCCACACTGGCATAGAGTATCTTTAGTTCCCTGACCGGGGATCGAACCTGTGCCCACTGCAGTGGGAGTGCAGAGTCTTAACCACTGGACCACCAGGGAAGTCCCATAAAAGAATATTTTTATTACTTACATTTCCTAAGAGAAGGGGCATGCCACGCCATGCAAGGCCACATGGGGAAGCACCAGTGTTGGCCAGGAGGCAGAAAGAAGCCAGAGAAGCTGAGACCAGAGCCTTTGCTGAGGCTTCCAAGGGCTTCCGAGGGAAAGGCAAGGCAGGACAGAGTGGACAGCCTAAGATGGGTTAGTTTGAATAGTTCCAGCATAGGGGCTGTCCGTCTTTGTCTGGTCCCTGGCTTGGGTGACTTAGGTGGGGCAATACTGGTGTGGTGGCGGGGGGGCTGGATGAGGTGGGGGGTTTGGGCTCTGGATCCAAGGCAGATGTAAACAGCTGTGGCTGGTAGGTTGGCCCTGAGATTAATGATGTGAAATAGACAAGCACAGAATCTAAGAAAACACAATCAGAACACCAGCCCTGTGTCCTTTGTGCCAGAGCTATTCCTTTGCAGCCCTGGCTCCTTGCTAAACCCTGGACCACAGCCCTCATACTGTTTTGGTTTTTTTTTTTGGCCATGCGGCATGTGGGGTCTTAGTTCCCTAACCAGGGATCAAACCCACGCCCCCTGCAGTGGAAGCTGGAAGAGCGGAGTCTCATCCACTGGACCTCCAGGGAAGTCCCATCATACTGGGGTTTTGTCTTTGACGTGAACTGTGCTCTGGGAGATTCTGGGTCCCGGGCTGCTGGGGCCTTGGGCTGGGCATGTGTCTGAGACACAGGGTCCACTGGCCGGGTACAACAGCCCCTCACGGCCCATCCCACCCCACCCCACCCTGCTCCCCTTGGAGGCTTTTTGTCTGCTGCCAGGGCAAGGGTGGTGCGTCTGGGAGCACAGTCTGTGCCAGGCAAGCTGGCCTGGGGAGAAGAGATTTGCTCAAAACCCTGGGTGGGGTTGAAGGTGGGCATGCTGGCCTAGGCCTCTCTCTGGAGGCCGGCCAGCGTGAGGGGGACTGGAGGCAGGGCCCCACCCTCTGGACAGGGGCGCCAGGGCTGTATCTCCTGACAGCCGAGGGCAGGGCCTGGCCGGGAATGCCCTGAAGGCCTGGCTCACTGAGGTCTCTGTCCATGGTGGTTCCCAGGCCGACCTGGTGGACGGTGGGCCACGAAAGCCAAGGAGACCCTCCAGGCGAGTAAGTACTGCAGACCACCGACCTCGGGCGATGTCGCTGCCTGAGAGCCTGCTGCCCTGAGACGTTCGGCCCCACCTTTCAGAAACGATGAGACTTCTCTAACATGACGGCCAGCATGGGAACTGCCCAAGTTGCCAGGGACATCAGACAAGAGGCTGGGGACCCTCCTCCTGCTCAGAGCCAAGCTCCGGGCTTTGAGGCTGAGGAATTCCCTTTATACTGCTTAATCTGAGCCACATTGCCTGTGATTTTTTCTGGAAGAGCTGTTCCAAAACAGCCAATCAACCAAGACAGTTAATGCAAAACTGTTGCCAGGAGGATTTCATACATGAGGGTTCTGATCGAGGGGAGAGTGGGGCCCACAGTCAGGCAGTGGAGAACAATCAGAGATCTTGTTCTCCTGGGTCTCACTCTCAGGCCTCCTGAGCAGCCCAGAGCGCCAGGGGAAGAGCTGGCCGACCCGCAGCCACCCGCAGGTCAGATCCTATCACTCCCTTCCATCTGCCATGAGGGAGGATGGAATACCTGACGGAGAGCCAATCTGGAGACGAAGAACGCTCTGATCACCCGCCGGGAAGCCTGTCTCCCACGTGAGGGGAGGGAAGAGGGAGCGGCTGTGGAGCAGGCGGACCCCTCCGCCAACCACACCGATTTTGGGGGGGAGAAGCATCCAGAAACTGTCTGACCCCTGGTCTCACTGTCTGGACTCTGGTGGGGAGTGGGGGGGACAGAGATGTTTAGTGCCTTCATCACTGGCTGGTCCTGTCAGGTGCGAAGTGGGGAGACGCCCACAGGCTAAGAGAGAGCATCTCTGGGGCGCAGATTCCCAGGCAAGGCCTGGAGGAAGGAGAAGAAACAAATCCGGGATTCCCTTTATCCCTAGGGAGCTCCCAGCCTCGTGGGGGCTCAGAAAGAACCCAGAAGTCGGGGGATTAGAAAGAATGGGAAAGAAGGAAAGGAGGCAGACGCCAGTGTAATAATGACCACTAGCATTTCCTGGGCACTCACTCTGTACCAGGAATTGGCGGTTGTGAGGTTTGCACAGAAGAATGTATTGAAAGTACTTAGTGCAGGGCTGGCATCAGGCAGATGCTCAATCAATGCTGTTTTATTTATCAGGTAGCTGTGTCATTACCCCCATTTTACAGATGAGTAAACCGAGGCTGAGAAGAGATATGAGTTACCAGGAGGTGGCAGAGCACGCACACCCAGGTTCGTCTGCCTGAGGCTCAGGCCCTCATCGCTGGTGTTGTGGTGTTAGTGGTTCAAGTGGATGCTAGCTCAGAGCAGGGAGAGGAAGCAGCCCCTCAGGGCTGGTCCTTGGTGGACAGGCATGGTAGGCAGAATTCTGAGATGGCCCTGAAGATCTCCAGTCCTTGGTGTACACATCCTGTAAAATCCCCTCCCCCTAAGAGTGAACCTGACGGATGTCATTCTTGTGACTTACTTGCTAATCAGTTGACTTTAAGTTCATCGTAATGAAGAGCATTCTGGGTGGGCCTGACCTAATCAGGTGGGCTCTTACAGGGGTTTATCTGGGTGATAAACACGTTGCGGAACCAGATGAGGTCGTGGCTGCACAATATTGTGAATACACGAAACGCCACTGAATTGTTCACTTTAAAATGGTTAATTTTATGTTATGTGAATTTCACCTCAATAAGAAATTTTTAAAAAGGGAGTGTCTTAGCATGGGCTGCTACAATAAATACCCCAGGCTGGGTGACTTAAACAATGAATATTTATTTCTCAACTTTCTGGATGCTGGAAGTCCAAGATCAAGGTGTTGACAGATCTGGTGTCTGGTGGGGCCTGCTTCCTGGCTTGCAGATGGCGGTTTTCTTAGGTGTCCTCACATGGTGGAGAGCAGAGGGAGAAAGCAAGCACTAGTGTATCTTCTTATAAGGGCACTAATCCCGTTCATGAGGCTGCACCCTCATGACCTAATCACCCCAAAGGCTCCACCTCCTAATACCATCACCTGGGGAGGTTAGGATTTCAACATGAATTTTGAGGGTCCTGGCCAACAGTCAATGAGAAAACAGGGACCTCCGTCTTACAAATGCAAGGAAATGAATCCTGCCAACAACCACGGAGTTGGGAGGGGTCCCCGGACCTCAGAAGAGACCCCCCTCCCATCCTGGCTGACCCTGAGCTAAGCTGTGCCTGATTCCCCACTCACAGAAACTAAGTTGCTAAATTTGTGGTCATTTGTTGGTCAGCATAGAAAATGAACACAACAAGGTGGGCCAGCCAGGAAGAATGTCCTGGAAGAGAGGAGCAGGGCTCAGATAGGGTTCATGCCGCACTCACTTTCTGGATGATGAGGTGTGTGTGGAGGAGAGTCTGGAAGCTTCGGGACAGTGGTTTGTTTTCTACCAGTGGTTTCTGCCTGTGGGTCCTCATGGGTGGGCAGCACCCCCCCACCAGGTCACTTACCCCACCACCCCTCCCCCGAAGTACTGGGAAGCCTGGCGCCACTCTGGATGAGACCCCGTGGGGTACAGTCTGGTTTTTATTAAGTATCATAAGCTCAATATTAATTCCTGCCAGAAACAAACATTTAGTCCCTGTCCCGCTGTAAACACAGATGCTTTGAGACACAGGTCCTTGGGTCATGGGGAAGATGTGCGTAGTCCTTCCAAAGTCCCCATCCGCCCGACAGAGCCTCTGGTCTGGAGGATAGGTCGAGGAAAGGGAGGAACGCCAGGGCTAAAAAATCCCAAACCTGATGACAACGTCCTGGGCTCCTTCCTACGGCAGCATCGAGCTGGAGCTGGTGGACAGTGATGGGAACAGTCTGTGTCCTCTCCAGGCAGCAGTTAGGAGGGGTTGTGTTAAGGGTATGTGCTGCCACCAGGAACTTTTCTGGGGACATTTCTAGTCCTGTGACACGCTTGGCGTGATTCGGGCAGAACTCACTCTTCAGGGCCCAAGGTCCTCCGAGGGACCCTCAGAGCCCTGAACATGAGAGGAGTGGGAAACTGAGACTTTTCTCAGGAGGCTCCTGCCTCAGCAGACAGGAAGTGAGGCCACAGGAGTTTACCTGCCCAAGGGGTCTCTGGTGGGTTGAATAGCATCCCCCCCAAAATTCATGTCCAACCAGAACCTGTGACTTGAGCTTATTTGGAAATAGGATTGTTGCAGATGCAATTAGTTAAGGATCTTGATATGAGAGCATCCTGGATCAGGGTGGGCCCTAAACCCAATGACTGGTGTCCTTTGTGTGTGTGTGTGTGTGTGTGTGTGTGCACTTTTATTAGTTAGTGATAAAAATAATCAATATAAATTATTATTTATTTATTTATTTTTTATTGGGATATAGTTGTTTTACAATGTTGTGTTAGTTTCTACTGTACAGTGAAGTGGAGTTCCCTGTGCTATACAGCAGGTTCTTATTAGTTACCTATTTTATGCATATTAGTGTATATATGTCAATCCCAATCTCCCAATTCATTCCCTCGCTCCCCAGTTTTCCCCCCTTGGTGTCCATACGTTTGACTGGTGTCCTTTTAAGTGGTGAGGGCACAGAGAGACACCCAGAAAGGATGGCCATGTGATGACAGGGCAGAGATAAGAGTGAGGCCAAGAAACACAAAGCATGCCCAGCAACACCAGAAGCTGGAAGAGGCAGGAAGGATGCCCCCCAACCAGAGCCTCCAGAGGGAGCCCAGCCCTGCCGACAACTTGATTTCAGACTTCTGGGCTCCTCACCTGTGAGAGAATAAATCTCTTGTTTGAAGACACCCAGTCTGAGGTCCTTTGTTACTGCAGCCCCAGGAGAGTAGCCCAGGGGTGGAGAAAAACAGTCGGCGCTTCCCTTCTCCTGCGTGGGTCCTGGAAGTGGGTCGGCCTTAGTGGGGGCTGTCTGCCTGGGTTGGGGGGACACAGTGGGGCCTCAGTAAACACGTGTCCTGAATGGGGGAGAGAGACATGGTGTTTGGCCTCCCAACTTGAAGCAGCTTGGTGGCATTGCAAGAAGGACTTAGCATTCACTTCCGATCGCTGCCTTAGTGAATCACCACACACGCGTGCCTTTTTAAAAAAATTATATTGACATATAGTTGATTTACAACGTTGTGTAGCGCTTGTCTTAAAGCAACAGAAATGTGGTTTTTTAAAATAATTAATTCATTAATTTATTTTTGGCTGCATTGGGTCTTCGCAGCTGTGCGTGGGCTTTCTCTAGTTGCGGCGAGTGGGGGCCATTCTTTGTTGCGGTACACAGGCTTCTCACTGTGGTGGCTTCACTCGTTGCGGAGCACGGGCTCTAGGCGCGTGGGCTTCAGTAGTTGTGGCACGAAGGCTTAATTGCTCTGCGGGATGTGGGATCTTCCCAGACCAGGGATCAAACCTGTGTCCACTGCATTGGCAGGAGGATTTTCAACCACTGCACCACCAGGGAAGTCCCAGAAATGTGTTTCTCTTACGATTCTGGAGGTCAGAAGTCCAGCATGGGTCTCACCAGTAAAATCATGGTGTGGGCAGGGCAGCGTTCCTTCTGGAGGATCCAGGGGAGAGTCTGTTTCCTGCTCAGACTATTGGCAGAGTTCAGTTCCTTGTGGTTGTAGGACTGAGGTTCCCATTTCCATGCTGGCTGTCAGCTGAGGGCCATTCCCAGCTTCTGGAGGCACCTGCATTCCTCGGCTCCTGGCCCTTCCTCCATCTTCAAAGGCAGAAACAGTGGGCTGAGTCCTTCCCATGCCTCAGATCTTTCTGAGCTTTCTTGCACGGTTACACCTCTCCAACTGCAGCCGGGAAAAGGTCCCCACTTAAAAAAAAATTTTTTTCTATTTTTTGGCCGTGCCACACGGCATGTGGGATCTTAGTTCCCCAACCAGGGATCAAACCTACGCCCCCTACACTAGAAGCTTGGAGTCTTAACCACTGGACAGCCAAGGAATTCCCAAGGTCCCCACTTTTAAGGACTCTTGTGATGACATTTGCCCACCAGGCTAATCCAAATCCTTAACTTAGTCTCATCTGCAGAGTCTGTTTTGCTATATAAGGTACATATTTACAGGTTCTAGGGATTAGGACGTGGACACATTGGGGGGCCATCACTCTGATGACCACAGACCCCAAAGCAATAACCTCAGGATTGATCTTTGCTCGGGGACTCTGAGGCACAAGATGAGCTGTCAGAGGCTGGTGTCTGGGGGAGCAGTGACCTCACTGCCCTGGGCTGGCCCTGAATCCACCTACCAGGCGTCCTCCCCTGGGGGGGCCAAGTCCCCTGCTGCTGTCAGGCTAGATCTCCCAGTCTCTCCAAGTCTGCCTACCTCACACACACCTGGGGATCTCAGGCCCCTCCACACTCTGGGATTCAGCAGGTCCACGGGCCCGTGGGTGTCTGTGTAACAAGCTGTCAGGTGATTCTAATGCTGGGCTGGGGCTGCTGCCTCACTGCTCCCAGAATCTCCCAAACCCCTGCCCCCGCCCCCTCCTTGTTAAGGCCCGGTCACGTGCCTCAATCATGGCCCCTCACCTGCAACCTCTGAGCCTGGGCGCCTCGTCTGACAGAAGGTGAGTCCTCGAGGGTAGAGTTGCATCTCATCCCGTCTCCGTGTGGGCCCGGCCCCCTGGACAGGGCTCCGTGGACGCTGGCGCAGTAGATGCCCTGTGGACCTCTAGCCTGTGTTTCCCTCCTGAAATGAGGGAAGAAAAGGCTGTGGTGCAGGAAGCCCTGGAGAATAAGGCCTCAGGGGCACAGCTGCAGGTCAGCAACGCAGTCACTGTCAGAAGCCCTCTCTCTGTGGCTCTGTGGGTAGGGACCCTCAGAACAGCCCTCTGGGCTGAACTTCCTCCTGAGTGCTGCTGTTGCGAGGGAGCCCTAAGGAAAGGGAGAACCTCGTGGGGCTGTTGGAAGCCCAGCTCTCTGTCTTGGTGTCTGTCCACGCCTTGACGACCACCTTCCCTGTGCCTGTCCTGCTGGCCCCCTCCTCTTTCCTCCAGGGAAAGGCTGACTCCAGCTCCTCTGGCCGGGCTGGTTTGCCTCCTTCCAGCCTGAAACTCAGGGAAGACACCTGGTGAGGCTGACAGTGTGATGACTGGCACTGTGGTACTGGTGACACAGGTGTAACCGTAGCTGCTGGTTACTGGATTTTTTTTTTTTTAATAAATTTATTTATTTTTGGCTGTGTTGGGTCTTCATTGCTGGGTGTGGGCTTTCTCTAGTTGTGGCAAGTGGGGGTTACTCTTCATTGCGGTGGCTTCTCTTTTTTGCAGAGCACAGGCTCTAGGTACGTGGGCTTCAGTAGTTGTGGCACATGGGCTCAGTAGTTGTGGCTCGTGGGCTCTAGAACGCAGGCTCAGTAGTTGTGGTGCATGGGCCCAGTTGCTCTGCGGCATGCGGTATCTTCCCAGACCAGGGCTTGAACCCGTGTTCCCTGCACTGGCAGGCAGATTCTTAATCACTGAGTCACCAGGGAAGTCCGTTTACTGGATTTTTTACTGCACGCCCATCACTCCCTTGGGATGCGTGGATTGTCTCTCTGCAGCCTTAAATGGCTTCATGAGGTGGGTGTAACCATTGTTCCCATTTTACAGATGAGAAAACTGGGACTCTGAGGGGCCAAGTGACTCACTGAAGTTCACACAGCTGAGAAAAGCCCCAACCAAGACTTCAGCCCAGATCGGTCTGCCCCAGAGCCCAAACCCTTAACCTTTCAGGATGCTGACGGGGTGTGTGGGGCCCAAAGGGGTGCTGCCGGATCAGGGTGGCAGAGGCTTCCAGGGGGAGGTGGGAGCTGAGCTTTGCAGGAGTAAGACGGGGTGGCGGCTGGTGGGGAGTAGGGGTGGTGGCACGGCTGACAGGCCCTGGATGGGAATTCGCCTGTGCCCCCTGCTGCATTCACATCCTGGTATGATCTGTGGGTGTGTCCCCCGTCCCAGCTGAGGGATGCCAGGAGAACGAGGGTGGCTCAAGCACCCCTCCCCCTCATACTCTGTCATGGTGCAAACGCAGGAGGGAGTTGTCTGAAGGGAAGGAATTCATGCCTGTCTTCCCCACTGTGCACTAATTTTGCAGAGACATTGTACCTGCCTCCTGAGGTCTTGTTTCAGATGCGTTTCTGCTCTCAGGGCCTCTGGACGCTGGTTTCTCTCTCCTTGCACAACGGACTTCTGCTCTAACCCTGCCAGGGGAGAGCTCTTGGAGAGAGCTGATTGATTTGACAGTGGAAATAGCTACAGGGTAGACAAGGGCCAAGGCCAGCTCTCCCACTGGTGCCCATGCCCGGGAACCCCTGCCCACCCTCTGGTCTTCACCTCTGCATCTCGGTACAGAGTGGGTTTCTGTCATCTCCTAGGGTAGATGGACCGTGGCTCCTGCACAGCAGAGCATCACTCCCCTTGGTCACTGGTGCATAGAGAGGAAGGACAGAGGCGGGGACTGGGAAGCAAAGGGAAGGTGGTTGTCCTGGGAGGTGTGCTGGCCCATCAGACAGGACGTGTGACCCTGGAACCACCCCCACCCTGGCCTAGCTTCTTCATCTGCCACTCGGATGTGCCTGAGGAGGGCTTGTTGGCTGCTGTTTCACAGAGAATCTTAATTTCTATCATTCCCCAAATATGTGCCAGGCATGCACCACATACACTAGGCAATGTGCCAGGCTCTGGAGGTGCCTTTTGAACAGAGCACAAGTGGTCCCTGCCTGGAAGAGCACAGGGTCTGTCTGGGAGGGAGACAGACAATAAACAAATAGTCACCCCTGGCATCCACAATCTGATAAGTGCCAGGAAGGGGGAGGACATCAGGCGGGGGACTGTGGTTGACTGAATAATGGTCCCCAAAGATGTCCATGTCCTAATCCCTAGAACCTGTGAATATGTCCCTTACAGCAGGGGTCCCCAACCCCCAGGCTGTGGACTCGTAGCGGTCTGCAGCCTGTTAGGAACCGGCCACACAGCAGGAGGTGAGCAGCGGGCGAGTGAGAGAAGCTTCATCTGCCGCTCCCCATCACTCCTCATCGCTCCCCATCGATCCCCATCGATCCCCATCACTTGCATTACCTCCTGAACCATCCCTCTGCACACCTGTCCGTGGAAAAATTGTCTTCCACAAAACCGGTCCCTGGCACCAAAAAGGTTGGGGACCGCTGCCTTACAAGGTAAGAGGGGCTTTGCAGATGAGATTCAGTTAAGGAGGTGGGAGATGATCCTGGATTATCCTGGTGGCCCAGTGTCATCACCGGGTCTTTATGAGAAGGAGCCAGAGTCTTCAGCCAGAGTCAGAGGAGATGTGAGGATGGAAGCCAAGATCTGAATGATGCAAGGAAGGGGCCACGAGCCAAGTAATGTGGGTGCCTCGAGAAGCCAGAAAGGTCAAGGAAATGGCTTCTCCTCTAGGGTCTCCAGAAGGAACCAGCCCTGTGGACACCTTGATTTTAGACTTCTTTCTTTTTTTTTTTTTTTTGATTTTAGACTTCTTGGTGTTACACTTCCAGAATCATAAGAGATTACATTTGTTACAGCAGCGACAGAAAACAAATACAAGGACTCAGTGACATTCCCCTGAGAAGTGACTTTTGGGTTGAAACCTAAGAAATGGGAGGAAGAACAGGTAGAAAGCAGACATAGTGTTTTTCTGGCAGAGGGAACAGTGTGTGCAAAGGTCCTGAGCTAGGAGGCTCTTAGTCTCTTAGGACAGCAGTTCTCAAACTTTTTGGTTTCAGGACTCCTTTTACACTCTTAAGAATTATTGAAGACCCCAAAGGGCTTTTGTTCATGTGTGGAGTAAATCCCGGGCCAGCTACATAATTCTTAGGGCCTGGTGTGAAATGAAAATGTGGGACCCCATTTTTAAAAAGCAGGAAGTTGGGCTTCCCTGGTGGCGCAGTGGTTGAGAATCTGCCTGCCAATGCAGGGGACACGGGTTCGAGCCCTGGTCTGGGAAGATCCCACATGCCGCAGAGCAACTAGGCCCGTGAGCCACAATTACTGAGCCTGCGCGTCTGGAGCCTGTGCTCCGCAACAAGAGAGGCCGCGATAGTGAGAGGCCTGCGCACCGCGATGAAGAGTGGTCCCCACTTGCCACAACTAGAGAAAGCCCTCGCACAGAAACGAAGACCCAACACAGCCATAAATAAAAATAAAAAATAAATTAAAAAAAAAAAAAAAAAAAAAGCAGGAAGCAAGTGCTGTTAAAGGTACTAAAATAGAAGCTTTCCTTTTTTTCCCACAATCTCTCTCTCCGGCTCGCGTGCATGCACTCAAAGTGTCATGGTGATTTTATTTGCTATTTAATGTCATTCTAAGAAAACAAAAAATTTAAAATTTAAGTATTAGGATGACTTTTACTATCTATCTTTATATCCTGCAATGCCTGTTTCAATGCAGCCTGAGAGAATTTAACTGGTATAGAGAATCACTGAAATTACTCTATTTGTATTGTTTAGCTTGTCCCCAGAGGGTCCCTGGAGCAGGGCAGGCACAAACGGGAGGCAGAGTCAGGAAGTGAGGAAGGAGGAAGAGGTGCAGGGCTGGCCCCAGGCACGCTTCCTGGGCCAAGGACCCTCACAGGCTCCCAGGGCCGGGTGACTCACACACCCCAGCCTGACAGCCCCCTCCCGCCAGTCCCAGGAGGGATGCACCACGGCCTGGCCGGGTGCTTGAAGCCAGGCAGCTCTTTCTCATGGGCCTGTTTCAAGCCATGGCGGACGGTGGATGGGCAACCTCTAAGGATAAACTGCCATGCCTGGCCACACAGGTACCTGGATGGGGGCAGGCAAGAGGCTCACACCTGCCAGGAGGAGGGTGTCTTGGGTGGGGCTGCTTTGCCCCAATGTGAGAAACTTAGCCTGACCCTGACTCTTCCCTCATTTGCATCTGGGCTTCCGCTGTGCGGTGGAGCGATGTGGAACACAGATTCCCCTTCCCCACCCAACTTGACTCTGTCTCTGGGCACTGAAGTTGCAGGTTGGGAAGGAGGGTGCTGGGTGGGGAGGATTTTTATTTAGCAAATGAAAATACAGGATGCCCAGTTAAATTTGAATTTTGAGTAAACAATGAATAATTCTTTAACATAAGTATGTCCCATGCAATTTTGGGGACATATAGTGTCTCTCCTATCTGTGGGGGGGTTGGTTCCAGGACCCCCAGGATACCAAAATCTGCAGATGCTCAAGTCCCTTTTATAAAGTGGAGTAGTATTTGCATATAACCGCTGCACATCTTCCCGTATACTTTATTTATTTATTTATTTTAAAGCTTTTATTATTTACTTATTTTTTGGCTGTGTTGGGTCTTCGTTTCTGTGCGAGGGCTTTCTCTAGTTGTGGCAAGCGGGGGCCACTCTTCATCGCGGTGCGCGGGCCTCTCACTATCGCAGCCTCTCTTGTTGCGGAGCACAGGCTCCAGTCGCGCAGGCTCAGTAGTTGTGGCACACGATTTTTGTTGCTTCGCGGCATGTGGGATCTTCCCGGACCAGGGATGGAACCCGTGTCCCCTGCATTGGCAGGCAGATTCTTAACCACTGCGCCACCAGGTAAGTCTGGAGCAAGCTTTTTTTTTTTTTTAATAATTTTTCTAAAATTTATTTTTATTTATTTATGGCTGTGTTTGGTCTTCATTTCTGTGCGAGGGCTTTCTCTAGTTGTGGCAAGTGGGGGCCACTCTTCATCGCGGTGCGCGGGCCTCTCACTAATCGCAGTCTCTCTTGTTGTGGAGCACAGGCTCCAGTCGCGCAGGCTCAGTAGTTGTGGCTCACGGGCTTAGTTGCTCCGCGGCATGTGGGATCTTCCCAGACCAGGGCTCGAACCCGTGTCCCCTGCATTGGCAAGCAGATTCTCAACCACTGCGCCACCAGGGAAGCCCTTCCTGTATACTTTAAATCATCTCTGGATTACTTATAATACCTAATACAATGTAAATGCTATGTAAACAGCTGCCAGCACAGTAAATTCAAGTTTTGCTTTTTGGAACTTTCTGGATTTTTTAAAAAATATTTTCAGTTCGCGGTTGGTTGAATCTGCAGATGTGGAAGCTGCAGATACGGAGGACCAACTGTACTTAAGTTTAAGATGTATTCTTTGTTTATCTGAAATTTGAATTTGTGTGTCTTGTATTTATCTGGCAACCCTGTGGGCAGACCCAAGGCACGGGAAGGCTGAGGAATGGGTGTCTGAGGTAGGTGGTGATTTGCGGCCGGGGGAACCCTGTGTGCTGATATCCACATTCCAGCACATGCTCTATTGCCCCATCGACTTCACTTATAAAACACAAGTTCAAAGATAAAATTACTAAGAAGTTTAAGACAGCAGAGCATGAGGCCAAGTATGGGGTCCTTCCGAGCCTGGGGCCCTGTGTGATCATGCAGGTTACACGCTCATCAGCCAATCCTGGGTATATCCGTTGACATTTATTATACTAGAAATTAAACTCAAGAAAAATTTAAAATATTTATTTACTAACTCAGCTAAAAACAGTAATAAATCCATTAGATGTTTACATAAATAACATGTTTTATGAAAAATAACTGTAGTTTCCAAAACAAACAAGAAAAGTTAGCAAGAAGAGTGGTTTTGTTTTACATTTTGGAAAATCTTTTTACTATTTGGCCTCACAGAAGTCTCTAGAAGACAGCCGGGTTCTCATATCTGCTTTTGTGTTCACCCCTTCAAAGTGTGTGTTTCAGTGATTTTAGTGTATTCAGAGAGCTGTGCATCCGTCATCAGGATCAGTTTTAGAACATTTCATCACCTCCCCCTGCAAATAAAAGTCCTTATCCCCATTAGCAATCACTCGCCATTTTCCGCTTCCCAGGCCCTGGTGACCACCAATCTACTTTCTATCTCTATGGATTTGCCTATTCTGAATATTTTATATAAATGGATTCATACAATATGTGACCTTTTGTGTCTAGCTTCTTTTACCTACCATCATGTTTTCAAGGTTCATCCATGTTGTAGCAGGTGTTAGTTGGATTAGACTTATGCCTAAGTTTTCTTCCAAGAGTTTTATAGTTTTAATTCTTACATTTAGCTCTTACATTTACATTTAGGTTCCATTTTGAGTTAATTTTTGTATATGGTGTGAGGTAGGGGCCCAATTTCATTCTTTTGCATCTGCACATCTGATTTTCCCAGCACCATTTCTTGAAAGGACTATTCTTTCCCCATACTTCTGTCAAAAAAATCAATTGATTGTATGTGGATGAATTTATTCTGGACTCTCCATTCTATTCCATTGATCTCTGTGTCTAGCCTACACCAGTACCACACTATTTTGATTACTGTAGCTTTGAAGTAAGTTTTGAAGTCAGGAAGTGTGACTCCTTCAACTTTGTTCTTTTACAAGATTGTTTTGGCTATTCTGGGTCCTTAGAATTCCATGTGAATTTTATTTTTAAAATTTTATTTATTTATTTATTTATCTGGTTGCATTGGGTCTTTGTTGCTGCGCATGGGCTTTTTCTCTAGTTTTGGCGAGCGGGGGCTACTCTTCGTTGCGGTGCACAGGCTTCTCATTGTGGTGGCTTCTCTTGTTGCGGAGCATGGGCTCTATGTGTGCAGGCTTCAGTAGTTGTGGTGTGCGGGCTCAATAGTTGTGGCGCACGGGCTTAGTTGCTCCGCAGCACATGGGACCTTCCCGGACCAGGGCTCAAACCCGTGTACCCTGCAATGGCAGGTGGATTCTTAACCACTGTGCCACCAGGGAAGTCCCCCATGTGAATTTTAGAACCAGCTTGTCAATTTCTGCAAAGAAGCCAGTTGGGATTTTAAAAGGGATTGCATTGACTCTGTAGATCAGTTAGGGGAGTGTTGCCATCTTAGCAATATTTAATCTTTCAATCCATGAACATGTCTTTCTATTTCATTGATTTCTTTCAACAATGTTCTATAGATTTTTTTAAAAATTTTTTATTATTATTTTAAAATAAATTTATTTATTTATTTATTTTTGGCTGTGTTGGGTCTTCGTTGCTGCGTGCAGGCTTTCTCTAGTTGCAGCAAGCGGGGGCTACTCTTCGTTGCGGTGTGCGGGCTTTTCATTGCAGTGGCTTCTCTTGTTGCAGAGCACAGGTCCTAGGCATGCGGGCTTCAGTAGTTGTGGCTCGAGGGCTCAGTAGTTGTGGCTCATGGGCTTAGTTGCTCCACGGCATGTGGGATCTCCCCAGACCAGGGCTCGAACCCGTGTCCCCTGCAATGGCAGGTGGATTCTTAACCACTGCGCCACCAGGGGAGTCCCCCATGTGAATTTTAGAACCAGCTCGTCAATTTCTGCAAAGAAGCCAGTTGGGATTTTAAAAGAGATTACATTGACTCTGTAGATCAATTTGGGGAGTACTGCCATCTTAGCAATATTTAATCTTTCAATCCATGAACATGTCTTTCTATTTCTTTGATTTATTTCAACAATGTTCTATAGCTTTTAGAGTATGAGTTTTGTACTTTTGTTAACTTTTTCTTAAGTAATTTGTTCTTTTTGATGTTAATGTAAATGGAATTGCTTTCTTAATTTCATTTTTGGGTTGTTCATTGAAAATGTATAGAAATATGACAGATTTTTGTCTGTTGATTTTATATCCTGCAATCTTGATGAATTCATTTATTAGTTCTAACAGTTTTTTTAGTATATTCCTTAGGATTTTCTACATACAAGATCATGACATCAAATTGGTTTTGTCCAATGCATTCTCATGATTGGATCGAGGTGATGGATTTTGGGGACGAATCCCTCAGAAGTGAGGTGCCCTTCAGTGTATCCCATCAGGGGCTCATGCTGTCCATGAGTCTTATTCCTGGCAGTGAGGGGTAGTTCTTACTTCTTCCTTTCCAATTTGGATACCTTTTATTTCACTTTCTTGCCTATGTACACTGGCTAGAAACTCCAGTGCAACACTGAATAGTATGCTGAATGGCAAGAGTGGACATTTTTGTCTTGTTCCTGATATTAGGCGGAAAGAATTCAGTTCTTTCACCCTTGAGTATGATATTGGCTGTGGGTTTTTCATAGATGCCCCTTACTATGTTGAGAACATTCCTTTCTATTTCTAGTTGGTGAGTGTTTTATCAGAAACAGCAGTTTATTAGCCACGTACACTCACAGCCCAGGGAAGGAGGATGCTGTACACCACGCAGGGCCACGTGGGGTTGCACTCAGGAACAGAGTGAACCAGCAGGGGCTGTGGGAGGAGGCTTTGTAGTAATAAGAGGGCAGGTGCCTCCTGGTTCCCACAGGAGGATGTGATGTGCTTGCTTGAGTAATCCGTGGGCTGGCGGGGAACTGAAGCCCACTGCTCATGGCCCATCAGGGGCTGTGTTCCATTTGATAAGGGGGGCTGTTTGGCTAGGGGACCCTATCTGTGGAAGCCGAGTTGGGTGGGGAACTTGCAGCTAGGACATTCAAAGCCCTCCTGGTTTCAGATGTCAAAGTGGTATATAATGTTGGGTCTTAATTTGGGGCCTTCCACCTAAGGTCACTGGGGACCTGCATGGGGGGGCGCGTCAAAGCCTGTCTACGGTCGGTTCCTGGGGGCAGACCTGGAGTCACCTGCTGGACCAATGCATGAACGCGGGCTGCAGCAGCTTCCCTTCAGATGCCCGGGGTGTGGAGCTCAGTGGGACCACTTCTCTCCTCCCCTCTCATCTGAATGTTTCGATTGACTTCCTTTACTAAACTGTATTCACCTGTGCAAATATTTGTGGTTGGCCCAGCCCGCTGCCCAGTCCTCTCTTGCTGCATGGGGTTGCTGCTGGTGTTGAGCTGCACCTCAGAGGGCAACATGTCTCAAAAACACTGCCTGTTCAGTTTTTTTCCTTTCCCGGGGACACGCACCATTTATTTTCACCTACATAGCATGCACACACAGGTCTTATTTTAAAAGCATTAAGAACAATACCACTGTGCAATTATGGAACTACCACAGCAATTCACAGTCAGTCATGAGAACGCTTGCGTTTGTCAGCCAAGAGCTCCTGGCACCTCAGTCACCTGCTGGTTAACCCCGTGTTTTCTCTGTGACGTTGCTCTCTTGCTTCCAAGGCTCAGACCTCAGAAAAAGAAAAATGGCAGAGCGCACCGTACTGGGATTCCCCAAGTTCTCCTGGACTGAAGGCGTTTAACACTTTCTGCCCTGGAAGTTAACTGCAATGGAATGTGATTCAGCGGAGATGAAATATTTTATCTGTTGCTTGTAGGTGCCATTGCTGGGAGGAGAGTTCCGGGTTCTGGGGTTTGCCCCTCTAGCTCTGATCCCAGGCTGTAGGCAACTCATCTATGTGTGAGTTGGATGGATGGGCAGAAAATCAATGGTTTTGCTCTGCTGACAAAAAGGCTCCTGGCAACTCGAATGCAGGAGACCATTAAAATACCACTGACACAATTATTTACTATGAAGATGTAGCTATTGATTTAACAGTTATATGAATGAAATGCAGGAAAACGAGTGACAGCTGGGGGTAGCAGTCTTTTCCCCAGAAGTGGTCCCGCTGGAGTGTGGCAGCTTAGGTGGGGGGAGAGCTGAGCTCTTTCTTTTTTTTACATTTGAAAAACTTTTTATCATGAAATAATTTTAGACTTATAGAAGAGTTGCAGAGATCATTCAGGGAGTTCCCATGTCACCTGTCACACAGCTTTTTCCTCCTAATGTCAACGTCTTACATAACCAAGTACAATGACCAAAACCAAGAAATCCTCACTGGCACCACATT
The DNA here is from genome assembly GCF_028021215.1 of Eschrichtius robustus. Taxonomy (NCBI): domain Eukaryota; kingdom Metazoa; phylum Chordata; class Mammalia; order Artiodactyla; family Eschrichtiidae; genus Eschrichtius; species Eschrichtius robustus. The sequence goes on along the minus strand of NC_090839.1, from coordinate 52,789,351 downwards.
GTTAACTGACCACAGACTGTGTTCGAATGTCATCAGCTCTGAATCTAATGTCCTTTCTCTGTCCCAGGGCTCCACATTGCATTTAATTGTCATGTCTCCTTCGTCTCTCATCTGTGACAGTTTTTCAATCTCTCCTTTCCCTTTGTGACCTTGATCCTTTTGAAGAACAGTGTTCATGTGTTTTGTAGAAAGTCCCTCAAATTGGTTTTGTCCAATGCATTCTCATGATTGGATCGAGGCGATGGATTTTGGGGACGAATCCCTCAGAAGTGAGGTGCCCTTCAGTGTATCCCATCAGGGGCTCATGCTGTCCATGAGTCTTATTCCTGGCGCTATGAACCTTTGTCCCCTGGTTAAGGTGGTGTCTGCCACCTAAAGTGACTATTTTTCCCTTGGTAATTAATAAACATTTAGGGGGAGGTACTTTGGGGTCATGCACATATTCTGTTTCTCCCTAAACTTTCACCCACTCATTTTAGCATCCTCGATGCATTGAGCATTTGGTTTGAATTCCAGAAATTCTCTGAGCAGCCCTTTTTCCCTCCATTGCAGAATTAAACTCAAGCTGCCAAAGGTCTGCAGGCAAAGTCTTTCTAAAGTCCGTTGTGAGTTAGCGGACCCAGGAAAACTGTCACCAAGTGCGCACGTCAGGGTGACACAATTACATGAATGGTTCCAACAGGCCACTCTGTCCGGATGTTCCCATGAGAGAAATGACCTGTGGGCTCTCCCCATCTTCGGTTCTGGTCACAAATGTGACTTTAGGGTTAGATCAAAAGGCACCCGCCTCTTCAAGCCCACATCGCTGCCACCAGCGTGTCATTTTTGTCAAGGAATGTGTGCAATTAATAAAGGCGGCAGGGCTGGGTGGGAAACCAATTACAACAAACACATCAGGTGTCGATAGGGAGGCACAAGCACAGGTCCCATTGATTGATGCCAATCACCCTCGGCACCTGGCCCTCCAGCCCGTTTTTTTACACCTTTGGGGACCATTGTAAAATGTCAGTTTCCATGCGTTTCCAAGTGTGCTCACACAGTGTGTGCTTTTGCCAAAACCTGGGTTATGTATGCAGGGAACCAAGAGTGTATTTCTTGCTGCTAATGTCTGCTTTGTTCTGACTCTTCCCTGGTATGTCATGTAAGGCTTAAAAAAAAAAAAAAAAAAAGCTTATAAAGAAAGAAAACCCAAAAGGCAGAGCCTCTTGAAGTGATGGCCTTCACCGATCTCCTGGGTGGAAATGCTCTTCTTGCCTCTTGGGCCTGGTGGGCGAAGGTCTGCTGGCTGCTAGCCCACCAAAAGAGATGGGCCCCTCACTCCAGAGCTTTCCAAGGTGGCCCATTCTGCTGCTGGACGGATTGAGCCCGGTTCCTGAAATCCTTCCCTCCCCACAGCTGGGTTCTTCCCCCTGAGTCCTCACAGGGCAATGGCAGTGACTTGAGGGCAGGGACCACGTGTCCGTCTTTCATCCTAGAGCCCAGCCCGGAGCCTGACCCAGAGTCCGTGCTCAGGAAACCTTTGTGGAGCTGAGTCACTGGAGAGATTTGGCAGAGAAACTCACCCAAGCCCGAAGCCTCTGGAACCTCTGGGATATTCTTCAGCAGATCGTCCTGCTTGCTCGGCGCCTGATGTGTGGGGGGAGTGGGCAATGGTGCTTAATCACGTTCTGTGTCAGTTAAGTGTTTGGCTCGGTGCTGCCCCTGGGAGGGACAGGAGGGCGGTGATCCCACGGGGGTCAGGGCAGCCTGGGCGCAAGCCCTGGGATGGAAACTGTGGGCAGGAGGACCGGCTGAGTGTGTGTGGATTCTCCTCTGCGGACTTCAATGGCAAGTCTGTTATTTCGGGGATGAGGGTGCTTGCGTCTCATTAGAGCAAATCCCAAACCCTCCTCCTGGGGCTTTCAGGTGAGAGGCCGGAACGGTTTTTCAAAAAAAATTAGTTGTGTTTTCTGGGGTGGGGATGGGCCACAGCTGTGTCCCTGGCCCCCGTGGCTGACAGGATCCAAGGAAGAGCGGGCTTCCTGATCTACCCAGGCAAGTTGGGTGAGCGGGAAACGGGAGGCCAAGTGGGCTCCAAGAAGTCTCCTCAAGCATCCAGAGGCTCACCCCAAATCTCGGTGCTTGTGGAAGCTCATGGGCCAAGTCTGGGGTCTTGCAAGTAAGGGGGCTGCTTCCACTGTGACATCTTCTCAGACCCAGACACTTCTACTTACACGGACCCCTGTGGTGACACTGGGTCCACCTGGATAATTTAGGATCATCTTTTTTTTTTTTAAGTAACTATTTCTTTTTTTTTTTTTTAATTTTATTTATTTATTTATTTATTTATGGCTGTGTTGGGTCTTCGTTTCTGTGTGAGGGCTTCCTCTAGTTGCGGCAAGTGGGGGCCACTCTTCATCGCGGTGCGCGGGCCTCTCACTGTCGCGGCCTCTCTTGTTGCGGAGCACAGGCTCCAGATGCGCAGGCTCAGTAGTTGTGGCTCACGGGCCTAGTTGCTCCGCGGCATGTGGGATCTTCCCAGACCAGGGCTCGAACCCGTATCCCCTGCATTGGCAGGCAGATTCTCAACCACTGCGCCACCAGGGAAGCCCTGGGCTGTGAGTTTAATCTCAGCTCTTCTCCTTACTGACTGGGGACCTTGCCTGAGTCACTCACCCTTTGAAGCTTCCGTTTATTCGTCTGTAAAATGGAGATGGTAATCCTTACTCGCTGATAGTCAAAAGGACCAAACAGCACGTTCCTGGCCCTGGTTTCCGTGGACACTCCTGTTCTCTGCACCATCAGCCTCAGACCCTCAGTGGCCCCGCACTGAGGGCAGTTGCCAGGAGCTTCCCTCTAGCTGGAGAGGCAGAAGGGGAAGACTGTATTATAACTAGAAAATACTGTAAGGCCAATGGTAAAGCTTCAGTGGACTAAAGTCAGAAATATATATATATATTTGGCAGCAACATGCGGCTTATGGGATCTTAGTTCCCTAACCAGAGATCAAACCCGGGCCCTTGGCAGCGAAAGCGCGGAGTTGTAACCACTGGGCTGCCAGAGAATTCCCTAAAGTCAGAAATATAACCCAGGGACACAAAGGAGATGAGAACCCTACACAGGGCCTCTGGGACTCTGAGCCTGAGAGCAGGACAAAATCTTGTGCTCAGGCACCTGTCCTGCATCAGTGCAGCCAGTTCTCCTCAGCTGTCCCACCGGAGTGAATTACATTATGGGAACCCCTTGGAGATACGGCAAGTTCAGTTCCAGACCACCGAAATAAAGCAAATATCACAATAAAGCGAGTCACGTGGATTTTTTTTTGTCTCCCAGTGTGTATAAAAGTTATGTTTACACTATGCTGTAGTCTATTAACTGTGCAATTGCCTTATGTCCAAAAGAACAATGTACATACTTTAATTCAAAAATTCTTTATTGCTAAAAAGTGCCAACCATCATCTGCGCCTTCAGTGAGTCGGTAGTATATTCAAAGATCATGGATCATCATGACAAATATAATAATAATGACAAAGTTTGAAATATTGCGAGAATTACCAAAATGTGACACAGAGACGTGAAGTGAGTAGCTGCTGTTGGAAAAATGGTGCCAGTAGATGCTTGATGCAGGGTGGCCTCAAACCTTCAATTTGTATTTGTAAAAAAGGCAACAGAGTGGAGATCAGTAAAACAAGGTGTGCCTGTAATTCCTCTGTGGTTGGGTCGCTGTGTGTCTCGAGGGACTGGTTTCATCTCCAGGAGCAAGTGGGGCAGGGAAAAGACCTCCTGAGTGGGTCAGTAGGTTGCAAGGATAAACAGAGGCATCCTGGCACTCAGTCATAAGGTCCCAGCCCTTGTTCTGACTATTTGACACCCCCCGCAGGACAGTGACAGGCACCTTGGAAGCGTCCTGTACCAGCTCCAGGAATTCTGGACTCTGGTGCTTTTATGTTTTTCTGCTGGACGGCAAAGGGGCCTTGTGATGCAGGGTGATTAACCAGTCCTGGAAGGGCTGTGTGCTTTTCTCAAGTTCATCAGAGGTGGGAGAGTCCCTGCTCTTTGTGGCTTTTCTTCACTGCTCTGCATCACCTACTTGCTCCTTAAGGGATGGGAGGGGACACATTTTGGACAATAAAACTGCGGGGCCGTGTAATGATCAGATGCACACTTGCGGTTCTCTGTGAGGTAAGTGGCAGTGAATCAGAAACTCTTCTGGATTTGGGTTGAGTTCTATAAGCCTGTGTGAGTACGTGGAAAATCAAGGCTTGGTGTTTGGGGAACCCAGGAAAATTCTGGAAGTTTCCACTGTCTGGGGAGTCGACAGAGCCTGTGTCCCCAGGACTCCAAGATATCTCGGGCTCTCCACAGAGGGAGGACTTCCCAGCAGAAGTGCCCAAATCTCCAGAGCCCTGGGCAAGTGAGGAAGGCTGAAAGGAATTTACAAACAGATGGACAGCTGTGTCTGTCCACTGGGCAGTAATTGCATCCTATTAGCATTGCTAATTTGCATTGTTATCAGTTTCTACAACTTACAGAGTTGTGGTTTTTTTTGGTTTTTTTTTTTGGCCGTGACCCGTGGCTTGTGGGATCTCAGTTCCCCTACAGGGTTTTTTGTTATTTGGTTTCTTTAAATTAATTAATTAATTAATTTATGGCTGTGTTGAGTCTTCGTTGCTGTGCGCGGGCTTTCTCTAGTTGCAGCGAGCGGGGGCTACTCTTCGTGGCAGTGCACGGGCTTCTCATTGAGTATCTTCTCTTGTTGCGGAGCACAGGCTCTAGGCGTGTGGGCTTCAGTAGTTGTGGCTCACCGGCTCTAGAGCACAGGCTCAGTAGTTGTGGCGCCTGGGCTTATTTGCTCTGCTGCATGTGGGATCTTCCCGGACCAGGGATCGAACCCGTGACCCCTGCATTGGCAGGCGGATTCTTAACCACTGCGCCACCAGGGAAGCCCAGGGATGTGACTTTTGGTTGCTCATGTCAAGATGTCTGTGTGAGAAGCTCTGTAGGTTACTGTTTTCCCTGTGCGCACCCAAATAAGCAATCTGTGGGCACTGTACGAATGTCATGGTCCTCATGAAATGTGCCTCCTGGATTTGACACCCATTAACGATTCTTGTCTTTACCAACCTTTACAATGATGGTTGCAAAATGGAAATTTTCCAATTCAGCATTCCTTCACACATACCAGTCTGCAGTTGGCTTTCTACGATAAGCAAGAGCCCTCCTTTCTCCCCCACTTATTTATTTATGTGTTTATTTTTGGTATGCCCTCATGATTTTTTCAAAATAAATTTATTACAACTTCTTAATTATCTTGGTGCTCAAATTGTCCCAAGTGTGATCAGTGGGAGCCCTGTCAAGCTGGCTCCTGGGTCCTTTAGCCATGCACCATCATTTTTTTTTTTTTTTGAATACTTCCTTACTTTCTGGTATAACAAGGTATTTCAGGCTCATCTTGGCCTTTCCTGTCCCAGTCCTGGAATCAGCCATTTTTCCAAGGAGCCCTGGTTCCTGTTAGTGAGGAATGGTGTTAAGCACCAAGATCTGGGCAGTAGGTGTGCTCATTTTTGCTGTGGTGTCTTTGAGACTCTTCCAAAGGACAGAGCTAGAAAACAAATACATGTATATGCACACGCACATTCATGTACCTACAGGTATATACACATACACAAATGCTTGTATTCACACCTGTGCCTGTTTTAGAGACCATGTGTCCACACCAATACCCCCACTTCCAACCCATCCTCCTGTCCATATTTGTATTTTCTTTCTCCCAATACCAGCAACACCTTTATGCATTTGCTCAATCCTATAATATATCCTAAAATAGCATTAGAACTGCTGCACAATGTCCACTACAAACAACAAATCTGGTAAAGAGTTCCAGAGTTTTCCCTGTTCTGCTGACCTCCCCACTCCCCCCCGCAAAGACTAAGAGTATATAGTGAAATCCTGGATTCACAAACGCTGGGGGTACTTCTCCTCAGTCTCTTCTGTGGGGTCATGATATCCATCAGCAGTACAGTTGGGTTCATTTGTCTCAGTTTTCTTCAGTTTTAGGGTTTTTATCTTTCCATCATCGTTAATTTGCTTTTATTTTTTGAGTATGTAGAAGGTGCTTCAAAACTTGAAACTATATAAACAGGTATATTCAGAGGACTGTCACGCATCCCAATCTCCCTCTTACCCTGTTTCCTCCCACCTCTTGTAGACAAACATCTTCATTGTTTTCTGGTTTATCTCTTTGAGTTTCTGTTTGTAAAGATAAGCATGTGTGCGTACACACACACACACACACACACACACACACACACACGTTTTCTTATCTTTTTTTCCTTAGGCAAAAGGTAGCATACTATATATGCTCTTTTGTACTTTGCTTCTATCACTTAATAATGTAGCTTGGAAATGACTCCATAGCTGTTCACAGAGAGCTTCCTCATTCTTTTTGGCATCTGTAGTGTACTCCATTGTGGAGATAAACAATAGTTAATTCAACCAATCTCCTATGATTGATCGGTAATCAGTGACAATTTCATTTGTCCCATCTGTGTCTTTTTAAAAAATTGTGATAAAATACACATAACATAAAAATTACTGTTAACCATTTTGAAGTATATAATTCAGTGGCATGAAGTACATTCACATTGTTGTGCAACCACCATCACCATCATCTCCAGAACTCTTTTAATCTTACAAAACTAAAACTCTGTCCCCATGAAACCATAACTCCCCATTCTCCCACCCCCAACCCTGGGCAACCACCACTCTACTTTCTGTCTCTATGAATTTGACAACTCTAGGTACCTTGTGCAAATGGAATCAAACAATATGTGTCCTTCTGTGTCTGGTTTATTTCAGTCAGCATAATGCCCTCAAGTTCCATCCATGTTGTAGCATGTGTCAGAATTTCCTTCCTTTTTAAGGCTGAATAATGTTCCGTCTTCTGTCCCTCTTAAAAATGAACTTTTCCCCTATTTGAATTGGGTTGAACTGTAAGAAATGCAAAAAGTGAGCAATTGTACTGAGCTGTATAGTCTGCTGTGTCTAGCTGGGGAGTTATTATCTTAATTATGTGCAGAAAATTTGTAGTGTGTAATCCTTTCACCTAAAAAACTACTGACGAAAGAATTGATAATGTATGCTCCCCTCCCAGGAGATGGGGAGCAATTCCCACCTTCCTCCCTCTTGAGGGTGGGCTAGGCTTAGTGACTTACTTCCAAAGTAAAGAGTCTGGAAGGAGAAAAATAGTAGCTTTACAGTGGAGAAAACTGGCAGACACACCTTGACTGGGTGATCAAGGTGAATGTTATCCGTGATGAGTCATGAGGAGGTCAGGCACCTTGAAATGATGTGGTAAGAAGAGCACCTCACTTCTGTGGGGTTATTCCCCAAACCTATAGCCCCACTCTAATCACAGACACACAAAAAACATCAGAGAAACCCAGCCTGGGGGACATTCTACATGATTCCTGACCTGTACTTCTTAAGACTGTCAAGGTCTTGAAAAACAAGGAGATTGAAGACCCTTTACAGACCAGAGGAGACCAAGGAGGCATCAAGACTAAATGCCATGTGGTCCCTGGATGGAATCCAGGGACAGAGAGAGGACATTAATGGGAACACTGATGAAATCCAAACCAAGCCTGGAGTTCAGTTAGTAGTAATGTCTCACTGTGAGTTTCTTAGTGACAAATACACCACAGTTATGTAAGATGCTATCAGTAGGGGAAACTGGGAGAGGGTATGGGGGTATATGCCGTACTATCTTTGCAACTTCTCTTTAATTCAAAAATTATTCCAAAATAGAAAGTTTATTTTGGAAAACTGCTAAAGATCAGAGAGCTGGTACATTGGCTCTCGGTATATTGAATAATACAAACATTTGTTAAATAATGGTGAGGAACATTCTGACCAGAAATTTTAAAATATATATTTATTTATTTATTTGGTTGCCCTGGGTCTTAGTTGTGGCAGGCGGGCTCCTTAGTTGTGGCATGTGAACTCTTAGTTGCGGCATGCATGTGGGATCTAGTTCCCTGACCAGGGATTGAACTCAGGCCCCTTGCATTGGAAGCACAGAGTCTTAACCACTGCGCCACCAGGGAAGTCCTTTGACCAGAAATTTTTTGAAGTAGAAAATATTATTTTTTTTGGCCGTGAGGCTTTCAGAATCTTTGAACCCCGGCCACCACAGTGAAAGCACCGAGTCCTAACCACTGGACCACCAGGGAGTTCCCTGCGGGGAACCAAGTCTTGAAGACTAGTCTTCAGGCTCACCCACGTTAAAGCGTGTGTCAGAGCTTCATTCCTTTGTAAGGCTGAATAATCTTCAGTGTGGTGAACTTTCATATGGAACTTTCTCCACAGTTTGGACAGCCAGTCAGATGCTGTCAAAACTTTATAAGTTGGGACTTCCCTGGTGGTCCAGTGGGTACGAGTCTGCGCTCCCAATGCAAGGGGCCTGGGTTCACTCCCTGGTTGGGGAACTCGATCCCACATGCATGCCGCAACTAAGAGGTCACACGCCGCAACTAAGAAGTCCACATGCTGAAAGTAAAAGATCCTGCATGCCACAGAGAAGATCCCACATACTGCAACTAAGACCCCGCGCAGCCAAAATAAATAAATAAATAAGTAAATAAAAATAAATCTTAAAAAAAAAAAACTATAAGTGTTGGACATAACACACACCTGGGGCCTAGTTCTTAAGACATGGATTGGCACCACTCATAGACTTTTGGGGTTGATTGGTCTGGGGTGTGGCCTGGAGAGTCGGTGGGTTCCAAGCTCCCAGGTGATTCTATTTTGCAGTCAAGGTTGAGAACTGCAGACCTGGGGCCTGCTCCTGAGAGTCCCTGAGGGCAAGGGAGCAAGAGTCAGGGAAGGCTCCCTGGAGGAGGCAGTATCCAAGCAGAGAGGAGGCCTTAGGGAAGGCATGGGATAAAGAGCCACATGGAGGGTGGGAAGGAACAGGCCTGACACCCCTGGATGCCAGTTGGTATCTTTTGGGTGCAAACAAGAGAAAAATGCAGTCCAAACAGTCATGCGTGCAAAGGGAGTTTACTGGTGTCTCACCTGGAAGCTGGTTGGCAACACAGGACCTCGGCCCCACCCAGGTCTCCCTAGATCAGAATCTTCATGTTAACATCATCACCCAGGTGGTGGTGTCTTTGCACCTCAAGGTTTGAGAAGCATGGCTTTAGACGATGGAAAACTGAAACTTGGAACAGAATATTCTGGCTAACCAGGGGTTTTTCTACAAGCTGACACAGTAATTGTACCTGCAGATCTTGTCTGCAGATTTTCAAGCCTTTGCATACAAATCCCAGGAATGTTACTCATTTGGCTCCAAGCAAGGAGCAGGCACATGGCGCATCGTCACATGTGGGCCCCTGGGAATCCGAGGGGACCTGGGCTGACACCTGGATTTTCTTAGGTTCATCCTCCTATAGGAACATGACTTAGTTGTCTCGGATCTAAGCATATTGTGTTGCATGAGTGTTTGGCTCCTGGGAGGAGCTGGGCTAATCAGTATAAGAAGAAAATCAATTTTTAATTGATCATTTGGAATTGTTTATTTCCATACCTGTCTCTGATCATTGGTCTCTGTGCTCATTTCCTACAGGACAAGAAGTAATGAATTATCCATTCCATGTGTGTTAAAAGAGTCAGCCGATTCTCGTTGTTCACAGTAGTTAAGTCTCTAAACTCACTGTGAACACTGAGTCAGGGAATCAGTCCTGGGGAAACACAGGGTCAGGTTCCTGCGAGCCTCTGGTCACAAAATTTTGTCAACTGATCAATACATAACCTTGTTTTGTGAGAGTCTCTGTTTAAAGGCACCTTATTTTACATATATTGTTGGGTCATTATCATTGAACTCAAGGCCCACAGCACTATAACTCCCACCTGAATGAAGCTTATGTAACACGGGTATTTTCTCTGTGGGGCCCGTCACAGCCTTCACATGCTTAGGACACTAAGCCATCACTTCTGCATTTTCGTGCCATTTTAAATGGTGCAACTATCAACAAATACTCAAAAATTAGCAAAAAGGTGGCATGAAAGAGACCTGGAAGACACACTTACTCACAGTATGAGAGCTGAAAACTCACTGTGATCAGGAGACATGTTTTTTGCTGCTCTGCTTGTCTGTGAATGACCTCAAAAATGTCCAATATTAGGGAGTTCCCTGGTGGTCTAGTGGTTAGGATTTGGCATTTTCACTGCCGTGGCCTTGAAATAGGAGGGAAGCAGTCAGGGTACAACCTTTGAAAGAATGATATAGCCTGAAGACATGACATAAACTGATTAAAACCAAATGGGTCCAAGATGGCGGACAAGTCAACTTCCACTAGACCTTGAGCCTCAGTATACGCTCACTGTAACACATCAGCAAGCTAAATGACACACCCACAGGCTCCATGACTGTTCTAAGGCGACCATAAGGATCAAAAAGTGAGCGGTGGCCCAATTCCTGGAAATCCCCGCCCCTTTGCAAAATAGCTGGAGTACTCCTCCCACTCATTAGCCTACGAAATTACCCACCCCTATAAAAACTGACAACTCCATACCCTGGTCCCTTTCTCACCGTCTGAGATGGCCCACACTCTGTGGAGTGTGTTTTTCTCTAAATAAATCCACTTCTTACCTATCATTTTGTCTCTCACTGAATTCTTTCTGCGACGAGACATCAAGAACCTGAGTTTCATTAAGTCCTGAAACCAGATGTGTGATCTCAGTTGGAAGACTGTAGGTTTTGGCTGGGTTCAAGTCCTGGAGGCGTGGGTTCAAGTCCCAATCAGGGTTTTGGCCGGGTATGAGTCCCAGCTGCGTGGGTTCAAGTCCCAATCTGGGTTTAGGATGGGTTCGAGTCCCGCACAGGCACGTGGGTTCAAGTCCCAATCTGAGGTGCATGGTTTCAGCCTACGTTCAACCCAGGTTCAATCTTCTGGTTGGGGAACTGAGATTCCACAAGTCACGTGGTGAGGCCAAAAAAAAAAAAAAAAGCATCCAATATTGCTTTTGTGGTTATAAATAAATTTTAGCAAGTAGGTGAGTTCGCAAATATGGAATCTGCCAATAATGAGAACTGACTTCCCATACTTGGAGGAAAAACAGTTTTTACCATCATGAATTCCAGCTGAGAAGTCTGGAAGTTGAAGGCTAAATAATTTTGGAAGGCTGATTCTTTTTTTTTTTAATGGCTGATTTGGGCAAATAAATGCCAGCCAATGGGGAACAGTGCCAGCACAAGCCCCGTTTTTGCTCTATTGCCACTGCTGCTCCCTAACCAGGGGCAGCTCAGTCTGCCACCCCCACTGGATGGACCTCCCCCTGCCACTGCCCACCTCATCGAGAGACGCTCAGAGATCAGGACAATGCCAGGCAGTGGGAAGGCTCCAAAAATCATGTGACACGTGAATGTACTTATGAATGAGCGCAGATAACCTGTCCACACGGGTGTCGGTTTTCCTACTATTGGAAAAAAACCCAACAAAAGAATTTTTTAAAAGACTAGGACAAAAGGAAGAAAGAAGAAACCTCTTACAGAACCTTGCCTCCTTGACTGCATCCCTCGAGTAGAAAGGAACACACTGAGTCTCACCAGCCCTTTCTCTGAAACCCAGTGTCTGAGGGAGCGGAAGGTCGGTTATCCTAAAATCTGATAAAGAATCTAATATTCAAAACAGCTCAGTTATGTGCACAGCCTTGAAAGGAGACACAAGCCAGATGTTCCCAAGATACGCCGGAATTATTTTGTTATCTTAAGGAGACAGTAATGTTTTTGAAGAGTGATGGGGTAAGACAGCCGAAGATTTTCTGTCCTTCGAATGTATATTTATAATCACTCCCAGTCTCAGTCATTCTGTTGCTCCTCTCAAAGGCATCCGCAACAAGACCAGGAATAAATGCAGGCACTCCTTCAGGCACTTGTCAAATCCAAGGGACACAGGTGGGAACTCCGCACATTACGCCCCTCCCCTGCAGCTGGGAGAGCCGAGAATGGCAACCCACTGGGACCGTAAGAGAGGGTGCAGCTTCCCACGCAGGAATTGATGATTATGAGGAACAAGAGCCATCAATGGTTGGGTTGAGCTTTTCCTCCAGAATTCAGCTCCATCTACCTGTCACAAAAAACTGAATTTATTTTTCAGGAAGACTCAGCAAGATTTCTTTCTAGCAAAGACCTGGAAAATCAGGGTGATTAAAAAGCATTTACTGGGCTTCCCTGGTGGCGCAGTGGTTGAGAATCTGCCTGCCAATGCAGGGGACACGGGTTCGAGCCCTGGTCTGGGAAGATCCCACATGCCACAGAGCAACTGGGCCTGTGAGCCACAATTACTGAGCCTGCGCGTCTGGAGCCTGTGCTCCGCAACGAGAGAGGCCGCGATAGTGAGAGGTCCGCGCATCGCGATGAAGAGTGGCCCCCGCTCGCCGCAACTAGAGAAAGCCCTGGCACAGAAACGAAGACCCAACACAGCCATAAATAAATAAATAAAATTAAAAAAAAAAAAGAACCCGTATAATTAAAAAAAAAAAAAAGCATTTACTGCAGATGTTTTTACCAGCTGTGATAAAGGCAACCAGTGCAAAAGATTCCCAAGTAGCAGCATCTATGAGACAAATATAGTCTTAAAGGACAGATATCAGAACTTCCCAGGGTACCTGTCCCCCAGGTATCACTAAGCAGGTCAGACTCATGCTGATGGTGGAAGTTACTTGATCGAGGGGTACAAACACATGTGGCATTTTTATGGAGTGTGTACCATTCCCTGTTTCTCATTCTGAATCTCTTTACCTGAATCTCTTCTATAGATCCCTGGAAAGGGGGTGGGCTTCCTGGATCCCTGAGAGAGGGCACATAAGGAAAAGATGGAGCTATTTAAAGGAAACAATACACACTATTTATTTATATAAGTCTGTGAGCAAATTGCAACCTGTGCAGTTGAGGCAAATTATGTATAGACTGTCTACTGCTACATGTGAGTACCTGTAGTTTATAGATTGCCCTTGGGAATCTTGGATTTGAGACCAGGCAGCTCGGATTTCGATAGATAACTCCGGCACTCTTCTTCCCTGTGGCCAGCAGCCTGTCCCATCCATACGTTGCATGTAATTCTTTGACTTTCACAGGATAAAGGGGCATTCTTTCACAATGAAGCCGTCTCAGATAGAATCTATGTGTTCTACAGTGATTTCAGAGTTAGTTGGGAAAGAAATTTTTCTTTTCCTTTTTTTTCTTTTTTTTTTAAGCTGAGAACACAACTGCCAATGCAGCCTTTACAAAATAGGACATTGCCAGAAACAAAAATATTTAGGTGTTTCCCTTACAACGCATTTATGTAGGAAGGATCTGGATGTCTAAGGAAATATAATTAGAACATAGTTTTATTTATGTGTTTATTTATTTTTGGCCACACTGTGCTGCTTGTGGGATTTTAGTTTCCCAACCAGGGATCGAACCTGGGCCCTCGGCAGTGAGAGCGCAGACCCCTAACCACTGGACCACCAGAGAGTTCCCAGCACATAATTTTAAGAATGCAATAGAACTTAATAAATCTCAGAAATGGCTAGGATAATCCAGTGTCCTGTAAATAAAGCTGAGCCCGCATTTAATGAGGCTAGAAAGTGACTAAGTCCTATCTGTTGTGTGGCAGGGATAGTTTCAGAGACGGGAGCTTTGGGGACGGCCCCCGAAGAGGGTGTCCTGGGGCCTTTCCCTTGATCTCGGGCAGAAGCTCCCACAGAGTCCTGGCAATACAGCAATATTGTGATGGTAGGTGTTATGATCATGGGCAAGAGATAGGGCAGCCAGACTGAGCCGGAGTGCAGAGGGACATGCCACCCACACGCCACGGACCTGGGGAGCAGGGGCCTACCTACCCCAAAGAGGCAGGAGAGAGAATAGACCAAGGATGTGGCATCAGTTGCCCTGACTTTGCACCTTCCTTCACCATTTGCTTGGGGCCTGGATACAAATGACAATCCTCCTGAACCTCTGCTTCCTCACTCGTAATCAAGCGGGTGATACTTACAGGGTATGTCCCGAGGTCATTCTGTGGCTCCAATGAGTAATGTTGTGGAAGGCTTCGTTTTAAACATTTGGGGCAGAGGCAGCCGTTGGTACATCAGGTTAAAAGTGTCAACAAAATTACCCCAGTGGGTGTTGCCTGTACTTGGGTTGAATAGTGTCCCTGCACCCACAAAATGCATGTCCAATGGGAACCCCAAAATGTGACCTTATTTGGAAATGGGGTCTTTGCAGATGTAATCAGTTCAGATGAGGTCATACTGGACTAGGGCGGGCACTAAATCCAATGACTGGTGTCCTTATAAGGAGCCCCGTGGGGACACAGACATACACAGAGGTAGGGGACCATGTGACAACGGAAACGAAGATGGAAGCGTTGCAGCTACCAACCTAGGATTGTCCAGGACTGCCTGCAGCCCCCAGAAGCCGGAAGAGGCAGGGAAGGATTCTGCCCTAGAGCCTTGGGAGGGAGCGTGGTACTGTGACACCTTGATTTAGGACTTCTGGCCTCCAGGACTATGAGAGAAGACACTGCTATTGTTTTAAGCCCCCCAGTTTGTGGTGATTTGTTACAGCAGCCTCAGGAAACAAACACAGTTGTCCAAAAGGGTTAAACAGTTCCGCCAACCAGATGACAGATCCCCATGTCCCTGGGGACACACCTTTGCCCTCCTGCCTCCTGCACAAGCGAAAGCTTCAAGGTGACAGCAGATGGGACTGAAGCCCAAGAACAAACCTTCGGATTGGTTTCCAGAATAAGCAGGGACTTCGTTTTATTTACAGCATCTGCGTCAGTGCTTGGCACACAGTAGGAACTGCAGGTTTCTTTTCTTTCTTTTTTTGTTTTTCTAATTTTTATTGGAGTATGGTTGCTTTACAATGTTGTGTTAGCCTTCACTGCACAAGGAAATGAATCATCCATACACATACAGATATCCCCTCCCTTTTGGACTTCCCTCCCATTTAGGTTACCACAGTGCATTAGGTAGAGTTCTCTGTGCTTTACAGTATGTTCCCATCAGTCGTCTATTTTATACATAGTTATCAATAATGTATATGTGTCAATCCCAGTCTCCCAACTCCTCCCTCGCCACACCTTTCCCCCTTGGTAGCCATACATTGTTCTCTACCTCTATGTTTCTATTTCTGCTTTGCAAATAAGATCATCTAGGAACTGCAGGTTTCTTGAATGAATGAAAGCCTGAGGATGGAGAACAAG
Organism: Eschrichtius robustus; assembly: GCF_028021215.1. Classification (NCBI taxonomy): domain Eukaryota; kingdom Metazoa; phylum Chordata; class Mammalia; order Artiodactyla; family Eschrichtiidae; genus Eschrichtius; species Eschrichtius robustus. The sequence goes on along the minus strand of NC_090839.1, from coordinate 52,774,118 downwards.
ATAAATAAGTATTGCTGCTATCCAAGTGGAGGGCAACAGGCTAAATAAATATATAGTCTATAGACAAAATGATTACGAATGTCATGAAATACCATGAAGGAAATGCATAGCATGCTAACATACAAAATGATGGAGAGACCTAGGACAGAGTCGCAGGGTGGCCAGTCGAGCAAACTAAGAAACAGAGAGGTTAAGCAACTTGCCCAAGGGCACACAGCCATCCTATCCTCTAACTCAGCCAGAATTATCAATCTACATTCGAACCTGATCAATAGAGGCTTAGGACTTTTATTGTCTTCTTCACCAACCCCCCATGCAAATAAAATCAAGGCCAAATTCTTAAGATAAAAAAGTCACTTTGATTTTGATAGGTTATTTGGTTCAAATGGAGGGAACTGAACTTCCACTGCCAGAGTCCTGGATTAGTAAATTATTAGTCATTTTCTCTATTAAATATGTGCTTGGATTCCTTAAAAAAGGCTTTCTAACCCCTCAGTAATTCACACGCTTGTAAATCCTAAGCCAGAAAGTCAGCAAAGGAGTTAATAACTTACTAAAGTGACAGAGTAAAAATTTAGATTAAATATCACAGTGTCTCTCACATTTGCTTCCTTGCATTAGAACCTACAATCTTACTATTTTACACGTTTCAACATTCAACTGCGAGCAAGTGCAGCCATTGGATGAGGGAAAGAATTAGTACCTTTACAGCTCCCTACTTGTATTGCCACTAGTCTGACAAAAAAAAATTAAATTACAGGTCTTCTCATTTTGCTTTATGTATTTTTCTTGTTTGAAGTATAGAGAAATGTTATTTCACCAGCGGTAACAGCACATGGCATAAATACAACTTTATATTTTTGGTACCTTGCAGTGCGATTCTGATCAATCTTTAAGGTTAAGATTTTACTTGGTAAAATTTCTCAAATAATTGTAATAGATTTTTAAGAGGCAAAATAAATAATTGAATAAAATTCATGTCTACAATGCATCTAGAATGGATGAAAACAATATGAGCTCTCATAGGAAAATGGTGTTAATCTTGAACAAATTACTTTGTGAGTTATTAGATAGTACAGGGACCCCCCGCCCACACACACACATCCCATTTGTGTTATCAGCAAATTTTGAATTGACTCTCTTTGGGAACATTAACCACAGTAAAAATGGTCTGGACAAAGTGTATTAGTAAAATCTCTTTATTAATTAAAAAAGGAAAAAAGGTAATTGTATTCTCTGCCAGGTCGCTTAAATCACTTGCTACTTGCAGATTCTTGCAGCTGCTTGAGATTTGCTCAGATCTTTGGGAAAACTAGTTGAAGACAAACAAGTGTGAGCCAGCAGTAAACAATTCAGAGTGTACCTGCTGGAGGGTTGAAGAGCTGTTACTTTGTGGAGAGAATCTGCTGAAACACCCCCAGACCATGCCCCTCAACCCCCACCCTACTCCCACCTGGTGATTGTTTTCCAAAGCTACCTGAGCGTCCACAGCTCCTCACTGAAGCCAGCAGTGAGTCGAGCAGGAGTTTGTGGGAGAGAGGATGGAGGGTGTCTCAATCTCGGCATTATTGACATTTGAGGTTGGATTCTTTATCATGGAGGCTGTCCTGTGCCCTGTAGGATGTTTAGAAGCATCCCTGTCCTCTACCCCCTAGGTGCCAGTAGCACCGGAACCCCTCAGCTGTGACAACCAAAAGTCTCCAGACGTCTCCAAATGTCCCCTTGGGGGGCAGAATTGCCATCCTCTCCTTGAAAGCCACTGTGCTAACTCAATCAGGCCAACTTTGGGGGCATGTGCCACATGAGCAAATAAAACTACAGGCCACCTGGTTAAAACTGAGTTTCAGATAAACATTGAATAATTTTTTAGTGTAAGTATGTCCCAAATATTACATGGTCCAGCCTGGGCATCCTGTATTTTATCTGGCAATGCTAGGTGGACTTGGGGAGAAATAGGACACTGAAATGAGCCCCGTTACGGAGCCAAAGTAGTCATCGATTCTGAAACAATCCAAAGATTAGATTAAATCCAAAGTAATTTCCAGAAGGTAATTTCCATCTCTTAGCTCCTGTGTTAGGACTGAATGCAATAAAATGTTTGTGACGGAACTGAAAGTGTCCTTAAGATGTGTTCCCTTTTTAGGTAGTTTGAAAAGATAATCCAATTTTATGATTTTATAAAACCACTACTGCTAAACATTTACTTACATGTCTACACATTTTACTTTTTTGTGCAAGTGAATTTATAAGTGAATTGGGTTCACTGATTTTTATTCTTTGAGTCCAGACTACTTTTAAAAAGATACAGTTATTGGAAAATAGTCTGGGTGAATTTTTTCTTTTTAAAATAAAAATAAAACATAACAAACTGTTTATGGTTTTAAAAAAAGTAAAACAATATAGAAATGTATAAAGTGAAAAGTGAAAGTCCCCTCTCCCACTATCTCTGATGCCCTAGACCTATTTCTGGAGATAACCACTATCAACAATTTCTGATAAATTATTGTGTTCTACCAGAAATTTTCTATACATAATCAAGCAAATAAACACACCTGCCCTTCTGTGGTGGGCGGCCTTTGAGATGGTTCCCAGTGACCCGGAGTCCTGGTATTCATGCCGGGGTCATCCTCGCCCCTTGAGTGTGGGCAAGATTCTGCTCTGTAGAATGCAGCCAAGTTGAGGGATATACTTCCATGATTAGACTACAAAAGACTGACTTGCGTCTCGTTAGCAGACTCCATTCCTCTCAGTGTTTAATCTTTCATGAAGCAAGCTGCCCTGTTGGGGAGGTCTCCCTGGCACGGAGCTCAGGCCCTCAATCCAACAGCCCTGGAGGGACCGAATTCTGCCAACCACCACGTGAGTCTGGAAGTGGATTCTTTCCCAGTTGAGCCTTCAGATGAGACCTTAGCCCTGGATGACACTTTTTTTTTTTTCTTTTAATTTTATGTATTTATTTTTGGCTGCGTTGGGTCTTTGCTGCTGCGAGGGCTTTCTCTAGTCTCTAATTGCGGCAAGTGGGGGCTACTCTTCGTTGCGGTGCACACGCTTCTCATTGCAGTTGCTTCTCTTGTTGCGGAGCATGAGTTCTAGGCAGGCGGGCTTCAGTAGTTGTGGCATGCAGGCTTCAGTAGTTGTGGTTCATGGGCTCTAGAACGCAGGCTCAGTAGTTGTGGTGCATGGGCTTAGTTGCTCCGCAGCATGTGGGGTCTTCCCAGACCAAGGATCAAACCCGTGTCCCCTGCATTGGCAGGCGGATTCTTAACCACTGTGCCATCAGGGAAGTCCTGGATGACACCTTGATTGCAATCTTCTGCAAGACCCCAAGTGGAGGACCCCCCTAAGGAATGCCCAGATTCCTGACCCACAGAAACTGTGATGATAAATGCAGGTTGCCTTAAGCTGCTAAGTTTTGTGGTAGTTAGTTACGTAGCAATAGGTAACTGGTTGCTAGGTAAACTTCCTTTTACACAAATGGGATTTGACCCTCCAAGCTGTTTTGACTGCTCTGAGAAATAAGGAACAAGAGCTGGTCTAAAAGGAGAAACACCAGAACAAGGAGTAAGGAGTCAAAGTTGATGATTTCTTGATCACTAAGTATCACAGTCCAGCTGTGGTATCAGGGATGGATCGGGTACACAGCAGTGCCCTTGTTTAACTGCATTTTTTAAAAATTAATTAATTAATTTATTTATTTTTGGCTGTGTTGGGTCTTCGTTTCTGTGCCAGGGCTTTCTCTAGTTGCGGCAAGCGGGGGCCACTCTTCATCGCGGTGCGCGGACCTCTCACTATCGCGGCCTCTCTCGTTGCGGAGCACAGGCTCCAGACGCGCAGGCTCAGTAATTGTGGCTCACAGGCCCAGTTGCTCTGTGGCATGTGGGATCTTCCCAGACCAGGGCTCGAACCCGTGTCCCCTGCATTGGCAGGCGGATTCTCAACCACTGCACCACCAGGGAAGCCCCTAACTGCATTTTTTTATGCAACAATAACTTGTTGCCCTAAAGGTGTGGGGAGATATGAAGTGAGTATCAAGTTACAATCTAACATTTAGGAATAAGTGCAAAAAGGCAATTAAAACCAGAGAAGGGCCCAAAGCAAGACCTTTCAGCGCTGAGTCAGAAACCTGGGAATGATAAAGATTTCTGTGAGCTTCGCTCATTGTGAGTTACTTAGTACTTCTATGGAACCATTATTGCAGCAGCTAACACGTGGGATCACGTGTCTGAGTAAAATGAAACATCACAAATATCTAGGTGTCAATAACTTTAAATATGGAATAACTTCCCCTGTTTTATTGACATTTTTACTACAGGTTTTTTGATATAATGATCTCAATATTTTTAAAGAGCACTTTTACAGGGGTTCTCAAAGTGCCCACTGTCACAGTTTCCTGGCAAAATGTCAGAACATCAAGAGCCGAGCCTTTAAACCTGAGTTTCAGCCTATCCTAACCCTGCTTTTGCTAGTAACACAGAGCTTTAATTTACGGAGAGAAACCAAGCCCTTCAAAACATCATAGCTCTGGGAGGATCCCACATGCCGCGGAGCAACTAAGCCCGTGAGCCACAACTACTGAGCCCACGTGCCACAACTACTGACGCTCACGTGCCTAGAGCCTGTGCTCCGCAACAAGAGAAGCCACTGCAATGAGAAGCTTGAGCACCGTAACGAAGAGTAGCCCCCGCTCAACACAACTGGAGAAAGCCTGCATGCAGCAATGAGGACCCCATGCAGCCAAAAATAAATAAATAAATAAATTTATTTAAACAAAAATCATAGTTCAATTTGTTTCTGTCTTACAAACCAGCAATGTGTTTCTAAAACACACTGGTTGCCACTCAAGCCCTTCAAACGCAATTACTCTCCACTTTGTATAATCGATGCATTTCAGCCATGTTGACCGTAAAGCAATTCCTTTATAGAAACCATTGGTTTTTATGAATTTTTTTTATGAATTATGGTTTTCTCAGGGTATATGCCCAGTAGTGGGATTGCTGGTTCATATGGTAGTTCTATTTTTAATTTTTTAAGGAACCTCCATATTGGTTGTATCAATTTACATTCCCACCAACAGTGCAGGAGAGTTCCCTTTTCATCACACCCTTTCCAGCATTTATTGTTTCTAGATTTTATAATAATGGCCATTCTGACCGGTGTGAGGTGATACCTCATTGTAGTTTTGATTTGCATTTCTCTAATAATTAGTGATGTTGAGCATCTTCTCATGTGCATCTTGGCCATCTGTATGTCTTCTTTGGTGAAATGTCTATTTAGGTCTTCTGCCCATTTTTTAATTGAATTGTTTGTTTTTTGATATTGAGCTCCATGAGCTATTTATATATTTTGGAGATTAATCCTTTGTCCATTGTTTCATTTGCAAATATTTTCTCCCTTTCTGAGGTTTGTCTTTTCGTCTTGTTTATGGTTTCCTTTGCTGTGCAAATGCTTCAAGTTTAATTAGGTTCCATTTGTTTATTTTTGTTATGTGGCACATATATACAATGGAATATTACTCAGCCATAAAAAGAAACTAAGTTGAGTTATTTGTAGTGAGGTGGATGGACCTAGAGTCTGTCATACAGAGTGAAGTAAGTCAGAAAGAGAAAAACAAATACCATATGCTAACACATATATATGGAATGTAAAAAAAAAAAAAAGATACTGATGAACCTAGTGGCAGGGCAGGAATAAAGATGTAGACATAGAGAATGGACTTGAGTACACGGGGAGGGGGAGGGGGAAGTTGGGGCAAAGTGAGAGTAGCATCGACATATATACGCTACCGAATGTAAAATAGTTAGCTAGTGGGAAGCAGCAGCATAACACAGGGAGATCAACTCGGTGCTTTGCAATGACCTAGAGAGGTGGGATAGGGAGGGTGGGAGGGAGGCTCAAGAGGAAGGGGATATGGGGATATATGTATGCATATGGCTGATTCACTTTGTTGTACAACAGAAACTAACACAGTATTCTGAAGCAATGATACTCCAATAAAGATCTATTAAAAAAAATCTTTACGGACACTTACATTTGAATTTCATATAATTCCCACATGTCATGAAATATTATTCTTCTTTTGATTTTTTTCAACCATTAAAAAATGTAAAAACTATCGTATGGTTCTCTAGTCAAAAAAAAACACATGGTGACCAGATTTAGTCCATGGGATAGAGCTTGTCAACCCCTGATCTAGATGGCACATTTTGTTCTCCCAGCTCCCAAAACTCTTTCTTCTGGGTCTGGATATTTTCAATGTCTTTTAGAGTTGGATTGCACAGTTACATATTTGCAGAAGGTGCAAACATGTAAAAGATTATTTTTTTCCGTTCATTAACCTGGACTTAAAAAAAAAATCCCACCTGTCCTTTGTTTTTTTACTGGTGAATTTAGTCCATTTACATTAATTGTCATTATTGACATACCTGGACTTGTTCCTACTATCATTTCAGTTTATCTTTTCTATTTCCTTTTAGTCCTTCCTTACTTAAAAAATGGATGTCAATATTTCCCCCACAATAATATAAGACTTTAGCACACCCTCATTCCTTGGTCTTCTCCCATCCCATGATGTTGGTAACTTTTAATTCTGTCTTATTGTGGATATATTTTCTCTATTTATCTAAACTTAGAGATATCTAAAGAACAACAATAATATTTTTCAAGGAATTTTAGCATCTGTACTTCCTATATCTTTGTAGCTTCTCTTGTGGTTTCTTTCCTCTTATTTAAATACTTCATCCCAAACAATTTTGCTTGGGTCTTGTGTCTGAAAGCTTCTGAGGCCTGTATGTCTTTAGAATATTTTTATCACATCCTCATTTTTTGAAAGCAGTTTGACTGATTACAAAGTTCTAAGTTATTTTCCTTTAATATTTTGAAAATACTATTCCATTGTCCTTTCCTTTTTTAGGCTTGCAGTTTCACTGTTGCAACATTTATTACAAGGTCCTGGTAGTGATCTTTTAAAATTATTAATATTGAGATATGATTCATATACCATAAAATTCACCCTTTCAAACCACAATTCAGTGATTTCTAGCATATTCACAAAATCATGCAACCATCACCACTCTCTAATTCCAGAACATTTTTATCATGCAAAAAAGAAACCCTGTACTTATTAGCAACCAATCCCTGCTTCCTCCTACCCCCAGCCTCCAGCAACCACTAATCTAATTTCAAAACGACTACGTTGGGACTTCCCTGGTGGTCCAGTGGTAAAGAATCCGCCTTACAATGCAGGGGACATGGGTTCCATCCCTGGTCAGGGAACTAAGATCCCACATGCCACGGGGCAACTAAGCCTGAGCGCCACAACTACTGAGCTCACGTGCCTCAAACTAGAGAGCCTGCATGACGCAAACTACAGAGCCCACGTGCTGTGGAACCCGCACGCCACACGCCACAACTAGAGAGAAGCCCGCGTGCCGCAATAAAAAGTTCCCGCGTGCCTCAACGAAGATCCCGCGTGCCACAACTAAGACCCGAAGCAGCCAAAAATAAATTAGTAAGTAAATAAGTAAATAAAATAATTTTAAAATCTTAAAAAAAAAAAAGACTATGTTTTTGCCTATCTGGACATTCCATATCCAGAAAACCATGCTCATTCTCCACCCCATTAAACAACCTCGCAGATCAAGTCTTTACCATCTTTTCCTCTTAGGGGTTGTATTGTGTCTCAGTCCTAAGCCCCAGCACCTCAGAATGTGACCTTATTTGGAAATAGGGTCATTGCAGATTGAGCCCTAATCCAATATGACTGGTGTCCTTATAAAAAGGGGGGATTTGGGTACAGTTAGTCACACACAGAGGGAAGACGATGTTAAGATGCAGGGTGAAGATGGCTTTGTGACTGGAATCTACGAGCCGAGAAACACCAAAGACTGCAGCAAACCCAAGAAGCTGGAAGAGGCAAGGAACCCTGGAGCCCTCAGAGGAAGCACGGCCCTGTGGCACCTTGATCTTGATTTCCGGCTTCCGGAACTGTGAGACAGTACATTTGTGTTGGTTTAGCAACTCAGTTTTTTGGTTATGCAGCCACGGGACAGAGACCCTTCTCAGACTGTCCTCCTCCAGCGGGGTCCTGGGGGGAGCAGCGGGAGAGCAGCTGCTCTGCTCATGTCTCACAAGCGCTGGGCTTTGGGGCCCTCCTGATTCTACCTGGGGACACCTGGACCAGAAGTGTGGGGCCCCTCAAGCGCAGGGAGCAGGCAGGCACTGCTGTTCCAAAGGTGGTGGTGGGTAGAGGCCAAAGAGGAGCTCACCGCTCCCCTGTTCTTACCTCTAAGGCCACGGGCTGCTTCTGTGCCAGAAGATTCAAACAGCCCTGTCACCCAGAAGCCCCTGTCACCCAGGTGTGCTCACAGGTTGTCCCTTTTGCCTCTCAAGCTCTTCCAGGGTTGATCAGGGGAGGGAGCCACTGCTGTGCTAATGCTACATCTTGGTCTGAACAATCCCACCCACCCATCATATATATATATTTTTTTGTTGGGCATTTTCTCTGTACCAGGTCCTGTGCCAGTCACTGGATACATACGAGGTAAAAATACAAGATATGCCAGCCTTCAGGTTGCCCACAGCCTGGTGAGGGAGCCAGGAACACGTTTCAAGAATAGAAAGTAAACCAGTCACTCCCCACTCACACTCTGGATTAAATCTCTTAGCTGCCCCTGCCTTCGGCCCCAGCGGCGTTCCATGCACCCCTCGTTCCCGGCATGCTAGTCCCTGGCCTTTCCTCAGTTCCTTGAACATATGCCAAGTGATGGAGGTAAAAGAAAACATTGTTTTAATTTTATAGATTAATTGAAACCCAGAGGGGTTACATAATGCACCACAAATAACTCACCTGAGGGATACTGAAGAGGGATTGAAACTCAGGCCATCTGTGGGGCGGAAATGGTTGGTTAACAACATCCCCTGCCCCGCCCCAATATCATTCCCCTCTTCTTTGATAACAGAAGCTTGAACTTTATCTGGGCACACTGCCACCTGCTTCCCTGGAAACCTTGTGTGGCTGTGTAGCTCCCTAAGCCCTGGGTATATGAGACACAAATCAAAGTGTGTGTAGTTCTTCCAGGAAATCTCCTGCAAAGGATGGGGGCCTGCCCTCTCCCCATGCCTCTTCTTTCATCTTGCCACTTGGAACACAGACTGGATAGCCTGGACCATGAGGATGGGACCACACTCTAGAGGTGGTAGAGCAAGAGCTGGAAAAAGCTTGGGTCCCCAACAGCTTTGCCAAGTAGCCCTAGAGTGTCTGCTTTGAACTTCAATGTGAGAAAGAAACAAACGTCCACCTTGTTTTAGCCTCTGTTATATATTTTTTTAACTCTTATTTGCAGTCAGGGTGGGCTTCATGGGTGCACCACTTTGCAGTGGCCCAGGCTCCCTCACTTAGAAGTGGCCCCTCCCCTTGGTTGACTGCCCTGCTGTTGCCATCTTGAAATTCTTAATGATATTTTAACAAGGGGCTCTGTGTTTTCATTTTGAACAGGGCCCTGAACATTCTGTAGCCGGTTCTGTTTGCAGCTGAACCGAATCCTAAATGATACAGTCTGACTCTGAAGCTCATACTCTTGCTGCTCTCTGGACAACTGTCCTCTGGGTTACCCAGGTCTAAGATCAACCTTCTGGGTCTGAAGTGTAGGGAACATGGGTTGTTTTTGCCTCTTAGTGTCCATTGGCCTTTCCATTAGAAGGACCCCCAATTTCCTTTGTGGTTGTGGGTTTGGGAGGGGCGACCCCACCTCAACTCCAGGGCTGGGAATCTGAAGTAGGCCCAAGACAATCAATGTTTTCCATTCCCTGGTCATAGGGTTGATTCAGGATGGGGACATTGACCCACTTGCAGCCAATGACAGGCAGACCTAGAACTTTTTTTAAATTGAAGTATAGTTGCTGTACAATGTTATATAATTTATAGCTGTACAATATAGTGATTCACAATTTTTAAAGGTTATACTCCATTTATAATTATTATAAAATATTGGTTATTTTCCCTATGTTGTACAATATACCCTTGTAGCTTATTTTATTCCTAATAATTTGTACCTCTTAATACCCTACCCCTATATCACCCCTCCCCTGTCCCTCTCCCCACTGGCAACCACTAGTTTGTTCTCTATATCCGTCTGCTTTTTTTTTGTTATATTCACTAGTTTGTTGTATTTTTTAGATTCCTCATGTAAATGATATTCTATTTGTCTTGTATCAAAAGTATTTGTCTTTCTCTTTCTGACTTATTTCACTTAGCATAATGCCCTCCAAGTCCATCCATATTGCTGCAAATGGCAAAATTTCATTCTTTTTTATGGCTGAGTAGTATTCCATTGTATATACATACCATCTCTTCTTTATCCATTCATCTGCTGATGGACACTTAGGTTGCTTCCATGTCTTGGCTGTTATAAATAATGCTGCTATGAACACTGGGGCACATGGGCAGACCCAGACCTTTTGTTTCATCTGTAGAGAAAAGGAGCTCCAACATGGATGCAGAGAAGCTAAAACCTGAGGACACCGTTTCCGCCCTTGGATGAAGTTTTCTCTCCACCTGGTCCCCGACCCTGACTTTCCAGTTACTAGAACCAATAAACTCCACATCCACCACTACCACCACTATCTTTTTCTTTAAAGCCATTTAAATTGTATTTTCTGTCACTTGCAATGGCAAAAGTCTCAATTAACTCAGAAAATTTTCACAGAGGGAAACCTTCACGCTAATGTCTTAATGAAAATATTAACAGGACTATCAGCTTTGCAGGGTTTTGATGTTTTGTTTTGTTTCTCAGCCACTTTAACACAGCAAATCATGTTTGGGAAAATGATCAAGATGCCTTTTAGGACCTGGGCAGCTAAGAGTCTGTCTAGACTCTCCTGCCTCCATATCACAGTGGAATAAAGAGTCTGTTTACCTAGAGTGTACTTTTAGGTCTTTAAGAAGGATACTCAGAGGTACACCAGATAAAAGATAAGTACAATGAACAGCATAAAAATTGTCAATTTTATTAAACAACCGTTTCTGCCATCCTCAAGAGGATAGGAAACTGGAAAATATCACAATTTTGACTTCTCTAAAATGTTTAGTCTCAAGTTGATATAATTCATAGAGCCAGTAAAATTTAATCTTTTTTGTGTGTCTGTGATAAAGTATACATAACATAAAATTTACCATTTTAACCATTTTTAAGTGTACAATTCAGTGACAGTAAATACTTTCACAGCATCTATAACCATCACCATTATCTATTTCCAGAACTTTATCATTATCCTAAACAGAACTCAGTCTTTATACTCTAATATTTTAAAATTACAACAAAGAACACTGATACAAGACAAACTTGATCCAACTGGGAAACGTTTCTATTTTAATAGGTTGACTCCTTCCTAAACACTGTGATAGCAAACCTATATTTATGCCAGAACTCTGGAAGCATTCACATAAGTAGGTAAAGGGTTTTCAGATGTTAATAATCTAAGATGCATCTTAGAGCTAGAATTTGAATCTGTCATTCCTAATACCTTTTCTTTTTTAAATTAATTAATTTATTATTTATTTTTGGCCATGTTGTGTCTTTGTTGCTGCACGCAGGCTTTCTCTAGTTGCGGCGAGCAGGGGCTACTCTTCGTTGCATTGCGCGGGCTTCTCATTGCGGTGGCTTCTCTTGTTGCGGATCACGGGCTCTAGGCGAGCAGGCTCAGTAGTTGTGGTTCATGGGCTCTAGAGCACAGGCTCAGTAGTTGTGGCGCGCGGGCTTAGTTGCTCTGCGGCATGTGGGATCTTCCCGGACCAGGGCTCAAACCCGTGTCCCCTGCATTGGCAGGCAGATTCTTAACCTCTGCGCCACCAGGGAAGTCCTTGTCATTCCTAATTTCTTACTCCCTATAACATTTTACTGTCTTGCCCAGTGGGTTAATAAATTAAAAATTGTATTAAAACTTATAAATCCAAGACGTACCCTGTATTAACATCTCCCCTCATAAAATTATTATTTAAAAGGGAATCTGTATGGAATCACTGTTGTAAACTTTAACATCTTTTCTCTCTAGTTATAGTTCAAAGAACATCATGTTTTCAACATGTTTTCAAGTTTTCCCCCTTACAATTGTAAAGAGACTGATACAATAAATATGTTTTGCTTAGTGGAGAGGTTGGCAAAACATAAATAAAAGGATATGACAGTCTTTTTTCCTATTAATCCGTGGCTTGAAGCCTTTGAAATAACTTGATCAGTGGTTGATATTGTGTGATATGGTGACCCCCAAATGCCTGTCAGTTCGCTGGCATGCCATTTTTCAACAGCACTGTGTAATTATGGTGGGCTTTATTGACATAATAAATGTGAGAGCACAGGTGGTATCCATTTCCATCTGTTTAATTGAAGAAATGAAAGATCTTTTAATATGGAGTTGACATGGAGAATTTGTCAAGCCACAATAAAATTTTGCAATAGCTGTGACCTTGGGGTCAGAAAATGACTGATCAAGAGGAAAAAATTTTTATGATATAGAAGTGACTATAGTGACTTATTTTATTCTTAGCTGTGAGGCTGGTGGAGAGAATGAACTGCTTCCCACCACCGTCTGTTCTAAAGCTGAGTAGGAAAACCTATACAAATATTGTCTGACGTCATAAGCTATCATTAAAATATGGTCAACCTCTATTTCAAGAATGCTGAAAAAAAAGCGAAGAGTCCTGGAATTCTACTATACTAGGTAGCCCTTTTAAGCTGACATCAGTGTGCACAAACACTAAGACATGAATAAAACGCATCGGTGATTTTCTTTGAAACAGTGCATGAGGCCACATACAGATAACTTTTTCTCATACAACTCAAGATGTAAATATCAAAAGAACATTTAATTTAAGGGCAAAACATAAAAAGTTGTGCAAATTCCAAGGATCTTTTTTCTAATTTTTACTTTATATTGGACTACAGTTGATTTACAATGTTGTGTTAGTTTCAGGTGTAACCAAGGATCTTTTAAAAAAAAAAAAAAGCTGACTGCTTTCGATCAATGAATTGGAACAGAACTTTGTGCCTTCTATTCATTGCCTCTCCGTCTTAGCTGTGGTAAGAATTAAATGACAGATGGCAAAGAAAACTTTGGTGTGTCTTTAAAGGTGATTCATGCTGGGAAAACTTGAATTTAAACAACAGATAATAATATGTGTTATAAGGGGTACCTTTTTTCTCCTCCTCTTCCATAAACCAGAACTTTTAGGATGGTATAGAAATTTCTGGAAGTTCTCTGCAGACTTGAAGTGTTGGGTTTTCCAATGCCGAGAAGTTCACAGTTGCCTGGCTCATAGTTTCGACAAGAACAATGAGGAAATTTGAGGTTCACTTAAAAAAAATAATGGCTTTATGAGATATAATTCACATATCACACAGTTCACCCTCTTAAAGTATACAATTGAACCATTTTTCGTATAGTTAGAGTTGTGCAACTATCTGGTTCCAGAACATTTTCCTCACCCCTTAGAGAAACCCGGTACCCATGAAACAGTAATTTGCCCCTTTCTCTCCCTCCCCCTAACCCTAGGCAAACATTAATCTACTTTCCGTCTCTACGGATTTGTCTATTATGGTCATTTCACATAAGCGCAATCATATAATGTGTGTCAGTTTGTGACTGGCTTCTTTCACTTAGTATAATGGTTTCAAGTCCCTCCTTGCTGTAACAGGTATCAGTACTTCATTCCTTTTTATGGCCAAATAATATTCCATTGTATGGATAGACCATTTTCACTATTTCTAAGTACATCCATCCATCCGTCAGTTTAGGGACATTTAGATTGTTTCCATTTTGGGTTATTATGAATTATGAACATTCATGTACAACTTTTTGTGTGGACATATGTTTCCAGTTCTTTTTTTTTAAATTAATTAATTTATTTATTTTCGCTGCGTTGGGTCTTCATTGCTGTGTGCGGGCTTTCTCTAGTTGCGGCGAGGGGGGGCTACTCTTCGTTACGGTGCTCAGCCTTCTCATTGTGGTGGCTTCTCTTGTTGCGGAGCACAGGCTTTAGACGTGCGGGCTTCAGTAGTTGTGGCATGAGGGCTTAATTGCTCTGTGGGTTGTGGGATCTTCCCAGACCAGGGATCGAACCTGTGTCCCCTGCATTGGCAGGTGGATTCTTAACCACTGTACCATCAGGGAAGTCCCAGACAGTAACTCTATGATAAATTGTTTGAGGAACTGCCAGACTCTTTTTCCAAGCAGCTGTGCCTTTTTCATCCCCACCAGCCATGTAGTAAGGTTCTGTTTTCTCTGCATCCCTGCCAACACTTGTTATTGTCTGTCTTTTTAATAATAGTCATCCTCATGGATGTGAAATCGCATCTCATTGTTGAGGCTCTTTTTTCAATTTGCATGATTCCATTGCCTGTGGACTAGATGTTTCTCCTCCATTCCCCCTCCTACTGTCCAGCCCTTCCCATAACTCCCATTGTTAATTTTAGGATTATGCCTATTTTAATACCTCATAAAGACCTATTTCCCTCATCACACCCTGTTTCCTAAGCCACTTCGAAGGCCGTCACAATTCCTTCACAACTTTCACTCTGATTGTGGCACCAGGTTGGAACATTCATTACTTGGTGGCATTTCCATGCCTCCTACCACATTTAACAATTCAATTGAGACCCACTCCCCCCACAAAAAAAGTGATCTTAAACGTGTAGAAAACCAATTCGAGGGAAAGAATTTCCCAGTTGATGACCTGTGTGTGTCTGCTGCGTGGAACTTGGTGACACCTGTAGAATGCTGCTGAGGCTGCAGGACCCTGCGTGGCCGTTTCCATCTGAGCTGTACCAAGGAAGGACAGACGCATTGACACTCCCAGGAAACATGTGAGGGTTCTCTGCTTCTTTTGTGTACTAGAATCTGGTTAATTTAGGGAAAGTTGAGTTGAAGAGGAGAATGGTAGAGCCATTTCAACTTGTTTTCATAGGCTGCCTGGCCCCAAAATACTATCAGCCAGGAATACCTGTTATGGTATTTTGCAACCCATTTTAGTGATGGTTATCAATGGAATGTAACCTTCTATGATTTCCCATCCATTATTTCATAGGGATGAGTACACTAACCATGACCCTTATGAGTTTAAAATAAAAGGGGGTGGGGGAGGAGTCATGTTTATTTACATTTTACATCGAGTAGAATAACTCTTCTAAGATTGTTACAGCAAACTAAGTTAGAACTAGAAAGAACTTGAAGAAGCCCTAAAATACAAATCTAATTGATCTCCCCTCATCACACACAGCAACCTCTATACACCCCAAGTGAGCAAGATGCCCCTCCTCCTTTTCAGCATTGCCACATTTTAGAGGTTGATATTATTCATGATTATCGAATGAGTCTGTGCAAGTTGCCACATTAGCAATGAGAGGATTCTGACATGAACAAGCTTTCAAAAGCTTCAGTCTAGGAGAGACTGACATATAAACAAATAAATAGACTCCATTTTCCCACAGGGTTTGGACTTTTGTATTCATCTCTGTCCCACTGGATCTGTCCAAACCTTTTATTTGACACATAAGGAAAATGAAGCTCAGAGAGTCTTGACCGACACAGCTAATTAGTGGCAAAACTGAAATTTTGACCGCACAGGCTGACTTTTAGTTTCTAGGATTCATTTATTTTCTCGTTTTAGACAACTGTGCGATAAAACAGCTAAGATGAGAGAACTCTGACTAATGTGCACTGAAATTAAGCATGTTGAGAAATATCCATGGTCCTTATCCCAGAGTGATCATTAAAAATAAAAATGTCTTTTGTAACTGAGGTTTTCTCTTGCTTCCTTTAGCATTTGCCCAACGTGTGGACAACACAGACAGACTCTCGAGCTCTGAGCAGATTCCTAAACATGTAAAATAAACTGAACACAGAACAACATCTGGGATTTGGACCCAGAGGAAGGAAAGCGTAGGGCTGCATGTGGAAATCGGCTTTTCCCAAGCACCCATACTCTTAGCTTGGAGTAATTTGGACTATAAAGTCACCTAATTGGGCAGTCGTCATTCACGATGGTGTGGTGGCTTCATGCGGGGTAGCTCTTAAAAATGTCTTCTAGAAGTAACAATGAAGTGCTGAGTGTCAGCCTCACTGACAATGAAAAACATGGGAATAAAGACTGTTGTCACAGGACCAGTAGCTGTTCCGTATCTGTTAAACTATTTGTATATTTGCAGTGCGGGAAATTCATTACTAAACATAAATTCATTACCTCTCTAAAAGTCTTGGGGGGAAGGGGCATATTTTAGAGAAATGGTGGGAAAGAGGGCTAGAGTTTTAATTTGAGTCCAAATTCTAGAACGTGATGAATTCCAAACTAAGGAATTGTTATTTTAATCCTGGAATCTGTAAACAGTGGCTCACAGGCCAAATCCGGCCCACTGCCTGTTTTGTAAATAAAATTTTATTGGACACAGACATGCTCGTTTGTTCAGGTATTGTCTGTGGGTACATTTTACACTATGCAGGTAGAGTTGAGTCATTTTGACAAGACCATCTGGCCCACAGTGCCCTTTATATGATGACCCCTTACAGAAAAAGCTGGGCCCCGTAAGATAGGCAGGATTGAAGATTTCACAGCAGGGGAATGCTGGGATGGGAGCTGGGAGCTTAATCCAGCAGGAGGGTGTAGGGGGGCTGGACCAGGCAGAGGTAAGCTTCCAACGTGACACCACTGGGGCGAAATGAAGCAACAGAAATGGGAAGACCAGGGCAGGTTCAAGAGGTTTTCTAAATATGTGGGAATAGGATCTAAAAAAGAGTGGATATATGTATATGTGTAACTGATTCATTTTGCTGTTCAGCAGAAACTAACACAACATTGTAAACCAACTATACTCCAATAAAAATTAATTTAAAAAATTAATTGCTTATATCTGGAATCTAAAAAAACAAGGGTACAAATGAACTTATTTACAAAGCAGAAGTAGAGTCAGGGATGTAGAAAACAAAGGTATGGTTACCAGGGGATGGGGGGGGGAAGGTAGGATGAACCGGGAGATTGGGACTGACATATACACTACTATACACTACTATACATAAAATAGATAACTAATAAGAACCTGCTATATAGAACAGGGAACTCTACTCAATACTCTGTAATGGCCTAAATGGGAAAAGAATCTAAAATAAAAAAGAGTGGATATATGTATATGTATGTTATAACTGATTCACTTTGCTGTACAACTGAAACTAACACAACATTGTAAATCAACTACACTCCAATAAAAATTTAATTAAAAAGTTAAAACAAAGAAAGAAAGAAAAGATTTTCCAAAGAAAAATAGAACCCAACAGCTGATTAGGTGAAGGTAGAGTAGAAGATGCAAGGCTACATTTCAGGCTCTGAGCTTGGGTTACTAGTGCACGTTTATGACAGAACGTGAAGAAGAAGGGCCGGCCTGAGCTTCTGAGTTTAGTTTTAGGTGCCCTGAGCTTAGCTCCACCTGGTCCCTCTAGTGGGTAGAGATGCCTGCAGCTGGGTGGCACTATGGAGCTGGAAGCTGAGAGGTCAGTGATGTGGTTCATTGCAATGTAGCTGGTAAAGTTGTTTGCAATAATTTCAGAAGGTTTAAAAAATTGTATATGTCTAACATAAACTGTGGTGAAACTGGCCCAGGACAGCCCTCCAGAGAGGTGGGTCTTCCTAATGTTGTCACAGGAGTAACCCTCCAGTGGGGCGGGCTGGGGGGCAGCCGGGTTCTCTTCCCCAAATGGAAGCCTGTGTTTTGTGTGCTCATGACCTCCTTCTCCTCCAGATCTCCTTCCCTCAACACGTTCTCTTTGGTACAGTGCGCAGCAGGCATGTAGGGCACAGAAAGGACACACTGCAATACGTAGCATGGACCACAGACACCAAATGACAGGCACCGTGGCTCGATTCCAGACCACCGCAATAAAACTGAGTCGCACAAGTGTTTTGGTTTTCTTGTGCATATAAAAGTTATATTTACACTATGCTTAGTCTATTAAGTGTGCAATAGCATTATGTCTAAAAAAAACAATGTACATACCTTAATTTAAAAGTTCTTTACCGGGGGACTTCCCTGGTGGCGCAGTGGTTAAGAATCTGCCAGCCAATGCAAGGGACACGGGTTCAAGCCCTGGTCCGGGAAGATCTCACATTCCACGGAGCAACTAAGCCCGTGAGCCACAGCTACTGAGTCCACGTGCCTCAACTACTGAAGCCCCTGCGCCTAGAGCCTGTGCTCCACAACAAGAGAAGCAACCGCAATGAAAAGCCCGTGCACTGCAATGAAGGGTAGCCCCCGCTCGCCACAACTAGTGAAAGCCCTCGCCCAGCAACGAAGACCCAACCCAGCCAAAATAAATAAATAAATAAAATAAATTTATTAAAAAGAAAAAGAGGGCTTCCCTGGTGGCGCAGTGGTTGAGAATCTGCCTGCCAATGCAGGGGACAGGGGTTCGAGCCCTGGTCTGGGAAGATCCCACATGCCGCGGAGCAACTAGGCCCGTGAGCCACAACTACTGAGCCTGCGCGTCTGGAGCCTGTGCTCCGCAACAAGAGAGGCCGCGACAGTGAGAGGCCCGCGCACCGCGATGAAGAGTGGCCCTCGCTTGCCGCAACTAGAGAAAGCCCTCGCACAGAAACGAAGACCCAACACAGTCAAAAATAAAGAAAGAAAGAAAGAAAGAAAGAAAGAAAGAAAGAGAGAGAGAGAGAGAATCATAATAAAACTAGGTGTGACTGTGTTCCAGACCCTGCTCCTGACTCAGTTTATTTACTGTAGATCAGCTCGCACATCGCACAGAAACGAAGACCCAACACAGTCATAAATAAATAAATAAAGAAAGAGAGAAAGAAAGAAAGAAAGAAAGAAAGAGAGAGAGAATCATAATAAAACTAGGTGTGACTGTGTTCCAGACCCTGCTCCTGACTCAGTTTAGTTTATTTACTGTAGATCAGCTCGTACATCAGGCTCTTAGTAGGTTTTTCCGTTTCACTTTGTGGTTAAACCCTGCTCCTTAACTAATTTCATTCATTTGCCAGCGTTTACAGTTTCCCCTCTCAGTTACTGTGCTCGGGGAACAAATCAAGTTTTTGTTGTTGTTGTTTGAGCCCCTCGGACTTGAGAAGGAATCTGTTCTTCCCACAGCTCCTGAATCCTGACTCAGCAGTTTGCAGGGAACATTCCTGGGCTCGTGGTCCTCAGGTTACTCCGGAGTTGCTACTGCTTTGTGTTTTTATGAACGCTCTCTTTTCCGATGCAACTTCAAATTTTCCTGAATCCGGCTCCCCCCAAATGCCTCTCATGTGCTCCAATAGCTCTTCAATTGCTCCATTTTGCCCCTAAACCCGATTTCCACATTTAGTTTTTCCAACCCCATTCACGGGTTACTTCGCTTCTCTTCAGAATAATTTTGCAAAAATTTACACAAATATCTGTAAATGCTAGTGCATCTACATCTGTTTTTTTTTTTATGGTTAATTGATTTTCTTTCTTTTTTTTAAGTTGAAGTATAGTTAATTTACAATGTTGTGTTAGTTTCAGGTGTACAGCAAAGTGATTCGGTTATATATATACATATATATATTTTTCAGGTTCTTTTCCCTTATAGGTTATTACAAAATACTGAGTACATTTCCCCATGCTATACAGTAGGTCCTTGTTGTACAATCTGTTTAAATGTTGGCTGGTCCCATTACAGACGGAAGAGTGGAGAGTGAGGCTAATAATTAAGTTGCCTGTATTTCAGCTCCTGGGAGGGATATTGTAATCACTGGACCAACTTTAGAAAAGTTATTTTGTTGTTGAATAAATAAAAGGTGGTCTTGTAATTCATTAAAAGAATTGTCAATTTTTTCCCCACCAATTAGTACGTGTGAAGTTGATTACTACATGTTTTCCCTGTCACGCCTTTGTGACATGCTCCTTGATGGTCTGACAGCTGGCATGCTCCGGGGAGGTGACGGGTGTAGCCTCACGCCATTTCTTTAGCCAGACACACAAGCTATTTCAGTGCTGACCTTTGTTCACTCACCCTCGACTTCTACATCAAGTGGCAAGGCTAGGCATTCCCTGTCCTTGCTTCTGTTCACATCCATCCAAAACGCATTAAGTTAATTCTATTGTGAAGAACAAAGCAAGTTCACAGAATTGCTATAAAAATGGAAGAAATGAATGCTTTACGCAATGAGGGGGGGGGTCCCAATTTTATTATTAACATCAAACAATCCCATTCTTTCAGGCTTGTGTTTTGAAGCAGCATGTCTTATGAAAAGCCTGTTGTACCCTGGTGAGGCTGACTATGCTTGCTTAATCTTAGATAGCTCTCAGCAAAAATTAATTTGCTAAAATATGAAAAAATACAAACAAAAGTTTAAACCATTATTCCCCCACTGAGGCTCAAATGAAAAGTGCATGCAAACTATTTCTATACCTTTTTTTTTTTCTTTAGAATTGACTTAAAATCTTTAGGGAAGATCAACGCATGTTCTTGTAAAGACAAAGACTGGAAAGGAATATGGAAAAAATTTTAAAGCTTTCTCTATTAAATTTTAAATGGTGGGAATGCAGGTACTTCATTTTCCTTTCCACTATTATTTAGGAAATTAAAAACTAACAAAGGAAGGAATTCCCTGGCTGTCCAGTGGTTAGGACTCGGTGCTCTCACTGCTGGGGCCTGAGTTCAATCCCTGGTCAGGAAACTAAGATCCTGGAAACCGTGCAGCCCTGCCAAAAAAAAAAAAAACAAAACAAAACACTGTTTTGATAACTACATAAGACTTGCCCCTGATGTTGTATTTTTCTTTTGTCATATATGGTTGTGTAATAAGTATCAAAGTTGTTTTTCCTTTTAAAGAAAGAAGCTCAATAATTTAAGTAATGCTACATGTGGACAGTAGTTTGTGACAAATTTAAAGGATTTTGTTATTGGATCTTAACTTATTTGCCCCTGATTAGTACTCTATTAACAAAAATTAGTTTATAAGTCATTAGACTAAAAAGATTTCCAAATGGTACTAACTAAAAAGCTAGCGATGTTTTGTCAGGTTCACCTAAGCTCAATATTTAGCACATCAAATTATACATATAGTGTATATCTATATGTATATATCTGAAATGATATAAATAGCATCATCAGTATTTATTGTTATTGTTCTAGCAGCCTGGCCTTCCTTTACACTCCCCCATCAGGTGACAGGGTCTGCATCCAGCACCCATTCCCCTGCTAAAAGCCTTATGAGCAATCATGCACCCTTTCCTTCCATGCACTATTCTTTTGAGATAGAGTCACACGCAGTATAAGAAATAATAGAGATCCCTGTTACACTTGATCCACTTCTCCCCAATCAGAACATCCTGCAAGCTCACAACTAGGTTACTGAAGTAGACACACCCAATCTTTTCCAGATTTCCTCGGTTTCACTAGCACTTGTTTGTAGGTGTGCATTCAGCTGCTGCACTTTCTATAGCAACGCCTCCTGCATTTCTGCCGTGTTTCAGCAGAAAAGATCCCCAGCATCTTCCTGGGCGCCTGGTTCTTAGCACCCCGGACTCCCGCCCCGGAGGGTCCTCGAGTCTGGAGGACAGGCTTGGGCCCCCGGGAAAGGAAAGAAACGGGAACCACTCGCGCCCAGCCTCCCGGAGTCTCGCTCCTCATGACCCGCACTCCAGAAGAACTGAGGCCCTCAAGGCGGCCCGAGGGAACAGGGCAGGGCCGAGGGCGGAGTCAGGGCCCAGGGGCGGGGCTGGATAGGAGTTAGAACTCTGGGGGTGTCAGGGCGTGTGTGGAATCGGAGTTCGGGGGCGGGGCGGGGGTGGGGTCGGAGCTGGGGGTCGGAGCAGAGCCCGGGCGTGGGTGGAGTCGAAGCTCGTGGGGCGGGGAGGGGCGGGGAGGGGCGGATTCGGGGGCGAAGTCTGAGGTCGGCGGGGGCGGGGCAGAGTCGGCGTGGGTGGAGTCGGCTCTCGGGACGGGCGGGGCCAGCGCGAGGCGGGGCGGGGCCTGCGCTAACGGTCGCGCGGCATTCGTCGCGCGACGGTAGTCGAGCTGTTGGGTTGTGGGCCGAATGCGCTGTGGAGAAGCGGCCAGGCGGGGCCTGTGTGTGGTGGACCGCTGTCCAGGTGCGAGGAGCGGCTAAGCGAGCGCTCCCGGGAGAAGCCGGCGCGGACGCCTGAGGTGAAGCCCGGTGGCGGCGGGCGGCGGGTCCCGCGCGGCTGTGGGCGGTGGATGGCTGGCTCTCGTCCGCTCCTGAGGGCGGATCTCAGGGCTGCGGCGTCCGCGGTGGGAGCGGCCTCCCCTCCCAGCTGCCCGCGCGCTTGGCGGGTGGTGGCGAAGGCGAGGCCCGCGCCTCTGAGCCCCCGGCCCCGAGTCCTGGCCGACCCTCGGGCCACCCCCGTCTCCCCGCGCGGTGGAAGCCGGCGGGATAGGGTTCGTAGGACACGCCCGGATGCGAAGTGGGCAGGTGACGTCGGCTTCTAGTCCAAACACGCGGGGACACAGTCACGTAGAAACACGCAGAACACCTTAGAGTGTGGACGTCCGCGTAGAGCGCGGCGAGTGCAGACGCGGGGGTGTAATCATGCGGGACATATACCCACGTCCTGCAGTGACTCAAAAATGAATTCCCCCCAGAGACTGGCTTACGTTAGGGTTCGCGCTTCGTGTTGGACATTCTGTGGGTTTGACAGATGCCTGAGGACACACAGGGTTACAGGATCCTTCAGAGCAGTTTCACTACCTCGGAAACTCCCTACCCACGACTCACCCCTCCCTCCCGCAACTTTAGATGGTGTGCTGTCTCTATAGTTTTGCCTTTTCCAGAATGTCATAGAGTTGGAATCTTCAGAATACATTTTAAAACATAGAGTGAATAGGGAGAGTCGCATTTCACCTCAGAGTTTCAAAGGGACCGCTTTCAATCCCTGTTTGCCAAGCGCTGGACTTCTCATCTATAAGTTGCAAAAGTGTGAGGAGGGCATGAAATGACAAACTTTGGGAAATGGTATTTGAATGCAAGTCATGCATGTTTCCTCTTTCTTTCCTCCCTCCCTTCCTTCCTTCCTCCCTCCCTTCCTCTCCTTCCTTCCTTCCTTCCTCTCCTTCCTTCCTTCCTTCTTTTTTCTCTCCTTCCTTCCTTCCTCCCTCTCTCTCTCTTTCTTTCTCTCTCTTTCTCTTCTTCATTCTTTTTTTCAAAACAGCTTTTAGTTAGAAAATTTGAAACTACCTTGAATGGTTACTAACAAGCATTCTTCTAGAATTTCAAACTACAGGGCGTGCCCTGGTGGTCTAGTGGTTAGGACTTGGCCCTTTCACTGCCATGGCCTGGTTCATTCCCTGGTTGGGGAACTAAAATCCCACAAGCCGCACGATGGGACCGGGAAAAAAAAAAAACAACTTAAAAAAAGTGCAAAATTTGCTGAGTTCCCATTGAAGCAGTAAAAGGAGTAAAATCTACTTTTTTGAATTGGATTTATAAAGATAATTGAGCAACTGTTCCCCTCTGTGAGAGATGACCAATTTTGTCAAAGTTTGTTAAAAAATCTTTGGTTTGTGATGAAAGTTTGGGGGGATTTCCATGTATAGAAATAACCACATAAAGAGGACTTCTCTGTAGTAGCCCCAGCACAGAGTAAAATAGCAAATTATAGGACCATCATTGCTGAGCTCTTTGAAAGCTCTATTTATCTAGAATAGCAGGATATAAACTGTACTTGTTTCTATAATTTAAATGCTGGATATAAATGTAAAATTAGCTGTTAACTAAAGTTCTATTTATCCAAAAAGTTAATTATAGCAATATTATTCTCAAATTACAAATCAGGTTGATTTTAGGACTCATTCATTAATTTAGTCAGCAAATAACCAGTAGCTCCTATGCATGATGCACTAAACTAGGCACTGTAGGACACAAAAGGGGGCAAGATAAGGCACAGCCCTATCATCATAGACCCCACTCTGTAATGAGGGAGAAAGACAGCACACAAGCAACAATTATGAATTAGGAATGCTAAGAGAGGGAATAGAGGCTGGGGGATACTTGAAGGAGGGTAGTAGGAAAGTCTTCTCTTTGAGATCCAAAGAATGCTGAAGATCCTGTCTTGGGAAGATGTGAGGGTGGCATTGGAGAGGATGCTCAAGGAAGAGGGAACTGTGTATACCAAGGCCCCAGGTCCCATCTGTGGAAAGGAGAGCAGCCGCGGTGTCTGGAGAGTGGTAATGGGGGTGGGGGGTGTTGGAGGCAGGGAATAATGTGAAATGAGGAGGAGACGGGCAGAGGCCAGATCAGCTGGGCATTACAAGACTGTAGCAGAGTTTGGATTTAACTGCGTGCAGCTGGGAAGTTTTAAGCAAGGGAGAGACAATCTAAGTTTTTTAAACTTTTTTTTTTTTTAATTTTATTTATTTATTTTTTATTTCTTTATTTTATTTTTGACTGTGTTGGGTCTTCGTTTCTGTGCGAGGGCTTTCTCTAGTTGCGGCAAGCGAGGGCCACTCTTCATCGCGGTGCGCGGGCCTCTCACTGTCGCGGCCTCTCTTGTTGCGGAGCACAGGCTCCAGACGCGCAGGCTCAGTAGTTGTGGCTCACGGGCCTAGTTGCTCTGCGGCATGTGGGATCTTCCCAGACCAGGGCTCGAACCCCTGTCCCCTGCATTGGCAGGCAGGTTCTCAACCACTGCGCCACCAGGGAAGCCCCTAAGTTTTTAAAGAATTCTCAGTTGTGTGGGGAAGAGATGGAGGAGGCACGAGTGGAAGCAGAGGGTGGTAAGGTCAGGGAGATGGGGGGAAATGATCAGATTCAAGAGATAATTAGGAGGGAGAATTGGCAGGACTTGGTAAGGATTGTTTTGGATCTGGGCGGTGAAAGAGAGGAAAGGTTAATGATGACAGAGTGGATGGTAAGGGAATTTTCTTTCTTTCTTTTTTCTTTTTTTTAACATTTATTTACTTGGCTGCTCTGGGTCTTCGTTGTGGCTCTCGGGATCTTTGCTGCCGCATGTGGGATCTTTAGTTGAGGCATGTGGGATCCAGTTCCCTGACCAGGGATCGAACCCGGGCCCCCTGCATTGGGAATTCGGAGTCTTAGCCACTGGATCACCAGGGAAGTCCGGTAATGGAATTTTCTGTTGGCAGGGTCTGAGGTAGCTCCAGGGCACCAGCACAGCACCTGGCACACAGGCCTCCGTGAATAATTGTTGTACTGATAGGAATGGAAAGCACATACAGGAGGCACAAACACACACACTCCTTCCTGGCCCTGGAAAAATGTCAGCAAAGTTTATAACTTGCCCCCTTCAGCCCTCTGCTCGCAACTCCTCCATCCTGGGCCCAGGACTCTGACTCACTCTGGCCTGCTCAGAATTTGAGACCATGGCATCAAAATCAGAAAGTTGGTGGGGTTTGCCCTTAGGGTCTGACTGACAGCCTCAGCTGACCTGTGGGTCAGAGCCAGCAGCTAGCAATGCCTCTTCCTTGTCTGGGTCCAGAGTCCCCTTCTCTTTTTCCAGAGCCACAACGAGAGTAAGGACCAAGCAGTGCAGCTTTGTCCTCTGGAGGAAAGCTCTAGCAAGTAGGAGCATGAGGGGCTTGGGCCCTACCATGCCCTCATGAAACCTAAAGCAAGGGACCAGGAAGGCCCTGGGAGGAATGGGCCAGGCCAGGCTGGGCTCTGATCCAGGCGGGAGGTAGCCCTTCAAAAGTAGGAGGAGGGCACAGAACTCAGGGAAGGGAATTTGGGAGACCTGGGTTGGGGGGCTGTCAGAGATGGTCATGGTGTATCTAGTGTCTGTAGTATAGGGTCAGCCTCATAGTAGACACTCCACAACTATTACCTGTTACATTGCCATCATGTTACCTTAACCAGACTAGTTTCACCACCACCTCTTCTTTACTTTTACCCTTATCAAGTATCTGAGTCAGTGGCCTTGAGGCTGTATACATCTCTAGTCCCACATCTGGCCCTCTGTTTTCGTTGCTCCTCTCTGACCAACCCCCATCCTGATTTAGGGACTGATACATATCAGACACTCAACCAATGCATGTTGAATGAATAAACTATGTATAAAAACCAGGTAATTGCAGTACTCTAGATGAGGAATGACTGAGCCTTGGGCTGAGGAGATGGCATTGGAGATGGAGAAAAGGAGATATTTAAAATATATTTGGAAAGTAGAAGGGACAGTAGTTGCTCTTGAATGGTGTAATCTCTGTATCACCATATTGAGCTCTTTATTTCATGTTAATTTTGTATTTCTCAAAATGTCCATGTAGAGAAGCAAGTTGTCATTTTTTTGGTAGACAGACACTAAGGTATATCACCATATATTTTGAATAATAGTAGAAAGTGAAGGAACTTCAAAGAGTTCATGTGATATCACTTGTAAGTCAATAACCACCAAGAGATATTAAGGGGTAAAAATTTGGAGAACTCAATATGTAGATGGATAGTGTTTTTACACAAAATCTGGCTACTGAATAGTTCTTCCTCTCTAACTTCAAGTGTGTAGCACTTGACAGGCTCTCAATAAATGTTTGTTGAGTGGATGGATGAATGAATGAATCCATCAGGGTTTGTCAAGAATTTCAGAGACTGAAATTGCATAGTAAGCGAGATCAGACTAGGCTGAAGAATAAGTAGGACCTTAAGGCTGCTTAATTCCCCATTGTTTATTCTGGCTTGAATGCAGAAGCTGCTACATTGGATAAGAATGAAAAGCAGTGTTCTCATCTGTCAAGAGCCTGTGAACATCTAGGCACCTTACGTACATTATTTTGAATTCTCACAACAACACTGTAGGGTAAATATTATCCATATTTTGTGGATGAGGAAATTAAAGCTCAGTAATTCAAAACATTTGGCTACAAACTAGTGGCGCTGGAATTCATAATCATATTTGACTAACTCCACAGTCTTCCTGAAACTTGTATTATGCGACATGTCCTGAAAGTGCAGCCTGTAGCTGAGGGCATTCACTGTTAAAGAGGCCACGTAATATGAAGTGAAATGCAGTAAATCTGCTAGTTTGGTGTAGCTGACAGTTGTTATTACACTAAAACCTTTTCTAGTGATGATATGGAGGGACAAGCCACCATTTCATTTATTTGTTTATTGAGTGCTTTTTATGTGCAAGGTAGCATTGAAATGCACATACAAAAAATTTTTAAGATGCTACCTCTGCCCTGATGGAGCTTACTTACCATCCAGAGGTGAGGATAAAGTACTACCTATCCCCTTACACAGTGTAACTAAATGCATGATTCGAGGTGGTTGCAATAGAGTTTTGCTATGTTTTTTTAAAGTAGGCTTTATGGTAATAAATATTTAAATCTGCAAATGTCCCATTGAATCATCTCTCATCTGAAACTAAATTTGCAGGGTGCTCAAATATTGCTAAATTATTTTTTTGAAAAGTGAAAGTCAAAAATTGAAACCTAACTATATCATTCAAAACTTTAAAAGGACATTTTGAAACATGCTTTTTACAGGTTGAATCTAACTTGCATTTCATTGTTGTAACATAAAATTTTCCCAAAGAATGAGTAGAATATCCAGTACTTTCCTAATAAATTCTTTTTTCAGTCTTGGAATTTTTCAAGGTTTATTTCAGTTGTTTAATTTATGCATCTAAATTATATTTTCTAATATGCAGGTAAAAGAATGGCTAACTCCATTGCATCAAAGAACTTTACTGCACTTTCAGACCTGCATCCAAATATGGCTAATCTGGTAGGTTTCAGCGGTGTAGTGGTTCATTTGATCTCTGTTGAAACTTTAGGTGGTAATATTACATTATGTCAACATTATTGATTCGTTTCAACACGTGCTTGTATAATTGACAAGTATACAGATACTCACTGCATTAGTGATTGTTAGATATTAAACACTCCTAAACTTCTTTGTATTTATGCCAGCTAAATGAAAATTAATCTTTCTTTTGTCTACGGATTAGGAGATTGTAGATATGACTAGCGATTGTTAAAAATTATCAAAAGTTTACTTGTATTATATTTTATTTTATTTATTTATTTTTGGCTGCGTTGGGTCTTCGTTGCTGCAGGGGCTTTCTCTACTTGCTGCGAGCTGGGGCTACTCTTTGTTGCAGTGCGTGGGCTTCTCATCATGGTGGCTTCTGTTGTTGCAGAGCACGGGCTCTAGGCACATGGGCTTCAGAAGTTGTAGCTCGCAGGCTCTAGAGCACAGGCTCAGTAGTTGCGGTGCACGGGCTTAGTTGCTCTGCGGCATGTGGGATCTTCCCGAACCAGGGATCGAACCCATGTCCACTGCATTGGCAGGCGGATTCTTAACCACTGCGCCACCAGGGAAGCCCTTGTACTATATTTTAACTAAATATTTAGTAAGTACTCAAATTTAGCATTATAAAATTAAAACATTGTCGTTCAGCAGTATCTATTCTCTAGTCAAATTGTACAAGTTATATACTGAAATACTTGCTATTATGCTGCTTTTATGAGATAAAGGTACACAAAAGATGTATTTCTGAAATCATTATGTGAAAATTCATTTTGGGGGAAGGGGTTCTGGGGGAATCAGTCATGTCAAGTATGCCAAGATTGTTATTTATTTAAAAGAAATCTAGGTGGAATCATCTTATAAGGTGAAGAACTCATTGTAAAGCAATTATCATACTGCCTTACTTTTCCTACCCCCAGCAGTCTGCTGTTTACATTTGGAATTTGCAAATCAGATTTCTTAAAATGGGATAAATTTACATATAACTTCAATAATTTGCAATTTAAACTTTATTAATGTTAAAAATAATTATTGATTTTACAATTTTTCTTGAAAGGTAAACTATTTGCTAATTGCCTCTTCAGTTAGAAAATCTTACTCAATATTTCCATTAGTTGTTTTCCCAACAAAATTCAGTGAGATCTGCATGCATATGGAATTTAAAGAAATAATAGCAATGTGTCTAAATGTAATAAGACTAGCTAATAGCTCAGCTAGGATGTGGTAGTCTTAAAAGCTTGAATGTATTTTATTTATATTTTTTTCAGATTTATTTTGGCTGCGTTGGGTCCTCGTTTTTGTGCGCGGGCTTTCTCTAGCTGCAGCGAGTGGGGGTTACTCTTCGTTGCAGTGCGTGGGCTTCTCACTGTGGTGGCTTCTCTTTGTTGCGGAGCACGGGCTCTAGGCATGCGGGCTTCAGGAGTTGTGGCTCGTGGGCTCTAGAGCACAGGCTCACTTTGTTTTGTGCACGGCTTAGTTGCTCCGTGGCGTGTGGGAACTTCCCAGACCAGGGCTCAAACCTGTGTCCCCTGCATTGGCAGGCGGATTATTAACCACTGCACCACCAGGGAAGTCCTTGAATGTATTTTAAATGTAACAGATTATTGCAAGGTTGAAATCAGTTGCTAGAATTAGTGATATAAATTCATCCTTTCAGAAAAAGGTAGTTATTTTTATTTCTTAAAGCATTTAAAAAATACTTAATTTTTCTTTGTCACTGAAGAGAACATTAAAAATTTTAAAGATGTTAATATCTTTAAGGTTTAAGATCTAGGACTTCAGAGCTTAGATTTATTAGCAGCAATATGCAAGTTTTGTTACAATCTAATTTATGTTACTGTCCAGCATGTTTGCATTAAGAAGCTAAGCAATTTTATGTGGATTGTTAGAAAACCCTATATAAAAGAAAGCTTTGAAGACCATGGCAAATTAAATTGCATTATACATGTGCTTTGAATGAATTCAGTAAGGACTGATAGCATAGGGCAGTTACTGTGCTCCACCTAATGATTGAAAATAAAGTAGAAACATACTAAGTATTAAATGATTATATTTGTAATATCAGTTAACTGTCTTATTACTTTGTACTACTCCTTGTGGAGCTGAACATTTATGAAGTTGTTTTAGATGTTTGTCTGGAATAAATACATTTAAATGGTTCCTAGTTAAAAATGTTTGTTAGAGCCAGTAAAATATAACAAGTCCATGAAATTAAATTTACCATCTCCATATGTGTTTAATATTCATCTTCTATAACCTTTTTGTTTTTCAGAAAATAATCGGCATAGTTATTGGAAAAACAGCTGTCAAAGGTTTTCCAGACAGAAAAAGCTGAGTTCTATTTAACTCTTTGCTCCATTTTTCATCAACTGTGGCTTATGACTACAACAAAGTATATTTAAGTGATTAAATTTCTCATGCCTGTTTAACTCCCTAAGAGCAACAGCCATGTTCTCTATTGCATGGTAAAGTACTTGATTTAAGGCCACATGTGTGGCCTTAAATCATTCTTAATGATTTTATTTGATATCTCTAAAACATAATTTTAAAAGCTGTGTATACAGTACTAAAATAGCTAAATTGGTCAACTCATTAATGTGTATCAACGAGTACTTATTGAGCACCTCCACTCTGTAAAACTCGGTGTAAAGGTAAGAGAGAGAGATGTTGTATGTAGTCTCATCATCCTCAGTTATCAAAGTGTCTGAAAGGATGGACGTGGAGCTAGTTTGACTGGGCTCAGCACCGAGTCATCTGAGATCTATTCTATGTACAGCTGTGAAATCGGGGTAAATAAAGCTGGGATGAGAATTAAATGAGCTCATACATGGAAGGGTGTGTAAGGCACAGTAAGAACTCCATGTTAACTATCAATATCAGCCTAAGAGATACAAGTACACAGGTTAATCTTCATAGAAGACAGAAAGTGATAAGGAGGAAGGTTTTCCAGCAGGGATATGTCGTGACAGTGTTGAGCGAGAGAAGTATGGCAGCAGTATCTATGTATTTACTCAAAGAACCAGACAATTCAGTGGAAAAAGATCATCTTTCACATGTGGAAAATACAGTTAAGTTTGGCTTTAGTGGTTCTTATTGAGTTGCTTGAACTGTGCAAGAATTTTAGGACTATGGAAACACAATCCGAGACTAAAATTGGATTTTTAAAATCAACTGACCCTCAAACTTTTGTAGTTTACATGCAGAGATAAACTATAGAATGCCAAAAGTAGCAATTCACTATTATTAGCTTTTAAAGTGTCAATGCTTTTTATTAAAAGGTACAGTATAAGTCCTTCTAAACAGCCTGAGGGAATCCGAGCTCTAGTCAGCCAGCCAGTAATTTTGACAGAAGAAGACAATTAATTGTGGCTGTGTTAATTGACTTATGGTGTAGTGATAGGTACCTTTATTTTTATTTTATTTTTTATAATATTCTGTTGTTAATTTTGAGGTAAATAGCAAAGATGTCATCTCCCACCCATACTCATTTGTCTTCTCTTTACTGCATCATAATTAATTAGATCAGAACTACCACTTGAATAGTTTGAGAAATCCTGCATCTCTGTTTTCTAAGCTGTAAAAGGAATAACTTGAAATATATGAATTAGAAAAGGTCAATATTTAAATATTTGCTTAAATTACAGCAATTAAATATAATTTTCACCTATTAGACGGTGAGTGTAGGGCACCATTTCTGTAGTGTTTGACTATTTTTTTAAAAAATTTATTTATTTATTTTATTTATTTATTTTTGGCTGCGTTGGGTCTTCCTTGCTGTGTGCGTGCTTTCTCCAGTTGCGGTGAGCAGGGGCTACTCTTCGTTGTGGTGCGTGGGCTTCTCATTGCGGTGGCTTCTCTTGTTGCGGAGCACGGGCTCTAGGCGCGCGGGCTTCAGTAGTTGGGGCACGAGGACTCAGTAGTTGTGGCTTTTGGGCTCTAGAGCGCAGGCTCAGTAGTTGTGGCGCACGGGCTTCATTGCTCCGCGGTGTGTGGGAACTTCCCGGACCAGGGCTTGAACCCTTGTCCCCTGCATTGGCAGGCGGATTCTTAACCACTGCGCCACCAGGGAAGCCCTGACTATTTTTTATAATTGTCTGTACAGTATTCCTTTTTTGGAGAAGATATGCTTACTGACTTTAAAAAACATTACACATATCAATATACTATCATAAAAAATTCAAGCAGTGCAGAAGGTCATAGAGTCAAAAAGAGAAATTCTTCATTTAACCCTCAACTTTTCCCATCCCAGCCCCACCCCAAAGGTAAGCACTAATCACAGTTCAATAGATATCTATAATGTGCATTTGTATGTTAGGTTGTATTACTTTTTAAAAACTTTTTAATTTGAAGTATAGTTGATATATAATGTTATAGAACTTACAGGTATACAGTATAGTGATTTACAGTTTTAAAGTTATATTTCATTATAGTTATTATAAAATACTTGCTGTATTCCACGTGTAGCTTATTTTGTACCTAGAAGTTTGTACCTCTTAATCCCCTACTCCTATATTGCCCCTCCCCCTTCCCCCCTTCCCCCCTTCCCCCCTTCCCCCCTTCCCCCCTTCCCTCCTTCCCTCCTTCCCTCCTTCCCCCCTTCCCCCCTTCCCTCTCCCCACTGGTAGCCACTATCTGTGATTCTGCTTTTTTGTTATATTCACTAGTTTGTTATATTTTTTAGATTCCACATATAAATGATATCATACAGTATTTGTCTTTCGTCTGACTTATTTCACTTAGCATAATGCCCTCCAAGTCTATCCATGCTGCTGCAAATGGTAACATTTCATTGTTTTTTATGGCTGAGTAAAAATTTCGTTGTGCATATATATATGTGTGTGTGTGTGTGTGTATATATATATATATCTATCTCACAACTTCTTTATTCATCTGGTGATGGACACTTAGGTTGCTTTCATGTCTTGGCGATTGTAAATAATGCTGCTATGAACATTGGGGTGCATGTATCTTTTCAAATTAGTGTTTTTGTTTTTTTCAGATATATACTCAGAAGTGGAATCGCTGGGTCATACGGTAGTTCTGTTTTTAGTTTTCTGAGATGCGTCCATACCGATTTGCACAGTGGCTGCACCAATTTACATTCCCACCAACAGTGTACAAAGTTCCCTTTGTACATTCTCACCAGCGTTTGTTATTTGTGTTCTTTTTGACGATAGCCATTCTGACAGGTGTGAGGTGATAGCTCATTGTCGTTTTGATTTGTATTTCCCTGATAATTAGTGATATTGAACATCTTTTATGTGCCTGTTGGCCATCTGCATTTCCTCTTTGGAAGAATGTCTATTCAGTTCTTCTACCTAGTTTTTAAATTGGGTTGTTAGTTTTTTTGATGTTGAGTTGTATAGGCTGTTGATATATGTTGCATATTAACCCCTTATTGGTTATATCATTTGCAAATATTTTCTCCCATTCAGTAGTTTGTCTTTTCATTTTGTTGATGGTTTCCTTTGCTGTGCAAAAGCGTTTAGGTTTAATTAGGTTCCATTTTTTTATTTTTGCTTTTATTGCCTTTGTTTTAGGAATGGATCCAATAAAATATTGACACAATTTATGTGAAAGAGTATTCTGCCTATGTTTTCCTCTAGGAGTTTTATGGTATCTGGTCTTACATTTAGGTCTTTAATCCATTTTTAGTTTATTTTGTATATGGTATTAGAGAATGTTCTAATTTCATTCTTTAACGTGTAGCTGTCCAGTTTTCCCAGCACCACTTATTGAAGAGACTGTCTTTTCTCCATTGTAGATTCTTGCCTCCTTTGTTGTAGATTAATTGACCATAAGTGTGTGGGTTTATTTCTGGGCTCTCTATCCTGTTCCATTGATCTATGTGTCTGTTTTTGTGCCAGTACCACTGCTGTTTTATATTACTTTTTTAATTAGGATTAATCTCCAAAATTTACAAGCAGCTCATGCAGCTCAATAACAAAAAAACAAACAACCCAATCCAAAAATGGGCAGAAGACCTAAACAGACATTTCTCCAAAGAAGATATACAGATGGCCAACAGACACATGAAAGAATGCTCAACATCCTTAATCATTAGAGAAATGCAAATCAAAACTACAATGAGGTATAATCTCACACCAGTCAGAATGGCCATCATCAAAAAATCTAGAAACAATAAATGCTGGAGAGGGTGTGGAGAAAAGGGAATACTCTTGCACTGTTGGTGGGAATGTAAATTGATACAGCCACTATGGAGAACAGTATGGAGGTTCCTTAAAAAACTAAAAATAGAACTACCATACGACCCAGCAATCCCACTACTGGGCATATACCCTGAGAAAACCATAATTCAAAAAGAGTCATGTACCAAAATGTTCATTGCAGCTCTATTTACAATAGCCAGGACATGGAAGCAACCAAAATGTCCATCATCGGATGAATGGATAAAGAAGATGTGGCACATATATACAATGGAATATTACTCAGCCATAAAAAGAAATGAAATGGAGGTATTTGTAATGAGGTGGATGGAGTTAGAGTCTGTCATACAGAGTGAAGTAAGTCAGAAAGAGAAAAACAAATACAGTATGCTAACACATATATATGGAATCTAAGGAAAAAAAAAAAAAAAGGACATGAAGAACCTAGTGGCAAGATGGGAATAAAGACACAGACCTACTAAAGAATGGACTTGAGGATATGGGGAGGGGGAGGGGTGAGATGTGACAGGGTGAGAGAGTGTCATGGACGTATATACACTACCAAATGTAAAATAGATAGCTAGTGGGAAGCAGCCGCATAGCGCAGGGAGATCAGCTCGGTGCTTTGTGACCACCTAGAGGGGTGGGATAGGGAGGGTGGGAGGGAGGGAGATGCAAGAGGGAAGAGATATGGGAACATATGTATATGTATAACTGATTCACTTTGTTTTAAAGCAGAAACTAACACACCATTGTAAAGCAAGTATACTTCAATAAAGATGTTAAAAATATATATATATTACTTTTTTAATTAGCAAAACAATAAAGAAATTTTATTTTGGAAAAAAGGTACTTGCTGACCCCTAGTGGTATCTTTTAGCAGCACACATTTATTTGTTTTGAAATAATTTAGATCTGAATTATGACTTAGGTTAAAACAACAGTAAGAGAGAAATGGAGACTCTAAGCTAATATCTGGATGGTTCAAGCCTACATGTCATTTCCCTCCAAATATACAGATAACTGGGGAAAGGGAACATAGGGGTAACAGTGAGGTGAGTTATCTACCTTGGCAGCTTAGAATTCATAAAAGCATAACTTATATAATTTATATCTGAAATAATATTTTACACCATGTGTTTGAGTGTTTTTAGCATCAAATAATCATATTTGTTCAAAGTTAAAATAAAACTTTTCATTTGAAAAATAAAAGCATTGGTTTTCCCTTAGATATTGGATCAGAAAGGTACACTTTCAGTTTCACCATTCGTGATTCAACAACCCATTTTGTAAATGCAACATCGTGGGGCAAGGAAGATTACATCAGATCACTTTCTGATGGCTTTCGTGTTGGCGAGTGCGGTAAGTTGGCATTGATTCTTAAACTGTTTCTCTTACAGTATTATTCCCATGATATGTTTGTGATAACTACACTGAGGGAGTCAAAATGAAATAAGACACAATTCTTATTCTCAAGAACCTTACCAGAAAAAAGTCAAGTGTTAAGAGTATAACACAAGGCATTCAGCATTTAATTGAAACATACAAACATGATAATCACATATTTTTACTAAGTAGCTCTATGATCTTTGGTTTATTTCTATTTCACTTTGCATCAGTCCCTCTTGTGGCTCTAATCATTTATCTTTCTGTAAACATATAATAGGGATGCTAAATAGATTTTGATAAAAGATATTTAAATTTTTAATGGATTTTAAGAAAACTTCAGCCTAAAATACCAAATCTTTCATATCGTCTACCCATCCCAATAGCCCTCTGATGGTACAGTGTAGTATATTGAAAAGAACAAGACCTTGAGAACAGGTAGATCTGGATTCAATTCCAAGTACCAACATTTATTACATTGTGGCTTTGAGAAAATTTCTTAATCTTGTTGGGTCTCAACTATGAATTAACACCCTATAGATTCTTGTGAATGTTAAATGAGATAGTGTGCCTGTTATAAAGTGTAGAACTTAGTCACTCAATAGGTGACAGCTCTAGCCTCATACAAGAAACAAGAAAGCATGTATACCAGCTCTCTTTCATGGTAGAAAAAAGAAGGGAAAGGGTAACACAGACAATTAAACTACTCCTCTCTAACCCTGCAGATCAAGCAGCCTAGTACCCATACTAGTTACTCAGCACCCAATCATATTATTAACTTTCAGGATTACATATAGTATCTCTCTAACTGAATAATAAGGTAGTTGAACATATGGACTATGAAGGCAAAAAACTTTGCAAATGGTCACAGGGCGCAGTACAAGCAAAACATTTCTTGGTTGAATGCCAGAACATTAGTTACCTAGAGCTAAAGATATATTTCGGTATTAACCTATGTTCCATGTTGATGGTTGTTGTGAGGATGAATGAGATAAGGGATTTTAAAGGTGTAAATCTGATGATGCTTATAGAAGTAAATAAGATTTTGGTGTGGTAGAATAAAAAGATTACAGATTTTTGAATTAGAATTACAAATAGAATTAGAACAGTTCTAATTCCAACTCTACTACTTTCTAGATATAATACCTCAAGAAAGTTATTTAACCTCTGTGAACTTCAATTTCTTCATTTGGAAAGAGGGATAATAATGAGGGATGGTTGTGTGAGGAATTAGCAAAATAGAGCACAAAAAAGTCTAACATAGACCATAGGAAATGGAAACCCTAAAATGTTAAGTCATAAAACTGATAAGTTGTGGGGCTCAAATCAGGACCCAAATTTTGCATTGCTCTTTCTAACTACCACTATTATTTTTGAGGACAGCTGTGAATTGGGTGAAGATCAATTTATTTTATAGAAGGGCATGTTGTAACCAAATCAAATGTTCAGTGTAACTGATTGTAATTCAATAAAGTAATATTAATGTGGATCATATGTTGGGACTTAAACACAAAGTATAAGAAATGTCATCTGAGATCAAATTGATTGGTCATACCCCAGGATTCTGTTGCTCACAGTGCCACAAGAAAATGATTGTGAAGGATACATAACACCAACTCAAAATTAGAAATAACATTGTAATGTTCATTGTTATGTACACTCATTTTTTAAATTTATCCTGTTACTTTTTTGTAATAGCATCATATTTTCCCCTCTGTTTTAGTGATAATTGAAAATCCCCTGATCCAAAGAAAGGAATTAGAAAGAGAAGAAAAGTTCAGCCCTGCAACTCCTAGGTAAATCTAACACAGAGGTCAGAATGATTACTACTTTATGCCAGAATGATTATTACTAATAAGTTTATGCCAGAATGATTATTACTAATAAGTTTTTGCATGTCAGATTAACAGAGAGCTTATTAAAAGTGTATACTTCAGTTTGAAAATTAAGAGTTTAATTCTGCTTCACAATATTTATCTTTGATTATGAAGTAATTTACTTTGACGTAAGATCACATAAAAAATGGCTTTGTTTTTAGTACTTTGATTCTCATTCTTAGATTACAAAAATCTGACTCTAGTCACATTAAAGCTGAACAATGAAAAGGTAAATCATGGAAGTCATATATCTATTTTTTCATCTCAATTTATAACTCTCTTCACATGCCTTACTATCTTAGTTCAGGTTCCAAGGCTCTGGAAGCAGAGCCCAGAGGAGGATTTTTGTGCAGATGATTTGTTGAGGGAGAGACCTTAGAAGCAGCCTGTAAGGATAGCATTGGGGGGAAGGTGAGCAAAGAGGCAGGTTCAGCAGGAGCCCAGTCTCATCCTGACCCAGATGGGAGCTCTGGAGCATGAGTGGCACCTCAAAGTGGTACCACCCTAAAGAAAGAGGCCTGGGCTTTTGTACCCTATATTTACAAGTTATTGGCTGAAGTCCACCCCCTACTCCTGCGGAGGAGGGAAGGCTTAAAGGTATTTCTGGCTGAGGGCAAATCTCGAGAGAGAAGGGTGTAGCTGGTAAAGAGCTGTGGGTGGGCACAAAAGTCTCTACTACACATGCACCTGCACCCATTTTTCTGACCTCATCTTATAGGTCTCATTTCTCTGCAGCCACATGAAGAGTCCTCCACTTTATGAACATCCTGGGCTCATTCTGCACTAACAGCATTGCATGTTCCCTTCCCTCTGCAAAGAACAATCTTATTTGCTCTTCTCATTGAAGTGTCAGCTTAAATGTCACCTCCTTAGATCTGCCCCCACCTACTCTGTCTGTAGTAGCTCTTCCAGTATGCATTACTAGGACTTCGTCCTGTATACAGGGTATGTGTACCATCATAACCCTGATCACAATCTGGGATTATTTGATTAATTGTTCTTTTCTGTCTCCCTCTCTCACATGTAAACTCCGTGAGATCATAGGTCTTGTGTGTCTTCCTCACCACTGTACCCCCTGTGCCTAGACTAGGGTCTGGCACATAATAGGCTCTCAGTAAGTGTTTATGGAATGAACACATGAATGGAGGGAGGGAAGAGCATCCTTGGCAGAGGGAACAAACATGAAACCTCCTGGCCTTTTCCAGAACAGTTAATAGTAGTTTAAACCTTATGAAACTGTTGATGTTTGACTACGTTTTTCTCTAAAATGGCAGTTTTATAGCCTAGGAATATGATGTGGCTGGAATATAGGCAGGGGAACAGCAGGAGGAGAAGCTCGAGAGAGAAACAGAGACACTTCACAGACAGCTTTGCTTGTTGTACCAACTTCATGCTTTGGTGATGGCTAGCCCAGAAGATCTTTTGAGCTGGGAAATAATATATTCATATTCGTGGTTTAGGAAGATCACTTTGGCTACCTGAGGAGGACGGACAGTAGGGGAACAAAGCTTAGGAGACAAGCAGTAGTTTGGGTAAGAAGTGATGAGAGAAACACCTAAAGCAGTAGCAGGGGGAGGAGGCGGGGGGTGGGGGGGTCCTGGATTAGAGGACTAGAAAGAGGCTCCATGGAGGACACTTGGGAGTTGACTGGCTGGAAGGGGAAGAGCACCTCAAGTGTGTAAATATTGTGCATCTGTTCCTACAGAGCACCACAGAGGTAAGGAAAGCACATAGGCAGGGCAGTCAGTGTCATAGAGGTGGAAATCACCCTCCCCCCCCACAATGTTTTAGAGTGCTTTTATATCCTTTTTTTTACAGAGAAAGAAATGAAACTCAGAGTATTGTGCAAGATCAGACTATTAGTGTGCTTAAAACTCAGACACAGTTGGTCTTTAAAACATTTTCTTAATGAAAATACATTTTAGACAAAAAATATTTTACAAAGCTTTTCAATGTTTCTAAGAGTGAAAAGTATAAATCTTCTTAATATAATTTTTAAAATATAGTTTAAGTTACAACCAAAGTTTGACTGTGAACTTTGAAGTATTTTTCTATTAGAAAATAATTTGATATTAACTTCTGGTGTGTGTTTTTACAATTTAGCGATTATAAGCTATTGCTCAGTGAGAATCACTCAATGGTAAAAGTTTGTTCCAGTTATGAAGTGGATGCGAAGCTACTCTCTTTGATATACTTACCTGTTAAAGAGTCTTGTGATTATTATTCATTGGGTGACATTGTTGCAAACGGACACAGTCTTGATGGGAGAATTATTAATGTCCTTGCAGCTGTGAGGTCGGTAAGTTAAAACCCCAACAAAGCCAAGTTCAATTTGGTGGGGGGAGTTCTATCATTTTATTTGTGTTTGGAAAGTAATAATCAACTGGAGTAAAATTTCCTCTGTATCTTGATCCATCCTCCGTTGAATTTAGAAAATAACACTTCTCATTAAAGGGAAAGCAGCATTTTAGCTGTGAATGAGTAGCAAAATAAAATTGTATTTGAATGTTAAATGCAGTACACAGTCATAAATGATCCGCTAACTATATGAGAGCTTTTCATACTTGAGTTAAACAAAAGGCACAAATAGAAAGGGTAAATTCATTGACTTTAAGACCTCCAGGAAGTTCTTCGAAGGGGCTTAGGTTGAACAAATCAAGGAATCAATTCAGTGCGTGTTCTCAGAGCTGTCCTGAGTTGAGGGAGAGAGCGAGAAACCCACGGTGCTGCAGTAGGGGCCCTGTGAGCTAATGCATAGCATCAGGTGCTGAAAAGCAGGGCAGAACGACACTCCATGGGGTGCCGGGGAATGTCTCACCATCCTTTGCTTCCACATCTCCCTCTTACCCAATTATTGCAGCAAGTTTTGAACTCCATTGGACAGACTAGAATCACTTGGCAGGGAGCAAATTTTCACAAAATAAAGTACACAAATAGAGGGGCAAGAACAATTTTCAATATACAGAATGATGATAATCAGAAGATTAAAAAAAAGGGAAATAGATTTGGGTACTTATAGTTAATGTTGTAAGTAATTGCTAATTGTGTTTCCATATTAAATGACTGAGTGTCGACTATCCCCATGACAGGCCAACAGAGGCCTGCCTGCGTTGTTCCCCAGCCCAGCCCAGCCCAGCCCAGCACAGTGCCTGCCACACAGTGAGCACTCAGTATCATTCAGGATGGAGGAATAAATACCCGATATGACAGTATTGAAAAATGGGAAAAATTCCTTTCTGGGCAACTTAGGTTCAATCTTACTTAAAGGCAGGATATGATCTCTCAATTTCCCTGAAATTCCATATAATGCCATTATATTACAATGTAGTAAGGATTTTCTAAAACTCAGTATGCATATAAAACCTGCAACAGCTTTTTCCATGTCCCCCTTCCTGCCTCCACCCCTTGAGTCTAGTACCACCTTTCATAGGATTATATTATTTCTTTTATTTTCATGCCTTTTTTCTCCCATTTTGCTTCCATCCCTCTTACATTTCCTTATCTTTACGTTTTTATTTAACCTGTTTTCTTCCTTCTCGCCTCTACTTAGGTCTCTTCACTTTAAAACTCCTTTTCATACAGTTTTCTTGCATGCTGTGATATGGTAGGCCTCTCTCATACTCTGGCTGTCCTTTCCTCTGACTTTCTTTCTAGATGCTCTCTTCTGCAGGCAGCTGTGACTCTTTCTTCAGCTTCTTCCCAAGGAGCTCAGCCCTGACAACAGATGCATGGGTGACAGTGGCATAGGGGGCAGCTGACTGTTCATGCTTGGGCCATTGCCGTGTGGCCATCAGAGGTGCTGCTGTTCCATGTGAGAACTCCCTGAGGGCACAGAAGGGCCCCTGAGTTCACCCCCACCTCCATGATCCTCTTACACCACAGTGTGGACTGAATCAGACGGTATATCAAAGCACATTCCCATTTATCCCTCTTTCGATTCTCACCAGCTTGTCCCTAGGAAGGCAGCAAAGGAGGTATCAATATCCATACCTGGGCTAGCAAGACGAGGACACTGAGGCCCAGAGAGATGAATTCATCCAGTCACATGAACTCCGTGCCAGGCCCTGCGCTAAGCCATGGGGATACATAGATATTGAAAATGTACTTTCTACCCTCAATGAGTCCACATAGATGTCACCCAGGGACTTGTCATGGAGCATTTGTTCTAACATGTTGAAAAGATCCCACAGTCTTGACTTAAAGCACACATATCTGTATCTCTCTTCAATCAAAGTGTGTGACTTACAACTTAAATACACCTAGTTCAGAGATAAAAGATGCTGTTAAATCATCAAATATATATTAGTGATTCTAGCTATTTTGATATTTCTAATTTGTTGTTTAAAAGGTAAACATTTGAGTATTTCCATCAACAAACATTTAAGTACCTCTACAACTCTAGGTGAAGAAAAATAATGATTTTCTTCAATTTCTAAGGTTGGAGAGCCAAAATACTTTACAACTTCAGACCGAAGAAAAGGCCAGAGGTGTGAAGTTAAACTCTATGATGAGACAGAGTCTTCTTTTGCAATGATATGGTAACTTCCCACATCTGTTCCAAACTGTGAAATCTGTGCTATTATCACGAAGTCAGACATTTTAATTTCATCAGGAGATGATGGATTTCATATCAGGAGAGGAGTAATGATAGAGAAATGGTGTTTAAAAAATAAACCTTT
This sequence comes from Eschrichtius robustus, assembly GCF_028021215.1. Taxonomy (NCBI): domain Eukaryota; kingdom Metazoa; phylum Chordata; class Mammalia; order Artiodactyla; family Eschrichtiidae; genus Eschrichtius; species Eschrichtius robustus. The sequence continues at coordinate 52,732,276 of NC_090839.1, read as the reverse complement.
CTCTTGTATGTTGAGTCATTACAGTCTATGATTACCTTAAAATGAGATCTTTAGATGGCATGGGATTTCATAGATGGACTCTACTGTAACTTGTTTATTATTATACTCTGTTTTGTAACAAATCGTCATTTACTAAGTCTCATTGATAAAGAACAAGCCAGACTTTCTGTGATTCCTTGGGTGGTACCCTGGAGCCAAGCCATGGAAAGATGGTAGAAAAGCAAGCATTGTCACAGGCTGGGTTCTATGGGCCTCCCAGATGTGGGGCAGGGCTACATCCTGAAGCATCACAGGGTATAACATGGTACTGTTTAGACTCCAGATGCCTGGGTACCAAAGAAAGCACGTAATTTGAAACAGGGCTTCAACCTATCAAGTCCCCCGAGCAGTTTATCCATGGTGGGGCCCTCCCTTAATGGCATGAAAGAGTGACTTCAAAATTTTTAAACTTGTAGTCACTCAGTTCTAACTAGCCTGGAGTGACCTGGGTGATGGGAAAAGAAGGAATTGAAGGAGCAGAAGTTGTTAGATATGAATGGTGCTGAAAGGAATGATTTTCATAGGTGTTAAATTTTCTGTGAGATAGGGAGTGTAGCCCTGCAAAATGCAGGAGAAGCCAAAATCCTTAACTGTGCCTTGGACCGTATGGGGGATTATTAACCTCATCAATTAAGACATCCTTTTTCTGGTAAATAATGTGGTCACTGCCAGTTTTTTTCTAATGTATTTGATTTTTATCACTTCTTTTTTGACACATGCAGTTGGGATAATGAATCTATTCTACTTGCACAGAGCTGGGTGCCACGAGAAACAGGTATCATACTTCAATGATTGTGTTCAATATTTGTCATTTTTTTATCCCTCTGTGTAATAATTTTAAAATGGCTTTTTTCCCAAACAGTAATATTTGCCTCAGATGTAAGAATAAGTTTTGACAAATTTCGGAACTGCATGACAGCAACTGTAATCTCAAAAACCATTATTACAACTAATCCAGGTAAAAAGCTATTTGAAATTTTTTATCCCTTTGGAAATGACTACATCATGTATTCCAGTATTTGTGCAGTGTGTTTAAGAATGAAAATGAAGCTTGGATTTCATTTGAATGAAAAGTGAAAAACTGCTTCATATGACTTTGAAAAACTTACAATGAGCTATATCTTTGATATCTTTACAAAAGAAATGTGAAAAACCAGACTCATTTTTAAAGCATCATCTCTTGTGATGATTTTGAGAGCTCATTGCTATTGATTGGATAACCTAAATTATTGACTATTTAAAAAATAAATTTAATTTTACTGCATTCAAGTAACAGCACTAGAGAGTGGAGAACATATATATAGTATCATTAGTTCATAATTGTTAGTGGTTGTTAAAGGGTTTAAAGCCGTTCTAGCATGAAATCAGGGAAGCAAGTTTGGGGAGATGAGGGGTTGGTGCCCTTAAGCATCCTCAGAGTGCTTTGTAGTGCAGATAGAAAGATCAGCCCAACACTGCAGAAGAGTACAGAATTCCCAGAAGTGAATAATCCTTCAAAATCTCAAGAAGATATAAATATAGTAGGTATCATTTTAAATATAAGTTCACTCTACTGGTCAATAACGAAGCATTAATAGTGACTGAGAACTATAAAGCAATTTTGTCTTTGACCAAACTTATCAGAATTTTTAAAAGTAAAATTACTATGAGATATGATATAAAATAACAAGACTTTTTAAATGTAAGTGTGTTGGATCTTGCTCATCTACTGCAGGAATGTTGTCTCCTTAAAAGCAGTGTCATGGGGGCTTCCCTGGTGGTGCAGTGGTTAAGAATCTGCCTGCCAATGCAGGGGACACGGGTTCGAGCCCTGGTCTGGGAAGATCCCACATGCCGCGGAGCGACTAAGCCCGTGAGCCACAACTACTGAGGCTGCGCGTCTGGAGCCTGTGCTCCGCAACAAGAGAGGCCGCGATAATGAGAGGCCCGCGCACCGCGATGAAGAGTGGCCCCCGCTTGCCGCAACTAGAAAAAGCCCTCGCACAGACACGAAGACCCAACGCAGCCAAAAATAAAATATAAATAAATAAATAAATTAAAAAAAAAAAAAAAAAGCAGTGTCATGGGAGGTGATACGACACTCATTGATTTGTTCTTGTTGAGCTCTCGTCTACTGTGCACATGCTGTGTGCTGGGCACTGTTCTGGGTCCAGTGACAAAACACAAATATCTCTCCTGCTCATGGAGCTCACGTCCTAGCAGGGGGTAGACAGAGAATGAACAATAAAGATAGCACATCCATGAATTATGAAATGCTTGAGAAGTTAAAGAGGAACAGGGTCAGGAGGGTCTAGAACGCCACGGTGTGTGTAGGGCAGGTTGCTGTTTACACAGGGTGGTCAGGTAGGCCTCACTGGGAGGGCAACATTTGAGCAAAGACGCGGTGAGGCAGTGAGGGGGTTAACAATGAGGAAAGAGCACACCAGGCAGAGGGACCAGCCAGTGCAAAGGCCCTGAGGCCAGTGTGGCTGGATCTGATAGAGCAGGGCAGGAGGAGGAGTGGAGGTCAGAGAAGAAATGGAGGTGATCGAGAAGGACTTACTGATAAAAGAATGCTGGCTTTTACTTTGTAGGAAAGGGGGAGCAGGGCAGTGACATTATCTAAGTTCTAAAAGGATTGCTCTGGCTTCTTTGTTGTAAATTAATGGGGACACAACCATGGTCTGTTCTTACCACAGGGCAATAGTGTCACTCTTCAATTACTTTTTTTTTTCTTTTGAGGAGAGTACTATGGTTTCTTATTTTTAATATTTTATTAATAGACTAATAGACTATTTTTAGTATATTTAATAACATCAATGATAGAAAATCTTCATCCTCTAAGGGTAAATTTGGTCTGGGAAAATTTCTAAAAGACAGTTGGATTTGTCTGGTGGAAAAGGTTATCAAGCTTGACAGTACTAATCGTATTGAAACCTCAAGACTAAGTTAATGAGACAGATTTGAAGGATGTTGTGCGTTTGGCTCTGAAAACAGATTCAAAGGGGAAATGTCAAAGTGTTTTGAGCAATGCTAAGATCATTAGAATAAATGCCTTATTTCTCAAGGAGACAAATATAAAGGAGAATATGTATAATGGTGTGTGAATTTCAATATGCTTATTTAAATCAGTCTTATTTCTAATTTCCTGGGCTATACATGCCACGTAGAAATTAAGAACCTCTAAATGGTTTGAGCTTTCATCCTAGCCAGGATGTCCAGGCTTCCTGCCCCGAGAGAGTTCATCAGATGGGGAAGGCAGAATTTCTGTCCCCCCACAGACAGTCTGGGATGACCCTGTTGTCCTTAGAGCTCTTGACAGCAGTGCCTACACCCCACCCTTCCTACCAGCTTCTGTCCCAGGATGCTCATTAATTTACAGATATTTAGTGAATGCCTTTTATTTGCCAACTATTGAGGTAACTTTAACACTTTCTGGAACAAGGAAGTACATGAGTGGATGGATGCTCAGATGGATGGAAGGATAGTCACTATAACTGAAGTACAGAAATGAAAAGGCAAAACCCCTGTCTGGGATTCCAGTCTAGTTCTGAGAGAGAACCAACAGTGATAAGACTTGTGGTACAACAGGACGAGGAGGAAGAAACCCTGACTCTGTCCAGGGGAGTCAGGGGGTCCAAGCATTGGCAGGACGGTTTGCAGAATGTTGGAGATGGTGAGGGAGGGCTGAAGACAAGCAGGTGTTAGAGGTTGGGTCTTGGAGTTGAAGGGTGTCAGAGTTAGAGAGCCCCTCTTCAAAATCAGATTCGTGCCTTCTGGCACATTATCTCACTATTCCTGAGGATACTCATGTCCCAAATTGAGGAGCAAGCTTTTTTTTTTTTTTAAAGTATTTTATTTATTTATTTATTTATTTGGCTGCTTCGGGTCTTCGTTGTGGCATGTGGGGTCTTTAGTTGCGGCACGCAGGCTTCTTTCTAGTTGTGGCGCACAGCTCCAGAGCACGCAAGCTCTCTAGTTGTGGCATGCAGACTCTCTAGTTGTGGCGCGCGGGCTCCAGAGCACACAGGCAGGCTTCTCTCCAGTTGTGTCACGCGGGCTCTAGAGCACTCAGGCTCAGTAGTTGCGGTGCGTGGGCTTAGTTGCCCCGTGGCATGTAGGATCTTAGTTCCCTGACCAGGGATCAAACCCACATCCCCTGCATTGGAAGGCAGATTCTTAACCACTGGACTACCAGGGAAGTCCCGAGGAGCAAGGTTTCGTTTTGTTTTGTTTTTTAATTATAAGAATCTTTTTAAAAAATTAATTGGGCTTCCCTGGTGGCACAGTGGTTGAGAATCTGCCTGCCAATGCATGGGACACGGGTTCGAGACCTGGTCTGGGAGGATCCCACATGCCGCGGAGCGGCTGGGCCCATGAGCCACAATTACTGAGCCTGCGCGTCTGGAGCCTGTGCTCTGCAACAAGAGAGGCCGCGATAGTGAGAGGCCCGCGCACTGCGATGAAGAATGGCCCCCGCTTGCCACAACTAGAGAAAGCCCTCGCACAGAAACGAAGACCCAACACAGCCATAAATAAATAAATAAATAAATAAATAAAATTTTAAAAAATTATTTATTTATTTATTTATTTTTGGCTGCATTGGGCTTTCTCTAGTTGTGGCTAGCGGGGGGCTACTCTTTGTTGCGGTGCGCAGGCTTCTCATTGTGGTGGCTTCTCTTGTTGTGGAGCATGGGCTCTAGGCACATGGGCTTCAGTAGCTGTGGCCCGTGGGCTCAGTAGTTGTGGCTCACGGGCTCCAGAGAGCAGGCTCAGTAGTTGTGGCACACGGTCTTTGTTGCTTCGCGGCATGTGGGATCTTCCCGGACCAGGGATCGAACCCGTGTCCCCTGCATTGGCAGGCAGATTTTTAACCACTGCGCCACCAGGTAAGTCTGGAGCAAGCTTTTTTTTTTTTTTTTTTTTTTAATGATTTTTTTAAAAATTTATTTTTATTTATTTATGGCTGTGTTGGGTCTTCGTTTCTGTGCGAGGGCTTTCTCTAGTTGTGGCAAGCGGGGGCCACTCTTCATCGCAGTGCGCGGGCCTCTCACTATCGCGGCCTCTCTTGTTGCAGAGCACAGGCTCCAGACGCGCAGGCTCAGTAATTGCGGCTCACGGGCCTAGTTGCTCCGCGGCATGTGGGATCTTCCCAGACCAGGGCACGAACCTGTGTCCCCTGCATTGGCAGGCAGATTCTCAACCACTGCACCACCAGGGAAGCCCTGGAGCAAGCGTTTTAAACAACCTTAAAAAAATTTTTTTTCTGACTAGAAAAGAAATACATATAAAATTCAAAAAATACATAAAAACATAAAAAGAAAGATCAGCTGTAAATTCACCATCTCATAAGAGATAATCATTTCTTTGATACATATTCTTCCAGATAACTTTGCTCATGTATCTTTTTTAAAATGAAAGGGAATTGTATGACGATGTTTTGTAAGCTGCTCTTTAAACTCATGATATCTGGTGTACATCTCTCTGTGTTAATGGGGCACCCCATCACATTGTTAATGGCTTTGTAATATTGTGTTTGATTGTATTCTTATACGTCTTCACTTTTTACTGTTAAAAATAATTTTGGATCATTTACAGTGATTTAAAAAATAATCAGTTTGCTGTTTACTTATTATGCATTTTCAATTAAGATACACCAGAAGCTAACATCCTATTGAATTTTATAAGAGAAAATAAAGAAACGAATCCTCTGGATGATGAAATTGACAGTTATTTGAAAGAATCCACAAATTGTAAGTGACCTTTAAATATTATTTGAATTTTTAAAAGGCCAGAATTTGGGCCTATAAAGTTACTTAGTAAAAGATATATTCTTATTATGTAACTGCTACACTTCCACTTTTTTTAAAAAAAATTAATTAATTAATTAATTTTTGGCTGTGTTGGGTCTTCGTTTCTGTGCGAGGGCTTTCTCCAGTTGCGGCAAGCGGGGGCCACTCTTCATCGCAGTGCGCGGGCCTCCCACTATCGCGGCCTCACTTGTTGCGGAGCACAGGCTCCAGTCGCGCAGGCTCAGTAGTTGTGGCTCACAGGCTTAGTTGCTCTGCGGCATGTGGGATCTTCCCAGACCAGGGCTCGAACCCGTGTTCCCTGCATTGGCAGGCAGATTCTTAACCACTGCGCCACTAGGGAAGCCCTATACTTCCACTTTTAAAAAGGTCATTTAAAACTTTTGGAGGCTTATGTAACCTTTTGCCAATCTGATGAGAGCTATGACCTTTTCCCCAGAAAAGTAGCTGTACCCACACATAGAATTTTGCATAAAATGTCATGTGTTCACAGACCCCAGACTGAAGCTTGACTTTAAAAGGGATGCTGGGACTTCCCTGGCAGGCCAGTGGTTAAGACTCCACGCTTCCAAAGCAGGGGGCACGAGTTCTTTCTCTCTGGTTGGGGAACTAAGATCCCACATGCCTCGTGGTGTGGCCAAAAAAAAAAAAAGGATGTGGTTTGTTGCCGTCTGTGGCTTATGCTTAGACACTCAGGAGAATGGGGAAAAGCAGAGGGAAGACTTCAATCATTCCCTGAAGGCATGTTCTTGTAACTTCATCCTAGGAGGTGAAATACTTCCTAATAATTACTCTCAAGAGAGTAAGTAACAATTGAATTAAGCATGAAATAAGTTATTCTGCAAGTCACATTAACTTGTAAAAGAAGAACTTTGTTATGCTTTCCTGGGGAATATTTAACATGTTTCCTTTCTTTCTTTCTTTTTGTTTTTTTTTGTTTTGTTTTGTTTTTCGGCTGTGCAGCGTGGCTTGTGGGGAACTAAGCCTCGCGGTGCAGCCATAAATAAATAAATAAATATAGTCTCTTCACCATTTAAAAAATTGAGTTGACTTGTCTTTTTCTTATTGATTTTTAAGAATCCTTTAGATATTCTGGATATGAATCCTTTATCTCCTTATAGATTGCTAGCATCTCCCACTCTATGGCTTGCCTTTTCATTCTTTTAATGGAATCTTCTGATGATCAGAAATTATTCATTTTAATAAAGACTAATTTCTCATTCTTTTCCTTTTTTGCTTTTATGTCCTTTTATATAATCAGTTTTAATATATCATATATAATAATTTTTCTATTACGTAACTTAAGCTACTACATATTCTCATTTGAGCTTTGTAGCTTTTCTATTTGGATATAATCCTTCGGAGTTCTTAGAATATATTTAGAACTTCCATGACTTTTTTTTTTTTTTAGTAAATACAATAGTTGATGTCTATACAGTTGAACAATTAAAGGTAAAAGCTTTGAAGAATGAAGGAAAACCTGATCCTATCTATGGAATTCTTTATGCTTACATTTCTACACTGAACATTGATGATGAAACTACAAAAGTAGTTCGAAATAGATGGTAAGCAACCAAATTACTTTTAGAAAGTTCATTCTTATAAGAAATAAAAACAATTATTGTTAATAAATTTTAAACTCTATAAAAGTTAAGCTATTCTTTGACATAATAGTGGTTATGCATTTGAATAGTGGTTATGCATTATGCATAAGTGGTTATGCATTTGACAAACTATTTAGATTCAAAATTATAATTGCCTTTTAAAGCAAAATTTAATTTACTGTGTTTCAGCAACCCTAAAATAGAAAGATATAATAATGCCGAAACTTTTAACTGGGATGACAAACTATTGTTTTATGACAATTCAAAAATTATTTTGGTGACCACATCCTATAGCAATACAAGTAATAGCATTTTAATAAATTATTTCAACTGTATGAAGAATATGATTTCCAACCTCTCCTAGGTCAAAGTTAGTATCTACTTGCATAGAAAAGTAAACCCAAGTAGATTTAATAATCTTAGCCAAAAAATGCTTGGCCAGAAAATTCTAAAATGTTATTGTGAAAGTCTCCCTATGGATTTATAATTGACATTTTTATTGACATAGTTGTAGATTCACATGGCACTGTAAGAAATAATATATAAACTGTACACTTTGTCCAGTTTCCCCCAATGGTAACATTTTGCAAAACTATAGTATCACATCATAGACAGTAATGACATTAATTAAATCCATTGATCTTATTCAGATTTCCCCAGATTAATATGCATCGTGTGTGTGTGTGTGTGTGTGTGTGTGAAATTTCATATAGTTTTATCATGTGTAGGTTTGTGTATCAACCACCACAATCAAGAAATTGGCCTATGGATTTTTAAAACATTGTATGATTTGGTATTAAAGTTGAAAAAAACTAATGTGGAGGCTGTTGTGTAAGGCAGGTGTTTATTTTTTGAAAAATATTTTTCAAAAATTAAAAACAATGTTACTGTCTCCCTTATTTTTCCTACATCTTTAATATTGATATCTGAGGAAAAGTATCTAAAATTTAATTCAAAAGTGATCTGTGGCTTACAAGAAACCAGTATCTTCAGATCATTCCCTCTGCTTGAGAAATTTGAATTAGTCTTCCTATTCAAATTGGCAAAGTAATGACTGCTTCAAAAATATAAAACAGCATGGAATTACCCCTTAAAGAGAGGAGAATGTGTCACTAGCAGTACTAGCAGCATTTAGAGTGTGAACCTCCCCAACCCTCAGGTTATTCTGTGGATGTACAGAGGACTTAGTACAGGACCAAGTGAGCATTCATGGAACCCAGGCTTTCTAGGCACGAGACAGGATTCCTGTCCTCAAACTCCGAGCCAGGAGATAAACAAACATACCTGCAATAACATGGAATAGGATGTGATAGGGTGTAAGTCCGTGCTGAAGTGTAAGTTGTGCAGCTGTTCAGAGAAGGGGGGGAGCTGGGGTGCAAGTGAGGAAGGCCCCAGTTGGGGAGTGATCCTGGGCAAGAACCCCAGCATGGGGGAAGGTAGGAGGCAGAACTGTGAGAGGACTGGCTTGTCCCAGTTTCTGAAGCAGGAATACTGAAAATGAGGTTGACTGAATAGAAAGCATGTTGTATTGCTGTGCATTGTTCCTTGCTATTTTGTAGGTCTATTTTGTACCCTGCTCAGTGCTGAGCACTCTGTAATTACTTACTCTGTAAATATTCCAGGTGCTGACTTAGGCTAAAAGTCTAAGTGATAATTCTTCTGCTAGAGATCAGATTTGTCACTTAGGGCCTTCACATTCTATCTTGTCTTTGTTTCTTTTCAGTTCAGGCTGTGGTTACATTGTAAATGAAGCATCCAGCACTTGTACAACTTGCAACAAAGATTCTTCAGAATTTAAATCAGTTTTTCGCAGCTTCCATATGCTAATTGATCTTACTGATCACACAGGTACCCTCCATTCCTGTAGTCTCACAGGAAGTGTTGCTGAGGAGACTTTGGGCTTCACGGTAAATAATAAAAAGGAAAATATGTTTAGAAATACTTCCAAATTGAATTCGCTTCCCCAAACATATAGGTTATTTTGGTGAACATTTGATAGAAATTAATTCATTAATAAAGAGGTCTGGGAAAAATCAATCTTGACTTAAACACACATTGTTTAATGAACAAATAATTACATATTGCATATTAAAATCCTAGCTAACATTAACTGTTAGGAATAACAAGAGAGGTCCTTGGTGACAGTGGAGAATAAACATGACATTTTATATAGTCAAATAACAATGGGCAAAACAACACCTTGGAGACACTGAGCAGGGTCCTCTGTGAGAAGGGTTTGGCAGTATTTCACCTACCCAGGTGTATAAGGTCAGCCACGAGCTCTTCCTCAGTCTGCCCCATAGCACAGCAGCAGAGATTAGCTTGTGTGCTTGATGTTAGGTTTGATGTTTTTTATTGTTAGAACCCGCTCATGAAGTTTACCATTAAACCTCAGTGGTTTCCACTTTGTTAAGGGGAGCTTTCTGTGCCGAGCCACCTGGCTGGCTTCAGACATTCAGTTTAGAGCCTTTCTATCTAGCCTTATCTCCTCCATCAAGAGAATTGACCTGTAATTACTATGGATAAAATTCCATTTCCAGTGAGCAAATTTGTTTTACATTATTGTCAAGATGAGTTATCTATATATTCTTTGGAAATATTTAATTTTTTTTATCCAGGTAAATGAGTTTCTTGCAATGACGGATGAACAGAAAACAGCATTAAAGTGGCAATTTCTTTTGGAAAGAAGCAAAATTTATTTAAAAGTTAGTGCATTTTATAGTACTGTATTATTCTTTTTTAAAAAATATTTATTTATTTATTTGGTTGTGCCGGGTCTTAGTTGTGGCAGGCAGGCTCCTTAGTTGTGGCGTGCGAACTCTTAGTTGTGGCATGCATGTGAGATCTAGTTCCCTGACCAGGGATTGAACCCGGGCCCCCTGCACTGGGAGTGTGGGCTCTTAACCACTGCGTCACCAGGGAAGTCCCAGTACTATGTTATTCTATATGTTCAAGCAATAAGAAAATCCTGGAGTATGATGTAATAAATTAGGGAATTTGTTATTTTTTAAATAAATTTATTTATTTTTATTTTTATTTATTTTTGGCTGCATTGGGTCTTCATTGCTGCGTGCAGGCTTTCTCTAGTTGCAGCGAGCAGGGGCTACTCTTTGTTGTGGTGCACGGGCTTCTCATTGCGGTGGCTTCTCTTGTTGCAGAGCACGGGCTCTAGGCGCGTGGGCTTCAGTAGTTGTGGCATGCGGGCTCAGTAGTTGTGGCGCACGGGCTTAGTTGCTCCGCGGCATGTGGCATCCTCCCGGACCAGGGCTCGAACCCGTGTCCCCTGCACTGGCAGGCAGATTCTTAACCACTGCGCCACCAGGGAAGCCCAGGAATTTGTTATTTTTAATAATGCCCAGTTCCCAGATGTGCAGAAGGATTTGGCTACCATAGAAACAGTGGAAGTAATCAGCTTTTTTCATATAGTATAAAGAAGTTACAAATGATACAAAAGAAAAAGACCAACAAAGAAAATATTAACTCCGTTAATGTTAACTCCAAGGCTAGGAACTGGACTTTAGAGTCAAAGCTGGGTTCCCCCCCGCCCGCCCCCATGTGCGATGCTTCTCACTTCAGTGAGCAGTATTCAATAGCAAGTTAAATGCTGCAGTGAGACAGACTTGGGTTTGACTCCCAGTCCCACCATTCCTCAGCCTATGTGACCCTGGGGAGGTTAATTAACTTCTCTAAGCCTCTAAAATTCTGTGCTCCTACAACTCTGATCAGAGCAGACTCCCGCAGCAATAGCAACACTTCAGTGTTGGAAGGCCACAGAACCTTAGTGTTAAAAGTGTAAAATGGGCAGTGGGACAAACTCCCCTTGTTTTGCAAATGAGGAAAATAGGACCAAGAAATGTTGCTTCTTGCCCCAGGTCACAGGTGAGATAGGGCTACAGTCTACATTATTTCAGATGTTTCCTCTTTTACACTCTTAAAAATTTTTGAGCTCTTAAGTGAGTTATATCTGTCAACATTTATTGTACTAGAACTTAACATTGAGAAAAATTTTAAATGTATTCATGAGCACACATTCTTTTAGCAGTTAGAACAATGATATCATCTCATGTCATGTAGCCTCTCGAAAACTACAGTGCACTCTGGTGAAAGAATGAGAGTAAGAAAGGCAAACGGCATTTTCGTATTATTATGAAGATAGCTTTGATCTCATGGATACCCTGAAAGAGTCTTTGAGAACACTGGGTCTGCTCCATCTCAGCCTCATAAGCAGGTTTTCCCATTTTCCTGTGGCTTCCTTTCCTTGCAGCCTCAAGCATATCTGAATAGATTGCAGACATGGAGTCACCAATGGCCTCAACAATATTTCTAGGACCTCAGTTTGAGGCCTCTTCATTACTAGGCCAAAGGGGGAAAATTACAGTAATATACTGCATCTCTTCCACCATTTGCATGAATCCACCTAAATACTGTACTGTCTATTCCCAAATCAGCATATACTCAGATCCTTGTCCAACTTTGTGGTTTCCCTCCAAACAGGAGGTACCAGTTGCTCTGAGTTTGATCAGTTTAAATTCATGGTAATTTATTTATAGTTTCCCAAACTTGATTCAAATATAGCAACAAATTGCTCTCAAGTAAATGGATATTGTACCTTTCCAAAGAATATGTTAAAAAGATATTTGTCAGATTTAACAAAGATTTCAAGCAGGTAGTGATTATATCACAAAATGTAATAAAGATTGTGAGCCTCCGGCTTCCCTGGTGGCGCAGTGGTTGATAGTCTGCCTGCCAATGCAGGGGACACGGGTTTGAGCCCTGGTCTGGGAGGATCCCACATGCCGCGGAGCAACTAGGCCCGTGAGCCACAACTACTGAGCCTGCGCGACTGGAGCCTGTGCTCCGCAACAAGTGAGGCCGCGATAGTGGGAGGCCCGCGCACCGCGATGAAGAGTGGCCCCCGCTTGCCGCAACTGGAGAGAGCCCTTGCACGGAGGCGAAGACCCAACACAGCCAAAAAATAAATAAATAATAAAAGTGTTCAAAAAAAAAAAAGATTGTGAGCCTCAAATACAATTTCAATTGTTATAAATCAGTTAAAACAGAACATGTAATTTAAAAAATAAGAACTTACATTGCTCTGCTAATAAGATAAAAACAAAGGATTTCCATATAGGACATTTTGTATATTTATCATATTTCAATTAAAAATAATGGCTACTTAAAGTGGTTCATTTGGAGGGATTTCAAAGTGAGTTATTCATTTCAATGTTTTAAAACACATAGTGATATTAGTATCACAGATCTTGTAAGATCTGATATTAGTGTTAAAGAATAATTTTCAAAAAGGTTAAATTGACTCATACAAAATAAAATGAATACATGTCAAAGATTTAATTCAATTCATTAATTAATGAAGGAAATTAAAATGCCTAGCTGATGTGTCCTTCCACTCTATACTAAATAAAATGTTGGTGAGAGTGCTTTGTAAATTGTAAAAAGTGAGACATCATTATTAATCAACTGCATCATGATATCATTGTGCTCTAACAGGTCACGTTACTGCTGCGGGTTCACGTCTGTCACAATTGGTTGTTTGAACACACTTTAAGCCCTTTTTTCTACATGTTGGATTTGAAATCCCAACTTTCCTACCTGAGAAAAAGGTCATGAAAAATTGATGTGGATTTTTACAAAATCACTGTCAGAAGCCAGATCTATAATTTTTCTCCTAACTCTGCCTGAGACTGGAACTCTTTCCATTGTCTTACAGCTTTAATTGAAGTTTTTGTTCATACCTGTGAAGGAAACTCATTGCTGTTCTTTATTTGTGGTCGTTGGTTTTCAGCTTTGTATACCAGGTGATTTTAGAAACTAACTCTCTTTTTCTCCCTGCAGTTTTTTTTATCTCACAGAGCAAGGGGTGGACTGAGAGTGAGTGTGCTCTCCTGTAAGCTCGCAGATCCTATCGAGGCAAGTAGGAACTTGTCTGGACAAGGAAATATTTAAAAACCAGACGTCATTTTAAACTCTGGAAAAGAATACGAGTTTTAACCTCCTTTAAAGTGGAAAATGAGTTTGAAAATTACAGATAAAATTGTATTTTGTTCAAATGTGGTGAGAATGTTTCTGTAAATTGTTATTCTGTTTCCCCCTGGAGTCCGTTAAGAGTAAATCCTAAAATCTCCCTCTTATTCAAGTTCATTTCTTAGAAGGCCTTTTCTACTGGCTTTGCCCTCTCTCTTCCCAAGTTGGAAAGTGTTTGCATGAATTAATAAACAAGTTTAATCTTTCCCACAGATATGAATGATTTCTTTTCTTAAGCCCCTTTCCTCTTTGTCTTGTTTGCCTGGAGAAAGATCAGAACCTATAAAACAACGTGGATATGGCTCAGACTACTTTGCTGGAGCTGATGGGCACAGACGACCGGTTCTCCCAGTGCTGGGTGGGGACGGCAGAAGTCCATGGGTGATGCTGTGCAACTGTTTTGATCACTGTAGAGCTCTTCTAGTCGGTTGCTTTCTCTGATGACACATCAGAGCTACCCGATGCTTGTGAAGGCTTGCTGACTCAGGCTTGACATTTGTGAGTCTGAATCAACTCGGGGGAGACCAACTTCAGAAGTTTCACAAGCGGTGACGAGTCTTAGGAACTTGGAAGGGTGGGCGACCTGCTCTGCTTTGACAGGGGGACGGTCCCTCCACTTCAGCTGCCTTTGCAGCAGCCCCAGAGCGCTCTGCTCAGCTCCACACCATCTCCGGTCACTGGTCACTTGCTTCAGGGCACAGACCCACCACTGCGGTCAGTGTTGATCCACAGTGTGGGAGGTTTGTCCAGCGTAATTTGGGTCTGGCACTTCAAAGGCTACACTTCACCCACCACAGGAGTGAAAAAAAGAAGAAGTGAACGAAATTCTTTTATAAAGCTGGTGTTGGGAGATAAACTTATCTTGTCAGTAATGTTTTCTCTGGCTTTAACCATATGCAGCCATGGGGGAGGGATATGAGTTGACACTTAGTGTGTCTAAATTGTGGTAATAAATGATGTAATGAAGATCTTGACCATAGTTGTGCAAATATCAAGTGTACCTGATGAAGGGCTTCCTTCCTTTCTCCCTCGGGGAGGGGATAGGTGTGTTAATCAGGGTGAATTGTGAAGGTGGACAGGGAAGGAAGGAAGGAAGGAAGGAGAGTGGTGCAGGGACAAGGATGCCTGGCTTAGATAGTGTGTCCGGCGCTGCTGTGCCAGGCCTCCTGGGGCTCTGACCTCTAGCAGCAGGTGTCAAAGTGCCAACACCTGGCACTTTGGGTGCCAGAACCAGCTGTCTGGGCTCCTATAGTCCATGGCCCTCAGCTGCTCTGGCCTCAACTGCATAATACAGGTGCAAAATACCAGCATTCTCAAAGTAGGTGCATATGCAGTACTTAGTGTTCCCTAACCAAGGCCTGTGAAGGCCTAGTGGGCAGCAGAGGGCTCTGCATGACTTCCTCACTGCTACCATGGTGACCTCTCAGTGGCATTTAACTAAGGAGACCCCATGCCTGTCACTAGAGGGACATCACAGTTGCTTATTTCATCTGATGAAATTGGAATCTACAGGGCTAGCTGTCATGCCACACTGAATCAGAGGTACTTCACAGAGCTTACTTAACTTACACATTCACAGAATGAAGATTACAAACTGGTCAGTATCTAAAATTTGGCTGTAGATTAGCCAGAATGCAGGTACTTGAAGTATCGATGAAAGAAAGAAGCATTCTGTCCCATCAACACAAAATCTACAACTCCCTGTCCAGGGTCTCTATTTCTCTGCTACTCTCCAGAAGCTGCTTTTCCTGGTCCTAGTGACTTCTGATCTACATGTTTTATATTGCTTTACATAAATAGTTTGGTGACTATATAATTTTTCCTAATCTTCTGTTAGTGGTTCATTTAAATACAGTTTTCCTTTCCTAATTCTGCTTTGGTGAGGGTTTTTGTTGTTGTGGTTCAATACTCTGTACGTGGCAGAAACACAATATATATTTATCCACCTATTACTTATCTTGAGGAACCCTGGAGTTGTTTTTGCTTTTTAAATATTTTTTATCATAAAGTTTTATGTGTTTATTGTAGAAAAATTAGAGAAAATGATAAAAAAAAAAAAAGGAAAAGGAAAGAAAAGAAAACCCATAATCTCCCATCCCAATTTTTTTAAACTGGTAGAAAGTATATTCTTTTCTTATAAATGTGTTTTTGTTTTGTTTTTTTATTGTGGTAAAATATACATCACATAAAATTTACCATTTTGACCATTTTTAAGTGTACAATTGAGTGGCATTAAGTACATTCACAATTTTGTGTAAACATCACCACTATCCATTTCCAGAAATTTTTAATCATCACAAATTGAAATTCTGTACTCATTAAGACAATAACTCCCCATCTCCCCCTCCCCCAGTTTCTGATAACCTCTGATCTACTTGGTCTCTATGAGTTTGGCTATTCTTGGTACCTGATATACGTGGAATCATACAATATTTGTCCTTTTGTGTCTAGCTTATTTTTCTGAGCATAACGTTTTCAAGGTTCATCCATGTTATAACGTGTCAGAATTTCATTCCTTTTTATGGCTGAGTAGTATGTATGAATTGGATAAATGTACCACTTTTTGTTTATCTATTAATATCTTGGTGGACAATTGGGCTGTTCCACCTTTTGGCTATTGTGATTAGCCAATCATAGCTACCTTGAACATCTGTGTACAAGCATCTCACATTTTTGTAAATGTCTTTCCTGAGTTTTTATCATCTCTCTATCCATCTATGTTAAAGCATATAATTTACAAAATAAAACCAAAAAATTAAAAACACATATAATTTACAAATACAGGTTATACTATAACCTGCTTTTACACTTAATAATTTATAATAAAGTTTTCATGCCATTAAATATTCTACATAATTTCAATAGCTACATATTATTTTATTATATGAGTATATGATAGTGAATGTAATCAATCTAATAACATTTGACATTTAAAATGTTTCCCATTTTTTGCTATTACAAATGATGGCTGTAGCTAAATCGTTGGCCACATTCTTAATTATTTCTTTGGGATAAGTTTCTAGATATTAAATTGCTGCAACAATGTTACATTATTGAATACTTTTTAATGTGATGGATTTTGTAATAAGCACTTTATTTATATTATCTGATTTATGCAATTACTGTTATTTTGCCCACTTTATAGATGGGACATGAAGGCCAAGTTAGAGGAGGTAGATGTGGAGGTGGCTGAGTGGGCAGGCTCTGTGGCTGCAGGCTCAACCCCCTCTGCTACTCCCAGGATGGACTCCAGCTCTAAGCTTCTCCACATTTGTGGTTCCCCTTTGGTAAATGGGGATAATAATATACCAACTCCTGCTGGCAACTGTTAAGACTAAATAAGTTAGTATATGTAAAGTGCTTAGACTCATGCACTTAGTATATGATCAATAAGTACCAGTTAGGGGCTTCCCTGGTGGCGCAGTGGTTGAGAATCTGCCTGCCAATGCAGGGGACACGGGTTCGAGCCCTGGTCTGGGAAGATCCCACATGCCGCGGAGCAACTAGGCCCGTGAGCCACAACTACTGAGCCTGCGCGTCTGGAGCCTGTGCTCCGCAACAAGAGAGGCCGCGACAGTGAGAGGCCCGCGCACCGTGATGAAGAATGGCCCCCGCTTGCCGCAACTAGAGAAAGCCCTCGCACAGAAACGAAGACCCAACACAGCCAAAAATAAATAAATAAATAAATAAAAATTTAAAAAAAGAAAATAAGTACCAGTTATTGTAAATGACGAAGTATAGCAATATCATTGGCACTCATATTTGGCAATATATTTGTTGTATTATGTCTATTCTGCTTTTATAATTTGAATTTTTTTCTAGTATCTTATTAGATTTACAATTACTTTACTCTTTCCCTTTAGAATATATGAAGGTTTTAGCATATGAATTAATTGTATTGAAAGGAAATATAAAACTTCCTTGAAATCAGATCCTACACCAACATTTACACCAAAGATGTGCCCAATAGTCTTGTTAAGAAGATAACTGTGGGGACTTCCCTGGTGGTGCAATGGTTAAGAATCTACCTGCCAATACAGGGGACACGGGTTTGATCCCTGATCTGGGAAGATCCCACATGTCGCGGAGCAACTAAACCCGTGCACCACAACTACTGAGCCTGAGCTCTAGAGCCCTCGAGCCACAACTACTGAAGCCCGCGTGCCTAGAGCCTGTACTCTGCAACGAGAAGCCACCGCAATGAGAAGCCTGCACACCTTAAGAAAGAGTAGTCCCCGCTCGCCGCAACTAGAGAAAGCCCGTGCGCTGCAACGAAGACCCAACGCAATCAAAAATAAATTTATTAAAAAAAAGATAACTGTATAAACACATGAAAAGATATCAGCTTCACTATTAATCAGAGAAACGCAAATTAAAAAGACCATAGCCACAATACCCAGTGTTGGCTAGGGTGTGAGCAAAAAGGTCAAGTACAAATTAGTATATCCTTTGTCAAGTACAAATTAGTATATCCTTTCCCCTGGGCAATTTGGCAAAAAGTATCAAAATGTAACGTGCAAACTATTTAATCAATTTCACTTCTAAGACTTTCCCTAAGGAAATAAACAAGTGCCAAATATGTGTATGGAGGATGTTCCTTGCATCATAGTTTCTAGTAGCAAAGCATTTGAAACCTATGCAACCTCTAGCGCAGGGGTTCCCAACCCCCGGTCCGGGCTGCACAGCAGGAGGTGAGTGGCCGGAGAGGGAGCGAAGCTTCATCTGTATTTACAGCTGCTTCCCATGGCTTGCATTACCACCTGAGCTCCACCTCCTGTCAGCAGTATGGTGAGTTGTATAATTATTTCATTATATATTACAATGTAATAGTAATAGAAATGAAGTGTACAATAAATGTAATGCACTTGAATCATCTGGAAACCGTTCTTCCCCTTACCCCCCCTCTGTGGAAAACTTGCCTTCCATGAAACCGGTCCCTGGTGCTAGAAACGTTGGGCACCGCTTCTCTAGGGGAGTGTTGGGCTCCACCCAGATCTCTGGTAGGCACCTAGCCCTCAGCCTCTATGAAGGTTGGAGAATTACCTGGGGAAGTTACAGGAGAGGTGGGGGAGCAGATTCTGGCAATGACTTCCCCTTGGGATGGTCAGTGGACTGAAGCTCATCTCCAGTTCTGAGACCCTGTTCTTTCTTAGTTTGTTCCCTGCCTTTTCTACTTCCTCTTCACTTCCTTTCTCCTGAGAGCACTCCTAAAAATCACGTGAACAAATATCCCCATGTAAGGCTCTGCTTCTGGGGTACATGATCTAAGACACAGTCATTAAAAGTGGTTATGAAAATATGCACCGACCTGGAAAGATATTCACAGTATATGCCTAATGAACAATTAAAAAAAAAAAAAAGTCCAGAAGAACAGATGTCAAGCCATATACTCTATATGAACTAATAATATCATGGATTTTTTAAAAGTTGTGATAAGGGTATTGTGACTATATAGGAGAATGTCCTTATTTCTATGAGATGCATGCTGAAAGGGTAGAGTGTTTCTGCAACTCACTTAGTTTTCAGTTTTCCAAAACATGTGTTTGTGTGTGTGTATACACACAGGGTGTGGGGTGGGAAGAGAGAGAATGAACATAGCAAATGTCAACAATTGTTGAATTTAGTGCAGGGTATATGGAGTTTGTTGTATTAGTCTTTCAATTTTATAGTAGGTTTAAATTTATTCAAAAATAAAAGTTGGTGAAAATGTACTTTCTGGGTATTAGGATTATTGCGATTTTAGCAACATCAGGAATTATGAGAATTGGTATCTCTCTTTTTGATTCCTGCAGTCAAGGAGTTTGTGTGCTATACCTGCAATGCTGATAGCAGCTGTCTGTGACAAAGCTTGTGCCACCGCTGGGTGAACATTGACCTCAGGGGCACCGTACATTATCTGGATGCTGGCTTGTTCACCCAAGGGGGCCATATGTGAACACTGCTCCTGCTGTGTACCTTTAGCTTGCTTTCAGATCTGTCAGCTTGGTAGACTTGGTTCAGCTGGACCTCATATCTGATAGTTTTACTAATAAACTCTCAATATAAGCATACCCTTGATTCATCTCTCCCACTATGGGAACCTAGCCAAAGGAAATAACTACTAGCAAATAATTAGAAAATATCTCAATGACCAAAAATGGAGGACTGACTTCATCATATGCAATCACTGAAATGTGCTGACTGACATGAAAAGACAGTCACGATATTCTGTTGAACTGTGTGTTGAAGCTACCGCATTAACGTTTTCTACCTAAATGGCTGTTGTGCTTTCATTTATGCTTTTTCAGTTTTGGTTCATTTTGGAACTTTGCAATAATAAAAAAAAAGACTGCTTATGGAAAAAAAAAAAAAAAAAGACAGTCACGATATATAGTGAAAAAAGGTTAGAAAAGTGTATGATATGAACAAATTGTATTTAAAAGATCACAATTACATCTGCAGATTTGGAAGAATGTACACCAAATGCTTAATTTGGACTGTCTCTGTGCATATGAAATTTGGGGTGTTTTGGTTTTTAGCTTATACATATTTTCTGAGTCTTCTATAATAAACATCTATTGCTTAAGCATTTGTAAAAAGAAATGTTATTAAAAGATAAAAGAAGGGAGTTCCCCAGTGGCCTAGTGGTTAGGATTCTGGGCTTTCACTGCTGCGGCCCGGATGTGGCCAAACAAAACAAAACAAAACAAAAAAGATAAAAGATAGCATGACATTTTATAAACAAATCCAACTATGACACTTCCTCATAATAAATTATAAATTGGGGGTTGCATAATACCTAAACATTTGAACTTTCTAATATATCTACTTAAAAGACGCAGCCTGCGTTGTGGTCAAGACTTCAGGTTTTGTACATTTAGAATGGATAAACAAGGTCCTACTATATAGCACAGGGAGCTATATCCAATCTCCTGGGATAAACCATAATGGAAAAGAATATTTTTAAAAAATTTCTATATGTGTAAAACTGAGTCACTTTGCTGTGCAGCAGAGATTGGCACAACATTGTAAATCAACTATACTTCAATAAAAAAAAATACGGAAAGAAAAGACTTCAGGATTTGGTCTTGGGATGGCTGGGTTACATCTTGGCTCTGCCACTTAGCTGAGTGACCATACAGCCAGGCTGGCTAGCCTCTAAATCTGTCTCCATCTGTGTAACAGGGATGGTAGTAATAATACCACCCTCCAGTTTTGTTGAGGATTAAATAATACACAGAAAACTCTTGGCACAGTGCCTAGTAGTACTAAGTGCTCAATAAATGTTAGGAGCCAGCAGGTGCCTTCTGTTTAGGCTAACAGCAGGAGCTCCTGCCTGCCTAAGCCTAAAGGACTCCGCCAGGCACTCTGACAGCTGTGTTGTGCATCTCACTTAGCTTTTTGTCAGAGAAGGGAGCAGGTGAGAGCAAAAGCAGCACTCAGAGGCAGTTTGACTTCCCTGAAGCTTCCTTATCGCTGGGTGCGAGGTACAGGTGCTGATTAACTCTTAATAAAGCACAGTATTCTGGAGGCCAAAGGCCAAAGACCAAGGTCTGAAGCCCCTTAATGAGGATGTGTCCCTCCTAACCACTATTGGGGGGAAAAAATTACACTTTTAGGTCACACAAAAGACAGCATATTTATTTGGGAAACAATAGTTTCAAAATTATCTCCTGAACTCAGAATCTATGGGCCAGAATACACACCCTAAGTAAACAAGTGAGGTTTTCATTAATTGTTCACTTATTAAATAAAACTTTTAATTAACTATGTGGAGTAGTGTTTTTCCACATTTGCATGATAAGAATCACTTGGAGTGCCAGAGATTGATTCCATTAATTAATACATTAGGCCTGGGATGGCCCAGTAATTTGGAAATTTTTACTTTTACAAATACCTCCAGATGATTTTCATGATCAAGGGGCTTTGGGAAACACTGATGAAACGTGCTTTTCCATTTCCTTTGCAGATTTTAAGTCTTGAACACGTGGTCCCAGAATGACCCACTGAAGTCTTATCCAGTCCAGTTTCAGGAAAGGAAAGTAAGTTTTCTGAACATTTGGCTTGTTGTTTCCTAGGAGGCACTGCTTCTCATTTCCATTTCTGGCCCAGCTCTTCTAGATCAAGTTTTTCTCCGACGGTCCATCTTTCTTGAGTTGAGGCATAGCAATCCAATCATCTTAAAAAATTGGTTTCTCATTAAAGTATTATCACATTAAATAACCTTTTCTTGCTTTTGTCTTGTTCCCCTTCCCCCTGAAACGTGTTAAGAAGTTAGGGTGCTTTGTATACACTCAATATTCTGGCTTTTCCACCTTAAATCTCATACTGACGACCCCGTGTATGCCAGCCTGGATCTCATCGTTTTCTTTAACGGGTCCCACTCCCTTTGGCGTTCCGGTCAAGATAATATCTCCTTCTTCCAAGGTCATGATCTTTGAAACGTAGCTGATGATGTAGGGGATGGAAAAAATCATGGAGGATGTTTCACCCTCCTGCCTGAGTTCGCCGTTGACCTTGAGCCAGAGCTTCAGGTTGTGAGGGTCAGGGATCTTCTCTTTGGGCACGAACGCGCTGACCGGGCAGGAGGCCGTGAAGCTCTTGGCCAGAGTCCAGGGCAGCCCCTTTTTCTTGCACTCGTCCTGCACGTCCCTGGCGGTCATGTCCAGGCACAGGGCATAGCCGGCCACATAGTCCATGGCTGCGGCCTCCGGGACGGCGCGGCAGCGCTTGCCCATCACCACGGCCAGCTCGAGCTCGTGGTGCAGGTTGCGGGTGTAGGCGGGCACAAGGACCGGCGAGCCCTCGGGGGCGTACGCGGTTGACGGCTTCAGGAACAGCACCGGCTCGCTCAGTGCGGTGCTCTGCATCTCCCTGACGTGGTCTGCGTAGTTCCTGCCCACGCACACGATGTTCTTCCCCCACTCCCAGAAGCGGGACAGCGGTCTGGTGGCAGCCATGCTCCTGCCTGTTGCCCCCCGGAGTCACGTGGACTCTGCCCGGCTGGCCACCGGACGCCGAAGGCTACCCGGAGAGGACCAACTACCTCGGAGCACCGTCCCGCGGACTCCGCCAAGTGCCCGGGAGTCGCGGCGCCCGTCCTCTTGGGAGCGGCTGTCCAGTGGCTGCCCCGGGGCTGCCCGGCCTCAGGACACGGCCCGCTCCCCGGAGAAAAGCTGAGGATCTTGCGCAGGTGCCTCTCAGGTGGCCCTCAGATCCGCGGCAGCCGGACGCGACGGAGGAACCGGTGTGGCCGCGAGTGCTGATTGGCCGGAGGGCGGGGCGAGCTGAGGACACGGGTCTGTACGCGAGCGCTGATTGGCCGGGGGCGGGGCGGCGGGCGCTGATTGGCCGAGATGTGACGTCGCTGGCGTGAAGAGCCCGCCCACCCCTCGCACCGCAGCCCGCCCTCCGCCTCGGTCATGGTGCAGGGTCGCGGGCTGCTCGGCTACCGGACCCTAGCTACGCTGAGAGCCTCCTGCGCCCGTCGCGGCCTGGGTAGGTGGGCCGGGGCTGCCGCGGGGCCGGACTGGCCGGGGTGCCAAGGCGCTGGCCTGACAGGGGCCGGGGCCACGGTGACCGGCCCGCGGGGGCGAGGCGAGGCGAGGCGAGCCGCCCGGCCGGCGGGTCCTGGCTGGCGTCGTAGCCGGGTTAACGGCGGTTAGGCCGGCCGCAATCCGTGAGGCGTTCCAGCGCGGGGCCCGCACCGGGCGGGCGGCGGGGAGCCGCTGGGGCCGCCGCGGCTGACGCTGTTTTTTATTGACACAGGATTTTAACCCCTAACTGACGTCGGCAGGCGAGCCGATTGGGGTCGAGAAAAGGCCACACAGCAGTTGAGTCAGACTTTGAGAGGGCTGAAGACAGAGTGGGGTAACTTGTCAGCTGGGGGTTGCTGAAGGATTTGTGTTAGGTAAGGAAATGGGTGTTCCAGGGACGCTCAGGAGCCCTGTCTTAGGACCCCTGGTTCCCCAGGGTCTGCCCGGCAGCCAGCGAGCGCCCCCATCCTCCTTGACTGCGGCGCCCCATACAAACCCCATTATTTCTAACGCCCTGGGATGATGGAACTGTGCCTGAAGCCGCACAGAATGCTGTGTATATTCTCCACGAAGTGAATCACAGCTTTTCATGTGAGCTGTGGCCGGCAAGAAAAGCCTGGGGCAGAACTGGGTTCTGTGAGCTGTGGGACCCTTGCCCTCTTTGGGTCTCCTATACCCACCTCAAAAATGGGAGGCGATGGACGCCCTGACCTCCAAGGGCCTGCTCTTCCAGCTGTCAGGTTCCATTTTCACTGTGTTACCTCTTGCTTTGTTGGAATATTTTGACTTTGATTTTGAAATCGCCTTTATTTCCTGATATCTTATCTGGCTGATGTAGCAATAGGGGCAGTGATAAGCTGAGTCTTTGGAGCTGGCTAGCAGTTAGCTAAATGACCGCAGAGCCCTAGGTAGGGAGATGGAGCAGAAGGAAGCCATCCTTGGCCACTTCCAGATCTCACTGAGAGCAGTCAAGGTTCTGGAGTGTGCAGTGTGTCACCATTATTAAGGAAAGAGCTGGGTTTTTTCCATTTAGGGAACTCGTCAGAGCATCAGAGCTAAGAGTTTCTGTGTCAGGAGTCAGGCGGGTGGTGGAAGTTGGACTGTAGGGAATCAGCAAGAGTGTGGCTGCCCCATTCAGAGGGGGCTCCAGCCCTTTGATGCCATGCAGAAGGAGGGATCCAGTTCAAGAGAAGCCCAACAAAATGTGTCTCAAGGCTTGGCCTTGACTCTGCTCTGTAGTCCTCCTGGAGCTCGGATGGCACGTATCGGGGCTAAGAGGAGGTGGCATAGCACAGAAACCTGATCATATGAAAATGTTTGTTTTGCCGAGCATGAAGAGAAGGGCCTGGAAAAAGCCCAGCTGGTTGTCAAAAGGAGGACTTAGCTACCTCTGTGTGATCCTTAACGGTGCAATTCAGGCAGTTCCCTGGCCATGGCAGATGAGCTTGAATTCTGCATCAGACGGCCCCCATGGACGTGGTCTATCAGTCTGTCGGTCGATGCTGCCTGCTCTCTGGATCCCTTTTTTTGGAGAGGTCCCGTCCCAAGCACCTACCTACTCCAGAATTTCATGGCTGTCTTCTGTCCCCTTTTGCAGTTTTAATCCCTTTCACGCTAAGATTTAAAGTATTGTTGGGGGCCTTTGGGAATTTTTAGATTGAATAGGAGTTTCATTGTTGAAAACATTTTGGCACCTGTCTCCTGGGCGGAGGATGCTTTTGCCCCTCGGTCACTCCCAGCCCACCCTGGCAGCCTTCTTTGGCTCAGTTGGATGGTGATTCTGTATCATGCATACTCGAATCTAGAACAGTTGTGACCAGCTGTCCCATTTCTCAGGCCCCGGGTGGCTTTTGTGCATTATCCAAATTTCGAGTTCCTGCCATTCGAAAGTGGATATTGTTTACTTTTCTGGCTCGAGACCTGAGAAGGGCTGTGAGTAACTGCACAGGACTCAGGCTCTGTTAGCTTGCAGAGGCAGCCATGTGCCGAGGGAAAAGAGCCTGGCCTGGCGCTTTCATTCTTCATGGTGTTTCTCTGAATCAGGTGTGAACAACCCCAGAACTGGCAGTGGTCACATCTGATAAGGGTTTGAATCACAGGCACAGGCTGGCATTTGTGTCCTTTTAGAACCTTTGAAAAAGAAAATAGGGATCCTAAGTCTGAAAGAGCTGATTTCCACAATTATAAACATGAATTGTGTTCTCTGTTTTCCTTACGGATGTGGTTAAATGAGGCTATCCTCTTCTTTATCAAAGAACTTAGAAAACCTCGTATTTGGAGGCTCACCATGTTGCATCCCTGGGATGTCACTTCCCCGGATGCCTGGACTGCTGGGCCAAGGGCTTGCTTTGAAGTCTCGGCCTAGCGTGGCCTCGTGTGGACGCTGACTGGAACCGCATTTTGTCTTCAGGTCCAGCCCTGCTGGGAATCTTTCTCCATCACACGGATTTAAGGAAGAGCTTGACCGTGGAGCAGGGCACAATGAAGGTTGAGTTACTGCCTGCTTTGACCGACAATTACATGTACCTGATCATCGATGATGACACCAAGGAGGCTGCCATTGTGGACCCGGTGCAGCCCCAGAAGGTGGGAGGCGAGGCCCCAGCACCAGTTCTTCATCTCCTGATGAGTTTGATAACCACAGTGCCCTTGCAACTTGGCCAAAGCTGAACAGAAATTAATCCATTTGGTTTTTGAAAAACAATTAAACTAGTGTCCAGCCACTCTGTTATAGGGGCAAAGGGCCAGTGAGAGGGGTGGAAGCGACCAAAGGCTTTGGAGTGGAGAGAAAAGGGCTCCTGTCTGTAGAGTCCCTGGGCAAGAGAAGTAGGAGCCCTTCTCAGCACTTTCTCCTCCTCCTCAGGGCTTTCTGCCCCTTAGTGCTGCCTCTAGGAGTGGCAGTCTCTGCTGGAGGGGCTTTGAGAGGTTGTGGGTGGGACTGAACTGCCGAACGGATCAAGGGAGAAAAAGCCTCCTTGTCACCCTGCTCTCCTGGAGCTGGGGCAAATCGGCAGGCTCCACTGGGCATCACCCTGCAGACTGATGAGCCAGTGCCGGGGTGTGAGTGTGGCCTGTGTCCTGCCTCATGTTTGGTTGCAGGTTGTAGAAATGGTGAGGAAGCACGGTGTGAAGCTGACTACAGTGCTCACCACCCACCACCACTGGTAAGTGCTCCAGAGGCCGAACTTCTGTGCCAGCAGAGTTGCTTGGGCCTTAACAGCTATGCCACGCACACCCCAAGGGGGAGTGTCCACCAGGTGGAGGGGGGTGGGGCGCTTGCAGGCTCCCAGGGGTCCCCCCACAGGTGGGAGCCTAGGGGCTCAGAGCCCTGGAAGCCCTTCTCCCCTCCACAGCTGTGAGCTAAGGGTCAGCCCCAGTGGGGTTCTGACGGGGCTTCTGGGCGCTAGCCTCTGTGCTGCTGCCCTGTGTCCCTCAGGCCTGGTGATGGGGTCTGGTGACTTGGGGGCTCCAAGGGGAGAGGCTTATGCTGTATATCCTGTGGCCATGAGTGGACCTTTGGCAACATCTTTGAAAGCTCTTGTGCTTGTGTGGTGGGAAATTGGCCTCGATGTTGGGGAATGAACTAGTCTAGACATTAGTGTTTTTGAAAATCAAGCAGTCATATTTGGAGAGGTTGCGTTTTTTTTTTGATATTTGAAGGCTAAAGGATGAAAAAAGTTCTTATATTTGGGTCTTAGGACTAGAGTTGCCTGCCCAAGGCCCTTGTGGGTTTTTGAAACTTTTGAGGCTGTTCAAAGCTAGGAAAAAAATGTTTATTTGGCTCTGAATTTTCTTTTCCAAATAACTGCCCAAGGGCAGCTAGTGTCTTTGAACCTGTTCCTATGGCATCTCTCGGAGCTTGGGGCATGTGTTCGGGTAAAAGGACACCTTTCATCTTCTGTGTGGGAGTGTCACGTGGATGTGGTTGGCCAAAGTCTGCTAAGTGTTGGAAACTTGTTGGTTGATGTAACTAAGTCGCTGAGAATCTTTGGGGTTGTTTAGCCTCTGGGGTATCAGGTGTTACTTCCTGACTGATTTAGGCCCAAGGATCTGCAGTGGCTACTTAGCACAGCCGCTCCTTCTCTCAGGAACTCCGCCCCGTGTGGTGCTGAGGCGCCCTTACTCCTCTGGCCTCTGTCGGGCTGCGTTGGGGGGCTGCTTGGGGACTCCTCCTTCCCAGCTTTTCACAGTGCGTGTCTCTCTCCCACGGCTTTTCCCACATTGTGATGCCTTATAAAACTAAACCAGGCCCCAAACTGAGCTCCAGGGTGTGGCCTGTGCCACCCTCCCACTTATAGGTGGCATTTTCGGGGGTCAGTGATGAGTGTGCTGAGTGCTTGGTGCCAGCCTGTGTGTATCAGCCCCCTGCAGGGCAGGGAGCAGAAGGCTGCCCTTTCTTATCTG
Organism: Eschrichtius robustus; assembly: GCF_028021215.1. Taxonomy (NCBI): domain Eukaryota; kingdom Metazoa; phylum Chordata; class Mammalia; order Artiodactyla; family Eschrichtiidae; genus Eschrichtius; species Eschrichtius robustus. Next base: position 52,704,883 of record NC_090839.1, on the reverse strand, counting down.
TGAACCCTGCTGTTTCTGGGCCCGTAGGTGAATGTGTAGTGAGGAGCAGGTGTTCCCTGGTGATTGGAAAGCCCTCGCCTCATCCTGGAAAGGCTAATCTTCTGCGCTCAGGACACTCCCAGCCCTGCCCCAAGACCCTGGCAGGGCTTGCACTAGTGTATTTCTCGCCCCACAAGGCCGAGGCGTGGAGCTCTTCTCTTGACCCGGGAAGCGTGGGGAACTCCTGGATGAGTGTCCAGGAGGTGCCTCACTGCTGGCTGCACATTCGAGTCATGTGGGGAGGTCATTCCGAGCTGGCCTGTCCCTGGGTGGACAGATCCCTCTCTGGCAGCTGTGCATTGTTTTAGAAGACAGCTTTGTGATCTGCTCGGGGCAGTGGGTCTGTGAATCAGACCCACTGGTCTGTGAATCAGAATCACCTGAGGGCCTTTAAAACTCCTGGGCTGCGGGCTTGCCCAGGCCCACTGCATCAGGATGTGTGGGTGGGAGTCAGGCCTTGGCGCTGCTTACAGATCCTCAGGTGACTCTGATGCGCCCAAAGTCTGGGAACCACGGGCGTAGGGATTATCCAGGTGTTTGTGATTTGGTTCATCTGCTCCAGAAGCTTCTGCAGCAACACGGCAGGGGCACAGAAGTGCCTCTCTTGGGAACGGGGTGTCTGAGGACATTCTTTTTCAGTGGAGCCAAATGACAGACAAGAAGCGAGGATCCTGGGTTGGAAGATGCATTTCTCTTCTGAGAAACATAACTGGGAAAAATAAAAATTCCGTTTTGTCAGGGTGTAAAAGCAGGCAAACCCTCTTTGTATCAGTAGTAGCCCCAGCTCCCCTTTTCGACTTCAGGGACCACGCTGGTGGGAACGAGAAGCTGGTCAAGTTGGAGCCTGGGTTGAAGGTGTATGGGGGTGATGACCGGATCGGAGCCCTGACTCACAAGGTCACACACCTGTCCACACTGCAGGTGAGGAGTGAATGGAAGGGGCTCAACTGTGGCCTTGCTGGGCTCCAGGCCCTAGAGCCGCCTCCTGCTGGCTCTCCCCTCACTTACCCCAGGAACCCAGAGGGGCACTCAAGGGCTTAGCTGGGGAGACGACCTGGCCTGTGCATGGGTGGATGGGCTCTGGGGGCTGCCTGGGCCTGGATAGTCCCTTCTGTCGAGAGCATTGCAAGAAAATTAGCGTGCAAATGGTGACCGGCTGAGGGGAGAAGCTGTATGCATGGTTTTGAGACAACTGGGGACATTGAAATACGGACTCTACATGGGATCATATTTCACATCAGTGTTAAATTTCTTGCGTGTTGATGATAGTGAGGTTATATGGGAGGATGTCCTTTTCTCAGGAGATGTAGCGGAGTGTCTAGGGGCAGTGTGTCAGGATATGTGTGTGTGAACAGAGCAGGTGCCGCACAGGTGGGACCTGTTAGCATTTAGTGACCCAGGTAAAGGGCACACGGATTCATTGTCATTTTAGTTTTTGGTAGGTTTGAACGTTTTTGAAGTAAAGAGTGGGGTGGGGGGTGGAGGCAGAGAAGGGGAACAAAACAAAAGGCCAGGCATCTAAGAAGGAAAAGTGTCTTTTCTGGCAAGACGCCTGGTTCAGATTCGGCCTGGTTTTGAGGAGAAAACAAAATCAGCCCTTTGGTTTGCATACCAGCAAACACCGGCTTCCAGGGGGTCCCTGCATCTGGGGTACCCTCAAGGACTGGGTCCTGTGGTCACCAGCAAGACCCATGACTTGCTCAGTGGAGCAGTGGCTGTGGAAGCCCACCCGCCCTTAATGGCACCTCCTGCTGTGGGGCGGGCCTGGGGTCTGGGAGAATCTGTGAGCCTTAGGACAGGCTCCCCACACGCAGGGAGCACAGGCCAGTGTGTGCTCTGTTTAAGGTGGGGTCTCTCAACGTCAAGTGCCTGTCGACGCCATGTCACACTTCCGGACACATCTGCTACTTTGTGAGCAAACCCAACAGTCCCGAGCCCCCCGTGGTGTTCACAGGTGAGTATTCAGGTGTTTGAGCTGGGGGGTCTGGCGTTCTTTGCAAAGACTCTCTTGGTGTAGGGATGGCTTTGCACACCTTTGGGCAGAGCAGCAGAGCATCTCTGCCAGGCAGACTTTGCTGGGCTCTGTGAGGAGGACCGCAGCCCTCAGGGTAGAGCTTGGGACTCGGCTTCAAACACATCCAGGGTACAGGCAGCCATGGTGCGAACATGGTGGGGGTGCTACCTCCTGGCGGGGCTGGCCCGAATGCGCCCCTCTGATCCTGGTCATCGCTGTCAGGTGCATGGGGACAAGCCTTTCCTTGAGAGACTCTGCCTGGTGGGGGTGCAGTCCCAGCCCCCACTACCTCCAGCAGCAGACAGGTGGGCAAGTGGGGGGCCAAGGGAGACCCCAAGTGGAGCCAGTCAGACCCGCCTTGTGTGGGGCCTGATTGGTGCTGGGCGCTGCCCCATCCTTCCACGGGCTGTGAGCTGAGTGGGTCTGGCAAAAGCCAGCCCCAGGTCAGGGTGTCGCACACGGTGGCCCAAAGAGCTTGGAAGGTGGTGGTGAAGCCCCACCAGCATCGGGCTGTGCGAGTGGCTCTCGGTTGGGGTGAGCAGGCCTTTCCAGCAATTGGAGGTGTTTCTCCTTTTGAGAGGAAGTGGAAGAATCTTGATGGTTGTTGGGGAACCTGTGAAGCGGAGCGGCCGTGTGACGGTGGGTGTTCAGGGCAGTGTGAGCCAGTGGCCGTGGATGGGCACAGAGCAGGCCCCTCTGCCCCCTTAGCTTGTTTAACGAGTATAAGCAGTTTTCAGTCTGAGTCTTCCCCAGTTATGTAACAATCATGATATTATAACTGCAGTGAAAGTTTGTTTAAAAATACAACAGTTGAAGCAGTGTGGGCTCCTGGAGTGGGGAAAGGGTGTCGATGGGAAAGCCACATGAGGTCAGGGGTGGGGACGCTAGCATGAAGGGAGACACAGGCCGAATGAGGGGTCACAGGGCCTCTGGACTGTCCCTGCAGCTTGTCTGTAAATCCAAAATTATTTCCAAATCTATTATGTTTATTTTTAAAAATACAGTCATTTTCAGGGTCTTCGCTGCAGTAGCAGGATGTGTGGGCTCTGAGCCAACTGCTGAGTGTGGGCCACGGGCCCCTGGGCATGTTGTGGGAGCCCCTGGCCTCCCGATGGGCCTCGGCAAACAGCGCTTTGCGGCAGGTGGGCCGGCTGCCTGCGCGAGGTGTGACCCCCTCTCTTAAGCACAGTTTCTCCTGCGTCAATGGTGGGTGTGGGGTCTCCCCCACTGGGTGGTTGTGGGTGTGAGGTGAGGGGTGTGGAACCAGCGCTGGGCCCGGTGAACTCTCACAACTGTGCTCCTGTCCCTGCCCTGCTGCCCGGCCCCTGGGTGTCCGTCTGCCCCCCGGCAGGGCCTGGGGTTGTGCGGGCCCGTGGCGGTGGCCCCCTTGGACCGCGCTCATGTTAGAAGCTGAGTGCCGGCTGTGGAAGGTGTAGAGGGCTGGTTACCGCCAGGCAGGCCCTGGACCGTGTCCTGCACGTGCTGTTCTCTAGTCCGCATGACAGCGGCTGGCAGGGGAGCGTGTTGTCTAATTGGTAGCTTTTATAATAAATAGGTGAGAGTCACACAGGGTCCTCAGTGGTGAAGCTGAGCTGTCTGGGGCATCAGCAGTGAGGACCAGGGGAGCAGGGCAGTCCAGCAGGGCCCTAGCTGGCCTCTGTGTGCACGGCTGAGGAACCTGCAGCGTCCAGAGGTGAGGTGACTGGCAGCTCCAGGCCTCGAGCTTGGATGTGAGTGACCCATGGCCCTGCTCCCTTCTCCTCTGGGGTGAGCTGAACAAAGGGAAAAGGATGCAAGCAGAGGAGGTGACAGCCCAGAGAAGGGTGTGCATGTGGCCCTGGGACGTGGTGGGCAGGACTGGGCACCCACAGAGCAGGGAAGGAAGATGGGATGGCTGCCTGGAGGGGCAGGCCTGGAGCAGGGTGCTGTGATGGCACTAGCGGGTTGTCTGTGTTTGAGAGGTCAGGATCTGGGACCTCAGATTTGGGAACTCATGGCAGCGAGCGCCAGGAGCAGCTCAGGTGGCGGTGGTGGGGAAATGGAGGCTGAAGTCGATGCTAGAACCATGGCCCAGTGTGCAGGGAGGAGAGGCAAGGCTGGCTCTGCAGAGCCTGGGGTTGGGGCAGCCTGCGTAGGGGAGGGACGCCTCCAGGCACCCTTAGCAGCTGGTGGTGAAGGTTGAGAGCAGACAGCGAGAGGCTGGGGGTGCAGGTGAATGGTGGTCCCACTGCCAGGGAGAGACGTGGGGAACCCCGGGTCTCTCAGTGTCCTTCTGGTTGAGGACATGGCCCCATGGAGGAGGCCCAGGCTGGCTCCCCAGCCCCTGTGGCAGGAGGCCCATGAAATTCCGGTGTGTAAACAGCAGGTACTGCTGGTCCCTGGAGGGAGGACCAGATCCCCCCAGCCTACTGTGCCTGCTCACGGCCTGTCCTCCTCTGGGCGCTCCTTGGCCTCTCACTGGTGCCCAGACACAAGGTTGAGGGGTACTTTAGGGCATAGCCCCAGTCCTGCGTGTTGAGGCTTTGCTCATGGGCTACCCAGCTCATCTGTGGTCTTGTTCTGAGGGGACAGTGCTGCACCATGGCCACTGGGTGGGCCTTGGCTCCTGCCTGGCCTGGCCTGGAGCTCCCTGGGAAGAGGCCTGGCAAACGCTGGTGGAGGGGGATTGTTGCTCCCTATTGTGGAGTCCCAGGCCCTCCCCGACCCAGGGGCCTGGATAACAAATGTGCCGTGGGTGGCCCCTGGGCATGAAGCCCGTTCTCAGGGAAGAGCCTTGGGGGAGGGAAGCAGCACGTGGAGACCGGGTGGGTATCAGGTGGGGGGAGGGCTGCGGCAGGAAGGGGGCAAGTCTGGGAGGTGGCAGGTCCGTGTCTCAAGGGCCCATGGGGGCTGTGGTCCCGCGTGAGGGGCTCCTGGAGGGTCCAGGCAAGATCATGGGGGTCTTACAGAATGGTGCTGGCTGTCAGGAGTAAGGGAAGTCACAGGAAGGTCTGGCCTGGGAGGGGGCTGCTGGATGGGTGGGGGAAAGGGCTGGGTTTTGGGGGTTCTCAGAGCTATGGCTAATAGGACTGGGCGGTGAAGGGAGCAGCCAGGGTGACCCTAAGGTTTGGGTCTGAACAGCTGTTTGGGGCCTGGTGGTGCCAGTTAGTGCAACTGGAGGGAAAAGGTTTGGGAAGGGTGGAAACCAGTACTCGTGGGTCGTCCCTGGGCCCTGTCGGGGTGGAGGTCAGGTCTGGGGCTGTGGCCCGGTTAGCACAGGGGTCAGAGCGGAGCCCCGGCCCTCGAGGGGGCGTGCACTGCTGACAGCCCCTCCAGCTCCACGCTGTTCTGTCTTGCAGGCGACACATTGTTTGTGGCTGGCTGCGGGAAGTTCTACGAGGGGACAGCGGATGAGATGTACAAAGCCCTGCTCGAGGTCCTGGGCCGGCTCCCTCCAGACACGGTAGGCGGTGCCCCACCCGCCACCCGCTCGCTCGCCGGGTGGTGGGAGGACCCTGCTGGCTCCCCCCATTGGGGTCTCCCCTGCATCTTGGGAGGAGCAGGAGGGTAGAGGCATTGCTTCTGGAAGTGTGTTTTTTCTTTAAGCATACTTTTCATTGTTATTTAACATACACGCAAGACGTGTCCTTGTCCTGAGGGACGTCTCGTGGGTGCTGCCCCCAGGACCAGCCAGGTCCCTCACACCCATCTCTGAGGGGCTAGAGGGCGGGTTAACGAGTCTCCTCAGAGCTGGCGGGCTTGGCTTTTTCCCCAGAGAGTGTTCTGTGGCCACGAATACACCATCAGCAACCTCAAGTTTGCTCGCCACGTGGAGCCCAGCAACGCCGCCATCCAGGAGAAACTGGCCTGGGCCAAGGTGAGCGTGATGCACTCGGGCGCGTCCTAGGGTCAGGCACGGTGCTGCCACTTTCCCAGGAGCACGGAGCTCACGGTGCCCGCTTCAGAGTGGGCAGAAAGTGCTCCTCCAGGCAGTGGGCGAGGCGGGGTTTAGACAGCCCAGCTTGGAGCAAGAAGCCCTGGTTGTCTGCTTAAGATCCTTTCTGACTCTGTGGGTCCGGGCTGGGCCTGGGATACTGCATTTTCAACAAATGCCCAGGTGAGACCGAAGCAGCAGGTCCCAGCCCCTCCCTGCTGTCTGTGGGCAGTGGATTCACCCTGGAGGCTGCTTGTCTGAAAGGCATTTATTTCAAACACGGCCTCCAACATGCCGCGTGGCTTGGCCCAGGGGTTGGCGTGTTGTCCTGGAGGCATCTTCTGAGGGGGGGTTTGTAAACGCTGCTGCAGGCAGCTGGGCTGAGGACGTTCTCCTGGACTCAGGTGTCTGTGTTCCCTCTTCAGTCACTGAGAAATGGTGTTGGTAAGAAACGCACACACCTGGGAGTCCTCAGGTGCTGGGCTCCCTTCTGCTGAGTTCAGTGAGGAATGGTCTCATAGTTTTGTTTCTTTCATAAGTCACCTGTTTTTGTCAAGCATCTTTATCAATTTTGCGAGGTGGGCTTGCAAAATAATACTTATAAAAATTCAGACACTACCGTAATAGGTTGATAAATATTATTCCTTTTTTTTTTTTTTTTTTACAGTGTGCACCTAAGAATACTTAATATAAAAAACTCATCCTGTGTGTTGTTTTGTGGCTTCCTTGTCACTTAATAATGGGTCTTAGTGCTTTTTCCATAGCAGTCCAAACATATTGAGCTTATTCTTTTCATGGTTATCTGCTTGAGGATAATTTACATACAATAAAACATACCTGTTTTAAGTGAGCATTATACAGTTTGAATTTTGACAGTATATGCTCCTGTGTCAGCCCCACTACAATCAAGATAGAGAACATTTCCCCTATCGTAGAAGGTTCCTTGCCCCTCCCCATTCAGTCCCCAACTACTGATCTGCTTTCTGTCATTATAAATTACTCTTTTCTAGATTTTCATATAAACAGAATCACACAACATTACTCTGTTGTGTCTGGCTCTTTTTGCTCAGCATGTTTTCGAGATTTTTTTTTTTTTAATTTCTGAGTAGTATCTCATATGGACATACTACAATTTGTTTATCCACTCACCTGGATGGACTCTTGGGTAGTTCCCAGTTTTTTGCTATTTTAAATAAAATTACTGTGAACGTTTGTGTGCAGGTCTTTGTGTGGACACATGTTTTCATTGCTTGTGGGAACATACCTAGGAGTGTAATTGCTGGGTTGTGTGGTAAGTGTATGTTTAACTTTTAAGAAACTACCAAACTTTTCCAATTAGTTGTACCATTTGGCATCCTCACTAGCAATGCGTGAGTTCCAGTAGATCCACATGCTCACCAACGCTTGGTATTGCTGATCTTTTAAATTTTAGCCATTCTAATAGGTGTGTCGTGGTAGCTTGTAGTTTTTAAGTTTCCATTTCTCTGATGGCTAATGATACTGAGTGTCCTTTCATGTACCTATTGGTCCTTTACATGTCTTCTTTTGTGAAGTATATGTTCAAGTCTTTTTTTCCATTTTAAAAACTCAGTTGTCTTCTGAGTTGTGAGAATTCCTTATACATTCTGGAAACAAGTCTTTGTCAGATATATATCTCAAATATTTTATCCCAGTTTGTGGCTTGCCTTTCCATTTTCTTAACAGTGTCTTTCAAAGAATAAAAGTTTATACTTTTGGTGAAGTTTAGTTTATTAATATTTTCTTTTATGCTTTTTGTGTCCTAAGAAATCTTTGCATACCCCTACATCACAAAGACTTTGTCCTCTGTTTTCTCCTAGCAGTTGTATAGTCTTAGCTTTTATGTTTATATAAATTTATGTTTAGGTCAGTGATCCACTTCAAGTTAATGTTTGTGGTGTAAGGTAAGGGTAGAAGTTCACTTTTTTGCATATTGACATCTAGTTGCTCAGCACCATTAGATGAAAAGACTTTCCTTTCTTCATTGGATGACCTTGGCATCTTTACTGAATAAAATGGACCATGTGGGCATGAATCTACTTCTGGACTCTATTCTGTTCCATTGATCTACATGACTTATTCTTGCGTCAGTAGTACTGTCCTGATCACTGTAGCTTATGGTAAGTCTAAGAATCAGGTAGTATAAATCCTCTAACTTTATTCCTTTTTGAAATTCATTTTGGCTCTTCTAAGTCCTTTACATTTTCATATAAATTTTAGGATCATCTTGTTAATTTCTACAAAAAGTTTGGCTTTTTTTTTTTAATTTAAAAAAATTTATATTTATTTTTGGCTGTGTTGGGTCTTCGTTTCTGTGCAAGGGCTTTCTCTAGTTGCGGCAAGCGGGGGCCACTCTTCATCGTGGTGCGCGGGCCTCTCACTGTCGCGGCCTCTCTTGTTGCGGAGCACAAGCTCCAGACGCGCAGGCTCAGTAGTTGTGGCGCACGGGCCTAGTTGCTCCGCAGCATGTGGGATCTTCCCAGACCAGGGCTCGAACCCGTGTCCCCTGCATTGGCAGGCAGATTCTCAACCACTGCGCCACCAGGGAAGCCCCAGCTTGGCTTTTTTTTTTTTTTTTTTTTTTTTAATTATTATTTATTTATTTATTTGGCTGTGTTGGGTCTTCGTTTCTGCGCGAGGGCTTCCTCTAGTTGCGGCAAGCGGGGGCCACTCTTCATCGCGGTGCGCCGGCCTCTCACTATCGTGGCCTCTCTTGTTGCGGAGCACAGGCTCCAGACGCGCAGGCTCAGTAGTTGTGGCTCACGGGCCTAGTTGCTCCGCGGCATGTGGGATCTTCCCAGACCAGGGCTCGAACCCATGTCCCCTGCATTAGCAGGCAGACTCTCAACCACTGCGCCACCAGGGAAGCCCCAGCTTGGCTTTTGATTGTGTTGTAACAAAAGATTTGGAGAGACTTGAGATCCTAACGATATGGCGTCTTTCCATAAATATGATATAGCCTTACATTTATTAAGGTCTTTAGTTTTTCTCAGCAGTATTTTGTAATTTTCAGTGTTAAAGATCTTGCACATACTGTTAAATGTATCCCTAAATACTTCATGGTTTTAGATTTTATTGTAAATGATTATTGATAGTCTTCAGAAATACAATTGAGTTTTGTATTTTGACCTTGTTTCCTTGTGATCTTGCTTAACTCACTTAGTCTAGCATCTTTTTCATAGGTTCCTTAGCACACAATCATGCCATCAACATTAAGATAGTTTTATTTCTTCCTTTCCAGTCTATATGCCTTTTAATTATTTTTCTTGCCTTGTTGCACTGGCTAAGATCTTTAGGACAGTGTTAAGTAGACATGGTGAGAGTGGACACCTTTGGCTTGTTCCCAGTCTTAGGGGGAAGGCATTCAGTCTTTCACCATTAAGTATGATATTAGCTGTGAGTTTTTTGTAAGTCTTCTTTATCAAGTTGTTGAAGTTCACATATATTCCTGGTTTTCTGAGAGTTTTTGTCATGAGTGGGTGTTGAATTTTGTCAAATGATTTTTCATCTATTATGTAATCATACATTTTTTTCTCCCTTACTCTGTTAATGTGGTGAAGTTTTTCACTTGGTTTCAAATGTTAAACCAACCTTGCTTTCTGGATAAACCTTAGTCGTGTCTATTTTTGTGTCTGTGTTCATAAGGGATATTGGTCTGTAGTTTTATTTTCTTGTAATGTCTTTGTCTAATATCAGGGTAACGCTGGCCTCATAAAATGAGTTGGAAGTGCTTCCTCCTATTTTCTGAAAGAGTTTTTCTATGATAGTTATTATTTCTTCCTTTAGTGATTGTTAGAATTCACTGACATAGCCTTCTGGACATTGAATTCTTTTTTGTGGAAAGATTTTTTTGTTATGAATTAATGTCTTTAATTTGTGTGAGGCTGTTAGATTTTTATATTTTCTTGAGTCAGTTTTGTTAGCAACTAGTATCTTTCAAGGAATTTGTCCATTTCATCAAGGTTTTCAAATTTACTGGCATAGTTTTCATAGTTTCCCTTTTTATTATCAAGCTTGTTGAGGTTTAGTTCACATGTAATAAATTGCATCCATTTAAAGTGAACAATTGAGTGAATTTTGACAGACGTATATACCAATTAAACAACTCCCACTATATTTAAGATACATAACATTTCCATCACCCCCCCAAAACTTCCTCATGCCTCATTTTCTCTGCCCTGCTCCAGTATGCCACTAGAACTTAGTTCACATTTTCTAGAATTTCATATAAATGGAACTATACATTATGTATTCTTTCATCTTTTTTTTACTCAGCAGAATGATTTTGAGATTCATTCATGTTGCTGCATGTATCAGTTCATTCCTTTTCACTGCCAGGTAGTATTCCTTTGTTTGGATATACCACATTTTGTTTATCCATTCACCTGTCGATAGACATTTGTGTTTCTAGTTATTGGCCATTGTGAATAAAGCTGCTATGAACGTTTGTGTACAAGTCTTCGTGTGACACATGTTTTAATTACTCTTGAGTAAATATCTAGGAGTGGAACGGCTGGGTTGTATTAGGTGTATGTATTAAGTCGAAACTTGTTCAGTCTTTTTTAAAATTTATTTTATTTTTTTATTTTTGGCTGCATTGGGTCTTTAGTTGCAGCATGCAGGATCTTTGCGGCACGTGGGATCTTTCATTGCGGCACGCGGGATCTTTCACTGCAGTGCACGGGCTTCTCTCTAGTTGTGGCGTGCAGGTTTTATCTCTGTAGTTGTGGCGCACGGGCTTCAGAGCATGTGGGCTCTGTAGTTCACGGCATGTGGGGCTCTCTAGTTGAGGCACATGGGCTCAGTAGTTGTGGCGCCTGGGCTTAGTTGCCCCGTGGCATATGAGATCTTAGTTCCCTGACCAGGGATCAAACCCACGTCCCCTGCATTGCAGGACGGATTCTTTACCACTGGAGCACCAGGGAAGTCCCAAGTCGAAACTTGTAAAGAAACTGCCAAGCTGTTTTCTAAGCGACTGTATTGTTTTACATTCCCACCAGCAAAGTATGAGAGTTCCAGGTGTTCCACGTCCTCACCAACACTTGGTATTGTCTGTCTTTTTAATTTTAGTCATTTTAATGGGTGTGTAGTAGTATTTCATTATGGTTTTAATTTGCATTTCCCTAGTGCCTAATAATGTTGAACATCTTTCCATGTGCCTGTTGGCCATTTTGTGAAGAGTTTGTTCAGATTTTTTGCCTATTTAAAAAACTGGATTGTCTTCTTATTGTTGAATAATAAGTTTTTTTTTTTTAAAGTATATTCTAGGTACAAGTCCTTTTTCAGATATGTGTATTGTGAATAGTTTCTCCCATTCTGTGACTTGCCTTTTGTTTTCTCAACAGTGTCTTTTGAAGAGCAAACATTTTAAATTCTGATGAAGTCCAGCATATTAATTTTCTTTTGTGGTTCATACTTTTTATCTCCCATCTAAAAAATCTTCGCTTTTGCCAAGGTCAAAAAAACCTCCTGTGTTTTCTTTTGGAACCTTTATAGTTTTAGCTTTTATTTTAGATCAATATGATTTAAACCGCCAACCCCCCCGCCGCCCACCGCCAATATTTGTTGGATCTGTAGTGATTGCCCCTCTTTCATTTCTGATGTTGGCAATTTTTTTCATTGTTCTTACCAATTTTGTTGATCTTTTAAAAGCACAACTTTTGCCTTAATTTTCTTTGTTTTTCCATTGCACTGATTTCTGTTCTTAAAAAGATAAAGTTTAAAAAATTCTTTCCTTCTACTTACTTTGGATTTGCTTTGCTCTTCTTTTTATAGATTCTTAGTATGGAACCCAAGGTCATTGATTTTATTTTTTATTATTTAATAAAAATAATTATTTTTATAATTATTAGCTTAGTTGCTCCACGGCATGTGGGATCTTCCCAGACCAGGGCTCAAACCCATGTCCCCGCATTGGCAGGCGAATTCTTAACCACTGTGCCACCAGGGAAGTCCCGGCCATTGATTTTAGATCTTTCTTCTTTTCTAATATAAGCACTTAAAGCTAAAAACTTACCCCCAAGTACTGCTTTAGCAGCACAAATTTTGACATGCTTTATTTTCATTATCTTCAATTTGAAATATTTTAAGATATCCCTTGTGATTTCTTCTTTGACACATAGGTTATACTGAACTGTGTTAAACTTTTTTTTAGCCTTTTCAACTTTTTATTATGAAAATTTTCACACATACAGAAAAGATGAAAGAATTTCATAGTGAACAGTCATATACCCAACACCTTTCTAGTAACATTTTACTAATTTTATCGCTGCCTATTTATCCATCTTACTTTCCTTCTTTTTAATAAGTAAAACATACTAATGTGTGGACGTCAACCGTAAATCATTTTACCAATCCAATTAGGGAGAACAGTTAGAGTTTCCAACATTTTTGCTCTTATAAACTGTGCTACAGTGAACAACATCCTCAAATGTAAGTCTTTACGTTTGTGTGCTTCATACTTCTGTAGGAAAGGTCTCTGCATGTTAACGCTCATCTTAATAGATAATCCAAAAGGTTATGACAGTTTACACTCCCCCAACTATGCCTACAAGGACCTGTTTTAAAATTATCCTTAGAATAGTTCAGTTGTTTTCTTCCTTCATAAAAGGTGGAGGAAGATTTCTTAGGAGGAGTGAGAATATCGGAGGAAGTGCAGGGAATATTATAAAACATTCTATGCTTGTTTTCACCAGAAGGGAAAGTTCAGAGATTAGCAATAAGCCTTCATCTTTTTAAAAAATAATTAATTAATTAATTTTTTGGCTGCGTTGGGTCTTCAGTGCTGCACGGGCTTTCTCTACTTGCGGCGAGTGGGGACTACTCTTCATTGTGGTGCGCAGGCTTCTCATTGTGGTGGCTTCTCTTGTGGAACATGGGCTCTAGGCACATGGGCTTCAGTAGTTGTGGCACGCAGGCTCAGTAGTTGTGGCTCGCGGGCTCTAGAGCGCAGGGTCAATAGCTGTGGCGCACGGGCTTAGTTATTCCGCAGCATGTGGGATCTTCCCGGACCAGGGCTCAAATCCATGTCCCCTGCATTGGCAGGCGGATTCTTAACCACTGCACCACCAGGGAAGTCCCTAAGCCTTCATCTTGACCTCCCACCAGACTCCAACTTGACTCACCTCCAGCGGTTAAAGGATTACTTCTCGATGCCACTGCTCAGTGTGGGTGGGATCAGGACCTTTGGGTCTGAGGGCCCCTGATGGTCAGGAAGCCTGGGTGTGGGTGCTGACAATGGCTGTCCACTCACTGGCCCTGTGGCCCTCAAGGTGAGCCCAGCAGTAGCAGGGCAGGGGCTGCGGGCAGGGTGGAGACCCCCAGCTGTTAACTCTGACCTCCTTCCTGTAGGCATTTCTATAGGAGTGAACAGTTGGCTAGATGTCCCAGTATGCGTCTTCTCTCCGCCTGCCCTGGTCAGTGTTGATTAGAAGCAAGGCCGTCCTGGTCCTGAGTGGAGGTGACGAGCTGCCTGAACACCCTGTGATGACACCTGCCCTCTGGGGGGCTGTCACCGCAGGGGAGGGACCCCGGGAACCTGTTGCCTCGCTGTTCTTCCTGGCAGTGAGGTGCTCACGACCCACATGCTGTCTTGGGGGTGGGGCTATGTTTTCTTCTTTTCTGTCTTCTGCATTTTTGCTAGTTATGACTTCTGTATTAATGAAAAGAAAGCTCCTTGTGCCCCTGCACCTCCAAGACAGCAAGGGAAGGAGAGAGGGTTGTTGGTGGCAGCTGGAGCACTCACATCTCCTCTCCACGGGCAGGGAAGGGCCTGTCCTGGTGCTGACCCACTGCTCACTTTATCTTCTCAGTCGGACGACATTGGAAGACCATTAGGAGGCTTTTTGAAGTGTCACCTTTAGAAGTTTTCGCATTAAAGGGACCCACTTTTCTTGCAGGAGAAGTACAGCATCGGGGAGCCCACGGTGCCATCCACCATTGCAGAGGAGTTCACCTACAACCCATTCATGAGAGTGAGGTGAGGGAGCGGTGGGTCCCACGCTGTCCTTAGGCATCTCCGCCTCCACCACCCCGACTCCTGAAGAGCCCGGGTGGGAGAGGAGGCTGCCCTGAAATCTCTGTTTAAAGTGTAGCCAAAGAATGAGACACTTCTTCTTAAAGGGGGACGCTTTTCTTGGCGCCCTGGCTAGGGTGTAGGGTCCTTTCTGACCCTGGAGTCTGGATCCATAGGTGGACGAGACTTGTGCTTGGGGAGCCTCTAGGCGCTGGGCAGTGCCGGATGCCAGCGTGGAGTTGGTGTCCCCGCTTTCCGGGTCACCAGCAGGACTGGCTCGGCCAGCATGTTTCCCACAGTTAGAAACACCTGAGTTGGCCGTTGGCTGTCGCACTTCATTTTTAAGAACGTCCCGCCTCCTACAGGCTCTTTTTCTTCCCCGGTGCCCTGGGAGGGGCGGTGGGCCCGCGGGCGCGGGGTGCGGCCTGCAGCCTGGTGCTTGGCTTCCGCAGGGAGAAGACTGTGCAGCAGCACGCAGGTGAGATGGACCCTGTGACCACCATGAGGGCCATCCGCAAAGAGAAGGACCAGTTCAAGGTGCCGCGGGACTGAGGTGGCCACGGGGCCTGGGTGTCCAAGGCTGCTGCTGTGGCCACCTTCAACCACATCTGGGTATTCAGGTGTGTTAGGTGAATTTCTGGCTAGGAGTGCAAGAAATTCAGTCTCAGTTTAATTTTAAATTAATTTCAGAGCACTTTGCTTGTGTTATCAAATGTTCTAATGCATATTTATAAGAGAAGTTTAGAAAGTGTTTATTCCCGGAAGCTCTGCTTGCAGACTGTGTGTTGTCTCCAGCCTTTCCACGGGGCCCCCATAGTTGCCGTGTGAGCCCCCATATGATGCCCCAGTAAGAGTCGTACCCGCCCTGCCCCCGGTGAGGCCGGCACGCCCTGGTTGTCATTCCTCGAAGTCCATGCTTACCAGAAGAAGGCCCCTGGGAGAGGCACACTCCCCTTACCTGGCATCGTCCCCTCCCTCCCCTCCCCCCTCCCCCAGCTACCTCTAGAGGAAGTCATCCTCTCATGTTTGATGACATCATCATGTCCTCGTGTCTGTGTTGATGTGCAGTGGAATTCCAGGGCTGGGGCAGGCCCGGAGCACCTACCTGGGCTGGGGTGATGCTGAAGAGCTGCCTCCATTGTGGGGCTGGGTCTGGGGGCTCGGGCAGGGAGAGTACAGGCTGGGAGGCTGTGGCATGTGGTACCTGAGGAGCTCCAAGCTCTGCACACCCGTCCCTGTAAAGGCTGGCCAGTCCCGGGGACGTTCCCAGGAACCAGTGTGGGGCACTATGCCTCGTGTGGGCAGAGCAGCTGACGGGAGGGACGCGGGGACGTCTGTGTGAGGTGGGGATGCCCTGGGCGCCTATGTGGTGTCAGCACCACTGCTGGCACTGTGCCGCCCCTGCTTGGGGGCGGGCCTCTTGGGCCCCCGGCAGGGAGAGGCCCCGAGTCCTTCCTCCTGGTGGCAGTGTGCAGGGAGCCTGCTCTTGAGATTGCGATGTGGTGTCCCTGCTCTGTAGCTGTTCCTTCTGCTCTTGGTTGGCCATCCTGGGAATTGGCTCCTCTCCTGCAGTCTCAGGCTGGTCCTGGTTACCCCGCCTCACATCTCAGGCAGAGCCGGCGGGAGGTCCGAGCTGGGGGGATGGGGAGGGTGGGCCCAGAGGGTCATGGGGGCATCCAGGGCCCCGAGGCGCGAGGAGGACGGGATGAGACTGGGGAACAGGCGGGGGCAGGAAGGGCTGCGGGGAGCCCTCCCAACCAACTCATTTCTGGATCTGGAGGTTCTCCATGTGGCCTTGGTCTGTGATGAGAACAGACCCAGGGTCTACGAGGCTCTGCTCGCTGAGCCGGGTGCTCGAGTCTTCAGGTCTCACCTGCTGTGGTGATGCTCACCGAACACTCTTCCTGTCCAGCTGAGGCCCGCTGCTGCTGCTGTTGATGTCACCCCCCTGTACGCCTCATCCAGACGGGTCATGACGCAGCGTTGTTGTCGCCGCCCCCCTGGATTCCTCAGGTCCCTGTCCCAGCCAAGCACGGGCCCGTGTCACTCCGCAGCTGCCTGTGTGGGCTTCTCCAAAGATGATGATGTTCTAGGTGGAGCCAAAGCTCCCTGTGAGCAGCAGCCCCCACCCCCAGGGTGTCATGGAGTGGGGTTTGCACAGGTTCTCCTGGCGCTTTGTTTCATGGCTTTGTACCAGCAACTAGACACACAGGTGCAGGCGTCTCAGGACATGCTGAGGCCTCGGTCTGTGATGCCCGAGGGTCGCTGTGGACCTGTGGGTGCTGTGCCCATCCCCCCAGGTGGCTCGTGTCGTTGGCAGCCCCTCCCCAGGGACACTGAGCTCCTCGCTAGTTTCCACCAGCAGCATAGCGCCCGCACTAGGGGTGAGTGCTTCTCCTTGGAACCAGCTGCCAAAAGCCCCCTTTCCCACTGGTGTCCACCCCAGTCCTGCGTCCCTCATCTAAAGAAACGTAAAGAAAAACGCACCCCACCACCCTGCTTCCGAGGCCACAGGCTGTCCCGCCTTGTCTTCCAAGAGCCCAGAGCTCTCAACAGTGGGCGTTTCGCTTTGCATGTTTTACCCTTGGTGATGGCGCTGCTGCCGGGCAATGGGGAGCGTCCTCAGGGCTATGGCCGGTGCCCTGTCATGTGTCTGTGACACGGGCTCTGAAGCGCTCTCATCCAGGCCCCGGCTGCTGTGCTGGGGAAGTGGGATTTCATTCTCGGAGAGTGTCTCCCACTGTGCTTGCAGACACCTGCCGCACCCAGTGTCAGACACCTTCGTTCTCGCTGATCTGGGGGTGTGGATTGCACTTTGTGGAGGTTTCACGGGCGTTTACCTGGTTTGGGGGGAGGTTGACCGCTTTCCACACGCTTATTGGCCACTTGGATTTCCTCACCTGGGGGCTGCCTCTTTTAGGTTTCTTCCCGGGTTTTCTACCAGGTTTTTGTTTCTTATTGATCAGTTAGGAGTCCTTTGTTTCATGTTGCATATTTTATGATTTCTTTGGTTCTGTGTGTTTGCAGTTTCCTCCTAGTTTGTTGTGGCTTCACACTCTGGTGTCTTGTTGAAGAAATTCTTAACGTAGTCAAATGTATATTTTTTTCCTTCATGATAAATGCTTTTGTGTCCTGTGTAATAACTCTTTCCCACCTCTGATGCCTTCCTATAATTTCATCCAGTAGTTTTTTGTTTTGCTTTTCACACTCAGGTTTGTGATTCTTGTGACCGAGCTGTTTATGCTGGTGTCCGGGAGATGGACACCTGATATCCCACCCCCTCTGCA
Organism: Eschrichtius robustus; assembly: GCF_028021215.1. Taxonomy (NCBI): domain Eukaryota; kingdom Metazoa; phylum Chordata; class Mammalia; order Artiodactyla; family Eschrichtiidae; genus Eschrichtius; species Eschrichtius robustus. Next base: position 52,687,598 of record NC_090839.1, on the reverse strand, counting down.
CTGCTAGCTCTGGTGAGCCAGCGTCCAGGGGTCCAGACCTGTTTCGTGGCTCTCCATCCCACTGGTATGTCTGTCTGTCCTGACGCTGGCCGCACATTCCCTGTTACAACAGCTTTAGGACCTTCAATTCCAGGAATGCTGCCCAACCTCATCTGGAGAGTCTTGGCCCTTTGCTCTTATGTATAAAGATTAGGATATTTATGTCTGGGATTTGGACTGGCATAATGTTGACTCGCTAGATTGGGAAGAAGTGACTTTTTTGTGATGTGGGGAGTTTCCAATTATAAACACGCTGCTTATCCATCCATCCGCTTGGGTCTCTGATGCTGTGTGTGCTGTGTGTGCAGGGCAACTCTGCTGCCGACCACAGCATTAGCACAAGCACAGGGGAAGGGCACGGCCCCCCGTCAAGACTGCCCTCACCTCAGACTCCAGCCAGAAGCTTGGGGGTCCCTGGCCACCTGCACTTCTGACCAGCTGGCTACAAGTTCAGAGGTTCTCATGCCCCCTCAGATTCAGTAACTCACTAGGTTGATTCAGAATTCAGGGAGGCGCCAACACTTATGATTTTACAGTTTTATTATAAAGGATACAAACCGGGACCAGCCAAGTGAAGAGACCCACAGGGCGAGGTGGGGAGGGTCTGGGCCAAGCCGTGCCCTCACTCCATGGAATGCAGGCTCCCCACCGTGCTGGCACATCAGGAAGCTCACTGAGCCTCAGTATCCAGTTGGGTTGGGGTGTCACTGTGTCATCCACAGCGTGAACTCCAGCGCCCCCAGCCGTCCCACCTTCTGATCACAGGTGGAGCTCCCTGGTGACAGCTCTGAGTCACCACATTAGCATAAACTCAGGTGCGCACTATGCTGTAAATGACAAAGTCCCCACCCCTCAGGACACTCCCAGGAGTTAGAGTCTCCCTCCCCAAACCAGGGACAAGACCAGACAAACTTTTCCATCAGGGTTTATAACTTTCTCCCTAGAGGCTGGTTCTGTGGGGACTCTGGCCCCTCAGTAGTTTGTTTCTTGATGCTGTTGTAAATGGTGTTTTGTTTTAAATCACTCCAGGGGTCAGGAGCGTATAGGAGTGCAGTCACCCTTGTTCCTGGGGACCCTGCTACGCTTGCCCAGCCTGATGGTAACTGTTTCTTTTGTGGGCCTTTGTGGTACCATCAACAGGGCTTTTGTTTTTCATGTCTCCTATGTTGAAGCGAGGCAAGTGGGCCTTTATTCCTGACTTCATTGATTGGTTTAACAAATACTTGAATGCTGACGACGTGGCAGGTACCGAGATGCTCTGGGGATTCAGAGTGAATAGACAGAAATTCCTGCCCTTGTGGAGCTTCTGTCCTGGTAGAGGAGACAAGATGAGTGGAATACCAAGCAGGTCACACAGAAGTACTGTGGAGAAAATAAGGCAGAAAAAGGTACAGAGGGAGCCGAGGATGTCAGCCTTCTTAAGTAGAGTGGCTGGGGCCTTGCTAAGGTGACATGTGAGTGACAATGAGGGGATGGAGAGAGTGAGACATGCAGATATCTGGGTGAGAAAAGCAAGTGCAAAGGCCCTGGGGCAGGTCTGCAGAAGAGCAAGAGGCCGGCATGGCTGAGCCAGGCGAGGGGAGAGGAGTGGGAAGCCATGACATGGTGGGTCAATGTACAGGACGTGCAAGGACCTCGGTGTCCACTCTGAGCTGTGCAGAGGCGGGGTCAGAGCTGAGCTTTACCAGGACTTCTCAGCATGTTGTGGCAGGGCCCCTGGAGACAAGTCTGGGGCAGCAGCCCAGGGACGGTGGAGGAGGGAGTGGTGGCAGGGTTCCCTGTGGGAGCTGAGGCGGAGGCAGCAGTATTTGGTCCCAGCTTGGATCTGAGCTGTGAGTGCTGAGTTAGGGAGACTCCACGTCCATTTCCCAGGATGGGGAGACTGTGACGGGCTTACAGGCCTGAGCGGTTGGCTTTGAGCAGGTCAAGTTTAAAATGTCTCCAGCACGTGGGCGAGTCCAAAGCCAGGAGATGGCGCCATTACATGAGAGTGAGATGGAGCTGTCAGGGGTAGGGGGAGAGCTAGAGGGGGTGTATTGCCAGGAGGAAGCACCCTGGTCCCTGGAAGGCTGGCAGGCGGGCTGAGTAGCTGTTGTCAAGCTGAGCAGGTCTTCCTAGCTTGCTGGTCATCCGAGTGGGAGCTGGCTCTTACCACATATTCTCCTTTGGTCAGCTGAATTATCCCAACAGTTTTCAGTGCCTAGTCATTTTATTCTTGGGCGAGATCCCATTTCATCGGAACTTCTGCAGCTGGCTTGCTCTCCTTGTACAGTCCCTGTCTGGTTTTGGAAATAAGGTGACATGGAACGTTTCCTCACTTCTTGGGGAGTTTGTAGAAGGTAATGCTAGTCTGAGCCTTGTGCTTTCTTTTGCGGGTATTTTAAAAACTAGTGATCCTGTTTTTTAATGGTTATAAGGGCTGTTACTTCTATCCTTCTTCAGCTGCTTTTGGTAAGTTGTTTTCTTTCCTACATTTTCAAATCTGGTCTATAATGTCCTCTTGTCTCTGACGTGGGTGTTTGTCTTCCCTCCCCCTTCCTATCAGAGCCCTTCGCTGTCTGTCCTCTGGCTTTGGGGTCCTGCTTTCTTAGCTCCTCAGGGATCTCTCATCCTTATTCTTGAGAATGTAAAGGTAAAAACTCCCCCAGAGCGTCTGTAGTGAAGCCCTACAATCTGGCCATGTAAACTTCCACGACTCCTCAGTTTCTTCCCGGGCACCAGTATAAACAGAGCCCAAGCATTTTCTTCACTAGTTCCTGATCCCTGACCCAGTGCCTGCCCGCTTCCCTCTGAGGATTTTTATTTTAAAGTATTTCCTGACTGCTCGGTTACCTGTCTGGGTGGAGGCTCCGTCTCTCACCGAGCTACACCTCTGTGCATTTAGCCTGACTCTCTGGGAGGTGCCCCCAGGTAGTGGTCTCACTTCCCACAGCCAGCACACTAGGTCCTTGCTGCTTTTCTGACAGCCACCCACCTGACCTGTGTGTCATGTGCTATCCCAATGTGATATATTTCTCTCCAGCTGTAACACTGCTTAGATTTTAGGAGTGACTGTATTTTACTAAATAGAACCTTTAAAACTTACTTAAATTGAGGTGAGATTCACACAACATATAATTAATTAAGTTTATAATTCAGTGGCTTTTTTTTTTTACTTTCTTGGCTGCACTGCACAACATACAGGATCTTAGTTCCCTGACCAGGGATCAAACCCGTGCCCCCTGCGTTGGAAGCGCAGAGTCTTAACCACTGGACCACCAGGGACAACAATTCAGTGGCATTTAGTACATTCACAATGTTGTGCAACCCCCACCTCTCTCTAATAATCTGAAACTTTTAATTATTAATCTGTCAGTAAAACCGTAAAAGGAGAGGCTTTTCCTGGACCATCCACTTCTGTGGACACTGGTTCTGAGTTGGGGCAGCAGAGAGGCCTGGGGAAGAATTGGATCTCAGTGGATCTGGGAGAGAGCCTGGCCCAGGTGCTGTGGATCCAGAGAGGAAGGCTGGTCCTGCAGCCATGTATGTCCCCAGGGTACACACACCTGTTCCACCGTGTCCAGTCAGTCCTCAGCAGAGGTCAGGGTCACCTCTGCTCTGGGGCCCTCAGGCCCATCTGGGATTCCACTGAGGTGGCAGAACATCAGGTTCCTTCTCTTCCTTTCTCCTCCAGCCTTTCTCCTGCTCTGTAGCTCAAAGAAAGAGTTTTCTTATTCTTTGTCAGAATATTTTCTTAGGCCAGAATCTTGACTTCTTAAGGTTCCAATAATCTCTTTTCTTTCCTCTGATTTCTGTTCTAACAACCCTCTGTTGAAGGAATGAATACCTCATGTCTAGTTTGAATGGTCAGGGACCAAAGAATTTTAGAAATTCAAAGAGAAAATAAGTAATTCAACAATAATGGAGGGCTTCCCTGGTGGCACAGTGGTTAAGAATCTGCCTGCCAATGCAGGGGACATGGGTTCGAACCATTCTGGGAAGATCCCACATGCTGTGGAGCGACTAAGCCCGTGCACCACAACTACTGAGCCTGCGCTCTAAAGCCCATGAGCCACAACTACTGAAGCCCGCGTGCCTAGAGCCTATGCTGTGCAACAAGAGAAGCTTGCGTGATGAGAAGCCTGCGCACTGCAACGAAGAGTAACCCCCGCTCTCTCAACTAGAGAAAGCCTGTGCACAGCAACGAAGACCCAATGCAGCCAAAAATAAATTAATTAAAAAAAAACTCTTAAAAAAAAACAGTGGAGATTCTTTAAGTCTAGTTGGTAACAGGACACTGTCACTCAACTGAACCTATTTATAGAACATTCCACCAGCATTTTCAGGTGCTCATGGAACATTCTCCAGGATAGACAATATCTTAGACCACAAATCACAATGAATTTTAAAAGACAGAATATACTTTGTAATTTCAAACTCCAGTGGAATTAGATATTTACAACAAAATGAAGTCTGGAAAAACCCCAAATGTTTGGAAGTTAACACATCTAAATAGTGTGTGGGTCAAAAAGAGTGGAAATCAAAACACAAAATTTGGGGGATGCAGCTAAAGCAGTGCTAGAGGGAAATGTATAGCTTTTAAACACCTGTATGAGAAAAGAAGAAAGGCCTCACACAACCTAGGCTTCTACCTTAAAACACTAAAGAAGAGCAAACAAAACCCAAAGGAAGCAAAAGGAAAGAAATAGTAATGATTAGCAAGGAGATCAATGAAACAGAAAACAGAAAAAGCACTGACCAACAAAATAACACACATATTACCAAAATCATGAATGAAAAAGGGTACATCACTACCAATCCTACAGAAATGAACAGGACTTACAAGGGAATACTAGGGAAACTATACCAACAAATTAGATTTTAGATGAAATGGACAAATTCCTTAAATTGATGTAACAAAAGTCTTAAGTCTTCATGCAAAGGAAAGCTCAGGTCCACATGGCTTCACTAGTGCATTCTATCAGTAACACTAATCACTCACAAACTCTTCCAGAAAATACAGGAGGGAACACTTCCCAGCTCATTCTATGAGGCTAATGTTATCCTGATACCAAACAAAACAAGAGATCAATGTCCCTCATGAATACAGATGTAAAATCTTTAAAATGTTAGCAACCCAAATACAGCAACATTATACACCACAACCAGGTGGGATTTATCACAGGAATGCAAGGTTGGTTAAACATCTAAAAATCAATTAACATAACAAACCACAGTCATAGAATAAAGGACAAAATCCACAAGATCATCTCAGTGGATGAAGGAAAACATTTGACAAAATCCCACACCTGTTCGTGATAAAAAGTCAACAAACTAGGAATAGAAGGGAGCCTCTTCGACCTGTTAAAGGACATCTGTAATTTCCAAATGCTGCTGTATCAAATCATTACAAACTCAGTTGTTTAAGACAACATAAATGGGGACGTCCCTGGTTGCACAGTGGTTAAGAATCCGCCTGCCAATGCAGGGGGACACAGGTTCGAGGCTTGGTCTGGGAGGATTCCACATGCCATGGAGCAACTGAGCCCATGCGCCACAACTACTGAGCCTGCGCTCTGGAGCCCGCCAGCCACAGCTACTGAGTCCGTGTGCCACAACTACTGAAGCCTGCGCACCTAGAGCCTGTGCTCCACAATGGGAGAAGCCACCACAACGAGAAGCCCACGCACTGCAATGAAGAGTAGCCCCCGCTCGCCACAACTAGAGAAAGACTGCACACAGCAATGAAGACCCAACGCAGCTAATCAATCGATAAATAAATAAAAGAAAAAAACCACACAGATGTGTCATCTGACAGTTCTGGAGGTCAGAAGTCTGACATGAGTCTCACTGGACTAAAAGCGTCCACAGAGCTGGTTCCTTTTGCAGGCTCTAAGGGAGAATCTGTTTCCTTGCTCTTTCCTGCTGCTAGAGGCACCTGCATTCTTGGCTCCTGACCTCCTTCCTCCATCTTCAAAGGTCAGCAGCTGTGGGTTGAGTCCTTCTCTCATTGCCTCACACCGACCTCTTCTGATGCCCTCTGCCACTTTAGAGGACCCTTGTAATTACACTGGGGCCACCTGGAAAATCCACATTAATCTATCTTAAGGTCAGCTGATTAGCAACCTCAATTCCCCTTTGCCATGTAACCTGACACACTTATGATTCCAGGGATAAGGACATGGACATCTTTGGTTTGGGAGCATTATTCTGTCTGTGACAGCATAAATGAAAAACATAAGCCAGCATCATAATTCACAGTGGATGACTGAATGCTTCCCACTAAAATCAGGAACAAGGCAAGGATATCTGCTCTTGCCACTTCTCAACATTGTACTGATGTGCAATAAGGCATATACACACACACACACACACACACACACACACACACAAAAGGCAGTATACATATTGGAAAGGAGTAAAAATAAGTAAAAATGTCCTTATTCACAGATGGTGTGATCCTGTATGTGGCTTATCCTAAGGAATCCAGATATACACACATACCTGGAACTAATAAATTCAGTAAGGTCCTAGGACACAAGATTAACAAGAGAAATCTGTTGTATTTGCACATACTAATGACAAACAGTCTGAAAACAAAATTAAAACAACTCCATAATAGCATCAAAACTAACAAAATACTTAGAAATGATCAAAATTAGTGCAAGATTTATACACTGCAAACTAAGAGAAGATGTAAGTAAACGGAAAGATTCTATGATCCTTGATTAGAAGATCTTTGTGATCTTGGGTTAGGCAAAGAGTTCTTAGACACCACACCAAAATCATGAGCCATGAGAGAAAAAAACTGATAAATTTTGGACTTCATTAAAATAAACTTTCGTACTTCAAAAGACAACGTGAAAAAAAGGCGACAAACCACAAACAAAAATATCTGCAAATGTTATCCTTGATGATCCATAATATATAAAGTCTTATATCCATAATATATAGTGTTGCAACTCCGTAAGGAGTCAACTCAGTTAAAAAATGGACAAAAGTCTTGAACAGACACTTCACCAAAGAAGATATAAGAATGCCAACAAACACATGAATAGGTGCCCAATATCAACTGTCAGAGGAACAGAAGAGCTAAAAAACAAAAGAAAACAAAACTGACCATACCAAATAGTAGTGAGAATGTGGAATTGGAATTCTCGTAATTTGTAAAATGATACAATCATTTTGGAAAACAGTTTTTTAAAAACTAGACATAAATACTATGTGAACCAGTAATTCCACTCCTAAGAATCTACCCAAGAGGAGTGAAAGCTACGTCCACACAAAAACTCATACACAAATGTTCATGGCAACATTATTCATAATAACCCCAAAATAGGAACAAACCAGATGTCTATCATCTGATGAATAAACAAATGTGGCAAATCCATAAAACAGAATATTGTCCAGCCATAACAAGGAATGAAGTACTGATATACACTATGTAGATGAACCCTGAAAACATGCTCAGTGCAAAAGGTGAGATACAGAAGGCCACCGATTGTATGGGGATGTTCTAAAGCTGGACTGTGCGTGTGGCTGCACAGCTGTACACATTTACTAAGAATCACTGAATTTTATATCGACAGTGGGTGAACTTTATGGTGTGAGAATTGTACATCAATCAAGCTGTTTTAGAAACAATCGTTGGGTAAAGGCACCACAATTAATACTTTATTACATTATCCCAGCATACTTCCAGAAAAATATTTCAGCTAAAACAAAATGAAATGAAAGAGGAAAAAAGGTAACACTTACAATAGTATCAAAAGTAACAACCGTCTACAGGAAAAAAAAAATCTAAAAAATATATGCAAGATCGTAACGTGGAAATCTACAAAAACACCACTGAAAGAAACTGAAGACGACCTAATGCCATGTCCACAGATTGGAAGACTCAAACTGCAACACAAGTCAAACCTGGACAGGCTGCTCCCACCGTAGACAAGGAAACACACAGACCACGAAGAGCCTGGAAGCTCTTGCAGACAGAGAAGGATCTGCTCTGCCTCCATGGTTCAGGGGGAGCCCAGAAAGGGCCAGGCTGTGCGGCCCCTGACCACGGCAAGGGTGGCGTCCAGGAGCGAGGAGGGAAGGAAAGCCACTGCGCTAAATGTGGGGAGGCGATCATAACCCACCAAAAAGAATGAAACTTGAGCATCACCTCACTCTTAGGAAGTGAAAGAGAAAGGGTGGCCCAAAGATGTCACAGAGAAAGGTAGGGCAGTGACGTGTTCACACAATATTTTAAGAGAATACACTCAAGTCCATGTGCCGAACGGGACCTGAAATCATGATACATACATCAGCCTAGATAAAAAATCTTTTTTTGCAGTTTTTCCATTTAAGGAACACCTTATGAGACCACGTTAAAATTAAGAACTCTCACCAGAATCACAATGAAGAGAATGGAGATGCAAACCACGGTGCAGAAGACAACACTGGCCACACATACCTAACAAGGGGCTTGCATCCAGAATACAGTTTTAAAAAAAACGTAAGTCACACTGACAGCAAGAGACTTAAACATGTACTTTACAGAAAAGGACAATCCACTGGCCAGTGAGCCTCCCTATGAAAAGCTGCCATCATTGGTGATTGAAGAAACACAGGACAATGAAAGCCACTGTCCCCCCACCTTCAGGGCTGAGAGTAGACAGGGTGGGGGTGGTGTTGAGGGCACCCCTATTGCCCCAGGAAGGTGTGACCCCTAACTACCCAGGAAGGGGGTGGCCTTACCTGCAAGGATGACACAGGCTGGTCCCAGTGGGTCCACTCAGGACCACAGAAACACACAAGGACCCCACAGGGTTGCAGCACCACGACAGGAAGGAGGGAAGGGATGCTATGACTTGGCACACGAGTGGCCGGGCCTGGGGCTTCCGTACAACACCATTTCCACGAAGACCAGAAACCAGACTCCTCTGGGGGACCCTCGGGGTGAACTGGAAAGAGAGGCCAAGGCAGTAGTCAGCCTGGGTCAGGACTGGCCGCTTTGGGGGAGCAGGGACAGAGCTGGCCCCGGGCGGCCAGGATAGAGGTCTTCTCTGAACTCAGCGGGCTGAACACCAGTGTTACCACAGGACTCGAGAAAGGTTTACAAATACCTAACCCGCCTGCCGCAGTCCCGATAAGGGTTCTCCGCCACACAAGCTCTACTGGGGATTTACAGGAAGTTTCCAGCCCCAACCCTCCAAGTGTGAGGAGACAGGAATGCTAACCCTCCTTCCAGTCCACGTGCCCCTGGCCTGCATGCGGGGAGTTTCCTGGTGAAGAGGCCCCATGGCCCCGGACTCCTGCTGAGTCCGCATTTTCTGCTGTGTAAATGTATGTTTACCGTGTAAATTTCTGGGCGTGGACTTTCTCCCTGCAGATCTATAATTTCTCAGAAGAGAAGCTGAGAAACGACCTGGAAAAAAATCAAAGCTCAATAAAGGGAGGAAGACAAAGCCGCCCCTCAGCACTGCTGCAGGATGAGCTGGGGAGGGGGCGCCACGAGGCTCAGGGGCGGGCCTGGGCTCCAGCCTCTCCTGGGCCCGGACAGCTCCTGCCTACCTCACTTCTTCTCTCCTCACCATGTACCTTTCAGGAGGCAAACCTGACTTCCTCCTCTGCCTCACCAAGAGGTTCGAGAGTCTCCTAAACCTCGACAAGCCTTGCCCTCCCCAGACTCAGTTTTGCCTTTTTCAATGCCTTCTGGCCCCTTCCGAGCACAGGCTCCCCGCCCCAGGCAGAGCAGAGGGACTGGTGGGCAGGCACAGCTGGCAGCCAGAGGAAGGGTCCTCAGTAAAGGAGGGAGGGGTGGCTGGAGAGTACCACTGCACCTGGCAGCCTGGGGGAGATGTGGTCAGATCTGGAAGAGCCCAGGGCTCCCCAGGTGGAGGGGAGGATGGCACCTGGAATCAAGCAGCCACACCCCTTCTTACCATGTCTGACCTGTGGCTGACCTCAGGCCGGGCACTGGGTACCTGTCCCAGGGCCTGTGCAGTGCAGGGTGGCCGTGGCCCCAAAGGAGCCCTGGAGGGCAGGATGGGGCCCACTGCTGGTGGGGGCTGGTCTCACAGCCACAAGACCTCGCCCCCGAGGCCAGCCGTCCCCCACTCTCTTCCTGGGAGGACATTGTTGGGGAAAGCAAACACAAAGTGGCCGGAGCCCTGCCAAGCATTCCTAGAAGAGGCTAGGGGGAGGGGCAGTGGCCAGACAGCAGCTGACCCTGAGGTCACGGGAGAAGCCAAGGCTGGGCCAGGCCCCTGGGAGCTTGAACAAGGACCCCACCCAGGCAGTTAGGAAATGGGGAGGAGGGGGGAGTGGTCAGCATGCCGGGGGTAGATGGGCAGGCCCATTTAGAGACATGTGGTTCCCGCTTAACTCCCACATGGCCATCTGCTGGGAGGGAAGACCCTAGGAGCCCCCTGAGGGGCCCCTACCCACAGGCAGGGGGGCCAGCTGAGCACCAGCCCCTCACAGGCTGCTCCAAGGGAGACCCCCGCCCAGCACTGCCTGCAGCCCCAGCTCTGCTCCGCCCAGCCCTGCAGGGGGATGGGAAGATGGGGGGGTTGGGAAGATGGGGGGATGGGCCCCCATTGTCCCTCAGAGCTGCACCCCGGGCCACCCTGCACCCTGAAGATGCGTCAGGGCAGATGCAGCCCCCAGCCTGTCCCCTGTGCCATCCGCACCCTGGGCCTCAGTGCTGATGCTGGCAGCCCGGCAGGAGGGGGTTAATGGAGCTGGGGCCAGCAGGCTGGGCTGGCCGGTGACAAGGGTGCTGGCTGCCCCAGAGGCAGTGGGGAAATCCAGAGGGCAGGAGCAGCCGGCCCCAACAGACGCGCCCCGCTCCCTGCCCGCCTGCGGCCTGCTCTGCACGAGGGATGGCCCTGAGGAGAGGTGAGGCCCCCACGTGCCCCAGCCACTCACTTCGGTGGGGGGCGGCGACCGTGTGCCCCCAAGCCCACTGGGGTAGGGGCTGCCCCCAGGGAGGGCTCAGCTCTAGGTGGGCCGGGGCTCTGGGAGCCCATGGGGGAAATGTGGCCACTTGGGGTGGTGGGGTGCCTGGCCCTGGAGAATCGCTGTTGCCTCCTGCCCCCTCCTCTCCTACCCGAGGGCCCAGGCTGGCAGCGCAGGGGAGGAAGGGCCCCCACACTGCCACCCCAGGGGCCCTGCCTCAGACCCTCCACTGGGCCAGGGCGTGCTGCCCTCCCAGCTGCTCAGAGGCCAGGCTATTGCCACCCTGTCCCCTCTCGGAGCCTAGCCCAATCCAGCTGGTGTGTCCACCCTGGGACCCAGAACTCTCAGAGACCAGAGAGAGGCCTGATGTGGTGGGCAGCCCAGTGCCCAGTGGAACTTATGGGGGATTGTTGCTGTGGAGCCTGGCATCCTTTGTCCTGTGCCACAACCCAACCTCTGGTGGGTCAGTGGCCTGGGGTCCCCATCTGCCCTTGAGGCCTGCACCCTCTTCCTCTCCCCACACCAGCACTGGGCCAAGTCCCTGGGTGCATGCCGGACACACTACGGAGGTGAGTACCCCCCAGTCGGGGGTCTAGCTGGGGCAGCGGGCATCCAGCTCACTGTCCAGACAATCAGGGCAGCAAGCCTGCTCCAGAACGTTCTCTCACACTTTCCTCCAGGCCTGCCTGGCAGCCTAGCCTGGCTTGAGTGTCCACCTTGGGGATGCAGATGAACACACAGCCTAGTGGCCAGGTCCCCAGCCTTCAGTTTTCTCTGGAACAGGCACTGCCACCCCGTCGGTCCTGTGGGGTGGAAAGGGCAGTTGGTTTTGAACCAGATAAGGTCCCAGTCGTCCTGCCTGGTCTCCGCTTCCCATTTAAGTGGGGGACGCAGATCTCAGCCCATACCTTCTCTGGTCCGGTCAGCAGTACCTTCTCTAAACGGTTGTGTGCTGTGGTCCAGGTGTGTGGCTGAGGCCTGGAAGGTTCCATGTCTTGCTTGCCCTGGGCTCACATCCTGGGCCGCCTCAGTGCTGCCTCCCCAAGCCCCTCTCCCCACAGGAGGCCCGGCCCTGGTGGTGCTGCTGGTCTCCTGGGCAGTGCTGGGCTCCCACAGCCTGGAGGGAGAGGAGCCCGCGGCACCGGCAGACCCCGAGGGCCCCCAGTGCCCAGCCGTCTGCTCCTGCGGCCACGACGACTACACGGATGAGCTCAGCGTCTTCTGCAGTTCTCGGAACCTCACGCGGCTGCCCAGTGGCATCCCGGACGGCACCAGGGCCCTGTGGCTGGACGGAAACAACTTCTCCTTCATTCCCGCGGCCACCTTCCGGAACCTCTCCAGCCTGGGCTTCCTCAACCTGCAGGGCAGCGGGCTGGCCAGCCTGGAGCCACAGGCGCTGCTGGGCCTGCAGAACCTGTACCACCTGCACCTGGAGCGGAACCAACTGCGCAGCCTGGCGGCCCGCACCTTCCTGCACACGCCGGGCCTGGCCTCGCTCGGCCTCAACAACAACCTGCTCAGCCGGGTAGATGAGGGCCTCTTCAGGGGCCTTGCCCACCTCTGGGACCTCAACCTGGGCTGGAACAGCCTGGCCGTGCTGCCCGACACTGCATTCCAGGACCTGGCCAGCCTACGCGAGCTGGTGCTGGCGGGCAACAAGCTGGCCTACCTGCAGCCCGCGCTCTTCTGCGGCCTCAGCGAGCTCCGCGAGCTGGACCTGAGCAGGAATGCCCTGCGGAGCGTCAAAGCCAATGTCTTCGTCAAGTTGCCCAAGCTCCAGAAGCTCTACCTGGACCACAACCTCATCGCCGCCGTGGCCCCAGGTGCCTTCCTGGGCATGAAGGCGCTGCGCTGGCTGGACCTGTCACACAACCGCGTGGGTGGCCTCCTGGAGGACACCTTCCCGGGGCTGCTGGGCCTGCACGTTCTGCGCCTCTCACACAATGCCATTGCCGGCCTTCGGCCCCGGACCTTCAAGGACCTGCACTTCCTGGAGGAGCTGCAGCTCGGCTACAACCGTATCCGGCAGCTGCCGGAGGAGGCCTTCGAGGGCCTGGACCAGCTGGAGGTGCTGGCGCTCAACAACAACCAGCTCCAGGAGCTCAAGGCGGGCGTCTTCCTGGGCCTCTACAACCTGGCCGTCATGAACCTCTCTGGCAACTGTCTGAGGAACCTTCCAGAGCAGGCGTTCCAGGGCCTGGGCAAGCTGCACAGCCTGCACCTGGAGGGCAGCTGCCTGGGCTGCCTCGGCCCACACACCTTCACCGGCCTCTCGGGGCTGCGCCGGCTCTTCCTCAAGGACAACGGCATTGCGGCCATCGATGAGCAGAGCCTGGGGGGGCTGGCTGAGCTGCTGGAGCTGGACCTCACCTCCAACCAGCTCACGCACCTGCCTGGCCAGCTCTTCCAGGGCCTCAGCCACCTGGAGTACCTCCTCCTCTCCCGCAACCGGCTGTCTGCGCTATCGGTGGATGCCCTGGGGCCCCTGCAGCGCATCTTCTGGCTGGACATGTCGCACAACCGCCTGGAGGCGCTGCCTGAGACTGTGCTCGCGCCGCTGGGGCGGCTGCGCTACCTCAGCCTCCGGAACAACTCGCTGCGGACCTTCGTGCCGCAGCCCCCCGGCCTGGAGCGCCTGTGGCTCGAGGGCAACCCCTGGGACTGCGGCTGCCCCCTCAAGGCCCTGAGGGCCTTCACCCTGCAGCACCCGGGCGTCGTGCCCCGCTTTGTCCAGGCCATGGCGGAGGGAGACGACGACCGCCAGCCGCCCGCATACGCCTACAACAACATCACCTGCGCCAGCCCCCCCAGCGTCTTGGGCCTTGACCTGCGCGACGTCAGCGAGGCCCACTTTGCCCACTGCTGACCGGAGGCCGCCCTGGGGTCTGGACGGGCCCTCGCCACCCCAGGGGACATGGACCTGGGACCTGTGGGCCCCAGCCTGGTCCCTGAGGGCCTGACCAGGAGGGTTGGGGACACAGCCTCCCCAGCTATCATCAATTAAAAGCAACCCAATAAATGTGGCCGCGTATGAGGTTGTGTGGGGAGCTCAGGGAGGGAGGAGTGCTGGCTGGGCCGCGGGCCCCTCTATGCCGTGCCTGCCCCACCTCTGGCTGCCTTGGTCCCACACGCCTGTCCACAACCCTTCCTGTCCTGTGCCCAGACTCTCTTCTCGTCCACTAGTCCCCAGGCCCCATCCCCACCTGAGGAGTGGCGGGCACTTACTCAGGTCTTCCAGGAACCTCGGCATCTCAGCCCCCCTCGCTGGGCAGTGTCCTCGGAGGTGGCCTGGTCCTGGGACGCTGGGGCCCAGCTGCTCCTGCTGAGGCCAGCCTGGGGCCAGAGGGGGTGCAGACCCTCACTCTCCAGGTCCCTGTGCTCCTGGCTAAACCCCTCAACAGTTCTGGCCCCGCTCCCCACACCCCCACAAGAAACATCCATCCTTGGTACACTCCTCGCCTCCCCATCTGCCCCCACGAAGTGGTACCTGAGGGCTGCTTCCCCAGGCCCCCTGCCACCCGTGCCCCAGGGACCGTTCCACATTCTCTACTGAGCACCCCATCTCTCCCATTGGGAAGAACAGCACACCATGCCACCATTCTGCTTTCCAAAACTTCCCCCTCCTGGCCTGCCTTGGAGACGTGCAGGGAAAACCCCCAGGACTCTGTTTCACACTCACCTTTCTGCTCTTCAGCTCAACCCCTCAGGCCCGCAGCACGGAGGGCGGGGCGGGCACTTAGCTCTCACTGGGCCAAGCATGGCCACTCACACAAGTTACCCGACAAACTCTCCCCAAACGTATCTTCACCCGAGTCTTCAGGAGCCTGTCGATGACAGGGCTGTTGGCCCAGTTCCTGGGACTTAGGGAGTTGACACTGTCTGCCACAGGACATGGTGACACTAAGCCAGGGAGGCGGGACCAGAGCAGAATGATCTAGAAAGGTCAGACCTGTAACCACGGCGGTGGGACGCGTTTATTTTGGGCTCCTCTGAATTACAAGTTTGACACCTTACTGAGTGCTGCTGCCTGTTTCACCAGGATTATAGGCCCAGTGCGCTCCCAGACACACAAGCTTTGTGAACAACGTGGAGACTTGGCTGTCGGGAGCAGCCAGTCTGTCTGGGGCATGTAAGTACCGAGCTGCACCACCAGGGAGGTCAGGCCACGGCATCGCGACCTCACGCTATCCCCGGGCCCTGCCACAGGCCAACCAGGCGGAACCACCGACTGTCAGTGGCTCTGAGGCTGAGATGCTGCTGAAGCACCAGAAATGTCCAGGGCAGGCCCACGGGGAGAGGAGCACATGGTGACGGCAGCCCAGGGCCACAGGTTCCAGGAACCGTGCTGCCACCTCTGCTCCGGGCTGTGAGCACGAGCCCCACAGCACACAGAGGAGACACGCAAACTGCCTCGGTCAGGAAAGTCCAACAGGCACCTCGTTCAGAATCTTTTGGGCTATGCAGGAGAGCGCGGGAAACGCGGGGCTCTCGGGGAACCCCTGGATGAAGTCTCGGCCCTCCTCCAGGCTCCGCGTGAGCTCGGGGTCCAAGGGCACAGAGCCTGGGAGAGAGAAGGGAAGGGAGCAGAGAAGGGGCCAGGTGGTGAGAGCAAAGCCCAGGGCCAGGAGGCCATGTCCACGCTCCCCACAGCCCAGGAGCCCGCTGGCAGTGCCACTTTAGCCGAGAGCAGACACCTCTTGCTGAGGTGCCTGGCAGGAAGGTACTCTTGGCCTCAATCTCCACTGGGACGGCCAGCAACCCGCCCAGCAGGCCCGGCCCCACCACCTCTCGGGCTCCGGCCACTGGAAGAAAGCACAGAGCGAGTGCTGGGGACATGGTCCCGTGCCACCCACGGTGTCCCTGATACAGGCTCGCAGAGCCTCGGCCGCCCCTCTGCACCCCCGTGGTCTCAGCAGGCGTCTTAGCTGTGGACGCCCACTCAAAGCCCGGGGGGCTGCCTCTGTCCAGTTGGTGGGAACCAATTTGTTAGAGATTAGCTGACACTCGCAGCTCAGGGAGGACGGGACTTTCCACCCTCCTCTTCTCTTCCCTGGGCGCAGGAGGCGTAGGGAGGTAAGGCCACCTAGAGCAGGGGCCCCGGGGCAGCCCTGGCTCGCTCACCCAGGAAGGGGACTCCAGCGTGTCTGGCCAGCTCCTCACCGCCTCCCCTGGAGAAGATGTTGGTGCACTCCTAGAACACAGAGGTGTGGGGTCCACCTCCAGGCCTCTCACCACCCTCGAAGGGGAGGGGCCGACCACCCACGCCCCCGACTTCCTGCAACTTCCTACAACTCACCGCGCAGTGTGGGCAGACGAAGCCGCTCATGTTCTCCACGACCCCGATCACCCGCAACCCCACCTTCTTACAGAAGGTCAGCTCCCGCCTCACGTCCCCCACGGACACTGCCTGGAGACCAGGAAAGAGACAGGACCAGCTGATGGGCATCCCGAAAACTCAGCCAAGATGAGCGGAAAGAGTAGGGCAAAGTACCTGCCCCAGGGTGAGGGTGCTCCCGTAGTACCTGGGGTGTGGTGACCACGAGGGCCCCCAGGGGGCTGTAGGGGCGCAGGGCGTCCACCACGGCCATGTGCTCATCAGAGGTCCCCGGGGGCGTGTCCACAACCAGGTAGTCCAGCTGCCCCCAGGCCACATCGGACACAAACTGCTTTATCAGTGCTGTGGAGACCCAGGGTGGCCCGGGGTCGGGGAGAGAGCAGGCGAGGCAGGGTCTCACAAAGGGGTCACACGAAGCCCGGTGCCTCCTCCCAGCCCTGGGGCAGGGTGGTGTCTGTGGGTTCCGGTACCACCGGGCACCCCGAGAGCTGCGTGTGCCATTCCTCACCAGGGGCAGGATGAGTACAGCAAGGTGGGGAGACCCTTCCCCACCCTACCCCTAGGACTTCTGCTCTGGCCTTAGCTGAGGATGGCTAGCGCGGACCCTCCTGGGGCGGGTATCTGTGCCCGAGAGGTGGCCAGCGTGTCCTGGAAGCAGCCCCCACCCTGAGCTTGCTCTCACACCTGGCAGCCTCGCTCTGCCTACCAGAGGGAGTTTAATGCCATCTGCTTGTGCAAAGGCACCAGAGCCCCACCAGGCGCTCTGGGTGGTCTGAGCCCCAGGGGATGGACCAGGTGGCTGAAGGCTTCACAGCTGGGTCTCACGCTCTTGCCCCTCAGGCCCGCTGTCTGAATACTTGCGGGCTGACTGCTCAGGTGCACGGCGGGAGAGTCTTGGAAATGAAAAGGCCAGCACTAGAGTCTTTTGAACTTTACCGGAGGCTGGTGCTGTGGGGGGAGGGCTGTGTGGAGGAGAGCCAGCAGCCCTGGGGCTCCTGCACCAAGAGGGCAGCTGGGGAGGCCAGCAGGCTGACAGTACTGTCCCCTGGCAGGTCATTACCGTTCTTCTTGGGGCCTCTCCACACCACTGCCTCATCCGGCTTCTCTAGCAGGAAGCCCACAGACATGAGGGAGATGCTCTGCTCCTGGTCCACGAAGACAGGCACCCAGCCACTGTCGCACTGATGCACAGCCTTGCCCTGCACCCGGAGCATGCGGGGGATGCTGGGGCCACACAGGTCCACGTCGAGGATACCCACCTGCAAGGAGGCAGGACGTCCACGTGGCATGCAGGGCACCGGCCAAGGCCCACAAGGGGCAGGGGTGGCGGCTCAGGAGATGGGAGGCACTCACCTTCTTGCCTGCGTGGCGCAGGGCCAGGGCCAGCTCCGTGGAGATGGTGCTTTTCCCAACACCCCCCTTTCCCGAGAGAACGAGGATGATGTGCCGGACGCCGGCCAGGTTTCCAGGCTCTAGTCAGAAGGACAACAGGGGAGGAGGGCAGGGCTCTCCTTTGTACCAGCCACCCTCCATGCTCATTCACTGCGGGATCACCAGGTACTTCCTACATCCCAGGTCCTGAGACCAGGGCAGTCCTGAGACCTGCTCCATCACCCCGGCATGAGCAAACACGCCCCCGCGAAAGGGCTTCCAGCAGGCCCCAGACCCAACCTACCAGTTCCTCAAAAATGGCTGCTCCCACTCTGTTTGGGGCAGGGCTGCTAGGGCAGGAAATGCCTCAAACTGCTCCTCTTTCCAGCATGCACACCTGTGAGCTCATGTGCACCTGTGAGCTCATGCGCACAAGGCCAGCAAAGGCCAATTCGAGCCAAAGACTCCCAGCTGATTCCAAGGGAAATGGGTGGAGACTAACGTAAATAGGGCGCTCGTTACAGTCAGGAGGTACACCTGTGCCAGGGCAGCACTCACGGCTCTGAGGTCTGATCTGTAGGTGCCCAGCCCCCTCCCCTGGGGTCAGAAGAGGCACTCAAGGCAGCCCTGGCCTCCAGTTCTCAGGAGGGAGGCCACAGCTCTGCGGAAGCAACCACAATCGTGTGGGTGCGGACGTCAGGTCACCTGGATGGCTGAAGGTCGTGCCTTAAGAAACCCTGGGTACACAAGGGTGGCCAAGGCATCAGTGCCATGCCCCAGGCAGGCCCGGGCCCAACCACTCTGGGAAGCCCTGCTGGTCGCTCTGCCCCAGCTGCTCTTCCTTTCAATGAGCCTGAAATGCCACCCTGTAAATACTAACCATTCCAATCCCTGCCTCCCCACAGCAGTTGCCATCTGCATACAAACAACCCTAAGCCCCCTGCAAAATGCCCAACTTCTTGCCCCAGCGCCCTTAGGACCTCACCATTGAGACTCCTGCCTAGCCTGCAGCAAGCTGCTCACTCACTCCACCACCCTCACTGCATACCCGGGTCCCCAGGAGGGGCTCAACGAAAGGTGAATAAGCACTGTCCCCCCTCCTGACTCATCTCTCATGGGTAGGTTCAAAGGCCCCCGCCACCAAAGCCTCCCTAGAAAGAATTCAAGAGTGCTCCTGGCCTGGCTTTCCAGCAGGTCTTTGTCACAGATGCGTTCTAGCGCCTGTCCTGGGTCTCCGTCTGGTACTGGGGGCCGAGAGATCTCATAAGGTGACAAGGAAAGGGCGCCCCCCCAACCACCCAGATCATTGCCTACAAATACCTTGGACACCATGCCTCAGGCCACCTCTGCGTCAACTTAAAAGGCTATTACTTAAATTGCTTTAATATCAAAAAGTACTTGGGAATCAATTTCACCTTTCTTTGGTGTGGGTAGGGGTGGTCTGGTAGAAACTAGGGAAAGAACAAGCCAGATGTGGGTCCTGATTCCTACTCGCCCTTCATGCGGGTGCTGCACTGCCAAGCCCCTAATAGTGAAGACTTGCTCTCCTCACTGGTGGGACTGGGGAACTTTATCTGCTTGAGCATCACACAGGACACTGCTGCTCCCAAGTCACTTCTCACACAACAATCCTTAGGAGCCAACCACAAGAAACTTTCACTTGTAAGAATACTGAAAAAGTTTATAAACAGATTATCAACGATAATCCGACTGCCTATTAGATGTAAGAGGCTGCCCTGGAAGGGGCAAAGGAAAGCAGTATCTCCCCATGGAGGGAAGTAAAGGGCACCCTGTATGGATAAAAAGCCCAGTCAAACCTTAAGTCCGACCAAACCATGATTATTTGATACGCTGGACAAATATGGAAGTTTTTGTATGTAAAGAATCTTTCCAGAAAGATACGAGTGACACCAGGAGTTGCCTCTGGGCACAGGGAGGTTTACTGCAAAGCCCGTTAGGCTTTTCTACTTTCCATGTACATTTCCCCCTTAGTTAAAAGAGAAACCTTCATCCATCAATCTAGAAGCTATTCCTCTCACCTTGTAGTAAGTCTGCCCTTATAACAAACTTTTTCAGATTTTTCTCTCCAGCGTTACATTTATAATCCGATGGATGAATCCAGCGTTGTAAGAGCTTTGTGCTCATGGTACCAGACCTGAAGTCTTTTGGAAGACAACGTGGCTAAGCTGTGCGAATCCGATTGTGCCCAATGTACATATTCCGTCCCACGCAACTTTCCTTTATATATATATATCTCAAGGCTTAAAAAGCAGAATAATACTTCTACAAACAACTGCGAGTATGTGACGTTCCAGTTTCTCTTTCTTAGAGCTCCTTATTCAAGCAAGACTTCCTTCTAAGCGCCGTAATGACACACGCGAGCACCTCTGAGACCTTTACACTGTAAATCAGACGGTGTGCTAAAACCCGGAGCCCTGACCAGCAGCTGCGGGCCGGCCCCTTCCCTCTTCCCTCGGCGCCCGCGGGCCGAAAACGCCCCGCAGCCCAGCATACTCACCTGCTGCCGCCTCCATCCCACCCGGGTGGCCGCACGGCTTCCAGCCACTTCCTCCTCGCACAGTCCGCCTCCCTGCCTGAGTAAAGTGCCTTCGGACCAATGGGCAGCGCGAACCCTCCCCCTGGCTCCTCTTGATAGGCCCATTCGCGCTATCCTCAGCCAATCAGATCGCACGAGGGGGTGCACGCAGGTTCCGGCGCAGACGACATACAGGACCTAGACCCACTTCCGTGTCAACGCCCCGGCGTGAGGCCGCTTCTTTTCCTCGCCCCGCGTCCAATGGGCGCGCGGGCCTTGTCTCCGACCGCTTGAGATGTGGCCAATGGGGACGTCGGATCAGGATTGACAGATCCAGCAGCCTCTCAGCAAGAGGCGTGTGCCGCGAGGACCGCCCCTCACCCGTAGCCCCGGGCCGCGCGCGCTGCGGGGCCAATGCCGCGCAGGGGGCGGGCCGCGAGGGAGGGGATTGTTTACGTCTCGCTCGGGAGCGGAAAGTAGGGCACGGCAGGCCGGGCTGAGCGCGGCGGCGCAGAGCGGCTGCAGGTGAGCGGCTGGGCGCGTCCGCGACTCCCCGGGTCTCCCGGGCCCGGCCGCCCCGCCCGGCTCGACCCCGCCGCGCCCGCCGACCTTTCGGAGCTGCGGGCGGCGGGGCCGGCGCGCCTTTGTTCCTGCGGCGGCATCGGCGGCGGCAGGGCCGGGCGAGGCTGGCGAGGCGCTGCGCCGCAGGCCGGGCGGGGCGGCGGGCGGGAGGAACCCCGCAACCCCACCGATCCTGAGACAGTGCGATGCCTGATGGGGAAGCGACCCCTACTGCAGCGGGGTCAGTCTCGGGGCCGTGCATTGCGCGTGCACGGCCTGGCGCTTACTGTTGCTGCGGCGGTGGCGGGCGAGGAGTAGGCCGGGCCCACTCTGGCCGGTTCCAGTAACCAACCCTGGTCTGCAGACGGGCTCCTATCCCTCAAAAGCTCTGCCTGCGCCCATTCACTGCCGCCCCTCGGGGTCGTGGCAGGGCCCTCCTGGGGATTTCAAACCAGGGCAGAGCCGGGAAGTAGACGATCACAGAGGGCGACTTATTACTGTGAGTCGGGCATGGAAGTTGAGAGCCAAAGAGGGGAGGGGAAAGCGTTGTGGGGAAAGCGTTGTGGGCGAAGGGCTGGAAAGAGCTACCAGCCGGAACAGGGCCGGAACTTGTAGGCTTTGTAGGATATTGCATTTTATTGGAAGAACAGTGGCAAGCCCTGAAGAGTTAAAAACTCGTTAATTTAAAATTTTAAGATTTGTATTTCAAAAAAAGCTCGGTTGTAGTGAATGAAGTGGGAGGAGCCAGAGCGAAGACGAGTTGTGTGCGGGTGGGGCAGGCAAGGTGGCAGCAGGGGTGGAGAGGGATTCAGGACATGTTTCGGAGATGGTGTGGGGCGCGGAGGGCTGTGAGGCCATGGTGGGAGGGAGGAAAGAAGTGTTGGGGATGACTGCTGTGTGTCTGGCATGAGGAATTCGGAGGCTAGAAATGCCATTTGTCAAAATGGAGAATGGAGGAGGGGCAGGCAAGGTTTGAGATGCTTGAGGGATGTGCAGGAGGGACACTTGCATTCCTGAGGCGGAGCTCGGAGAGGGGCTGAGCTAGGCATTTGAGAGTCATGGATGTCAGGATGGCATTCCACACTCTCTACCTGGGTTTCATCAAGGTACTCGGACACTGGAGTGAGGTATGAGCTTGTGAAGAGAGTTCTGGACCCTGGGTGGGCTGGCACAGTCTGGGGGCCAAGTGCAGGGGGTGCTGGGGGACCTACCGGTGTGTCATATGTCTTTCTCTGCTCAGACCTTGTGCTTTCTTCCAGATCCTGCCCACCATGGCCAGGCGCCCACGGAGCAGCAGAGCATGGCATTTTGTCCTGAGCGCAGCTCGCCGAGATGCGGATGCCCGGGCTGTGGCTCTGGCAGGGTCCACCAACTGGGGCTACGACTCTGATGGGCAGGTAGGTTCCAGTGGGTGAGGTGGTCATGGCTGGACTAAACATTGCCTGAACTGAGACTGAAAGAGAAAGATGCCTCTGAGGGCAGAAAACAGGGCCAGCCTTAGCAGACCGTCCCCTGCGTGCGCTCTGCTTCTGCTCCCCCAGGCTCTTCACACTGGTTAAGGACACACGTGGCCCTGGGTGGCAGGACCTCAAGGCATATACTACGTTCCTCTGTAGACTTTTTTCTTTGAAGAGGGTGTCAGTGGGTACTTTGGTCAGTTCATTTAACTAAAACTTCTCCATTCCATTTACCCAACTGCTTTTCAAGGGTAGCTATTGTTACCTCTGTGTGCAACCTTCTGGACGTTTTCTCTGCCTGTTGAAGTCTGTACTCAACGTTTGTGTATATGCATCTAAAAAAAGAATTTTGATCTTTAAAGACCAACATTCCTGAGCCTTCCTGTGCTCAGGACCCTGAGCTCTGCGAGGCCCAGGAACACAGAGGCCGTGAGGAGGGCGGCTCAGCTGTCTGTCTGCAGTGCAGGTTCCTGATGGACCTGAGGGGTTTGCAACCAGAGCCTCACCACGCTGACTCCCGCCACAGGGGAGGGGTGGCGGGGCTGTGTGGCCTCTGTGCCTGCCATGGGGGGCATGTGGGGAGGGCTTCACAAGTCAGTTTCCTGAACCTCTCAGACCAGAGCTGGGCTTTGGCTCTGCCCTGAGTCACCTCTGTTGTTTTCAGGGTGATCTTCGGGTGACTTGGTTCTGCTCTGTCACAGCCACCCTGCCTGGGTGCCCTGGCTCAGCCAGGTGTCTGGGTGGGGACAGGTGCCTATCCTCCCCCAGCTCTCAGTGAGGGCAGCTGAGTCCCGTGGAAGCACCAGGGCTTGGGGCAGAATTGGAGGCAACATCCTGGGTCCCCTTCCTGGGGCCTCCCTTAGCTCCCTGCCCAGGCCAGCGAAAGGCCCCGGCCTGCATTCCTGTCCCACCTCCAGCTTCCACTGACCACGTGGCCTGGAGCAGTCTTTTCTCCTGTCTGTCCCTGCCTCTCTGGCTCATCGCTGTGGGATGTGGGAGGCGTCCAGGGGCTGGGGGTGCAGTGTCTGATACGCACCTGTGGCTCATCCGGTCACCTAATGGGCCTGGAGTACTTGTGTGCATGTGTGGATGGAGAGAGCGTGTCACCCCAGCACCTTTGAAGGCCGAACACACGTCCCTGTCTTCGCTACTCTAAGCTCTCCTTACAGCTTGCGGTGGGGCCGGGTCTGCCCTCTGCACAGGGGGTTGTGTGCTGGGTGCCAAGCAGTGTGACCCCCGGGGCCAGCAGTGCTCAGGTCTGTGCCCCTGGCTCCTGACTCAGTGGGAAGGGATTGTCTCCTCTGGCAGCAGTGGGCCTGCCTTGACTTGTGGGGGATTGCTCTTCCCCGCGAGCGGGGTGCTTTGGGCCTGCTGCCACTGCCCTTGCTGCTGTCTGTCTCCAACTGGGGCTCAACCTCCTTGCTCCTTGAGCTGTCTCTGCCATCGGTTCCCAGAGCTCCTGTGTGGCACTTGGGGCTGAGTGTAATAACAAAGAAACTCAGTTCCGGTGGGAGGAGGCAGGTGAGCAGGACCCAGAAGAGCGTCAGGGAAGCCTACGAGAAGGGAAGAGGAGAAGGAAGAGGACGCAGTGTGAGAGGCTGGAAGAGCCTCTTTGAAGTGGTATCTGAAAGCCATCCAGGGGCAAACAGACCCCCACCCCTGCCCCATGGGGTGGACAGGGCAGAGGAGGAGGCTGGGCAGGGAGGGGGTCTTATATTCTCTGATGAGAGTAAGTCTGTGGGCTTTGTTCTCAAGGCAGCAGGATTCCCAGGTCTGAACAGGTCACCCAGACCGCTGTGTGGAGGGCATTTCAGGGGGGCCAGAGGAGCACCCAGAGGCCAGGAGAGTGAGGGTGGAGGCCAGAGCCGCACCAGGACCCCAGGCGAAGCTGGGAGGGCTTGGAGAGCAGGCATGCAGAGGCTGCCTGCACCCCTGGGACCTGAGACCCCCAGGCCCTCACTGGTCGGCCAGATGTCAGAGCCTGGGTGGGTGTCTTGAGGGGCCCACGTGGCTCCAGAACAGGAACAAGGTGTACAGAGGCACCCTTGCTGGCCTCCAGGAGGGTCTGTGGGTCAACTGGTCCCCGGAACCAGACCAGCTCAGCCTTGGCGTCTGGCCCCTGGGCCAAGATCAGGCCCTCAAGGCTTGGAGTCCGTTCTGTGAGGACTGAGAGCCACATGCAGAGGGCCAAGGCCCAACTGAATGTTTTCCTGCCGCAGCCTGAGACCACGGGGCTCGCTCGTCAGGGTCCTGTGATGGGGGTTGAGAGCACACCCTTGCACGGACAAGGGGGCCACGGCCTGAGACAGGTGTGCAGGCCCTGCCACGGCCATCGGCTCCCCTGGAGCCCAGCTGCTGCCACGGGGAGACCAGGTGCCTTCATTAGGTCAGCAGTGGACTTTGCTGTCATGCTCCCGTTTATCACAATCTACATGTTCTCTGGACAATGACGATGGCTAAGCATGCAGCCCCGTCTTGCGGCTTATTAGTGGCTGGGCCTCCGGGGCCCTCTACTCCATTCCCAGGAAGCCACTGGCATGGTAGGCCTTTGGCAAGGAGGCCCCCTTGCAGCTCCTGAGCCAGAAGAGGTGTCCAGGGTCACTGTGGCTGTCTGGCTGAGCCCTTGAGACCTGAGGAGGCCCTTTGAGGCCAAAGCCCCAGATCCCTTCCTTGGGGCGTCCAGCCGTTCACCCGTGGGCCTGGGGTGGGTGGCAGGGCAGGTGGGGGAAGGGGTTGGTTGGGCCGGCGGAGGGCAGGAGGCGGGAACAGCTGGCCCTTTCCCCTCAGCACAGCGACTCAGATTCCGACCCCGAGTATGCATCTCTGCCGTCATCCATCCCCAGCGCTGTGCCTGTGACCGGGGAGTCCTTCTGCGACTGTGACAGTCAGAGTGAGGCCTTCTGCGGCAGCCTGCACGCTGCCCACCGGGGCAGGGACTGCCGCTGCGGGGAGGAGGACGAGTGTGAGTGTGAGGGCCTGCGACGGGTGGGTGGACCTCCTGGCCAGGGTGGGGTGGGAGCCTGCCGAGCCTGGGCCTCTTCTCTCGCAGATTTTGACTGGGTCTGGGATGACCTGAATAAGTCCTCAGCCACCCTGCTGAGCTGTGACAATCGGAAGGTCAACTTCCACATGGAGTACAGCTGTGGCACAGCGGCCATCCGGGGCACCAAGGAGCTGGGGGAGGGCCAGCACTTCTGGGAGATCAAGATGACCTCGCCTGTCTACGGCACTGACATGGTAAGTGGCCGGCAGGGTGGGGGGAGGGGTGCCGGGCACCTTGGTCCCCAGCCCCCTCTGCCAGTCCCGCTGTTCCCAGATGGTGGGCATCGGGACATCGGACGTCGACCTGGACAAGTACCACCACACGTTCTGCAGCCTGCTCGGCCGGGACGAGGACAGCTGGGGCCTCTCCTACACGGGTGCGTGGGGTCCCCAGGGTGGGCGGGGCTGGGGGGCCCTGAGGCTGCAGGGCTCACCCCGACCCTGCTGCCCCCAGGCCTCCTCCACCACAAGGGCGACAAGACGAGCTTCTCCTCCCGGTTCGGCCAGGGCTCCATCATTGGCGTGCACCTGGACACCTGGCATGGGACGCTGACCTTCTTTAAGAACAGGAAGTGCATAGGTGAGGGCGTGACTCTGACATGTGCCCGCAGAGCGTGGCTGCCACTGAGCTCCTGGTGAGGCTGAGGGCCCTGAAAGGCCATCCTTGCAGAAGCCTGAGGTCCCAGGGTCCCCAGAACCGGGCAAGGGCGGCGGGTAGGTGGAAATCCCAGCATCCTTCGTCCCCGTAGGAGAGCCTGAGCTTAGGGTTCAGGCTGTGCCACCTCCCCACCCCCAGGAGTGGCAGCCACCAAGCTGCAGAACAAGAGGTTCTACCCGATGGTGTGCTCCACGGCGGCCAAGAGCAGCATGAAGGTGATCCGCTCCTGTGCCAGCATCACCTCCCTGCAGTACCTGTGCTGCTACCGCCTGCGCCAGCTGCGGCCCGACTCTGGGGACACGCTCGAGGGCCTGCCCCTGCCGCCCGGCCTCAAGCAGGTGCTGCACCACAAGCTGGGCTGGGTCCTGAGCATGAGCTGCGGCCACCGCAAGCCCCCCGCGCCCTCGCCCACAGCCAATCCCAGCAGCCCCGAGACCCGGCACTGCCAGAGGAAGCGCTGCCGAAGGACCTAGCTTGTTTCCCAGTGAAAACTGCCTTCTACAGCTGGGATGGCGTTTTCTGTTTCTCCCTTTGGACCACCCTCCAGGGCAACAGGAGAGGGAGGACTGAACCAAGGTTTGTCTCGGCTGCCCCCCTGCCACCCGGCTGGGAGAGGCCTTGCTACAGGGGCTCCGGGGCCGTTATCCCTGTGATCCGGAGACCCGGACTTCCTAGTCTGTCTGCTTCCTGTGCCGGGTGTGGGAGCAGCCACTTTCCTTCTCAGAGTCTCTGGGGAGCTGCTGCCCCAGCATGTCTAGACTCGGGCTGCAGGCCTGGGAGACTCGTCTGCTGCCTGTGAGGAGGACGGCTTTGTGAGAGGTCGGCTCTTCCTGCTGTCGCCGCCGGCCTTGGGTTTTTCTTAACTTGCTTTGCATGTTGTCAGCTGCTGTTCCTCTCGTCTGAGGCTGAAAACGACCGTAATAAACTTAGAGTTTACATCTGATGCTTACATACCTATGGAACGAAAGGGGTCGGACTGAGGCCTGGGGCTGACAGGTGTCCACAGCTTTTCTCCTGTTTGGGGGGGTCACAGCACCCTTGAGGAGTGACGGCCTGGTTCTTTTTTCTCCCTCAAGACCTTGTCTTAATGCTTCTCCTTTCTGAAGGTGCCCGCCTCCCCTGCCCCCGCAGCCTCCAGGTGACCGGCGTTTGCTCTGTGGGGCCCTGAGGCGCTGCCCAGCCCTTCCTGCCTGTCCTAGCTGGCTAGCAGCCCCTCTGCCAGTGTGTACAGGGCCCAGGGCATATGAGCCCTGCCCCCATCTTCTCCAGACCTTCCAGCCGGCTTGGTATCTCCTGGAGAGAATTTCCTCTTCTGCCCATCCCAGTTATGCAAGAACTTTCTCTGCTGCCCCTCCTGCGCCATCTTGGGGTCAGACCTGCCTGAGAGCCCCGGTGCAGGTCGTACTGGCTGTCTTGCTCCCGCACACCACCGCTCGTGGTTTCTAGTCTGTTCCCTGGGCGGGCTGCATTCAGTCCTGCCAGTAGGTGGGAGAAGGGCCCACCTGGTACCACAGGCGTGGTCAGGAGCCCAGGTCCAGCAGGAGGTTGGGGTTGGTGGTCGTCAGGAAGAGGCAGATGTGGCGGGAGAGGTCAGGTCCCACCCTGTGGGGCTGCACATCCTCGCCCATCTTCACAGGGAGGTCAGCCAGGAGGGCTAGGCGCTCCTGCTCCATGCCACAGGCCACGTACACCTAGGGCAGGCACAGGGATGGGCGGGGCAGGCCTCGGGGACCTGGCCTCCATATCTGGGAGTCTGGTTGGGGGGCGGGGGGCCCACCTGTTGCAGAAGGCAGGGGGAGGGGAAGGCAGCGACAACAGCATTGGCCACAGCCGGGCTGACGCAGTTGAACTGCCTGATCTGCTGCCACCAGGCCCCCCGCGGGCCGGTGCCATCTCTTGCCACTATTCTCGGCTGCTGCCCAGCGCCCGGTGGTGCAGAAGGAAAAGGCCCCAGACTCCCTGGACTGCCTGGGAAGGGGAGGATGCAGGGAAGTGCCTAGACTCTTCATCACCTCTCCTGAACGCCCCGCCCCCAGCTCAACAAAACCCTCAGCCCCCTCTGCTCTAGAGGCCAGAGAGGTGCCACCCCGCCCGGCACTCCCACCCCTCCCGCTGCAGCCCCCAGCAGGGTGAGGGTCACACACTTGAAGGGACGCTGGGTGAGGGCCTTGGTGAAGGCACACACATGCTGACTCAGCTCCTGCCAGGAGGCCACCAACAGCACATCCACGTTTGCCCAGAGCTGCAGGAGCACCAGGGCCTGAGAAGGAGATGAGCCCGTGGGTGTGGGTCAGAGGGTTCCCATGGGGGACACCCAGCTGCGACCAACCCCGCATGCCACCCACGTGCCAAACCAGCCCCTGCTGGGTCTCGGAGAGCAGCCCAAGGGCCAGAGCCCATGCCAACCATCTGGCCCAACCCAACTGTCCTCACCTCCTCCACCTCGGGCCAGCCAACTGCCACCTTGGCACGAGCCACCGCTGGACGCTCTGGCTGCCATATCTCCTGGGTGCTGGACTGGTAAGACCTATGCAGAGGTGACCGTCCCTCTGGCTCCCCACCCTCCATGAGTTCTCCTCCCGCCCCCAGAGCCCGCCCAAGGGAGAGGGTTAGCTGTGACACCAGCCCCCAGGGCCACCCCTGCCTTTCGCCCGAACTCTCCCATCCCAGGCAGGCTGGCTAAGGGTGTTAGGGTAACCGGTACCACAGGTAAACATCCAGCCCAATGACAGCCAGGTGGAGGCAGGCAGGGCTCTCAGGAGTGATCCAGGGCACAGAACAGGTTGGGCCACATGTCTGCAAGCCAAGAAGGTTTACCACACCTGTTCCTCGGGGCTGCGGCAGGCGGGGCCCACCGGCAACCGCCAGTTTGCAGGAAGCAGGGGAGTGAGCCCAAGAACAACCCCGCGGTGCTGGGAGGAGACAGGGATGGACTCCTCCGCCCAACCAGCTCTCTTTAGAAAACCAGCTCTGTGCCTCCCACATGATCAAGAAGATCTATGAAAGAATCCGGGCACACCCCAGGCTCCTAGCAGAGTTGGACTGAACCCTCCTCCCCATTCCTGGTCCACCTCTGCACCCCAGCCTGGCATTTGCTTGACATACACAGGTGCTTGATAAACGGAGAACCTTGAACTCTGGGACCTGGCAGAGGGTCTAACCTAATGACACTCTGGTGCAAACATCAGCTGAGCAATCCCTATTTCTCCCACCAGGCGGCAGCTGAGCGGTTGGGTGTCACAAGGTGGACTGCACGGCCAGCCTGCAGCCCTAGTCCCCAGGCCCCCTCTCAGCAGTTTACCACCTGATTTCTGACTCAGTTCTCAAGAGAACCCTCCTTATCCTGGCTTCTACCCTCAAGAAGCAGCCGTGGCTCCCACCTGCTCCCAGACCAAGAGCCTAGCTGGCTTCCCCCATCTTACCCACAACATCCAAAATAGGGAACCCAGCCCCTCACGATCTGTGGTCAGGGATTACTCCTTCCTCCCTCCCTCCCGCACCTGGGTCAGCTAGACAACGCCCTGCAGAAACTCCTCAGGCTCCAGCAGCAGCAGCCGGTCCTGCTCATCCGCAGCCCGCACCTCAGGAGGCCCCTGTGGGAACATACAGGGTACTGTTGCCCACCCTTGGCCTCGTGCACCCCGGGCCATGGCCTGGGCACCCGAGGAGTCCTGAGGCTTACGCAGGTTCTTCCCAGACCGCTCTACAGAAACCTAGCGTCCCACCTTCTACTGAGACGAAAAGTAGCGCAGGCCTGCCAGGCAGCAACACCTGTGGCCACAGCCTGGATGGAATGGAGCATCCCTCAGCAGCAGTTGCGTTCAGGCTCTGGATCTCAGCCCGCAACTTACCAAGAGTGGCCTGTGCATCACTCACTCAGCGTTCCCCGTTCTCAGTTTACTGGTAGGTAAAACGTACACAATTGCTGCAGCTGCCTCTCAAAAGAGCTTTGTCACATAAAACACCCAACCCAGGGCTGCATTCCGTAAACCCAGGACACTCACACTGAAGGGGCAAGGGTCTGGCTTCACTCTGCTCCACCTGAGGCTCCAGGCAGGGCGCTCGGGCTCCACGAGGTACTCATAGCCCAGGGCGTCCAGAGCCTCCATCAGGATGTCGGCACCGGCATCTTCCAGAATGGCTGGATGGGGCAGAGGGACAGTCAGCTGTCACTGCTTCCTTCTCCCACGAGAGGACACTACTTGGGTGGGGACAGCAGCCCCACAGCCTCCACAGCGTGTTACCAACATACTGATTCCCATCCGGCTCCCAGAGCGCAGATAAACAAGCTCCCCAAGGCCGAGCTCCCCACCCCGGGCCGCTGCCCGCGCCCGCCCGCACCTGGGTCCACGAGCACCGCCAGGCGCCGCACGGCTTGCTCGGGCCGCAGACGCCGCAGCACCTCGGCGGCCGCCCTGCGCTCCTCCGCCGGGTCCCGGACCCTGGCGGCGGCCTCCTCGCCTGCGGGGCCCTCGGTGTCCGAATCCGAGATCTCCCAGGTCGGGGGCTGCAGCTATCCCCGGCCCCGGCGCGAGCCACCGGGCGTCCTAGACCCAGCCCTCGCCATGGCCCGCCCGGCCTCTTCTCCCCTTCCGGCCGCGCCCGGACGCCTTTGCGGGGGACACCGGCCGCTTCCGGCGTCGGGCGCGCCCCGCGGCGCGCGGTGGCATCTTCCGGTCGGAGCGCGGAGGCTGCCCGGCCATGGCGCGGAAGAAGGTGCGGCCGCGGCTGATCGCCGAGCTGGCCCGCCGCGTGCGGGCCCTGCGCGAGCAGCGGGAGCGGCCGCGCGATTCGGAGCGCTACGCCCTGGACTACGAGACGCTGACGCGGCCGCACTTGGGCCGCAAGCTGCCCGCGCGAGCCTGGGCCGACGTGCGCCGCGAGAGCCGCCTCCTGCAGTTGCTCGGCCGCCTCCCGCTCTTCGGCCTGGGCCGCCTTGTCACGCGCAAGTCCTGGCTGTGGCAGCACGACGAGCCGTGCTACTGGCGCCTCACGCGGGTCCGGCCCGACTACACGGCGCAGGTGCGTGCACGGTGCCCACCCCTCAGCTCCCCGCACCGCGGGGCACCACTGTCTCCCCTGCGCGCGACTTTGTGGGACAGGATATCCTGTCACCCGAGCCCTGGGCAAGCGAGCTTTCTGAGCTGATCTCCTCCCCACTTGCTTTGCAGAACTTGGACCACGGGAAGGCCTGGGGCGTCCTGACCTTCAAAGGTAAGGCGTCCAAACCCGGTGGGGAGGCTGCCGGCAACAGATTGTTCCGCCAACGTGTGTGCAAGAAGCCTCGTCCTTCTTTCCCCAGGAAAGACGGAGAGTGAGCCTCGGGAGATAGAACAGGTCATGTACCACGACTGGCGGCTGGTGCCCAAGCACGAGGAGGAGGCCTTCACCGCTTTCACGCCGGCGCCGGAGGACACAATGCGCACTGTGCCCTACCCGCCGCTCCTCCGCGCAATGATTCTAGCAGAGCGACAGAGAAATGGAGACACCAGCACGGAGGAGCCCATGCTCAATCTGAACAGGATACGCATTGATCCATGGGACTATCCTGAGAACCAGGAGTCGAAGAGAAAGACCAAGGGCACCGCAGTCTAAAATGCCAGAGTGGACAGGCTGCCGCCAGGGTGCAAGCCAGTGGCCACCATTTTCAGTTACACCTGAATCAGCCCCCTGGGAGCTTGGATCCTACCTCCCCGTGACTTGTTGAGGTTCTACATTTTCTTGGAAAAGGGTGGGGTCAGACCTTGCACCTTGTGTCTTTCCTCTGTTCCCGCTGCCCCAACACGCAGATCTGACTGAGGGGGCCTCGCAGGAGGTGGCTGCTGGGGGAAAGCCGGAAGCAGCAGGGCCCGCAGGTTTGGAGCCCCGGTGCTGGCTCCTGTCACTTCCACGCTGGCTTCCCTCCCTATGACCTGTTGCCTCTGCCGGGACCCAGGTAGAAACTGAACGCGAATAAAGGCACATGAAGCAGCCCTGGGTTGTGGCTTCTTTGAGTTTGGGATACCAAAGCGGGCTCTTGGCAGGGCTGTGGGGAGGAGCAGGCTGACACTGCTGCTTACGGCCGGGGGGTGGGGTGGTGAGAGGAGTGCCGCGCAGGCGCCTGGCGGTGGGGAGACCCGAGGGGATTCGGGAGTCACAGGCGCGGCCGCAGAGGTCCCGGCGTCGGCCTGAACGACAGGCACCCCGTCTCCGCGTCCACCGAGGTGGCGGCGCCCGGCGACCAGGCCGCTTTAAGCACAGGCCCCGCCCCGGCCCGCGCGCCGCCCCCGCCCCGGCCCTCGAGCCGCTCGGGCCCTGCTGCCGCCATCATGATCTGCCTGGTGCTGACTATCTTCGCCAACCTCTTCCCGGCGGGTGAGCGGCGCGGGCCGGGCGGGGCGGGTAGGGGGTGCGGCCGGGTCTGATGCGCCCCGACCCCGGCGGTCCCCGCAGCGTACACCGGCGTGCACGAGCGCACCTTCCTGGCCGTGAAGCCCGACGGCGTGCAGCGGCGGCTCGTGGGCGAGATCGTTCGGCGCTTCGAGAGGAAGGGCTTCAAGCTGGTGGCGCTGAAGCTGGTGCTGGTGAGGGCCGGGGTCCCCAGGCGTGGGGAGCGGGACGGGGGGGGTGGGGGCGGGGTCCCCGGGCGTGGGGAGCGCGGCGGGGTGGGGTGCAGGGGGAGACGGGGTCCCCGCGCGTGGGGGATGGGGGTTCCAGGAGCACGCGGCCCTTCCCCTTCCCTCCCCAGGCCTCGGAGGAGCTGCTGCGCCAGCACTACGCCGAGCTGCGTGAGCGCCCTTTCTACGGGCGCCTGGTCAAGTACATGGGCTCCGGGCCGGTGGTGGCCATGGTGAGTGCTGGCTGGCGGGAGGGCGGCGCGCTGACCCCGTGCTGACCCCCGACCCCGTCTGCAGGTGTGGCAGGGTCTGGACGTTGTGCGCGCTTCGCGGGCGCTCATCGGGGCCACGAACCCGGCCGACGCCGCGCCTGGCACCATCCGTGGCGATTTCTGCATCGAGGTCGGCAAGTAAGGCCGGTTCCGATTCCCCGAACTGGGCTGCGCGGGGCCCTCTGCCCGAGCTCTGTCTGCTGCGGGCCTGCACTCACGCGCGCCTCTCCCGCACAGGAACGTGATTCACGGCAGCGACTCGGTGGAGAGCGCCCGCCGCGAGATAGCGCTCTGGTTCCGCGCGGACGAGCTCCTGTGCTGGGAGGACAGCGCCGGGCACTGGCTGTACGAGTAGCCGGTCGGGCAGATGTGCCCGTCTGCAGTGGGCTGTGGGTGATTCCGCATTCTCCAGGCCCCGGAGGTGTGCACACACGTGGACCCCACTCCTAGGAGCTCAGAATACCTTTCCTGTGGCAGGGGCACAGGAGGGCAGGTGGTGCACGCCTGCGGAGCTCTGGTTGCTACAGGCCTTCCTGTCCTGGCTGAGGTTCTCAGGAGGCCCAGCCCAGCCTGCACCCGTTTACAGCACGTCTGGAATGCGGCAGGGTGCCACCCTAGTACTTGGCTTGTCCCAGTACTTCTTTTTATAATAAATCGAGGAAAATTTTTGTGCTCGAGTTGGTTTGGGCCCAGGGACACAGAAGCATGATGTTAAGACATTTATTACTTACAGAGCAGATATGTAGGTTCACTTGCAGGGCCAAAGCCTGAGGAGAATCGTGTCACCCAGTTGAACCCACCCGGCTAACCCCCGAGTCACTTCAGGCCCTGTGAGGACAGACAAGGGACTTGACGTACATCACAGTGGAGAGTGGCAGGGTGGTGGGGAGAAGCCTGCAGCTGCAGGTGGCTGCAGCGGTGGCCAGCTGGGCTCGTGGGATGGCTGCCCAAGATCTGTGCTTCTCTGGTGGGAGGTGGGTGGGCAGCAGGACCTGGGGCTGCCCTGATCGGTGCCTCGAGGAACAGGAGTAAGGCCTGGGCAGGTGGGGGAGTTGGCAGTCCAGGGCGGTGCCCCTCAAAGCAGGCAGGCGCCATCGCCTAGAGCCGGCTGGAGGCGGCTCCTGTCCTTAGCCCTTGGGCCTCTGCTCGGTGGCGTATCATCAGATGCCCTCAAGGGAGCAGGCCACACCGCTTACCCCTAGGCACTTAGTAGCGTGTCTTGGGAGCTGGGCTCCTTGGAGACTGCACAGGAGGCAGGCCCTGGAGCACACCTTTCCCCGTCACCCTGAGGCTGAGCCTACGTCCAAGGACTGACCCCAGGAGAGACCAGGGGCTTCCCCTTCTTCCTGAGGCTTGGGCCTGCCCTGGCAGCCTGAGAAATTCCACCCTAGGGGCTTCTGGGAGGGATGGGATTCAAGAGGCCTGCTTCTACAAGGTGGGTGTTCGCCCAGGGAGAGCTAGCAGGGTCGGGGAGGACATAGGTCAGTGAGGGCCGGTGAGAGCCCGCCACACAGGACGATCACGGGGCTTGAGCGGGATGAGGGTGTGTGTCTGTCTTCTCAGGCAGCTGCCCCAGGGAGCCTGGTTACGTGCTTTCATGCCAGTTCCCAGGGCGGCAGGGATGGGGGAGGGGGAGCCCAGGGAAGGCTAGCAACTGGGCCAGCTCCCTGAGGGTTGGACCCCCACTCCCGTGGGCAGCAGCCAAAGGCAAGTGGACTCAGAGTGGGAAGACTCAGCGGGGTGAAGTCCCTGCTCGACTCCCTGGAGAGATCCTGGGAATGAGTGACTGGAATGGGGAGCCCAGGGTGGAGCTCGGAGCCACCTGTAGGGGCTTCCCTGGCCCGACCCACCCTGGGGTTCTGCCTCGCTCTGGCCCTTAAGTGCCCTCGGGCCTGGAGGGCTTTGGGCTGGGTGCCAGCCAGGAGCTGCTGGGGAGAGGGTGTCCCGAGAGGCTCTGCCCCTCCCTGGTCAGGACGCCACCCTACTCCCCGCTCCCAGCCAGACCCTATGCTCTCTGCCAGCTCATGGGGAGGCCCGGACCAAAGGTGAAAGCTGCAGGTTGAGAGGCTAGAAGTGGGGTGGACGGGCGCCTGGCTGCCTGCGGGCAGGCTGCCCCCTGGGTGGGCGGTGGGCAGGTGGGCGGGGCTGTATGTACACGTGGCAGGTGGCATCAGGCGGGGCGGGGTGGTGGCGGCCGCCGCCTCACTCGGGGGTGTAGGACACCTGCCACACGATGATGTGGCTGCGCTCGGCCTTGGACAGCAGGGGCTTCACCTGGCTCACGTCCCCTGCACCCTCCTCGGGCTCATCGTCTTCTCCGTCGCCTGGAGAGAGCACAGCTGCTGTGAAGGGACCACCCCTGTCCAGGGACACCTGGGGCCCCGGCGGCGCCCACTCACCGATGCGGAAGTCGATGTAGCCCTCACCGCCGCTAAGCACCAGCACGTTCTTCAGCTTCTGGGCCTCGGCATCTGCGGTGGGGGCAGTGGGCCCGGGGCTCTCGGAGGGGCTGTCGAGCACGCTGCCGTTCAGAGTGGCCAACACGTTCCCTGTCATCGGGGCACAGGGACCTCAGTGGGGCAGCCGGAGCCCCACACACAGGCTCTTGAAGGGAGGCCGCAGCTGCAGCCCTGCAGGGAGTGGGGCCCGGCCCCTCACCTGGCACGGAGACAAAGAATTTGACAGCGTCACGGTGCCCGTGGAAGCAGAGCTGAGCCTGGGCCATGGAGCAGTAAGGGATGAAGCTGCTGGCTGATTTGTCACTGCTGTCGTCTCCGTACACGTGGATGATGCCTCCTGGGCGGGTCCCCTCCCCAGATGTGGGGGACGTCTTGTTGGCTGGAGAGAGAGGGGCCCGGAGGGGCTGAACCTGCTGACTGGGAGGACCAGTTTTCCAGCAGCCGAGGGCAGAGGGTGGGGCCTGCCTGGTGCCAGAGCCAGTCCGAGGGGCAAGGCCAGCCTCAGCCCCCAGGGCGTCCACAGTGGGGGGCTTCCTTCTGAGAGCAGGAGGCAGGCACTCCGGACTTACCTCGGAGCCCCAGGAGCTGGCCTCGGTGCAGGACCACAGCTGGGGGAGGTGAGGGGCGGAGCATGGAAGAGAGAGGAGAGAAGTGGTCATAGGAGGGACTGGCTGAGGAGGGCTGCGGCTAGGGCAGCCCGCGTCCTCCTGTGTCCTGGCAGAGCGCGCCCGCCCCTGGGACCCTGACATGCGCCTGTGAGTGGCAGCCAGGCCATCTCTACAGATGTCTGTGGGTCACTCACTCTCAGTCAGCGGGATGGAGATGACAACTCCGTTGCCGGTGCCCACCCAGAGGCGGTTGCCCGCGATGAGCAGGGCGGTGATGCGCACGAAGGAGAAGCCCAGCTTGCCTGTCCCTGGGGGTGGGGGGAGGCGGGTCAGCGAGGCGGGCTCGGGGGACCCTCCTGCCCCCACATGCCCAGCTGGGGTGGCCCCTCACCCAGCATCTTGCTGACGTAGGGCTCGATATCCACGTCCTGCAGGTGCTGGTGGGTGTGGGCGTGGTAGAGCCGCAGCGTGGAGTCCAGGCGGATGGACACCCACACCCCGTCGCCAATCCACGCCAGTTGCCGTACCTGGCTCTCCCGCCGTGGGTGGGCGTCGAACGACTTCTGTGGGGTCAGGGCAGCCCGTCAACGGGGTGGGGGGACCTGAAGCTGCCATGGCCAAGAGTCCCTGAAGCAGCTCATGGCCACCTTTCTAGGGCCTCTTTGCTCCCTTGGGTCCTGGCTCCCAGAAGGAGCCCCAGCACCCCAGCCCCACCCCACAGCAGTGCCCGAGGGAAGTGCGGAGGGCCCATTCAGACGCCAATCTGCTTGTTTCAGGGAGAAGCAGCAGGTGGGCTCCAGAAAGACGGGCATTCACAGCCCAGCTGCCCTTTTTTGGCCCATGACCTTGGATGAACCAGTTGCTTCCCTAAGTGCATTTCCTTTGACCCCACGAAGCCCCCACCAGAGTCCATTAGGTGTGTGGAAGCCCCAGCCTGCACTTGCCTCAATCTGCATCGTCTTGGGCTGGATGACATGCACCTTGTTCTTGTAGCCGCACCAGACACGGTCATACACGACGGCCATGCAGCGGATGGAGTGGTGCGGGTGGCCCAGGTCCATCAGGTGATAGTTGCTCAGGTCCCACTGGCTGTCTGTAGAGAGCCCGCGACCCCTGCTCAGGCCTGGCCAGGCTGCCTCTGATCACGGTGCAGGTGGTTCACGCCCTGCCTGGACCGTCAGATGCTGCTCCCCCACCCACCATGCCAGGCCTCACCTTCACCTCGGTGGAAAATGGCCAGGGTCCCATCGGCCAGAGCCACCAGCACTCGCCCTTTCACGTGCCTGCAATGGGAAGGCGGTGAGCCGGGCTCAGGCTGGCTGCCCTCGGCCCTCCCGACCCCGGCCCCCGGCGGGGGTCACGCACACCAGGCTCAGCACGGAGTCCTTCAGCTTGATGGAGTGCAGACACTTCTTCCAGTTGGCCACAGCCGAGTGCACGTAGAGCCTGCGGGAGGAGGCACGGTGGGTGGGGGCTCGCCCAGGGGACCCTCTCCACCCCGGCCCCCAAGGTCCAGCCTACCAGCCGTTCTGGGCTCCCAGCCACATGGTGGGTGCAGCACTGCTGCTGGCCCCCATGGCGTCCCCGCTGGGCTCCGGCTCAGGCTGCACACCGCTCACGTCCGTCTCCAGCCCGTTCTCACTGCAGGGAGGATGGCAGCTCCAGGGTAGCCCATGGAAGCCCGTCCCTGCCCACCTCTGCCAGTCCCCCCCGCCCCCACTCCTCCCCTGCTGCCCCAACCCGAGAGAGCCCACCTGTCAGGCTGGGCGCTGGGGGGTGGGGCAGGGGCCGGGTCGGTGAAGACGTGCTCTGTGAGGGGCCCAGGCCGCACCACAGCTGCCTCTGCCTCACTGGGCCCAGAGTCTGGCACCTCCATGGCCTCCGTGGCCTCCTCCGTGGACTGAGATGGGTTGACCTTCCCATTGGCGACAGCAGCCACCTCCCCTGTGGAAGGGAGGGGTGAGCTTGGCTGGGTGAGAGAAGATGGCCGCCCGGGCTCAGGCCCAGGACTCACCCTGGCCCTTGTCCAGCACTGGGGTGTCCCCACGGGAGGAGCAGTTGCTGCGCGGCACGTTGCAGCGGGTGGCACAGCCCACCAGGGTGATGCCGGCCAGCACGCCGTCTGCACTAGAGTCCTCAGGGTTCACGTCGCTGTCCAGGAAGATCTCCCCCGGAGGGTAGTCGCCATCGCTGGCCGCTGGAGGGAGAGTCACAGCCCCGTCACCCCGCGCTGAGAAGCCCCCATGACAGGACCCTACCCAGAGCTCCAGTCCCGGTGAGGGTGCAGGGGGGAGGGGCTGTTTGTGATGCCACCCCATCTCCTTGTCACCGGGTGAGTGTCATACAGGGTCTCCTCCTGCATCATTAACAGGACTGAGCAGAGAGCTCAGACAGCTCCTCCCTGGACGCTCCGCATTGACTCCCGGCCAGCAGCAGGGGCCCAGCACTCACCAGGGATGCTGGAGATGCACAGGACGTGGGCATTGCACACGGTGAACTGGTCCACGACGGTGCCCGGCTGGTTGGCATCGATGATCACCACTTTGCTGGTGGTCAGGGTGCTGGTGAGGATCCACACGCGGCTGGAGGTGGCATCCGCCTCGGGGAGCTCCTTTGCCTGTTTCCGAGCACAGGGACGGGCTGGTGCCTGAGCGCTCACTACTGTAGCAGCAATGGGGGGCGAGTGGGGGGGATCCTGGAATCTCTCAGGATCTAGCCTTACCCGTGGCCTTAGGGGACCTGAATGTCCTCCCTTGTCGCCAGGACGGTGAGAACTCAGAACTGCACATTGTGCCTAGGTCGTGGCACTCACGGCCTCCCTTCCTCAGAGGAAGGCTGAGCGCTCGGTGGTTAAGTCACTGGCCCCCACATCGAGCCGGGACAGAAAGTGAAGCCTCCAGGCACTAAGCCCCTCACACGGCTCCTGGGCAGGCACAGACCTGCTCCAGCCTGGCTGCCCTGAGCCTCCGCTCCTCCTTGCTGCCCCATCCACCGGCTGGGGACCGGGCCACCCCAGTCTCCCGCCACTGTCCCCAGCTGTCCTCCGTTTCTGTCACTCCCACCCAGACTAGTCATAGCAGAGCCATCGGGATGGCAGAAGCAGAAGGTGGCCCTGGCCCTGCCTGCCACTCTGACCTTCTTCTTCTCGGGGGACGCGTGGTTGCTCTTGGTCTCTCCTTCTACTTCCCGGTCGCAGGTCAGAGGGTCGCGGCCTGGCACAGGCTTGACTCCATTCCCGGGGTCATCCTCACTCAGTTTCCAGCCGCTCAGGTTGACGCCCGCGGCACACCACAGCTGGGAGGAGAGGGCCGTGAGGTCCGGCCTCACGGGCTTCTGGGGCAGGGGGACCTCTCCCAGCCTCGCGCCTTCCGCAGGGCTCACCTTCATGGTCGGGTCCTTCTCCACCAGAGGGCGGCAGTACACGGGGACGGGCACGTTCTTCATGCGGGTGTCCTCCTGACCCCCATTGGGACTCAGCTGCAGGAACAAGGCAGAGGGGCGCCGTGGGTGCCAGGCCTGGCCGGCTCACATGTGTGGGGCCGCAGTCCACTACCCAGTCCTCCAGGTTTTGGACTTGGGGCCCTGGGTGCGTATGGGGCTCCCCTGGGGCTCCCCGCCTGCGGCGCCCCCCACGCTGCCCTGCGCCCAGCACCTGCTTGTACTTGGCTGGTAGGCTCCAGCCACAGGCCTGCAGCCGCCCGTCGTCATTGCGCACGTGCTCGCGCACCTGGCGGTACTGCTCACGCTTCTGCTCCCGCCTTGCAGAGGACGTGCAGTCGCTGGCGGAGGAAGGGCAGGTTACTGCGTCTGCAGGGAGCACGCCTGCCGCCCCGGAGCTCTCCCTCCTGGACCTGGACCGTCCCTGCCGGGCGCCCATCTGACGGCAGGGGGCTCTCCCCAGCTCTAGGCTTGGAGGCCACATCCAGCCGCTGCCCTGGGCCAGCTGGCAGGGACCCACAGCCCTGGTGGCACCTGAAATGGCTGCGGGCTGCCTGCTGGGGGTCACCCGAGGAGCAAGGCGCAGGCCTCTGGGACTAAGCGGAGGGACTGTGGGGGAGCGCAGCCTCTGCTGAGGGACATCCAATGCTCCCACTGGGGGTGGAGGGGTACACACAGTGTGCACAGAGAGGTTGTGACCCCTGATGCCTGGTCAGTGTCCTTCCCACCACGGACCCCATCCCCTGAGCACAGCTGCCAGAGCAGCAAGGTGGAAACCGGTCCTGCTTCAGAGCCTGGAGGGGAGGGGCCCTGGGACACAGGGACTCCCCCTGGGCAGGCCAGCGGGGAAGGGCAGGGCAGGCCTAGGAAACTCACTCATCTGGGAAGAACTCCAGGGGCCGGCTGCCGGCGGAGATCTGGCACATGGCGTGGCTGCGGCGCTGACTGAAGCCGGCCGTGGTGGGTGACTTGTAATGGATGTTCACGGACGGGTAGGACCGCTTGGCCGGAGGGGGGCTTGAGGAGGAGCTGAAGAGGCGGCTGAAGCTGCCAGCCGAAGCATAGGGGGTGAGGGGTGGCCTGAGGGGAGACCTCCCCAGCGGCCACTGCCAGTGCCCTCCCAGTGCCCCCAACTCACAATTGCCAGATGGTGGACTTCTTCTTCTCCTGGACAGACGGATGCTCTCGGGATGCTCTACAGGGGAGGGCAGGAGGAGAGGCCCCACTCAGCCATGCCCAGCCTGACTCGGCCCCACCCAGTCCAACCAAGCCCCCCTCTCACCGGGCCCCTCTTGCCTCCCTTGCTTGGGACCCTCCCCATGGACACACGGACTGGAGCATCAGACAAGAGGGGCTCCCAGGCGAGTCACCCATAACTTCCTAGAGAGACCCCGGTGCACTGGCCCCAACAAACCCCAGCATCTCTCTAGCCCAGCAGGTACATCCACTGGCCAGGCCAGGGCTGCACCAGAGGCCCAGTTCTGCTGGCCCCCTGCAGGCTCCCACCAGGGAGGACCCAACACCCTTAATTCTCCCGGAAGAGAGGGAGGTGTGGGGGCGGTCAGCCTCAATCCCATCCCCAGGACCTCCTAGAGCGACCACAGCTCACAGACGGAGATGGGAGCGTGTCTTCCGGAGCCCACAGGCGCCTGGAGGCCCACCTGATCATCTCGGTCCACCGCACGGCCTCCTGCAGCTCCATCAGCCGCTCCTTGTACTGGTTGCGCTCCATGAGCACGCGGGCCATCTCCACACGCGTGAAGCGGCGGCGCTGCGCCATGGGGATCTTGTCCTGCGGGGAGAGTGCCGCTGCTCAGCCAGCGAGGGGCCGCCTCCGGGAGTGGGCGCACCCGAGGGCGCTTTCCCACAGAGCTTCAGGCAAACGCAGTGGGGAGGGGTGGGCACAGGAACAGGAGCCACCACTCCGAAAGGGCCCCCCCTTCTTTCCAGAAGGTCACATGACACACTCGAGGGGTACAACACACACACTGTGTTTTCCTACAAGCTCCCAGACACCCTGGCAATCCCAAATGCCACCGGTCAATGCTAACAGGTGGGACTGGCTCACGGTGGCATAGCAGGAAGAAAGGTTCTGGGGAAGGTCTGGCGAGCAGGACTCTGGTCACTGCCTCAGAGCTGGACACTTGAGGTACCAGCGGATCTGCATGGGATCTGCTGTCCCTGGCAGGACTGTCTCCTTACGCAGCCCTGCTCTGGGCTGCCCTCCCCTAGTGCCCCCACCACCGGCACTCGGAGTTCACAGGAGCGTCGGCAGCCCCAGGCCCCCCATCAGGAGGTCAAGGCACCAATCGGGTGCCCTCCATGCCCGAGTGGGAGGGCCTTGGGGAGCCGCAGCTGCCTAATACACCTGCGGCTTTGTTTCTTTCCTAGAGTATTTGGAGGTGAGGGGCTGCGCAGGATGGGCAAGGTGAACAGCTACAGTTTCCCAAGTGCCTGCTATGGGATCGGCATCCTGTTACGTGCATCCCACAACCCCCAAAATAACAGTGGATGAGTGGTGAGGTCGGCGTCCAAACTTCACCTTGGCTTAAAAGACTCATGCCTGCTCTCTCTGTAAGGAAGGCGGCCAGGTCGCTGGGCTGGGGCCCCTATTCTGGAGAGGACCTGGGAAGGGCAAAGACCCCTACAAACCCTTCCTTACAGCCACCCCTAGGGCTTTCCTCAGAACATTCCATGCATCTCCGGGGGTTTGTGAGGACAGATGAGGCATCTGAGGGCCTCAGGTACTCAAACTGTTCTGTCTGGGGGGCAGCACCTGGGCCAGTAAGCAGGGAGACCCCACTTGTGACCGTGCAATCCACATCTGCTAGGACCTAGGTGAGAGGAGGCATCCTGCAGAGAGGGGGCTGGTTCTGACCACACAAAGTCACCGGGGCAGTGGGGTGGGGGGGCTGCTGCTGGGTGCAGTCATCACACAGAAGCGGTGAGGAGGACCCAGAGACCCAGAAGAACTAGCACATCCCCGGGAAGCCCGCCCACACTGCCCGCCCCCCGTGCCCACATGTTAATAGTGGAATATACCAATTCTGTACAGAGATAGCTGCTTACATCCTCCACCTCTTCTTTGGGTTCACGGTGGGCAATGATGGCCTCTGACTTCACTCTGCAGGATGAGGAAGGAAGTGGGCAGGGTGAGGGCCCCACTGGGCACTGGCCCAGAGGATGTGTCCCACCTCTCAGCTGCACTCAGGGCTCTCCCCTCAGGTTCTAGGCCCTGAGCATTCCTGCCAGTGCCTTGGGGACGGGTGGCTCCACACCCCTGCCCACATGTGCCCTGAAGCCCAGCCAAGGAACAGGACCTCAATCCAGGTGGTCAATTGCTAACGGGAAGGCAAGGGCAGTGCTCGCTTCAGGCAGGGCCAGAGGAGACCTGGCTCCCAGTCCCACAAACCTGGCACAGGCGCCACCTGCCTAGGGCCCGCCCCTCACACCTCCCCTTTCCTGTCTGGAGCCAAAGGCACCACTTTGGGAGAATGGGGTGAGGATCAGGCTGGAAGAGAAAAGCCACAGGGATGTGCAGAGTGCTGGGGAGGACACCCCAGAGCTTCCCAGCAAGGCTCTGTGACCCAACCTCGACTGATCGAGGGCTGGGGAGCAGAGGGGAGTGCGGGGGACCCGTAGTGGCCAGAGGCCATTATCCTCCCTTCCCTCCTCTTGAACGAATGTAATAGTGTGAGAGGAGTGGGAAGGCCCCGCTCAGCCGCCAGAGAAAGGACACCCAAGACAAGATACTGTCCCTCATGTGGGATTATTCCCCCGAGGATGGTGGAGACAAGAGGGGAGGGGTGGGTGGCCAACACAGTAGTTGGGTCTGGATGGGGTCGAATATGAGAGGTAGCTCAGGGATGAGCAGGAGGCTGAGCAGTGAGCACGCAAAGTGAGCCACTTTGGGAAGGAATGACCTCAGGG
This sequence comes from Eschrichtius robustus, assembly GCF_028021215.1. Classification (NCBI taxonomy): domain Eukaryota; kingdom Metazoa; phylum Chordata; class Mammalia; order Artiodactyla; family Eschrichtiidae; genus Eschrichtius; species Eschrichtius robustus. The sequence continues at coordinate 52,644,373 of NC_090839.1, read as the reverse complement.
GGTGTGGTTAGCTAGAGAGCAGGTGCCAGGGGATTGCGGAGAGGACTGGAGGGGCCTGGGCGGGGCCTGACCCCGCTCTCCACGCCTGGCGGCCCAGCCTCCGTGGGAGTCCCGCCCCTCAAGGAGCCCTGCTCACCTCCTCAGCTCCTCCTCCAGGTCTTTGATGCGGTTCTCCAGTCTAAGTTTGGCCTGCCTCGCGGCTTCCAAGTCCCCCTTCAGCACCTCCTGCTCCCCCGAGAGCTGGTCCACCTTGGCAATGAGGTCGTTCTTCACCACGTTCAGAGCGTTTCTTTGAAAAGGCAGAAAGAGGGGAGCTCCTTGTGAGCCGGTGTGTACGTTAAGTAATGGGGTTTCAAAGGGGTCTGCCCACCCTGGTGTATCTGAGCAGACACATCCTGGTCTTGAAAGTGGTGAGAGGAGGTGACCACCCCATCCTCTCCCCAGGAGGGGTGAGCTCAGTCCAGTGGGTCCAGGTCCTCCCTGGGGACTGCCCTGAGGCTGGGCCAATGCAGTTGTTACAGGAGCCCCTGGTCCTGGTGGGGGGCTGTCTCAGCAACTGTGGTGCTGAGGAAGAGCATCCTTACTTGGTTTCTAGAAGCTGTGAGTTCTCCAGCAGCAGATTCCCCACTTCCTTGCCCATTCCTGAAACAAAAGGTACGGAGTTATTACATGTGCCTGGTGAAGCCAGACCCTGATGCTCACACCTGCCTCAGAATAACAGATGTCCTGCCGGGGGGCGGCCCACCCCTGGAAGGATGGCCCCCCCGGGAGGGCTGATGTGAGGGGATAAGGAACAGAGGCCCGATCTGCAGGAAGATGCCTGCCTGGGGAGGCCGGGCGACCCTAGGAGAGGCCTCTGCCGGTCTTGAGGCAGGCTCTCCACCAAGCAACGCAGTCAGGAAAGGACCTGGTGCGTGCGAGCCCCGTGGGGGTCTCAGACTGGCCTCTGGAGGGCAATGAGCAGGTCTCCTCCGCCCCGATAGATGCAGCAGCCCTGGGCTTATATTCTGGAACTCAGTGATGGGCTCTCACAGCTCTCTACCAACATGAAGTCTGGGTACCAGCAGGGCCCGGACGGTATCCTTATGGCCTCTGTGCAACCTCCTCAATCGATGCCCACCCCTGGCCCAGTATCACTGCCTTCCCCCAGCCCTGTGACTTCCAGGCCATCATGAAGCAGACCCTTTTTAGAGCTGCCCCCTCGGAGAATGGAGGTTGGAGCTGTGGTGATGGGGACAGAGAGCCCTGGCCAAGGAGATGGGATGGTCCATGGCAGGTGCAGCCCTCCACCAGGCTGGGAGCAGGCCTTCAGGAGCCAGAGGTGGGAGTGGAGGTGAGGATAGCACTCTGGGGGCTGGTGCCCAGAGGGGATGGCCAGACCCCAAAGTGGGCCCCGCAGACTGAGGTCTCTGCAGGCGTGTCACAAAACCCCCAAAGCACCGCATCTAATCCTTTAGGACTGCCTCGAAGCCCAAGGTCTGTTCCTCTTGTTCACTTCCCTCCTCCATGGCCTAACACAACCGTGAGACGAGATGACCCATGCACACGGTGTGCCCAGCTTAGGGTTCTGCCGGCTGTTTCTACTCTCACCTCCTCGCCTCAAACGTGGCCTGCCTGCCCTTCAGATGGGATGCAGCAGGCACTGGGCTCAGGCCTTCCTGAACTAATGGGGGGGGGGGGGCTCAGAGAGGCCGGGGTCCCCTCCTCAGCCCGTCAAGGGTCTGCTCTGAGGGAGTCAGGTGCCCGCTCACCACGCCTGCTGGAGGCCCCCCAACCCCCACCCCTGAAGCCACGGACACCACTGCCCCCACGGCTGCCCCACCGGGCTCAACAAAGCAAATGGCTCATGAAGCATGAGAAGGCGTCAGGGAGGCAGAGGAAGCCAGAAGCAGGGAAACACATACTGAAACAGGGCCTCGGCCTTACCAAAAAAATCATCGCGCACTATGGGCGCCGTCCCAGTCCCACGGGAGATGGGCGACCAGGGCGGGAGGAAGGAGAGGGAGAGAGGAGGGGAGAGAAAAGAAGCGCGTTAAGCCCGTGTGATGAGCAGGCGGGGGGACTTCAGGGCTACTTCTCGCTGGGTTAGGGGTGGACACAGGAGTGGGACAGGAGGGGCGGGAGACGGGATGGGGCCAGCTACTCCTTCCAGAAAGTTTACCCTGGGTGGTGAGGTGGAGGGTCAGGGCAACACAACTGACATCTTACACTAAAATCCTGGGGTGGTGGGGTGGTGGGGTGGTGGGTGGGGGCTAAGGACAGAGGTCTCTGCAAATGAGGGAGAGCTATGACCAGGCCCCGGGTGCCTTTGAACATAGTGGGGAGGTAGCACGGGGATGGGTAGGACCTCAGAGCCTCTGCTGAAAGCAGGAAAGCAGGAGCTTGGCCCATGTGCCCCATGGGGAGAGGACCCCTGACTTCCAGGATGTACCCAACAGAGGGGAGATGCCACAGCGCTGAGCCTGTACTCTGTGTCCAGTTAACTAGCCTCCACCTCTATCGGCTCTGTAGAACCTTAAGAAATGGCCTACAAGGAGAGAGCGGGGTCAAGGGCACAGCAGCTCTCCCTCAATTGTCAAGGTCACCGTCAGTGGGCTGGTGGAGCAAACCAAAAGAAGCTTCCGAGCAGCAGTAGGCTGGTGAGCAAAAGCACATGTGCCTTAGTGGCCTGGACCAGGATTGGGAGGGGACAGGCTGCACAGCTGGCGGTGACTGGGCAGCAGCAGTGGGGTGTCTCAGGGTGCCACCCCCTCCACCTGGATGCCACCATGGGGAAGAGGGGCCGCAAACAGACAGCAGAGATACACACCTGAGAACTCCCCTGGGGCCGTGTCCAGCGAAGCACAGAGAGACGGGGAAGGAAGTGACAAAGGTTAATTGGTGACTGAAACCAACAAAATGAAGAAAATCTTATTAAAGAAAAAGCGACGATGATCAGCCATTTCCATGTTGAAGGGCCCAAAAGCATACGAGCAGACGACCCCAGGCCTGTGGGTGCCAAATGCATCCAAGGCAGGAACCCTGAAGGAAAGGGGAGGTCAGAACAGCAGGCTCCTCAGTCCTGGGGGCCCTGGGGCAGGCGAGGGGATCTAAAGCCTGCTCGCCCCTCTACTCCCACCACCATCAGGAGGGCCAGACCCCTGTAAAGCTAACGTGTGTGTGGGTGTGGTGTGGTGGGTGCTGGGCGTCCAGCCTCACAGGCGCCCCCAGAGTGAGTGAGCCACGGACAAGGACCTGGCCTCGGTGGGGGGTGGGGGTGGGGCCCTGGCCAGCCCAGGTCTTAGGGGAAGGGCAAGACCTTAGGTCAAGGGCAACCAGAAGACAAGGGCCCTACTGTGCAGGGAGGGAATCACTGAGTCAAGATGTGAGGGGTGGGGGTGCCGCTTGTGCCAAACTGCTCTCCGCTACCCAGCTGAAGACTTGAGGAAATGATACTGTTCTATTTGGTTCATTTCACGCAGAAAGAAATGGTATAAAAAGTCGCCTGACTTAAATGGCAAACTACAGAATCTGTGGAAGGAATTAAAATGATAAAGTGGATTTATCATTTTGATAGGCAGTTCAGAAGTGGATGTGTCCCCTCTCATCTCTACTTCCCAGGCAGCTGCTGTTCACGTTTGATATTCTCCTCCTCAGACGTCTTTCTAGGCAGACATCAGTTTCTAAAAAACAAAATCGTGACCACCACTCTCCATCCTCTTGGGCAACTTCCTCCGTTGCACCTCACACGGTATCCTGGGACCCCTTCCACATGAAGGATCCACGATCACCTTGAAAGCTTCGATGTATTTCCATATGGAGACGTCCCATTGTTTCCTAGGGCACTGGCTCCTTTGACAGGCATTTTGGGCCTGCACGGTTGTGCGTGGGCACCAGGACACACGCACGGGCTCCTGTGGGTGCCTTGGCCCTATTTGAGGAGCGGTGGTGCCGCTCCCTCCAGGTCCAGCCTGGCCGCACCCTGCCATCAGCGAGGTGGACAGTACCCGCTTCATTTTTGTCAATCGTTTGAGGAAAAAGAGTTAGTCAGGTTTGTGGGTCTCTTCTGTGAATGTCCTGCTTTATCCTCTACTCATTCCCTATTTAAAAAAAAATTTTTTTTAATTAATTAATTAATTAATTAATTTTTGCCTGTGTTGGGTCTTCATTGCTGCACACGGGCTATCTCTATTGCGGCGAGTGGGGGCAACTCTGTTGTGGTGTGTGGACTTCTCATTGTGGTGGCTTCTCTTGTTGTGGAGCACGGGCTGTATGCGCAAGGGCTTCAGTAGTTGTGGCACGTGGGCTCAGTAATTGTGGCTCGCGGGCTCTAGAGCACAGGCTCCGTAGTTGTGGCGCACGGGCTCAGTTGCTCTGCGGCATGTGGGATCTTACCAGACCAGGGCTCGAATCTGTGTCCCCTGCATTGGCAGGCAGATTCTTAACTACTGCACCACTAGGCAAGTTTCCTATTGTACTTCACTTCTTTTAACGTTAATGGTGGAGACCATATATACATATATATACATACACATACGTACATATATATACACATGCACACACACACACACACACACACACACATACATACATATATATTCTTTGGTTTTGGCAATGAAGAGAAGCCCAGATTATGAAAATACTCTCCAATACTCTCTTCCAGTTGTTATCCTTGTATTTTTATGTCTAGATCTTTAATCCACCTTGAAATTATTTTTGTGTTCGGAGTGAGGTTGAATTAGACCTCAGTTTTTTCCAAGTGGCTAGTCAACGAATCCAGTACACATATTGAATAATCCATCATCTGGGTGTCTTCAGGAACTGGTGATGGGAGACCAGGCCTCCTGTCACTGACACTTCCTCCAGCTGAGCCAGACTCTGGGGACTCAAGCAGACCCCAGCTCATCCCTCCACCGTGCTGGACAAAGGGCCGGCCCCGCACTCCAGGGCTCCATCCACAGATCACAGGAGCTCTCGGCTCTCCTCAACTCCTGAGGGCTGCCTGCCTTGCCTGTGCCCCTCGTGATGAAGGCTCCAGAAAGGCACCCAAAGGCCCATCACTCCCAAGAATGGGGTCTCATTCCAACCAAAACTAAGTGGTGCCCGAGAGGGCCCCCGCCCGCCAAGCGTTGCAGCGCAAGTGCCTGGGCACTCAGGGTTCTCACCACCAGGTGAGAAGACGATTCTCACTTCAGCCCCTCAGAACAGACCCATCAGATGCACTGGTTAGAGCTTCTCACGTCAGGCACTCCTGTTCGAGGGAACTGACCTCAGGAGATGCATCAGACATCATTTCCCTCAGGAACCCTGCTGCAACAGACTCCACCTCTACCTACTGACTCAGTCAATGTGGCTCCAGGTAAAACTCACTGGTATGCAGTTTCTAGTTCTCTGCTTTTCTCTCCCATCACTCTTTATGGAGACTCTGGCGTCCGGAACGGTGCTGCCTGAACCACAGGATGTGGCCACATGCTAGAGCATCTCTGCCAGCCCCGGGGGCGCCGGGATGGGCGGGGGGCAGTCACACGGAGTGAGCACGCACACCATCAGCACTGCACCTGTGGGCGCTGCAGGGGAGGGGACAGCTCTGCAGCCTGGGGCCACAGGGCAAGGCAGGAGACATGGCCGACGGGACGGACTGACTGGCAGGCCACCCAGTGCCACCAGGTAGCGAGAAGGCCAGTGAGCTCCGGAGATCTCGTAGAACCATGCGAGGCATCACAAGTATAGCAGAAGCATCAGTCACAACAGTCAAAAGTGAAATGACCCAAATGTCCATCAGTGGCTGAGTGGATACACAAAATGTGGTCTATCCACACTGGAACATTATTAAGCCATAAAAAGGAATGAAACTCTGACACACTCCAACATGGATGAACCTTAAAGGAATGATGCTAAATGAAGGCAGCCAGATGGAAAAGGCCACTGATGTGAAATGTCCAGAACAGGCAAGTCTGCAGAGACAGGAAGTAGAGCAGCAGTGCCAGGGTGGTGGCGGGGAGCGACTGCTAGTGGGTACGGGTTTCGTTTGGGGGGCGGTGTAAAATGTTCTAAAGCTATGTGGTGATGACTGCACAAATCCGAACGTGCTAAAAATCACTGAGGTGTACACTGAAAGTGGGTGGATTGTATGGTGTGGAAATTCCATCTCAATAAGGCTGTTAAAAAAAGCACAGCGGTGGTCGGAGGCAGGGCTGCCACCCTGGGTGGGACCTGAGTTCAAGTTCTGGCTCTGCCACTTCACCTCAGCCTCTGTGACCTCGGTTTCTTCATCTGTGAAATGGAGACACTAGCAGTGTGAGGCATTAACGGTGGCTGTGCATATAAAACATTGGTGTCGCTCTTCTCGTAAGGCCCGTGATGAGTGTTGGAATCTTGTCACATGACGAGACTGAAGAAAGGTACGAGGTGCGGGGGCCCCGCTTCGCCCCTTAGACCTCCTCCAGAGCTCCGCACCAGGAGCGGGAACGCGAAGCTGGGCCTCCGACCCTGACATGGAAATGCAAAACATCCTATGTCTGTGTGTCTTCCTAGGGAGATGCCTTTTACCTTTTTATCAGGTTCTCAAAAGCTCAAGAAAGTGTGGTGCCCTGCTGTGTAAGCTCTCCAGTGCAGGAGCCCGCACCCCAGGCCCGGCGCGGCTCCAAGGTTCCCCGGGCAGAAAGGCCCTCCCTCTAGTGACCACCTGTTACAGCCTGGATCCCAGGTGCCTCCTCCCGGCCACACCCGGCCCTGCTGGCGTGAGCACATGCAGGGGAGCAACCTACAGCCCATCCCCACGAGTCCACACCTGTCCAGGGGGTTCCCACATCTAGAAAGATCTACGCCCGCAGGTAGCTATGGCAGTGGTATTCAAACCGCAAAAATTAGAATTGATTAGGTAATTCACAGTCACACAAAGATAAGGAAGTTAAAACGTGCAGAGGAATCTTAGTGGTTCAGGGAAATGTTAACATCAGCCACGAAGAAAAGGCCAAAGGCTGCCACCCCACGTCCCAGGTGCGCATGCTGGGGCCCTGGCGCCTGGGAGGGTATCACTCATCACGGCTTGGGGGCTCCTCTGGTTTTCACTACCTTCTTGGCAATGTCTGATATTCCTTTAATATTATTATCAGCATGTATCCTTTTACCAAAAATAAAAAAATGCCTAAAAACTGAATTTATATGGTAGTATCTGAAAGAAGAGAAGGATGTCAAAATACTAAAAGTGACTGTCCCTAATGAGTAGACTTTTTCTGAATACTAACAGTTTTTGTATATTTTAAAATGCTTGTGAGAAAAATTCCATTAAAAATATATACTGCCAAAAGCGGGCATCTTTGTCTTGCTCCTAATCTTAGAGGGGAAGCTTTCAGTCTTTCACCATTGAATATGAATGTACTTTACTGAAATGTACACCTAAAAACTGATAAGTTTTACATGATGGTTTTACCACAATTTGACATATACAGTTGTGGTCCTATATCTCTTTACATTCTGGCTGAACAAACTTCTGTTCCAGGCACAAGGCGTCCTGGTGCTAAACACCCCAGATGATGATGCTGCCTGGAGGTCTCCCCACCCTGAGTAAGACAATCAACTTATGAGAACTAATAGGATGCAGGCCCACTGCAAAGAAAGCGAGGCTGCTCCAGCTGAAAACGCCAGCCGGGTCCCCTTCGTTTGCAAGTCAGGCCTGGTGGTGTGTGCAGCTGGCAGGCCGGCCGGGCGGCGCTGTCTACACGGGGACCCGCTTCAGAGACGCCCCGAGTCCCTGCTGCTGCGTCTATCAAGGGGGAGTGACAGCAGCAGAGAGGCTGGCAACAGAAACCCTCAGATGCCAGACAGCTCCGCCTCCTCGGGCAGCAGATGATAAAACATGGATCAAACGTCAGAAGGCAGCCTTCCCGGATTCTCTTAGTGGAATCGCTACCACCCTGCTTGCCACGTATCCAGTGGAGGCAGCTGCTACCCCTCCCCAAGGAGAAACAAGAGGACCCTTCCTTGGGGTGTGGGGAGGTGACAGACCAGAACCACGGCCCTGACGCCCACCTTGCTGGCTGCTGAGCAGGAGGGAGGGCTTCGGGGACAAGGCCGCTTCTCCAGGCTGGGGCTCCGGACACACATCTGGGCCAGGGGAGCTTGAACCCCGCTGAGAGACAGCGTGACTTTCCTCCACTGCCCTGAGGGCCACAGCCCGGCCTCAGAGCCATGCAGGCTGCCCTCAGGTACAGGCAGACGCTGGCACACGGGGCCTGGCTCGGGCAGGGAGGGAGGACCAGGAGCAAGTCTGCATCAGGCAGGCTGTCTCTGCACCCGTCTCAGACATAGCCTCGCAGGGCTCTCGGAGGGCACTGACGCTGTCTGGGCACGCTCCTCGTGGACTGGAGGAGCTGGCAACCACCACCCTCCCGAAACGTTCCTAGAAAGTGGGCTGCCCAGGGGAGGGGCTTGGAGCAGGGCTGAGGGCTACTGGGAATGGGTTTCTTCTTGGGCTGACAAGACGGTCTATAGACAGTTGCTCGAATCCGTGAGCACCCCAAACCCCACTGACCGGCACACTTTAAGCGGCGAGTTTACGCTAAGTGAATACATCTCAATATTCAGTTTGTAAAAAGAACTTCCTGGCTCACAGAGACTTTGCTTTCATCACAAACCCAACCATAGCAGGGTCCCGGGGACGGTTGTTTTTACCTAGCAGGTCGGCCCCTTCGTCCACATCCCCGATGACCTCGGACCCCGCAGTCGACAGCTCGTGGTACAGGGAGTCAGTGTTGATGCCAAAAGCCTTGTTCACGATCCCCTGGGTTGGGCTGTGGGGACACGCAGCCGAGGAAGGTGGAGTGAGTGGGCAGCACCTATGGACCACACACGGGGACACCCCCGAGGGGCCACTCGATGCCAACACCGCTGGCGCAAGTGCAGGCGTGGCGGGTGGCGGGTCAGTGCCCTGGGCAGTTCTCCCACCTCAAGGGGCTGCGAGGCACCTCTACCAGGGGCACCAACTCCCAGGGTGAGTGCTGAGCCATTCGGGACTGGCTCTGGGCCCAGTGAGCACCTGCTGCCCGTGCGGTCCAGGCGGGGCTCCCGGCCCATGTCCAGCTCTGGGGTGGAGTCGATAATGTCCTGAACATCAGACCACTCGTCACTGCTGCCCATGCCTGGGGGGACACAGTGGAGCCCAGGGTCGGGGGGTGACCAGCAGTTCCCTGCACCACTCGTGGTTGCCCTGGGGCCCCTTGTCCGGAGACCGCACGCTAGGCCACCACAGGCAGGGATGGTCATGGTGCGGGTTCTTCCCGAGGTGGTGGCTGGATGGGGCCTGTCCCCCAGAACTGTGATCCCATCTGAACAGGCCATTTTTTCCCTCCCTTTTCTCTGATTAGACTGTGTATGCTGGATGACAGTGGTCTACTGTCAGAGGCTGAGTTGTGTCCCCCAAATTCACAGGCTGAAGCCCTGGACCCCAGTTCCTCAGAATGTGACTGTATTGGAGATGGGTTTTTAAAGAGGTGATGAAGGTAAAATGAGGCCAAAGGGTGGGCCCTGGTCTCATCTGACTGTGTCCTTATAAAAAGCAGGGGTGGGTCAGGATACACATACAGAAGCACGACCACTTGAGGACGGGGCAGCCAAGCAGAGGCCTCAGGAGCGACCAGCCCTGCGAACTGGGAGGAGACACGCATGGTGCTGGTGAGCATGGGGCGCCGGGCAGGCGGGGCGGCCAGTACCTATGCTGACGTTGCGCATCTCCTGTGTGACCTGCACCTCCATGTTGCGGCTGTTGCGCTTCTCCCGCGCTCTCTTGTTGTTCTTGGAGCTGCCGCTGTAGTCGCCCAGAGGTTGCAGGCCCTCGCTGAGGGGTGTGACCGCGGCCGAGGGCACAGAGGACGTGGGCGTGTTGGACTTGGTGCCCGTGGTGCTGGGCGTAGCCGCTGCTGAGGACTGGCCTGACTCGGACATCTCATCCTGCGGACACTGGGGCCAAACACAGGAAGAGGGAAGCTCATGGCGCGCGGGTCAGGTCCCCCGGGGAGGCCACAAGGGGTGGACCACACAGGGCCGGCAGGGCCTCGGCCACCACCACGAGGCCCCCTCGCTTGGGGTTTTTGCCACTCGGCCGCAGTAAAACAGCACTCCGTGCCAGAATGGAAGGGACAGGAGGCCACTTCTCTCCCACTGGGCTGATTCCTCCCAGTCTCTTCACTTGACTCATCCAGCCTCTGGCTTTCCAGAGGCGGCTACACCTTATTTAAATGGCTTGGACCAGGCTTTTGGCTTGCACGCTTTCCAGTATGGGGCTAGACACGAAGCTATGTGGATGTGGCCGGTAACCCCTTGCAGCCGGTGGGTGGGCAGAGCTAAGCCCCAGCCCAGGTCAGGGCAGAGGCTCCCCGGCTGGGAAGGAGGCCGGGGAGGCTGGCGTGCCTTCTGATCAAGTTACTGCTCCACTGCGAGGCCCTCGAGGGCTGGTCCCTCTCGTTCCTGCCTCCTGCCTCCCGTCCTGGCCACAGTCAGGAGCTGTGATGGGTGGGCACCTCCCCAGTTCTGCCAGTGGTGGCCTCCCCAACAAAGAGACAGCAGGGGACGGGTCTCGCTTAACCTCCACGGCCCAACTGAACCAAAGTTTGCCTTCAACACCTACGTAAATGCAAACAAATTGAAACTCGACTTCCACAGAATGCGACGTCCCCCAAATGTTCCGAGAGTGAAAAAAGACCAGATTAGTAAAAACTGCAATCAACTGTTGACCTTAAGAATCTCCCTGGAGAGAGAACACATTGTTTGAATAAATGTGGACAGGAAACAAACATTCCTCTCCTACCGTCTTTCCTGGTGAAACCATCGGGGAACCTCAATAAAAATAGCCTCTGCTCTTCTATGAACTAACATCGGTAACCCCAGACTCACCCCCGACTCACCCCTGAGCAGGTGCTGCGGGGCCCCCGCAGCCTCTTGCCTGGTGCCGAGAAGGGGCACGGCCTCAGGAGGGGCTGAGGCCCATGGGGGCGAGGGGGGGGCAGCACTGAGAGGCCACTCTGGGTAAATGTTCCCATCGGTGCCAGATCACATGGTTTCCTCAGAGGACACACTTTCAGGAGAACTTTCTTACAAGAGGAGCTGATGACGGGGTGTCGGCCTTCTCTGTGAAGTTGGATGGATGCTGGGACCAACCCACCCCCACCTTTAACTAGGAAGGGCTGACCGTGCTCCCGTGGCTACCTCCAGGTGACTAGGAGTCAGAGTGGTTTGGGAGCCTTGTGGGATCTGCCTTTTCCCGAGCAGCCTGGTCCCCGCCAGGCGCCGCCTCTCCCTGGGCTGAGACTCCTCTACCCGGAACCTCACATCCTTGTTCTCCTCTCGACAGGGCTCCCATCCCGGCAGCTGTGTCCCAGGGGGACACTTGGTGATGTCTGGAGACACTTGTGGTGGCCAGAGCTGGGGGTGGGTGGAGGCAGGGTGCCCACAACACCCCACAGGGCACAGGATGGCCCCCACAGCTAACAACACTCAGCCGGGTTGCTGATGAGCTATGGTGAGAAGCGCATCTTGCAAACAGTTTTGGTTTGGGTTTGGGTTCTGCAGCTCAGGGCCAATTTGTAAAGAAAAAACCCTTCCTCTTCACAGCACCGTGCATACTGCATGCCTCTGAGGTGGGGCCCCGAGTGCTCTCCCACAGGGAGGGTTACGAGGAGGGTGGTACCTGAGGAGGGCTGTGCTCCAGGCTGATGCACAGGGACTTCCACAAAGACGGCCGGACACATGAGCCCCTGCCTCACGGAAGCACACACTGTCAGACCACCTGACTCAATGGCCACGCTCCCCACCTGTCCGTGATTTGAACACTTTGTTTCCGTGGGCCTCCTGACCCTGGTAGTCACCGTGGGGAATTCTGCGGCATAACCAGGCCTCCCCCTACTCCCCTAGCTGTCTGTCGCCTGCAGGCCACCACTTACCCACGGGACACTCCCCTTGGCCACCACTTACCTAAAGAAACCTGCCAACCTCTAACACCAACGTGCAGCAGTGACCTCCAAATGCAAAGAACCCACATCCCAGCGGCCATGCCTCCCATGAGGAGCCACAACTGTTTGGTTAAAACACTGAAAATACAGTACATAAAAACAAAAAACAAAACAAAAACAACAAAACAAATTAAAAAATTAGAAAAACTTGAAAACCTAGAGCATAAAATAAAAAGAACTTAAAAGTAATTATTAAAAAAAAATCAAACGAAACACACCTATGAACTAAAACATAAAGGACTATAATTTATTAAGAGAGAACGATTTCAGACGACGCAGGAGAAAGAGAGACGCATGAGAACACAGGCTGGCCCAAGGGGCCATCTGGAGACCCCAGCCTCCCAGCTTTCTGAGGCTCAACGCCCCCGCAGGAGCTTGGGGGTACACGCCAGCTGTGGGCCCCGCCCCTTCTGCCCGGACCCCACTTGCTGGAAGGACAGCCAGTGGCTGGTGGGCACGAGGCGTGCTCACTCCGCGGAACAGACGCAGAGTGAGTGGGGTCGCTTTCCGACACAGCTGGCAGCTTGTGACGACCTCCTGCAGCCCAGCTGGACACTGCGAGGCAGGAGGACAGCCGGCAATGAGTCGCGGCGGGAAGGAAGCTATGGGGAAACCTGGGCCCACATCCACTGCTCGACCCGGCCCAGAGGGTATCCTCTGATGGCCTCAGTGGGGAATCACCAGACCCAGGGCGAGGGTCTGGTCTCTTCAACAAGCAATGGGGCCTGCGTTCCGTCCTGCCACAGCCTGCCTTCACCAGATGGCTGAGCTCACAGACCAAGACAGGCAGCAAGTGCCCAGGGGCCCTGCACGAGTGCCTGCCCTTGGCCTTCCCAGGGCCCCAGTGCTGGGGATGGAGGGTGGGTGCTCTCACTGCTGAGCTGAGCACACCTGGGATGTCCTCCTTCTCAAACTCAGGCCCCTAGGTCGTTAGCACGGGTAGGCCGGTAAGAACAGCCCAAAGAAGAGAAGCTGACCCCTGGCCTTTGACTTTCTCCTGGTTGGAGTGCAAACCTCAGATACTAGAAGGACAACACGTGTGGGGTGAAGCCCAGTCTGGCTGCGAGGCTCTGGGTTGTGTTGGGGGATGGTCACTACGCTCAGCCCTGCCCGATGGGCACACCCTGGCTGTAGGCAGGTCCCCCCGTCCGATGGGCACACCCTGGCTGTAGGCAGGTCCCCGAGCAGCCGAGAGCCCCGGCTGCGGCCACACCCTCCTGAATGAATGTGGGGCGACGGGGAGCCCTCACTCCACAGCACGGCTACAAAACCTGGTAGCTGGAGCTGAGCTGCAGCTGGCCGAGGTCACTCAGGTGCCAGTGGTCCCCCGCAGGCATGAGCTTGCCCCCCATCTGTGCACGTACCACACCGTCGGTCAGGGGGAAGACGCTCAGGGAGGTGGGGCGCTCCTTCCTGTTGAAATATGGGGAGAGAAAGAGAGGGGGGGATTAGACAGTGGCTCCTGAAACAGGGGTGCAAACTCTTTCTGGACATGCAGATGCTTATTCTGCAGCTGGAGCTGCTCTAAAAGACGCCCCTGACCACGGGCTGTAGGGAAGGGCGTGACCTTCTGGGTGGCCAGGCGCACAGGACCTCTGACCGCTCTGACCTGCAGCCGCGCTAATCAGCGTGTTCACCCGCTCAGGGCATCGCCACTCCGCTGTGATCCCATAGAACATTTCCCCTCCGTTACACTGTCATTTATCAGTTTTATTTATTTCCATTGTAAACAGACACCTGCACAGCAGTGCCTGTGACAGGCCCTTTGGCATCACAGGCAGCATTGCCTGGTTCCTCCTTGGCCCTACTTCTGCCTCCTGGAGCCAGCCAGGAGGAGTCAACCCTTTCTCCCCTGTTCTTTGTTCCTCGCCCTCCCCCAACACCCCATCACTGTTTTCAGGAGACCTGGGTACGGAGTTTCTCATGGGGTGCTTTTCTCTTGCTCTGAGCATTTTCCCCCGTCACGGAGCACTGACACCACAGAGGCGCCTTATAAAGCTATGCTAGCAAACTGAGAATGTCCAGTGGGCTGGACTGATGCTCAAAGCCGCCTGCTGTGGGCTCAGTCTCTGGGATACGCTCCGCGGGCTGCTAGCGGCGAGGGCACGGAGCCCAGGCCCGGGGCAGACACATGGCGCCCCAGAGCCTGTCGGTGGCTGCATGGAGTCCATGCTGCTCAGAGCTGTTCAGGCCAAGCACCCAAATCCCTGACACACAGGGGCTGAGGTGGGAGGGGTGGCAAGGCTTCCTCAGGGGTTCCACGGAGCCGGGTCCAGAGGCTGGGCTGTCCTGGAGGGAGGACGGTGGCTTCCTCACGGTGCCTGGAGGATGCAGGTGATGGACAAGGGAGCGGAGCGGCCGCCATGACCAGAACTTCCTATGGCTGGCGGGCGTCTGCCTGAGGCACGACTCTGGGAAGGATGTCTCTCTGGGGGGGCCCCAACGGCTCCAGGGCGGTGGGGCTGGGGCGGAGCAGGAGGAGAACTCGGAATCTGGAAGCCCCTCCGAGCTGCTCGAGCTGCTGGTCTGTCCTGTTCAGGAAGACACTGCCTCCGGCAGAGCAGGGTCCCCGGACCTGTTGGGACCTGGTTGTGCCTCTGGGGACTAAGCTGCGGGAGGGACAGGGCCAGAGGAAGCCTGCAGGGCCGGACAGGGGCCTTGGCTGCTCGGGAAGGCGGTTTCCTGCTGATGACCTCAAGTGCCTCACGCAGCCCTTGTCCACCATGACAGACGACACTTTCTCGGTTAAGAGCTCAGACGTCAAGTTAGAAAGCTCTGGGTCTGCAGATCCATCCCAAGCTCAGCAGCCCGTGGCTCAGTCCTCGCCAGGCTGTTCTCTGACCACAGCCCCCAGGCCCTCAGCGTCTGGGAAGGCAGCCACCGCTCTGTGGGGTGCTCCCTCAGGGCTCCCAGCCCCTCCTCCACCACTGTTCCTCCGCTGGGCTCCCAGTGCCCATATGGGGGTGCCTCTCCTGGGGCCCAGCTCTGACCTCGGTGGGGGACGCACATAAGGGGTTCCTCGGCCCAGGCTGTCACCAGATACCACGGGGTAACGTGACGGCAGGGCAGGGTGGGGCCACCTGCCCCCAGGATGGGAGCCCGTATCCATCGCCCGCCTCCACGACTCTGTGCGCCAACAGACAGCCAGGCCGCACTCCCCGATGGAAATCCTCATGAGGATCGAGTCCCGTGTCCTCTCCGCTGCTCCCCGCAACCGCAAGCCTCAAGAGCGTTCGCTGGGTGCTGCTGACTGCCGGCCAGAGTCCATCCAAGGCTCACCCACTGTGTCCTCTTGTTATAGCCCCGCAGCTCCCCCGGGAGACGCCAATGCTCATCCACTTCAGAGGCTACAGCCCGAGGGGGTCACACTGCTCACAGAGGTCACGCCACTGGCTCTGGGTCCTAAGTGACTGAGCTGGGCTGCCTAACACCAGGCGCAGGGTCTCCACCCCTGCCCGCCACCTCCTGGGGGTGCAGACATGCGGCCTGACCCGCAGGCCAGGTGGACGTTTGCTAGTGGGGCCTGCACTGCTACCTGCTTCAGGGCTGCCTCGGGGCCTGGGACCCGCCTGCCCCTCCTCGGCAGCAGGCCCTGTAAACACCAAGTCCGGAGCCTCCAATCTGTACGATTCCAGCAGCCGTCCGAGCTCCCCCAACCCGAGGCCTAGGGACAGCTGCAGCCTTTACCTTCTCCTCCACGACTGGCGAGGACTGCAGAGCAGTGACAGACAAGGGCCAGCACACGGCGGGGACAGCACAGAGGGCAAGACAAGAAGGCAACATTAGAGAGCGAAGGTCGGGGGCTCTGGGGGCACGTGTGCGCACATGGAGAGGGAGGACCCCCATGGGGACAGACAGATGTGGAACACGCAGATGCCTACGCAGGATGGACACAGGGCACACAGACACACACCCCCTTGGCTTGGACGGCAAGTTGCGCCCACTCAGCCCCGGGCAGTGGGCGAGCGTCCTTCCCGCGACGCTCCTGGCACACGCAGACACTCGCGTGTGCAGTGACAGGGCACACGATCGCATACGCCATGTTCATGGGCCCACGCATGCTCACCACCGGTTTTGTTTTGTTTTGTTTTAATTTATTTATTTTTGGCTGTGTTGGGTCTTCGTTGCTGTGTACGGGCTTTCTCTAGCTGCGGTGAGTGGGCGCTACTCTTTGCTGCGGTGCACGGGCCTCTCATTGTGGTGGCTTCTCTTGTTGTGGAGCATGGGCTCTAGGCGTTCAGGCTTCAGTAGTTGTGGCATGCAGGCTCAGAAGTTGTAAATCACGGGCTCTAGAGCGCAGGCTCAGTAGTTGTGGCGCACGGGCTTAGTTGCTCCACAGCATGTGGGATCTTCCCGGACCAGGGCTCGAAACCGTGTCCCCTGCATTGGCAGGCGGATTCTTAACCACTGCACCACCATGGAAGCCCTCACCATCGGTTTTATTCTAAAGACACACAGATTCACAAAACCAAGCCAGGACTGAAGGAAAACTGTGCCTGTCTGGGCTCAGCAGTGGCCAGCAGCTCCCCGGCACTAAGGACGAGCCTCCTCGGGGAGCCGGAGAGTCTAAACTAAGGAGATGGGCAGACACACATCTGTCCCCAACGGATCCAGAGTTGTGGCTGGAGGGGTACACCCCAGAGAAGAGCAGGCCAGGAGGGCAGCACAGGGCCTTCCCCTTCATCTGCTGCAGCAGCACAGGCCACACTGGGATGTCTGCACTCTCTGAGCCCTAAAGAGGCCAACGCCCAGCGTAGTGGGAGAAAGCCTGTGCTTTCTCTCCTTCCACCAGCGTGCCCTCTGGACGTGGGAGGTGTAGCTGCCGTCTACATCCATTCGTCTGGAAGTGGGCCCGGGGCAGTCAGACATGCATGGTGGGCCCTGGGAACATCTCCATCACAGCCCAGTGTCCAGGCTGGCGGGGCAGGGGCGGCTGCAGGGCCAGCAGGAGCCCAGAGTCTCATACGCTGTGGCAGCAAGCATGGGGCAAGCGATTCCGTGTGCCACAGTGAGGTTAAATGTCGCCAGCCAGCTGGCAGAGCGATGGAGGCAGCCCAAACGCAGCCCTGCCTCTCTGCTTCCCAAACAAGCGCTGCTCTGGCCACCGCCCCACAACACACACACACACACACACAGGAAGGCACCTCTTCACTGCCAAGGCACAGGAGGGTCGCAGCTGACAGCCCCAGGCTCCTCCTTCCTGCAGGCAGGCATCTCTACCCCCGTGGAGCTCAGGAAGGTGTCTTAGCAGAGAGTGCCCAGGGCCTGGAGAGGATGGACACACAGCCAAGTGCACCCTGGCCTCGGGGACACCCTGAGGAGGATCAGATGGGGACACAAGGCTGGGCAGGAATCTGGGCCAGAGCCCAAACTCTAGGTAATGCCCGAACAGCCAGCCTCTGCAGCCCCAAAACAACACGAGGAGCTCCCAATTCCAGGTTGGCATTTGGTGCAGTTCCTTGGAAATTCCCTCAGTGACTTCTGAGGGCCAGGAGTGAGGCTTTCACAGTGTGTCAGGAAACGGTGGCTTGGAGATGGGTATTTCCTACCTTCAGATAAAACTGGCCCAGAAACAGTATCTGCAGAGGGTTTTGTAGTTTAACACACTCTTTGATACATATTCCCTCACTTAATTCTCAGAGAGCCGGGAGGGTCAGCTAATGACCCCCTGATACCCTTTCCTGGGGCGCACACATTTACAGAAAGAAAGCATCCACAACGGCTGTATCCCCTACTCCCCACGAGAAGCGGCGAGACTGTCTAAAAACATGCCAGTGGTCCCCTGGATGACCGCCCTTCCTAGGCCCGGCTAGGCCTCCGCTGACATATTACACTTCCCGTTTTCAAATCGGAAGACTCAACAGCTTCGCCCACCATGGCCCAGTGAGTAGCTGACAATGCCCAGCATGGAAGGGCCTGAATCTCCTTGTTTGCAGACATCACCCACCAAGGAGACAGGTGCAGAGAAAACAGAGCCTTTTAGTGACCAGAACTGGGGCTTCCGGTGTTCGCT
Source organism: Eschrichtius robustus (assembly GCF_028021215.1). Taxonomy (NCBI): domain Eukaryota; kingdom Metazoa; phylum Chordata; class Mammalia; order Artiodactyla; family Eschrichtiidae; genus Eschrichtius; species Eschrichtius robustus. The sequence goes on along the minus strand of NC_090839.1, from coordinate 52,626,376 downwards.
GCAGGAACAAGAGGCCACAGCTGCAGAGGCACGAACAGCAAGCTCTATCCGTTGGGCCTGGGGTTCCAGCCTCAGGCGCCTCCTCCCTCCTCCAGCCTGATGGAGCCATGGCCTCCCATGGCAACACCCTGGAGAAGATCTCTGACAATCTGCTCCTGGGGTACCGAGGTGCAGTTTTATCCTGACTGAAGATGGAGCAGGAACCTGGCCTCTGCAGGCTTCTCTCTGCTCCCCGAATAAAACCAGCATGGCAGGGCGTGGCTGCGTCTGCTGGTCACCGAGGTGTGAGGGCCTCCCCCACCACCTAGAGTCGATTCTCGCAATTCGAGCTGTTGTATTCTACAAAGTCACTGCAAACACTGCGTTTGCTTGTAGAAGAAACACGTACATAGGTAGGTACGCATCTCACACAGATTAGAATCTTCATTCCTCACTCATCCTGGTACACTGTTTCCTTTATTTTACAAAACAGAAAACGAGGTGCCAGAAGTATTTAACATATCTTAGAGGACAGGGGCCAGAGCTGGGCTCCATCCAGTCCCCACTGACTGGCCCCTGGACCCCAGCGTCTTGCAGGACACTGCGCCACCCGCCGTCCCCATCCCTGGGCATCTCTGCAGGAGGTGGAGCGTCGCCTGGCACCACCTCAGCTGGCACCCTGTGCACTGGGTGACTCAAATTTTTCACCACTCTGAGCACATCTGCAGATGACTGCGAAAGTGCCGTGAGTGGTGATTTTGAGGCTACAAATAAATTTTACAGAGTAGGCGAATTCAGAAACACGGAATTTGCAGGTATTAGGATGGACTACGTGGTTTTCCCTGGGTCTCCGTGACGGCCTGCGGGCCCGCAGCAGATCCACCCCAGCCCCTCACCTGCTTGGTGCCGTCCTCAGCACACACCCCGGCTCAAGCCGCACACTCCAACCAGACACCCCTCTCCCTGAGTCGGGGGGGGCCACGGCTCTTCTTGGGGGAGGGCACCAAGCTCTGGCGCCCGGCTTCCCGCCCTACCTCCTCCCCGGCAGGGTGCTCTCGGTCTGGCTGTTCCCCCCGACCTGCTGCATCTTGGACCTCTCGATGTGCTCCACGTAGGTCTGGATCATCTGTGAAGAGGACACATCCGAGTGAGCGCTCCCTGCCCACGAGGTCCACCCGCCCACCCCCTCCAGCCTGTGCCGCTTTCACCCCCACTGGGCTCGGACAGAGATGAAGGCAGAGTTCAGGGAAGGGAGTCTGGCCACATGAGGCCCAGGGCTTTCAGGTTCAGCAGGTGAACCCCAGGGAATGAAAAGGCGGCCAAGGTCGGCAGCCAACCCCACGTGGGGCTTTACCACTTCCTCATGGCCCTGGCCCCGTGGCAGGGACACCCACCTCCGTGTGCCGCTGGTGCAGGGCATTGTACTCCTTCTTCATCTCCGACTCCCGCTCCTCCAGCCGGGAAACTAGAAAACACAACCAATGTTTGTCAACTGCACAACCCGCTTCTCCAGGGCACGTACTTCTCTGGGCTTGACTGCTGGGGGGCAGAGACAAACCCATGCCTGGACCCTGAGCTCAGAGGTGGCCTCATCAGCACAGAATGCCCTGGGGACCCTAGCAGGCGGTTCTGATGGGCCCGGGTCTGGGTGCATCACCGTGTGTGCGGTTATCTGAGGCTATTCAATCCTGCTACAGAGAGGAAGAGCTGGGTGAAACTCACACAAGCCTTACTCTCTATGTCTTAAGTCAGCTGGTAGCTTCGGAGGTGCAGGCAAAACTCACAGGATGTGTCACGTTGTGTCACACGTAGACAAGGAACGAGCAGGTGGCTTGTGGACAGAGGCAGAATTCAGAAGTAAGCAGCCTCTGAGACACACTAAAGAGAAGAATATCTGAACACAGGATGAAACACACAGGTGTCCCTCACACGGACCAGGGGCTGGAAAGACCAAGTCACGATCGTGCCACCTCTGGGCTGGCAGCTGTGTCACCCCTGTGACACCCAGGATGGTCCCCACGTGTGCTCTGACCAAGAGGCACAGGGAAACACCTGAGTGCCGCGGGCTAACTGGACAGCCAAGCCACAGAGCCAGCATGCCGCGGGCCTCAGACACCTTGCGTCTGTGGCCCTTTGTTCCAACCTCAGTTCTGTTGAACTCTGCACAGAGCGAGACAGGACGCGCGGCAGCCTTGTTCTCCCCTCTCCTTGGTCCTTGCCCCTGATGCTGACCAAATGGAAAACTTCAGACTGTACCTTGGAGTTTATATGTTTTCCTTCTAAGAAAAGATGAAAAGGTTTCACATGAAAATTATTCTAAGCAAAGGGAATATTAAGGATTCTGTGTAGTCATAGAAAGGGTGGATCTATGCAAAACTAAAATGGGCCTTTCGGTTCGCCTCTGCTCCACAAAAACTAGCGTGTTTGTGTGTGTGTGTGTTGCCACTAGCTGTGCTCACCTACAACACCCGGGGGGGTTATTGGCTTTAGCAAAATGGGCTTCCAGTCTTGGTTTGGGATACGGATAGACCCAACCATCAAACCATTTTTTAAAAATTTATTTAATTTATTTTATTTTTGGCTGCGTTGGGTCTTTGTTGTTGCGCGCGGGCTTTCTCTAGTTGCAGCGAGTGGGGGCTACTCTTCTTTGTGGTGCGCATGCTTCTCATTGTGGTGGCTTCTCTTGTTGGGAGCATGGGCTCTAGGTGCACGGGCTTCAGTAGTTGTGGCACGCAGGCTCAGTAATTGTGGCTCGTGGGCTCTAGAGCACAGGCTCAGTAGTTGTGGTGCACGGGCTTAGTTGCTCCGCGGCATGTGGGATCTCCCCAGACCAGGGCTCGAACCCGTGTCACCTGAATTGGCAGGCGGATTCGTAACCACTGCACCACCAGGGAAGTCCTTCTTTCTTTCTTTCTTTTTTTTTTTGATATGATCTTAACTTTTTCAGAGGAACGAAGGCACCTGTTATCCAAGGTAATGAGGTAAAGCAGCAAACTAGGTCTCAACCATCAAAACCACTAATTACAGAAAACTGAAATTACAGGGTCGTTATAACTTTGAGAGTATAGTTTAAACAAAGACTTCTAAAGGTAAAATAATAGTTCTTATTAAAAAAAACCCACAAAACCCTTTCCTCGCCTCTCCTTGTAAGGGACAGGGTGTTCCCGTAGGCACCCCAGTTGGCCATGAGTGCCCCCTAGGAACTGTCATTACAGGAGCACCATTGTTGGGCCCAACTTTCAGGTCACAAAAGAGCACCCACTCCTCAAGCAGCACACAGGCAGGAGCCCCAGACGGCAGCCAGGAGCTCTGTCCTAAAGGGCCACACAAAGTTCACAGATTTGTGAATTTTGGGTCAGACTGCAACATTAAGCAAAAGTGCTCCGTCATCAGAGGGGCCTTATTTATAAATTTTATTTATTTCCACAAAGGATTTGAGGCCATTTACAGAAATACAGAGCGGTGTAAAGACAGAAAACAAATTATTGAGGGAATCACAATGAAAATAAGATAAGGCTCTCATTGGGTTTTCTCACTCTCTTTTTATCAAAGGCTCTCAACATCCCTCCCAGCTGGGAGGGTCTGAGAACAACAAATGCATTCAAAATGCAATTTCATCTCTCCGGGCTAGCGACTTACTCTGATCTGCATAGTTTTTGGCCTTCAGTTCCAGCTGGCGGGTCTGAAAGTCGTAGTGTTCCACCTGGGTTTGTAGCTCTTTCTTCTCTTGTTCCAAGGCATCTTCAAACTCAATAAATTTCTATACATGCAAGGAAGAAAAACAGCAGGCGTCATGAATGTGGGACGGCCAGATGACAGCAGCCCCTCAGAAGGGCCCGCGCTCAGGCCCAGAATGTGGTTTCTGAACCCCAGAGCCGGCTTCCCTTCCCGTCCACCACCCGCCACAGCCCTGCGGAGAGCTTCCCAACAGTGGATACCACAGCCTTCTAACCAGCTATCCGGCAGTCACCTGGGGCCCTGAAGTCGGAAAAGCCCACACACGCTGTCTTTAATCTTGAAATTCTTAATAGTTTTTGAACAAGGGGCCCCCATTTCCAGTTTTGCACTGAGCCCCACAAATTATGTAGCTGGTCCTTAGGCAATGGAGTAATATTATTCCTCTCAACACTGAACATCTAAAGGAGGCCAGGTGTGGACTTCCCTGGTGGCGCAGTGGTTAAGAATCTGCCTGCCAATGCAGGGGGACATGGGTTTGATCCCTGGTCTGGGAAGATCCCACATGCCGCAGAGCAACTAAGCCCGTGCACTACAACTACTGGGCCTGCGCTCTAGAGCCCGCGAGCCACAACCACTGAGCCTGCGTGCCACAAGTACTGAAGCCCGCGTGCCTAGAGCCCGTGCTCCACAACAAGAGAAGCCACCGCAATGAGAAGCCCGCACACTGCAACGAAGAGTAGCCCCTGCTCGCTGCAACTAGAGAAAGCCCGCGCGCAACAACAAAGACCCAACGCAGCCAAAAATAAATTAAAAAAAAAAAAAAAGAAAGAAAAAAAGTCTCTAATTTTCAAAAATAAAAATAAATAAAGAGGCCAGGTGTACTTTCCTCTTAACCTGTATCTCAGTCACTGCTCAGTTCAGGAAGCCATCCTTCGTGGAATAACCGGCAATGCATAGTACTGCTCTGATTCTTTTAAAAACAAGATGGGGGGTTGTTGGCCTAGATTTGGAATCTGCACTTTACATGGCAAGTTTCTGAGCAAAATTACTATCGAATCAAGTGAAAAGAAAGCACTTTGTAAAACAAAAGAAAATCCTAAGTGTTCTTAGGAGGAGACCTAGGTTAACACTGACAGCCCAGGGTAAAGACAGGGTCTGGTCCAGGGGGATAGGCACTGGGCAGCAAACCCCCCCGCCTCCCTCCGCTAGGTGATGGCCTGAAGGCCACAGCCCTGCAACAGCCCTGATGGGAACTGTTAACACCTTGATTTTACAGCGTACGAAACGGAAATATTAGTAAGAAATTTCATTTGTAGGAAGCATAAATGTCAGCTGGGTTCTTAAGACACAAAGAGTGTCTCAGAAGATGGGAATATAAAACGGGCTGTTGATTCCAGGTTTCGGGTGTCTGGGACAGTCAATGAGTTCGTGGTGGCCATAGCTGTATTTCCCGTAAAAACTGCACCCAGTCCCCCACCCCGACTCTGGGCCCCAGAGACGCTTCTTCCTACAGCAGCTTCTCAGAGGTCTTTGTGCTGAAAAGCACTGGGGCTCCTGCCCAAAGGATGACTCACCCAGTGCAGTGACAGAGGGCAAAAACACCCGGGACGGGGGCGGGCGGGGGTGCGTCAGAAAGAAAATCTGTATTGATGACATCACTTACAACTTAAGTAAAATGAAGAACACCCGCCCCATTGCCAGGAAAATGCACACAAATGGTGTAGCGGCACAAAAATTTAAAGTAAGCGGTTTTGAATGACTGTGGCCATGACCAGCATATGAAGAATAAACAAATGCTATTAATTGGTTGGTAAAGAAATTATTTAACTTGGGTAATTTTAATTCCTATTACTTAAAAAAAATTAAAAGAATGATATAAACATATTCTTTTGTAGAAAAATCAGATGAGAGTGTTAAGTGAAAATAATACTTTTAAAAAACCATAATTCTGCCATGCTATCAATGGTTAAGAAACAACAACAACAACAAAACCATAATTCTACCAACCAGAGAGGCTCAGTTAAAACTGGGTGACATTCTTCCAGACATGTGTGTGAGTGTGTGGAGCGGATGTGCCATCATTTTGTACACGGTATCTTGACCTGACTTATTCACTCATTTACACTGGAAATGTCTCTCCACACTAAGAACTGTGCTCTGCCACTCCTACTTCTAACAGGTGTGTGTTCCCCTGTCGGTGTATGTCTGCAGAGCATAGTTTACTCAACTGATCGCCTCCTGTTGGACTTTCAGGCTGCTTTAAAACGTCCGTTATTATTGTTACTACTTGTGTATCTGCCCAGTGGCATCCTGCTCCCCAAGGCCAGATGGGAACCCCAACCCCCCAGGTCGGGTGGTGCCCTTCCCAGAGCCCCCATGGCCTCCGCGCTGCCAACCCGACAGGTGGGAAAACGGCAGAGCATAATTGTCTTAATTTTCAGCTCCTGGATTACTAGTGAGACTGAATAAATCCATTAGTCATATACACTACTTCTAACAGCTCATTACGTCCTTTGGCCAATTTTCTACTACAGGTTCTTATTTTTCTTAACAATTTGTAAGGACTTATTAGACCCATTCAAGAATTTGTCTTCTACGCTGCAAGTACTTTTCCCAGGATGTAGTCTGTGTGTGTACAGTACAGAAGTTTACTTACTTCTACACCATTTACTTAATAATTTACCCTTTCTTCATTGCTCTGAATGCTACCTTTATGATATGCTAACTTCTAAGACATATTTCAGTCTGTTTCTGAGCCAGTAACCAAAGGTTTTTTTAAACTTGTAGCGTAATAGCATCTTTTAATAGCTGATATACACTTACCCTCTTAACTCTTCCTTTTCAATATTTTCTTGGTTACTCCCACTTGTGAATTGTTCTAGATTAAGTTGAGAATCATCCTGAATCACTTATATATTATTTTTTGAATCAACGTTTTGCCTGTCAGAAAGCATCAGTTCTCTGGTCCTCAGGAAGGGGTCCCTGTTTTTCATGACAAAATGTTCAGGGCTGGACTTGGGCTGAATGGAAAGCTCATCTTGAGCCAGTGAAGAGCTGAATGATGGGGCGACTGGGGCTGGAGGATGGAAAATGCTCCCTTTCTGTAAACTGAGCCCTGTCCTACCTCCAAGCTGGAGCACCAAAGTTTTACACAAAGAAAAGCGTTCTGTGGTGCTAACATCATTTCTCTAGAATTCCCATCTGTATTTCATCATATTACCTGCATTTCATAGCTGAGAGTCAGCTAAAAAGATTTCTAGACGAAAGATGATTGGCTGCACCACGCAGCAGGTGGGATCTTAGTTCCCTGACCAGGGATCAAACCCATGCCCCCTGCAGTGGAAGCGTGGAGTCTTAACCACTGGACCACCAGGGAATTCCTCCAGATTCTTAAGAAGGTCAGACAGATGTTCCTAAATCTATCCTGATAGGTGATCGTTAAAATCCAATGTAGATGACAGTCCCAAAAAGCTTTGTCATGCCATAAAACAACCAATACGCTTTGAGATCCCCGATGAAGTTGGCCCCGAACCAGGTGACATGCAGAAATCCTCTGATGTTATGATATTTTAAGGCCTTTCAGCCCTAGGAAATACGGAGACATTAACTGAGAGAGAAAACATCTAGGTAAGCTGTGTACATGTATGTCCTCAAGGCCAAAGGCAGAGGGCACCCCAAGTGGCAGGGAGACATGAACGCACAGGACATTTGTGGTTCCCAGGCCACAAGGAATCCTGGAGCCAAGGGACAGTCCTGTGATGGGAATGGTCAGTCATCAGTAACCACCCGCAGACAAGGGGTGTGAGTGATCACGATCACAATCACGTGGCAGCAACTCCCCAGATGAACAAAAAGCCTCAAGGAACCCACAAGGGACCACCAGCATACTAAAGGGCCAGCCCTCAGCTTCCCTGCTGGGCTGGACCAAACACCGGGACACCGGGACACTGCAGGCTCTGCAGGTTGGCGACCACCGCACTTGGCATTTGGGGAAGAACCGCTCTTCCCCGCTACCTTGAGGGACAGCATCGAACCAGACAGAGCTGACTAGGGGGCATCTCAGGGGCTCCAAGTCCACGAAAATATCACAAACACAATATGTTGTTCTACAGTTTAAAAGGCATCCTCTTTCTTCCCCTCCTGAAAAAACTCTTTCAACGTTATTACAGTAATTTTAGTTAACGAAAACGCAAGCTAACTGTTTAACTGAAATGGAAGATGCAATGCCACCTTCATCAAATATTATGAGGGATAAATAACGTGAAGGACCAGTGTCTGGCCAAGACTAAACAGATATTTAATCATTGCTTTTTATGAGGAAATGCTTGGGGCTAGACTTGGGATGAAGTAAGAATCACCTGGACAAGTAAGGAGTAGTTGATGGACTAAAGCAGGGGCTTCGTGGTTGGTGGTTAAATGAATAAGTGAGGAAAATCCAAGTTCTCCTCCAAAACGAGGGGGGCAGCTGTGGCGGGGGAGGTGTCAGGAGGGAACTCTAGTAACTGGGTTAGAGTCACAAAACATTCAATAGATGTTTTCAAGGAAGCAGAAAATAGTTTTATTTACAGATCATTTACTTTAGATTTAAGAGAATCAAGAATTTTCAGTGGTGGGGGCCAGGGTAAGTTATCTCTATAAGGAAGTCGTCCATAAGAAAGCTAAACATTTTTCAATTTTTACTGAATTTGTCCAATTCAATTTATCCAATATGAATGGAAATGAGAAGAATAAAAATTTTAACAGCATTTGGGTCGAGTGGGTCTGCCTGGTGCTGGATTGTGAAACAGAAGGAATCTACCGTCTGAGACATGCCAAAGTGAAAAACTCGTACACACGCCAATTACATGCACTACAGATTTGAGTTTGTCTGGAATTGTCATCTGTCTAACCGAGTCTAGTCAAAATGTCACTTAGCACCTGATAACACACAGAGGTTTAAGGCCACCTCACAACAAATCTTTTGAGCCTCCCGAAGAGCAATGAGGAGCAACTAACAATTGAGGAACAGGTACCAGGGTGTCTTAACATGAACACTGAGCTAGGAAATACCTGATTCTTACTGCTAAATACCAATCTACTACATGATTTCCTTTTTAGATTTTGTTTTTAAGATATACTTCTACCTCTCCCTCTCACTAACAAATTGCTCTGTTTTAAAATTAAATTCAACTTTCGTTTTCAGAATTTGCCTTTTGGTGAATTTCAAGGTACATACTGAAGTAACCTGAGAGTGTGGGAACTTCCAAAAATCCAGGAACCAGAGGAAGCTTTTCTCAATATCCCATGGAATGAGATCATTCTGTCTAACTCATGCATAAAACCAAACTTAAGAAATAAACTGACTTTTTCAGGACTTCCCTGGTGGCGCAGTGGTTAGGAATCCGCCTGCCAATGCAGGGGACACAGGTTCGAGCCCTGGTCCGTGAAGATCCCACATGCCGCGGAGCATCTAAGCCCATGCGCCACACTACTGAGCCTGCACTCTAGAGCCTGCGAGCCACAACTACTGAGCCCGTGTGCCTAGAGCCCGTGCTCTGCAACAAGAGAAGCCACCGCAATAAGTCCGCGCACTGCAATGAAGAGTAGCCCCTGCTCGCTGCAACTGGAGAAAGCCTGCGCACAGCAACGAATACCCAACGCGGCCAAAAATAAATAAATAAATAAATTCATTTTTAAAAAAAGAAATAAACTGACTTTTCATGTCAAATATAAAATTAAGACAACAGAAGCCAGCATTCCTAATCCCAGAATGCAAGAGAAATTACTAGGTAAATACTCTTTTATAACATAATCATTAGAATTCTGGTAACTTTCATAATTGAAGGCTATTTTAATTAAAGGCAAAGTAAATTAAGACATGAAATCCAATCCTTCCCTCTTATATGTCCTTTAGGCCAGGGTCACACATAGGAAATAATTCAATTCTGGTTGAATTGTTAGAAATAAAACAGGAATCAAAGATTTTGTTCTTTTGCATGTAATTCCTTCCTGGGGGTGAGGGGGTAGAGTGAAATGTCCAAAAGAAAAACGCTCTCTTTGGGTCTTTTACCTTAGGCAGAGTGGTGCACTGGGGTGCTGGGCACAGGCTCTGTGCCCAGGGGAGATGCCCTCTACGGATGGCTAATTCCCTGCTCCTGTCGGTCACTCCCATCATGATCAAATATTTACTGGGTGTTCACAGGGGTGCTGAACTCATGAGACCTCAAACCTCAGAGGTTTTTTTTCCCATATTCCATGACTGTTACCATTTACATCTAAAATGCAGTGTGGGCAGGTGGACAGAGAGGGAGGGAAGGGCATTTCTGCTTTCAAGTTTCAGACACACGTCTGAGATCAGGCCACTGTGCAGGAACCCAAGAACAAGGTTGGATTCATTTTTAAAAAAGCATAGATTCCTCATTTAGGTTAAAGGAACCACTGGTTCAGCATCTGCCTGAGATGAATCCCAACAAATGGCATTGGTTTAACTCACACTGATTTTCAAGAATTGGTAAGACAGGGACTTCCCTGGTGGCTCAGTGGTTAAGACTCCGCGCTCCGAATGCAGGGGGCCCGGGTTCGATCCCTGGTCAGGGAACCAGATCCCACACGCAGGCCGCAACTAAGAGTTCGCATGCCACAAGTAAGGAGCCTGTGAGCTGCAACTGAGGAGTCCACCTGCCACAACTAAGACCCGGCGCAACCAAGTAAATAAAAAAAAATAAATATTAAAAAAAAAAAAAGAATTGGTAAGATAGGAAAGATGTCTGTAAAAAATACATATTTTAATATATTACACACTTATTTAAGTATTTAATGTTAAATACTAATATATACTTTGTATCTTAAAATATACATTAAATTTATTATATTAGTTATGATATACGACATGATTGGTTCTGGGGAGAAATAAGAAAAAGGAAGATAAGACAAAAACTGTAAATGCCCCATCCTGGGAGAAATTTCCCTGGGAGAACTTATTCTCAAGTAGACTGTGTTCTTTGAAGCATTCTTTTTTTTTTTTTTTTTTAATTTATTTATTTATTTATTTTTGGTTGCATTGGGTCTTCGTTGCTGCACACGGGCTTTCTCTAGTTGTGGTGAGCGGGGGCTACTCTTCATTGCGGTGCGTGGGCGTCTCATTGTGGTGGCTTCTCTTATTGTGGGGCACGGGCTCTAGGCACAAGGGCTTCAGTAGTTGTGGCACGCAAGCTCAGTAGTTGTGGCTTGCGGGCTCTAGAGCTCAGGCTCAGTAACTGTGGCACACGGGCTTAGTTGCTCCACAGCATGTGGGATCTTCCTGGACCAGGGCTCGAACCCATGTCCCCTGCATTGGCAGGCAGATTCTTAACCACTACGCCACCAGGGAAGTCCATCTCTGAAGCATTCTTAGCAGTTTACCCTGATTTCTTCAACTTCCTAATCCACTTGGCTTCTACATCCCTCTCGCTCCATTTAACAGGAGAGACCTGAGGACACCCATGGTTGCCCTTTGGTGGACACAGGGTCTCGCTGTCCAGAAGCGTACACTGAAGACCTGAGGCCACAAGCCTGGGCAGAACCCATGTGATCCCGCCTGGATGTGGGTCCGATTCACTGGGAGAAGGAAGTGGTAAGAGGCCGGTGTGGGAAGGTCAGGGAGCAGGAGCACAAGCTGAAGTTGAGTGGAAGGAAGGGCACCCAGAGAACTTGAACAAAAGGCATCACCTTGAACCCACCACTGTAGATAACCAGAATCCAAATGCCCTGACCCTTGTCTCACAAACCCCGCCAACGGAGGTCCGCTCCACTGATCTTGGCATTCCCCAAATCTCTTGCCCATGAGAGGTGCTCAAAAGAAGGTAACTGACTTATGATTCCGCGGGCTCTAAGTGTCTGTGAATATTTCCTTTCCTCGGGTCGAGCCTTTCCCACCCTGGTGACAGGGATGCTTTCTTAGGACGCGCTAGCCGGCCACCGACTGATTCTAACTGCGTGGTTTCCCTGCCCATCTTCCAGCGGGGCTCCCTGTGTGCAGCTGCATGCAGGACAGGCTGCACCGGAGCCTCCCAAGTCCCCGAGAAACAGGGCGCAGGTGTGGACCGGGAGCTCCTGTTCCACCAGAGGAGATGGATGGACACCCACACAGCAGGCTACACTAGCAATGAACGGATGAATGAAAGAACGGCAACAACCTGGGTGAATCTCAAATCATTATGCCGTGTGAGAGGAGCCAGTCAAAAAAAGAGTGTACACTGCAGGATTCAGTTTATATAAGGTTCTAGAAAATGCAAATCAATCTACAGTGACAGAAAGCAGACCGTGGTTACCTAGGGATGGGGGAAGTAGGGAGAGAGTATTGAGGGCCACAAGGAAACTTTGGGGATGATGGAGATCATCATTATCTTGATTGTGGGGATGGTTTTTGGGTGTAGACGTGTTAAAACTCACCAAATTGCACACTTCAAATATGTACAGCTTAGTGCACTGACCTCAACAAAGTTGTTACAAAGAAAGAATGGAACAGAACTGAAGCCCATGGTCGAAGATTTCATGGTGCGCTGTAAGCACTAGCTGCTTTCTAGGTGCTGGTATTTCCCTCCAGACCTCTTCTCAGCCTTTCAAGAATTTCATCACCTCTCTGTTGTTTCCTAAATAGCTGCAATGCTTTTTTTCTTTTTCCTCATCTCACAATATTTTCTTCTATTCTCCTGTTTCAAAACCCGCTACACTTTGGGGTCTCCCCTCTTTCTAGAACATGTTCACTGAAGAAAAACAACCCAACTTTTAAGCATCTTCCTTTCTTGCCTGACGCTATGAAACAGGTCACAGAAACATTTACTGCCTGTCCTTACAGAACAGTGATTGAGCTAGACAGTCCACGGCTACACTGCCCAGTACCTTAGCCACAGCCACACGTGGGTATTTAAACTTAATATAGGGAATTCCCTGGTGGTGCAGTGGTTGGGAACCCGCCTGCCAATGCAGGGGACACGGGTACAAGCCCTGGTCTGGGAAGATCCCACACACCGCGGAGCAGCGGAGCCCGTGTACCACAACTACTGAGCCTGCGCTCTAGAGCCCGGGAGCCACAACTACTGAGCCCATGCGCCACAACTACTGAAGCCCATGTGCCTAGAGCCCATGCTCCACAACACGAAAAGCCACCACAATGAGAAGCCCCCGCACCGCAACGAGGAGTAGCCCCTGCTTGCCACAACTAGAGAAAGCCCGCGCACAGCAACGAAGACCCAACCTAGCCAAAAATAAATAAATAAATAAATAAATAAATAAATAAATAAATAGTTTTAAAAAATGAACTTAAACTAATTTAAATGACATAAAAATAGAAACTCATCCTCAACTGCATGAGGCACATGTGAAGTGTCGGTGGCCCTGTGTGGACACACAGCAGAACAGAAATTTCCATCCTCACACAGAGCTGTGTTGGACAGATGGATGGCTGAAAACCACAGAAAGAGGCCTTGCCCTCCAGGAACCAACAGCTCGGTGCAGCACGTGGAAGCAGAGGAAGGCTGCCCTCCTTCCTCACCTGCACATGCACAGGCAGCTGGCATCTCTGTGGGACGTGTGTCAGAAAGAAAAGAACCAGCCTTGGGGGGCTTCCCTGGTGGCGCAGTGGTTGAGAATCTGCCTGCCAATGCAGGGGACACGGGTTCGAGCCCTGGTCTGGGAAGATCCCACATGCCGCGGAGCAACTGGGCCCGTGAGCCACAATTACTGAGCCTGCGCGTCTGGAGCCTGTGCTCCACAAGAAGAGAGGCCGCGACAGTGAGAGGCCCGCGCACCGCGATGAAGAGTGGCCCCCACTTGCCACAACTAGAGAAAGCCCTCGCACAGAAACAAAGACCCAACACAGCCATAAATAAAATAAAATAAATTAAAAAAAAAAAACTTAAAAAAAAAATGATTGTTTAAAAAAAAAACAAAAAACAAAAAACAACCAGCCTTGGGGATGGAAGAACCAGAAGGGCACTGCCCCTTGGCTAACCAGGAAAGAGCCCCCACGTGGGGACTCTGGGGTGACAGGGACTCACTCGAGCACCCGCATCTGCATGTCACGGTGCTAGACGCGAGGGAGTCAGGTGTGCGCAGCAGAAGCAAATGCAGAGGGGGCAGAAGGAAGTGGAAGGGCAGGGGACAGGGCACGCGGGGGGCGGGTGCTGGGGACCCCGGGAGAAGGCGGTCCCCTCCTGGGAGCGTCCCTTCCTCTTTCCCCATCCATACCCTTCGCTCTCCATCCCACGTTGCCATTTTCTCACCATCTGACAGTGTGGCAGGACCTCCCCATCCGAGCACCTGCCTCAGGGTAGCACGGACCCATCCCCAGCAGCAAGCCTGGCCCTCACGATGCTTAGTTGACTGAGTTAACGAACAAGAGAGAGTGGGAGATGGGACCTGCCTGCGGACCAGTTCATGCCACAGGAGAAGGGTTGGGAGGGGGAGAAAGTGCCTGGGGGACCAGTGTGACAGTGGTGACTCGAGCCAGGATGGTAGCAAAGGAGATAAAAAAGAAGCACAAAAAGTACAAAAAAAAAAAATCAGGCCAAAAGAATGGCCAGGACTTAGTGAGTCACTGGACATGGGAGGCTGTGAGGATGACCCCTGGGGCCCTGACTTTCAACAGAGCAAAAGCCTGGAACATCAGCCGTCTGGCAGCTGACCACCGAGCTCCTGGTCTCCACAGCTGCACTAACAGGTCATCCTCCCTCTCACAACAAGCGGGAACTTGGGAAAAGGGACCCTGCCCCCCACACGAGTGCCCCTCCCCAGCTGCCATCCTGCATCTGGTCATGAGGTCACACGAAAGCCAAACTGAGGGACATCCTGCAAGATAACTGGCCTGTGATATCACATCGTCAGGGTTGTAAAAAGCACAAAGTGAGAAGCCGATCGGGAACTGAGGACACCACAGGACTTGCAGGAGCCCTCAGGTCTTAGCGGAGCAGGAGGGAGGGAGGGAGATGGAGAGAGAAGAGTAATGTGGAAAAACGTTCACCTTGGGGAATCTGGGTGAGATTGTCCATAAATTATTTCTATATTTTTCCATAAATTATTCCAAAACAGAAACTTAAAAAAAAGACATTTAAAATTTAACTTAGAAATTCTAGTTTTGGGAGAACTAACTTGCCCCAGTCCCTGCCCCGCTGCCTAACGGCCACCACAGGGCCTTGAGGGTTCCAAGGGTTCCCGCTGGGCGAGGCTGGCAGGGTGGTGGGGCTTCTTCCACATGTTCTGTTCTCTCTGGCTGGAAAGCGCCCCTCTCTGCTCTCCTGTGCCTATTTGTTTTTTGAATTTATTTTATTCTTATTTATTTTTGGCTGCATTGGTTCTTTGTTGCTGAGCGCGGGCTTTCTCTGGTTGCGGCGAGTGGGGGCTACTCTTCAGTGCAGTGTGCTGGCTTCTCATGGTGGTGGCTTCTCTTGTTGCAGAGCAGGGGCTCTAGGTGCGCGGGCTTCAGTAATTGCGGCACGCGGGCTCAGTAGTTGTGGCTCGCGGGATTTAGAGCGCAGGCTCAGTAGTTGTGGCTCACGGGCTTAGTTGCTCCGCGGCATGTGGGATCTTCCCGGACCAGGGCTTGAACCCGTGTCCTCTGCATTGGCAGGTGGATTCTTAACCACTGCGCCACCAGGCAAGCCCTCTCCTGTGCCTATTTGTTCCCATTTTTTAGGGAGAGTCTGTTGTACTTCTGGTGACTCTGGTAAGAGAGCTATAATGGACCAGTATTTAGAGGCAACCAGGAAAGGCAGCTCCGGGCAACAAATCTTAATGGCTTCATCTAAAAAAAGTTAACAATTGAAAAAACTGTCCTGGGACTTCCCTGGTGGGCCAGTGGTTAGGACTCCACGCTTCCACCACAGTGGGCATGGGTTCGATTCCTGGTCAGGGAACTGGGATCCCACATGCTGAGTGTGGCATGGCCAAAAAAACCCAAAACAAAACAAAACAAAAACCTGTCTTTTAATATGACAACACGGCAGAAGAAGAAATTGCATACCTTGTCTAAGCTGGGGTGAATTTACTATTTGTAATATGGGACACAAGAAGAAAACCTTCTGATTCAATATATTAACTCACTTATAAAAAAATGCCAAGTGATCATCTCTGTAGAGTAGGATGATGGCTTCTGCCCCCTCCAGCTTCATCCTGTCCAAATATTCTTCTACAAAATGCATTACTTTTGTACAACTAGAAAAACACAGTTTTGGGTAAAACTTTCCAGTTGGATGCTTTCCTTACATAGCACCAGACACTGAGGTATCAGCAAATACCCACAGCCATGTCTCATGGACAGAACGTCCACTTGAGTTGCTTGTGATGAGTGGGGGATGTTACTAGCAGTTTCCTTAGGGCCAAGAAGACTTTAAGGTGAATGATGGCTACTAAACTCGCACCTTGTCTCTCAAACACTGTTTTTCCTCCTGTAAACCTAGTGCTTGATCACTGCGAGGAAGGCTCTTTGCTGCTCAGGACTGGAGTGAATGGAGCCCTCTGCTCCCTCCTCCCTGGGGGCCACGGTGGGCAGCACTGCCCAGGGGCGCCCACTCGCTCCCGGCCATCCTGGTCAAATGCCCATTTCCAACCTTCTTTTCTAATGGGAAAGAACTCAGTGGGTTTTCAAAACTTTGTATTGGATACCGTTTCAGCATTTTTAAGGTCTCTGTAGAGGTTTTAGAAGCCAGCACCATCCATTTAGCTCTGCAAGTCTGAGCGGGACTCACTGGTCTCGATGACAAGCGTAAAACCCGCACAGTCAGAGACTGAGATGCCCCACGCTTGCCACCCGAGGCTGCCCCATCAAGGTGCTCTTCCCTGGCTTGGCTAGATCTGCCTTGCTGCAATTCTCCAGGCAAACACCAGCCAATCACGGGACTTGGCACTTGAGATGAAAGAAACTTGCCACGTCTGGCAACCCACGCACTTTACAGAAGCGGCCAGTGGGGCCAGAGAGGGGGAGACTGGTCACAGGGCGTGCAGCTCCCAGAGGCGAGGCTGACACTCAAGCATCTGCAAACTCTGGGGCCTGGCCCCCCTCCCTGGACCCCACCACCTCTAGCTACCGTCACTCCCATCGAGAGAGTCACCCTGGGACCAGAACAGACTCGCAATCTCTCACTGTGGTTATTACAGGCAAGAAGTAGCGGGCAGAGGTGTTTGCTCTGCTCAAGGCTCTTTCTTTTTAAATCTGCAGATTCTGTGTGCTCAGAAGGCTGCAGGCGGCTCAGGTTACTCAGCTCTGACTAAGCCTTCTTGAGCAGAGTGGCCGGGGAGGCAGAAGCTACTCTGCATCACGCACACGCCTGCAGCCCATGCTGTTCAGCCTCCCGTGTTATCAGACACACATCTAGGATCTCAGGCCCTGCGTGGAAAAAGAAGCCAGGCCACAGTGTACACTGGTCTTTTCCACAAAACTGAAAATGAATGTCTACTGGATTTAGTAAATGAGCTAGAATGCCAAAATGGTTAACAGATTTTGGCCCTTTTCTTGGTTGTAACATCACATGAGGTCTCTCCAAGGGCATACTATTAGCATCAAATCACAGCCTCGATGCCGGCCAGCCAAGCGTTTTGTTCACTCTGTGGCTCTCTGCTCAGCATCTCTTAATAGCTGGGGCAAGGATGGGTCTCGGCCTCCAGGGCACTCTCCTCCATACCACATGCGCACCCCCAGCTCTTAGTCCAGGGGTGTAAGTGGGAGGCCAGAACCACACTCGCTTGCGGCTGCACTTGAACCATGCAGAGCAGAGCAGGGGCTTCATCCACGCAGAGCAAATTTTTAAGGTAGATGGTTATGATTCTTAGCCTTAAGGTTGTCCATCTTTCTCCTTTTAGTTCCTTCTCGTCCACTATATTGACCACATAGGTACATGATGAAAGCAAACAAACCTACTCAGAACCTCAGTTAGGCATCAAATGGCCGCTGAGAGCAGTCAGAGAAGTGGGAGGTGCTGCCCAGCATGAGGGAGGCAGCCACTGCCCCACGGCCAGTGAGGGGAGCCCCAGAGCTCCAGTCTTCTGGGGGTATGCTCTCTGACCTCCTCTGGCAGCATGACATGGAACGAAGAGCCCACTCCAGGGGTCAGGGTAGACTGCGTCTTGGCCTGGTTCTTCTAGGGCATGTGACCTTGGTCCACCCCCACTCCTTCTTGGGACCAGTTCTTTCCCTAGTAAATGCCTATGGCCACTCTGAACTCTAAAATCCTACGAGCTCTTGCATCTCCCTTAAGTTGAGAGCCCTAAATTAGTTTTGGTGGAGCCTGGCACCCCAATCAATAGGCAACAGCCTCTTGACAGATGAATGAAAAAACCCAAGATCAACATAAACCACTGTAAGTAGGAACGATACAAGGCACTCTTAATTTTTATAAACACACTTTAAACCAAACTAGGAGGACATAAACTGCCCTGGCTTAAGAAAAAGCCAAAATACTGAAACAATCTTCCATTTCAATACTAAAATCAAGAATGTGTTAACCCAAATTAGTTAAAAAGGAATTTAGCTCATTTAATAAGAAACTTCCCATTCATAAACCAAAAACCCATCACCTAATGCCTGGAACAACAGAATGTCAGGGCTTAGAGATCATCTAGGGCAACTGACTCATATGACTGAAGGAAAATCAAAATCCAGAAGGGGGCAGGCGACATAGACAAGGTCACAAAGGCAAGGCAGGAATGAGAACCCAGGTCCCCTGAATCCACCTGGGTCTGACAACAGGGCTAAATATTTCATAGTGAATGAATGAAGGTAAGTGGTATTCCCTGCAATGCATGGTTCTTCTAACTGGTTCACAAATAAGTGATTTCCAGGTTATGGAGGTATCCTAGAATACGATCAAATACTTCAAAATTCTACTTTTAACTCCTCAGAAGCCACAGTGGAATTTCTCAGCATTTTCCACATAAGCTAACAATATTCCCAACGGAGGGAACCACAGGGCAAAGAAATCACCTCCGGAAACCTGGAGTCTTTCACCTGGTGCCAGAGGAGCAGCCTAACGGCGGCTTTGGTAATGTGTTTACCTCAATCACCAAATTCACCCATGTCACAGACCGTCAAAACATTGGATTATGGATAAGGCGAAGATCTGACAACACCTCTTCTGGCTGCAGAACCATAAGAAGATCAGAAATCCCCTTTCTGGAAGGGTTTAAAATTAAAATTAAAATTGCAGCAACCAGAAGTTGTGACTGGGGTCTAGGACACGTTTGCGGAAAAACACACACAAAAGCAAAAAGAACTGGCGTCTGCAATGAGAAGTGGGTATGGAGGGGAGACGGAGGCCTGAGACAGTTTAGGATGCAAGGTCCCTCGGTGACGCCAGGTGGTTCAGGTCTAGGGTTCCTGGCTGGAGCAGCAGGCCAGGAGGATGGGGGAGCCAGGCATCAGCCCCTGGGCCGGGTTCGGCGTCGGGGGCGTTGGTGGGATGGGCGGGGCGACACCTGGGGCCCGGGCAGGGCGGGGGCTAAGGGCGGGGGCTAAGGGCGGGGCAGGACTGGGGTCCCTGGGAGGGGCCCCGGCGCCGCCCGGCCCACGCACCTCCTCGGCCTGCTTGCGCAGCGCCTTCTCCCGCTCGTACTGGGTGAGCAGCTGCTCGTTGTCCTCGCGCAGCAGCTCCAGCTCCACCTCGTGCTCCTGGTTCTCGCTGAGCACCGAGTCCAGATTCTCGAGCACGTTGACCACGAGTGGCATCAGCTCCTTGACCACCTCCTCGTCGTAGCAGTGGATGAGGCGCTCGAACTCGCGGTAGATGGAGCCCGCCAGGCCCGACACCCGCTCCGACATCACCGAGCCAGAGCAGTAGTCGTCCTGGTACACGACCACGCCGCCGCCCTCGTCCATCTGGATCTCCATCATCGCGGCCACCGCCGCCGCCAGCGCGGCCTGCTGTCCGCCGGCGCGCCCGCCCGCTCTGGCTGCCCGTAGTCCGCAGGCCGCGGCCCGTCGCCTGCGCCGCAGCCGCTGTCGCCTCAGCCACCGCCAGCTGATACTGATGCTGATGCTGCGCCCGTCGCTCAGCGGCCGGAAGTCCCGCCGCCCGGAAGTCCCGCCCCCAGACGACGGGGGCGGTGCCCGCCCATCCAGCCGGAGCCCCGCGGCGCCGCACCGCTAGGAGTCGCAGGGGCCCTAACGTAGGAGGAAGCCAGTCCCCGGGCCAGAAGCTCGGCCGAGGGGGGCTGGGAGCGCTTCCGGTCAGGTTCGTCAGAGCAGCTGTCTGCCAGCTCCCACGACGCAGGCGTGGACTTTTATAAAGTGACAGCGTATGTCCTAAGTATATACAAATGACTTTGTGCGGTTTAGACTTAAGCGAGCGTCCGTGTGCCCACCCTTCCCTCCAAAGAAATGGCCGTTATCTTTGTGCGCCCCTCCCTCCCTTCCGGAGTTGACCGCGACGCTGACCTGGTTAACTGTGACTTGCCTTTGTAGCTTCACTGCACAGCAGTATGTACTGCTACACACTAGGTACTCAGAGCTCCCTTCAGAGCGGCTGTGCCTTCCATGGTCCCTCCTGGGATTCCAATTAAATGCAAGTTGCCCGTCTCATCCTAAAATCCAGTAACAGACTCTCACTTGGTCCACTTCTGTGTCCTGATGTTGTGTAACTTCTTCAAATTTCCCAGTTTCACTTCAGCTACGTGTAGTCTAACATCTACGCTGAGTTTTTTATTTCAATTTTTTTTTTTGGCCTCTCCCCGCGGCATGTGGGATCTTAGTTCCCTGACCAGGGATGGAACCCGCGCCCCCTGCAGTGGAAGCGCAGAGTCCTAACCACCGGACCGCTAGGGAAGTCTCTCAACAGTTATATTTTTCATTTCCATTTGTTCTGTTTGACTTTCTTATATTCTACCAGTTTTGATAGGCCCTTATTTCTTCCACTTTTAGCCAGTTGATTTGCATTTTCTTTCTCTGGTATCTGAGGACACCATGAATCCTGATCATAAAACCAAGAGTGACAGCTTAGTGTTAACAGAAATGCTCTTACCCCTGCCTTTCACCTGATGCGATGCTTCAAGGGGAGTTCATCCTAACCCGATTGCACCAGTGAACGTTCCTGCAGGTGATGCCCTAAATACTGTTGCACAACTTTCTCCTTGCAACCTACTGTGCTGTATGGATGCTCACCCACCCCACTAAGAAACGATCTGAGGTTTCAGTCTCACATTCAGACTGCCTGGGTTTTGATCCTAGCTAACTGTAAAACTGAGCCTAAAACAATTACCAACCTACTAGGAGTGTTATGAAGATCATAAAAGGGGCTTAGTACAATCTCTAGCAAATAGTAAGCATGCAATAGACTTGTTTTATATTCTCAAAATAAGCCAGGACAAACAGATGAAATGTATAATTTCTTCTGGTAAGCAAGTTACAGAGAAAGCTGGTGAATGTTTTGGGGAATGTTTCTGACTTCTGCTCTAAGCCTTTCCAAGAAATATGGCCCCTTTTCAATTCCTGAAATAGCAAATACAGTAGGGCAGCCACCACTACCACAGTCAGAGGCCAACTGACTTGTCATCAACTTTATTAGTTTTTACCACTAACATGTTTGGGCAGATTTGTTACTTGAAACTGGTTAAAGAAAAAGGAGTTTTAACAAAATGATATGCTGGATAATTCTTGATGCTTACTGAAGAACACTAGTACACTCTTGAGAGCTCAAGCTAACTGAATTAGAACTTGCTTCCTTTACAATTTGTAAAGATAATTCGCTATTCAACTTTTTCTTTCTCATTACAAGACCCTAAAATGTAAGTTGGGCACACAGGTTTCAAAAGTTCTATCAATACTTTAATTTCGAAGTATCCACCCCTAATGCCTGCTAAAAACTCACCTAGGTCCCTGTAATGTCCCTCTCATTTCTTTCTAAGTTCAAGTTTAGATAGCACTTCGTAGTCACACACAGAACAGGAATATTTCATTCATGAGCTCGAAGAACGCTAAGGATTAAGAATATAACGAGTTCAGAAGAAATGAACGGGATAATATAGGAGAAGGTGTAGACATCCTTGCAGGGTTCAACTCACAAAGGTGTTAGAACAAGTTATGCTCTGTCCAAAGAGCCATGTATTTCTGGACAAGGCACAGGACTGAAGAGGGAACCCTTAGATGTCTTCCACTTCTTCACCATAATGTAGGGGAGCCCACCTTGCTCCTCTGACTCAGCCACTGCCTGACCTCTGGAGACAAACAAGCTGTGACACTCCAAAACCTCAGTGCTTGCCTGCAGCTGGAGCAGCTGTTACAAATAGGTGATGTACTGGTGCCAGTGCCTAGCCCAGTTCTGGGAACATGCTCTCAGATGAACAAGTGAAGACAGTGTCAGGTCACCCACGCTGGGTTTCTTTCTGAAGTGCTGTCCAGTTAGTTGGCCCTGATGCAGCAGTCTTCTAGAAGGAAGCCTCCTCTAGTGGAGCTCTCCAGGCAGGCAGTCTGAGAAGCTCCATCACCCTCAGTCCACTTAATACACATAAAGATATTAAGTTTGCTTGTAGGACACATGAAAATAGCTAATATATAAGAAAGAAGAAAAATCTATGCTTTCTCTACAGGACCTGAATCTACAGGCAGATTCTAATAGCTCAGCACGTCATCTACTCACTGTCAGGCTTTCATGGAAGTTTCAAAGTCAACGCAGAGGCAAATTCTTCAGGAAAACAAGTGGTGTTAAGCGAAAAAAGAATTATTACCTTCAATTTACGGAAACTAAAAGAACGCTGCCACATTCCTGTCCATTCTATTCAAAGCAAAGTCTTTGGTTTTCAAATGAAAAAACCTTAAATCCATAAACTTTGAGAAGATTAATTTTGGCATCTTCTGGTTTAAAAAAAAAAAAAAGGCAAACCCCTTCAACCAATGAAAAGCTGTAAGGGAAGGAGCAGAGTTCAGGCACTCTGGAGAATGGACGTGGAGGAAACACGTGAACATGTCCACCCACCCAACCGCACGCACACACACTGTGCACACAACCAATAGGCAAAGACTCTGAGTACGTGACTGCTAAGTTTAATTCAACGGCTACACCCACTCCTGCCCTGTAAAAATAACAGAATGCTCCTCTCAAAGTTACATCGAGATGTGAGCACAGGTTTGTTGTTTTTGATACAGTTTTACAAAAAGTTGGCACCAAATGCACATAAAGTTTTAAGGCTTAATAAAAATACAGATGAGTAATTTCTCAATGCAGCTTGGAGGTTGAGAAAAGGATGCTAAGAGTTAATGAAGCTTCCAAATACAGGCAGTCCCCAATGTACAGAGCATTTTCCAAATGCAAATGGCCTCCCCCATCAGGTTCGAAGGAGCAAAAACTTTTCTGCTGCTCCTCCCAGTGACCAGACTGCCCAGGGCTCTCTAAACCCATGCCCACGGCCCCGAGGAGGGAAAGGAAGAGGGAAGATGGGAACAAAAGTAAGGTGATGTAGTCACTGCTGCCCAGAGGCTCTGCTCTTGTTGTTTTCCTCCTTCCCCCAGGCCTCTAACCCCAGCTCTGCTCTGGAAGTCCCTGCCAGGGGACAGATCTAGAAAGCTCTTCCCCTCATGTAACTGACGGTGAGACTGAAGCCCCGAGGGCCAGCAGCACGTCAGGGTCTTCTTGGCAATCCAATTTGGAATTCACAAATCATTTTCTTGTATATTAAAAAAAAAAAAGTTATAAATAGCAGTTCATTTCTACCTTTGGAACATCTTATTGTAAGTTAAACAAGTTAGTGTGTTTGAGCTTAAAAGCTAACCACCATTTATGACATTTTTTACTGTGGAAAAAAATGAATTCCAGACAACTTTCCTATAAATGACCATTTGAAGGATGGAGGAGATAGGAAGCACTTGAGAGTCACATGGAACCAGTGTTTCTCGGCTCCAAAGTCAGCAGGGGGACAGAAAAGCAAAGTGTCTTTGCTTGGCAAAGCACCGTGTGAACCCTCCCCCAGCGCCGGTGGAGGATGTGGAGCTTGGCAGGGAGCTCCTGCAGTCACCGGAGCGTCCAGGCCACTAGGAGTGTGACTACATTTTAAAGATGAAGACATTTTCAGCACCTGCATTAGCTTTGTAGGCACTCATACCAGTAGCTCCAACCCAAACTGTTGGTCCCACGTGACTGCAGTACAGGAACCGACACCGTAGCCCTTTAGAGGCTCAATTGGAGAAACTTTCACCTGACAGATTACAGCAGCACGATTCTTGCCAGCCCATTATCTTTGCTGGCAAATACCATGGAATGGGCCAGTTGAGACTTTACTGCCAAACTATTTAATCTCTTGGCCTAAGGTCTCTAAGACTCGTCTGGAAATTGTGAATATGACCCAGAGGTTCTGCAAACCTTTATAAAGGGTGGCCTAAGAACACTTTCCTTCCTCTTTGGTGTACCTGAGCAACAGACTTTTTTCTAGAAAGGTGTCAGACACAGACCAGAGTCAACAGTTACTGATGTAAAGCTGGTACTTGAGAACAGGTCTTGAGCTATTATGACAGAATCCAAACCTAAGAACCCAAGGTTCTCAAGCATCTCTCCTTCCCACTGTCAGCAGGAATATAAAGGAAGACACATGAAGGAGTTAAACAATCCCATTACCTGGATAGATCTGGGTAGTTTTAAAGTCCTATAGAAGTTAGTGGCCTTGTAGATAGGAAGTGTTGCTGGTGAAGGGAACTGTCCACATCATTGGTGAGGAGCAAAGGCCTAGACTTAAGGCTGATGAGGAAAAAAGGAACAATTCACAAGCAAAACTGCCTGTAAAGAGCCCAAAACCAGTCTCTCGTGGATGAAAGGGAGAGATTTCTACGTAAGATCTGGCCAAGGATTGAGAGGGCAGAAGCGGGGCACCTTGGGAGATCAGGGTACAAAATCTTTCCATAAAGCATAAGACTGAGAAAAACATTTTGGTTTTTTGTTTACAGCTGCTGAGGAAAAGCAATGAAGATGTTTCAAGAAAATCTGTGGAACTGAAGTGAAAAACACTGGGGCCGAAGTCCCAGAAACAGAGACCGTGTCCATGAAGGGTAAACGGCGTCAGGATCTGAGGGGTCTATCCAGATACCCACCCTCCCCACCCCGCTAGGGTTTCAGTGTGTCTTGCTCTTCTATCCCACAGTAACGGACACGTGGTTTTTGGATTTCTCTCAAAGGCTTTAAACTCTGCTACTGTGTTAGTGACTCCTAGATACCCAATTAGCCAACACACCAAGGACGTGAAGACCCCACGCCTCAGGTGCACCTGCCTGGCACCACCTCCCTGCCCACCCACCCGAGAGCTCCTCTCACACCAGGGATCACGTTTCCTCCCTTGGTTTCCGGGAGGCGAGGTCTCCGGCTTCTCGGGATGGCAGTGGAGCCAGAGCAGCAGCTTCAGGTGTCCACCCAACAGACCCTCTCCCCACCCCGCTCCTTCAGGCTAAAGAAACTATAATTTTGAAATCCTATCTCTCGAGTTTCTTGTCTGGCTATGGGGGACGCAGCAGCGTCTTAGTAGAAGGAGATGCTGGACTTGCCTCCAGGCGGGTTCAGGACTTTGTTGTGGGAGCGAGGCCTCGGGCCCAGCCTGGGCTCGTGGCTGTCAATGGTGGGCGCAGGCTCCTGGGCGCGGGCTGCTTCTCTCGGGCCACCTGGCTCACCCGGTTCTTGTCTGGCGGAGGCGCTGGCTGCGGCTGCGGGACAAAGTCAGCACAGCGTCCTGTTAGAGGCTGCCTGCCACCCAACGGGCAAGGGCACGCCGTCCGGGGAAATGCAAAAGAAGCAGAGCAGGTTCTGCCTGCCCCAGGGCTGGGCTGAAGCCGGGCCGGTACTGAAACACACTTGGAGAAATCCTTGAGGGATCATCTCCACACTGCTTGCTGGACTCCACTCCCCTCCATCCCACCTCAAGTATGAAAAGGAAACGTCCTCAAAGTGAGCTCGTCTTAAGTGGGGGGCCCAGCAAGGCAAGGCAAGGTTACTCTGGACTTTCTGAATGAACGAATTCCCATCTCTTCCTAATCGACAAAGGGAAATGGTGACCCGAAGGCAGAAATCAGTGCCTGCAGTCAGCTCAGAGGACCATGGGGGACTGACTGGGCCTGACACCCAGCCCCACGAGCGGGGCAGCTCACTGCGGAGCGACCCATCGGGGGGAGCCCTGACCCCACCACAGCCCCGCACTGCTCCTCCTCACCGCCCCCTGTCTTCCTCCCCTACCCTCCTTCATGCCCTTCTCTTCTGCCAGGTCTGCCAGCACTGCCCTTGGTCACAAGTTCATTGAAGGCTTTGGACCCTTGCCCTTCAATACATGAGATGAGCTTCTAGAAGAGGACGCCTTGGCCTTAGGCCCAGGCTGACCAGCACTGACAGGAGGTGCAGAAAAACCAGCAGGAACGCTGTCACCAGAAGTAACTGAGCCCATTTCCCCTGCCTCCTTCCAACACAAAACCCTCCTGCAATCACCACAACTCTGCTGTCTTCATCGGCAGGCTGGGGGGGGCACAGGGTTTTCCCTCCCCACCCACCAGCGGCCTCTGCAAAGCGTGAGCCCCGGCGAAGGGACAGAAAACAAGCTCACCTCTAAGGTCCAGTGTGTCCTCTCCCTCACACAGGAACACGTGGTCCTGTAACGAGGCAAACCCAGGTCAATCCGCCACTCGGACACCTCCTACCTCGCGCAGGCAGACGACGGGAAAGGCGTGGATGACCTGGGTCTATTTTTACCTCTAAAAAGTTTTTATTTGAACAATTTTAACCATAAACAAAGCAGAGAGAAGAGCCCCGTGAGCCCCCAGGTAACCTGCTCTACAGCAAGTGACATCAGCTTGCTCGCCTCCATTCTGGTCTCAGCCACACATGCCTCCCAACTTCCAGCCCTCCACCCCTTCGTGGGATTATGTGAAAGCAAATCCCATATTTCATTTATCCATAAATATTTCAAGATGTGGCTCTTTCAAATGTCCTAAAAAACTCTCTCGCAACTGCAAAAACTAATGACTCCTTAAATGTCTAACACGTAGTCAAGTTTAAACTCAGCACATGTTCTCACAGCCCATCCGTGTTACACTGTGTCAGAACTTAATTCCTCTTTAGGGCTGAATAATATAACATCACATGTGTACAGCACAGCACATTCTGTTCACCCATTCATCTGCCGGTGGACACTTGGGTTGTTTCCAATCTTTTATTATTGTGAATAATGCTATTAAAATTAAGTGTACAAGTATCTGTTTGAGTTGTTGTTTGCACAATTGGGGGTATATATCTAAGAGTATAACTGCTGGATCATACGATAAATTCTATGTTTAACTTTTTCAGAAACTGCCAAACTGTTTTCCACAGCGACTGCACCATTATACATTCCCAAGAGCAGTGTATGAGGGTTCCAATTTCTCCACACCCTCACCATTTCTTATTTTCCATTTTTTTTGATAATAGCCATCCTAGTGGGTGTTAAGTAGTATCTCACTGTGATTTTGATTTGCATTTCCCCACTAAGGATGTTCAGCATCTTTTCATATGCTGATTGACCATTTGTGTATCTTCTTTGGAGAAATGTCTATTCAAATGCTTTGCCCCCTTTTATTCTGGTTCTGAAATTTTTATTTTTAAAAAATTTATTTTATTCAAGTATAGTTGATTTACCATGTTGTGTTAATTTCTGCTGTACAGCACAGTGATTCAGTTATACATATATATATACATTCTTTTTCATATTCTTTTCCATTATGGTTTATCACAGGATATTGAATATAGTTCCCTGTGCTATACAGTAGGAGGATCTTGTTTATCCATTCTATATGTTAATAGTTTGCATCTGCTAACCCCAAACTCCCACGCCATCCCTCCCCCTTGCCTCTGCCCATTTCTGAATGTGGTTGTCTTTTTGTTGCTGAATTTAAGGGTTCTTTACATACTCTGGCTAGATAGCAAACCTTTGTCAGATATGTGATGTGCAAATACTTTCTCCCATTCTGTGCGCTGTCTCTTCATTCTCTTGATAGTATCTTTTGATGCACAAAAGTTTTTAATTTTAATGAAGTTCAACTTATTTATTTAAATTTTGTTGCCTGTTTTTGGTGTCACATTTAAGAAACCACTGCCGAATCCAAGAATAAGATCTGTCCCTATGTTTTGAGTTCATTTTTGTACATGGTGTAAGGTAAGTGTCCACCTTCATTCTTCTCATGTGCACATTCCATTTCCCAGCACCATTTGTTGGAGACTGCTCTCCCCTCACGAATGATCTTGGCATTCTTGTGGAAATATCAATGAACCACAGATGTGAAGAGTTATTTCTCAGCTCTCAATTCTATTCCGTTGGTCTACATGCCAGCACCATGCTGTTTTGATTCATGTAGTTTTGTAGTAAGCTTTGAAATTGGGAAGTGTGACCCTCCGATTTTGTTCTTCATTTTCAAGATTGTTTGGCCATTCAAGGTCCCTTGAGATTCCATATGAATTTTAGGATAGGTCTTTCCATTTTTTCAAAAAACAAACAAAGCACCACAAACAAAAACAAACCAAAAAACCAAACCACACCACTGTTGGAACTTTGATAGGGATTGCAATCCTCAGTGTTTTTAAAAATTACTAAAATCTCCCCCTATTGACTCCATGTAGTTTCCTATATCTTGTATTACTCTGACTAAATCCCTGTAGTGTTGATTAATATGAGGATTGGTCTGACTCAGGCTTGGTTGTTTTGATATGAATTCAAAGGTGGTCCATGATGAACTTCTATCACGAGGCCTATAATTTTTGGAGGTGTCGTTTTGTGATGTTAGCAGCCACTGATGATTACCACCCAGATCTACAGTTTCATTACAAGTTTGCAAAATGGTGATATTTGAATTCTGTTATTCCTTCTTCATTTATGGGCTGGAATACGTTTATGAAAGGAAACTTTCCCTCAATAGCTGTCATCCTGAGGTACTGTTCATGCAAGAAACACTGGCTAAGTGCTTGATTCTATCTGTCAGCAGTCTTCCAGATGGTCCTCTGACATTCTCCAAAGGTGACAAATTAGATTTTAAAAATATTATCAGGAACCCATAAATTCTAAGTATTTGGTGAATTTTAATCCGATGCAGTTACTGTACTTATTGATTGATGACCACTAAAAATAGAGGAATGTTTATGAGAGGTGAACTCCCCTGTTTTATGTTCAGTATTATAAATATCCTCAGCATCCATCTGTGATGTGCAGAGAAGGGCAGTGGCCTACCTGCAGTGGGCTGCCCCCACCACCAGCGACCCCCAAGGCTCAAGTCATCACGAGGCTGGAATACATTCCTCCGATGACTCAGGAGAGCTCTGAAACTTGGTGACTAATGACTGCAGCCAGGAAAAGCAATGTCACCCATCTTGTCTCTTCCTAATAACATGTCACACCTGCCTCAGAGCCTTTTTAAGAGTACCTGGCTCAAGTTTTGCTTTTCTTACTCTCATGTCTGCTATCTGTATGCAGTCCATACCTTGGGTTTGTTTGGGTGTGCCATGGGTGAAGTAGCAGCGACTGGGGAGCCAAAAATGTCACTGGTCTTCCCACCAGGGGGGTTCAGACGCTGTCGAGTCTGCACAGGCGTGGATTCGTCAAATATACCACTTCCTTTCCCCCCTGCAGAAAAAATCAGGATGGTTAGCAACCCGGAACATCCACCCCACCCACCCTCCACACTCATGACTTCAGAGACCTCCTCTCACCGCAGTGCCAGTCCTGAATTCAGGCCAACAAGGGTGGGGTGATCAGGTTGATGAGCATCCCTAAAGACCCATGTCAAACCCAGCCCCTTTCCCGGGGGCCAGCTGGGGCCTTCCTCACGAGAACTGAGCTGTACCGGGCTTGCTGCTAGAAGCGAGACGGTAAGATGGCATAAAACAGCATTTTCCCCTCTAGAATTCCCTTAACCCTGAATTTTTCATGTTTTCCTGCTGAAGAATCTTCTACGTTAAAGCCATGAAAAGTTCTTTCATAGATTAAAAGCAAACACCCGCTAAATTTTGAGGTCAGACAGACAGAACTGAATTCATAACATGCCCTATTCAAGGCAAACCTGTAATCTGGAAAACAACATTTACTGAGAATGACTACTCTCCTCACCTCAATCTGTCTGGAACTTCCAGTGACAACTAGATATGTCACTGAATTACAGACATTTAACATCTTTGCTGCCAAGCAGAAATGATGTGATGAGCTACAATGAAAATATGCATCTCAGATGTAAGTTCTTATAAGCTGATGGCTAAGGCATGAACGTGAGAAGTAAATACCGATGTTAAACAGGAAGATGCGAGCACACGCCGCCAGCCCGTCCCTCTCTGCACTCAGCAAACACCAGCGCCTCCCTTCCACCAAGCGCCCACTAAGATTTATAATCTTACAGGAGAAAGAAGGTGCATCCACAAATGGCTATGAGACCACACACAAGTTGCTCGGCCCCTCTGCGCCCCACATTCCTCACCCTTCGAACGGCGGTGGTACAAGGCCCTTCCTCACGGCGCTGTGAGGGAATTCACTGACTCACTGTCGCTTGTGTGTCAAATGCTTACGACAACATTGGGGACATAAATGCTCAGTCAGCATTTGCTAAAGAAGCTTCCCTCAGACACTGTTCAGTGAAAAAGGTGCAAAACGATCTAGACAGCACACAGCGTCTCACTATAAAAGGACCTGTATGTGAATAAAGGGCACTGGTTACTCCACTTCCCTCCCTGCAAAGTGCTCCCCTCTGGGGGCCATGTGTCTGCTCAGGAAATGGGGTGGCTGTGGTGCAGGGGCTTAGGACTGCTAAACATATTCATTTTTATAGTTGTGATCTTTATTGACTGTCTCCAAGAAATTCAATTTTAAACAGTCACTTCCAGGCTGTAATAACCCATACTGTTAGAACAGGGGACGGTGCACCATGAGAGGAGCACGGAGCTCCGAGGAGGAGGAGGAGGCTCCACTGGGGGCTTGTCCCCTCGCAAGCCCTCAGACTCGACCAGCCTTCCGGGATGCCGGTTGGTCGTCTGGGGGACACAAAGCACAGCTCCACAAGGATGGGAACCTGGCCCTTGAAGCTTTTCTGGGCCAGGAGAAGCTTAGAGAATGGGTGGGACTGACCGCAGGAAGATGCACACATTCGTGTCGTTTGAGGCCGATCACAAGCCTTCCAGCCCCAGCCACGGCCTCCCAGGGACCCGCAGCCCTCAGGCGGGGGCAGGAGGCACAGCATGGGGTCAGGGCCCAGTGCCAGGCAGGATCCTGCTCAGCCACTGACCAACTGTGTGACAGCACCTGGCTGGGGTCGTTGGTGAGAAAAGTGAGTCGACACACGTGGAGTGGGCAGAGCAGAGCGTGGAGAGGAAGCTCCCAGTCATGCTGCTGGGCTGCTGTTACGAACAGGGTGTCGTCAGCAGAAATGTTTGGACTACAAAGTGGAGAAAAGCTGCTGCCCGAGGTCACCCCTCGCTGCTTGTTACCATGCTGTTGCTGGTCATGCTTAAGTAAATTCTTTGTAAGATAGCGTTCAGCTTATTTTAAAATGCAAGATAAAAATAAAAGTAACTCAATTTCAAGTTTTTGGCTAAAGGCACTGCTCATTTAAAAACATTTTAAGAACTGTGAAACATGACACAGACAAGTATCTAAAATATAAATAAAGCAAACACCCAAGTAACGATCACAGATGATCACGCGTCTTACAGAATTCTATCAACTCCCAAAAACCTGTGTGGTTTTGTGTCCGAATTTTCTGGAAACTACAAACTTCTTCTAGTTTTACCATGTATATGTCCAACCCTAAACAACACAGTTCTGTTCTTGAATTTTATGAAAAGTAAAATAATAGACACACTGCCCGTCTATTATTCAACATTTTATCTGAAAGATGAATTCGGCTATGAAGGTGGAAAAAATGCTCAATTCACTCATAATTGAAGAAAAATAAATTCAAGATATACTTTTTAAAGAACCAAATCACAAGGCATAGTGCCTTGCGTGGGGAGCAAGTGCTACAGACGTCCTGGAGCACACGTCTGAAGACCAGTGGAAGCACCAGCATTTTATTTATTTATTTTTATTATGATTATTTATTTTTGGCTGTGTTGGGTCTTCGTTGCTGCATGCGGGCTTTCTCTAGCTGTGGTGAGCGGGGGCTACTCTTCGTTGCGGTACGCAGGCTTCTTCTCATTGCGGTGGCTTCTCTTGTTGTAGAGCACGGGCTCTAGGTGTGCAGGCTTTAGTAGTTGTGGCACGAGGGCTCAGTAGTTGTGGCTCGTGGGCTCCAGAGCGCAGGCTCAGTAGTTGTGGCACATGGGCTTAGTTGCTCTGCGGCATGTGGGATCTTCCAGGGCCAGGGATCAAATCTGTGTCCCCTGCATTGGCAGGCAGATTCTTAACCACTGCGCCACCAGGGAAGCCCTAGAACCATCATTTTAAACTGACCCAGCAATTCCATCTCAGGAAATTTACCCCAATTGGTATATTCAGGAGGTAAGTTGGGAGCATGGGCTTCAGAGTCAGGAAAACCTGCATCCAAAGGCTAGTTCTGCCACCAGTGAGCTGTGGACTCAGGCAGGCCAGTGAACCCCGAGCCTCAGCTTCCTCCTCTGTAAAGGGGGTAATGCCACCTATCCCCCAAGCTGTGGAGACGACCGACACACAGCACAGCCCCTGACAAACACCAAATGACCCACCCGTATCAATCACCACTGTCAGGAGGAGGTCTAAACCAGAAGAGTAGATGAAACACGGCACCTGACCAGCCTGGGTTAACTTCCAGTGACGGCCGGTGGCAAGTCCCTTGCTCCGAACGTGCTCCATTAGGCCCTCCCCGGAGTCTGCGGGGTCGAGTCTGCGGGGTCGAGTCTGCGGGGCTGGACACACCAGCAGGTTCCCTTCTGGGCTGCCCTTGAAATTCATCACAGATAATTTTCTTCCTTCTTTCCTTTCTTTCCTCCTTCCTCTTTTTTTTTTTTTTTTAATGTAATTCATTCATCAGTTAGAAAGAGCTCTTGGGTGACAGGAGGAGGCAGAGCGGGGACTCCGGCATTTGTTAAATGCTCAACTATCATCACAGAGCACTTGGCAGGACAGAAAACAAACCCCAAACAACAGGACCGTGAGAAGCAGACATTTTGGCACAGGGCTTCCCGTCGCTGTCACGACACCTTGCAACTGTGCACAACGCAGGGGTTTTCTATCTCTCCAGTCAGGAGGGGCCCAGGCTGCCCACAGGGCACGAGATGGGCAGGGGAGCATGAGATTCTGAGGGTCTGGCAAAGCAGCGCTGCCCCACGCTGCCACACTGTCTAGAGAACCCGAAGCCCCAGAGACAGCTGCAGCCGCGCATGGTGCCGAGCCAGAGCCACGGCCGCTGGCGCGCCCACCTCCAGTGCCTCCAGTCTGAGTCTACCTGCCGCATCACATCGTTGGTACAAAGGATGAGCAGGGCCGAGCACTCCTGGCCCTGCACCCCCACAAACTGGGTAGGGGAGAATGTTATTCAGCAAGAACCACCTGCTTCTCTGCTATAACTAAATCCAAAGATACCACTAACCTCCACCCCTCCTTACCCCCCACCCCAAACCACTGAAAACAACCAAACAACCAAAAAACTAGCTTTTGAATCTATTGCTTTTGTTCCTCTAGGTTTGTCAAGCAATATTTGTACCCAGAATTGGGGTGGGGTAGGGAGTAGTTCCAGCTCTGGTTCTGCTTGATTTCGTTATTTGTCTGAAATTCTGACTCCCGTGTTGGGTCTCTCAGATCTTTAAGGATGGAACAAACCTTGTCTTCCCCTCGTAGATACAGACAGGGGAAAGCTCCTCAGGTAACTATCACTGTGCAGTTGTTCAGCTGGACTGTCCATCAGCCAAGAGAAACACTCTTCTGAGATTCCCTCCCACTGGAGCCACTAGAAGGTGGGTAAGTAGTGAGGAGCCACACAGATGTGTGCCAGGCTGAGCCACCCTTTTTAGTTTCAATCCCACTAACAATCTGATTAAAACTATTCTAAATGCACAATTTGCACGCAATTTCAAGAATCTCAAGGAGTCAACGGGACAATTTGGGGAGTTTCTGTGGTGGGAACCAGAACCCCACCATCTGCCTTTGTACCCTCAGTGCCTGTACGCAGCCAGTAGCTGGTGACAGACAGATGAGGGGGAGTCCCAGAATGACCGAGCCACCTTCAGGACACAAAGCACAAGTCAGGATAAAACTTTCCTTCTACTCTAGGACTCTGATGGCAGGGGATAACCTGCACCAGAAAATATTTGAAAGGATCAATATAAAGAAAGGGAAAGTTTTATCAAAAGAGCAGCACAAAAGAGAACAGGTAGAGGCCAAAGGATTAAGGAGTCAAAAGCCCATACCAGGGGGATTGGTCCTTTTGGGTATGTTCTGAGGTTCTTCAGTTGATCCAAAAATATTAGATGCCATCCTGTCGGGCCTGCGTGGAGGTGCGGCTTCTTCTGGATGATCACTCGGCTCTCCTCCCGGGGGCTTCATGGCCCTGCAAGCAGACAGGGTGTGAGGGAGCGACAGATGGCCCGGGCGCCACCATCCAGGGGCTGTGGCACAGCAAGTCGGGGCAGACATCTGTGGGAAAACCACACAGCGTGGCACGACAAGCTCATGGCCGCTGGCCAGCCAGCAAACCTCCCTCCCTGCCCTTGAGTTCCCTTAAAGGTTTTCTCTGTACATCTTGATTATGCCAAGACCTCCAGAGATGTGCATACTCTGAAGTTACTCCTGTGACCTCTCATTAGTAAAATTAAAGTTTCCATAAAACAGGCACACTGAGCCAGTTCAGTAGAATTTAATAGTCACTTTAATTAGCAGACAATAGTGCTGGGTGTTGTGGCTCACACTCGCTCAGCGTTTATACACGCTAACTCCTGTTCCAAGGACCTGACACGGCTACCCTCTAAGGCAGGCATGATTTTCACAGAGGATGAGTCTGAGCTAAAGAGAGGGCCACACAGGAAGTAGCAGAGCCAGGACTCAGACCCAGGCAGTCTGGCTGCAGAGCTCAGACTACACCCTAATAATCCTCAACATCCTCTAGAAAAAAAAGACGGGGCAGTGCACCACTTACCCACAGAGTAAGCTTGACCCAGAGAGCTGCGTCCTCAAAAGGGCAGCCACTGGCCACTGTGGCTAGTGGGCACTTGGACATGGGGGTCTGGGCTCTGATGTGCTGTAGGTATAGACTACACACCAGACTTCGAAGACTCAGCACAAAGAAGAAAAGGCAAAATATCTCTTTAATTGTATCTTTTACATTGATCACATGTTGAAATAATGTTTTGCACATATTAAGTTGAATAATATCTATTAAACTTAATTTTTCCTGACTCTTTTTACTTTTTAAAATGTGGCTACTAGAAAATTTAAAACTCCTTATGTGGCTCACATTTCTAATGGAAAGTATCAGCTCAGACCATGGGGAGCACCACCCCCACTAACCCACGTGAGTCCTGGGAATCTACACCAGGCTGATGGTTTCCAGTCCCAAGGTCTGATACCACCAATGACAAGTTAAACATCAGACAGATCAGAACACACCAGCTGGACCACTGTTCACTTTAGATCGACGCATGTGCAGAGTGTCACCCCAGCACACACTGGCATCCTTCAAGTGTGGATTTTAATTAAACACCCACAGAGAGCAGTGCTATTCCCACACTCAGTCACCACCAGCCGAATCTACTGTGGTCTCAATCTTTGGGAATCTGCCATGCACTTGGAGGCTGGATATTTCAGAAGTGGATGAGCAGGACCTTGAGTCACTTTTTATTGCAATAACTGAAGAATTAAGAAAATTCCATAAAGCTCTTCCCTGACACCCCAAGAGCATCGGTTTCCTTCAGCAGGGCAGCATAACACTGAATTCATATGCATCTTTACAGGAAACCTATGGCCGCACTGCAGAATCTTAGCTCTCCCACCAGGGATGGAACCTGTGCTGGCTGCAGTGAAAGCGTGGAGTCCTAACCACTGGACCGCCAGGGAAGTCCCATGACACCTAGACTTTCAAACGTATTTTAAAGCTGAGTTTTAAACTGCTGAGTGGCCCCTGCTCTTTCACCAGTCCTAAGCAAGAGGACCGCCTGTGACGCCAGACATTTAGAAAGAAGTGAAACTGCAGAGCTCGCCACACAAAAGCGATGCAGACACTAGAAGAATAGGATGTTTAACATGCTGTTTCCTCAACAGAGCTAGAAAGGGAGCTGATCATTCGTTGTAATTTAAAGGGAACGGAGTTCTCTGCTCTCTGGCTGTAAAGCAGGACAGCAGAAAGCGCTCGTCTGCTCCGAGGGCCACCAGCGTGCCTGCTCACTGGGACGGAGACCGCAGGCAGGCCGCTCGCCACCACCCAAGCCAAGTGTGCAGTGGGCCAGCCTTCCACATGGGTTCAGTCACATCAGCTTGAAGGAAGGGGACAGGGATGCCTGTCCAGCAGTTAGCATTTCCTTAAGGATTTGATAAAGAAAAAAATTACTCGGTTTAAGGAAAAAAACCTTTTTTAAAAAAATGACCAATAACCAGACTTAAATTAGAAAGGCATTAGTAAGACCTCACGTCAGGCCCTCTGGTGGGGGACACCCGAGGCCATCTGACTCCCACACCCATTATAAATCTCACAGCCCCGACACAATGACATTCCCGATTTTTCTTGGCATATTTTCAAGCAGGTCCAACAGGCTTGGGTCTCTGAGATCTGCCATCCTCAGAACTGAACTGAACTTAACATCAAGTCTCATACTGGCATGAGTTAAACTTCCTATTTTACTGACTTATTTGCAACACAGCTTTTCTTTCAAACCCTCAAATTGTCAGACCAGATGCGGGGTAGGCTCCCCAGCACTCTCTCCTCTCACATTCCACATCCCTGGATACACGCCTCTCCCTGGCCTCCCCCGCTTGCTTCACTCTAACTCGAACGTTCCCTGAGCACCTACCACGGGTGGGCCTGCGCCAGACCCTGTGGATGGAAAGACGAGCAAGGGCAAGTCCTGGGCCTGGAGAAGCTCCCAGCTTTCTGGGAAGACTAGAGCTGTGCAGAAGCAGTTTCCGTGTTCTGCATGAGTGATGCCACAGAGGCACTGAGTGTCACTGGAACTCCAAAGACACCTTTGGAGTAGGTAAGGCTCAAATTGTGTCTGTGGTCTCCATGAGGAAAGAGAACCACTGCAGCACAGGAGGTAAGCGATATTTATTTGAAACCGTCAAATGTTAATTTAGGGTGGTAGAAATATGTTATTATATTATTTTGTGTACTTTTCTGAATTTTATTTTACTTTACTTTGAAAAGAAGGGAAGGAAAGTGGTGCCCAAGAATATTGTAGCAGAGAGATTACTGCACACAATGGCCAAGTTTCCTGGGAAGAGGTGGCAAGCATCTCCACCACAAAGGCTATATGGGGTGGCACTAGGGTCGCACAGCCTTGCAGCAGTCAAGCAAATCACACAGGCTGCTCAACAGGGTCTCGAATAAACCGGACTGAGAGTTAAATAGACATTTCCATAAAAACAGAAGCTGCAACAATGGCTCAAGGCGGCCCTCATAGGCTCACTATCAAGTGCAGGTATCACTTCGACCCTAATTACAGGAGGGGGATGGGAATACCAGTAGCTCAGACGTCTTGGGGATGATCTCACTACATGGGGATGCTTCCCAGTTATGGCTTCCTTTTTCAGTACCCCTTGGATACATTTCAATGAAGACATTCCAAGTACACAACAGAAACTAAGGGGCACATGACAAGAAAATACACACAGCTCAAGTGGACCACAGAACCAGCAGAGGCAGAGGCCACATCAACGCTCACCTGGAGGGACCCATGCTCGTGACCCCCTCTCCAACAGCTTATTCCTGTATCCCAGAAAAGCTATGGGGGACCTGTCAGGCTTGGAGTGAAGCTGCAAAATAGACCTAGATTAAATTCTTTACAAATATACATCCTACAGCTTAAAAGACCTCAGATTAATGATGGCTAAAGCATAATGCTTTTATAGTTCAAAATCCCTTTAACACCAGATAATCCTTCAGCAAGAAAACAAAAGTAGGGTTTTAAGAGAGGAAAACCTGGCCCAGTAATCTTACAGCCACCACTTGATTCCTTTCACAGCTAAGTAAAAGGCCTGTCGAGCCAGTCAATTCCTTTAAGACAAAGCTGCTAACTGATCCCAAGCAGGAGCTTCCAATCGATCGTCCAATTAAGATGGATTTTCCTTCTCCAACATCCTAAAAGGAAGAATTTTCTCCTTATCCTCTCCAAAAACTAATGCCCCAAAGAAATGTGGGTATCAGTTTAGAGCACCAGCTCTGCTCAACAGGGTCTCGAATAAACCGGACTGAGATAGAAACTCTCCTTCTATCACTGTCTCCTACAGCTTGGAAGTCAGCTTCACATCAGCGTTCCTCACGGTGCTTATTCGCTAACTGGACCAATGTTTGCTAGGCATCCAGTGCCAGGCTGTGTAAACAAAGAAAGAGTGTACTTAGTGGACACAACGGAGAAAGTGCTGGGAAGCAGCCCTTGCCCAGCTGGTGTGGGTGGTGCAGAACAGCAGCTTTCAGGCACCAGAAACCTGACTCATTCTGAGCACTCCAGGATATACTTCTGGCCCCATATCAGCACAGATCTAGACGGGAGTGATTAATAGTCACTGTTACATGGGATAATGACTCATTATTTGGGTAGGAGTATTACTGAATACTGACCTAACTCCCTCAAATTTACAGGGATTTTATCACTCAAAACAATTCTTTTATTCTATGTACTGTTTACCTCAAAAGACGTCACACTCTTCTGCTTTTATTGTGGGGCTGGGTCACAGAAAAGGCTCACAATAAAGAAAACTCTTAGGCAGCTGAAGAACCAGCTGGACAACGCAAGCTGGCTCCTCCAGCGGCAGGACACCGCCAGCTCTGGCGACTCTATGTGACTCCCAATACCCATTGCTCTACAAGCTAAAAAGAAAGCAAGCGCGCTGCTATGTGTGCCTGAGTGTTTAAACCCAGTCGAAACTCTCCTTCTATCACTTGCTGTCCCGCCTGTTTCCTTGTCAGTAAAGTGGGGGAGGGCGCCGCCTGGCTCCCGGTCTGCGGCAGTGCTGAGGGCTCCCGAGACGGGACTTTGCCCCGAGGCCCATCCACTCGCGCACACGCCGCAGGGCCCCAGAATCCCCGCAGCGCCGCCTCGCCCGCCCCCCCGCAGCAGACGGCTCGGCCAGCATCTCCGGCGCGCTCGCCAATGAAGGGGCACGTGCTGGGACCGGACGCGCGGGGAGGCGCACTCAGGCCTCCGGGTCCCGCGGGCGCGCCCACCTCCCCGACCCGGCCGCGGAGACCCCGGCTCTGTGAGCTCACCGCGGCCGCCCCACCGCCCCCGCGCACCCCACGTGACCGTGGCTGAGCCCGCGCTGCACCTGGAGCCGACCCGGCCTCCCTTGCTTTCCGGCGCCCGGAACATGTCGACCGCCACTCGGAGACTCCCGGCCGCCTCGCCGTCCTTCCCGCCCAGCCCCGCGCGACCCGAGGCCCGCCTTCTCGCTCTTATTGGGCGCCGCCAACACCAGTCAAGCCGCAGCAGCCTATCGTGGTGTCGGACTCCGCCCCACGAGACGGAAGCTTGGTGAGGCCTGCGCCGCGCTCGCAGCCGATTGGTGAGAGCAGGTACCGCTCACGGCGCCGAGCGCCGCCATTGGGCAGTAACCCGGCGGGGGAATGGCCCTCCCCCCTCCCCCGAGGTGGGCGGGGTCGGGCACTATCCGGGCACCTGGCCGAAACTCCCCGCAGCCTCGCGGGGGCCTCCTGCCCGCCTCCCGGGTCTGCCGTGCCGGCGCCAAGCAGCACCGAGCTGGGTCCAGCCTGTCTGGAGACGCTTGGTTTTTGCCAGCCAGTCAATGGCACGTGGATACGTGGCCAAAGGAAACGGAATCGCAGTTCCTCTGTCCTGCACGTCGTGGGGGCAAGAACACTAACTCAGAAATGGGAAGCAAGGGATAAAGTGTGCCAGCTGTCTTGATTTATAGCTCAAAAAAACAAAACACATTCAGCAGTGTTTTGTTGCTCAGTTACACTGTGGACAGCCCATTGATTCCTCTGAGATCTCACCAGATGAGAGCCACTTGGGCTGTTTGCAAAGTGCACACTTAAAAAGAAAAAAGCAGAAACAGTAATTATTAGATCAAGTATTAGTATGTATTTATGCACAATAATAAAAACAGATTTACAAGTTGAACTGGAAATTTAAACATAAGAAGTTTAACAGCTTTTGTTTATTATATTAAATAACCAAACACCTTTTATTCCCAAAATTGGTAAAGAATAAATAATATAATTTACAATATGGTACAAAAAATAATCAGGAAGGACAGGCATTCTGCTTTATACATACACTGTATATGTATATTTATAATCTATAAAACAAATTCACATCTCAAACAAGCCGAAAACCTTAGATGATATGGCTTAACGATTATTATAAAAAACAGCAATAAGTTCTGCTGCCCAGAAGCTCTAGAGCCGGTTATCCTGTTACAGAACAAAGGGCATGGGCTACTGTAGTGCTTCCAAGACTTACCTCACCTAACACGACTTACAAGTTACTGTAGGATTAGGAGAGTTTTGACAAGTCAGGAAAGGTTTGCTGTGGGTTTCTTTTTTTCTTAAGACAAAGTGCCACATTACCTCCTAAATGCATCTGATAGATCTCAATGTTAAAAGAAAAAGCAACTGCTGTTTTCCTCCTCCACTTGTTTCAAGTGTCTATTATATGACTGTTCTTTGTACACGTTTGGATTCAATGGTGTGATCTACTTAAAGATGCTATTAAACTGAAAAGACACCACCAGTAATGAGGCTATGGTACAGAATACTAGAGAATGGGACTGAGGTGGGAAAGCAAGTGGATCAACCAATGAAATGGTTCCAAATATCCCCACTCCCTGAGCAAGTACCCTACGCCCAGAAGACACAGAGGGATGAGACAAATGCCATCACGAACCTTATGTGGAATCACGAACTTCAACTTGCCTCTGCACCTTCTGAAGAATGGAATGCTCATCACTGGATATTCACAATGAAGAATCAAGGCAAAAACAACTCCCTTGAGACCGAAGATATTCAGTCTCAATCTTTAGAAGAGATGAATCAGCAAAAAGATCCCTGACAACGTTAGAGTGACTAGGGGAAGATTTTTCTGAGAAACTGACCTGGTCTTAATCATAACATGCTCAAATGCACAAAGGAAGCCACAGGTGTATACTGACACTATCACAACTTCCGCTGGAAGGGCAGAGGGAGACGCAGAAGTGGGAGGCGTCTCTGCTTGGGTCTTCTGAAAAATTCCAGCCTTTAACATAACAGTTGCTTATTTTCATACATGTATAATCATTTAGGCTGGGAGAAAAGGCATCCATCATTTTAATGCTACAGACGACACCATTTTTCCTTAATATGGCAAGCAAATGCTTATACCTGTCTGGTTGCTAGAGAAGCAGGGTTCTCTGAAGTCATGTCAGCTTTATTACAGGTGAGAAGAGTCAGTCCACTCTCCTCCGCAACTCACCTCCCCACTGGATGACACTGGCCAGTCAGCTACTCCCAAATGGAGTCTATGTGGGAGACCCAAGAGGGAGGTGCTGCTGAATAAAGGGCCAACAAAGTCTTATCCAGATCTCCAGAGTTTTCCTCCTGCTGGACGTCCACCAGGTGACAGGTGCCAACCTACCAACCAGACTACTGTGGGGTGTCCCCTGCTGGATAAGCAGCTCGGGATCACTACTGTCCCTGGCGCAGTGCACACTGCCATTGGGCACTGCCCCCGGCATTGATGTGGTAATGCTACTTGGCATCTCTGGTCCCAGACAGTGGGAATACAAGAAAGCTGGCAGTGGCCTAACCTCGGCCTGACCCACTGTGGATCTAACCGGGTCGGATGCCCAGAGACAGACCCACTGATCTTGTTTGGCTCAATAAGGTGCTAATTTCAGGAAGCTGATACATTGATCACAAAACACAAGCTAGTTTAAAGAGACTCTGGACTCAAATACTGCTGTCTATCTCTCTTAAAGTGGTACCACATCCCTTTCTTTCAGACCTCCAGAGCTTTGGGACTGTTTTCTCAAGAGCCCAGGAGGGCTGCCCACACAGGCTTTTCTTAGTGATGTTTGTGCCTAAATCCAGATCTGAAAGAGGGAGGCCACATGACAGGCAAGAGCTCTGAGGAAAGCTGGAGAGGAAGGAAGGAAGCTACCGCCTGGAAGCCACTGTCCTGCTTCCTCTGCGGCTTGGAAGAGACAACCCAGCCTGTAGCCTGGAGCAGCCGACCACTCTGCGGAGGCAGCAGGATGAAGAGCAGCCCCTCTGCTTGTACTTGCGAAGGACCTTCCCCTCTCCTTGCACACTGGCTCATCTCTTTGCGGGGCGGGGGGGGGGGGGGCGGGCAGGGGGAGGAACCAGAGGAGAGGGCCCAGCTGGCCTCGAAGGCTGCCAGTCCACAGTGAGCTGGGAGAGAGGCAAGGTGATGAACACTAACAGTGGTGGGCTGGGGCGGATTCAAGAAGCCACACTGACTGCGGCTGCCGGGCGGGGGTAAGCAGCAGGTGGGGTGGTGCCCCAAAATCACAGCACTGGTGCCCAGCCACATGGGGTGTGCCTGGATGGTGGTTTGTGTGCTTGGCCCCGCAAGGCTGAGAAGGCAGAGGAGCTGTGTTAACTCCATTCTGGGGAAAGACTGGATGTTGCACTACCCAAGATGGTGACAGCTGGTCATCCAAGGAGGCTCAAGGAGCACACCAGAGGGATGTGGGTTCAGCGCACTCTGACTGCGCGTGATGTCTGACCCTTGCCTGGATTCCCTGAACAGGAGGAAGAGAAACAGGAGACCATGAGGCAGAAATACAAGCAAGGGATTATACATATGCATTGGGGCATACTCTGCACTGATGCCAAGGAAAGGAAGAGAGAACTTTCCCTGCAAATGGCATCTGTCCAAAATGCTAGGCAGGAATATGTTAGAAGTTCAAGATCATCAGGAAAGTCTTATCTGTAGTCAAATGAGCACTTGGGGATCACCCTAAAGAGAGAAATAACATCTCAGATCACCAAGAAGAGACTTGCAGATAGACGCGGGGAAGAAACCAACTAAACAGGAACGCTGTTCTTCCTCTCCAATGTCTCCTAATTCTCAAAATACGAGAAAAACATTTTCTGACCAGCTTAGCGGGATTTTTTTTAAAAGTCCACACAACCCGCGTAAGACATGATTCTTTTCCCCCTTCCTGTTGAGTCAGTCAGAACAAAAGCTCCAGATGAGGAAGCACTAGGCCATGGTCAGGATTTCTGGGGAGGTGGCACCAGTTGTGCTGCCCCGGGACCCTCCCACTGCCCCGTGATTGGAGTGTCCTCTGCA
Organism: Eschrichtius robustus; assembly: GCF_028021215.1. Taxonomy (NCBI): domain Eukaryota; kingdom Metazoa; phylum Chordata; class Mammalia; order Artiodactyla; family Eschrichtiidae; genus Eschrichtius; species Eschrichtius robustus. Next base: position 52,583,375 of record NC_090839.1, on the reverse strand, counting down.
GTGTCCGCTGTCTCAGGTCATGCCCAGCTGTCCTCCCCGTCCTCGCACTGCAGAGGGAACAACCGTAGCAGGGAGTTGGTTTGCCGCAAAGAACGCAGCAGTGCCCTGGAGCCTCCCTGCAGAGAGCGGGAGGTCACAGCTCCCAGGCCATAACGACGACAGCCAGGCCCACCACTCCTTTCTCTCAGAAAGAAAATGCCCTGGAACGTCTGACACAACAACCGAGGCAGAAGCGTGGGTACCGCGCAGACCCTAACACATGCTCCTGGCAGGGGGCGGCTCCGACACCAGGGCCACGTCTGACACTGGCCTTGCCGAGGACGCTCCCTCATCGCCTGGCCACCACTGCCTCGGCCTGCTGGGACATGGCTGTCTGCATGTTGCACATTCTGGGTGCAGAGGTGCCTCTGTTCAGACTGTCTCCTGGGAGTCCGGGCTTGATTTATGTTTTCTCTCTTCTAAACAGGGCTACCCCTATGACGCTCGAGGACCACCAACCCTGTAAGCTGTCCTCCACAGCCTCCGGGCTGCCCCAGCCATGAGGCACAGTCACTGGGACAGGTCACCGACCGGGGGGCCACCTCCACCGCCATCAAACAGAACCTCTCGGCGGCCAGGCTCAGCGATGGACAGCTCTTGGGCCAGATCGTTGAACCGGGATATGTAATCGATGCTGTTTTCGTTCATCATGCACACCAGCTGGGAATCCACAACCTATGGGAGAGGACACGGGGAGACGAGTGAGCAGGCAGCTGGCCACCACGGCCGGACTTAAGTGCAACTCCCTCTACAATGAGGGTGAGAGTTCCCCCGGCAGCCACATCACAGTGGCCCCCGCACTCCAGGGACAACCTCAGAATCACCTCCGTCACTGCGAACACTCACTCTGTGGAGAAGTACGCACTGTGAGCGTCGGGTCAGAGTGGTGGGTCCCCGGGAAGGACGGTCAGTGGACAGAGAGGCAGAGGGAAGGCAGCAGAACTAGGGACTGTGGGGTGGCCTGAAGGAGACAGAAGCGGAGGAGGGAGTTTGCCACAGGCTTGCGTGTCAGAGGAGGGCTTTCTGAGGCGGGGTGTGAGCAGAACTGTGGGAGCAAGTCATGTAAAGGCACGAGGGAAGCACATTCCCGTGAGAAGAAACAGCAGGTGCAAAGGCCCTAAGGTGGGAACAGCCGGCTGTTCAAGAAACAAGAAAGATGGTGGATGTGAGTGCGTAAGGCAGAGAGTACAGGAGACCAGAGTGTGCACAGTGGGGCCTCATGCATCAGGACTGTCCTGTGGGCAGAGCCAGGGAGTTTACTGTCTCCTCCCGCACTGGACCGGACTGTCAGCCTCATGAGGATAGGGCCTTTAATTTGTCCATTCTGGGCCTGTAGCAGTGCCTGGCATCTAGTAGGCCCTCAATTAATATTCATTAACTGCTTGATGTAATGAACAAATACAAATGAGAAGCCTTCGGAAAATTCTGAGTAGAGCATGGGATGAACTGAACTTTAAACTTTTTACTACAAGGAATTTCAAAAAAACTGAAATTTGTTTTCAAAATCCCCTCGGATCTCGAGATTCACGTCCAGACACTGAGACGCTGAGGCGTCCTGGGAAGCAGCTGTGTGAGCTTTGTTTGATCCAGGTTCCCCCCCGAGTATCCACTATGAGATGCTCGAGGGCCCCCCACAAGTGCCTCGACAGCCCAGGGAGCCGGTGTTGAGGAGATGCTGCTCTAGGACTTCAGCAATGAGCTGGGGGCCGGCCAGGGGCATTCTAGACTTAGGTTCTCCCCTCAGCACAGCCTCTGTCTAAACTCCTACAGTACCTGTTACTTCACACCTGGAGTCTTAGTTAAATGTACCTGTCTTCACTCCCTCAGCCCTACTTGCCCACAGACACCACTCAAACCTAGTGGGATGGAGGCCTGGGTGGTTGTGTGAGGCGGCGGCCTGGACAAAGAAAAGAGGAATGCTGCATTCCAGGCAGAACATGGGGGAGACACACTGCCACAGCATGACTCCTGGGTCATCACGTGATCGCAGAGGAGCCTCTGCAGAAGCCCTCCCCCCATTCGGCAGGTCAGCCACGAGCAACGACACCAAGGTGCTGCTCAAGGGTCCCCTCTGTCAGGTGGCAGCAACGATGGCACCGCCACTACCGCCTCTTCTCCTCCGCAGATCAGGAGACTGAGCAGGGGGACGCAGAGTCCCTGCCCGAGGTCACACAGCTGGTGGAGGACACACAAGACCCAGAGCTGCCTTCAGAGCCCCGGGCTCAGCCGTGACTCAGCGTCTGTCACCTGCCGCCAGCGGGACAAATGCCGGCCCAGCACTGGCAGAGATTCCCTCTCAGGAGCAGTCAGAGGCTGGGCTCTGTCCATGACGGCTCCTGACGTGTAAGTCTTGGCAAGCAGTTCTGAGTAACCACACGGGTCTGCCGGAGGGTCTGGCAGCTCTGGGATGGAGGCTGGCACCCAGGCTTGGGGGAAAGGTCGTGCGCTTACCTCGGCGACATCAGCCAGGGACCGGGACACAAACGAGTCGCGAGAGTTGCCATCCAGCAGGCTGGGGCCCAGAAGGGAGGTGCCGCTGTTGGTCCCGACGGGGGTTGGCAGCATCTTCCGGCTCTTCTCTGGGGAGATGAAGCTCGCTGCAGAGAGGAAGGAGAGGCCCTGAGCCGGCTAGGCCTGGGCTGGTCCAGGGAGGCCAGGCCAGGCCCTGCGGGCATCTCGCTGCTCGCGTGGGCACGGTGCTCCAGACGGAGGCATCAGGCCATACCTGCCTTTCCTCCCATGGTGAGCCTTGGACAGTCCCCTGCAGCCTGGGAAAGTCTATCTCATTTTTCTAGGGGCCCCACAGTGTTCCACTGTCTGGTTACCACCCCTACCTCAATGTAAGGTTGTTTCCAATTTCTCATGATTTCTGTTCGACTTTGCAGAGCCTGCACTGCTCTCTGTGACTTTCTGAGCAGGAAATGCGTATTGGGGGCTGGCTCCCCCACACCACCCAGACCAGAGCCCCGGCTTGTTCGGGGCCGTCAGGTGTGGTGCCCCCACACGGTGCTGACCCAGTTGGTCAGCAAACAGCATGCCCCGTGCCAGGGTGCACACCCTGGCTGCTCTCTACAAATACAAAGTGCACGGACCCCAGATGTGCCTCAGAAGCTCCTCTGTGCAGGAAACCGAAGCTGGTGCGTCTTTCCCTAATAGCCCCTTCCCGTCCCACAGGCACCAGTGGCAACGAGGATGAACACATCCTGTGAAGGCTCCGATCTGTCCTTGCCGTGCCACCACAGAACAGAAAGAGGGGAGCAAAGAGGGCGCAACACACCGGCTCCTTCCACCCTGCCCTTGGCAGTGAGCCTGGGAGGAGGAGCACAAGGGACTGACTGCAGGATGGACGTGGCCATGGTTACGGGGTTTACACATCTGCCAAAGCCTAGTGACCTGCACACTGGGGCCTGGGCACTTTCCCACATGTAACTGATGCAGAAAAAAACCCTAAATACCAAGGAACAGCCCTGGAGGGGCTCTCTGCCAGGAGCGTGGCGAGTCCAGACTCTGGCTCTGCTCGTTCTGGCTGCCCTCCACAGAGACTCACCAAACAAGCTGCTGAGTGAGGAGTCCGTGGGGTCGCTGGGGCACCACTGGGGGTCGTGGGTCGGGGAGGCGATCCAGTCTGGCTGGGGGCTGCTGGACGGGGAGGGGAGACTCTTGGAACTGTCACTGCCGTTCAGTTTTGCTGGAGAAAGAGGGACTCCTTCACCTGTCAACCAAAATCTGGGGTCAGAGCCGGCACGTGGGGTGAACAGCCCCACTTCCCCCACCTGCCACCAAGAAGGCCACGGAGTGGCGTGGCACGCGCTGCTGAACTGGGAGGCCCAGGACCCCACTGGGCCCCCAAACAGCAGGGACCCATGCCCATCTTCAGAGAATGACACTGGCCACAGCGGATGGAGGCAGGCCCCGTGCTGAGGGCGTCACCTACACCCTCTCCTGCTGCTGACGACAGCCCTGCAAGATGTCCGCGGCTCCCAACACACTGCTAAGGAGAACAGGCTCTAACAAGCCGGTGACCAGCCCACGGCCACACGCTGCCAGCTATTAGCTCTGAATCCACGGCCTGAACTCTACCAGCTGGCGCCCACCATACCGCTGCCCCACAGCACCGTCCCCACAGGCTGGGGGAGCCAAGGCCCACAGGTACCAATCCAACCCCTCCTAAAACCCACAACCCCACAGGCGTCCAACCCAGGTTCAGAACCGACAAGGAGACGGCCCCGCCTGATCCCCAGGCTGGAGCTGCCTCGTGGGCCCGCTCTATCTCCCAAGGCCAGGGGCAGCCCCGCCAGACCAAGAACAGGCTCAGGTCCTGTACGGGCGTTGTCCGCCTGCGCTGCCCCTGCCAAGGCTGGGAAGTGCCTTGTAGGTGCAGAGGCTCAACTCCCAGGACAGCTGGACAGCAAGGTGCTTGGAGGCTGGCAAACACTCAGGTGGGAGGTCAAGGCCCCTGGGAGAACTGACTCCAAGAGGGCTGTGCAGAGGCACCCTGCTCCTTACTGTACTGGCCAGAGCTGATGGCGATCTCGATGATGGAGTCGCTGATCTGCGTGGCGGGCTCTCCCTGAGAGAGCACGTCCTCAGGCGGGCCGGGCAGGGAGATGTCCAGCAGAGCAGAGACGTTGGGCGGAGAGAGCCGGGTGCTGGAGGCCTCCGACGAGGGCAGCGGTGTGGAGAGCCCATTGTGGAGAGGAGCCTTGGACAGCTCGGATAAGGAGAGAACGGGCGAGTTCTGTGGAGACAGACACTGTTGAGACACGACAGAGCAGACAGTCCATACCAAGCAATGAAAAAGCAACCTTGGTCCTGCAGAGCAGTGACTGAGTGACGGAGACACCAACAGAGAGGCAGTGACCCCAGCAGTCACTCATCCTTCCAGCGAGAAACACACTCAGGGAACTTCCTTCTCCTGAAACCCTCGAGGGATGGCCCAGCTGGGAGGCCGGACCGAGGTGGCCTGGATCTGCTTCCACCCCCAGCTGACGACCTCCTCCTCCCCGGCCCAGAAAACTTAGTCCTTCCAGAACTGTGTCTCAATCAGCCAGCCCGAGAGGGGAGAAGGGAAGCCTGAGATGGGAGCCGCGTGTGCACCAAGGAGGCAAGGTGAGGGGAAGGACGGCCGCTGGACATCATGAGGAGGAAGCCCGAGCCCACGAGCAGGACCACGAGGGTGGGGCCTGGCGCTGGACGAGGTCCTGGGGCAGCTACTTTGCTCAGCAGCCAACAGCACACTCTACCTGGAAACCGTCTGCCACCGTCTCCTGCCTCGAGGGGACACTGATGAACGGGTCGCTCGTGCCCTACGAGAACACCAGGAATATGCCAGTGAGCGCTGGCCCGGCACCTGGCTCCTGAGGAGAGCCGCTCCACCCCACGGCTCCTAACAGGCAGGAGCACGGGGGTGTAGGCTAGAGAGCTCTCCCTGGGAGCACAGGAAAGCCCACTGCTCTCAGAATGTGCACCCCCCTGCCCCTGAACTTGAGACCATTTGTCAATTCACAGTCAACTCCAGTCCTAGCAAGAGGTCGACCTCAGGGTCCTCAGGCAGGACTGGGCTCTGCAGTCCTAAGTGGCCGCCTGCCCTGCCCACCTCAGGCAGCCCTCAAACGGGTGGGGGAACCGGAGGAGCTGCAGTGCCAGCGGGGCTGCAGAGCAGGGCCCGCTGAGGCAGCACCCGAGTAGCAGGGAGTCAGGGGTGGACTGACAGCCAACTTGGTGACATTGGTGTTCAGGCCGGCTACCTACCCTGCGGGCAGACCTCCTGTTCAGGCTGGCTACCTTCACTGCGGGCAGACCTCCATGCCCGTCTTAGTTGCGGATTCCCTGGGTCACATGGCAAGCCCACCACACCCGCTGCACCACATGGTCTCACTCAGGCTGAGACTTCCCTGTTCAGTGACTCTCCTCTTGCTCAGCAGGCCCGTCCCCTCCAGAGGCAGAGCTGGAGTCCAGCACGACCTCAGCTCATGGCCTTGGCTTTCAAACCAGGACTGGAGATTGACCATCCCATCCCAGAAGCTGGTGGCAGCTCAGAGAAGCCCTTCTAAACACACTCACCCCTACAGCGGGGATGGGGTCTCCATTCTGGTGGGTGCCGGTGGAGTCCTGCCCCGAGACAGTCACCGTCACCTCATCTGAAGACAGCGGAGAGATGCCAGACAAGCCGTCGGCATCCAGGACGGGGAGGGGGCTCCCAGGGATGATGCCGGCGCTTTTAGCTGCTAAGTCGATAGCGCCTGGCAACAGAAGCAACGTGCAAGTCTTTGTCTCCTGACGTCCTGAAACCCGCCCCAGAGGGGACAGCCCATGTGCAGGCCTCATTTTCATGCCAGGGCAGAGTCGCAGAGACTTACTGGCCAGGTGGCCTGGGGCCTGGGGTGGCAGAACCTTGGGCACAATCGGCCGGGACAGAGCCGCTTTGGTCAGGGAGGACTGAATGGGCCGGAAGGAGCCTCTCCCTGTGAGGACGAGAGTGGAAGCAGACGCGTCAGGCACACGAGCTGATGGCCTCTTGCCACACGGCAGGGGCTGCATGCGCTCCCCTTCATGGCCACCGTCCAGATCATGGAAGCCGAGCTGGAAACCACCAAACGTCCCAACACTTGCTAACTTGGGGAAGTCAATGGTCACACAGGGCCCCGGCGGGGAGAAAGCACTGTCGCCCGTGACAGCGGCACCACTGTGCTTCCGGGGGGCTGCTGAATGGCTGCGGTCACTACTGTCAGCCCACGGGAACAGCCCTTTAAGGGTGTGTCACACCTGAGCTGAGCTACAGGCTCCTCTGAGGGGGTCAGAGCACCAGACTAGGATCAACGTGCTGCCTCTGCAACCTGGCTCCTTCCTGGCAGGCTTTCTGCCATTGAAAAGTAGGTGTGAGAATGAGCAATTGTCTGGGTCTTATGAAAATCAAGACCGATAAAAAGGTAAGTCATGGAATGTGTGTTTCACTGAAGGAGTCTCACTATATAAGATTTACTGCAAAGAGCGAGGGCCCCACTGAGCTTACAGATCCGTGAAAGTGTGAGTCGCACACCCTAAGGACATGTCTGTCCCATAAAACGCCTGACAAGAAGACGTCACGGATGGGGTGGACCACAGACCCTTCTCTTAAACTGAACCGAGCAGAGCACCCCAACCAGGGACGTCTGAGCCCACCTTGGGAGGAAGCTGCCTGTGGACCACCAGTCAGGGGTCCACACCTGCCCGCACTGCTGCCCATGTTGATAGAGCGGACCCAGGAAGGCTTGAAATGTCACTCAAAGAGCCATAGGAACAAATGCCTGCAATTTCCAAAGACGGGGCCACGCACGTAAGGAGCGAAAGCTTCCCTGAGAAGCCCCGGCACTTACCAGTTATGGAAGAATTCGACAGGATGGAGAAGGAACAGACATTGTGGGACTGGTTTTCAGACGGTCTAGGAAGCAGTGTTCTCTGTGGAGGGAAAATTGGCAATATTCAGGTGATGGAAAGACCCCAATACCGAAAATCATCCAGGAAACTAGTGCTGGATTGTAAAGGAATGTTCTAGAGAAGAGGAAGCTGAGTGTAACCAGATGGGGGTTCTGGTTCTAGAGTTGCTGACACAAGGGCTTCCAAGACAGTCTGAGGATGGCTATGCTCTGTAGACCCCAGACCCCTAAACACTGGGTCCTCTCTGAAAAGAACCCAGGGAATTGAAGCTTCCCAGGGAAAACTGGGGGAATGTCAGAACAATCCACCTTTTATCTAGAACATCTGGATTTGGCTGGAACGCAACTAGTCCTATAAATATTTATAACCACTCAATGTGGACTGTTACGAGATACCCCTTGTTTGGGTGAAGAAAATCAAGTTGCCGCCTGTATCGCAGGGGGCCAAGGCCATGCGGCCCTCTACCCCATCCACGGTCTGGTGCCCACTCCTCCCTGTCACACGCCCAGGGCTCCCATGTGTGAACCATCAGGTCCCAGTGTGCTCAGGGCGCCTTCATGGTGTGACGACTACCACCTAAGAGGAAATGGAGTTCACTGCCGACACTGTTAGCTGTTGAGGTGAAAAACTGACAGAAAGTATCTCTCAGGCCGGAAGTGTCCAGAGGCACTGCAGCTCTGGGCGCACAGCTCGGCTCTCGCCCCACTGGGGCTCCCCAAGGGTCTGCCACGTGCCGCAAGGCGGCAGGGTGACTGTACACGAGGTGACAGGCCCTGGTGTCCCCTGCCAGCCTCAGGCCTCTTTGAAAGAGCCAGGTGGGGAGATCCTTTAGGCTCTGGGCCTCACGGTCTCTGTCACAGCTACTCAAGTCCACCCCGGTGGTGTGAAAGCAGCCATGGACAGCAGGGAAATGAAGTACCGTGGCCACATGCCAATGAAACTTGTTATAAAAACAGTAAATGAAAGAACCACATATGAAGTGTGATTCCATTTATGTGAAATTATGTGATCCCTAGAGACAGGAAGTGGCTCAAGGGCTGGGGAAGGGGCGGTCCAGGTAACGGGCCGGGCTTCTGTTTGGGGTGATGACAATGTTCTGGAATGACACAGCGGTGGGGGCTGCACACCCCTGTGAATATACTAAAAACCCTGAACTGTACGCTTTAAACAGGTAGGCTTCATGGTATGTGAATTATATATCAATAAAGCTGTTTACAAACAAAACAACAACAGGCAGCTGAGGGCACCCTGGCTGCGACCCTGGGCTGTGGGGTATCCTCTCAGCCAGGGAGTGTGCTCCCATGCCCAGGGCAGAGGGTTAATGTATTTAACCAAATATACCAAAATTAAATGCCCTAACGTTGAATTAACCTGCACAAAAAAACCCGTGGGACTTGGAATAAATTTTCCTTCCTGAGATCTGTCATGCAATCTCTCATTTCTAAATAAATTACTTCCAAGAGAGGAAGAGATTTCTGAGTCTAACAAAAGGAGACCTATGCATTAATTCAAAAACATTCATAAATTTCCAGGCCCATAGTTATTTCAGAATTTCAGCTTCACCTCTGTTATCTTTTTACCTCCAAAGAAAAATGCCCTCTTTCTCCTGTGCCTCTGATCCCTGGATCACCCCTCGGGGTCTGCAGGTGGCATTCACGGGTCCTCCCAGAGTTCATTACCAGCTTGGGAGAGGTCTGGCCTCTGGCCAATCCATATACCTTGCCAACTGCTTCCATTTACTACATACTTATAAATAGATGTTCTGAGAGTCCTCACATATATTCCAATCTGGGACATCCTTGAAACCCAAACCCCTAGAACTTTCTGTCTTTTTTGCAAGTGGTTTTCATGCTGTACCAAGATTACCTTTATTTTCAGGTACAGTTAGGGTCACTGTTACTACTTTATCCTGTTAAGAAAAAGAAAAGAAGGGGCAGGGATTCTCCCCACTTCACATGAAAACCTGAGACACAGGAAGACACTAGCGTATCCTGGGCAGCTCAGCCGGTGGGAGGGAGAGGCCAGCCCTTGAGGCCAGGCACACGCAGATGTGGATGGGCTCCTGACCTGGACCACCAATGGCTTCCGCAGGTGCCGGTTCCGCAGCTTCCTGGGCTTTGGCAGGAAAAAATCCGACTGCATCTGTGAGGAAGACAATACTGACCCCTGAGAGTGTTTTCTCCACACACATGGGGCAGCCCAGCAGCAGGGAGGCGTGGGCCCCACTTACGCTGATGGAGTTCAGATGCTGACGGAACGTCAATTCTGTTTCCTTGTTGGGAGAGAAGAGCTTCCCGTGTCGGCTGTTGGGCGGCAACGTTGTTGGGACGGCAAAAAGGCCACCATCTGAGTCACTGCTTCCGGCACTGGAGGGACCGGCCACCAAGAGGGGCCTCGGGGGGTTTCTCAAACCTAGGGAAGGAGAAGGGAGAACAGATACAATGGCGCTCACCCAGCAACGCCTCCAGCATGGGAGGGGTTCCACTGGGAAGAAAATCAGAAAGGAATCCTTGACGACCTCTCTGGTGTCCTTAAAGGGAATTTCCTATATCTCAGTGCTGTAAAAACCTGCTTTTCTCCCTTTCTCCCTGAAATTCTAGTTCCCACCATGTAAGCAGATCAGAGCTTTCCTTGATCTCTGATGATCTCAGTGGGAAGGGCAGATTCACCTTCAAAGACTTTTCAGAGCTAGAAGAACCTTCCAGATCATCTAGTGCAGACCAGAGGTCAGCAAACGTTCTCTGGACATGGACAGACAACAAAAGTCAGCCTCGAGGGCCTCACAGTCTCTGTTGAACTCAGCTCTATGGCTGCAGCACAAAGGCAGCCACGTGAGCCAGTGGATGTGGCCATGTGCCAATAAAACTTCATTTACAACAAGCAGGCTGTGGACCACGGTCTGCTGATCCTTGGTCTAAATCTCTAATTATACAAAAAACAGACCTAGAGATAAAAAGACAGAAAATATTTATTTAGGAACTACTATCTGGGGACTCTCCTTGCTGTTTTCATCATCATAGGCGCTGCTGCAAAGCACCCTCACTTCACGGTAGGGACGGGTCCCCTTTCTTTATTCTTTATTTGCAAATCTGTGAAGTTAAATCAACACGCACAGAGTCCAGAGACCAGGTCTTCTAAGCACCTGTCTGGATTCTAGCACTGCAGGCGCACTGGGCTAAAAGCATCCGCGATTGAGGAAGAGTGTGGACATTTAAGAGTTCACAGAGTTACAAAACTTTAAAGCCAGAGGGAGGGGGCAAAGACTATACAGGCTCCCAGCTAGCCCACCACCGGTTGACGCCTGAGGAACGTGCCTTTGCCTTAAAGACAACCGATTCAGAGTCTGCTGCTGCCCCCTCGTGAGCCATGGCAAGGAAACAGGATAAAGGTCAGGAGGGAAATGGAAAACAAGAACTGCAGGAGGTGGGGAGCCTGACACCACAGCAGCCTTATTCTTTAAAATTCATGCAGAATTAATGATTCTAGCCATGACAATCCGTTTTATTAAAAAAAAAAATACTAAGCAAGTAAATTGATGACTCAAAGAAACGAGTCATGTTTATCCTAGGGTTATGTGCCACGTAACCCAAAAAAGGACGCTGAATTTAAATTACTTCCCAGATACAACCGTGGACCAGCAGGTAAGCCCATCTTTCTTTCTAAGACTTGTGTTCAACTGCTGGGGAATCCTTTAACTGAAGGTTTCTTTATTCTAATACTTTAGATGTAAAGAAAAACAGTCCCTCTAAGACTCAGAAAGAACCAACCTTTCTCATGCTTTAAGCCACCAACTCGGCATGATATGGAGGCTGCTGCTGACCTCACAAAGCCAGATCCCCCAAAGTGACCAGACTGGCAAGGGTCCCCCATGTTTCCTGTCGGCTCCTGCACCCAGGACCCCAGAGCCTCTGTGACAGGCCCTGTGCTCACCCTCCCCTCGAGGAGGCAGTGATTTCTGTATCCCACACCATCCGCTGGACTGCGGCTGACTGAGTGGAGCGAGGCCTCAGGCAGCCCGGAGCTCTCGGCTCTGTGCAGCCCGCAACGCCCAGCAAGGATCCAGGAGGCCACCTGTGGCCACCTGAGCCTCACCTGAGGAGCAAGGTGCGGAGCTGGGAGAGAAGGTCTTGCTGTGTCGGAGGGCAGCCTGGTTTCGAGGGCAGCGTGGGCTGCGGGAGCTGACAGTCACCACCTTCCCCGGGGGCGTCGTCGACTGCTCCTCCTGGGCAGGCCTCACTGAGGCTGTGGAGCCAGTGTTCACTTCTGGAGCCTGGGACAGAAACGGGCCAAAACATTGGCCAAACTCAGCACGGAACAACGCTTGTGGAGTGTGACGGGACAGCAAAGGGCCCAGGGTCACACTCCATGATGCACAGGTTGGTGCCCCAGGTCCTCAGGGGAATAACCGCTGTCCTCCAGGAGCCCTTCTGTGTTCACTGCCGCGGTAGCACGGAGAGGACATCCCCCTGCACCGTAACGGGAGGGGAGGCTGAGCGGCAAGTGACAGGGACTCTCCTTCTTAAAGCTTCTTCTGATTGTGAGTCAGAGGAAGGAAATACAGATTAATTTCTAAAATCAAACACAATCACAGCCAAGGAGTCCTCTGCTTAGTCAAAACCTCCACCTCAGGGGTTTCGTGGGCCCCTACCTGAGGCCGCTGCCTCCACTCGCCTGGCTGTCACCAAGTGTTGGGGTCCTCGGCCATAGAGGCACCCCTTCTACTCACCTGTTCTCTCCCATGACTCCACCGTCCTGCCCCGCCTCCTCAGTTCTCCCCGGCACCCACTCCCCATGCTCTCACCCAGCCCCACCTACCCTGCACCTCTTCCTGTGTCTCCCATGCCTTTCGCCCTGGCCTGACCCACCTTCTCTTTTCCCTGGGACCCCTGCTGTGTCCCTTCCTACTCCATTCATTGGATCTCGACACCCCCACCTCCCACCTGAGTGCCCGCCAACCTCCCCGGGGCGGGGCGGCCATCAGCTGCACTTGTTTGTCAGCGTCCCACCTACAGAGAAATCCCAGGGAGGGGCCGCCTGGCCAGGCAGGCCATCCCTAATTCAAGGTCCTGTATCTCTCCTGGGGACTTGAGCAAGCGATTCTCACACCTGGGCTGCATCAGAATCACCAGGCAGGGCGTGGGAGTGGGGGGTGTCTCATCAAAACAGTCTCCTGGGCTGCAAGAACCTGCATCCCTAACGAGTTCCCAGGTGATGCCGAGGCTGCTGGCCGGGGACCCCGCTTCAGGAGCCACAGATCTGAGCGCCCTGCTGTGCATCCTCTGCACTGCCAACTTGCTCCACTCTCCTCTCCCAGTTGAGGCCGAGGCCAAGGCCAGCACCTCGGCCGTGCTCCAGAACTCCCACCTCCTCAGGAGCCAGCCTGGTCCGGCCTCCTTCCCTAGGGGTCTGGACATGCTCCGGTCTCCCCCGTCTCCGCTCCTGACCCCTCCAAAAGTCAAACTTGAACAAGTGTTTTAAACTCATCACCTCTGTCCGGTCACTGCAATACTGCCCACGCCTGCCCGCAGGTCACATTCACACCTGAATCCAAAGTCCACTGCTGGCCCTTGGGCCCCACCCACCCCCACGAGAGCCGGTCCCACGTGGCACTCATTCCCCACCATGAGCTCTGCTGAGTGCCGCCGGAAGATGGTGGGCAGGAGCCCAGGGCAGAGGCTCCGGGAAATGCGGCAGAACACAGACCACGTGCTGTCTGCCCTGGGGAGCAGGAGGCGGGTACATGTCACAGTGGTGACATGGGCGCACCTCGAGTTTGGTTCTGACTGTGACCCGAGCCCCACTCCTGTGAGGGCACCACGCTGAGCTTCGGCGTCTCCTCCTGGAACTTGTGAGCCTCACCTTCCAGTGCACACGCCCTTTTTGGGATCGACCTGCCTCAGGACGCTGCTCTCGTGCCCAGAGAGCGGACTAGACTTTCCGGTTGCAGCACCTTCCAGCCCACGTGTGGGCTCTCCTGGCCGGCCTTCCAGGAGCGGGGGTGGGGGGGCAGTTACAAGCCGTGGCCAGGCCCACTGGCCGGGTGCCCTTTCCCTGGGCCATGGCAGCCACTGCCCCCCACAGGAGCCTCTCAAGGAACCTGAGACCACTCCAACCAGCCACCTCTCCACAGGGTCTCCTGGGCGCAGCCCACCCAGCGCAGCCCCTCCCAGCTCCACTCCCTGCACCCAGGCTGCACCCCCACTGGCCTCCAAGGATGGCCTTTCCAAAGCACACACTCGACCTCGCCATTCCTGCTGCAGAAACCTGCAATGCTCCCAGCCCAGCTCGGCTCCTGGCCATGGCTGCCACCTCACCTCTGCGCCTCTGTCCCAGGCTCTGTCCCCTCAGCCCACACACTTGGGCTCAGTGGCATCTCTGGAGCCGGGCAAGGTGCAGCCCATGTGAGCCCCACGGGACGAGGGCCTGCACTGCAGGGAACCGGAGCCCCAACCACGTGCTCTGTGCAGCCCACTCCAGGGAACGAAAGGCGACCCCCAGACCACCTCCTCCAAGGAGCCCGCAGGGCCCCAGACCACCTGCCACAAGGCTGGTCTTTCCTCTCTGGACCCCAGCCACCCAGCCGCGAGCCCTTGGGGGGCCAAAAGGGCAGTGCTCCGACCCACACTTACCAGCCTGGGGTTGACCTCGGTGGAGATGAGCTTCAGGAGGCAGCTGAGGAGGCGCTGCCTGTGGAAGCTGTTAGGTGGGGAGCCGGTGCGGGAGCCCTGGGCCTGGCCCTCAGGGCCCAGCACTGCCAGCCAATCGTACTCCAGCTGCAGCTTGTTGGGCTTGCCCATCATGAGGTAGACTTCGGCCAGCGTGAGGCTTTCAGAGGTCTGCAGGTTCCAGCCCTCCTCGCGGAGCTGCTGGGCGAACCGGCTGGCAGGGATGTCCTTCGGAGGCTTGGCGGCAGGCTGACCCTGAGGTGGTGGGGGGTCCAAGGGGCTCGCCTTCTCCTGGGGTTCCTCCGCAGGCACGTCTGCCAAGTCTTTAGTGCAAACGTCCGGCTGGAGCCCGGGGCTAGGCTGAGGCTCTGGGCCGGGTGGGACGCGGACAGGGGATGGTGCCCTGGCCCGGGCGAGGTCGGCCACCTCTGCGCTGCTGGGGACGAGGGTCTCTGGGGAGGGGCACCCTGAGGGCCGTGAGTCTACGCAGCGGCATTGCTCAGGGATGATGAGGTCCTGACAGGACTTCATGTAGCGGGGGAAGGGGTCGAGGAGGGAGAGCTCATCTTCCAGGTCTGGGAGCTGGCCACAGGCACACGCCAGGGCCCCGGGTTCTCGGGCAGGGCCGTCCCCACCCTCTGCAGCAGCGGCCGCAGGGGTCTTCTCAAGCCGTCCCCCAGCATCCTGGAGCCCAGGGGGAAGCCTGTCGGAGGCGTCCGGGATGCTGAAACTTGCAGCGGCCCCCTCCCCAGGGGCACTTTCAGGGGAACTCTCCCCGGAGCTCTGCAACGCATCGGTGGAGGGAGGGGGCCGCCCCCCGCCCTTGGCCTCGGCGCCGCCCCGTGGGCACTTCAGCTGGCCCCTGGCTGTGCCCTGCCCGCTCTGGATGCCCAGGATCTGGGCTGGGGGCAGCGTGTGGGTGTCCTTGGTGCTCTGCTTGCACCGGCCGCCCTCCTGCCAGTGCACCGTGCAGAAGGCCTTTGAGTGCACCACTCGGGCCACGCCCGGCAGCGGGGTCAGGGTGCAGTTCTCCCCCGGGAACAGGTGCAGTGCCACCTTCTCCTGCGATGGCTCCGTGAACGAGTCCTGCAGCTGCTGCTCCTCAAACATCTTCCGCTGAGCGCACCGTCAAGGAACCACCTGCAGCAGCTCACACCCTGAGGTCCAGCGGGTAGACACGACAGGTACTTCCTTCTTTCCGGGCTCCACACCCAACACTCACCCTCCTAGCTGGGAACTGGGCATGGGCTACAAGCCAGCCAAGGACACGAAGATGTAGGTGTGGGGCTGTCCTCGGTCACTCTGTTCAACCTGCTGGCAGGGATGCTTCGGCCACACCCTGTGGGCCAGATGGCAGCCACTTACAGCAAGGACGGCTGCTGTGACAGAGTTCTAACACTGCAAGGAGGTCAAAAAGGGGGTTCAGACCCAAAACCCAGAGAATGAGGGGCTGTGGGTTTTAGTTCTGGTTCTACAGCATCTCATGGCACAGCTGCTACACGCCTGGGGGCCCCGCTGCAATTCCAGGACTGAGAAGGAGACTTCACTCTCAGGCAGCAGGTGCTGCGGAGCCCGGGGGTGGCTTTAGTAGGAAAAGGATACAACTCGCACTTCATGAAGTGCCCACTTCTGCTTCAGGAACTCGATGAGGCTGGAGACCTTTCGATGGAGCTCCACGATCATCCTACAGAGAAAAGACAGATGGGGAATGGGAGGCTGGGACGTGGGGGTACCTTCTAGGAGCCCTAGAGGCTGCAGCAGGAAGATGATGCCTGGGGGTCTCGAGGCCAGAGCCATAATGTCCGTGCAGAGCCGTTGGCTCTTTTTCTAAAAACTAACTCTTTAATTTGAGATAACAGGAGACTCACGAGAAACTGCAAGAAAAAGTAACAGAGATCCTGAGTGCCCTTTACAGTATGAGGTCTCAACCAGGACAGGAGCCTTGGTACAACACACCCTTCTCTTCTACCAGCCCCCTGTGGGGTCAAGAGGGTGGGTCTAGACTCAATTAAACCCAAGAAAATAAAAATACACATGGAAGGAATGAAGTCCTGATGATGCAGGCTACGACACGGATGAACCCTGAAACCATGATGCTCACTGAGAGAAGCCAGACAGAAAGGACCAGTATATGATCCTATTTACATGAAATGTCAGAACGGGCAAATCTATAGGGCCAGAAAGTAGACCAGTGGTGCCCTGGGGAGTGGGAGGAGGATGTACAGTGAGTGTTTAGTGGGCATGGGGTTTCCTTTCAGGGGGCTGAAAATTTCTGGAACTAGAGAGAGGTCATAGTTGTACAACACTGTGAAGGTACCCAATACCCCTGAACCGGGCCCCTTAAAAGGGCTCACAGTTAATTCCGTATTATGTGAATTTTACCTGAATCTAAAGGCATCCCCCACACTACCCCCAGGTGGTGTCAGAGTACTGGAGTGGCGTCTGCTGCTCACCCAGGGACCCAACACCGCCCCTCCAGCCCCGTCCCTCACAGCTCGCTCCCCCAAAACGCACAGCGTGTTACCTGAGCCGCGGGTTCTGTGCGAGGCTCTGCACGCGGGCCCAGGCATGGTTGTTCCGTGGCTGCAGCTCTACGGGGACTTTCAGGGGCAGGCGCACTGGCTTCTGGTCCTCTTCGTCACTCAAGCCTGCGACAGGAAGGGGCCGTGAGAGCCTGGCACAGACGGACCTTGATGAGAAGGTGAAGTCCTCGGCCAGACAGCTAAGGGACCCAGAGAGGAGCAAGGGGCAAACAGCCCTCAGTGAAAGTGGGACTGGCAGGAGCCCCAGCAAGGACCTGGTCTAAAGGTGCCAGCATGGCCAGCTGCACA
Organism: Eschrichtius robustus; assembly: GCF_028021215.1. Lineage (NCBI taxonomy): Eukaryota > Metazoa > Chordata > Mammalia > Artiodactyla > Eschrichtiidae > Eschrichtius > Eschrichtius robustus. The sequence goes on along the minus strand of NC_090839.1, from coordinate 52,566,424 downwards.
TCTGCTACACCAGGGCCACGGACCAGCCATGGGAGACTCGCCCTGACACCTCGGATGCTCCGTTTGAGGACAGCTGGGACTTCTGAGCTGGACTTGACTCACGAGAGGACACACCGCTATGACACGGGGTTTCGGGTCCAGGAGCTGCCTGCTGGCAGGACTGGATCACGCAGGCTCAGCCGCCGTGTTCCAGCTCAGCCTGGCCATCACTAAATGGAGCCAGACAGCGAGCCTCCCCGACGGGAGTGAGCCCCAGGTGTGCAGCCCAGCCCAGCCCGCGTCTGACATACCGTCCGGGTCACAGAGCTTCTTCAGGGCACGGCACATGGGCGCTTTGATCCGCAGGTTCCTCCCTTTGTACCGGACTGTGGTGGCCCTGGGAGAGGAGTGTTAAAGAAGCGCTGAGGCCTCTAAATGAACAGTCACTCCCACCCCACGCAGTAACCAAGGGCCCCAGCTAAGCAACCACCCTGGCCTCCAGGGCTCATGCTCGGCCCCACGAGGGGACCCCACACGTCCCCAAGAAGCTCCTGGGATCGTAGGCAGATGCGCATGACAAACGACAGAGCTGACTCTGGACCCTCCCGAGCACGCGTCACGCTGCAAAGAGGGCACCTGCTGTTCAGGATGTACCCTGCCCTCCTGCCTGGCAACCCCGAGAGCCCTCTCACTGGAGCCCCAATCGGACGTCAGAAGGAATGCCCCTTCCCCTCCTCCAGGTCCCCAGAGCAGAAGGGCTCACCCACCTCTACATGACCTCTCAACCCGCCCCTAGGTGACCACCTCTGCAGGTCAGTGACATTCCCTAGTCAGTCCCTCTGCAAACCACACTAGGGGGGCCCAGAGAGAACGGGACACTGGAGGCCAGCAGGCATGAGTGCAACATGCTTGTGCTCCCCCCACTGATCTGCAGGCAGGCCCAGAATCAGGAGGGCCTGCCCTAAATCTGTCACAGCTATGGGTGACACTCTACCTGAATACTGCTGTGACAGTAACTTATATAATGTTAGGATTACATAAATTAAAGAAATACTACTATTAACTAATGAAAGGAATATAAAAACCATAAAAAATAGCTCCCTCTAAGAAACACACTTGGAGTGCTTTGGGAATACTCAATAAAGGTAGATTGTTTTTTTAAAAGATGGCAGACAAATTGTGAGCAAGACAACTATGAAAAATGACAGGGAAGGACCCTGTAGTCCCACTGCTTTGAGAGCCTACATTCTTGTTCCACTTGAAAACAGGAAATCACAAATGATGCATCTTGGCTAGAGCTTCCAAATAAAAACACCAGAGAACTCCGAGGAGCAAGCCACCAAGAAAAGGTGTTGGCCAGCCACCAAATGGTTGGTGAACAAACCTAAGTTTATGTTTTACGAAAGGTTCAAGGTCCGTCTATACTGTTTTTATGACTCTGCTTTGTTTTTTACCTGTTTTTTAAAAATCGAATTACAATATTGTGTTAGTTTCAGATGTACAGCAAAGTGATTCTGTTATACACATATATATCCTTTTTTGATTCTTACAGTATATTTCAATACTATAAAATATTGAATATAGTTCCCTCCGCTATACAGTAAACCCTTCTCTACTTTATATATGGTAACGTGGATCTGTTAATCCCAAACTCTTAATTTATCCCTCCACCCCACCCCCCTGCCTCTGGTAACCATAAGTTTGTTTTCTACGTCTGTCTGTTTCTGTATTGTAAATAAGTTCATTCGTACTATTTTTTAGATTCCACATATGTCAGAGAATGTTTTGTCTATGTTCTCTTCTAGGAGTTTTATGGTGTCGTGTCTTATATTTAAGTTTTTAAGCCATTTTGAATTTGTTTTTGTGTATGGTGGGAAGGAGTGTTCTAACTTCATTGATTTACATGCGGCTGTCCAGCTTTCCCAACACCACTTGCTATAGAGACTGTCTTTTCTCTATTGCATATTCTTGCCTCCTTTGTCGAAGATTAATTGACCATAGGTGTGTGGGTTTACTTATAGGTTCTCCATTCTATTCCATTGATCTATATGTCTGCTTTTGTGCCAATACTACACTGTTTTTGATTACTGTAGCTCTGTAGTATTGTCTGAAGTCTGGAAGAGTTATGACTCCAGCTTTGTTTTTTTTCCTCAGGATTGCTTTGGCAATTCTGGGTCTTTTGTGCTTCCATGTAAATTTTAGGATTATTTGTTCTAGCTCTGTGAAAAATGTCGTGGGTAATTTGATAGGGATCACAATAAATCTATAGATTGGTTTGCACAGTATGGCCATTTTAACTATATTAATTCTTCCAATCCAAGAGCATGGGATAACTTTCCATTTTCTTGAATCATTTTTTATTTGCTTTATCAGTGTTTTATAGTTTTCAACATATAAGTTTTTCACCTCCTTGGTCAGGTTTATTCCTAAGTGTTTTTTTTTTTTGGTGGGAGGGGTGCGATTTTAAACAGGATTTTTTTTTTTTTACTTTCTCTTTCTGATATTTCATTGTTAGGGTAAAGAAATGCAACAGATTTCTGTATATTAATCTTGTATCCTGCTACCTTCCTGAATTCATTTATCAGTTATAATAGTTGTTTTTTTTTTTTCATTTGTCAGTTCTAATAGTTTTTGTGCTGAGCCTTTAGGGTTTTCTACACAGAGAATCATGTCATCTGCATATAATGACAATTTTACCTCTTCTAATCTGGATACCTTTTATTTCTTTTTCTTGTCCGACTGCTGTGGCTAGGACTTACAATACTATGTTAAGTAAAAGTGGTGAGAGTGGGCATCCTTGTCTTGTTCCAGAATTTAGCAGAAAGGCATTCAGCTTTTCGCCGTTTGGTATTATGCTGGCTGTGGGTTTGTCATAAATGGTTTTTATTATGTTGAGATATGTTCCCTCTATACCCACTTTGGTGAGAGTCAAATGCTTTTTCTGCATCTAGTGAGATGATCATGTGGTAGGTTCTTGTCCAGCTCTACCAATCAGTACATGACTTTGGGGAAATCACATTCCCTCTCTGGTCCTCAGTCTTATCAGAAACTCCGTCGCTGTCAGATGCCCCTTCTCTATTCTCTTGTTCTTTTAATTGGGAGGAGTTCCCCTGCTTTTTCATTTTATTTATATTTCTCCAGTTATCTGGACAAGAAAACTCCAGGAAGCCAGCTCCCCTGCCATTGTGTTAGGAGGGGAGATTCAGAGAGGATGGGAGTCTGCAGGGACCAAGGCCTCCACTGAGACCGAGTGCTTGAGTCTTAACCACCTCAACCCAGGGGAAATACAGGCAGCAGAGCACTTCCAGGGATGTGCTGATGAGGCTGGAGTGGGGGTGCAGGAGCGGGAACCAAGAACATCAAGTCAGTTCTTAATCGCCTCCAATGAAGGGTGCTGGGAACAAGTGGACGTTTCTGCCATCCATCCCAAACAAAACACAACAATAGCAGGCAAGATTTAAAGAGCAGGGGGAGCCGTGTCACGTGGCACTTGTGTTTGTGATAACCACATTTTCCGTTAAACTGCTGTTTTGTGACTTCCTTTTTTTTTTTTTTTTAGTGAAATTGAACAGCCCCTGCTTTATGACTAGAGAACCATTCTGAGGTTATGAGTCCCTTCCCTTTCTCACGAATGGAAGTTCTATGAGCAGCCTGAGGCTGGAGCCGGCACAGGTGAAGCCTGGCCCCAGCCCAGGCTGCGGAGGTGCACCTGCAGGAGAATCAGGTCCTGCCCTCTGTCAGATGGAACGATGCGGAGGGTCCTATTTGAATCCTCCACTAGTGTCACAAAACAGGCAACAGAGTAATTCCTCTATGTGCATGGGAGTCAGGCTTTCCTCTCTGATATGAGGTTCATTTTCTTCTCTGAAAGAGAAATCTAATAAGAAATCTAATAAGCATGTGCTAAGTTCTATACTGCTGGGTCTGTGACCAATGTAATAAGATTCAACTTCAGAGCTTTTCTCAATTCATTTACTCCTTAATCCAATTTTACCATTTTATAATAAAGGGAGATTGACAGTTAACTGGAAAAGGTCTGCATGACAGGCAGGAACAGGAAGTTAGTTAAATACTCAATGCTTTATGGTCTTAAGTCAAGGAGTACTTTTCCACAGGCACCTTACTAATTTCCCCCATCTCCGTCTTCACTTTTACAGGCCTTTTGCTTTGTTCTTAAAAACTGATGACGTGTTGGCAAAAGAACACACAGTCAATCAACGGAACAGAATTTCAAGTCTGGAAATAGACCCACATAGCACAGTCAACAGACCTTAGATGAAGGTGAAAAAGCAGCGAATGGAGGAAGGATGGACCCTCCAGCAGAGGGGGCCGAAACAACCGGACACCCACAGGCCACAAACTGAACCTTGGCATAAACATCACATCGTATACAAAAGTTAATTCAGAGTGGATCGTGGATTTATACATCAGACCACAAAACTTTTAGAAGAAAACACAGGAAAAAACTTTGTGACCTCGAGTTAAGCAACGACTTCTTAGATGTGACACTAAAAGCACAATCCACAAATGAAAAAGATGACAGACTGGACTCCATCACAGCTGAAAACGTCTACCCTGTGAAGGACACTGCTAAAGAGAGTGAGAAGGCGGGCCACAGACTGGGAGGAAAGATTGGCAAATCGCCTACCTGACAAAAGGCTTGTGTCCGGAATATATAAAGGACACTCTAAACTCAATGGGCACAAGATTTGAAGAGGCACCTCACCAAAGAAGATACACAGATGGCCAGTGAGCATAACAAAGGTGTTCAACATCACTAGTCCTCAGGGAAACGAAGTCAAAACCACAATGAGACACCCCTTCACCACTGGGGTGGCTCAAAAGAACAGACTGAACACACCAAGTGTGGGGAGCATGGGGAGCACCCGGAACCCCACCTGGAAAGCAGGCTGGTAGCTCCTTATAAAGTCTGCATGTGCTCACCACCTCCTCCCCTGGGGATTTGCGCAGGCAAGATGAGACAAAAAGCTGGAGGCCAATGCCGAGTCATTTACTCTCTGTAAACAGCCCGTGTCCCTCACTGGGGGTTGGATCAACAGACCACAGAACAGCCATACTGGGGACACTACTCCACAGAGGCGTGGACCACAGACCCACGCAGCCACATGGACAGATCCCAGGGTGTACTGCTGAGTGGAAGATGCCAACCTCGGAAGGCCACACACGGCACAATCTCACTGAGATGACATTCTGGGAAAGGCGTGTACGCACAACACTGCTCGAACATCTCAGATCCTGGAGCAAACATAGCTTCCACCTGATGGGCACAGGGCAGGTGTGAGGGTGGGAAGGAAGGCCAGATGCTAAAGCTGCAGCAGGTGAATAGGGAGGTGCAATAAACAACCCCCAGGGCTAAGGCTGGTGGCCTCTCTCCCTACTTGCCTCTGACCACCCCCCACACCTCTGGGAGGCTCCATGTGCCCAGTGGTACCAGCTGGCCAGACCACCTTCACTCCCCGGCTGCTGGAGAGAATCACTGCTCTTTCGCACGGCAGTGATACGTACAACCTAGTCACTCTCAGGCCTGGCTCCAAACTGATGGTAGTTCATAGACACAGAGCCTGGAGGATCCAACATGAGCCTCTGTAAGGTCAGACGCTGGGCTGGAGTCAAAGCAGAAATGCACACAGTCAACCTGGCAGGGACTCAACCTGAGGGAAGTGGGCTCGCTGGCCGTCCGACACCAGACCGAGGGAGGAAAACAACCAGGGTGCAAGACAACGTCCTGCTGATGTAGCAGAGGCCAGGGAAACTATTCCCAGGGATGGTTCGACCTACAGGACAGCTGGCCATCGAGCAGCAGGGGCCTGGGGATGGCGGGCGGGTCCAAGATGAGGAGTGGAGAGGTCCACGTGGGAATGCAGAGGCTCTGATGGGGTGAGTGGGAAGGACAGGGTGGCCGCCAATGAGGACCCCACACCAGGTGAGAAATCCAGACAGTGTAACGGGGGATGGTCAGGCTGTGCCTTGGAGTCCAGCACAGCCTCAGTGCTGAGGGACTGGGCCAGAGCAGCCATGAGAGAGGCAAAGGGCTGCAAGAGACGGACAGGCCCGCCTGCCATGCTTCCAACTACTTGCAGAGAGGAGTGAGAGGCGCTGACTGAGAGACCCTCAGAGTGCAAGGTCGGGGGCATCCTTCCCAGGAAGAGATGCTGGAGGCTTCCAGCTGGAACACAGGAAACATCCAGGCCGTAATGGGACTTGTACGTCGAGGCAGAGAAATGGGGGACAAGTCAGATCTGGGATCCTTCACTCAGAAAAGGTAACAGAAGCCCTGGGAAGAGTTAAAGTAGCCAAAGGAGAGGGTGCAGGGACAGGAGAGCCTGGGGGCAGTGCCGAGACAGCCCCAGGAGGGCGGTTCCGGGAGCTGGAGAGCAGCTCAAGGTCAGATACCTGGCCGGAGCCCAGGGACCTACTAGCAAGGCTGTCAGAGCGCAGGGGGCAGCGGGCAAGCCAAAGAGCCACTGGACAACGCAAGGACAGGGCACGGTGGCTTTTCCATGCAGCAAGTCCCGGTATGGCCTCTCTGGGGCAGAAACGGTCACAGCAGTCAGGTCAGAGCTGCGTGGGGATCCCCGGTGGTTTTGTGTGATCGGAAGGCCAGGAGTGTGAGAGCAGAACAGAGTCAGACTCAGCTTGACCTCGAGAGGCACAAAGAGGAACGGCGGGCAGAGGAAGTGCGGAAGGACCAGAAACATGCACCAGGAAGGCCGGGAGGGCAGGCCTTCTAGAAGCAAAGGAGACCCCCACACCATGAAATGCCCAAGGTTGAGGAAAAGAGCGAGACAGTGAGAAGGTGAGGGCTGAGTGGAGACCCGCAGAAGAACAAGAACGGGGCCCCCAGGATGGGGAGAAGCTGGGGGCAGGTCAATCAGTCCCCGGGGCTGGCCACCTCCTCACGGGCAGATGCTTAACTGTGAGGGTGTCAGGGCTAACTCTGAGGACTTCAGGATTTAATGGTCCTCACTGAGAAAAGGGGAGAAAACTGCACATATTTCGAGGTCTATATTTGAGAGAAAAGTGCAAACTCCCACAAGGAGCCGGCCTGCCTCACACACAGCTCTACTCACCCAGCCTGAATGAGCTCGTTCAGCTTCGTGGCGTTCTTGTCGTCCATGCCTTTGATGGAAAAACAAACACACGTGAGCGTCAAGTAGTCAGGAGCGAAGCCCAGCAAGACCCCACAGAATAATCTCCAACGCAGACTCCAAACCGCTCAACGGGATAGTCAAGGTCTTCCACAGTAAGACCCCATGTTAGCTGCAGGCCCTCCCCCAGGGCCCACACACATCACCTGTGCTGAGAGCACTGTCTCTGCCCACCTGGACATCCTCGGGGAGGGGACCACTCCCACCTCTGCACAGCTCATCACGCCTCCAAACTCCCACCCCAGCCCCCCTGCCGCGCTGGACTGCCACTCGCCCCCAACCGCCTCGTTCAGAGACTCCCCTTTCTCCGGGCCCACCTTGCCCCACGCACTCTTGTCCTGCGGGGCTCCTGGGTTACCTGCGGGCCTGCCTCCGTCAGCTCTGAACGACAGACTGACACCCTGCACGTTTACTAGAGCGGACGCCCCTTTCCTCTGCCCCACCCCCCCCTCATTGCTGCCCTCAGGACACGTGAGACAGGAAGTGTAGTAACCAGGTAAAGGGAGGATGGAGGTGGTGCGTATGTGCAGGCCACTGTGAGATTCTTTGAACCCTGCTGAATATTTGGGGAATAAAACACAACAGGCCACAAACACACAGCCAGGCTGAAAACCAAAGACAAGGACAAAACCTTAAAAGCTGCCGGAGAAAAACAACGCATCCTCTACAGAGGAACACGGACATAAATGGCCAGTGACCTCTCAGCCATGAAGAAAAAACTGTCATCAAAATCCCACATCCGGCAAAAATACTTTTTAAGAACAAAGATGAAATAAAGACTTTTCAGATAAATGACAATGGTAAGAATTCATAGCCGGCACAGAGGCATGGTGAGAAAGCCTGAAGGAAGCCCGGCAGGCTGAAGGGACATGTGCCAGATGGAAACGGATCTTCAGGAAACAGTGCTTGGCACCAGGGAAGGCAAACGCAGACCCCATCCCTAAACAAGCCAGACGCAGCCCTGGCCTCCAACAGCATGGACCACACAAGCACAGTCAGTGTAAGTGACCGCTGGGGCTATGCGTGAGCATGTGACACGAGAGCCAGCCTGTCGGGGACGTTCGTGGACCTGTGAGCTGAGATCAAAGGGGAGGGAAGGGCCCATGGGTCCTGCATCCGGCAGCCTGGATGGACGGAGTGATAGACAGAAGGCCCGGAGGGTGGGACCACCACAACTTCGGGGTTCAAGTCACCAGATGGGGGCACCATGCAAGGAACCTCCCTTTGAAGAGAAGCCATTTCAACCAACTGGTGAGGACTGCAGACAGCCGAGGTCTTCCCCGGCCTGTCCTGATACCCGCATGGCACCAGGCCTGGGGCTAAGTGTGACTTGTCACTCAATAGCCCAGGAGGCTTGAATAGTCATCCGTTTCCATCGAAACTGAGGGTCCTCAGGCCCTTTTCAAGGGGGAACGCCGTCCAGCTCACGCAGCTGCTGTGACACAAGCTGAGGTGTGTCAAAGGACCAGGAACACAGCAGACTCAGTCTATGTCTTAAGAATCGCATGTCTGGAGACCTCAGTTACAAAAAGTATGTTAACAAAGAGCATGCTCTGACCACCGGAGCTCAGACATGTGTTCCCAGTAGCCCAGAAAGGGCTACCACTGTGTGCAGGGCAGGCGGACAACTGCCCATCCCAGCGAGCTCCTTCCCCCACAAACCTTCACCAAAGGACACAACAGTGTCCCAGCAGGTGGATCAGTGGGTGGGTGCAGTGGGGGCTCAGAGGGAGGGCCCCACCAAGGTGGAGTGCTGTGAAGCAGCTTTGGGAGCCCCAAGCCCAGGTGGGGCCTCACGGGGATGTGTGTGCATGTGTGTGTGTGTGCATATGTGTGCACACGTGCACTCGAGTGCTGCTGGACCAGGAGGGACCAACCAGGTGTCACCAGCAGGACTAGGAGCAGATGAGCTGGAGGGGACGCCAGGCAAGAAGATGGGCTGAAGTCCAAGTGCAGAGGCCCCTTGGGTCAGGGGACCCAGGTGACACCCCAAGGGTAACAGGAAGCTGACAAGAGGATGAGGCCTGCCTCCTGTGGGGAGTGCTCGGGCTGGGATGCTGGGATGTGGGAGATGGAGGACGGGGCCCCAACATGCTGCCAGGACCAGGAGTATTTTAGGGCAAGGACAGAGAGGAGGACAGACAAGGAAGCAGGGATGCCAGGGGGTGGGGCCCCAGAGCCCCCTCAACAGCACTCAAAGCAGGAGCCGGGGGTTTAAGTAAGTTGTCAGCCTGCAGGAGCATGGGGCGGGGAGCCAGGCCGCCTGTCCCTTCCTTTGGAGGCTCCTGGACTTCTTGCCTGTTTCAGGAAGGGCGGGTCACCCAGGGAATGCCCACCCTGCCCGTCCTCCTGCCTGGCTATGACGTGTTAGGTGACAGCTTACAATCATCTCATAGTGTCTCATTTAATCTTCAGAGTGGCCCTGCAGGTGTGTGCCCTTCCAACCCACGTGACAGGCGGACAACTGGGGGCTGGAGAGGCGAGGCTGAGGCCTCTTGTCTGTGGTCACATGGGGAGGCCAGAGCACCTGTGCATCTAAAAGGAATCTAGTTACGAGGAGATGCTCAGAGCAAGGCAAAGGGAGGGGCCCAGACCCTTCAGTGTACCAGGGTTGGGAAAGGCCAGAAAGTGGGGGCTGTTCTAGGTCAAGACTCAAGAGACACGGCAGCTGTGAGCGGGCACTGTTCCCAATAGGCATGCCCTGCCCGGCGTGGTGGGACGCACTGGGAGATCTGAGTTTGGGCAGGATACCAGGTGAGGCTGTGGTACCCACTTGATAAATGTTAAATGTGCTTGCTGGGCATGCAGGAGAATGTCCTTGCTCACTGGGGCCAATGGCTGAGGGGTTTAGAGTGGGCTCAGATGTCTGCAACTTACAGTCACACAGCTGAACAAGAAAAAATGCAAGTGTGTGGAGGAGGGACAGGAACGGGAGAGACAGTAACACAAACATGGCCAAGGTTCAGGACCCATGAATCTAAAAGACGGTATGTGGGGGTTGTTACATTCTCCTTTGATTTTTCTGTATGTTAAAACGTTCTGTGCGTTAAAATGTTTTCAAAATGAAAAGTCGGAGAGAAAACAGAAGAGCCCCCAGGACTAAAACTCCAACTGTAAGAGGACAGCAGGCAGGCCCTGCCGGGAGGAGGCCGCCCCTGAGCAAAGGGTACTCACAGCCCCCGATCTTCTTGCGCAGCTCCCCATAGCAGATCAGGCCATACAGCTCCTGGGACGACTTCTTCAGCCCGCGAGAGAACACTGAAAATGAGGAAAGGTTGCGGCTTTAGAAGGAGAAAACACAGATGTGCGGGGCTTGCCCAGCTTGTGCGCACACCAGGGTGCTGGGGGACACTTCTTGGCTTTGACCACTGCACCATGGACCACAGGGTGTTAACATCAGGGGACACTGGGCAGAGTACACGGCAACATGATGCTGTTTTTGCAATTTTCAAAATAAAAAGTTAGAAGAGAAAAAGGGGGTGGTTTAGAAAACTAGTCGTAACAGGCAGAGCAACGTCCCCAGAGGGGAAAACGGGACGTCCAGCATGGCCAGCTTCAGCGAGGCAGAGGAGGGTCAGGACCACCTCTCTGTGCAGAGAACCCACCCAAGCTCCACGAGGGGCTGGCAGCACGGGAACCAAGGAAGCCCACCTCTTATGCCTCCTGGGACGACAGACAACTCGCCCCAGGCCTGGGGCCAGAAGGAAGAGGAAATGCGGCTTGAGTGCTCCGGACGCCCCCTTGCTTGTCAGCAGCAGACCACAGTGTGATTTGGGAGGCAACACGCAGGGTTAAGCCAGCCCATGTACAGCCTGCTCGTGGCTGGAGGAGACCACACTACCAGGTATGAGCAGAAATGCTGAGGGAGGCTCCAGAGGCTCTGTAATAGACTGATTCGGCCCCGATGCCCGCCCTGGACACCTACCTGCAGGCGTCTCTGACTCCAGGAAAGAAATCCTCACGTGCTCAAGCCACTGTTACCTTGAGTCTCTGTATTGTGTGAAGCCAAGCCTGACAGCACCTTGTAAGCCTGGTTACTGCCCAGTTGGCCCCTTTCTGATCATCTCACAGGGCAATGACCACTGCCATGTGTCCCTCTCACAGCTGTTCTCTCCCCAGAGACCCCCTTTCAAAGATTTGGCTGTGTGTGATTACAACAATAGGAAAGGAAAAGAAAAGTATATTAGTAAATAGAAAGTAAAGTTCTGAATGAATGACCTTAAACAAGGATTCTGAACCTCGGATAGCCTCTGAGGAGGCTCTGCTAACATCACACGCCAACAATTCCCGAAGGTTCTCCTGAGAGAAAGACCGATAGTCTCAGCGGACTCTCACAGGGACCGCTACTCAGGAACCTTACGATCCACTATGCAGTCGATAAACAAACGTGGGCTTTCAGACAATGGAACAATACTCAGCCATAGAAAGGAATGAACGGACCCTAAAAAAGCCTAACACACCCTACAATCTGGATGCACCTGGAAACATCATGCTCAGTGAAAGAAACCGGACACTAAAGGCCCCGCATTGTATGACTCCACTGATATGAAGCGTCCAGGAGAGACAGAGATCTGTGGCTCCGTGGTTGCCGGGGCTGGGGGAGGGGCTGCGAAACAGCTGCACAGCGTGGAACCCAGTGTGACCACCAGTGCAGCACCAAGAGGCGGGCAGGCCTCTGGCCTCACGCGGTCAACCGGCTGCCACCAGCTCTGAAAGGTGATCAGGACCAGTGAGAGACCTCGGTGCAGCCCTCGGCTCAACAGAAAGAAGGCACTTCCCATGGGGCCACACCGGGACACCAAGGGCATGTGGGTCAGGCAGAAGACACTGCAGAGGGGCTTCCCTGGTGGCGCAGTGGTTAAGAATCCTCCTGCCAATGCAGGGGACAAGGGTTCGAGCCCTGGTCTGGGAAGATCCCACATGCCACAGAGCAACAAAGCCCATGTGCCACAACTACTGAGCCTGCACTCTAGAGCCCATAAGCCACAACTACTGAGCCTGTGTGCCGCAACTACTGAAGCCCACGTGCCTAGAGCCCATGCTCCGCAACAAGAGAAGCCACTGCAATGAGAAGCCCGTGTACTGCGATGAAGAGTAGCCCCCGCTCACTGCAACTAGAGAAAGCCCAAGCGCAACAACGAACACCCAACGCAGCCAAAAATAAATAAATTTTTTTTAAAAAGTTAAAAAAAAGAAGACACTGCAGAGAAGGGAGAATGGCCCCGGTGGGGCTGACCCTGCAGAGCTGACTGTGGAACTGAGGGCGGCTGATGCGTCCACCCTTCATCCAAGTTGGAAAAAGGGCTGAAGGGGAATGATACCTCCAGTGGGGGAGGGGAGTTTAGGAGGCTGTCCAGCAGGCGGAGGTGACAAAAATGCCCAGGAAAGACACATCCACTCTAGATGTCCCACAGAGCCCAGTGTGGCCGCCCTGCAACACGCCTCTGGACCTCGGGGCAGACGATGCAACACGTCCACACCGGGAGCCTGGGTGGTCCACTCTGCCCATAGCCTGGTGGTGGTGAAAGCACAGAACGTGCTAGAGCACGGCTCCTGGAATCACCCCCCACCGCCTGATATCCAGGTAGCTTCCTACCCCCTTCCCCTTCTCGTGTTGCTGAGGCCTTCACGTTGGAAGAGAGTGTTTTGAGACCAGCCAAAGCAGATGAAAGACCTGCTCTCGCGGAATGACTTTCAGAAAGAACAGACTATGTAACAACAAAAAAGAAAAATGCAGAAGACAGAGAAAGAGCCAAACAGCTAAAACTCGTTTCTGCGTGCCAGCCTGGAGGGAGGGAGGGTGTTCGTGATGACGACAGATAATAACAACAGCGCACTGGACTCGACAGGACCAGAGTCGATATTTTCAAATCAACTAGGGATGTGAGCAACAGTCTGAGCTAAGGATGAACACAGCCAGCAGACAAACAGACTCCGTGGAGACGGCCTGACAAAGAACAAAATGCTGCCGACTCGCCACAATGCACCACAGCCATCGAGAGGCTTACGTTCATGGCCACATGGACACTGAGAGCACACGTGCGTGCGCCCGCGCACACGCACGCGCAAACACACACACACCAGTAGCAAAAGACTTGTGGGTCAGACCGAGGGACTGCTGCAAAGCGTGGAAACTGAGCGCCCACTTCCCAGGGTCCCTAGAAGGAGCAGCAACCTCACTACACAGATATGGCACTAGAAGAGGTTGGAGCCACCATTCTGTTTGTGTTTTGTCTTCCTCATCAAGATGTCAGGCTGGACGGGTGTCCCCTGAAGTGGAAGGCTTTTAAGCAGGAAAGATACCTTAAAAAGACTCGTGAGAAGCAAAAGGATTTAACTGGCCAGAGAGAACCTCGGTGGGGTCATAAACTCAGCAGAAAGCAGGCAAAGCAGGCACTGTGGGGCCTCGTGAAACAGGCCTTGCCCAGAGTAACATGCACTTGTCTGTCAGTTGCTCCTTCCTGCCTTTGTCATGGACAGAACCAGATGGGAAATGCGGGGAGAGGCAGACAGACCCCCAGGACAGAGGGCCAGACACGCATCTTCCCGGAGGGTTGTCAGACAGTGCTGTGACGGGGTGCTCACAATGAGACAATTAGCAGTAACGTTAGTATAATTTTACCTCAGTCGTGTGAATTTATCTGAAGAAAAGTGCTATATGAATAAAGATATCCACCCTGCGTTATTTAAAAACACTGTTAAGTGACTTGCAAATCCAAAAGGAGAAGTAAAATGTATTCATTTGTAGTATCTCCACTCAAAGAAATACATTTAATAAAAAACACATGGAGGGACTTGCCTAGTGGTCCAGTGGTTAAGAATCCACCTTCCTACGCAGGGGACGCAGGTTCAAGTCCTGGTCAGGGAACTAAGATCTCACATGCCGTGCCACAACTACTGAGACCACGTGCCACAAACAGAGAGAAGCCCATGCACCGCAACGAAAGATCCCGCATGCTGCTACTAAGACCTGACGCAGCCGAATAAATAAAAAATTAATTAAAAAAAGAACTGATCACCAAGCATTAGGTTAAGAAAACTTATCAATACTGAAAAAACTAAAACAGATGTCATTTAAAAAACAAACACATGAAGAAATTCTACATCAACATGAAAAGGTGGTGTGAAAACAGTACTTGTAAGGCAGACAAAAGTCAGGAGACAGAGCGAGAGGGGTACAATGGGAAGAGGATGCTGCCCGGACTCGGACCTCCACTCCCCGCATCGTTGGGGTGGACAGGGGCCAGGGCCTCCATCGCCGAGCTGGGGCTTTCTCCTCCGCCCAAGCAAGCGCATTACAGGCACCTCCAGGGAAGAGCACGCCACGTGCCCAACCACAGGCAGCAGTGGGGACAAGAGAGGATTCAGGGGAGGATTTCTGGGACAACTAACACAGGAGCTGAGTCCTGGTAAACAGGTTAGGGAGGACAACCAGGTGGGAGTGGCAGGAGTGTGGCAGGAGTCAAGGTGTGAAGGAAAGTGCAGGTAAGGAGGGAGGTGACTCCATTCCCCGGGGCCCTGGCAAGTCATGGTGCGGGCCTCTGGTGGGGCAGAGGGAGGGGGCTCAGGCAAGGGAGCGGCCGGGCAGATGAGCATCTTGTGTGGATCTCACAGCTCAAAGGCTGGGTTAGGAAGGGCAGGACCGGACAGTGGGAGAGCAGCACTGGTCTAGGGCAGGACCAAGGCAGGCCAGGCGGTGAGGACAGATCTGAGAAGCTCGGAGTAGAACCAGAAACACTGGCAGGTGAGTAAGAGATGCCCCCAAAGATTCAAAGGGAAATACATTCAGGGGACACTGTCGTAGGACAGAACCAGATGGGGATTCCCTGGCGGTCCAGTGGTTAGGACTCTGCGCTTTCACTGCTGGGGCCCGGGTTCAGTCCCTGGTCAGGGAACTAAGATCCTGCAAGCCACGTGGCGTGGCCAAAAAAAAAAAAAAAAGACAGAACCAGATGGGAAATGCAGTGACCGTAACAACCATCACCAGACCCTGGGACCTCCCAGTCCCTGAGAGCCCCAGCGCTGGCCGATGGCAGGGAGGAAGGACTTCTCCAGGGCAGAGGACAGCAAATCGCAGGCCAGATCCGGCCCAAGGGCTGTCTTTGTAAACAGGCAACTGCAGCAACATGCATTCCTCTATGTATTATCCACAATGAGCTAGAAAGCAGGGTGAAGTGGTTTCAATAAAGACCATAAAACCCCAAAGGCAAAAATATCAATATTCACCATCTGACCTTCTACAGAAAAAGACAGCTTGAATCACTGTCTCTGGGCCTTTCTAAGGCCGGACGAGGAATCCCTGGCCCTGGAATCCCGACCTAAGGGAAAGCCAGCGAGGAGAGCCAGATGGGTCAGCTGGGGGAGGCTAGGACACACTGACTGGCCAAGAGAACACCTGCAGGGCACAGGCAAAGGTTCAAAGGGGAGTGACATGACCACAGCAACCACAATTATTCTGGATCAGAACTGATGTTATTTGGAGGGTGTGTCAGAAATCAGTGCAGTCGGTGGAAGCACACATGTGGAGAGACCGATCGACGAGAGAAGCAGCAGGAACGACACAGACACAGGATTCTTCCGGCGTGTGGACACAGGAGGCAGCAATGCCTCCCCTTAGGACAGAGGTGCTCTGAGCAGGAAGTCAGAACCGCACCTGGCGATGACCTAGACTCATGAATTAAAGATGGCGCCACACAAACTGGATTCAGACACAGAACCTGGAAAAAGAGCCTGGGAAAAGCCCTGGAACGCCAGCCCTCCACCCGCGCTGACGCACGCCAGGCCCTGCCCGACCCTCACCCCACTGGGGCCCCCTTGGGAGAAGGGCGGGCAACGGGGAGGTGTGATTCTGGACCACGGTGCCCTCCCTCCCGGGGCGGAGGAGCAAGCCAGGGACTCAGACACCACAGGCTTCCTTGTAACTAAGCCTGACCACCAGTTACGAGGCCTCCTGTCAGACAAAGCACCATAGGTGAGTACATCCCAGGCCGTGTGGCTGGGTGAGAATAATGCCAGAAGGTGTGGCCTGCAGGTTTGCGGAAGCCACGCTCCTGGACCAGAAGCCACCCCGCCTCTGGCCCCAGGAAGCCGGCCTAGGCACTCACCGTTGTCGAAGTCGATGTACTTGGTGATCTTGTGCCACGTGCGATAGTAGAAGTGCCGGACCTGCTCCTTGTTCTTCACCATGCTGGCGGGCTTGCCTTTCTTCTTGTATTTCAGAGCAATGTTGTTCTGAATCGCTTCAAAGTCTTTCCCATGCTGGAAAAGAAAGTCCACATTAAAAGCACGAGGTTATAGGGAGGGTGGGAGGGAGACGCAAGAGGGAGGAGATATGGGGATATATGTATATGTATGGCTGATTCACTTTGTTATAAAGCAGGAACTAACACACCATTGTAGAGCAATTATACTCCAATAAAGATGTTAAAAAAAAAAACAAAACACGAGGTTACAACAAGGCAGCCTTCTGTACAATGCAGACACTTCCTGAAAAGGGAGAAAAGGGACCGCTGTGGTTAAGCAAGTGTCCTTCACGGCTCCTACTTGTGCATGAACTTCAACCTGGCTTCCCCAGAACCTCAGGTTTCAATCAGAATAATGGATAAAGCAGCAACAGAACTATCATAGCATGTGGATACCAATGAGGCAAGGACCCCGGAGCAGTAGAAACATGAAGCTCAACACTTAGACAAAGGACTTAATCTCCAGAGTTCTTTAGAGCCCATGAAATGAGACACCCCCATGAAGACAATAACCAGAAGACACAACACAAGGATGGAGGGGCTCAGGGTGCTGTATATCTGGCATCTTAAAATAAAACAACAAATCAACTATTCAGAAACAGCTTCATTGATTTGATCATACAAAAGGTATTCTATGTTCAAACAGGGATAACAAATATGAATGTTTATTAAGAGAATCATGCAGAATATGCTCTGAATACATCTGTGGGCCTTCCTTCAACACCTCCATGTAAAAGCTGAGTACATCTTAGATTTTCAGAATGGAATTTATGTTCCACAGAACACAGTCCCCATCAGTGCTGTTCAGGTACTGATGCAATGAGAACCAACTACTGATACTACTCATCAACTACTGCTACTCTCATCAAAACCAAGCCAGCAAGAAGCACTGGGAAGGACCTGGAGGTAATGGCACCCCAGCAGCAATGAGCACCTCTGGTACCCAGATCTTGGTTTCTAAATCCCACTTTCCAAAAGGAACCACGGCTCCTTGGAAAAATGGCCAATGCCAGGTCTGGGGCAGGGAAAATACCAGGTGAGTCTAGAATATCTTGTGGTGCCAGAAAGTGAGAAAGTGCTCAAAGCGTAAGGGGAACATGTTGGAAGGACACAGCAGCCAACCTGAAGAGGCTCCCAGTGGGCAAATCTAGAACAATCTGGGCAACAAAATCACAATGATATGAATGGATTATAACCCATGGAAGAGAATAAGTATCCCTGAGTCCATACAGGTACAAAAAAATAATTGAATAAATACATAAATGGAGGAGAAGGGAGAGCTTTTCCTTGCATGGGATTTCCACTTAATAAATGTAGAAAGAATAACAGAATCAGAAGGTCATCACTGGGTAAACACCACAGTAATAGTTTTTCCAGGTAAGAAGAGGCAATGGTTGCTTAAATTAGTGGGAGAAAGAATGATGAGAAACAGGGTATTTACACAGTCTCAAAGTAAAAAAAAAAAAAAGAAAAAAAGACTTGGCAGTGGAGAACCTGGGAGATGCCACCTGAATGCAGTGATCAAGGTTCACACAGCCAGGCCTGAGACAGATCGCATTGCACACTCTGGACAGGATGCACCAAGGATGCACAGCAATCCCACGGTACTCTTGACAGAAAACACAAAACATGAACTTATCCGTGCAGAAACATCAGGTAAGCCCAATGAGGGGCACTCTATGAATGAACAGACTTGGAATCTTCAAAAATGTCAAGGTTATGAGAGACCAGGAATAAAAGGGAAGACTGAGGGACCTGTTCCAGGTGGGAGGACCCAGGAGCCATGGCAACCAAATGCAACGTGGGGTCCTGAACCAGAATAGGACATCAGTGCAAATACCGATGACATTACACTAACTCTCCTCATTTTGCTGGTCACCCTGCAGTTACGTGGGTGTCAGAAAAGCGGGGTAAACAGCATGTGAGCATTCTCTGTACTCTTTTTGCAGCTTTTTCCAACTCTGAAATCGTCTCAAATTTTAAGGTCAAAAAGTAAAAATGCTATGGGACTTCCCTGGCAGTCCAGAGGTTAAGAATACACACTTCCACTGCATGGGGCGTGGGTTCGATCCCTGGTCAGGGAACTAAGATCCCACATGTCGTACAGTGCAGCCAAAACAAAAAGTAAAAATCCTCAAAGAATGAAAGCTCACTCACTGTTTTAAAAGAAGCAATGGCAGGTGAACCAGAGCAAGGCAGAGCTGCACCTAAAGTGCCTTCCTCCAGTGTCCAGCTCAGGCACCACCTCCCTCACAAAACTCCCCTCAGCTCTTGACCAGAACCGTGACGCAAACAAACACACACGGCCTCTAAATCTCAGGACTTCTTTTCATAGCTGGGTTACGAACCCAGAGGTGACCTGACGGCCCAGATGGGGACTAGAATCTGGGCTTTGCGACGACTCATCCTGCGTTCTCAAAGTACGCTGCCTTCTGAACTCTTGTGGCATCCGTCAGCATATACCTTCTGAGAGTCCCACTTCTTCTGTGCCTGTTACGTTTTTCCAGTAAGACTGCCAGCCCCTTAGGGGGGACTTCTTTGCATTTTTATACTTAGCCATGAACTAGGTAAATAAAGGGTGGTGGCAACAACAGCAACAGTGAAAAAGGCAAAGTTGAAAGAGAAAACTATATGGAGGTGAAGCACACATTTCAAAGACTGAAACGAGAACTCGCATTCGTACAGCTGTCACAGAGATGGCAGGAAACAGGAGATGCCCAGCAGCTGGATTTGTAGGACACTGGGAACTGCAGACAGAACACGGAAGGGGAAGCACAGCAGAGATGAGGCCTCCAGCAATTATCGACCCAGTGAAAAGCAAGCAGAAGATGCTGGCCACGTGGCTGCGAGTAAGATAGGAATCAAGACTGGACAGCAATACGGACGGACAGACAGACGTAAGAAGGGAAAAGGAAAAGTCGGCAACAGGCTTTGTGAAATGGAGTGTAGAGGATGTCAAGGACAACCACGCTGGTCCAGGCGTTCATCCCACTGGCCTTCCCGCCAGCTCCCTGTCATGGGGGCCACAACCTTTACCCCTGGCCACAGGGAGGAGTCTGGGATGGGACCAGCCAAGCTGAGTTGTGCCCAGAACTGTCCTTACTAGCATGGAGGAGGGGTTGGGGAGGCACTCTCGCCCCTGGGGAGCATCTGAAGCAGGAGAGAATAAGCACAGAAATGTCACCCCCAACACACGGGGTGACAGACAGAGGCCCAGTGACACCGTGGGAGTCCCTGCATACAGTCAGGCTTGATCCAGCCCCTCCGGCTCCCTCACAGTTCAGTTCTGAGAGCTGCTCAATGCTTGGTCTTGCCCCTCTGCGTTGCTCTGAGCTGGGTCTCGTCACTTGAGGCATAGCTCAGTCAGATGAGAGTGCATGAGAAAGGCAGGGACGACCTTCATCAACACTGCAGAGGCCTGTGCTGAGCACCACGCCCCACGGGTGAAGATGCTCTTGGTTATATACGCCCTAGCCGACCAGCCGGTCATCAAGGCCACACCAGAGTCTCACTGAGTTTTGGTCAGACACACGCGGCAACAGACATAAAGCCCACACTTGTGCATGCGCTCTCTCTCTCACACACATACACATACACACACACACACACACACAATTTGGGATACACCAATAGTACCAACAGTGGAAAGCATTAAGTGACCTGAATAGACAATTATAAATTATTATTATTATTAATCAAGGATTTCAGGAGACCTCAAAACACCTACCTGGTAGAAAAGTTAAAACAAGAAGCCTAGCCCGATGAGAGGGGAATGAACTAATTCCCCTGAAGAAAGGTAAGGGCAGGTCATTAACACGGATTTCTTCCCCTGCTTTTCATCAACAACCACGTCTCCCCCACGCTCCTGCAACCGAGTAGCCAGACTGCCTGCAGAGCCCACTTTCTCCCCAAGACAGAGGGGCCACACCAAAGCAGTAACTATTTCAGGTGAGAGTCAGCAATGGTTGCTGATTCTGAGAACACTCCAGGAATCACAAGTCTTCTATGCCTAACAAACAGCTTAAAGGCGGCACCATTTGGGCATATAATCTATAAAAGAACAGCCTCTGTACTTTACCCTAGAACTGTCGAGGGAAGAAAAGGAACACACTTGAATGTGTTTGAATGACTTTGCGTCTACTGGAACAAGCCTCATGTGGACATTCCATTCTCTCCTCGGACAACAGAGTCAGGCAGCACCAACACGTGGCCTCCTCCAGCCAGGAAGGGCAGAACTGAACCATCGACCCCGGAAGGGGGCAGGCCAGCCACGGGAAAGCCCTGAACTCGGCTCTGCGTCCTGTTCTCTGTCCACAGTCAGGTGTCTCCTGATCTATGAACACTCCATGGTTTCAGTTCCAAAGCCTCCTTCCTCTGAGCCTTGTTTCACAGGCTTGGCTAGACTTTTCTATCACTCCAATTAGTTCACTAGTAAAAGAATAAGGCTCATTGACCAAGTAACCTACTCTTGATACTACATCCCAAAGAAGAAGTCTAAAATATGGAATATGCACAAAGATGTCCACGGTAGCATTATTTACAACAGAATCCAGAAGGAACCACAACAATCAACAATACAAAAATGGTTAAGTAGAACAAGGACTGGCCAGAGGGTAAATATTTAGGTGTTGCAGGGCCACAGGTACTGCAGGAACCACACTGTAGTCAAAGACAATGTACAAGTGAAGAGGCTGAGCTGTGTTCCAATAAAACTTGATTTACAGAAACAGGCAGTGAGCATGTGGGTCATAGTTGCCTTCATCTGAAGCAGAGTATTTATAAGCATTAAAAAAATACTGAGCAAAAGAACTACAAAACACCTGGAAAATGCATTTAACGTTAATAAAAAAGTATGTTCTCTATAACTACAAAGATGTGAAGAAACAAAACCCGGAAGTAAAAATGGCTGGCAGGGAGCACGGCCGTTTCATTGGGCCGTGGGATGGGGGAGGAGCTTCTCTATGTTTAGGACTGGCCACTCTGTCCCCAGTCAGCTGTGGCATCTCTCTGGGTTGTGCTGGCTGCTCTGATGTGGCAAGTGTCCCCTGGCCCCTCCCTCTCGGGGACATCTCTCCTGAATCGGCCCACTCAGCTGTGAGGGGAAGGCCCAGAGGGAAGGGCACCACTCTTCAGGCCAGAACATATTTCAGAGAATCTTAGAAAAGAAAAGAAGCAAACGAAAACACTTCCTAACAGCCACCTCACTAGTAACAGCTTTGAAAGTCACAGCGAGGAGGTAAAGGGCCAAGGTCAGAGGTCAAGGCCTGTGCCTGGGGACCCACAGGCAAGGGCTAAGAGGCCAGGAGCTTCAGCCGCCTCCTTGGGCTGCAGGACCCACTCACCTCGTACAGCCCCTCGAAGAAGGTGTTCTTGTCCTCCGTGCTCCACGACTCCCACTGCCGCCGCACCTTCTTGCCTTCTTCCTTCTCACCGCCTGAAGACCCTAAGTTCCGGGAGGAGGAGCGAGAGCCCCCTGCAGGGGCGGCGGGGGCAACCCCGGACCCATTTCCAGTTGATGATCCGCCACCGTCAGCTCCTTCGAGAGAAAGAACCATATGGCTATCTGTTTCTCCCCGGGCCCCGCCCCCAGCTCCACCAGCGAGTGACATTGTCCTGCCCTGACCTCTGACTCTCGAGAAAAAGTTTAAACAGTGAGTAAAAGGAGAGCATTTATGTGGTACCACCAGAGCACAAGGACAAGGTCCCGCCGAAGCACACAGCTCCTTTCCCGCTGTAAACTAAAACCACACGGCATCTTTCCTTCTCAATTGAGGTTTGAGGTGAAATTATTTTTTCAAATAAATTGAAATTCAAACTCAAGAAAACATTTAAATGTATATAAGACACTACCTTCTTTGAGGTACAATCAATACTTAAATATGGACCACGTGGTACCTCAGCACCTTTTAAAAGTCCTGGGACTTCCCTGGTGGTCCAGTGGTTTGGACTCCACGCTTCCACTGCAGGGGGCAAGGGTTCGATCCCTGTTCAGGGAACTAAGATCCCACATGCCGCACAGTGCGGCCAAAAAAAAAGGTCTCCTGACCTTTTTCCTGATCACTTTCCACCAACAAAATCTGGTGTTCTGAGAGTGACCGACAACCCACAAATGCTCTTAAAGCATCAGTTCCTAATCTCAAGACAAGTCCTTGAAAACCCCGCCAAGAGGGGAGAGCACGTAAAGTACAGCACAGGGGCACCAAACACTGGGCCCGGGACTGAGAACTCTGTGCTCCCAGGAGAACGCAGGCAATAAACCAGAGGTAAAGGTCACAGATAACAATTTTACGACCTGACCCAATCCTCCCACCCATCTCAGTTCCTTCCTCTCAGAGGGAAGGGGAACTCCCAGCATATCCCTGTGATAACCAGCATTCTCTTTTCACAGAAAGGCAGGACCACCCAATGGCGAGAAATCTGCAAACTCTGAACAACAAGGGTGAAAAGAATATCATAAAAATAAAAGTACTTAAAACAGGAAAAGCTAAACAAATACAGATTATTGTTAAATGCTTTCTTAATGAGATAATCATGAGCTTTTCCATCAAGATCCACTTCCTCATCAATCTGGTGGGGGCCCTGGGCAGCCATGTGCACACTGGGGCTCAGGGCCACGTTTCCCTCACCCCCTTCACAGGGCTCTGCCTCCAAAGGGGATGAAAAGACAATCATGAGAAATAAAAGAAATGAAAAAGTAAAAGTCCGTTATTCCACATATGCTTGCAAAGACTATCCCTGAAGAAACACAAGAGCAGGGGCCGCCTGGGGTATGGGGTGGGGAGTTGCGGGGGTGGAGTCACTCTCCCCTCTTACACCTGGTTGCGTCTTTGTGCGCTGTGGGTCCATGTAATTACATCAACATAAGGAGTATCTGAAAACAGCTGATCCCATCAGTCAGCTATCAGAAAGCAGAATGTTTTCATACATGCAGAAAAAACTACTCGGCTACATGGAATGCGTTTGATTCTCTCATGTGGAAAGGTGTATCAGGCTAGCAGTGAGCTACCTTCATAAAGCGACACGAGTGGGTAACAGAAATCACTGTTTATCAGAGCTGTAGTGCCCAATTAGACAGCCACTAACAAGGCTATTTAAATTTAAATACTAATTAAAATTAAATAAAATAAAAACCCCAGTTCCTCAGTCACACCAGCCACATTTCTAGTAGTCAGTGTCCACATGTGGCCAGCGGCTCCTGTGCCGGACAGCACAGGACCTTACTATCACTGCAGAAAGTGCCACTGGCCAGTACTGTATTTGAATGTTCAACCTTCACGGTCCTAAACACACTGTTACAGAATAAGACATAATCAGGTTTAAAGCGTTTCACAGCTGCTCCCTTCCCATCCGGCAGGCACAACAGAACTGCACCTCAGGATCTCTGAGCTCCAGAGTGGGCGAAGGACGCACTGAACACGTGGTCTGACTTTGTCCATTCCTCACCAAACCGAACCAAACCCTGACCTAATTAATGAGCTTAGCACATCCCGAGATGTTTTCAACAGGTGTGGCAACTTAGAGCACATTTGCAGGGATAATCGGTTTCATTCCATTTCTAGTAGGTCAGAGACGCTTTGTTATGAGCTGAAGACTGGGTTATGAGTGCCGTTTAAACTCCACTCTCGGGACTTCCCTGGTGGTCCAGTGGCTAAGAGTCCCCGCTCCCAGTGCAGGGGGCCCAGGTTCGATCCCTGGTCAGGGAACTAGATCCTGCGTGCCGAAACTAAGACCTGGCACAGCCAAGTAAATAAATATTTAATAAATAAATAAATAAACTCCACTCTCAAAAGAAGTTCTGGTTGATTTGGAGCCCAGAGTTCCTCATGTGTACTCATCTGAGGAAGGGCTGTCTGTCTATCTCTGCACCACCCACAACAAAGGATTTCAGTGTCATTTTCAACTTTTGACAAAACCCTCACTAAACTCTCTTTTTCCAAAACAATGGCAACTTGCTGACAGTCACAGCTCAGGTTTACCTTTGCCAGCCCATGCTGGTGTCAATATACTTGAAAGTAACACACACATATTGTTAAAAATCCTATAAGGCACACGTCTTGCTGGCTTTTGTGAAATTTCACTGGATTACAGCACTGGTGACCTGAGACACGGAGGATGAACAGTGAAGAAAAACAGAATGGAAGCATCACTGAGCTGAAAGGGACCTAAAGGGTAGCGCACAGAATACACCAAACCAGCAGATGTGAAAGAAGGTACAACAGTAAAAGTGGCTCCGTGGAGGCCCACAAGGCAGTCAACCACACTGCGGAGCAGCGAGCCACTCTCCCCCGGCCAGAGGTCAGATGCACAGATGCTTAGCCTCTCCTGCTCTCGTTTCAAAAACAGTATGTCCTCAGTAGAGGAAAATAAAGCAAAACAAACTTTCAGAAAAGAAAGCAAATCACCCTCAGGCAACCATTTCTAACATTTGGTACTTGTCATTCTAGACCTTGAATGCTTTTTAAAAGTAAAGTAAAATCACAAAACTTTAGGGGGGAAGGAGAACATGGCACCTGGTAGGTACATCCCTGAAATTTCAGATGAGGAAGAGGAGACAGAGGCATCACCGCTTTACCTCAGGCTCCTTCAAGCAGAAAAAAAAACAGGAAGCAGGATCAGAGACACTGGTAGAACGAGATGGTGACTCAGGAAAAGTTCAGACAAAAACAGTGATGACCGAAGGGCGAAGACAGAGAAGCAAGCAAGGAGGACAGAAGCAGCAGGAAGGTAAGGGGGGGAGACAATTTTGAACAAGACTGAGTGGGCGTGGGGGCTCTCCGTGGGGGTGGGAGTGGGTGTGTGCCCAGCCAAAAGCACAGGGCCGAAGTCAACACTCTACCTGTGTCTGTGTTTCTGAGGCCATAAAGAGGGTTAGCGAGAGTCTGCACCGTGAGACGTCAGTATCCGAGGAACCAGAAGAGAAACGATGCACAAGAATGGGAGCCCCGCAGCGAGCTCTGTGAAAGCAGGAAGAGCCGCACCAGGTGTCACACAGCAAAGGCTCAGTGAGAGCTTGGGAACTGATGCGGCACAGGCTGAGGGCTCCACAGCTTGCCCTGCCCCTCGCCCACACAGGCCCCTGGGACCCAGTGCCTTCCCTCACAACCCACTTCAAGCCACAGTCCTCTAGCCGCTCAGGGGCCACCTGGCTTCTCCCCTTTCCCGTTTCTGCTGCCACTTTCCCAGGCCTGCTCCACACCACCTCTGAGCAAGGTGATCCTAACCAGCCCCTCTCTGGTCTCCCAGACAACCAACCCCGCCGCAGCCACTCTCCAGGGCTCACATTTGAGGGACACAGACGCATGGCCTCGGTCCACCTTTTCCCCTGCCCGCCCATCCATCCATCCACTCCGGACAAGCTAGACTGCCCGCCCTCCTCCACATGCACCCTCCCAACACCCAAGCAGCAGAGAACCACCCATCTGCCCGCCAGGGAAGCCCAGACGCAGGTGGAGCAGCCTACCCAACACGCTGCCACCCTGCCACCGTGCCCGCGGGCCTGGATGTGAGGAATACGGAGGTGCACAGCCCCATGGAGCATGTCCAGACGCCTGCTCCCTTCTGTCCCCATGGTGTGCAGTCACCTCTTTTCAGGACGGCGAAACAGAGGCGGGAAAGCCGTACGGTCCCTGGGCAGCAGGAGCCAAACCAGAGCCCGGGACTCACACTCCACACCTGGGCGTTGTCCTCCTGGGACACATGACATCATGGTGGCCGCCACCATGTCAAGGCTGCTTCAGTATTTACGACACACAGAGCCACAAAAGTCAGAAGCTAGAGGGAACTTGATCTCAACGTCCCCCTCAGTCTATGACAGATGAGGAAACAGGTTCAATGACTGCCTGGTGCCACCAGCCAGGGAGTGGCAGGGCTCAAGACTCCGGAGGATGCTGTGACTTAACTAGGGGAGACGCAGAGGATGTCGTCACAGTCCGTCACAGCACACAGTCCCGTCCTGAGCCTTCCTCTGGAGCTTGCCGAACTTCTTTCCAAGCGATACATCAAAATCCCAGAGGGACGGAAGACCCGCCGAACTCAAAGGCGTCAGAAATGTCCATCCCAGCAGGGGACACACGGGCCTCCCTGACTGGCTCCACCCGCTCTGGACTAGAAGAGCATTCCTGGTGTCTTCGAGCCCACCCGCCCCTGCCCCCGCCCCAGCTCGGGGCACCTCCTGGCGCAGCGGAGAGCACAGCCTGGGAGGGGCGGCACACACCATGCGGTCCCAACACGGCCCCCTCAGGTCGCGGTCGGTCCAGATGGGAGGTGCGATGCCAAGGCTCCCAGAGGTGCTTCCGTGCCTCTCATAACACACACATCCGTGTCACATGCTGAACAGCCAAATGTGGCTCAGGGGACACCCTCCCCCCCACGCAGAGGGAAAGACATCAAGCAAGCCAATTCCCAGTCAGAGTGTCACCCAACAGACAAATCCAAATGCCTCCCCTGGGCCCGCCACTGCCCCGAGAGCTGCAGGCCTCCCACCAGGATCCCTCCTGGGCATTCGTCGCTCCATCTGTCTCTAGGGTCCCTGTCCCGCGTCCCCCTCAGTGCCCTCCACATGCAGACCAGGGCCGGCCACCCTCCAAGACTTCCCGCTCCTCCCGCAAACGTCTGAGAAAAACACAACTACAATCCCTGTGTTCCTACTAAAACGTATGCCCTCCTCATCGAATACTGTGAAGGTTTCCTAATGGTTTCTTTAAGTAATTCTTGATCTCCCACCCAAACCACAGACCCCGGGAACGACGTCTTCTCCCAGCATTTCACACGTGGTTCTTCAGTGGTAAGAACACCGCCGTTACTTGATGTGATAAACTGCACACCACCCTCCAGGACAAAGCTGGTTTTCACATTTGTGACTCTGCTATCTGAAATCACCCCTCTGCTATCCTAGTATCTTTGTATCACCAAAACAAGACACAACATACTACATGAAATGAAAATCCTGAAGTATGTATGGTTGGCAGGCACAAGACAATTCCAGACACACACGAGACACCATGGAAACAACACTACTGTTGACATCAAAAGTCAAGGAAGTATTTGAAAATTAGCTCAGCCTTCAAACCAAAACGCAACTGTTACCTTATCTACTTGTCCATACTATCTATTCATATCTTTGACATGAAGCAAATGCCATCTGTATAACTCTGAACTGAATCATTCACCCAGAACCTCTGGTTTACGGGTATTTTCCTCTCTGTCCTGCACGGCTACATCATGGTCTCTGAAGTGGCCTGGGCCACAGGTCTCCTGACCTACTGTGCCCGGGGAGTGGGGGGGCTGTGTCACACAACAGGACCACGAGTCATGGTTGTCACGTCTTCCCCATACGTAGCATCACACAAGGAATGAGGTGTGTACTGGACAGACGTGGGAGAATGTCCTGCCTTCCCTCCTCTTCTCCCAACAAGGTCTGAGGGCTTTCACAGAGCTTGACGTCCCCGCCCAGGTGGGACACTGGGATGACAGTCATCATGTACTGGATCAGACCGGGCACAAGAACCACAGAGCTCCAGCCTTGGTGGTTTCGAGAGGGTCGGATGTGTCCCCCTGCCCTCGGAGTGTACAGGAAGCAGGGACTTCTCCACCCAGCTGCCCAGGCCTGGCCCAAGTGCCTGGTGAGGGAGGACAAGCGTGACCGCAGTGCAGACGGTAGGTGAAGCCACACCAAGCCTGGGGCCTCCGAGAAGCAAGGGCTAAGCAGAGCCCGCCAGGGAGACAACTGCCCTGACTTCGGGCACTGTACCCCAGGACCCCAGTCATCCTGCACAGCAGACTCCTTCGCCCCTGAGTTAAGGGAAGTGCAGCTTCAGCCACTGTCGCACCCGACCCACTCTGAAAGTAAGGAACCTGAAGTTCAGGCAGGTCGAGCACCTCTCCTCTGCCCCCAGCTGAACCGGCCACAGGGGCTCTGGGTGGGGAAACCGGGTCTCCTGACTGCTGGCTCACCCTTCTTCCCTAAAGGACACCCTTCTCCCAAAGGTCGACCGCCTCAGGGTGAGGTACCTCATAAGATGTCTTTTAAAAACATCTAGAAGCTACAGGCAGGCCCCAGATTATGAAAAATATACTTTCTGTACACTGATTCACTGATTCTTAAGCACAAGCACAGTAAAGCCAGGTGACGCCACCCGACTGTGGAGACGGTGCATCTTAGGACTGGCTCCCCCAACTCTGTGGAACAAAGTTCCTGGGTGGGGGAGGGAAAGGGACAGCAATGGAAACAGAGGGTCTGACTCTGCCTCCACCTCAGGCATCCCCTCAGCCCAACTGTCCTGCCAGGGCAGCAGCTTGGGGGCATTCCTGGGACCTCTACCCCCTACCTCCCGACAGGTGACCTCCTCCCACCCTGTCCACCTGTTCAGACTCAGCCTGCAGCTCCCCTGACCTCGCAGCCAGGCACATTTTCCCTAAGAGAAGCCTGTTAACCAGCCACGCAGAGCTTCACAGCGTTATTTATTGCGGTGAGGCAGGCACTAGCATTATCTCCATTTATAGACCAAGAAATTGAGATGCACTAGTCCGCCCAGAATCACCCAGATTGTGAACTGGCGAAACGGGGAAGGGCATGAGGGCTCTGTTTCCTGGCCCATGTTTCCAAAGACTGTGAATCCAGTCTCAAGTGTGTCCTCAGGCCACTCTGGGCACATGGTAGGGCCAGAGGAGCATTTATTTTGGCATCAAGCAGATCCACTGGTTTCTGATCTGCAGCTTACCTTCTGTCTAGTTGAGCACGCTGTTTGAACAACAAACCTCAGTGTCTGCACACATTTAAAAGCTAAGCAACAGAGATGCAAGATGCTTGGTGCACTGGCGCTAAACCATTGCTACCTTCCCTTTACCAACTCAAAAAGAATTTAATTCAGACATGTACTACAAAAAAATTTATTTTTTACTGAAGTTGGCAAGAACCTATTCTTAATAAAAAAGAAAAAACATATTTGTGTGGAGAGAAGCCAAATGAGAACTTCCTTTCCTCCACAAGCCTTTTCCTCCCAAACCCACAGCAAAGTTCTCCATCCATTAAAATTGAAACTGGAAAGCGGTAAGTAATCAACCAAAGGAACCTCCCACAGTTGGGCCGTGATTGTTTCTCAAATATAATGGAAATTTTATTTTTCTGAAGTGAAAAAACTGAAAAATGCCAGTACTGTTCACGCCCTTACTGGTCCATGCTCATCACTCCAGGTGTGGAGATTTCCAGGGTCTGTAAGACAAATAGCTCCTCCAAGAATCCTTTTCAAAGGTTATGGGCATGCTGTCACAACTGACCTTCTTTCTGCCTGTTAAGGGGGCCGTGAGGGAAGCAGAGGTTGCCCTGAGGCAGGAGGGGGGATGTCCTGGGCGTGGTGAGTGCATCCAAAGGAAGCTCAGGGCACATCCCAGAGGAGGCCTCACCAGAAAGCTCAAGGCCAGAAGCAGGCCAAGAAGTTCTGTGAAGCAGAAGAAACATGCTTTCTACTCCTCTCCTAAACGCCACCATTACAGTTTAGCTTTATTATTCACTTAAACAAACAGCTGCTTGCTAAAATAGGAAAATGCGTAAGTCACAAGAAGCACAAATTCTAACAACTCTCCATTTTACTAGTGGAAAGTGGATTGCTGCTCCAAGCCACACCTTGGGCAAGAACCAAGAAGAGATCTGACACAAGGCTAATCCAGGAAACCTTCTCCATCCGAGCCACACTCAAGTATGCAAACGAAAGCAAACTTCTCCTCACCTGACTGCCAAAATTCTAACTAAAGTTTCAGCATCACTTCACCTCACATACAGGTAGCCATTTACAGGGGACAGAGCGCTTTCACACCAGCGCCTCATTTCATTTTAGCAGCCACACGTGGAGAGAGTGGAGCAGTCAGTTCCTGCTGTTCCTCCTTTCACAGGTGAGGATGCCTCTCCAAAGGAAAAGCAGGCTTGAGGTCAAGCACGCAGACCAAGGTCAGAGGGCCAGAGGAACGAGGCCAAGAACTCTGATTGGACACCAGAGCCAGGGCTTCTGAAGCCACAAACAAACCCTCGAAGGAACCACAGCAGCTCACACATGATAACTTACACATATCTGTAACTGGGAACGAAAACCTGTTTTTTACAAAACAAAGCCAATAAAACAAATTAACATTTTCCTAATTGATCAGCAACTTTCACACCAAAATGTTTCTATGAGGCGAGTTTTGACTTCTGAAACATACAGAATTACCTTATACGTACATCTTCAAGTAAGTATACTTACATCAAAAATCTTTACCAAAAAACCAAGTAAGGCCATGATTTCAGAGGCCAGTCCTCCTCAGTTGAGAAAGAGGCAGAAGCAGCAAGCTTAACTGCACACATTTGGCCCAGATCTCCAAAATGTGTCCTCCATTAGCACCTGAGGTATTTCCTTCTTAAAATTATCAGGACCATGTAATAAATTTAAATTGCCATTTCCAAAGGAACTAAGTGACAGTTTTTTTCACGCAAAACTCACTAGAAAATGGTGTTACATTTGCTACCTATAAAAATGCTGCAAATGTGGCCTGAAACAAAAGAGATGTTAAGAACAATTCACTTGGACTTCCCTGGTGGCGCCGTGGTTAAGAATCCGCCTGCCAATGCAGGGGACACGGGTTCGATCCCTGGTCCAGGAAGATACCACGTGCCGCAGAGCAACTAAGCCCATGCACCACAACTACTGAGCCTGCGCTCTAGAGTCCGCGGGCCACAACTACTGAGCCTGCGTGCCACAACTACTGAAGCCCGCGCACCTAGAGCCTGTGCTCCGCAACAAGAGAAGCCACCACAATAAGCCCGCACACCGCAACGAAAGTAGCCCCTGCTCGCCGCAACTAGAGAAAGCCCGTGCGCAGCAAGGAAGACCTAACACAGCCAAAAATAAATAAACAAATTTATAAAAAAAAAAAAAAGAACAATTCACTTGTACAATTAACAAAAAGCAGAGTGCTAAAATATAAATAGACACAAGCAGAAAACAATAGGGAACGGGCAGATTGGGAACAAAAAAGCCGTAATGTTCTCAACAACCTGAGAATACCATGACAAATACTGTAGACTGTTACTCATTTACATCAGGCCACAGATGTTTTCACCACTTACTACACCAGGGGAGATGTTTTCATGGCACCCAAGGAAACCTTAGTTGAAACTCAAGGGCCACGTCTTGATGCCCTTAAAATTTTCAAGCCTAGCATACTTGAAGTGGAGGGTGATGAGCCCAAGTCAGACCCTTCGGATCACTCATTTTCGGCTTATCAATCTTTCCCCAAATGAGTTTCAAAAGCCCATTTCTTTGCTGTATTTCCACACATCTGAGTCTGGGGAAGAGATACAGCACGTATTTTCTCAATCCATATCTAAACTATTGTCTGCTGTTTAAAATAACCTACCATATAAATCATCAAGGAGCCTTTGGGGGGGAAAAAAACAACCTTCAGAAATCTATTGTGTTTGCCCAAAGAAGGAATACTTACTGCCTCTTAACATAGTTTAAATACAGAAAGAAACAGTCTCTTTGGAGGAGAAAAGGGTCATGTCCCCCTGCAAAGTGCCACCCAAAGTGTGGGTGCTGGACAAATGTGGGAGCAGGAGCTGGATGGAGGCAGGGAGGCGGGGAGGGAAGGGTCCCTTCTCCACCCCCGGGGAGTACAGGGCACACCCTGCAAGGGGCTGGGGTCCCCCGTACCTTTTCCGCGGGGCCCTGAGCTGCCCGCGCTGCTGCTCCCCCCGGCGCAGGACGAGTCCTTCCTGAGCCTCTTGCTCTGCGGCCTCACGCTGGACCTGAGGAAGTGGTGCTGGTCCTGGGGGCAGGCGGGCGGCGGGGACGGGGCCTGCGGGCCGCCCGAGGGGGCCTGGGGGCCGTCGCCGCCGTCCCGGGGGGTCTTGCCGTCCCTCTTTGTGCCACCGTTCTCCTCGGCCGCGTCCCCACCGCCGGGCCCCTCTCCTTCCAGCGAGTCCTCATCGGCCGACCTCTTGCCCAGCCTCTTGAGCCCTTCCTCCCCGCCGCCGCCGTCTCCCAACTTCACTGTCATCCTGGCCGGGGAGGGGAAGAGGGGACCCCGGTGAGGCGCGCGGCCCGCAGCCTGCGAGAAGTTTAGCCGCACCGATCCCCTCTCAACATGGCCGCCGTTGTTTGTTCCAGATCCCCTCCCGCGGCCCGCCCGCCCCAGCCCGGCCAGCCGGGCCTGAGCCGCCGCCCGCCCGACCCCGGCCCGGACCCCCGCGCGCCCGCCCGCCCGACGTCCAGGAAACGGCGGCCGGCGGCGAGGAGGCGGCGGGGCGGCAGCTGGGCGGCCGCACCCGGACGGCCCTGCCCGTGCGGCGCCCCGGCCCGGGGTCGGGAAGGGGGCATGTGGCCCGGGCCGGGGTCCCGGGGTCCCGGAGCCACCTACCCAGCGGGCCCACGGCTCATGGCCTGCGCGCCGGGCAGCCCGCGCGCCGGCCTCGCTCCCAGCGCTGCCTGGGCCGGCCTGGCCTCCGCGCCCGCGTCCCCCGACCCCACCCCTCCCCGCCCCCCAAAACGCGCAGGACTCCGGGCCCGCGCACCTGCCCCGCAAGCCTGCCCCCAAAGTTAGCCCCGGAGCGGGGTCGAGGGACCCGGATCGACCCCGGCAGGGGAGAGGCGCGGGCTCGCCTGCGTGCACAGGGAACTCCATGGTGGCCCGCGCCTGCCGGTCCGCCTGCTTATTTTAAAACAGACATAAAGAATAATAAGCTCGGGGTTTCTGGGAATCTTGCTTCGGAGGGTGGGATATGTGTGCTGCTCCGGGGATTTACTAAGTGAAAATGCTTTTGCAACAAAGGAGCCTGTTGCATGGAACAGGATGGAGCCACCTATGAAAGTGACAGCACAGTTATGTCCAGGTAAGAATGGATAGAAGAGAATTGTGTTAAAACTCTCGGTAACCATGAATAAAAATCTCGCATTAACTTTGTTACCCTCTGTTGTGAGCAATGTCAACAACAAAATGTGACAACTCTAAAATGTGGACCAAAAAGCAGATCCACTCAGTTTATGCAAAGAGAATCAGACACTATCAACATTGTAAACCCAGAAATAGTCAGTAATGTGTACATGCGATGCAGCAAGAAAGATCAACAGGTGTTGATACTATGCCTAAACTCTGTTTGACATGCTCAACACGACTGCTGAGAATGGGAACATTTCCATTTTAAAGGAAAATGAGAGCAAGACATCAAGGCCAACAATGAAATATAACAGGAGTAAGGACCTTTCATAGAAAGATTTGGAAATGATTAAATCATAACAATACCTGCTACTGCTCTTAAGTATTATGCCTCAAAACTATCTGTTACAGCATTCATCTGTTGAAATTGATGTCATAAATCACCTGAATTCATACCAGTTTAAAAAAAAAAAACCTGCCAAAGAATAGAACTATACAAGACAGATACTACCCAAACTTAAAGGACTTCATTGCACAGGACATCTCACTATTCACTTATCCTATCCATTTCTACTTAAGAAACCTGAAAATATCCTAAAGGGCCTTCCTCTGGGTTATAATGTGGAAAACCCTATTCCCAGGGACCTATCATCCCAAAGCTACCCACATAACCCAGGACCCGGGCAAAGGTTACATCAGCTACAACAGAATAAACTTGCCCGTTCGCCAGGTTGAATATTGGAAGACACTAAACTGAATACAAAAGGACGTTGCTTTTCAGAATTAAAAGGATATTAACACATTTCAGAGTTTTCCCTGAAGGGAAAAGGAAAACATGGAGATAGAATCCTTTTACCGAATACCTCCAACCCTACTTCCTGACCGTACACACAGGTGGGATCACCTCAAACCCAATCCCGGCTGGACACCATTAGCCACATTCCGTGAAAGGAAAAGCAAAACCTTCCCTCTCCGGCGGATTTCTGGCTGCACACAAAGAGCGCTGTCAACGCAACACTTCTGAGTCCGAGCTCCCGCTAGCCGCCCCGACAAAGCACCGCGTACGTAACCACCGCCGCCAGGGCTTAGGCCACTTCTCCCTCAGCCCCGCTCCGGCTAGGAGCCGGGCCTCGCCGTGACAGCCGGTTGGGGCGGCCCACCGCACCCGAGCCGCAGCCTCCCGTCACCTTTTTCATCAAAGCCTCGCAGCAGCCTGGATTCCCGGGCCCCCCGGGGTCCTGTCGGGCAACCCCGGCCCCCGAGCGCCAGTTGCTGAGAGGCCGCAACGCCGGTGTGGTCTTCCCGCCTTGGAAGCAGTCGCCGAGCGGTCCTCGCCCCGGCACGTCCCCTCCGCTGCCGGCGTGCGGCTGACGGGGCTGCGGGCGCCGGTGCTGCGGCCGCTCAGCCTCACAGAGGCCCAACCCGCGGCGCACAGGAGCAGTTCCGGCTACGGCGGCCGGCGAAGTCCGCGGGGCCGACGCGAGGGGCGGGGCCGGGGTGGCGGGAGCGCGGGCCGGGGCGGGGCGACGCGCGCGGGACCGAGCACGCCGAGGTTTCCAGCGGGCGCGCCCCCTCAGGGGCGCTCCCATTGGTCGGCGGCGGGAGCGCGCGCTTGCACGCACGGACGCTGGGCGGGGTCGGAGGGCGGGCCCGCAAAGCGGGTAATGTTGTGACGCCAGTCTCGCGGCAGTGCGGACTGGTACGTCTCTCCGGATTGGTGAATCGACAGCCAATAGAGTGAGAGCCTAGGCTGTGATTGGCCCGGGCCGTGTTGACGGATGCGTGAGAAGAAAACGCCGCCTGAGCTCAGAGTCTTGAATCCGGCGCGAACCGGGTTTTTAACTAAAAAGTGTAAAAGTGTAACTGAGGCAGATAAACACACCCTTTATTGGCTTGAATGCATGCTTTTAAAGTTCCTTAGCGTTGCGGCTGGTGCTGGGCACTTAGGTTGTTTTTCTTCGTTTAAGGAGAAAAAGGAGTGTTTTAAATTCTAGTGTTCATGGCCCCTGATAAGAGCGATGGTGTTTAAGGGTACAAACTTGTAAGGAGTAGTATCTAATGCACGGTATAATGGATACAGACAATAATATTGTACTATATGTAATGTGATAAGTATCTCTACATGCTACTCATATAATATACAAATGTATCAAAGCAACGTTCTGTATACCTTAAACTTACGCAATGTTAAATGTCAAATTTATTCAATAAAATTCTGGTGTTTATGAAAATGGGGTTTTTTTAAATAGAATTTTCCTTGTATGTGTGTGATCCAGCGCCTAGCTCCTCCGATTAGGTAGTACCTACATTTTCCTATTATTTTTTTATTTGTTTAACAGTGTGGACCTTTTTGCTGCTTTTTGCTATAGTAAGTTTTTTAAATGAATGACATTACTTTTTTTTTTTTCCAAAATTAGTTTAACCCACCAGACCGTTAGGCCAGGGCAGCACGTTGCTAATGCCTTAGGGAATGCAGTCCGCCGCGAGGGTTAGAAACCAGGTTAGTTTCTAACCGGATGAACTCGTATCGTTGGCTACTATTTTCTCTCCAATGGCGTCCATAAGGCCCCCAAAGCACTGAGCGCATGTCGTAAGTTAACAGCGTCAAGGAACCATATTGAATCAACTGGCTTTACTCATAAATTCTTTTGAACGACACCCTCCTCGAGACAAAGCAGACAAAGCAGAGTCTAGCAAACCTTTTAGGGTCCAAAAGACCCAGCAATAAGATTAACCAGAGAAGAAAGAATCTTAAAGATGGCGTTCCGTTTCTTTCCCAGTCTCTCTGCTGCCTTCCTCCACCTGACTGACCTACGCGGTTGGAAACGTAACTACAGGTGCGGGTCCCCAGCCGGCCGTGTATTCCTATCACATCTAGAAGAATTTATCAGCTTCCCTTCTCTGCGCGGAAAGGCATATCCTGGCCTCTTGGCCCCCCTCTACGAGCTAGCGTTTTTAAGTCTAGATAGCGGCCGCGAAGGGGGTAAATTGCCCTGCAGCACCACGGAGCTCGCCACCCGCTGGAGGAATCCTGCCCTCGGCTCCGCACGAACATTCCCGATCATCTTCGGCTCTTTCCGGCCTCTAGTGGAGCTTCGGGCGGCCTCGGCGTCCTCTAGCTCAGCTTCGGCTGTATCCGCCTTGGGCTCGCAGCCGTTGTCCCGGCAACGCGCGGCGGCGCTGCGGCCCAGCTAAGGTGAGTGCGGTTCCCGGCCCCGGGCCCAGGAGCAAGAGGGTCTGGGGGCCGGGAGCCGGGGAGGAGGGCGACGACGAGGCGGGGCCGGGGAGGGGCTCGGGAGGCCGGGGCGGCTCGCGGTGTCGGGCGGTTCCGGGGGCCTGGAGCCTGGGGCCGGGAGGAGGGCAACGCCGAAGTGCACGGGACCCCTCCGCGCGCCCTCCCGGATTATTTTCGTCTAGAGATCCTGCTTGGGCCGAGCGCCCGAGCTTGTGGCTGGTCAGGCTGAGGCTTGGGGGTGCGGGGCGGGCGTCCGAACGGTCAGCGCGAGACAAGGACCACCTCCGGCGCAGACAGGTCTGACTGAGGGCCGCGTGGCTGTGCGAGGCCCGGAGGAGCTGACCCGGTGGCGAGGAGGCGGCTCCGGAGGCGCTCGCGGTAACACTGGGCCTGGGAGGGAATCAGAAAACCACCTTTTCTGCGCTGTCAGTCCTGCGGCCAGGGGAACCGCACGCATGGTCCAAACCAGAGATGGCGTTCCTTCTTGTCCATGGGATGCAGCTATGACCCTGCACTGCCGAGGCCCCGGGGGCTGTGGTGGGGGCGTGGTGAGGCTTTTCGGGGTGGCCCCTAGTACCCACACCTCTCCACTCTGCCGCCATTGCCTCTAAGTCCTCTGGTTCCCTCCCGCAGCATCTCCAAGCAGTAATGCAACTGAAGTGATCCTTAGTACCACGAGCCGCTCAGTTGAAAGACCTTAACATTTTCTTTCCCAGAAGGTGGTTTAACGGAGGCGTAAAGACCTTGCACCGCTGGAGGTGAGAGGATCAAATCGGTGAGAACAAATGGAATTTTTTTCTTTTCCCCAAAATTTATATATTGCCAAATCGCCTTATGTTCTAGAGACCCTGAGTTTGTTTTAAGGAACAAAACAAACTTGTGTTTCTGAACTGATGCCATTAATAGATGCCATTAGGTCACTATTTTATTGTTAGTCATCTCTTCTCATTATGTTTTTTTTTTTTAATTAATTTATTTGGTTGTGCCGGGTCTTAATTGTGGCAAGCGGGCTCCTTAGTTGTGGCATGCAGACTCTTAGTTGTGGCATGCATGTGGGACCTAGTTCCCCGACCAGGGATTGAACTCGGGCCCCCTGCATTGGGAGTGCAGAGTGTTAACCAATGCACCACCAGGAAGTCCCCCTCCTTATGTTTACATTGGTAACTTCTTTTGTAATTATGCAGGTAATATTTATTCATTGTAGAAAAATGTTAAAACACAGGTGAAAGGAATGATGAGCAATCACATATACACTGTAAAAAAATGGACTCATTCACCCTGGACTTCACCCACCCTGGATTTAACCCCCTTTTTACAACTGTTCCATGGCTGGGGATGCTCCGATGGCCCCTCACCCTGTGGGGCAGATAATCTGGTAGGGAGTGGAGGATGGTCAGTCAAACACACATTTACAGTAAACTCTGAATGCAGCAGGGGAGAAATGCAGGGTTCTATGAGGACTCTGGGCAGAAGCACTGGACAACCTAGAAATCAAGTCCAAGAGCTCAATGGTGGAAAAGAGGCTTCTTGAGTACCCAAAGCAGGGGTGTCGGGGAGAGAGCTTCTGGGAAAGCCCCAGGCAGGAAGAAAGTAATTTAAAGATCTTTCAGCATACTTGCTTTTTACAAAGTTATGTTTGAAATAAAAGATAGAGGAAATCAGGTTTAACTTTTTCAAGTGCTATTATAATTCTTTCTCTATCATTACAACAAAATTAATATGTTACTCATTTTTCCAAGGCATATTTTCAGAAAGTAAACTTTTTAAACATGAATAAGAATTTCCCGTAGCCCAGAATTTAGACCCTTGATTGGATGCAACACATTAAAACTCACTTTAAAAGGTTTCCTTGCTGCATTAAACTGCCCAGTTTTTAACCTGGTGTGTCTCGTTGTCAGTGGCTCTGTGTGAACATTTGCATGAAGTCTTTACTCAAGGAAGCCAGAGCCCTGACCAGTGTGCATGCCCCTAAGTGATGTGTGCAGGACCCAGATCCTGCCCTCTCCCCTGACTCCAGCCCCACATCCCCCTGCTCCTCTGGCCAGTGTCCAGCTGCTCCGCTAGGAGTGCTGAATGGGTTGCTCTTCAGCTTGTGGTGGGTATATATCAGGGTATATATTCGTAAGAGAAAGATAAACATTTGAAATGTGACTGTTCATTTCTACCCACCTGCCTTCTAGCTTCTGGAAGAACAGGGTTTCCCTCTTTAGACCCAATCTGAGCCTTCATGGCTTCCTCTGATACAACTATTGTATTGCTAAAAGTAAATGGCATAGTCCATTCCCTACTCTAATGATAGAATTTTGCAGGTGCTGGATAACTTTTTTGCACAATTTTTTTATTGTGGTTAAATATACATAATATAAGATTTACTATTTTAACCGTTTGTAAGTGTACAGTTCAGCAGCGGCATTAAGTACATTCACATTGTTGTGCAGTCATCACCACCATCCATCTCCAGAATTTTTTTCATCTTCCCAAACTGAAACCTTGTATACAATAAACTCTAATACCCCATCTCTGCCTGCAGCAGGCCCTGTCAACTACCAGTCTACCTTCTGTCTCTATGAATTTGATGACTCTAAGTACATTATATAAGTGAATCATACAGTATTTGTTCTTTTGTGTCTGGCTTATTTCACTTCTTCTAGGTTCATCTGTGTTGTAACATGTGTCAGAATTTCATTCCATTTTAAGGCTGAATAATACTCCATTGTATGAATATACCACATTTTGTTTATTCGTTCGTCGATAGACATTTGGGTTGTGTCCACCTTTTCACTATGAATAACACTGCTATGAATATTGTGTTCAAATATCTGTTCAGATCCCTGCTTTCAGTTCTTTTAGGTATATATCCAGAACTGGAATTGCTGAATTATATGGTAATTCTATGTTTGATATTTAGAGACCCACCATACTGTTTTCTGCAGCATCTGTACCATTTTACACTCCTACCAAAAGTGTACAAAGGTTCCAATTGCTCCACATCCTCACCAAAACTTTTTACTTTCTGTTTTTCTGATAATAGCCATCCTAATGGGGATGAAGTTGAATAATTTTAAATGATAGCAAACCAACTCACAAATAGGCTTTTCTCTGCTAGTTAGCTTCCCCAAACTGACTGTAGGATGTGAAAAAGTGGGCAGTAGTCAGACTGTCATTCCATTCACCTTCCTACCCTTCCCACAAAGGGACAATATGCACATCTTTTCCAGGAAAGAAAGAAAGATGTTAAGTTCATGTAACTGATGAAGTTCATCTTCTCCCCAGTTGCTCTGGCTTTGCTTCTTTGACTCCCTAGCAAATGAATCCTTTTGCTCCTGACACCTCAGAGGAAGGCAGGGACAGCCTTGGTTTTCTATCAGAAATTGGGTGCTAGGTTTTTCTGTACATTTCTCTTCTGTGAAGCAGTTTGCTTTTTTTGTTTGTTTGTTTGTTTGTTTGGAAATGTTGCTTAACGGGGAGCTATAGAAATATAAATTGTCCTTATTATGATTGGGATAAAAATGATAAAGGTTTACACATGTAGTCTAGTCCATGGGGCTTTTCTTTATTGTTTTGATGGCAGTATGTGTTATTCTTTTCCATCGTTCCAGGTCTAATCCCTTGCCTCTAGTTGTATATTTTTCCTGTTAGAGACCTCTTCCACATAAAATTGCCTTTATTGGTCTGAAGGGGTGCTGATAAGTTGCCGAATGTCTTGTAGGTTTGTGATGCTTCTTTTTCCTAATTCTATATATAGTAGTTTTGTTTTGTTCAAGACCAACAGGACTTGGTTGTCTTTTCCCTCCAGGTTTCAGCCCTGACCAGGCCTGCGTTTCGTCATGGCCCTCTACTTTGA
Source organism: Eschrichtius robustus (assembly GCF_028021215.1). Taxonomy (NCBI): domain Eukaryota; kingdom Metazoa; phylum Chordata; class Mammalia; order Artiodactyla; family Eschrichtiidae; genus Eschrichtius; species Eschrichtius robustus. The sequence goes on along the minus strand of NC_090839.1, from coordinate 52,526,050 downwards.
CCACCGCATAGAAGCCCCAGATGCAGTTGGGTCTCCCTCCCACATCAGTTGGCACCCCGTTCACCCATTCTTGGCAGTCGCTTCCATTAGCACAGCCTCAGGAGGCAGTGTGGATATATATCAGGAGCAGGTGAGTGCGGAAAGCAGCAATTCTGACTGCAGTAGCTTCTGGCTTTTGTCTCTCTTTTGTTTGTGTTTGTGTGTGTGTGTGTGTGTTTCTCACTGAGGTCCAAACTCCCAATATTATAAAAGCCCTATTATGTGAATAACTCTTTTACCCCTGCTATTTAGTTTTGGGGACATATTTAGGAATGCTCAAGGCAGAATCCGCAGTCAATTCACGGTCACCAGCAGGGTTGTCTGTCCATCCTTCTCCAGCCTCCCGTTGGCCATTCGAAACTATTTGTTTCCTGGAGCTGCCATAACAAATTACCACAAATTGGGTGACTTAAAACAACAGAAATTTATTCTCTCATAGTTCTGGAGGCCAGAAGTCTCCAACAACAGGTTAGCAGGGCCCTGCCCTCTCCGAAGGCTCTAGTGGAGGATTTGTTCCGTGCTTCATATTAGCTTCCAGTGTAGCCAGCAGTCCTTGGTGCTCCTCGGCTGGGACCTGTATCACTCCAGCCTCTCCCTCCATCCTCACACAGCCACCTGCTCTGTGTGGCCATGTCTCTTTCCTCCTCACATAAGGGCACCAGTCATACTGGACTAGGGCCCACTCTAATGACCTTGTCTTAACTTGATCATCTGCAAAGACCCTATTTTCAGATAAGGTCACATCACAAGTACCAGGGGTTAGGACTTCAACACATCTTTTTGGGGTGCACAATTCAATTCATAACAAACTTTCTAGACGCTCCTCCTACTTCACCAAGAAAGATGGATTTCCTTTCCCACTCCCTCCTCTGCCCTCTGCAGTCTCGATGTCACCCCTGAAATTTCACCCAAGCAGCCACACTCATCAGCGATGGCTACATAACGTGTCCTGCTGTCCCTGCCCCCCACACATTCCACCCTCCTGTAGGTCCTCCGGAGAGCACCCCCGAGGGTCTTCCTCACCCGGCCCCCTTCAGGCCACCCCCTTCCCCGCCGGGCCCTCCAGCCTTCCCCCTGTCCCAGACAAGCCTGCCGTTGGCCCCCCTCAGAGCACATCCAGGCCTCTTCTCCCTCTTATTTCCTCCTCCTGGGGTTGCATTACCATCTATCAGTGGATGACTTACAAGCCTGCGGCTCCAGCCCACCAGTCCCCCCCAACCCCTTAGCAAGCCCTCCCCTCACGCTCCACAAAGGGCAAACCCTCCTGGTATGCTCATCTTGGTCTCATCCCAGGTGTGGGTCAGTATTTGGCCCCAGTGCCAAGCACAGTGTCGCCAACTATTTCAGAGTAGATGCCTCCCTTCTGGGAGTCAGACAGCTCTCCAATATGTATCATAAAATTTTCTTTAGAGTAAATATTATTAAATCCAAAATAATAGCAATTTTAGATTTTTTTTTCTGCACCCTGCAACTTGTGGGATCTTAGTTCCCCAACCAGGGATTGAACCCGGGCCACGGCAGTGAAAGTGCGAAGTCCTAACCACTGGACCACCAGGGAATTCCCTAGATAAAATTTTAAATTTTAGAAAATTTAAAATATACTATTACAAAACAAAGTGTACTTCCTGTGTTTCTAATTGGCACAAGGAGACCATTAGGATTTCAAAATAATGATTTATTGGATGATAATGAGGTCACAGATGTAGCAGGTGTAACTGAGTTTGCTAGGAAGAGCCCAGTAGAAGTACTGAGAACAAACTGAATTAATCTCTGAAAACACGTTTATACCTTAAACCTACTGCCTTAGAAAATTCTAGAAAACACAAGAATATACCAGCACGTATTCAATTAGCTGTCACAGCAATGACATCATCACACATCACAGAGCTCCGGAAAACTGCACTGTACACTCATGAGAGAACGAGAGTTAACAGGGCAGATCATGTCTTCATATCATCCTGAACATGACTTTGGCGTCGCAGACCCCAAAAACGTTCTCGGGTCACCTCACTACACTTTGAGAACCTTGGGTCAACACACTTCACCTGCTGGCCCACAGCTTCTTTTTGTAAATAAAGTTTTATTGAACTCCCTGGCGGTCCAGTGGTTAGGACTCAGAGCTTCCACTGCAGGGGGCCCAGGTTTGATCCCTGGTCAGGGAACTAAGATCCCGCAAGCCACACGGCGTGGCCAAAAAAATAAATAAGTAAAAATAGACGGAAAAAATTTTTAAGTAAATAAAGTTTTATTGATAAACTGGTCCATGGGGTCAGTTGAATGTTTACGCTTTCATAGTTCAGCCGAGGCAAGATGGGTGTTTCTATGAAAATTAAATAGAATATTTCCTTAACAAACTGCTCATTATGTCCTCTAGCTGATGTCATTCCACTGATGAGGCAGAAATTCTTAGAGTAGCGGCCACTCCCCGTAAAATAAAGAATTTACCTCGTGTGTCACAGGGTGAGTGCGTGCCAGACACGCATATCGAGAGGTCGTTCCGGGTCACCTCCCTCTGCTGGCACCCGACGCGGCTGATCCTGGCTATTGGCTGGGAGACCGGAGAAGTGGTCGTGTTTAATAAGCAAGACAAGGAGCAGCATGCGGTCCCCCTGACGCAAATCGCCGACATCACAGTCCTCAACTGGAGCCCCAACGGGAACTGCCTGGTGTCGGGGGATAGGGTGAGCAGACATGCTGAGACACTGACTTCAGATCTCTGCATTGCCCTGTCCATGCTCTTAGGGACCAAATTATTAGAAACTTGGTGGTTGCCGAGTTCAACTGATTTTGTCGGCTGTCATGGCAGCTTTTGTTTTATATTGGGAGGAAGGTTTGAATGTTTTATTCTACCATCTCACTCTGTGGCAAAAGTTTGTAATTTTTTAAATGAACGTTTCTAGGTAAGTACATTCACAAAGATGGGGTGGTGCTTCATGTACCCCCAAACCCCACCTTCCCTGAGCACACCGCTTCGTTGCCTAGGAGTCCCTGGTGCTGATCATCTGGCCCAGGGCTTCTTAAGCAGGTCAGTTTGCCCCCAGAGGACACTTTGCTGTGTGTGGGGAGACTTTTTGTTGTCACAGTGGTGGTGGTGGGGTTGCTTTCTACTGGCATCTGGTGGGTGGAGGCCAGAGATACTGCTCAACATCCTCCGATGCTCATGGCAGACCCCACAGCAGAGAATTACCAGCTCAAGAAGTCAACAGTACACAGGCTGAGAAACCTGGTCTAGACCTGTTTGATTCAAAAATGACAGCAGAAATTGTACCATGTGTTTATTTATTTTACATGTTTAAGGTAATACATTTACATGTTTCAAAGTTCAAAAAATACGAAAAGGTATATACTGTAAAGACTCTCCAGCCCCACCCCATCCACTCCCTCCCCTTCCCTACCCTCCAGCACCTATAGCTTCTTCAAGTCTCTCCAGCGCTCCTTCAGTACACACAGGAACACACAATGCATTCTCTCCCCAACTTCCAATTTTGAAAAATTTCAAACCTTTAGGGGAGTTGAAAGAATAGTACGAACAACACCCTTGTACCCTTCCCATGAATTCAGTAGCTGTTAATGTTTTGACACATCTGCTCTCTCTGTATATCTGTATTTTTTCCCCACGTATTTGAGAGTTTGTCACAGACATCATACTTCATCCGTAAATGCTTTGGCATCGATCTCCTAGGAGCGTAACCACGTGTGCTGTCACACTCAGGAGGGTGAAGCCCATGAACTGGTTTCCACTGCTGTGCCATCGGTGTGACAGCTTCTCCTGCTGTCCCAGTAACGTCTGTGCTGATTTTGTCTGTACCCAGAAGCCAGCCAAGCACCACGCTTTGCGTTTGGCCGTCATTTCTCTTTGGTCTCCTTTCATCAGAACTGGTCCCTGGTCTTGTCTTTTCTTTCTTCTCTCTCTCTTTTTTTTTTTTTTTTGTCTTTCATGACATCAACATTTTGAGGGGTCCAGGCTAGTTCCCTTGTAGAATGTCCCTCGGTTTAGATCTGTGTGGTTGTCTCCTCATGACTGCCTTTAGGTTAAACGTCTTGGCTGGGAGCTTCACACAGAGGGCGGCGTCTCTTTCCTATCTTCCTCGGTCCTTTTCACATGAGGGCAGTGCCAAGTGCACCCTGTTCTGTTTCTGGCTTTTCACCTGACGCCGCGTCTTCCAGGTCTTTCCATGGTGGTGCACGGCGAACCTCCTTGCTCTCTTTTAACCTGCCCTTCATTACACCAACGTGTTATCATTTACTTCCCCAGCCTCTGTGGATAAATGGTCTCCAGTCCTTTGCTAGACAGTGACACAGTGGCTGGCCTCATGCTTTTGTCCTTTTGCACGTGTGAAAGTTTAGAGAAATTCCTGGAGGTGGGATCCAGGGCATGCGCTTGTGGTTTGGTGAGTGTCCCTACACCTCCCTCCATGGGGCTTGACCAGCTCCCACCAACCCACAAGCGTATCGTATCCAAGCTCAGAATTTTGCCTGGAAAAGTGCTATCTTGGTCGTGTTCTAGTTTGTGTTTCTCTTCCTCTTGAGAGTGAATATTACTTAGAAGAGCCATTTGTACTTCCTTTCTGTTCATATCGCTCATCCACTGTTCTGTTTATCCTTTTGTCTGGATTTTTCTAGTCTATTCCCACCTAATGGCATTGCTCTGCCCCCAGATTCCTACTTCTTTGGTGATCTTTCCCACCTCCTTGCTCAGAAAATCCCCTAGAGGAATAAAAGAATTCAGGGTCATTGAATGCCATCATTCTCATCTTGCCTTTATTAAGAAGCAACTAACAGAGTAGATGACTCAGGCATGAAACAAAGCCCAGGTTGGCACTGACCAATTCTTGGAGTCAGGATTTAAGAACAAAAATACCTAGCACTTCTCTAAGAAAATCTACAACTGTGCTGGTCCTAATTTCATACTGGACTCAGGCAGGCAGAAAAGTAATAACGAATGAACAGACACGCTCAGAGCACTGACCTCTGAGACACCTGCTCGCAGGCTTGGCCCAGGGTCTTTTCCACTCTCCCACCAGAGACCCGGTTTGATTACCGTGAGACCGACCAAACCTGCTGAAGCAGGAAGACACATGTAATCTGCAGCCCTCAGAGTGTCCCGCGGTCTCCAGGGACAGGAGCAGAGCTGGCTTCCGACATCCGGAACCACAAGTGAGGTGTCTGCTGCCAGCGTCCACCTCTCAGGGCCCCTTCCTGCACAGCCGTCTCTCTCCTGTGCCATCCGTCCAGGAGGCTGCTGGAAACAAAGGAATCCACCCGCTCCAGTTTCACCCCAGAGATGACCTACCCTTCCTCCTCTGTCCCAAGTCCAGCTCGGGCCAGGTGCCGCCTGTGCAGCCACCCTTGGGCCTGGGGCAGTGGGGAGATCTCTGGAAGAGGACACCAGGCGGACACTTGGTCGGTGAAGAAGCGGGGAGGACAATGCATGTCCAGGGCTCATCTCCCTCGCACTCTCCTGCTGGACAAGAGCTGAGGGCGAGGAGCAAGTGCACCTACACATGGGAAAGGGCAAGTTGCTTCCTGATCTCTGAGATAAACCATTAGTGAGCCAGCTGTGTGAAGTGACAATGTGTCCCAACAGTCGTATCTGGAGCCCTAACTTCACACTAGTCCCATAGTACGTTCACCTCCTGCTCTGCACGGGACTGGTTTCCCACCTGAGGGTGAGACGCTCTCACTTTTCCTTCAAGTCTTACTGGATAAAGTTATTTGAATGAAGTGACCTGGAAGGAATGGCAGCGAGTAAAGAGACCACTCTGAACACAAAGGATCCCCCCCGTCAGGAGTAGTAAGAGGTGCAAAAACCATTTAGAATTTAGGGGCAATGAGCAGGAGGCCCCAAAGAGGCATCTGCTTTGCCATCTTCTACTTGGCGTCTGCGTGTCTACCTGGTTACAGGAGACCTGAGGTGACCTCCTGTGGCTTCCCCTCCTCGTGTGTGTGTGTGTGTGTGTGTGTGTCCTTGTGTCAGAACAGGGGTCTGCAGTCGTCTGACTGAGCAGAAACCACTGCTCCAGGAGCTCCAAACGTTTCCATCCTTCAACTTCTTCCCCAGCACAACAGTCGGGGGATCTGGACGGGCCGAGTGCTCGAGTTTGTGTTCAGGAGCCCAATGAGCTGTCAGCTGGAAGCTCGTGTATACTAATAAAACAGAGAGTCATTTACTGTGTTAAAAATTAAGTGCTGGACGGGAGTTCCCTGGCAGTCCGGTGGTTAGGACTCAGCATTTTCACTGCAGGGTCCTGTGTTCAATCCCTGTTTGGAGAGCTAAGGTCCCGCAAGCTGCGCAGCCGGGCCAAAAAGAAAAAAAAAGAAAAATTAAGTGCTGGACGATTGCACTTGCAGGGCAGAGCAGAAGGCCATCTCCACAGAGGCCGTGTGTGCCTACAACACACAGCAGGGCCCAACTGCTGGCTCCTCTAGGGAGGAGGCTAGGTGATGGGGAAGGAAGCCTTCCCATTTCTGCCCTTATGTGTGTGTTTCACTGTGCAAGCATTATTTTTTTAATGTTATTTTAAGAGTAATTTGTAAACACAAAAAAACCAATAATGTTTTTATTCTTTTTTTTTATAAATTTATTTATTTTATGTATTTATTTTTGGCTGTGTTGGGTCTTTGTTGCTGCACACGGGCTTTCTCTAGTTGCGGCGAGCGGGGGCTACTCTTCGTTGCAGTGCGTGGGCTTCTCACTGCGGTGGCTTCTCTCGTTGTGGAGCACGGGCTCTAGGTGCGCGGGCTCAGTAGTTGTGGCACACAGGCTCAGTAGTTGTGGTGCACGCGCTTAGTTGCTCTGCGGCATGTGGGATCTTCCTAGACCAGGGATTGAACCCGTGTCCCCTGCATTGGCAGGCGGATTCTCAACCACTGCGCCACCAGGGAAGCCCCAGTGTTTTTATTCTTATCTTTATAAAGCTGGCAAAGTCAAAAAGAATGTGTATAATAATATATGATTCAAATTCTATATATACTCATGTTACATACTATTTCTGATCTTATATACTTTTCTTAGAGGTCCACTGTACAAGTTGCTTTTTAAGGCCCACATTTTTTTTTTTTTTGGCCGTGCCACACAGCATGCAGGATCTTAGTTCCCTGACTAGGGATCGAACCCGTGTCCCCTGCAGTGGAAGCGTGGAGTCTTAACCACTGGGCTTCCAGGGACGTCCCAAGGCCCACATTATTTGAAAATCATATTCTTATATACAGTAAAGCAATGTTACCCAGCATTGGGGTAATGAAAGCGGCTTGAAAGAAGTGTGGGAAGATGACCTCACTGTCTGCTAAAACACCCACTGACCGTGAGCAGGAAACAGGCCTTGAGGACTGCTCGGGCAATGCAGCAAAGCGGCCTCAGGGTCCGAGGGAAACACTGCCATTTGGCAAAGCTTAGCTTGTCACAGCCAGAAGCCCTCCTGGAAAATTGCTCCTGGACCAAGTCGTCTCCCCGGCAACTTGAACTTTTCTAGCAGTTGTCTGAGCCATTAATTTGAGATTTTGATGACTTTGATGTTGAACATATCGTACACCTGGCACCCAGATCTTGGTTTCTGTTGGTTTCTTCCAATAAAAGGAACCAGGGCTCCTTGGAGAAATGGCTGATCCTCGGGCTGGGGCAGGACGGCAAGCCCGGAGGATCTGTAGGCCAGGACGTGAGGAGGTGCTCACAAACCCACAGTGACGGGTGCATCGAAGGGACAACAGAGCCGGAGGAAAGAGCTTCTGATGGCGGAGCTGGAACAATTTGAGTATCTAAACAAACAAGGGAATATTGGGTCATAACCCAGAGTAGAAAATAAATATCCATGTGTCCATCCATGCGTCCATATTGATGTAAATCTATGATTTAATAAATCAGTAAATGGTGGACAAGAGGCATATCTCTCCAGATGATCTAGGAGGTGAGACATAACTCCCCTTCCTCTGTGTGGGCTGCACACAGCGACTTCCTTCCAGGCAGGACAGGATGGAAGGAAGGAGGAACTCCCCAGTGAGGGAGGTCACAGACATGACCTCAGCAGACAAGTCACGCCGAGGGCAGGGAACCCTGATCCGACGTGTCGACAGCAGCACTTGACCTCTGGTCTTCCTCTCAAACCCACCACCCCGACAACAATGAGAAAAACAGACAAATCCCGCCAGAGGGACATTCTACAAAACCCCTGATCGGTCCTCCTCAACAGCGTCCAGGCGTCCAGAACAGGGGCATCTGAGCCACCGTCCCAGCCCAGGGGGGCCCAAGGAGACATGGCGACCAGATGTCTGTGGGGCCTGGACAGGGTCCCAGGGCAGGAAGAACTGAGGAGAGGTGAATGAAGTACCAACTTTAATTAGTATCATGCGCCACAGTAATGTAGGGTCAGTAATAGGAGAAGCTAGGTGTGACGTATGGAACTTCTCTGAACTCTTTGCCACTTTTCCTTAAATCTGAATCTATTCCAAAATTAAAGATTTGTTTTAAAAACTGAACACGTGACACTTGTTATTTCCAGGGAGTGTAGATGGGAAGGGGCACAGAGAGGAGTTTCTGGTTCCTTCATTGAACACTAGAATCGTTTTGAGTTTTTCATGGTGCACATATAGTAGTAGTATAATTTTAAAAGAAAAAAAGGAGTAAGCCTATGCTCTGTTGCACAGTGTTACCCTCACCCTCCACCAGTCACTTGCTAAGAATGTGACCTTGGGTTTTCCAGCTTGGTGTCCTGCTCTTATGGAAGTTGGACCAAAGGGGTCGAGTACAAGGGGCACCGCTGCTGAAACACGAGTATGGAAAACACCTCACTCACTGCATCTTCCGGCTCCCCCCTCCCGGCGAGTAAGTAGAGCTCGGGTCGTGGCTGGCGGGGCCGGGGATTTAGCTCCTCCTGACACTGGAGGGGTCTCCTCTGTGGTTATACCACCTTCGTCCAGGGAGCAACGAGGAATCTCTGTCACATTTGCTCTTAGGGACCTCGTTCAGTTGGCGAAGGCAGCTGTGAGTGGTGATGAGAAAGCCCTGGACAAGTTTAACTGGAGGAAGAGTGGCTTTGGAAGTTTCCTGAAAATGGGACCTCAAGAGGGACTCTCATTCTTTGTCACCTTGACCGATGGTAAGACGCTCAGGTTGGGGTCTGGGGACACTGCAGTGTTTCGGAGTGTCTGGGAGATTATAAGCGAATGGATGGCGTTTCTGCATAAAATTGCAGGCTGTGCGCCACTCCCAGATGGATGCCTTAGCTGGCTTGTGCAAGTGTTTATCCAGGATCCAAAGGGTGGCTTCACCTTGACCTGATAGAGACAAATTGAGCTTTATTTGCGTTTGAAGGTTTTTCAGGAGGAAGCTGTCCAGGATGTGCAGCCCCAGATGAATCGATGCCAGGGGCACCCGGCGTGGTCTCCAAGCCAGCAGCCGGGCTCAGCTCTGGGGTGGGTGTGACCGGGGCACGCTGGACCAGCAGCCCTGGCAGGGCCGGGCCGTCCGTGCTGATTTAACACGGCTTCCCCACCGTGTGCTAGGAGGCAGGCGGCGGCCAGTAGATGCAGTGTGAGGTTCAGAGAGATAGAGGGTCTCGTACACTCACAAGACGTTCGTGAGTGCCTTCCCCCATGGGAAAGGGGCCCTTCCTGGGGTGATGGGGTTTGAGGACTGTGAGGCCAGGCAGCTTAACCGTGACAGGTGACAGCTGGGAGGGGCTGGGGCATTTGTCAGTTTAAAAGTAGAGAGACTTGGCATTTCAGGAGGGGAGTTGGAGGGACCCAACGTGGGCACTGTGGGGGTGGCGGGGGCCCTGAGGGAGGAAGGAGACGGTGGCAACTGGAGGCCTGGCTCTGCAGGGGGTGTCAGCACTGCCCCTGCTCAGCAGCCGTGCAACTGGGGCAGATGATCCCGTGTCTTTGTGCCTTAGCTTCTGAACACGTACAGTGGGGATTGGGATAGTACCTGCCTCCAGAGCCTCTGCACACGGAGCCCGCACACATCTGTGCTCAGTAAATGCTAGTTACTGTTATGATTAGCCTCCAGACAACCTTGAACCTTTAAGCTTAATAAGAACTCAAGTTGTCCACTGGGAGTGAGATGGTAGGCGGCGTGGAGGGTGAGGAGGCTCCCGAGAGCAGCAGAATGAACCCAATCCCAAGAACTCACAGGAGGTGCTGCCACCGTGCTCAGAAGCCTGAAAGTAGAACCAAGAGACAGCTCGGGGGCAAGAGGAGGGTATCCAGGCTGGGAGGGGCCCTGGGGCCGAGGCGAGGGCCTGGGGAAGGCAAGAGGGTACAAGCCAGATGCCGGCCAGTGATACCCGGTACCTGGGATGGAGGGTGCAGGCCGAGGCTCCGGGGAGGGTCATAGTTAAGGCCCTGGCAGACGGGTGACGGACGTGTACCTAGGGGACTGAGATGACCAGAGCATGGAGGCTGTGCATCAGGAGGGTGGTCAGTGTGAGCGCTGGACAGTGGTGGAGGGAGGATGGCAGACACAGAGGTCCAGGCTGGACTGACCCAGAGATGGCAGACGCAGGGATCATGTGCCAGTGTTTTTAAAATGGCTTATTTGTAAATGGTTATGATGAAGATGTTTATGTTGAAAGTGTCCCTAAGTAGGTAGAATGGCTTCCAGGGAGTGTCCAGCCTCCATGGACACATCGCTTTCCCACAGGGACCGTGCACTACGTGGACGAGAAGGGCAGGACGGCCCGGGTGGCGTCCACGGACAGCTCCATTCAGACGCTGTTCTACCTGGAGAAGAGGGAGGTGCTGGTGGCAGTCACCGAGAGCCTGCTGCTGTGTCTGTTCACGGTGATGCCCGAGGGCGCGGCCGAGGAGGTGATGAAGGTGAGGAGGTGATGGGGGGGTGCCCCAGGGGGTCTCCAGCCTCTCTTGCCCACCTCACACACCCCTTCGTTTTGGTTGAGGAGTCTGTGTTTCAGGGCCACCACCAGAGCTTTAGCACCTTATTTATTGTGCACCATTGCGGTCACAGGTGGGGGAGACACCAGGCGACGGGGCCTCCCAGAGCCACAGGAGGTAGGGGGCTGTGGCGGGGACGCCTGGCTATGTGCAGACCTTGAGGGTTGTCACCAGTGTTCCCTCTGTGACACTACCGCTGGCCCACACATATGCATTGCTTTATCCGAGGGGTGTGTGACAATCACAACTCTGGACGCCCTGCCATCCACATGGGTGCCTCGCCCCGGGCCGGGGCACTCACTCGTGGGAGGACGCCAGGAGGCCTGGAGCGTTGGGTGTTGGTCAGGCAGCGCGTGCAGCTCCCTGAGGACTGCATGCCGCTCTCCTGCCACTTTCTTGGTTTACACCCAAGGATTCTGTGGTTCTCAGAGGACTCCGAACCTTCCCTAAGATGCTCTGGTTGATGCAGAAAAGTCGGTGTTCAGGGGTCCTTTGTGCACCTCTGTCTACACAGCAGTTGAAATGTGGTCACCGAGTCCTGTGAACCTGGGTTCAAATCCCCCCTCAGCCCCTTGCTGGCAGGTTTTCTCTGCACACAGGCTGTGACAAGCTGCCTCACCCCACGCGGGGCACCCCTGTCATTAACTACGTAATGTGCAGTGGTCGCTGCTTTGGCCTGAAAGGCTGGGGCTGCCCTTCCAAGTGTCCACAGCCACCCTCACTTCCTCCACTTGGTGAGTCTGCGGGGAGTCACTGCCAAACAGAGAGTCCAACCGCTGAACAGGGACCTGGTCTCGACGAGGGCGACGTGCTCCTTTCGGGTTGTTGTTGTGCAGGTAAAGCTGAGTGGAAATACGGGTCGCCGGGCAAACGTCGCCCTGATCAACGGCAGCCTTCTTGTGACCGCCACTGGGGAGGCGGTCCTCAGGTAAGATCCCGACTCTGCAGAGAGCACTGGGGTTGAAAATTCTGTCCCACACAGTCTCTTGAGTACACTTTGTATTGGAGTGTAACATGCATGTAGAAAAATGCACAAATTATGATGAAGTGTTACTAATTGGGCACATCCATGTAACCAGCCCTGAGATGGAAGAACAGAACATCAGAGACCCCAGGCGTTTCGCCCGCCCCCGCAGGGGTCACGCTGTCCTGACGTCTGCCTGCCTTTTTGATCCCCATGTAGATGGAATCCCGTGTCGTGTTCTCTTGGGTCCGGCTGCTTTAGCTCATGTGACATTCAGGGGTTCTCCCTGGTTGGGTGCTTGGAATTCCTTTGTTCTCATCGTGACCTGGTGTCACACAGGAACCCTCTTTTATTAACAACTGCTCCCTTTGTTATGAACAAGACGTAACATAGACAACGTAACAACGACATGCTTTTCTTCTCAGAGTCCAAAGGGCCGTGTCTCTTTCCTGATTTTTAAAGTTTGCTCTGCGAGTTGAACAAGACCCTCACAGCTGAGGGAAGCCCACTAACACAGTCCCCCCGTGGGACTTTCCTCCTTGCCTTGTAGATTCTGGGATTTAGAACGAGGAGAGAATTACGTACTGAGTCCAGAGGAGAAGTTTGGTTTTGAAAAAGGAGAGAATATAAACTGTGTTTCTTACTGTAAAGTCAAAGGTGAGACTTCCCAGCGTCAGAGGGAGAGCCCACCTCAGGCTTTGCTCTGGGCTGCGCAGTGATGACGTGGAACTCAGGGCTGTTCTAAGAACCATACCTCAGTTACAACTATGTCAGTCACTCGAGTACAGTCAGCCAAGAGCAAATAAGAGGCAGGAAAGCTGTGTTGTCCCACGTAGCGGTCAAGGAGTTTGGTCAGGAATGTGACCAGCCTGGCTGCGTGAATTGGTATCTGTTCCTCCTGAAACCTCAAGAAAAAGTCAGTGTGAGAAATATTAAATATATATGTGTACATGGATGTGCGTATGTGTACACACACGCACACACAAATATGACAGAAAGAATAGGAGATGCACCAGAGCAGCACTTTCGTGCCCGCTGAGTGCTAAGTGCTGTCTGGCATTGGGAAAGCAGCCCTGAACACAGGCAGGCAGGCTCCTCTCTCATGGGAGAAACCAGAGAGCAAGCAGCATCACCCCCCCAATCCCCCGTCCACACATGTACACACTGTGTCACTGCGAGTAGTGAACTCCTGCTAAGGAAGACACGGCCAGGTAAGAGGCTGGGCAGTTCCTGGACGGAGGGCCGACGGGCTGGTATTTTAGAGAGGGTGGTCAGAGAAGGGAGCTTGCTGCTGTTTTTATTCCTTTTCAACTCAATGTGAACTTTCTTTTTACCTACAGGTCTTCTGGCAGCAGGTACCGATAAAGGGCGCGTAGCCATGTGGAGAAAAGTGCCAGGCCCCCAGAGCAGCCAAGGGGTGGAGGGCAAAGACAGGTGGACCCTTCAGATCCCCACTGAGCTCGAAGGAAACATCATGCAGATAAAGGTACGCCTCGACGGGGCACTGGGTGCACTCATTTGCTGCAGAAGTGGAGGCAGTAATTGCTCTGAACCTATTTTTGTCAGTTATTCAAATTAAGATAAAAAATAACAACAGTAAAATATTTTTAAAGGCCTTTTGGGTTTCAGAACTACAGATAAGGGACTGTGGACCTGTAGTAATCTATATCTTTTTAAATCTGTCTAACCGTCCATTTATCTCTATCATCTATTTATCTTATTTATTTATTTATTTGGCTGTGCCGCACGACTTGCGGAATCTTAGTTCCCCGACCAGGGATTGAACTTGCACCACAGCAGTGGAAGCGCCAAGTCCTAACCGCTGGACCGCCAGGGAATTCCCGCCCCAGCTTCCTCTTAATGCTCCAAACCTCCACTGTTTTCTGGTTATCCTGAGGCTTGAACTTGCCCATATTCTGTTTCAAACAAAGTCATTCTGTTGGGGAGCTTGCTGTTCTCATGGACTGCCTTTCCCCTCAGGAAAAGATTTCTGAGTCACTGCTCCACAGCCTGGTAGTGGGGAGAGAAGCTGGCTTTCTGGGGTGACACCCTGCTTTGGGAGCTGGGAGCTGGGCACAGGAGCCTCTGGTCCCGGATGGCCTCTCCCAGAGAGGAGCAAGCTGGAGCGAGGGCCTGGGGGCCCAACGTGGTCTGGCTCCCGCTCCTGATGCAGAGCCTCCCTCCAACCCACCTGGACCTGGCCTCTGTGCCGGAGCTGGGGGAGTGAGAGATGCTGGCAGCCGCCCCTCCCAGGAAATGCCGGAGGAGAGGGAGCCCCGGTTTCTTGGCCAAACCTGCCTGCCGAGCTCACCTGCCACAGACTCTGCTCTTCTTACCAGACTTAGTAGACTTTCTTCAATAAGTCTTTCTTCATTTACTCTGTGCCCAATTCCCAGAGAAGTACATGGTTGTGTTTTCATAATTTTCACCAGTTATGCCTGTTACGTCCTCGGGGCTCCTCACCTGCCTTTCTGGAACTTGCCTCTCAGATCTGCTCTGTGTGAATTTTTTGTTGTTGTTTTTTTTTGTTTTAATTTTTGGCTGCACCAAGTGGCATGCAGGATCTTAGTTCCCCGATCAGGGATCGAACCCACGCCCCTTACAGTGGAAGTGCGACATCTTAACCACCAGACCGCCAGGGAAGTCCCTGAATTTTTTAAGATAAAGTTTACTTAATCTATACTAATCAGGAAATGAAAACTTACATGGTAAACAGTTTAGGGATACCTTAGAGCAATTTTGGGAATTACTTTTAGATCCTCATCTCAGGTCATAAATAAACATAGCTTCTGGATGAATTAACGAGTTAAATATTTTTAAAAGTTAGGTCAGGGACTTCCCTTGCGGTCCAGTGGTTAAGACTTCGCCTTCCAATGGAGGGGGTGTGGGTTCGATCCCTGGTCGGGGAGCTGAGATCCCACATGCCTTGCAGCCAAAAAACCAAAACATAAAACAGAAGCAATATTGTAACAAATTCAATAAAGACTTTAAAAATGGTCCATCTGTTAAAAACTGAAAATAAAATTTAAAAAATTAAAAGTTGGGTCAGAATAACTGGCTAAAAACACAGAATATAATCAGATCTGTAGAGAAAGTGTAACTTTCTTAGATTTTAAGTAATAAAAGCAGTTGCAAAAGCAGAGGGACAAGGTTGAGTCCATAAGAACATGTCACACCGGGCAATGTGAACAGGAAGGCTGGGATGAAAGGAAAACTGAGCTGGGTAAATATTCACTTTAAAGGGTTAATCTCTAAAACACCAAATTTTCCCAATTTTCAATGCATAATTTTTTTCTTCATTTGAATACCAATCCCAGTTGATGTGTACATTGAAAGTATTTTTGTTTTTTTGTGGGAGAAGAAAGGTGTTGTTTTAAACTGATGGCTCATCTTACCTTTAGTGATATCTTAGAATAAAGGACATGAAGAAAACTCACATTTATAAGAAAAATATTAAGAATGCCAATGGAGGGAATTCCCTGGTGGTCCAGTGGTAAGGAGTCAGTGCTTTCACTGTGGGAGCCCGGGTTCGATCCCTGGTCGGGGAACTAAGAGCCTGCATGCTGCACTGTGTGGCTGAAAAGAAAAGAATGTAAATGGATAAGTGATGAAGGAGAGTGCAGATAATTTACCTAAGGGTGGTTAGTAGAATCCATGGAAAACGTGTAACCTCAGTGATAATGAAAGCAATGCCCATTTTAAATAATAGTAAGAGCCACACTAACTTTCTTGAAAAACGTAAAAGAAAAATTGACTCAATAGACCATGTTCCTCAAAGAGAAGCCTCAATCTTGTAATTATTTCTTTCCAAATAAATCTACAAATTACATGTTTATCCAGTGAAAATAAGGAGTTTTTTTCCCCCCCCGGGGGAATTCAACACAATAATTCTAAACTCATTTGGGAGAGCAAATGGCCAAGAAAAAAATTTAAAAAGAATCAGACCATTTCTGTATCCTATACCAGAATATATCTGAAAGGTACAGCAATTAACACAGCATGCTTACTCAGGAATGGATAAATATATCAGTGCAGTGAAGTTGGAAATCCAGAAACGGATTTGTATGGATTTGGAAGTTTAATATGAAATTATGAAAGTGGTACTTGACATCACTAGAGGAAGTCTGGATAGTTCACTACAGTGTGTAAATTTGCTTTCCATTTATAAAACATAGATGCCCCTAAGTTCATGTCAGTAAAGTAAACTCTAGAAGATGCTCAACCAGTCAGGATAGACATGAGCGAGAACAACCACACAAGTTTACCCGCTGGATCTAAACTCTGAGTGTTGTTATTTTAAAGTTTTTCTACAAATTACACGTTTTATACTTATAAATTTTTAAAATCATGTTTTTAAACAAGAAGAAGAAATAGTGCTTGGAAATTGTTTATGAATCCTCATACTTATAACGTTGCCCTGACTGCACCTCTCCTTTCTGTTCGCACCTTGGGTTCTGTCTCTCAACTTGGGAATGAAGTGGGGCTCCAGGAAGAGCCTCCTGGCAGTGAACAGCATCAGCTCCGTGCTCATCCTCCGCGAGCAGGCCATGTCGTCCCACTTCCACCAGCAGGTGGCCGCAGTGCAGGTCTCCCCGAGCCTACTCAGCGTGTCCTTCCTGTCCACGGGGGTGATGCACAGCCTGCGTACAGACATGTACATCAGCGGAGTGTTCGCCACCAAGGTCACTGCCAGGGTGACCATGGGCTTGGGTGGGATCATCGATGTAGACAGAAGACCTGGTCAGTTGTTAGGGTCATTCAGGACAACGAGGCCCAGACGGCCGGTTGCTTTTTAATTTCCGTGGTTCTTTGTAGGATGCTGTTGCCGTCTGGAATGGAAAACAGGTGGTGATCTTTGAGCCTTCTGGAGCCACATTACGAAGTGCAGGTAGGAGTCTTTTCAGCCCCACGAAGGGGACTCACATCTAATGGGAGTGGGTGCTGGTGCCTGTGGGGTGGGCAAAGGGCAGGCCCAGGGCCATGGGGAGACCCTCATGTCAGTTCTCGTGCCTGGGCCTGCGTTTCCAGAGCCAGTGCTGCCACTCTAGCCCTGTGCGGCCAGGGCCTCCCCAGCCTCCCTATAGAAGCCAGTTGAGGTAGTTAAGTGCAGCCAGATCTGGGACCAGCAGCCCTCCTGGGCTCCAGGACGATGAAACAGCTCAGAAATAAGTCGGCATGAGTGTGAAGAACCACAGTGCTTTCTGGGGAAAGGAGTGCTACACACCTGACTTCTGAACTTCCTAGAGCACGCACAGCAGTGAGCCCGTGGGGTCTCGACCAAGGCCAACCTCTGTCTGAAAATTTCAGGGTGGATCTTCAGAGCCGTTCCACCCGTCCCATCCATCGCTCCGACTCTTTGTTTCACTTTATCTTCTGCTCTTTAGCACATGTCTGTATGAGTTACAGGGCTGCTGTAACAAGGACCACAAAACGAGTGGCTGTTTAGGAGTTATTCTCTCACAGTTCTTGAGGCCAGATGTCCAAAATTAGTTTCACTGGCCAAAATCAAGGTGTTGGCAGAGCCCCAGAGGCTCTAGGGAAGACTCTGCTCCTTGCTTCTTACAGCTTTTGGTGGCTGCCAGCAATCCTTGGCTTGGGGTCGCATCATTCCAGTCTCTGCCTCCACTGTCACATTGTTCCTGTCTAAAAATCTCCCTCCCTCTTATAGAGACACTTGTGATTTCATTTGGGACCCATCTGCATAATCCAAGATAATCTCCCCATCTCAAGACCTTAACCTCTTTGGCCATATAAGCTAATATTCATGGGTTTCAGGGATTAGGACCTGATCTCTTTGGGGACATCTTCCCACCAAGCACAGTGACCATCAGGACGTGCTCCTCGGCAAGATCTCCTTCTGCACAGTTCTTACCTTCACCCATCCTGACCTAGGCCCTCCCACCTCACAGGGGGACTCGTCATTGCACTGTTCCCAGGGTGATGCCCCCACGTGCTTGTTTGAATACCTCACACCTCCCTGGGGATGTTTTTCCACAGGTTATCACCTCTCTCCCTCATATTATTCCCTCACTTTTTTTTCCTCCTCTAACACTTTGTCACCTAAAGTTCCCTTAGAACACTTTTCCCACCCTGCCCTGTGTCGTGCTGATAATTCACGTCTTCGCCTCTCTTCTACCATAGACCCCTTGAGGGGCAAGGGTGAACTTATCCTCCCAAGAGGATAGCACAACAGGTGCTGAGATATTTTGTTTTGTGTGTGTCATCATCTTCCTAACTAGATAAGAACCTGTCTAGAGCCAGAGACTAGAGCTTGTGGTCTCCAGAGTTCCACATAAGATAAGCAGAGGCTTGAACAATCATGCTGTCATACATGCTGTGCTACTGGAAGCACCACTGCTAGATGGGAGAAAAGAGGAGAGACCACCAGTGCCTGGTGAGGGCAGGGTGCCCAGCACTGAGTCCCCACACCTGGCTGTCACTGGCAGCTGTGGCCCTGGCAGGTCCTTGTGTCTCAGAGCCTCACTTTCCTCATCTGCAAGATAAAGAAAACACACCTTTCACAAGGCTATTGTGGGGGCCAAGGAGAATTAGGGAACACACATGAGGACACTTCTTGACTATACCGCAGCTCCGCCCCTTCTACCTGTCTCACCATGGTTCCTTCTTTATATCCTTAGTTGTAGAAGATCTTTTCTGCTAGGTTTCAGTCTTTCTCATCAATAGTTGCCCTACAAAAAGTTCTAGTTTTAGTGTGAGAATGCTTCTTAAACTCTAAGGAGCTATGACAAGACTAGCTGCTGCTGTCCTGACCTTTATCTTTAATTTTAGGTACCTTCCTGTGTGAGTCTCCAGTGTTAGCCATGCACGAAGAAAACGTTTATACAGTGGAGCCAAACCGAGTCCAAGTTCGAACCTGGCAGGTAAATTGCCGCTCTAGAGTGAGTGGCCTGTGACGTTAAAGACAATTAGAGCAGAGTGTAAAATGCCATCTCTAAATCAAGCCAGAGCTTTCTTAATGACTAAACTTAGCCACATCAGATTGCCCCAACTAGGTGCTTGGTTGTAAAAATGGATTGTCGGATAGCCGCTCCATCGACAGCTCTTGTGACTTCAGAAGTCAGGAAGTGAGGCAGTGGCCTTTTGCAGTGAAAAGGACTACATGGCTGGACCTTGAGTGCATGGGGGTGTGAAATGGGAGGAAATTTTGCTGTGTTTAATGCGCATCTTGAGGGCTGAGGGGTCATCAGTTCAGGACATATCTTTAGGCAGACCTTTCCCTGCACGTGTCTGAGGGTGAGGCCAGGATGGGAGCAATGTGTGCCTCCAGGATGACAGGCCTTTAACACACCATTCTGTTCCCTCCGGGTGGTGTGCAGTAAGGAAACCCTGCCCACATCCCGTGCACACTTGCTGGACCCCCAGGGCTGACATGGTGTATTAGTTTCCTGAGCCTGCCATAACCAATGACCACAAACTTAGTGGCTTAAAACAATAGAAATTTATTTTCCTTGCAGTTCGGGAGGCCAGAAGTCCTAAATCTAGGTGTGGGCAAGGTTGGCTCCTTCTGAGGCTCTGAGGGCGAATTTGTCCCATGCCCCTTCCAGCTTTTGGTGCTGCTGGCATTCCTTAGCCTGTAAACAGATCACTCCAGTCTTTGCTTCCATCTTTACATGGCCTTCTCCCTGTATCTTAGAAGAACACGTACCCTTGGATTTAGGGTCCACCCTAATCCAGAGTTGTCTCCTTTTGAGATCCTTAATTATATCTGCAAAGACCCTTTTTCCAAGATACATCCAAGTGGATGTATCTTTCAGGGGCTACCATTCAGCCCAGTACATGCAACAGTGTTCTGCATCATGGTTGAGGACATTTGTTACGGTACTGGTTTTAGCTCTCAGTATGACTGCTTTGTCCAGCTCTGAGTTCTTTCCTAGGGTCCAGCATTTGATTTCCCAGGGCTGCCATGTCCGTGTCCTTGTACCTCACAGCCTGCACTTCCACTCTTGCATTCAGCAATTCCTGAAAGAGCTTCCATGCAGTTCTACTTTCTAGCAGGAGGGTCAGACAGTAAAGGAGCACACTGAAGTGTGGAGGTGGGTGGGAAGTATTGCAGGGGGTGGCATTGGAATAGAGACCTGACAAGTCAGGGAAGCGCCCGAAGCCCCACTCGCCTCCTGGGGCAAAGTGCAGGTGGAGGGAGCTGGGGCCTGGTGAGATACCTGCCCTGCTTCAGGTCAAAAGGGAGGCAGAGAGGCTGGAGGGAAGGAGGGATGGGCCTTGCATACTGCTGATAGTTGTGTAGGGGCATCAGCTGTGGACATAAAGCCGAGGCAGGGAGGGGCCCTCCTAACAAAAGATGAGGGAGCAGCTGGGTTATCAGAGGGGTGACCTGCGGAGCTGGAGAGTAGAGGCATGCAAGGAAAGAAGGAAAGGTCTGCAGGGAAGGGGCGAAAGGCATACTGGGAAAGAAGGCTAGGCCTGCTGGAGAATGGGGGAATGGCATGCTGGGAAAGAATGATAGGTCTGATGGGAAGGAGCGAAAAGCATGCTGGGAAGGGGCAAGAGGCATACTGGGAAAGGGGCGAAAGGCATACTGGGAAAGGGGCAAAAGGCATAATGCGAAAGGGGCAATAAGGCATAACGGAAGAGAATGAAAGACCTGCTGGGAAAGGGCGAAAGGCATGCTGGGAAAGAAGGATAGGCCTGCTGGAGAAGGGGGCAAGGCATACTGGGAAAGAATGATAGGCCTGATGGGAAGGAGCAAAAGGCATGCTGGGAAAGAGGCGAAAGGTATACTGGGAAAGAATGATAGGCCTGTAGGAAGGGGTGAAATGCATGCTGGGAAAGGGGTGAAAGGTATACTGGGAAAGAATGATAGGCCTGTAGGAAGGGGTGAAATGCATACTGGGAAAGAAGCAAAGGCCTGCTGGGAAGGGGCAAAAGGCATGCTGGGAAAGGGGTGAAAGGCATACTGGGAAAGAATGATAGGCCTGCTGGGAAGTGGTGAAAGGCATACTGGGAAAGGGGCAAAAAATCAGCTGGAAATCATGGAGGGAACTTAGGAGCGTCTGACTGCAGACAGTCTAGAGTTTAGACTTTTTTGTTGATTTTTAGCTTAAGGAATATGTGACCATTGTGATTAGTAAAGTAATGCCAGCCTGTGAAAGGAATCCATTAGCACCTCTCCTCTCGTCGGAAAGGTGGAGTGTGTCTCCAGACCTTTCTCCCTGCCCGTGCATCCATGACACACAAACTGCAGTTGTTGCTGGTTTGTGTGGTGATGGGACAGCCGTTATGTACCTCATGGTTCTTGCAGAAGCTTCCTCCAGGCGGGAGCACAGAGCCCCGCTGGTTCCTGTGCTTCCTGCGGGGCACTGCGAGGAGAGGTGGGAAGCTGAGCGGGGGCTAGTGTCTGACAGACACCCGTGGAGGCAAAGCCTCGGGGGACCAGGTGGAAGTTGGAAGGCAGGAGGTGTGGAGCCCGAGTGACACGGTGCGTTTTGGCTTGTTTTTTTCTTGGTTTTGTGTTTTCTTCCTAAAAGATCACTTCTGTGTGGGAAGGACTAGGGCAGCTGGTGAGCAGTGAAGGCGGGTAGGAGAGGCCACAGGTGAGAGGTCCGGGGGCTTGGAGCGGGGCAGTGGGCAGGGAGCCAGGCCAGAGTCTGCAGTTAGGGGCGTGGTGAGCAACTGGCATAGGAGGGAGGAACTGTGGACATTCTAGTTGTCTAGTTTGCGGGTCTGTGCTAATTGTGGAGCCTTAAGGTGGAAAGTACAGAAGCAGAGCAGGGCTGGGGGGGAAGGGTGCAAGTGTGAGGTGCCTCGGACACCCTTCAGAGATGTCCCAGTGTTACCTGAAAACCAGGTTCGCCTCTCGGTGGGTGTCAGCCAATAGACACAAGCAAGCTAAGATCGGGAGAAGGAAGGATTTATTATTACTTGCAGCCAGTAAGGAGAACACGGGGGATCTTTCCCAAAACAGTGTCTCCCTGAACAGCAAAATTGGGGAAGTTTTAAGCTAAGGGTACAAGCATATTCACAAAGGAGTTTCAGCAGAGGAGAATTCAGGGTAGAATTGGGACAAAGGTCAACAGAGTCCAAGCTCTGTTGATTGAAGTCAGTGGGTAGGAGCCTTATTTCCTGCAGAACTCAAAGGTGTATTATTTTGTATATCCCTTGAGGAACCAGGACCTGCCCCAAGGCTGCTCCTCCCTTGTTTCTGCATTCCCTCCCTAAGATCATGAATTACTGAGGCCTGTTCTAGGACCAGCACTGTGGCCAGGCTTAGATCACAAAATGGCTTGGGCTGAAATGGGTCCTCTTATGTCAAGAAAACCAGTCCTGGTTGTCTTTCTCCAGGAACCTTCCCCCCAGCCTATATGCTTACACCAGAGCCAGCTGGAAACACTGCTCTGGAGGCAGGAGCCCGGGCCGTGCTCTGAAGCAGGGGATGGGAATTGGGACATATCATTGAGGCAATGTGGAAGGAGAGGAGGTCAGGTTTGCACTGCGTACAGTGTGTCAGGAGCGGCAGAGGAGAGGTCGAGCAGAGGAGGCTGAGACCCTCGCTCTGTCCTCACCAGTGAGCCGTCGCCTGTGACTGTTGTTTGCTTGTTCCACAAACATACACTAACCTCCCTGCTGGGTGCATCAACATGAAGATCAGATTCCTCAGCTTGGAACTCACCCCCATGCTGTTTATCCCTCACCCTGAGTTTCCTGGACAGGTTGTGCAGCTTCCTGGCCTGCTCCCCAAGTCTCTGTGCCTGGCACTAGGAGTCTACTAAGTCCTGTTGGGAACCCCCCACCCCGTCCCCGGTCGTCCAGCCGGCTCCCCGCTCCCCCTGCACTGGAACCAGGCCTCCACCTGCCTCCCGCTCACTGTTGGGGTGCCCTGCTCCCAGCCCAGCACCATGCCAGACAGACACTCACTGGGCACTGCTTGAATTGAGCCAGGAGCCTCTCTCAGCTCCAAGGACAAGGGTCAGTCCATGCACAAGACACACGAAAGCCTAAGCTCTGTGCAGGCCTGACTGTGGTCACTCTTTCCAAAATGCTATTAAAGTAAGAGTGACACTTTAAAACATACGTGATTTGAAATCACTTGTGGCTCAAAACCCTCCAGAGTCTTCCAACTTCACGTAGAACAAAATCTGACTCTCCACCTTGGCCTGCATTGATTACCCACTTGGCCTCTGCTCACTGCCCACCTCGGGGGCCACCCCTTGGCCACCACATTCCTTCCTGCTGTGCTGGCTCCTCCTTGTCCTGGAAAGCCGGGCTCAGCTCTCCAATAGGTGGCTCCTTCTCCCCAGTCTCAGTTCAGGTTTGCCCCCCAGACAAGACCCATTTCTCAGGCATTTACTGACGTATGATGTACACACAGGAAAGCGAGCATGTTGTGTGTGCAGCTCAGTGAGTTTTCACAGATGGATGTATCCGTGCCGCGACCACCATCCCTTCCGCTCACGGCCTCCCCCGGAGGTGACCACTTAGAGGACACTAGCCACACAGTCAGTTTCATTGGGGCTTTAACATAAAACCTTGCAGGCAGCACCTCCTGGACCAACCCAAGCAGGTGGAATTCAATGTCTTGCCACCTTGATAGGTTTTTTTTAGCATCCTGTCTGTCACCTGTCTACACTTGCTCAGGTTGAGTTACGTGTGTACTTGCTTGTTGACCTGGCTGCTACCTGTCTCCCCCTCTGAAAGTAAGCATCAGGGATCCCCCGAGGGCAGGGCCTCATCCTCCCCTCCCCGTGTGGGGTGAGACTCCAGCAGAGGGCAGGGCCCTGTGAATAAAGCCTCCCTGAATTCCCTGTTCCCTCCTTTTTTCTTCAGGGGACTGTGAAACAACTCCTGCCGTTTTCCGAGACAGAGGGGAACCCATGCTTCTTTGACATCTGTGGAAATTTCCTGGTTGTAGGGACAGACTTGGCTCACTTTAAAAGCTTTGATCTATCCCGAAGGTACAGTTTTTGTCCAAATAAAGGTGTTATATTTTTAAAATTAGTCAGGAGGCAGTGTGGTGGGTAGAAAATGGAAAGGAGGCAGCAAACTGCTTATGTTCTCATTTCAACATTAATGTGCAACTTACTTTTTTGAAATGCCTTATGTCTTGATTTAAATTCTTCATCTTTGCATGAAGGGGAAGGGACCAGCATCACTATGTGATGGACACATGACACAGTGCATTTGTCAAAATCCATAGAACTTTACAGCTCAAAGTGAGCCTTAATGTCTGCAAATTAAAAAAATCAGTTCAGGGGATCCCAGGATGGAATGCAGACGAGGCAGGACAACCCACCATTCGTGAGTGTGTGGAACTGCCTCCCTGGGAACCAGGTGCTGCCTGGGTCACCCTGGGACCGAGCGGGACCGTGAGACTAAGGGCTAAGGGGCCACACGCGGCATGTGCTCTGCAGACGAAGTCAGTTCCCACGGGGCTCGGGGAGCGGTACCCACACTGCCGTCCAGGCTGGACGTGAGCAGCCGAGGGATGGGATGGGGGCCCGAGGGAGCCAGCTTCTCACCTGGGTGGGAGGTTCCAGATCAGCAGGGGTGGAGGCTGGAGTGACCCCTGTGCTGGTGCATCCAAGGTGGAGATGTGAGTCTGAAGCAGAGTGCAGCTTCACGTAGATGCAGGTGCATGCGTATAAAGATACCATGGCTATGAGGATACACACCAGTCAGTATACACACAGCCTGGCTCTGTCAGCCGTGGGGGCCTGGGGGCAATGACACCCCAAGAGCAACGAGCACATCCCGTGCCCGGATCTGGGTCTCTAAGTCCTCCTGCAGTAAAGGGAACTGATCTCGGAGAAATGATGCTGGGACCGATACTGGGACTGAAGCAGGAAATACACCAAATGAGCCTGGAGACTCTGTCCCAGCCGGAGGGGCCCAGGGAGACGAGACAATTAAATGTCAAGTGGGGCCTGGACAGGGGCCTAGGACAGGCAGAGGACACTAGGAGAAAAGTACGGAAATGTGAATAAAGCAAAAAAAAATCATGATGAGATACCTCTACAAGCCAGTGTTGTTTCTAATGGCAACAAACTGAAACAACTAAACAGGAGATTAGTTAAATAAATTTTAGTTTGTCCACACAGTGGAAAAGCACACAGCTGTAATGAAGTATGGGCAGCAGAGACCCCGGCCGGCTGTGCTGTGGGGCCGATGAAGCATCCTTAATAAGCTGCTCCTGTGTGAGACAGGGACAAAATACGTATTTGTGTTTGTTCACAGACACAGAACTTTAAAACCTCACCCACCAAATAGCAGATTGTTATGTTGTACAGCTGAAACTAAGATAACGTGTGTGTCAATTATACCTTGACAAAAAAAGTGTGAAAATAAAAAATCATCCTATGTTCTGAGCTCAGCCCATTTCCCGGGTCTCACATTACCGAAGTGAGACCAGTTGGGCCCAAGCGGAGCTCAGTCCTCTGGGCCCAGGTTCCAGGCCGCTAGGAGAAGGGGCGCCTGCCATCCCACGGCGGTGCCACTGAGACCGCGTCCCTCCCCACAGAGAGGCGAAGGTGCACTGCAGCTGCAAGAGCCTGGCAGGGCTGGTCCCCGGCGTGGGGGGCATGGCCTCCCTCAGGTGCAACGCCAGCGGCAGCAAGATCAGCATCCTCCTCAGCAAGGTGGGTCCCCTCATGCGCACGGCTCCTCCCACCCCTCCAGCTGGCCCTTCTGCGCCCCACACCCCGTGCCCTTGACGTCCCCTCCTCCCCGGGTGGGCGGAGTGGTGGGGGAGCTTTCTGTCTGGCCTCTCCTCTCGCCTGGGGCCACCCTTCACCTCCCCACCTTCCTTCACTCCCTGTTTCGTCAGCAGCAGTGGTTTCTGCTTTGCAGAGACCCTCACCTCTTCCCTTTTCTGCCTCTTTCCATCACCCGACTAAATTCTCTGGGCACCAGGGGTGACGACTGTGGAAGGACCTTGGAGCCTCTTGCTTAGAGAGACACACGATGTGGGTGTGAAGGAGGCAGGTGGCTGGGTCGCCTGTTCTGCAGGAGCTAGTGCCTTCCCACCCGGCAGTGTCTGTTCATGCTCTCCTCATGCATTCACTCACACATTCATTTGCTCACTCATTCATTCACTCATTCATTCACTCATTCATTCGCTCACTTATTTATTCACTCATTCTCTCACTCGTTCATTCAAGAGTGGATTGCTGGTTGCCCTCCATGTACCACACACTTTGCTGGCCACTGGAAACACAAACTGATCGGTTAAATGGGGGAATCGGCCCCTCCCCTCGGAAAGGCAGACTCGAGTAAATTTTTACAATCCTGGTGAGAGCTGAGAGGAGAGGTGCAGAACTGGAGGTCAGTGGTAGGTGGAACAGCTCTCAAGAGTTCCGGAGGCTTCCAGGGGAGGTGGAGGTTGAGCCCAGGTGTGGGCTCGCCGGGTGGGCAAGTGATGGGGGCACAGCCCCGCCAAGGCGTCAGAGTGCGACCCCGTGGCAGAAGCATGGCTTCGCCAAGGTCTCCGGTCACTGGCAGAGGGGGAAGCCCAGGCTGAGTGGTCCGTGGGCTATCACAAGGTGGAAGATCCCTTGGGGCCCATCACAGCCATACTTGGCTGTAGGGCAGGGAAGGACAGTGGCTGAGAGGAGCTGGGTGAGGAGCCTTTGGGGGACGGAGGGGGGTCCTGTCTGGTTGTTGAGTTAAGGCATTTGAAGGGCGGCCTGTGGGCAGTTAGACACAAGCCTGAGTCTCAGCTGGGAGGTCTGGCTGGAGGTGGGGGTCCTACCAGCCAGAGGCCCAGGGTGGACCTGGGGAGGCTGAGGGAGGGGAAGCAGCTGAGCTGATGGGGAGAGACAGGCAGGCAACGCACACCAGGCAGTCCCGGGTCACTCATTCCTTCAGTGGCCAGGACGCTGCCCAGGTGTCCATGCACAGGCAGGAGATGCCCACACAGGAGGTAGGCAGGGTATCGGGACGTGGTGCTGGGCAGTCCTGGGAAGGGCCTTTTCCTTGGTGCTGGGTGTGGACGCTGGTGAGAAGCGCGGACTGCTGAGTGACCATTGTCTCCGGAGGCCTGATTCTAAAGAGCAGAGCGAGCTTGAGGGAGCTCAACGCTCAGACCAGGGTCGGGAATGCTCGCCCTGGTGAAAGAAAAAATCAAAGAAAGAAAAGTTGAGCTAGGTTAAGGGGGCTTGCAGTGAAAGATAGCTCCCCTGCCCCACTGGCACTCCCCAGGGGAGGAGAGGCTGGGAGAAGCAGGAGGAGGAGGACGGGATGGAGCCCCTCTCCTTGCAGACCGGGGCGGGGTGGGGGTGGAGTCTGGGGTGGAGACTGAGTCCTGGCCCATCTTAACATGTCCCAGACGCTTCGTTGTTTGTCATTTTGCTTAGGGAATTGTGATGACTAGAAGCTTGCATTTTTATTTAGTCAAACCTATTGATGATTTTTAATTTGTGATTTCTTCCATTGCTCTTAAGCTTACAGTATTTTCTTTTGTCTAAGATATCGGTAATTTTTCATTTTCTTGCCTCTCTTTTCTTAAGCACATCCCTTTACCATCCCGGTATCTGTGGGAATAAAGGTTTAACTGTCTACGTGAGTTCTTGGCATTTTGCTCCAACAACCAAGCTGGTTCCCTTTTCTCAGCTTTTCTGAAGCTTCTCTATGGCGTTTACTTCATTTTTATTCACCTGCGTGAGAATTAGTTTATCAGAATCTCGGTCCCTCCTTGTCCCCATGGTTAATCCACCTCAGGTAAGATGACATCACGCTCACATCTGTATTAAGAACAGCTAGACAGCCATAGTTGACCTGCACAGTCCGAGAATTTGTCTTCAGTTTTCTGAAATTAGAAAGTAGTAAATCCATAGCCATTTCAGCAGGATGAACGTAAGCTGACGTTCGAATTACAAACGCTGGAGGCCCGCTCGTGGGAGGGGCCGGATGGATGACCCGGGCATCTCTTCCAGGCGTGTGGCTGTCAGCGGGCGGGTACCCTGAGCTCCAGCTCTCTCTTCCCCAGGCTGACAACAGCCCCGATTCCAGAATCTGCTTCTACGACGTGGAAATGGACACAGTGACCATCCTCGACTTCAAGAGGGGACAGATAGATCAGAGAGAGACGTTGTCCTTTAATGGACAGGAGACTAAGAAGTAAGATTGTGGTTTGGGAGGATTTTGTTGGAAAAAATGTTGAAAACGATGTTCAGTTACTTGTTGGCTTCGAGGCAGTTTGTTGCTAAGTTTACTTCACACTTGGAAGAGCTCAGAGATCACGAGTGGTGGAAACCAGAGGTGAAATAGAAACAAACTCCCCTGGTCAGTCGGGGTGGATTTGAGTCTCTAATCTGTTTTCCAGGTTCTAAGGTTCTGGAGTCATGGGGTCAGAACTCGAGCTTCTGAAAGGGCTGCAACTCGAGTGTCCACAAGGGCAGCCTGAGTCTTGGGGCACAGAGGGCCCGTCAGCGTCTCTGTTGGTGTGGAGAGTGTTTCTGAAAACACAGTGGTCTTTCTTCAGGGCATTGATGTACCACGTGTGTGAGGGTCCGTCTCTCTCTTTCAGAAGCCAGGCCCTCGCGGATGAGAGGCTGACGAATCTCGTGCCCGTGAGCCACTTCTGGGATCAGAGTGAGCCCAGGCTGTTTGTGTGTGAAGCCGTGCAGGAAGTGCCGGGCGCCCCGCTGCAGTCAACAGACAGGAAGGCCCTGGGCGAGGCCAGCACGGGCCCCACGGTACCACACGCTGTCGCCTTTGTGTTTAGATTGGTGGGGACGTGGCAGGCTCTGTCTTCCCAACAGGTCCACAGGGAAGTCCTGGGGAATGGATTCAGGAGAGCGAGCGCCCACCCCCAGGATGCCGGGGGGCGCCTCTCCCCTCTGGGTTGACACTGAGAGCTGGCCCCACCCTCTGTCACGTGCCATTTTTTCTCGGCGGTTCAGAGCTCTTTATCAAAACAGTTAACGTGAACTTACCCCTTGATGTCAGCTCATCCTGTGGGGTCCAGTTACTGAGGCCGACTCCTCAGTCATCCCCCGAACAATTGGCCCCCTTGCCCCTGTCTCCACCCCAACCCCCGGCTTTGCAGGGCCTCCCTCCCCAAAGCTGGTGACTCTCAGGCCCAGGACTCCAACACTTTCCAAGTCTTGGGTCCTGCAGGACACCCAGTGATATCTGAGAAAGCCCGGGGGCTGCATGCGCCTCTCTGTGACCCAGAGGGATCTTTCGTAGGGTCCCCAGTAGGTCAGCAAAGGCCGGCCGGCCCTAGAGCTTCAGGTGACTTGTGTCCCTGCCAAAGGGACTTCCCTCCAGGACGTGAGAGGCTGGAGCCCCTGAGGCTACGCAGGCACTCACACAGCAGGGCAGCCACCAGCCCCTCAGCCTCCGCGTCTCCTGGGCAGAAGGTCTGTGGCCGAGTCCTACAGGACAGAGTCCCACCGAGCACCGGCCTCTCTGCTGTCCCTCCCTGAGAGCAGAGCAGAGTCTCCATGTCAAAGTCAAGAAACTGAAGGGGCTACTCTTGAAACACGGGAGCTCCTGAGCTTCACTCACCAGTGCGGGTGGAAGGGTTAGTCTTCACCACAAGGTCAGCGAGATGGGTCTAGTGGTTCCCAGGCCGGACGAGGTGCGTCCTCCAGGAGGGGAGTCAGAGAAGAGCGGAGCCTGGTGTGGTTGCTGTGTGCCCCGAGGAGGAAGGGGGTTATCTGTGTGTCCGTGTGTTGGCCCCTCTACTTTCTTTGTGTTTTATGTAAATATCCCAGCAGTGAAAATGGGATTGGGCGAGATTCAGGAAAGTTATTGCCAAACTAAGACAGAACGTCTCCCTCTGCAGGCAGACGTGCTGGTCCTGTCCTTCTTCGTCTCTGAAGAGCACGGCTTCCTGTTGCAGGACAGCTTCCTCCGGCCTCCCGTCTTCCAGACGCTCCTGGGAATCCAAGTGCCCCATTATTACTTCACGAGAAAGGTGGGAGCCTCCACATGCGCAGCCATGTCTCAGGCCCTCCTCCCCACCGGGGCTCTTTCGTTAAACAAGCAAACCGTGTGCCCTGATTTGTCGCCTGAGATTCCCGCAGATCCGAGGTCTCTGTGTGGGGAAAGGCAGGCAGGCAGCAGTGCTGCTGAGGGTTGTCCCTTCCGGCGTCCCCCAAAGGCACCGTACCCTTCCACTTTCCTGTCTTCTTTTTTAAAATTCTAGCTGGTTTTTTAAAAGTACGTATTCCTATATTTACTGTAGGAAATTCAGAAGCTTCAAATAAAGAAATAAAGACCAAGGATGCTGCAAATCTCCGTGGTCGCAGCCCCCAGAGATGGTCACTGGGAAAGGCTGGTGGACAGCCTTTCAGGAGAGGTTTTGTCCTTTGCCCACGTGTGTGTGCGTTACATACACTGGTTGTTTTTATTTTTTTTATTTTTATTTATTTTTTTGATGTGGACCGTTTTTAAAGTCTTCATTGAATTTGTTACACTATTGCTTCTGCTTTATGTTTTGGTGTTTTGGCCCTGAGGCATGTGGGATCTTAGCTCTCCCACCAGGGATCGAACCCGCACCCCCTGCATTGGAAGGCGAAGTCCCAACCACTGGACCACCAGGGAAGTCCCACGGGTGTGTTTTTAAATTTTTGATCAAACAGGGTTGTTTTCAGCACATGCCACCCACCCCCTCCCCCCACCGCCAACAAGGGTATTTTGGATGAGTTATTTGCCTTCCCTGGGACCTGGTCTCCACGTCCGCATGGTCCCTCCTAGACCTGAAATCAGCCATCCTCTGCCCTGAGATACTGTGCTGATCACAGGGGTGGGTGCATCTGTGGGGTAGGGGTGGAGGAATGTCCAGACCAGTTGAAACACTGGCTGAGCCACCTGTTCTCAGCTGGGCGCCAACACCGCCTACACAAAGGAGGCACGGCTGCGCTGGGACCTGAAGGCTGCAGCCTGTCGTTTGTGCCTTCCGTTCTGCAGAACTGCGAATGCGCTGGCCGCTGCTGCTCCTATTCTCATAAAATCTGCAGACTCCTCCCCTTCGTCAGCTCTTTGGGCTCCCCTGCCGCGTCTTTCTTTACTGTCATGTCGGAAGAAGGACTGAAGTATGTAGACTTTTACTTGGATTTTTTTGGCTCTTAGCGTAGGGTGATTTAAAATCAACCCTAAACATGAACTCTGTATTTTCTGCAGTTAGCAAGTGTTCCTTTTTTAGCCAGAGGTAAGGGCAGACCCCAGAGGACCCCCAGAGATGGCGGACATGCCATCTGAGCTTGGCTATCTCTGCTGGCTCCGGAGCTGAGGCCCCTTGCCTGTGTGAACGGCTGTCTGCTCAGAAGCCAGGATGCAGGTCTCCCCGGGCCCCTCCCAGGGTTATTACTGACCTGAAGAGGTTTGGCAGGAAGGCCCAGGGTGGGCTGTCTGCTCTTTGTTCTGTGACTGTCATGGGCGAGCCGTGTGGGTCTGTGGGTCTCAGGCTGTGCTGATGCCCTCGTGCAACGTGCCCCCCTGAGACCACAGGCCAGGGTTGCCCCTGGGAACAGCATCCCCAGCCATCGAGGTTGGCAGCGAATAGTCTTTTCTGCACTTTGACTTGTGATCCGATGCAGTGAACTTTGTGAGGCTGTGTGGTTTCGATTCCAGGAGCCCCTGCGCTCTGTCCATGCAGGTTTTCTGAGTTCCCTCTTTTGAATAGACCAGTGCCTCCAGACAAGCATTTTTCTGAATTTCATTCTTATTTAGTGCTTTTATACGTTTTCATTTCTCTTTGATTTGAGACTCAAAACGTAGAGACAGCCTTTGAGCGCCTTCTCTTGGGCGTCTCCCACGTCTTCACGCCTGGGCTTGTTTCCCGCAGTCTGAGTGCCGTCCTCCCCTCCGCCAGCCCCTCGGCTCTCTTCCCCCCGAGCATCCAGTCGGAGCTGCTGGCCCAGCAGAGGCCTGGGTGATGCTCCTCCCTGTTACCTGAGCTTTGCAGTTGCCCCAAGATGTGGTTTTCTTTGTTTTAAGCGACAGCCGTCTGTGTGCTGACACCTCCCGCCTCGCATGCTCCAGCTTTGTCGGGGGCCTGGCACGGCGTCAGCTCCTCGTTGGGGCAGCACGAACAGTCTTGTCTCCTGATGCTTGCGGTGAGGAAGTATTTCACTTACCTGTGTTTGCAACACAGGAAGTCTTACTCATTTGATCTCTCAGTGCGGCGGAGGAGAGGCCACGCAGCCTGTTTCCCTGAAGCGCCTGGCGTCCTGAGGTTCCTGTCCCCACACTCAAGGGTGTGATGTCAGTCGAACAGCCCTGGGCCCCCAGGTCCCACGTGTGTCCAGGGCAGGTGGCTCATCCCCTCGAGAGCAGAACACAAGGCGAGTGCAGGCAGGGGGCACCGTGAGCCGTGACCGCGGGCGCACTTGTTTCTGTGAGAATTCCCACGTGTGCTCACGGGGAGCAGGGCTCTAATGAGGACGGGGCATCAGACCCACAGCAAGGCTGACGGAGGTCAGGCTGCTGTCTCGTGATTTGTGAAACCACAGCAGACAGCACGTACCCCCATGGTTTTTGTGTCCACGTTTTCTGAAGGTTTCCCACTCAGTGCAAAATCAGCCCAAACTTGAGGACTCAGCTTTCTGCCGGATGTGACCCAGCCACTCGGCCACGAACCCTGACCAGGGCTGCTCCGGGCCT
This sequence comes from Eschrichtius robustus, assembly GCF_028021215.1. Lineage (NCBI taxonomy): Eukaryota > Metazoa > Chordata > Mammalia > Artiodactyla > Eschrichtiidae > Eschrichtius > Eschrichtius robustus. Next base: position 52,493,577 of record NC_090839.1, on the reverse strand, counting down.
CTGCTTATGCTCTGCTCTGTGCCTGGAGGGTCTCCCTGTCCACACCTGGGTCTGATGAATCCTACCAGGGTTTCAAGGCCCAGATCAAGCGCCCCCAAAGTCGGGGGCTACAGTTGAACTTCAGAAGGATCCGTGACACAGGAGCTGCTGGGAACTGAGTCAGAGGCAGGTGGTGAAGGAGTCAGAGTCACAGCAGATACAAAACTGCCAGGGCGGGGGAGTGGGGTCCAAGGAGGTGGATCATGACCCCTCTTTACACAGGGGAGCCTGTGTAATCAGACGAATGGACACTGCAGAGAGAGAGCAAGCCAGGTGGGAGACCGAGGGGGGTGTGTGCAGGTCCAGCCCAGGGGCGAGTGGAGGGCATGGAACCCCGTCTAGCTGGGAGGAGGGAAGTGGACTTGAGGATTTGTGGCCGGAGCTGGTGCAGAAGGCATGGTCCAGACAGTGCACTAAACTGTGCTTGTGCTGGGACCACAGGATTTCCTTCCTCTGCCTGCGTGGGGGGTGTGGCGGGGGGGCCTGCACTAGGTGAAGGTTCTCCTGAGAAGCACCAGCAGAGGGCTCACCACCACTAATCCAGGTTACGTTTTGGAAACTTCTACTTGCAGTGATGCTGGCGTCGATTTTAATACCCTCTGCACACGTACACAGGTCTGACTTGATAGTAAAAGCTCTTTCTAGGAATTTTACAAACAGCCCTGGGAGGTAGGGATTTTCGCGCCTGTTCACGGCTCTTGAGCAGCTGATGTTAGTGCCTTAGCGGCTGGCAGGTCCCTGTGCGTCGACAGCCTGCGTCATCCGCTGTCTGAAGCCAGAGCCCCAAGTTCTGGTAGCTTCAAGGGGCCTGCAGACGTGTGTTGTGTTTGCCGAGAGCATTGCTGAATATGGGGTCTGTGTGCAGAGGGTCCCCGCAGCTGACGAGTACCCCCAGGGAGAGGCCCGGGGTGGGCCCTGGCTTTGCAGGGATCCACAAATAAACAGTGCCCTTTGTCGTTCAGCCAGGAGAAGTGGACCTCGAGGACCAGGTGGACTCCGGGTCCCAGCGCATCCCCCAGACGGTGGGCAGGAGGCCCCTGCGGGACTTCGTGGGTCTAGAGGACTGTGACAAGCCCACGCGGGACGCCATGCTCAACTTCACCTTCTTCCTGGCTGTCGGGGACATGGACGAAGCCTTCCGGTCCATCAAGCTCATCAAGAGGTGAGGGTTCTGCTCGCGAGGTGTGCGGCGCCCAGCTCCCTGCGGCCCTCCTTCAGGTCTCTTCCCTCCCCGCGAGTCTCATCGTCGCTGACTCTTCTTGGCGTTCCTGGTGTCTCATGGGTTTTCTCTCAAGGAGATTCTGGTGCTGGTGGAAACCCGGTTGTATATGGGCACCTGGCTGGCCTCGCGATGCTCGGTGTCTCGTGGGCTGTGATTTAGTTGTTTTGATTTACTTTACAGTGGACACTTCCTAGTTGAAAGTTCTACAGTTGCTAAATATTTATAACATCTGTCTGTCCAGGAATAATTGCACTAAACAGAAAAGTGTTTTTTGTTTTTGGCTGCGTTGGTCTTCGTTGCTGCGCACGGGCTTTCTCTAGTTGCGGTGAACAGGGGCTACTCTTCCTTGCGGTGCGTAGGCTTCTCATTGCAGTGGCTTCTCTTGTTGCGGAGCACGGGCTCTAGGCGCACAAGCTTCAGTAGTTGTGGCACACAGGCTCAGTAGTTGTGGCTCACAGGCTCTAGAGCGCAGGCTCAGTAGTTGTGGCACACGGGGCTTAGTTGCTCTGCAGCATGTGGGATCTTCCCGGGTGAGGGCTTGAACCCGTGTCCCCTGCATTGGCAGGCAAATTCTTAACCACTGTGCCACGAGGGAAGCCCTAAACAGAAAAGGTTTTGATAGTAAACTCTCAAAACGGCAGGCAAAATGCAATTAAAATTGCTCTAAGTTGTCAATCAAGGGCTACCTATAAGCAGCTTCCTCTCTGTGCCTGTGAGAATTCAGAGCTTCTCAGGCGCATTTGACAGATTTTAATCGCCAAAGAGTAGAAAAACTATTGAAGGGTGAAATTCAAGTGGGAAGAGGAGGACGGGAGTTAGGGCACCCCAGCAGCCCTTGTCTGCAGTGATGGGTCTGTAACCCAGAAGCACCTTCCGAGCAGCCTGAGACCTGGTCCTGAGACCTGGTCTTGGTCCACAGCAGAGGGGCTTTTCCCTGCTGCAGGTGGGCAAGAGGCTTTTGATCAGGGAAGTGAAGAGTGGCTGGAGGCACTTTCCGTTTCATAGGAACTCGATCACAGACCGTAGGTGAGCACGTGGCCCATGCAGTATATGTAGTCGTGTACGTAACACTGCTGAGACTGTACAGCTTGAGGTGCCCGGGGGAGGAAGGGCAGCCCTTTGGGTCCCCTAGTGTGCTGGCTGTACCTCTGCCCTGAGCTGTGCTTACGTCCGTGGTCAGCCCAGACGTGCTTTTAAGTCATTCTCCGTTGCTTTATGTTTTTTTAAAGCAACAACCGGATCTACCTCTTGCTCTGACTAAAGACAAATTCCTGGGGCAGCGTGGCCTTCGAATTCCAGACTGGTCACCGCACATCGTCTGGGAGGTGGAGGCAGCAAAGCTAAATGTTTCTTAGAGGGTTGGCCTAGTGTGGGGGCAGCAGCCAGACAGTGACCACCCCCACGCTGCGGACTTTGCACAGTGTCCACCACCGCCCCTCGTTTCCTGGGCCGGAAGATGCGCTTCCCACCACCAGGTGGCACGGGAACAAGCAGCTGCGCTCTCGGGGGACTGTCCTTGCAGGTGTGGCCGGGCAACCCAGCCCGGTCCCGGGGGACGTGGGCTGGTTTTGAGCCCCTGAGGCAGCTCTTAGGTGCTTGTGTTCAGCCTGGGGCTTAGTCCCTGCTACGGAGTCAGGTCCAGGGCTGCTGGCACCAGGTTGGTGCTGGGAAGGTCTTCTGTAGCCCACCAAGTTTGGCTGGATGCATTGAAGACTTTTCTAGGGAAAAAAGTGAATCAATCTCTGAAATTTAAGCCAATAGACTTTTTCCCTCATACTGCGCCAACTGTGGACCTGCCGTTGTCCAGCCAGCGCTTAGAGTCTGTAGAAACGGGGACTTCTGAACGGAAACATGAGTGAGCCATGAGTGGTCCCCAGCGCTCTGCCCCCGGGCCTATAAAATGTGTCAACCCTTCTCTGACTGCTGACCCACAAAGCTGCAGAAGAATAAGCCATATTCCTTCACCACGTGGCAGTGTAATGGATAAAACACAATTTTTAAACCGTGGTAAGAGGTTTGTGTTTTATTTTAACTTAAGAAGATAATCTGGAGTAAATGGACATCACTAACACAATCCTGCTGTAAAACCGTAACCATCTGACTGTAAATTCTGAGTCCCTGGAGGAAGATCACGGACAGTTCAGAACTCTTCCCTGTGTTCTGCTTTATCAAAGTAAATATGACCCAGGGCGCCCCTCTTGGCAGATACAGAATAAATTATTCCCGGGCCAGGGCGGAGAGCGAGGCGGCTGCCATCCCGGACGTGCCTCTCCGGAGCTGGTCTCCAGGACAGGACATGCGCGAGCGTGAAGCGGGCCGTGGCGGGGTTGGGGGGGTGGGGGTGGGACGCAGCCGGTATGTGGTCACGCCCTGTGTTCGTGTATAACGTAGTGAATGTGTGTCGTACATGTGCTCTCATGGGAAGCCGCGCAGGCAGCGCCCTGCTTCCCAGACGGTCTCTGAGGTGGACGGAGCCCCGAGCGGCCTCCCGCCGCCCTCAGCACGGCGACTCCACGTAGTCGTTGTCCAGCCCGCGGCGGAAGCGTGCGGTCAGGGAGCGGCTGATGACGATGACGCGGGGGGCCATGCAGTCCTCCCTCCTGTGCAGGACGTTCCAGATGAGCATGGCCGCGGCCAGGGTGGCCAGCAGGCAGGCCCCGATGTTCAGGTAGCAAGACCAGGACAGGCTGGTGTACGGGCCGATTCTGTAGAACGTCACCAGCCCGATGACCAGAACAAAACCTGCGGATGAAGGACAGGGTGAGACAGGGAGCGGAGGAGGCTGCGGGTCCAGCCGTGGGGCCACTCCCACTTCTCCTCCCACCCAACCCTGTCCTCCTGGGTCTGAGAGCCCAGCTCCACTTGGTGCTGGTGCCTTGGGGTCGAGCTGAATTTTATGGGACTTTTGGGTCTGGTGGCTGTTGGGGGGGGCGTCTGCTCAATCCTGACCCCGGATGGTCATAGGGGCTCACGTGCTTCCTGTGACCTGGCAGGTGTCAGGCCAATTCCTTGGCCGCCCTCCCCATGGAGGTGACGCTGACACCCACTTCCTCACCCCGAACAGTCCAGCGGTAACTCCGTGGAAGGTCCGCTCTGGCTTATAAACGCCTAATTCATTCAAAGTGAAAGCAAACACAGATATTTTCTAAGTCTTACCTTGAAACAACTCAGATTTGTATTTAACTTAGTTTGAATTCCTGTTTTTAAGAGTTTTCTTATTCTTAGTGTTTGCTTCCAGAGGAAATATTTTCTTTCAAAACCTGAGATGGCGGAGGGCCTGCACATTCGGGGTGGGGGGAGTGGGGGGAGTGGGGGGGGGGCCGGACTGTGGCTGAATAGACTCGGCTGGTTCTAGAATGTCCCCCTCACCCACCCGGTCCCCTGCGGGTCTCCCTCCGTCCCTTCCTCTCTCCAGGTGACACGGGGGGTCCAGGACTGTGCACAGCGTCCTGTGTGGACTCAGTTAAGGCGGCCATGTCCCCTCTCGGTCAGCTGTTAATACCGTCACATCATCACTTCCATAGTTGTATCTTTAAGGAGCTCCAAAGACTTGATTTTATTAGTTCTTACAATAGGAAAACCAGGATTTCTCACCCAAGATCTGTCAGCTAGGCTAACAGGGCACTGATGTTTGAAAGAGTTCAGGTCTGAATCTGGGCTGGAAGCCCTGATGGCTGGGACGAGGCAGAGGGCTCGCTCCCCTCGCCCCATCCTGCCCCGTCCTTCTGAGTCTTGTTGAAAGAAGGCACAACAAGCTCCCTGGCTGGCAAAAAATGCCCAAAGACGTAGTGAAAACAAGGGAACACATAAAGTACTTTCATTTGCATTACACAAAACACAGGTCCTAATTCCTTCCCTCACGCAAAACTCGGTGGCACAAAATCGTGGGCAGAGGATATACTCCTAGCTGGGAGAGAGGAATGCCAGAAGTTTCTTTTTGCCAGTGTGCATGACAAACAGAATCAGTTATTTTTAACAGAAAGGAAGTATCGAGAAGCTTTCCATGTATAAAAAGCTCCACAAAGTACCATAGAGGATTAGCACAGGGATTAGTCACCGTCACCATTGTTTAGGACACAACCGGGGCAGTTAAGTGTTTAATTCATACTTTCTGGAAGGCGCAGAAATGCTTCCAGAATGCCTGTGTTTCTAGAAAACTCCAGCCTCTGCCCCAGCACTAAGTCATGACACAGCTATTAGAATCGTCAGCGGGCATCACTGCTGCCCTTTGCTCCGGGGCCACGCCAGGTCGTACATGATCTGGTTTCCTGAGGAAAGCCAGGAGGCCACAGGGAGTGGGGGACCAGCATGAACAGACGTGCAGATGTCACAGTGCAGGGCAGGTGGAGGGGCTGCAGCAGGCAGTTCAGCCTGGCCAGAGCCCAGGGCAGGAGACAAGACAAGTCCAGGAGGGGCTGGGAGTCCTGTCTGGACCACGCTGGGCCCCCGAGGGCCTTTGTCCTCCTCGGGCATGTTGGGTTCCAAGAAACGGACTCACCCTGGTCGCCACAGCAGAGGGCAGGGCTCCCTGGGCAACCTAGCCAAGGAGTTTGATGATCTCAGGGGAGTGGGGTCGGAGGAGCAACAGGCCACATGGACCAGCCTCCTGGCCTCAGCACAGATCTGCAGCGTCGTCCATCAGAAGGGAACGGGTGAAGGAACTGGGCCTCTGCACAGCCTCCAGGGCCATCGGCTGTCTGACATGGGGTTGGTTTGCGTCACTGAGAACAGAAGACCTTGAATTTACTGCAAGGCCGTCCAGTGGAGACTTGGCAATTGTGAGACCCCGACCTGGACAGGGCCTGACTGAGGAAAGCACGGGGCACGCCAGCAGGGCACACGCGTGGCCCTGGGACCTGCGACCCACTCCCAGGACTGTGCCCGAGTGAGACCCTGCTTGTCACAGGTCACAGGAAACATGACTGGGACCCCACATCAGAGCATCTGAAATGCGCGTCCTCAGAGACGAGGTGCTGGGCCACGGGCCGCGGGGCGGACACGGCTGCTCTGTGCTCGGTTCAGACAGGCCCGGCCAACGGGCGGCCACCACTGACCGGGGCCGGAGGCAGCACATATGGGCTTCTCGGTGTCACTTGTGTGTCTCCTGAGTCCTTTGTACATAAGGTTCATAGTAAGACAGTTAGAATATTCTAGAAGTGCAACTAACTTTACAGTCTTCTATTAACAAGCACTTCCTAAAGCGTGTCACGACTCTGGCCACGTGCCTCTCGTTGCCACGTTCCCACGGCTGCACTGGTCGCCCTGTGGAGGCTGTAGAGGACACGCTTTAGCGTCTCCCGGCCCTCAAGACACGCCTGGCCTTGAGTCTGCTCACGCTGCGCGCTGGTCCCCCTACCTTTCCTGGCGCCGCCATCCTGAGCTCCATCTGCCTGGTGGGAGGGCGCCTCCCGTCCTCCTGTCCTGGCCCCTGAGTGCTCAGTTGGGCAGTCACCCACCCATTGATCCAGGTCCCCCCGTTTAGGATGAGGGCTGTGGGGGTGGGGGTGGGGGAGGCGCTGCGCCCTCCAGGCGGGGAACACCCACCCACTTGCCAGCGTCAGGGCTACTTATGGTTCTTAAGATCACATCGTCCGTTTTTTTTGGAAACAGGGCAGGCTGTTGCTTTGTTGCCGTCCTACTCAGCTTATTAACTTCCTCCGTATGTTTAGCTGTACGGCCTACAATGGAGAAGACTGTTTCTTATGTCACAAGATGAAAGAAGTGTGAATTCACATGTGAACAGACAGCCGGGCACAGCCGGGCACAGCCACCCACGTCTGCAAGCACAGCGGGAAGAGTGGTGGGGGTGACAGGCCGGGGGAGCGCGGAGCCTCTTGGAGGGACTTTTTACAGAGTGAAATGAACAGGCCACGTCCCCCCTGTCTCGTGCTTTGTCTTGAAAACGATTTCTCTAGCATCCAGCAGTGAGCGGTGTGGACGGGTTTCAAGCATCGAGGTGCTCCTTCTCCAGCCAGCGTTGCTCAGAGGCTGCACCTTCTTGCTGGTTGGTTTTTTTCCCAAGAGAAGTAGGAAGGAGAAGTCTAGTTCTATACCGCAGTGTAAAAAAAGGTTAACAAAATTTACATCGATGTGACTTTACTCTGTGTCAAGACCAGTGTTGGCTTTTGCTTTATCTTAATTCAACTTGGAACACGTACAGTCAGAGAAGGGATATGCTTCCCTAACATCAAAAAAAAATACATTTGTTCCTGAAGCAGGAAAATACAAAGAACTGACTGGAACAGTGGGCCCAGGTGCTGGGCCGTGGGTGGATGTCACAGTGGGGCTGGCTCAGGGACACGTGGACTCTGCCCTGGGCCAGTGGGGGCGGTGTGGCCTGAGCAGATGCATGGGACGCGGGGACCAAGCATGCGCCACGCGGCAATGGCAGAAAGCCACAGAGATGCGGAGAGGCAGCGGCTGCCTGCGCTGGCCGTGTGGGTACATCCTCCTGAAATCAAACTGGCCTTTTACTTTGATAAGGTTCTCTCGCCACAGCCAGCCTGAAGTGCGGTTTCTCCATTCTCCTGACGTTCAGGTCCCCATTCTCGTGAATTTTTCAGTGACATCGCTGTTTGTACAGAAACGAATCTAAGGGGAGAGTTTTTAGCAAATGCACGGACTTCTGCACGTGGAGTCAATTCCGTCCTCATGAACTTGTGTTTCCAAAGCAAATAGCCCCTTTCTGTGAGCCGGCGGCTGTGGCGCTGTGGTTCACAGCGCCCTCTCCTCTCTTCCTTCCTGCTGGCTTCCCAGGGCTCCACCGGTGGTCACAGGCCTTCCTCTGCAGTGGCCATCAAGCACACGCAGGGCCCACAGGTGGGAAGAGCATGTGGCTGAGCCCTGAGCCCTCAAGTAGCACACCTGCCTCAGCATCCACGGGGCAGCGCTGGCCAAGGCCCCGGAGCGTGTACAGGGCACTCGAGGCTCAGCTGTGAGCAGCAGAAGGTGGGGACAAGTGCCTCCCCCTTAGGGAGAGAGTCTAGGAAAGGAGAAGGCGACACTCTCCCCAGGGTGCGGGGCCAGGACTGGGCTTGGGAAGTGGGCTCAGAAGACAGGAAAGCGAAGCGTCTGGCCCAAGCCAAGTGCTGCTTTATAGTAAAGCACAGAAAGTGGTACGTTCCTATGAGCAGGTTTGCGAGAACAGCATGATCCCCACCAGCTCACGAGTAGCTAAGACAGACACCGTGCATCACCCCGACTGACCTTTCGGATGGTAAAGTCAGCTTTCTCACGGCGCGGAGTAAGCGGCCCTTAGGGTGTAAGTTTTTCATCATAAGAAAAAGTCTTAGGATTTCCAGAAGTGGAGAGGGGAAGCCTGCAGACGTGAAGCCCACAAGGTCCACGAAATGCCGCTCTTGAAATCATCCTCCTGGGTCTGAGGAGGGGTGGGCCAGGCTGGGGCTGGCGGACAGCTGCTGCGACCCCAGCGAACACAGTGCTTTCACGGGGTGTTCAGCTTATGGGTGGGGGTGGAATAAGGGACTGAAAGGAGTTTTTTCAACTTTAAGGTAAATTAAAATTACACTTGGAAAATTCTGCAAAGAAATTGCAAACTATTGCGTGCGGTGGCCTGAGTTCAATAGAGCAAACCCGGTGAAACGGCTGGTAGTCACATTGTTGCCCTGCAAGAGCAGCGTTTCCTGGGTTCTCCCTGGTGTCTGGGACTGGGTCCTTTGGAGCCACAGCCCTGAGCAGCAGGGGCTGTCCTTTCACAGACCCAGGCTGGGCATCATGCAAGCGTGGTGGAAACGGCCAGAAACGGCCGTGGGATGAATGGGCGAGCGGCTGGCCTCCTGTCTCCTCCCGCTGGGGTGTTGCTCTCCGGCTGGTCCCGGCCTCCCGGGGAATCCGTGTGCTTCCCCCTTTCACGAGCACCTCTCTCCCCCCGCCCACCCTCTGGCCCCAGCACTGGGGACTCAAGGTTCCCTTGCATAACAGGTACCAGCAGGCATTTCCCCCTCCTGGGACAGGATATCCTGGCGCCCTTCAGTCTCTCCCTGACTGTTTAAAACAGACCAGAGCACAGGAAAAAACCTAACTCTAAAATTAGCAGTGTGATAGAAGAAAGGCGCAGAGCTGTGTTCTGTACTGTTTGTCAATGAAACAAGTCTAAACAGGGCCAAATGCATTTCCTTTTTGGGCACAGCAGACCCACTGTGGGTAACCGTCGGACACCATGGGGAGAGGGGGGCCTGCGGAGGCAGAGGGACCATCTGAAGTGCCGCAGGTGCTGCTTGGGGCTTCTGGCTTTTTCCTTGGGCCTCTGCCTGTCTGACGGTTTTTGGACAGAGCCTGGTCCAACCTTTCCAGAGGCTGTGGTGGCCTGGAAATACTCAGGAAAGCAGCATGTGCCCCCAGCCCCCACTTGGCCAGGACAGCCCCTGAACCCCAGACCTTCGGCAGTGCCCCCCAACCCCCACCGATTGATGCAAGACAGTTTGATTTTAGTTAATGGGGGTTCCCCCGTTTCCATTTTTTTGGTGTGTTATTTGGAAACAACAATATTTTGTTCTGAAACAAGAGTTTACAGGAAGTAAGATGTCAGTTTTGACACCAAACCCACAATATTTTTTCTAATAATTCTAAATAAGTGTCTCAAAGAAGTTTCTTAAGAAATGCAATGACAGATTTGATCATCCTGCTAGGAGAAGTTACTTTCAGAATCAAGAGCTGTTACTTTTATTCCTTTAATGCCACTAAAATATCTGTTTCTAATCCAGCTTTTCCAATCACATTGCAAAATCTTCCACTTCCTTCTTGAAGGGATGGAATTTCAGATGATCCCATGTGAGAGAGGTGGGTGGTTTCAGTGAGGCGGGGAAACTGCTTGATTTACAGCCCTAAGGTCAGCAGAGGGCAGGTGGGTGATTTTCCTACATGTGTGGCATTGGAATGTCCGTGTTTTTCCTCACAGTCCTAGAGGAGGGAGGAGGTGGAGGTCCGAGGTCCCGCTTCATGTACCTGGTTAACTCTCAGAATTGCCCCGGGCAGGGTGGGCATTACCCCATTTTGCAGTTGGGTGAACTGAGGTGTGGCTTTGCCCCGTTCACATGGCTGGTAAGCCATAGGGCCGGACACAGTTCTGTTCTCCTGACATCAAAGCCTGCGCTCTTTCCTAGGCCCTGGCGACGCCCTCTGGCCTGCCCGGCCACAGGGAAGTGACTGGCCTTCTGTGAACAGGGCCTGTTTCCGAGTCCCACCCGGCACTTTCCAGCACAAGTGCTGCCAGCCTGTCAGCTGCATTCTGGAAATTGCGTTTCTCCAGGACGATGAGGGCCGGGATCCATTATTCCCCAAGTGATTCACTCGTACTTCCTGCCGTTCCTCCCGCCGCATGTGTTGGAACTGCACCCTCATGGTTGGGACACTGCCTTCTCCACTGAGCTGGAGAGGCAGGCGGTGGGCTGGTAACGTCCTGGCCCTTCCTCTGTCCCATCAGCCACCCGTCTGACCTTCCCCACAGGCAGTAGGAAACCTGAGCTCCCAGGTTCCTGTGATCATTAAACCTGGGCCAGTGAGACAGGCAGAGGGAGAGGGGAAACCAGCACAGACGCCCCTATGCTCCCTGGGGTGCCAGGTGGACACTTTGGGGCTTCCGTGGCCGTTGTGCAGAGCCTCCTGGAACAGTCCCATTCGTCATCCACGGCGCTGCCACACTCGCCCTGTGAGGACTACAGTGTGCCCAGGCCCTGCCCCATTTCACCCTGCAGTCGCCCCCAGAGGCCAAGGTGGCTTCTGGATTGTTCGCTGATGGCCAAGGCCTCGCTGCTCTCCCCCACACTGCCCCCATCACGCTCGTCTGGCCCTGGTGTTGCATGTGCGTCCCTGTGTGCTTGGCGGGGTCCTCCACGCTTTGTCTGTGCTTCTTACAGGAGGGCCCTGCACACCCCAGCCGAGCCCCAGGAAGCTGCATTTATAACCGAGCGTGCAGGTCGCCAGCTGGGAACCATGTGTGCCCAGAACTCCCCGTCTGCTAACCGTTAGCCAGGAAGGCCATGGAGGCAGGCGAGGGGCCAGAAGGGCGCCTCCCTCTGCCCATGTGCCCAAGTGCCTGCAGCAGGCTGCTGCACCCTCATGGGAGGAGCGTGAACCCAGGCCGCCTGCCACACAGGCTGCAGAGGGGCAAAGAAAACACCAGATGCCGACGACTTTGGAAAGCAAAGCAGGTCACCGTGAGCCTCAGCACCTTGTCTTAGATGAGAAGGGCCAGGAGGCCTTGAGCAAACAGACACAAACCCATCTGGTTGCACCTCAGCGTTCCGCCCCTGTGTGTATTTCTGTTTTGCTGCTGCCCACAGTGACGGGTGGGGTGGGAGCGTGACCCACAGGGGTCGCCATGACTTTAGAAGCCACAGCCAACCTGCCAGCCCTGACAAGAGCTGGGGATGCGGCTGCTCAGCCTGGCGGGGGCCCGGGCGAGGATACTTACTTGCCAGCTGGAACGCAGCGGCCATGGCCTCCTCCCAGCACTGGGAATCGGGCGACATCAGGGGCAGGCCCGTCAGCCCCAGGACGAAGGTGAGCTGGCCCGCGGCAAGTGCCGCCGTGGCCACCAGGTTGCAGGCTCGCATCATGTCGAACTGCACTGTGAGGGGCCGGAGGGAGAGAAGCAGGCGGTCAGCACGGGCGAGGTCGCTCAAGACCGGGCTGCCTGCCCCTCCCGGGACTCCTCCCTCCGTCTCACCGAGTCTCACCACTCCCTTCCCAGCCCCCACCTGCCCCTGGTCTCTGAGCGAGGCATTTGGAGGCTGTGCACACAGGGCAGAGGGAGGATGGGGCAGCCTGATGCTTGGACTGCAAAGGTGGGGGCCGTGGAGGTGTCATCGAGAGGCCATCAGGGGAGTCAACTTTCCCACCCATGTGCTGGAGGGCAAAGCCATCCGCCGTGAAGTCAGGCCCCTTCCCCGTGGTCCTTCCATGCTGTAAAAGTGGCCCCCGCCCCCAGGCTTCAGGTGCAGCGCTGTCTGATTCATGCTCTGCGGGCAGGCGGCATTCACATTTAGCGCTTGTGGAGTCCAGAGTCTCGTGGGGGCGTTGTGCTGCTTCCTGCCACGGAGGGTCAGCTCCTCCTGCCCAGGGGTCTCGACCTGCTTCCCCCTGGCCTCCCTCCTGCTGTCTGGAGCTTGAGGGGTCTCACCCTTCCCAGATCCCAGGCCTGGCTCTGGACTGTGGTGCAGGGGCCCCGGGCTGCTGCGAAGTCAGAGCAGCCCTGAGGGTGGAGGGGCAGAGGGCTTCTGGGAGGAGAGCCTGGCACCGAGGGCCAAGGAGCATTCCCAGGCAGACAGATGGACGGACGGCGCCTCTGCCAGGGCTTGACGCTGCCCATGACACTCTCGCCCGCTCCTTGCGCGGCCGCACACGCTCCGTGGGCCTCACTGCCGGGTGACCGAGCGCTCATGTTCTGGGTTCTGTAGTCTTCAAAGTTACCACAAAACATAGCTGCAGTCGCTGGGAACCCTGACCCCTTAAAACTCAGGGAGACGAGGAGCCAGGGGTGGGCGGTGCAGCCTGGTGAGCGCAGGGCTTCTGGCAGTGGTGTGGCAGCAGCTCTGGAGCAACTCGGAGAAAGGACAGAGGCTGGGCCGGAGAACAGAGCGGGCTCCCCGCACACGGGCTCAGACCCCTCCTCTCCCCCAAGGCTGGGGCGGCAGGGCTGCTAGCGCTTGTGATTTGCAGAAACCTTCCTGGCTGCTCACGAGGTCTTCTCGGGTCCCCATGACCACACGTGGGAGCAGGAGGACACGTGGCTCCTCTGTCAGCACGGGGGCTCCGGTTGCTCGGGCCACAGACTCTGGAACACCAGCTGGCTTCCCGTGGAGGCTGCTGTTCATCACACTCTTCCTGCCTTTTTCACGCTGTTTTCTTTGCAACAATTTTTACCCTTCAAACGCCCGTACAGAAGGTCCTGCTACTCTAAGAGGTCATAGAGTTTGGAAGTGGAGGTGGCCTCAGAGACGAGGGCTGTTAAAACGTGATGGGTGTTCACAACACAGGGCGGAACCGGGATCCACTCTGGGCCCAGGAATGTCCTTCCGGTTCCGGGGCCCAGCCTTGCAGGTGAGGAAAGACGTGCACCAACGGGCTGGCCATGCCGGGAGTGTCTGCGCTGCAGTGTGTTGGTGCTGGCACCACGAGGCCCTGCCCTCCCGGTGGCCCCGGCGGCTCTGAGCGCTCAGCCCCATGCCACACACCCTGGCAGCAATCCACCCTCCAAGCAGTCGAGCTGGGCCGCTGCCTAGTACCCAGGTGCCTGAGGCTGTAAAGGCTGAGGCGGCAGACTCTCCCCTTGGCCATGCCCCTTTTCCCAGCCACCCAGAGGGGACCAGTCCTCACTAGCACCCACCAAGCCTGGACATTTGACGGGTCCTCACACTTGCTGTGTGCGCGGCCTGGGCAGCAGCACTGGGTTTTGAGAAGCCATGAGAACGTGGCCGTGAGTGTCTGCCGGCTGGGCAGTCGTTGTGCCCCTTCCCACCCCAGTGCCCTGTGAGGCTGCCTCCCAGGAGACAGAGAGCAGCGGTCACCACAGGAGATTTAATTACGTGTTTGTTCATGTCCCCCCTGGCTTCAGGGAAAGGACACAGGTGCCCGACAAAATGCATAAAACTTGGAGAGATGAAAAGTGGCAGAGAGAACGGGGGCCAGAAAGCAAGACTGACTCCCGACCTGGGCTGTGAGGTACCCCCAGACCCCCACCTGATGAGTAACAAAAGTCACGGCCGCCGCACACGCCCAGTGAGCCAGTGTGGGGGAAGGGCCCTGTCCTCGAGGACGGGACCTGGTGTGACGTGGGGCCAGCTGGAGGGCCTGCCCCAGGGTCGTCCCCTGACCCAGCATGCTCGGGACACCCTCACTACAGCTTGTTACGTTGGGGGACGGTGGTGTTGGCCCGATGCGCCAAGTGGCTGTGGCTCGGCTCTGCGGGCTCTGCCAGGACTTGGGCACAGAGCTGGCAGGAGCGTGGCTGCTGTCCCCGAGAGCTGCCCTGGCCACCTGCATCATGTCTGGAATCTCTAGGGTGAAGCAACACGAGTCTCGCCCCCTCGGTACCCCCACACGGGGCTCGGGATGGACAGACGGAGGTGATGCTGTGGTCGAGGCCGTCCACTCCTCCTCCCTGTCCCTAGCCCGGCTGGAGGCTGGACCATCGGGGGCAAAGCCTGGGCTGGGGTTTTGCATGAGAGCTGATGAGACCGGGAGCTGGTTTGATTGAAGGGGGCAGCCCAGAAACCCAGCCAGAAGCCCCCAGCTCCGGAACCCCCAGGGCAGCAGTGCTCGGTCCCCGGGAGCTGGTGAGACATCTGCCAGCCCCTCTCCCTGGTCTCAGCCTCATTCACGAGAAGCTCCAAATACATTTCCCTTGTTCTGGGAAAACCTCTGATGCTCAGGGCATCATTAAAGGTCCTGCCACAGATGACGTGTTATGGCAGGAGGATGTTTTAAAAGTTGTTCAGGGGGCTTATCAGGTGGTCAGGGAGGGACAGCAAACAAGGGCAGGTGAGCGGGGCGCTCGGGACAGGCGGCAGGGTGGCTGTGCGGTCTGGAGGCAGAGAGCGTCCCGGCCCGTGTCTTCCTGGCGTGACCTGACCCGACCTGGCTCAGCAAGGGGGCGGGGGGACGGATGCCCGGAGGGGGCACCTGTGGGGCATTGGAGGCCTTGAGCCCAGGGCAGGGGCTGGGCTGACGTGGGACCTCCCCCCGGGGTGGAGGGTTGCTCTGTTGCGGAGGGGGGGGCGTGCACAGTGCACTTGTGGGGTGGGAGAGGCGTGGCCTGCGCGGAGCCCATGCTAGAGCCCCGGTCACTGGCTTTCACTGCTCCTCAGGACAGACCCAGAGCCCAGAGGGACCAGTCTGACCGGCAGGTCACAGTGACCCAAGTTCAGCTGACCTACCCAGCCCCCCCCAGGCCCCCAGGCCCCTGGTCTGAGAGCTCACAGAAGCTCATTGATTCATTCAGGCTCTTCGCCCTTTTTAAGGGAGGTTGTGGCTCTCTGCTTGCAAAGGCGGGGGCGGGCTGGCAAGCCAGCCACTCCCGATGGAAGACACCCCCAGGCTGTGCTGCGTGGGGGTCCACGTGCAAAGACGGGGTCGCGTCCCCTCGGGGACCTGAGCGGAGCCACATGCCTCCTGCAGCCTCAGTCTCTTTGCCTGTGAAGTGGAGGCAACATCCCCCCACTCCCATTCCCTCGTGGGTCAGGGTTCTGAGGGCCGTCATGCCTGAGTTGAGTGAGGCGTGCCCTCTGGAGCAGCCAGCAGAGGCCTGGCTGGAGCCACGTTTTCCTGAGGACAAGTGTCGTATTCAGAACAGGTGATGAGGTCTACGTGTTAGACTCTTGTCTGCAGTTTTAAAGGGTCGTCACTGGGGAGACCTTTGCCCATCGGCTGCTGTTGCCGTGTGTCTACACGTTAGGTGACAAGCGTTTTCATATTTATGAACCTTCCGTCCCGTACACTCAAACCCTACCCCGCTTTCAAAGTCAAGTTCCCACCTTTCAGAGCTGTAATGGATCCTGTGCCGGACGTGACCAACCAGACAGGACCACTGGGCAGAGGGAGCCAGTCCCCTGCTCACAGGAGTCGGCTCTTCTCTGCCGTCTGAAGGCCATCAGTCTCCCACTCTCTCCTGGGCATCCCACCTACAGCCAGTCCCTGGAGGGTCTCCCTCTGTGCTGCCCACTGCCTTAACAACCCTGACAACTGTGGAATGAAGTCCAAACCCAGCCGCATGTTTTTAAGCTTCTTGTTTATTTTACTCATTAACAGTCTTTATTTTCCACCAGGAAAAATGTATTTTCCTTGCTTTGGTTAATGTATCCGTACTGTAGCTATGCATGACGGCAGAGAAAAAGCCCCCTCCCGCACAGGAAGAATTCTGTCCCAAAGGGGCCGGGGCAGGGTGGGCTTGGAGCTTGGGGCTCGCTTGTGTCCCCAAGAGCCAAGGTCGCCCCTGTGAGCAGAGCACCCATCACCCGTCAGCAGATGTGCCCGCATCCACAGCCGCTTTAAAGGAGGAAGGAAAATAAGCAGACTTACGTTTGACGGTGCCTCGCGACTCCTGGAAGCCTGCCGCCTCGGAGCCCCAGCCCAGGGCCTCGCAGTCCCGCACGTCCGCCTGCCCGGGCCTGGCCCCTGGGCTCGGCCCTCCCCTGGCCCTGTCCAGCCAGCAGGACCGCCACAGCCCCACGCTCCGCCTGCGCCCATCCTCCAGCGTCTGGTACACCCAGTTGGGGGTGAAGGCCGCTGCGTTGTTGAGAATGAGAGAGACGAGGGCCACCAGCACGGCCGTGGCCACCACTTTCTGGACAGTCATCGCGGACTGCAGTGCCGTCCCCTTGTCGTGGAGAAAGTCCCAGTCCCAGTCGGTCAGCTGCTGTCACCAGGGGTGGCTAGAGGACATCACCGCTCATGCTTGGAGGCGTCAGGAAGGCCCATGCGACAGGTGCGGGGGCGCCCGCCTCGCGGCCCTCCTTACCCTCCTTCCTGCACCTGGAGCAGGGCCAGGCCTGAGCTGAAGCCTTCGGAGCTGCCCATCCCGGGGAGGAAGCAGGGGCACCAGCGAGAGTCCAGAGTCGTGAGCGCGCCGTCTTCCTGGGAGGAGGAGGAGGCGAAGAGAACAGAAATCACTGGAGAGGCAGGCAGCAACGCGGGGTGCCTGGGCCTCACTCTCAGGACCAGTGCGGAGCGGGGCTCTGAGCAGGGCCGCTGGGAGCAGTGCAAGTTAGCCACTGGGGCCTCCGCTGCCTGAGCCCCTGCCCGGTGCCTCCGCCACCGAACAGCTGGTCCTGGAAAGCAAAAGGGTTGCTGCAGGGATGCGCGTGCGTGTGTGAGTGAGTGTGTGTGTGCCTCGCGCCTGCGTTTTCCCCCTGTCTCTCAGCAGAGAGGAAATGGTTGTTTTTGAGGCTGTTTTTGGTGAGCTGGAGGGCGTAGCCAACTGCAACAAATAGCAGCCAGACACTAACAGGATGTGTTTCCTGATAGGAAAAGCAGGGGGGCCTTCTTCTGGAGGCCTGCTCCGGGACCCTCCCCCGCCCTACCCACCTTCCCTGGAAGTGGAGGCCAGGGATGCCGGCCTGGCAGGCCCACAGGCCCCGCTGTCTGTCTCGACCTGGTGGCTCGGGGCGGGCAGGGCACTGGTGACCAGTCGCCCACCTTGGGGACTGGGTGTCCCCCAGCCATCGGTCACTCCCCCAGCACATGGGTGCCATGCACCCATAGGTGCACAGCAGAGAAGGGCCAGTGTGGTGGGGAGGCCCCCTGGACTCCTCCACCTCCCAGCTGAGACCCTCACCCATGCTTGGAGACCTACCAGAGCAGGCCGTCGTCCTTGAGGTTCAAGAGGCTGGGTTCTGGACGAGCCGTGCACCCGGCAAGACCTGAGGGCCTGGGCCCTGTCTGCTGCTGACGGGGTGCGTGGGCAGTAAGGGCCCAGGTCCTGCACTGGGTGCCCTGCCCTGTGTCGCATAAGCCGTCAGGCTGAGGGGCGCTCAGAGAGCTTGTCATCTGCTCTGCTCAGATCCTCTGGGCTGCGACTCATTCAGCCGGGCCTGTGCTAAAACCAAACTGGTCGGCCCTGGAAGTCCCCGCCCCAAGTTTACATTCCTAAAAGGCAGGGGGTCTTTGGAGAATCAAGGTTCTCAAGAAACATCTGTCCATCAGTTCCCGGAGGAATTTTATGTCCTTTGGATTTTTCCCACCAGAGCTTGTAGCAAACCTGTCAGCTGAGTTCTTGCCACTTTCCCTCTTCCCTCGGCTGTGCTGGAAGCAGGGCTGCCCCCCTGCTCCCCTGCTCTCACTCCAGCCACCCTGTGGGTGGGGAGGCACCTGGGGGTCTGTCAGCTCAGAAGACCCTGTGGGAGGGCAGCCCCTCTGAGGACTAGGACTGGGGCTCCTGTGCACACAGTGCGGTAGATGGCCTCGAAAAGGAAGTTTTCCTCAAAGTTTCCATTAAAAGAGCATCAATTTCCCTCCTTACTCATTAGAATCGCTTATCCTGAGCCAGTCTTTAAGTGGCTAATATCCGCTGAAAAGCAAGCAGGGGGTTTCAGGAACCGTAGCCCCTGCTTTGCTTGTCCTGGGAACAGCCCTTGGGCCAGCGCCATCCAGCTCTCTCCCGGGCTGGGCGGGGAGCAGGCCGGGCCACCTGCTGGGGCTCCGATCGGACCAGCCCCCAGCCTCGGGCTCGGGTGGAGTGGACAGCTGGGCTGGAGAGGGGGAGGGTGGCCGGCCTGGGAGCAGACCTTGAGTCAGGATGACCAAGTCCTTCAAGGACCCCGTCATCCATCGTGTGCCACCCCAGGGGCCCTTCCTGTTCTCCGCGGTCCAGGTCTTTGGCCCCGTCAAGGCCTCCCCTGCTCCTTCATGCGGACAAGCAGCAGTGTCATCTTAGAGCAGAGACACACGGGAGGTTTGGACACAGCGTGTGTGCCATTTGGTGGGATGTGAAGCTGGGAGTGGTCAACCACTGCTCCGCCCCACCAGGGTCTCCACAGAGCAGCCCAAGAGGAGGGGCCTCTGGCTCGCTCTGGGAGCTTCTCAGAGGACAAGACTTTCCTAAGAGTCGGGCCGCTCGGAGCCCATCTGCCCCTCACTTGACAGGGTGCAGACGCTACCGGACAGCAGGAAGCGCTCACGGCTCTGGTGGGGACTAGGCGGGTGTCCACATGGACTTTCGATTGGATGCACAGACCCCAGGACTCACATGGGGTAAAGCTGCCCGTGGAGAGGCTGTCGGGAGTGGCTGGCACCCTGCTTCCGCGCTGATCGCCCAGGGGCTCCTTGAGAACGGACGGGTGGAGTCCGCAGTGACTCACGCATCCTGAGGGCCACCAGCCGCTCGCATCCCAGAAGTTACTTACTGGTCTGTTCTCCTCAGGGCTCTGGGGTCATCAGGGGACGGAGCCCCAGGAGGAGGGGCCCCAGAGCATCCTCCCTCCTGCCAGCGTCTTTTCTCAGGGAGGCCATCCTGGGTCTGAGGTTGTCCTGGGACCTGCTAGGGGGCGGGCAGGAGCCCCCATCAGCATTGGAGGGAGGGAGATGCTAGAAACCTCCAAACAAGGAAGGAAGACCCCGGCCCGAGCCTGTGCCAGGGGTGTCAGAAGGCAGCTCTGCAGGCCCGTCCCCGGGACCCCCGCCTCCATTCAGCACACGGCAGGGCCCACCTGGGTGTCATGCTTGTCCTCGTGGGAGTTGGGGGACCCCACTCCCCGCCTGACCCAGGGGCTCTGTGTGAGGGTGGAGGGAGCACTAGGAGTTCAGCCTGGGACAGAGGTGCCGGGTGCGGGGTGGGGAGAAGCAAGTGTTCACTGAGGGGCACGGTGGGGCCTGGCAGCCTGCACAAGACATTCTCCAGGGTCTTCACGGGACCCCTTGCGGCCGAGGGAGGGAGCCTGCGCAAGGAGCAGGCACCAGGGCCAGCCGTGAGAGGTACACCAGCCCCTGCACCCCCGGGACACGGGTGTCTCCCCCGTTTTCTTCCCGGGAGAGTATGTGGGCCCCAGTTTGCCACATTGCTCTGTGGGTGAAGCTGTTGGGCTCGCACGCGGCCCCCTTCTCAGAGACCATGTGTCCAGCCGGGTCCCCGTGCTGCCGGGCACGGGTCTTGCTGGGGCCCGAGTCGTGAGAGCGGCAGCTCATTGGAGCCACGTGTCCTCCGCTGCAGCAAGGCTGTCTGGGAGAACATGGCGCGCATGTGCGTGAAGACCCAGCGGCTGGATGTCGCCAAGGTGTGCCTGGGGCACATGGGCCATGCGCGCGGAGCCCGAGCGCTGCGGGAGGCTGAGCAGGAGCCAGAGCCAGAGGCCAGGGTGGCTGTGTTGGCCATACAGCTGGGCATGCTGGTGAGTGGGCACCACCCCGATGGGCAGGCCAGCCTCCCACGCACAGTGTGTGCTTGTCCAGGCCCTTGGGTTGCAGGGAACAGAAACCCCCTCAAACAAGCTGAGGCCAAAATGGGGGTGGGGGGGAGGGAGCCCCCTGCAGAGCCCCCGAGGCCACCCCGCTCCACGCCGGTCCTCTCCCTGCCTCCTGCGTGTTCGCGGAGCTCACGGCCCCTTGTACCCCTGTGGCCCAGAGAGGCCGATGGAAGTCGCGGGAGATGCAGGCCGAGTGGCCGGGCACTGTCGGTGGGGGAGAGAGTCGGGAGCAGACACCTATGGGTCTGATGGGGTCTGGGTGGAGCTCAGACCCCCTGGCTGATGGGCAGGCCTGCCCTCTCCAGTGTCATCTTGACCATCCCCGCCCATGCCCCAAAGTGTCCATTCCACCCAGGGTGTGTTGTAGTCTCAGTCGTGGGTGGGTTGACGGCCTGGCCGCCCTGCCACCCACCACGGTGGATCCCTGGTGACTTTCGGCTGCCGTTGGGGTCATTGTTGGTGCCGACAGGCAAACTTCCTTCCCTCAGGAGGACGCGGAGCATCTGTACAAGAAATGTGGGCGCTACGATCTCCTCAATAGGCTCCTGCAGGCCTCGGGCCAGTGGCAGAGGGCCATTGAGGTGGCTGAGCGACACGACCGCGTGCACCTGCGCACCACCTACTACAACTACGCCCGGCACCTGGAGGCCAGCGGGGACTGCAGCCTGGCCCTCAGCTAGTGAGCACGGGCGGGCAGCCAGGACCTCTTGTCTCTGCTGCCCCAGTGAGGGGGCCTCAGAGGTTCTCAGAGGAAGATCCGGGCCAGCACCATCTCGGTGGGAGGCCTTCGGGGGGGGGGGCCTGAGCTCTGTGCTTTAGGAGGAACTGCCAGGCCTTGGGTCTCTAGGCCGCAGTGCTGGTCGGGCCTGTGCCCCCCGGACAGTGCTAGTGGTGGAGCCCTTAGTCGGGTGCACAGGCCATAGAGCTGCAAGCTGAACCAGGGAGCGAGTGGCGCTTTCTCTTCTCCCACAGCTACGAGAAATCAGACACACACCGCTTCGAGGTGCCGCGGATGCTGGCGGAGGACCTGCAGGCCCTGGAGCTGTACATCAACAAGATGAAGGACAAGTGAGTGGCCGGGCCTGGGAGGTCTTCCCCCCAGAGCCTCACACGTCAGCTGGTCCTCAGGGCACCGGGCGGGGGCCTCCCCCGGGGACCTCACTCGGGCTCGTCCACCCAGCGTTCATGTCTCCTGGCTGCTGGTGTGGGACCCAGGGCTCACTTCCGGCGGGAGAGGAGCCTGAGGGAGCGCATGCGGCTCCTCGCAGGACCCTGTGGAGGTGGTGGGCCCAGTACCTGGAGAGCCAGGCCGAGATGGACGCTGCGCTTCGCTACTATGAGCTGGCGCACGACTACTTCTCCCTGGTCCGCGTTTACTGCTTCCAGGGCAACATCCAGAAGGTAGGAGCCCCGGAGGGAGGCAGGCTGCTTGGCAGAGCGGGCTGCTTGGCAGAGCAGGCTGCACGCAAAGCCCCTGTCCCTGGTGTCTCTAGGCCGCAGAGATAGCCAGCGAGACCGGGAACTGGGCGGCCTCCTACCACCTGGCCCGCCAGTACGAGAGCCAGGATGAGGTGCGGCAGGCCGTGCACTTCTACACGCGCGCCCAGGCCTTCAACAATGCCATCCGCCTTTGCAAGGTGAGCGCCCAGCCCCTGCCAGTGCCGCCGGGTGGGGGAGGCTGCTTCCCACCTTCTGTTGAGAGAGTTTCAAACAGAAGGTTAGAGACTCATGTCCTGAGTGTCATACCCCTACCCAGGCAGATGTCTACCTCTCACGCCTCACTCTGCCCAAGTGCGCTCGGGGATGCTCCCCGCTATCCAGGCTCCTGAGCAGCAGGGAGGCTGTTCACGCCTCGTACTCAGCAGACCTACCTAGGAAGCTGTCGGACGCTCTGCATCCATAAAAGTGTTCCAGCCCAGGGTCCCACTTCAGGAAAAGTCGAAAAGGCGGAGAGCCCTCATGTCAGGTAGTTCCCCAACGTTCTGTGCTCCCACAGGAGCACGGCCTGGATGACCAGCTTATGAACTTGGCCCTGCTGAGCTCCCCCAAGGACATGATCGAGGCCGCACGCTACTACGAGGAGAAGGGCGAGCAGATGGACCAGGCGGTCATGCTGTACCACAAGGTGAGGCCACCCGCCCCAGACCCCGGGCACAGCGGGGCTCCCAGACGGTGCTGCTCAGAGCTCCCCCACTGTCCACAGGCTGGCCACTTCTCCAAGGCCCTGGAGCTGGCCTTCGCCACACAGCAGTTTGTGGCCCTGCAGCTCGTGGCAGAGGACCTGGACGAGAAGTCAGACCCCGCCCTCCTGGCCCGCTGCTCCGACTTCTTCCTGGAGCACAGTCAGTACGAGAAAGCGGTGGAGCTGCTGCTGGCCGCCAAGAAGGTACGGGCCCTGCGGGCGGGCGGCCACCCTCACCAACCACGCTCACCAGGAAGGCCAGGCCGGCCTGTGCGGGACTCGCCGCCTGTTTCCAGTCATAGCCAAGGAGTCCACTTTCTTCTGTGTGTGTGTTGTAAAGAGCACATAACGTGAAAGTTACCATCTTAGGGGTTTCTGAGTGTACAGCTCAGTGGTGTTAAGCACATTCACGTGTTCATGCAGCTGATCTCCAAGACCCTACTGGTCTCGCAGAACTCAAACTCTTCTGGCCCCTGGCACGCGCCCTCCGCCTTTCTGTCTCTCTGAGTGTGAGTCTAGGGACGCGTGTCAGTGGAGTCGCTTGTCTTTGCGACTGGCTTCTCGCCCGAGCATAGTGTCCCCCAGGCCGTCCACGCTGCAGCGCGTGTTGGAAGGTCCCTGCTGTTTGAG
Source organism: Eschrichtius robustus (assembly GCF_028021215.1). Taxonomy (NCBI): domain Eukaryota; kingdom Metazoa; phylum Chordata; class Mammalia; order Artiodactyla; family Eschrichtiidae; genus Eschrichtius; species Eschrichtius robustus. The sequence goes on along the minus strand of NC_090839.1, from coordinate 52,470,590 downwards.
ACTGAACCGTATTCCTCTGCACGGACAGACCACACCTGGCTTGTCCAGCATCCACAGGTGGACGTTCGGGTTGCTTTTTTTTTTGGCCACACCAGCATGGCTTGTGGGATCTAGTTCCCCAACCAGGGATGGAACCTGGGCCCTCGGCAGTGAGAGCACAGAGTCCTAACCGCCAGGGAATTCTCTCTACCTTTTGACTGTTGTGAATAAGTGTGAATGTGCGAACATCTCTTCAAGACCCTGCTTTCAGTTCTTTGGGGAATTTATCCAGAGAGGCAAGTGCTGGGTCACATGGTAACTCTGCTCTAACATTCTGTGGAACCGCCGTACTGTTTCCACGGCGGCTGAACCGTTTGATGCTCCCACCAGCAGAGCACCAGGGTCCCAGTTTCTGCACATCCTCCCCAACACTCCCTGTCTTCTAGTTTCTGATAGTAGCTGTCTTAATGGTTATGTGCACTAACCTTCCTTAAGGAGAAAAATTCCCCTTGATGGAAACTGAATGGAGATGTAGAAAATGGTTAGTCGCCCAGAATCAGCCTGTCCTAATTGGAAGATCTTTTTTCCTGCAGCCAGAATCACGCGTGCAGTGTGGTCTCTCATTATGAGTGATAGGAGAATTCCTGAGCAAGTGAAAAGGCACACACACCACGTACTTGGTTAGAGAGACCTACTGACTGGCCTCCCTAAGGCCGCTTCAGACTGACTCTGACCCCAGAAAAAATACCACAGGGCTTCCTCTAGTTAGATAAGTGGATTCTGTAGTTTTACAGTGAAAACCAGATAAGCCAGAAGAGCTGAGAAAAATCTGAAAAGAAGAGTATAGCAAGAGGTGATTAAACCTCCCAGATCATAAACTATATCAGTGCTAGAAAAATTGGGGTTTGGTGCGTGATCGGGCCTATAGATCAGTAGGAAATACTAGAAAATCCAGAAATAGAGCCACATACAGGTGCACATTTACATGTGGTGAAGGAGCATCTCACAACAGTGGGGATGAGCCCTTTGGTGAATGGGATTGACACAGCCAGGTGGCCACTTGGGAAAAGTGAAGTTAAGTCCTTCTCACCTGCTGCGTCTGAGGAAACTGCAGGCAGGTAAGAGATCTAAGTGCATAGGGAGGCGGCCCAGTGCCACCAGAAGCCACATGTGTCTCGTATGACCTTGAAGGAGGGAAGACATTTTCTAAATACAACTCAAAACCCAACAGCCATAGTGGGAAAGACTGATCAATTTGACCAAATACAAATTTGAAAATAGCACATGGAAAACAGCATAAACAAAGCAAAGATGAATAATAAAATGGGAAAAAATATATTCTACCTATATCCCAAAAGGCCAATCTTCTTAATATGTATAGAGTTTCTATAAACCAATAAGAAATCTACCAGCAACTCAAGAGGAAGGACAAAGAATATGGTCAGTTTGTTTTAAAAAGGAAATCTGGATGGTTCCTGAATGTCCGATACACAGCCTCACTCATCGTCAGGGGAATACAGATCAGACGCGAGGAGATGCCATTGTTTGTGAATTAGGCTAGTAAAGTGAAAAGGCTAGAAAACCCGCCAGGTTGTAGTGGGAAACAGTTGTGCTCAGGCTGCGGGTAGGAACACGGCAGCGGCGCCTGCCACAGATGACAAGCACATCTTCCTTGGTCCAGCGCTTCCTATCGTCAGAAGTCATGCTAACAACACACTTATACACGCGTAAGTGGCATAGGCACAAGGGCCGCCGCACCTGCAGGACTGCCCCTCCGAGTCTGGGCAGGATGCCCTGCAGGTTGCCGGCACAGCCGTCAGCAGGGGAAATCATCTCCAAGACATAGTTCTCTTTCTTCCCAAGACACATTCTTTTTTTAAATCCACAATGGGCTGTTTTAGGTTTTTTTTTAAATTTATTTAATTTATTTTTGGCTGCATTGAGTCTTCGTTGTTGCGCACGGGGTTTCTCTAGTTGGGCGAGCAGGGGCTACTCTTCGTTGCGGTGCACAGGCTTCTCATTGCAGTGTCTTCTTGTTGCGGAGCATGGGCCTAGGCACGCGGGCTTCAGTAGTTGTGGCTCGCGGGCTCTAGAGCGCTCGGGCTTCAGTAGTTGCAGCGCGTGGGCTCAGTAGTTGTGGTGCATGGGCTTAGTTGCTCCACGGCGTGTGGGATCTTCCCGGACCAGGGCTCGATCCCATGTCCCCTACATTGGCAGGCAGATTCTTAACCACTGCACCACCAAGAAAGCCCCCCAAGACACATTCTTAAGTGAAGAATATACAATTTTTCTTGAATTTTTAAGGAAAGTTAATTAAACTCCTTACTTTGAAAACTTGAAAAGAATTATAGAAGAAAATTAGTTTCTGGTCTCTTTTTCCTCCCACAATGAATATAACATTCTTTTGGGCTGCACGTTTCCTTGGTTGCCTCTACAGTATCAATAGCAAGAGAAGGTCACGTGCCCCCACCTGGCCGCACTGTTCCCCCCCACCCCATCCCAGGTGGCGGGGAGGTGTGGCTCTCCCCCAGGCCACAGGTGACTGCCCCTTGGTTTCTGTGGCCCTTCCCAGTATCACGAAGCCCTGCAGCTCTGCCTGGAGCAGAACTTGACCATCACTGAGGAGATGGCCGAAAAGATGACGGTGTCCAAGGGCTGCAAGGAGCTGTCTGAAGAGTCCCGGCGTGAGCTGCTGGAGCAGATTGCCAGCTGCTGCATGCGCCAGGGCAACTACCACCTGGCCACCAAGAAGTACACACAGGCAGGGGACAGGCTGAAGGTGAGTGCGGCCCGGCACGTGGGTGCCCCGTGGGATGAGCTTCCGGGCAGGGCTCCGAGGGCGCCTGCCAAGACCTTGCAGCCCAGAGCTCGCTTGTCCTGAAGACACACCTGCAGCGTCGGGCGGGAGCTCTGTCCACCTTGCCGGGAAGGGGCCAGCCCGGCTCTTTCTCTGTCCAGGCCATGAGAGCACTGCTCAAGTCTGGGGACACTGAGAAAATTGTGTTCTTTGCGGGCGTCTCGAGGCAAAAGGAGATCTACATCATGGCAGCCAACTACCTGCAGTCCCTGGACTGGCAGAAGGACCCGGAGATCATGAAGAGCATCATCAGCTTCTACACCAAGGGCCGGGCCCTGGACCTCCTGGCCGGCTTCTACAATGCCTGTGCCCAGGTACCGACCCCCCACTTCCAGGGGCCCCGGGTGGGTGGGGGACCCATGGGTCCTGACGCCTCCTCGTGCAGGTAGAGATCGATGAGTACCAGAACTACGACAAGGCCCACGGGGCGCTGACTGAGGCCTACAAGTGCCTGTCCAAGGCCAAGGCCAGGATCCCACTGGACCAGGAGGCCAGGCTGGCGCAGCTGCAGAGCAAAATGGCACTGATGAAGCGCTTCATGCAGGCCCGCAGGTGCGTCAGCCGTGGGGCAGCACGGCACTTCCAGTGGACGTTCTTCTAAGGAACACCTTGGACAGCTGGACGGGAAGGGCAGGGTGTGCCGTTGCTCTATGCACGTCGGGGCTCCTCTGGTTCCCGCGGAACCGGGCCGACTCTTGGGAGGTTGTTCCAGAAACAGCCGAGACCTTTGAGGGAGGAAAGTGGTGGTCGGGGGAGGCAGGTTGGTGTCAGGAGAGGCTGTGTCTGAGGGGAGCCCGGGGCCTGCTCAGGTGCATGCAGGGGTCCGGCAGGTGGTTCTGGGGAGGGGGCCCGTGGGGTGGAGGCTCGGGCAGCACGCCGCCTGTTTTAGGACAGGCCATAAATCCAAATGTGTCCGGGACCTCAGTTTTTACTTATTGGCAGCTCGTCCAGTGCTTCCAAGACCCTCGTGTGGGCAGCAGGGCTCAGCTTCTGCCTAAACCAATGAAAGCACTTTGCTTATCTGAGCAGAGGCTTTCCAAAGACTTCCAAAAACATTTTGAATACTGTTTATGGAGTGGGGCTCTTTGAAGGGTGCTCCCCCACTCGGATGTGTAGGTTCAGGAACGTCAGGGCTGCAGGAGGAAGGGGGCTCAGCCACAGGGCAGGGTGCTTGGACAGAGGGAGGGGAATGCGGGGGCCAGAGGGCTGGCCTGTGGGGGACTCACAGGACCTCCTGGTCCCACCCCCGCCTGCACGCACCGCACCAGGCACTGCGGAGACCCTGGGCGTCACTGTGCTGGCCTTTGCCTGGGCTGCCCTCCCTGACTGCTTCCCCACAGTGACTCACCCCCTCCATGCCCTCGCCCCTCTGCCCCAGGTCACGCTCCAGGCTGCTCCCTGGGCGGGACTGGCATTGACAGGCCGTGCCCTCCAGAGTCTAGTGCAGCACCAGTACCAGCCCTGCGAGCGGTCAGTACGTTTTGTTAAAACAAATTAGTGAATTTATGAATTGACTCAATAAAGAATTAATTTAGTTCACGGGAATTACCTTCTCAAAAGCTGCATCCTCCAGGCCGAGAGCCTGCCCTAACCCCTGACGTGCAGCCGTGCCCTGGGTTGGGGCTCAGAATGTCCGTGCTCCCAGCAGGACATACACCGAGGACCCCAAGGAGTCGGTCAGGCAGTGCAAGCTGCTCCTGGAGGAGCCAGACCTGGACAGCACCGTCCGCGTCGGGGACGTATACGGCTTCCTGGTAGAGCGCCACGTGCAGATGGAGGACCTGCAGACGGTGAGGCCGCACCTGGGGCTGATGGGGTTGCGGGGTGATGGGGGTATCCCGGCTGCAGAGCCCCCTGTGGAGCTCGCAGTGGGGGAGGCACCTCCCCACGTTTCGATTTTCTTTTTGATTTTTCAGCCTTTCTTATTTTGAAATAATTTCAAACTGAGAAATTACAAGAATAATAGAACCCAGCCCTTTACCAGATTCACATTTTTTTAACGTTTTGCCACATTTATGTATTCATTATATGTTTTAAATTTTCTATTTTATACATAAAATGGGTATTTTCTGAGCCATTTGACAGGCACAGACATCCTTTCCTGCCCCTTCACTCCTCAGTTTGCTAATAACACTTGGGGTGCCCACCTCCTGGAGTTGAGACAGTGTATGTAAGATGGGTGTCACTTCCTTAAATGTAGGATAGAATGTGTAAGTGAACCCGCTGGTCCTGGAGCTTTCTTTGTGGAAGGGTTTTGATAATTCAGTTTAACAGAGCAGTTCTCAAACATTTTGGTCTTGGGACCCCTTTAAGCTGGGGAAGTTATTGAGGACCCTAAGAGCTTTTATTTATGTGGGTTATATCTACCAATATTTACTGTATTAGAAAATAAACTAATAAATTTGTAAAATATTTGTTAATTTACTTAAAAATAAAATAAACCCACTACATGGTAACATAGGTAACATTTTCATTTAAAATAACAGTATTTTTCAAAACAAGGACATCTAGTGAGAAAAGTAACTTTGTTTTACATTGTTGCAAATCTCTTTAATGTCTGACATAATACAGGACAGCCAGACTCTCCGTGTCTGCTTCTGCATTCAATGTGGTAAAATAAGTTGTTTTCACTGAAATATGAAATCTGTGATGAAAACGCAGCTTCACCCCAATGTGTAGGTGAGAAGGGGAGGACCTTGTAGCAGCCCTGTCAAGTATTCGCGGGTCTTAGACACCACACCACACTCCACAAGTGGTGTTTCCTAAGTTAGTTGCAATGAGCAATCTGAAACCATGTCAGCGTGCTTTTTGTACTTGTTACCTTAAAACCCGTTGGTCTATCTTGCATCTTTTACACATACGTGATTTTGTAACATTATGGTGGTCGTTTGGAAAATACCGGTTCACTGGGTTGTGCAAATGTCAAAACATTTCATTACACACATCAACGAAATCCTGTTGGCTAACATCACCAGCGATCTCATCAGGAAAGTCCAAGTGTTGGGTGGACATGCAGCTGGTGGTGGCTGCGATGTAGGTGGGTGTGTGGTGGTGTCTCACTGTGGCTGTAACGCACCCTGTCCGCGTGGCTGGCGGCGAGCCCCTGCTCAGGTCCCCTCCTGCGAGTGCTCACACCGTTCCCCTCGCTTCACTGCGTGTTTGTCTTCTTATTGTTGAGTGTGGCCTGGACGTTGTCTGCATCAGATGTGTGAGCTGCCGTGTTTTCTCCCCGTCTGTAGGGAGTTCCCTTTCATTCCTTGCCCTCCCCCTCCTTCTGGACTCCAGCCACTTGTATATATTGGCCCCTGGCTCAACTGATTCTCCTTTTCCCAGAATTTTTCCTGTTTTCATTTGGGGCGGTTGCTTTGCTGTTGCTGCAAGTTGACTGTCTTCCTTCTGCAGAGTCCGCTCTGCTGTTCCTCCGTCCGTAGTTTCACCTCCAGTGGGTCTGAACCGGCTCTCCTCCCTCCGTCTCCTGTGTCTCTTTACTCTGCTACTCTTTCCTCTGCCTTACTGAGCACGTGAAATATTTACTACTGTAAAGTCCTCGGCTCCCGTGTCAATTCCAGATGTCCCTATTGGTCGATTCTTCTCTTTGTTATGGTTCATATTTTCCTGCTTTGCAGGTCTGCAATTATTTATTGGATTCCAGACACTGTAAATGTTTTAGGTTGTCAAGTGATGGAGTCTGTGTGTGTGTTCTTTTCAATAGTGTTGTTTTCTTCTGGGATGAGGGTAAGTTACTTGGAAACAAATTTGATCCTTTTGTGACTGTATTTGGGAAATCTGTAATTATTTTTCCTTCAAATATTTTTTTTCTGCCTTATTCTCTCTTTCTGGGCCTCCAGTTAAGTGTTAGGCCTTTTCATATTAAGTGGATACACATTTGTAATTGATGTTCATTGTTATTGATCTTTTCTTCCTATTACTTGAATTAGGTAACATAACTATCTTCAAATATACTGACTCTTCTTTGGCTATCTTCAATCCGCTGTTAACCTGTCCAGCAAATTTTTCATTGTAGATTTTGTATTTTTCAGTTCTAGAATTTACACTTAGTTCTTTTTCTTTTTCTGCTAAAATTTCCTATTTATTGATTCATTAAGAATGAACACTTTATACTTTTTTTTTTTAATTAATTTATTTATTTATATTTGGCTGTGTTGGGTCTTCGCTTCTGCGCGAGGGCCTTCTCTAGTTGTGGCAAGCGGGGGCCACTCTTCATCGTGGTGTGCAGGCCTCTCACTGTTGCGGCCTCTCCTGTTGCCGAGCACAGGCTCCAGACGTGCAGGCTCAGTAGTTGTGGCTCACGGGCCCAGTTGCTCCGTGGCATGTGGGATCTTCCCAGACCAGGGCTCGAACCCATGTCCCCTGCATTGGCAGGCAGACTCTCAACCACTGTGCCACCAGGGAAACCCAACACTTTATACTCTTGAGCATAGTTGTAATTGCTGCTCCAAAGTCTGTGGCGCTAATTCAAACATCTGGATCATGTTGAGTTGGTCTCCATTATTTGTCTTTTCTCTCGAGTATAGGTGAGGTTTTCCTGTTTCTTTTTATGTCTAGCAGTTTTCTGTATCCCGGACATTGTGGATAACACATTGTAGAGACCCTGGCTTCTGCTATGTCCTCTTTCTGTCCTGTTTTCCTTAGGCAGCCACCTTTGTTGAGCTCAGAGTGTAAGCCCCCCCACCGTGGTGGGCGGCAGCGGGGCTCTCTGCTCAGTACATGGCTTTGCTCAGGCTCCTTGGCGTACGGCCGGTCCCCACCACATGCAGAGTCAAGGTCAAGCAGAGGTCAGGGCAGAGCCCACACTCGGAATCTGTCCGCTCCACGACTGTCTTCACCGTTTCCTCACATGCCAGCTGCTGTGGTGGATGCAGTTCTGATTCTGGTTCTTTTGGCCAGTAAGGGTGTGGTTTCTTTGTGCCTTTTACTTCCCCCAGTGGCCCTGACTGGGCCTCCCCGAGGCAGAAGTTACAACAAGCAGAAAACTCACCCAAGTGTTGGCTCCCCCAGCCCACCTGCCCACGGTTGTTCTCCAGAGCCTTTTGCATTTTGCCCAGTTTTTTTTTACATGAGCCCTTGTTACCTTAAAAGTGAGTTTTTTTTACGTGAGTCCTTGTTGTTTGGGAGGGGGGCTGTTCTAATGTGAGTTACCCTGCCCTCACCAGAAGCCTCTGTCCTCGTTCTTTTCGGTCTTGGTCCTCTAGTAACCAGCAGCAGAACCCCACCTGGCTGCATTTTCCCTTCATGTTCTAAAGGGCAGCACACAGACTGTGCTATAGTCCACGTGCTCTGCCCACGGCCTGTCCCTCACAGGTAGTTCCTGGTGAGGCTGCAGTGACCCCGAGGGACCCCCGCCTTCCTTTCCCAAGTGCTGGCAAACCCAGGATTGACAACTCATTCAGAAGAGTTGCCAGTGGGCCAGGCCGGCCTCACGGGGTGCAGTTCCCAGATTCCCAGGAAAGCCAAGCATCTGTGGCCCAGGTCTGGGGGGTCAGCACCATGAACTCAGACTTCCCGGCCCACTTGCTCACATCCTCCCGGCCCTGCCACTTCCACTCACCGACCCCTTTTGTTGTTGGGGAAACAGCTCTAAAGTGAATCCCAACAGGTTCCCTCTTTTTTGGAGAATAAAGCAAAAGTGGACTGCGGAGATGCTCAGACCACTGAATCCTCAAAATTAACAGAAAAATCACCTTTCAAGTATTTCACCAAATTCTTTGTTGTCTCAAGCCTTGTTTGAAGCCCATAGGATTTAGTAACTTTAAATTTTAAAAAATCTATAAATAGAGAAAGGATAGGCCTGCATGAGTTTCCTCCCCGGGTGGGGGCAGGGGGCACAGAAGCCCCCGCTGCTGCTCCGGGGTCTCCCCGTCCCTGGGACGTCCCTCCCGCTCAGTCCTCATGGCCCCATCCTGAGTCCAGTCCTGACAGACTGCCGACCCTCCTTCTGGAGATGCTGTTTCCCTTGACCCCAGTGCACCTCTAGGCCCGGCTGTGTCGTTCCCCGCCCCCAGGTGTTCTCTCTGGCTTCCCCGCTGTCTCCCACCCCCTCCCCTCTGCGTAGGCTCCCCCAGCCAAACCCCATAGCTGCCCAACTCCCTCCACCCTTGCTGGGCTGGGCTTCTCACCGAAGCGCCCACTGGCCTGGCTTGGTCCTCCTTGTACCTGTGTCCTGTGTGCCCAGCACGGCACCTGGCTCACAGCTGGCCCTCAGCAGACACCAAGGGGCGTCCCCTGGTGCCTGGATGTCTCCTTCCGTCGCTGGAGGGCTCCTGGGCACTTGCACACTGCATCCCCCATCCCTCCAAACACCCTATTTTATCTTTATGATCTTTATTGTTTATATCAGACAGTTATATCTGTCTGAAATAAGATCATTCTAAAATTTTATCATCTTTAAGAAATGCTAAGATGTGATTATTTCCTCATAAAGTCAAAAAGCTCCTTGAAATTTTGTTCATATTCTGAATTGATAGTGTACCCGCAGAAGCCACGTGAGGCCCTGTTCCAGCTCCTTGTGCTTGCACATGACCCTCCATGTGGGTGCAGGCAGGTAGAGCAAGTGTAAGCACACCCGTCCTGCCTCAGACCCCACCCCGAGCTGCTGTGCGGCCCCCATGCCCCCCCCCCACATATTCCCACTGGTAGGACCAGAGGAAGTCCTACAGGAAAACCACTGACAATCCCATAGTTCACCAGCCCCAGGCCAAGGACCACACACACATGAGACTCACTAACCACAGGCCAATTAACTGGGGTAAATTGGAGGCCTGGTCAAAATACACAAGACAAACCATTTGTATGTTGCTGCCGGCCCTCCGGCCCAACAAGCACACACCCCAGAGTGAATGAAACAGACGGGAGACATGAATCCATCCTTCCCTCGAGGTCTCCCTGTGTGCATCCAGGGTGGGTGGACCCTCCGGGGAGCGTGGTCCCCAGGCACACAGGGTCCTGGTAACAGGCTGCCCATGGGACTCCCTGGGGGAGCTCACAGCACTGACCACCGGAGCCTGAGCCTCGCTGCCCGCAGATGCCACCAACGCTTGGGAAGGCCAAGAGGCCACCTGAGCCCCGTCACCAAAGGTGTCCCTCCCCTGTTCACTCTGCCCCCGGGCTGGGCCCCTTGTTCCCACTGTGCGCTGACCGGTCACGGCTGTTGTGTGTGACCCAGGCCTACAAGTACCTGGAGGAGATGCGGAAGAGAGTGCCCTCCACCAACGTGTCGTACTACGTGAGCCAGCGCACTGTGGACGCCGTGCACCAGGGCTTGGGCATCCCTCTGATGCGCACCATGCCGGAGCAGATGCGCCACAACAGCGTGGAGGATCACAAGGAGATGGACGAGGAGGTGATGGAGGAGGTGGAGAATGGCCCCTGAAGGCCTGCTGCTGCCCAGGCTCTTCTGGGACTTACCAGTCATTGTCAGTAGCAGGAGCCCGACGTACCTGGTGAAAGTTTTGTGTCTGAGTCCGTAGGCAGAGCTGTGGGAAGATGCGCTAGCCCCCGAGGGGCATCAGGGGGAGGGTCTCTAAGCCACCCCTTCTGAGTCCCTGGCCCCTGCAGGGTTTTGTTTTAGCCCCTCGGCAGTCAAGGGAGTTGGTTCATTTTTCCCATGACATTCCCCCAAGTACAAGGTGTAAAGCCTAAGAAACTGAGGGTGTCCCCGTATTCCCGCCCCCCCTCTCCTGGCACCCACACAGGTTGCCCAGCAGTGCATCTGACTGGTTCCCACAGGACACCCCGTCCTGACCACAGGGAGCCAATGGTTGGCACTGGGCTGCAGCCAGAGGCTCTGTCTGTCTAGGCCGCGCCCTTTCCGTCACCAGCTCCCACCGTAAGGGGCCATCAGGGACAGCACCATGATGAGGGCGGGGGGGCTGTCTCATGCTTTCCCACCCCCAGCTCCACCCACCAGCTGCCGAAATTCTCCAAATAAAGTCTGTTTTCTCAGAGGCCCGTGTCCCCTTCCTGCCCCCATTTCCATGTCTCCCCTTCAGGGGGCCGTGTGTGGGCACCAGGCTCCCTGCAGGAGTGAAAACCACAAAGAGCTCCTGCACCTCTTTTATTCTTCCTTTTCTGTTGTTCTTAAAGTCCCTGGCCTTTAGGTGAGGAAGGGCTGGGGGCACATCGCTAAGAAGCCCCCAGGCCCAGTGGCCCCAGCTCTGCAGTCTGCAGGCTGCACGGAGGCACTGGGCTGAGCAGCCGTCCTGGAGCCCAAGCCTCAGAGGCCACGTCCCAGTCCCAGTCCGTGGCGGGCAGAACCCGAGGCCCTGATGCAGAGTCTTCGCTGAGCCGCAGACACTCCAGGCTGTACCAGCTGCACCTCCGCCCCACGTGCTGGCCCCCAGCCCGCACTCTTCCAGCGGGACATGCCTCCTGGGGGTCGGGGGCTAAGGAGAGGAGAGCGGGAGGAGCTTGTCTCGGAGCTTCTCCAGAAGCAGTAGTGCCTTCACTGCCAGCAGCCTGCAGTCCTCGTCTGGGTCCTTCTCGGCCACGTCTGCAAAGACAGAAATGGAAGCGTGGGCAGCATCACAGCACTGAGCGGGCCAGCCCTCTTCAGCTGCTCTCATTTGAGGCCTCCTGAATGAGCCCCGCGTGGCACCAGAACCTCCTCAGACGCCGGCAAAGGGCTCCTTAGCACCTGTGGCTGGGAGCCCAGCCGGGCAGGCACCTGCACCCACAGCACAAGGCCCCGAGCCGTCCCGACATACCGAATGCAGATGTGCTCAGATGCCCATGTGCGCGGGCTGGCCTGCAGGAGCCTAGGAAGCTCATGGGCTGCCTCACCGGACAGCGTTGGCAGAAAGGGAGAGAAAGGCCGCCATCAGAACCACCGGGCCTGCCAGTGTGGATGCAGATGAGCTGCGAGCCCTGAGGGTGGACACGGGCACGGTGGCTCTGAGGGCCGTGGCTCAAGTGCCCACAGGTGGGGGTACTACTGGCCACAGAGCCTTTTTAAAAAGAGCACACGTGGGCTTCCCTGGTGGCGCAGCGGTTGAGAGTCTGCCTGCCAATGCAGGGGACACGGGTTCGAGCCCTAGTCTGCGAGGATCCCACATGCCGCGGAGCAACTAGGCCCGTGAGCCACAACTACTGAGCCTGCGCGTCTGGAGCTTGTGCTCCGCAACAAGAGAGGCCACGACAGTGAGAGGCCCACGCACCGCGATGAAGAGTGGCCCCTGCTTGCCGCAACTAGAGAAGGCCCTCGCACAGAAACGAAGACCCAACACAGCCAAAAATAAATACATAAAAAAAAAACCACATGTGTGTGGGGAAGGGGTGGCCGCCAGAGAAAATGTGGCAAAATGTCAATCACCACTGTAACTTTGCTGAGGATGGAACTTCCCAGCATATACAGGTGCCACCCCCACGTCTGGGCGCCTTCCCTGCAGGACTCCCCAAAGTCAAAGTGACCTGACAGCAGCCATGTCCCCACTCCCACACTGAGGACACTCAGAACACAAACGGGAGCCACATGACGCTCAAGCTGGGCTGGGGACTGGGCCACGCTGCCCACGAGCTGACAGCCCCCCGGCCCCTCCAGGCTGCACCAGCCTCCCGCCACCTGGCCACAGTGACCCCGGCCTAGCAATCACCTCCCAGCCAGGACCGGGCCTCCAGCAGCTCGTCCAGCAGGTCTGCCAGCAGCCGCTCAGCCGGAACGCTGAGGAGGACGGCGGAGACAGCAGACAGCAAGCCCCGCCGCACATAGCTGCGGAGAAGGCAAGAGACTGAGCCGTGAGGAGCCGCAGCCTGGCGCCCTCCACCCAGGCCAGGGAAGCCCCGCCGGCCATTCCTGCTGCAGGAGCGCCCAGCCAGGCTGCCTCTTGGCCACCCCGGAAGCCGCCACCCACCTCCCACTGTCCACTTTCCAGCAGGATTCAGGACCCCCACCCCACCCAACTCCCCTCAGCCCTGTAGCTACTCACGCGTCACCATGGAAACGAAGGGCCCACACGAACTCCAGCAGGGCCTTGCCCATGGGCACAGCCACCTGAAACAGCACAAGCCAGTAGGCAGGGGTCCTGGCACACAGCAGTCCCCACCTCAGACCCCATCCTCAGGTCCAAACACTCCTGTCCCAAGGCAAGGCCCACAAGGGGACAGAACATGGCGCAGACCCCACAGGAGGTGAGCCATCAGATGCCGGGGGAACGGGGTCCCAGCTCACCGTGGTGTTCACAGCCAGGTACATCAGGGCCCCTAAGGTGTGGGCCAGTCTCCCAAGAACCAACTGGTCACCTCCCAAAAGGTCGAAAGTCACAAGAGGCCTACAACACAGAACCCAGCGAATGGTGCAGGACAGGTACTCAGGGCTGGCTCCCCAACCTCGTGGGCCACCAAGGGCACCCCAAGCCCCTGGACTCCCCTCCTCACTGCCTGTCCCCACGTGGCGCCCAGAGCCACAAGGAGAAGGCGTTGGACAGACTCCCCGTCACTTTGCAAGGCCGCCTGGTCAAGCCCGGGCCTGGATCAGGAAGCAGGACCGCTGCCTGCAGGGCCTCTGCAGCAAAGGGCTCCAGGCCCTTCCCTCTGTCCACAGAGCCTTGCACCCATGTGGCGATGGCTGGGGCATATCTGCACCCCGCTCGGGCTGAGGCAGGACAAGGATGCGCACGGGGGCGGCAGGCCACGCCGGGTCAAGGCACCAGGGTGAGGCTCTGGCCCCGGCCCCACCATGAACCCAGCATCCGGAGGTGACGGAGACCCTGACGCCTAATGCCCTCATGTCACTTGATTTAAGCTATGAACAATCACAGCCAAGTTCCTGACCACCCTGAGCCCAAATCCCACCTTAGCCCCCACCCTAGGGACCCTCCCGCCCACGGGTGCCAGGGCTCCTGTTCCCCAAATCACAGGCCTCCAGAAAACTCGCTCACCTGTCAAAATGTTGAAGGAGGGGGAAGAAGAAGTAGCCAGCCACCGAGTTGAATTCGTTGGGGCCAACGGCTGGTGCCCGCCCCACAGAGCCCTGCCAAACACACGTGCTCGCAGGGCACAGGGCACAGCCCCGCCAGGGGACCTCACACCAGGGACACTTGGGGACACTTGGGAGGGGTGGTCCTGAGCACCAGAGGAGCGGGCACCACCCCCCACCCCCGGTGACGACTGAGAATGTCTCCAGACATGGCCCAACACCCCAGGGGAGCACGTTCAGCCCCGGCCTAGAGGGACCCCAATGACCCAGCACATGCCGGGCCAGTTGTTGCCGACAGAGAACCCTCAGGGCTGTTTTCACACCCACATCTGCATTCACGTTTTAAAGTCACTTCAACATGATGCCCTAACAGCATGTGTCACATCACTCAATTTGTACCAAAAACCCTCCCTTCACAGGACACTGTGGTCGCTGTCCCCTCGGGGCAGAAGTCCCGCCCAAGAGGCCACCCCAGGGCCTGGCTGACCTTGGAAAACCGCCGGGTCTTGCGTCTGACGCGCTCCTCCACCACCGCCCGCCAAGCCGGGACCACAGCACCACCAGGCTGGGAGCCGGGGTCTGGGGAGCCCCGCTGGGGAGCCTTCCCAAGGCGCCCCGGCCGAGACAGCTCCTGGGCGGCCAGAGTCAGGACCTAGAAGAGAGGAGACACCCGGGGCAGCCGCCATCCCACTGGGGAAGGATGACATTTTCCAAATTTCAAGGTGAATCGGGTGCCCTCGAAGGCCCCGGCAGTCCTCGGCGGGGAGGTTCTGGGAACCCCATGCAAGTCAGTTCAAGTCCCTCAGGCTCACTTCACTTTGTGGGGGCACAGGAAGGAGGTGGGCGTGCTCCCTGCTGACGAGCCCGAAACCTTTGGTCACTTCTCCCAAAGCCCATCCAATCCCGCCACTCCCACCTCTCAGGAAAAGGGAAGGAACCCCGGCCCAGGCCATATGTGGACGGAGCCGGACCCGGAGGCCACACATGCGACCTTGTTTTTAGGAAGCACCCAGGACAGGCAGATGCACAGACAGAGCAGACTGACTGCGGGGCTGGGGGTGGGGGAGGGAGCATCTTGGGTTCTTTTGAGGGTGATGTGGGACGTCCTGAAAGCAGGTGGACGTGATGGTCACACGACATCGGGAAAGTACCAAACGCCCCTGAGCTGTATACACAGAAACGCTGAACTTTTTTTCAGCTTTGTCTTAGTCTCTGTGTCACTGTGACGAACACACGTGGTGTGATGTTCACCATGGTAATCATTGTTCAGTGCGGCTCAGCGGCACCAGGTAAACTCATGGTGCCGCTGTCACCACCAGCACCTCCAGAACCTTCTCATCCTCCCAAACTGAACCTCTGTCCCATTAAACCCTGACTCCCCACCCCTCCCCCAGCCCCTGGCACCCACCATCCACTCTCTTTCTCTGTGAATCTGATGGCTGCAGGGACCTCACGTAAGTGGAATTGTACGCTATTTGTCGTTTTGCGTCTGGCTTATTTCACTGAGCACGGTGTCAGAATTTCGTTCCTTTTAAAGACCAAGTAATATTCCACTGTGTGAACCCACCACATTCTGCTTATCTTAAGACTGAATTTTACGGTGTGTGCATCATACCTCAGTAACGCTGTTATCTAAAACAAAGAATGCAGCCCCCGAAGCCCACGCTCTGTCAAGAAAACATCAGACAGATGCTGGTCCCAGCCTCTCAGGTCTGGCAACAAGGGGCTTGGGGAGGCCTGTGGTCCCATCCCTGTAGATTCTGGCAAATGCCTGCTCCCCCTCCAGGGGCTTTGCACCAGGCCTGCCAGTCCAGCCCTGATGAGTGGGACAGAGGCCCAAGCACTTACGTCCAGAATGTCCATGCGCTGCCGGAGGCTGTAGTTGAGGGCGTAGAACTGCGCGGTCAGGTACTCCGCCACCTAGGCCAGGCGGACAAGAGGCCTCTGAGGGCCACGATCCCGGAGACAGGGCTCCAGCACAGCCGCTGCTGGGGGCATGACCCGGGCTCCACTCAGCCGCGGGGACTCACCCGAGCCGGGTCTGTGACTGTGACGGCCACCAGGGTCCTCTGGCGCAGCCCCTCGAACCCCGCCACGGCCGTCTTCTCCTCCAGGTGCAGCAGTACCTTGGCCAGCTCCACGCTCACCTGCGCACGGGGTCGGGTGCTCGACAGAAGGGGCTTGTCTCGAGGAGCCTGGGCTGCGCCCTCCGCCCCCCACCCCGGCAGAGGCCCCGCTGCCAAGGCCCATGTGGGCCACATGGGGCTCCCTGAAGACACATGCCCTTGCCAAGCCATCATCCACCTCCTGCGACCGTGACAGCCCAGCCCTCATGCGCTCACCTCCTGAGTGGCAGCCGGGCTCCTGAAGATCAGCCCCTCGAGGGCCCGCAGGGCCGCCTCCCAGCGCTCCCAGTCCTCGGACCCGGTCAGAGCTGCCCAGAACCCACATGGTGCCTGAGTGAGGCGGAGCCGGCGGGCAGGGTAGGCAGCATGCGGGGGACCCTGGGCGGGGGCTGGGGCGCACCTTCCAAACAGCCCCGCACGTACGAGGGTGCCTTGCTGCTTCTCTGCTCCCTGTCTACCGACATGTCGTAGGGGACAAACTCATCATCGCTGAGGAAGAAGCACAGACACGCAGACCTGCCTGTCACCCGGGACTCACCCCCAGTCCCTGAAGCTTCAGGAATGGCTGCCGGGCTGAGAGCCCCGTGGGCTGATTTCTGGGTGGGAGGAGGACTCGTGAGGCAGAGGGAACCGGTGCCGCAAGGCCCACACCCTGAGGCGGGTCCCGCCAGGACCCTCGCACTCTCCCCCGTGGGGCTGCCCCCACCTGTCCAGCTCGGAGTCGGAGCCCTCAGGCCCAACCTGGGGGCCGCTGCGGTCCACAGTCTCTCTGTCAGGAGTCTCTCCACTGACCGGAGCGAAAGACGGGCTTTGGGGACAGAGAAGGATCCCTCAGGGGTGCCCCACAAGTCTCTCATCCCAGAACCCATGCTTCCCGAGGAAGCGCTCTCACCGCCCCCGCCCTCATCTTAGCTTCTGCCTCAGCGATAGCAGGACAGGAGTAACAGGTGTGCAGCAGCCACCCCACCTGGCCCACCACGCCCAGGGGACCAGGGACCAGGGCACGGAGACCCTCACCCCGCCTCCGAGGGGCCGTCAGCCGTGGGCTGGGGCATGGCCAAAGCCAGCATCTCGCGGGTCAGCTCATCCTCTTCATACTGCAACGCAGATGAGCTGGAGTTGGCTGGGACGGGAGCAGCAGGAGTGGTACAGCTGGGCCCCTGCGAGGCCCTCCCATCACAGCCCGCAGTCTGCGCTTCTGGCCTCTGGCAGCCAACGGTCTTTCAAGAGCAACTGTCCAGGTTTCCCCCTCTGCAGAGGGTGGCACTGGTGGGGCTGAAGGCTGGAGGGCCTGGGAATCCCCCAGACACAGAGCAGATGTGGCACCGTCTCCAAGGACATCCCAGAGGGCTCGGCAGACGAAGGGGAGGCCTGAGAGCCCCGTCTAGAGAATCCACCTGGGGACATGTGCTCAGGCGCCAGCTAAGGGGCTGCGCCTCCACTCCCCTCCCAGCCGCGGCCTCAGCAGGGCCACCAGGGCCAACTCGACACCAAGCACAGATGCTCCGTGGTCCTAGACACAGGCAGGCACGGTGACATCGGGGCAGGAGTGTCGGCAGCTCAGGAAGAGCACGGCGGGCGCAGCCCTTGCTCACCTGGAACTTCAGGGGAGGCCCCTCGGGGTGGATCCGGGCGCTGGCCACCTCAGCCACGATCATGCCCAAGCGGCGCACGGGGGGCAGGCTGCTGTCCAGGCGGCTCTTCACTCCCTCCATGAGGCTGGCCAACAACTCTGGAAGCACCGACGCGCATGGGCTGAGCTGGGTGGGGGGGGAATGGGGCTCCGGGGGGGGCAGTGGGGATGGGGCACCCACCACGTGCTCACCGTCCTGGCTGTCCCGGAGCTCTGCCTCCCCCAGGTGCGCCAGGCAGATGAGGATGGCCTTGCTGACGTAGCACTGCTGCACCAGGGGCACGTGGCGGATGGCACTGCTGCTGCCCCACGTCTCCAGGAGCTCCTTCAGCGCCTGGTGGGTGGTAGGCCCAGCCTGGCAGACAGCCCCCGCCTCCCCAACGCATCCCGGGACCTCGTGGGCCTTGGTGCCCATGTCCCCACAGCCCCAGAGAGGCTCCGGCCAGCGCCCTCCACCCCAGGCAGGAACGCTCTCCCCACGGGGACTGAGAGTCCCTTACCTGCACAGGCAGCGCTTACCTGCATGAGGAGCGAGCGCCGCTGGCTGTCCATGGCCAGGTAGCCCAGCAGGCTCTGCAGCATGGGCATCTGCAACAGAGCCGGCGTCCTCTCACCATCTGCCAGGCAGACACCGCCCGCCCGGCCTGGGGAGCCCAGGGGCGGGACGGGTCTGGGCTGAAGGACAGCAACATGTCTGGGCAGCTGAGCACTGCTCCAGCCCCGCCTGCTGCAGCTACCACCCCCGGCCGGCACCCTCACCGTGCAGCTGTACTGTAGGAACAGCAGCTTCCGGGTCATCACAAACTGGGCCTTCTTACTCTTTGTCACCAGGTTCCCCAGCAGCCGTGAGAGGACTTCAGGCCTGTGAGGCACAGCAGTGGAGAGAGGGAAAAGCACAACTCCGAATCCCATGGATCTGCACTGGACCCCCGGGCTCCGCGCTAACCACCAGGGAGCTGGGCAGGTGCTTCAGCCCTGAGTCAGTCCTGAGTCTCCCTCCTCCCAGTAAATGTGGAAACCAGGGAGCCCAGCGACTGGACACAAGAGGACATCCCTTGCCTGCCCCGACCAGTCCAGGTGAAATGCTCCGCCTAGACCAGGGCAGCCAGCTTTGTCTGTGAAGGGCCAGGCTGACAGGCCATCAGGCTCTGTAGAGACACGGTAGCCGAGAGCAGCGATGGCAGGTAGGTACACGGTTGAGTGTGGCTGTTTGCTGATAAGACTTTACTTACAAAAACACAGTGAGCCACATTCGACCCAAAGGCCGTAGTCTGCAGATCCCAATCTAGACTGAGAGACCCCTGCTTCCTTTAGTGAGTGAGAGCTCAACACACCCTCCTGCCAGCACGGAAGCAGGTGAGGCTGTGTTCCCCTCCTCATCCCTCAAATCAAAGACGTGAAGGTTAAAAGAAAAAGAAAAAACAAGAAAATTGATGAAGTTGAGGAGAAAGACCCAGGCAAAGTGACCTACAGCCCTGGGGCAGACAGCACGACAGCCCCGGTGACAGAGAAGGCTGAGCCCTACCCAGTGACCCACGGTATGCTGGGCTCACACGGCAGTTAGGACGTCTCAGCGAAACCAAACCAGTGGTGCGGCCAGGACAGACCCGGGCCTGTGTTAAGGTGGGGGCGCCCCCCCACGAGGAGCCTTCACACAGGCGAGTAAAAGACTCGAGCAGATGGTTCGTGATGCCTTCAAGACACACACACTCAGCCAGAATCAAAGAAATGTGAAGTCAAACAGGGAGGAAACGTCTTTGGCAGAGAAACAGGCCCTTCGTGCCGGGATACGGTCTGAAGGCACGTGGACGACAACCAAGTGACCCAGCACTGCCCTTTCAGGAACGTGGCCCGCAGACCCCCTTGCTCACAGACACAGAGGTGGACAGGTACACAGGAAAGTCATCACAGCCACCAGGTGGGAGGAAGCTGCATTCCCCGCACACCCTTCTGCATGATTTGGGTTTTTTGAGAACAGGGACCCTCAGGCTGCAGAGAAGCCGCAGCCTCCGTCTCGGTCCAGCCAGGTGAGGACTGAGGGGCCCAGCCCAGCCGTCAGGAGTGGGAAAGATGGGCGTTTGCACAGCCAAACTCTACGAAATGACCGGCCACCAGACAGAGGGGCCACTGCCCACGTCCCATGAGTGTTGACCCCACATAGGCAGGAGTCGTTTGGATCCCCACCGCCCGCCCTCCTGGGGGAGAAGCGTTTGCAGCAGGAAGGATGCCTTACTTCTTACCCTGGGGCGGCCTCCACGAACCCCTTCAGCACAGCCTCCATGGCCCAGTCGGGCACGCGCTCCACCAGGCACCAGCAGACCCGCTGCCAGAGGCAGCTGCCCTGGGTAAGCACTGTCAGCCGGGGCACAAGCACGCCCAGAACCTCCTCTGAGGGGAAGCACACAGGGGCACTGAGCCTGGGGGCCATGGGGCGTCCAGTGTCTGCAGCCCACAGGCCCACCTGTCACAGAGCCAGGCCCCCACCCAGGGGCCCAGCAGGGCCAGACCCAGGCAAGGGGACCTCAGCAACTCCCCGCAAGGGATCCACACAGCCCACCCCTCCCGGGACGTGCCGCAGCTTCTCCCATGACGAACACTCACTCTGTCTCCCGTGGATGCAGGCTTTCCCCAGGACCTGAGACAGGAAGGAGACGGAGCAGTCCAGGCCACCTGGGACAGGAAGGAGACGGTGGTAAGGCCATCAACGCACACCTGGCCGAGCAGAGACAGACCTTGTTCCAGGCGGATCCCACGTTGTAAAACTGCCAACTTGTTCAGTCTAATTCCGACTTCACCAGCACTGTTTCCAGCTCAAAGAGCCAATGAAAATAACCATTTAAAAAGCATTATGTTCACAGTGATCCTATAAAGCAGGGACCACTGCGGGGCGCCGGGAGGTGTCAGCACCAGAGGGGCCCAGTGAAGAGGAGGAGCTCTAAGCGCCACAGGGAAGAAATGAGGATGGAGGAACAAGGAGAGGGTGGGCGGCGGCAGCAGCCCCGGAAGAGCCAGGGTGATGGGACTGACCAGGAGACAGATGGCCCTGCACATGATGCAAACGCAGTATCTGAGATCTAAAGATGGGCGTTTGGGATCCTGCCAAGACAGAATTCAACGCAGCCACTCACAGGATGAAGGGGACATTGCTCCAGAGGCATTCAGAACATTCAGGCAGGCGGCCCCTCCCAGCCAGAGCAGGGGCTGGGCGGCCCTGCTGGAACCCCGCTTGGATGCTTGGGCTGGAGAAATGCAGGCGCACGCCTCCCCCTGCGTGGTTCCCTCACCCGAGACAGTAATGCTCAGGGACACGTTAGGGGGAGCAGAGGGTGTGCAGACACAAGGGGGCTCCACAGAGCAGCACAGGCCTCACCCCTGCGGCCCCCTGCCGAGTGCCACCTGGCCGCCTCCCGGGGCAGCCACTAGCTGTGTGCGGTTAACCGTGGGCAGACAGGCGACCCCTCGTGACCCACGTCCACGAGGGCAGAACGGTCTGCGAGATGTGGGCACAACTCCAGCCCCAAGGACACAACACTTAGGTCTATTTCTCTCAACACACGTGAGGACCACCGGCCTGCATCAGCCACCACTCTGAGCGCCGGGTCGGCAGTGCGCACAGGCCCCGGCCCGCAGCTCACTCCGCGGAAGGGGGGGACGTCGGACAACAGGGCGGGGCCCCTCTGAGCACCTTAGAGGATGGCCGGTTCCAGGGAGAGGACAAGCCAGCAGCTGCGACACTAAACAGGGTGATCAGGAAGGCGGCCCTGAGAAGAGGCACTCGAGGCCAGAGCACGAGGTGCCCCAAGCAGGAACGCCCGCCAGTCCAGAGCTGGAAGGAGGCGGGAGCAGAGATGCTGGAAGGTTCTGAGTGTGACTCATGGTAACAGCATCATGCAGTTGCTCAGCTCAGACAAGACAGGAGAGCACGTGGGAGGCTGTGGTAAGAATCCAGGCAAGATGAGGGGCTCGGGCCAGGGTGGGGGCAGTACAGGGGCCAGGGCCGCAGGGAAGGCAGGGCCTCACTGGGGGAAAGGACGGTGGCTCGGACAGCCCGCCCGCTGTTCACCACCTGACACCCACCCCCACTCAGGCTGCCACGGCCCCCGGCTTCTCCCAGCTCTTGGAACACACACGTGGGGAAGCCATGTCCCTGATGCTCCAGAGACCATGATTAGTGGAGAGGGTGGGCAGGAAGCCGCTCCCATGGACCCCAGGTGCAGAGAGCTCCCTCAGAGTTGGCCCCCAGCACCGCCTCCAGACACCAGAGCATGAGGTCCTCCACACACGATGACAAGGCCACGGGCACCGCAGCCGGCAGCCACCTTGGACGAACCCTCTTCACAGTAACAGCGTTTTGGTTTCCAGACTGTGGACGTTCCCTTATTCTGAGTGAGGGGCTGGGCGGTGAGCAGCCCCACCTGGACATCCAACCAAGGACTGCAGGGCTTACGGGTCAGCTCCACCTCCAAGGCAGCAGAGTTGTGGGTGAAACTTCACGGCTGGGTGGCTGCTGCCCCAGACATGCGATAACGTCTGACTGGACGATGGCACTGCCCAGAGATGGCAAAGTCCCCGGAGCCCTGGGAGGGAGGGAGGGAGGGGACGATGGCCTGAGGAGGCTGTTAGAAGAGGGGCCCTCACCTCGGAGAGAGTCCACGACCACCTGCAGCACCCGCAGGACTTCCTCGCCCAGCAGAGGGAAGTAGTTCTGAGGGAAGAATGTGGCCAGGTTCTCCTGCTGCAGACGGTTGCCCAGGAGATCGGGCAGGCCCACCACCTTGGTGAGAAGTGTCTCCTGGAGCAGGGGGAAGGCTGGCCCTGCCTGCTGCCGACACTGCCCCTCCATCACAGCGGCCATCCTGCCCACGCTCAGGAACCTGGCCAGCAGCCGTGCCATCTTCATCAGACGGAAGCTGGGGCTGAACCGAGAGCAGGTGTAAACAGCCTCGCTTCCTAGGGGGGGCACGAAAGCCTGCCGACCCCACGCAGCTTCCCCACCTTGGAATCACCGGACCCACCAACTTCCACAGCAACTGCTGAAAACCCAGCTTCCCAATGACACAGCTTCCCCGCAAGGACCGTGGTGTGCTTGATGTTGAGGGAATGAGTTTGCTGGGGTGCCTCACACAGAGCTGGGGGCCACAGAGTGAAGGGGCCCCAGGAGGATGGCCACGCCCACTGCCTACCTAGACCACCTAAGCCCTGATGCAAACACTCCTGCTGCCCCCTGGCCCACACGGCAGGACAGAGGGCTAGGGCCTTCCCATCGCAGGAGATTAACGCAACCCGCTTTTAGTTCAGTGCTCTGACGTGCACAGGTTTTATTCCCTCACCTTTCAGGATGCCAAACTCTCACAGAATTCGGAGAACGCGTTGGTTCGAAATCCTTCAGGTGTTAAAGCGACCCCATAATCAGAGCCGGCCCAGCTCACCTGGCAGCACCCTCGATGGACTCCATCAGCACCAGGAAGGCTTGGTCAGCTGGGCCCTCTAGGAAGAAGCTGGCCCACAGCTCCTCCATTTGGCCGTCAGGCAGCAGCTCCAGCCAGTCGGGGCTCAGCTTGCCGACCAGACATCTGAGAAAGGTGGAAAAGTGGATCCTGGCAAACTCCTCCTGCTCCTCAGGGAGGGCTGAATTCTCCGTTTCACCAAGATAGCGCTTCAGGGACCCCAGGGTGCAGAAGATGCGGCCCCCATCCTCAGAAGATGAAAGGATGTGAACAGCCTCCCAGACGGTGAGCCGGACGGCAGAGACCTCAGGATCCATCCTGGAGTTCACAGGAAAGGCATGTGAGAAAGGAAGTCCAGGGAGCTGTCATCATCCACGTGGGACTCAGTCTTGGATAAGGAAGCACTTTTCACATACTCTCAGAAAGCCCCCTCTCCCGCCCTCGAGGAGGGAAGGTTTCATGGTCCAAGGCTTCCATGGTGCCCTCTGCAGTAGGGCAACCCCGCCCCAGGTACCCATGTCTGGAGACATCTTAGATGTCATAATCGGAGGTGCTACTCTGCCGCTAGTGGGTGGCTGAGGCCAGGGATGCTGGTAAACATCCCATATACCCCATTACGCAGGACAGCCCCCACAACAGGAGTATCCAAACCCAAATGTCAAGGGAGCTGAGGTTGGGAGACTCATCAGCACTTCTAACTCCCTGACGCATCCACCTGTGGTTCACCTTGCCAAGCTCCCTTCCTTCCCAGAAACCAAAACCATCTGCAGGTAGCATTTACTTCGGGTCGGGCGCCCCTGCAGCACAAGCGCCATTAAGTAGTCACCTGTCTGTCACCAGTGCACCCAGCCACTAGATCGGGATGCACTAGGGGCCAAAGAAGTGTCCCCACCGGCCTGGGCCTCGTCGCCCAGGCCGGTCCACGCGGGCTCCTTCTCGGGGCGTTGGAGACCGGCTAGCGATCGCCCGGCCCCGCGCCCGCTCCCCAGCGTGCGCCCGGAGTCCACCTAGTGGCGCGGCGGGCAGCGGTCCTCGGGGGACGGGATGGGGTGTCAGGGCGGGCGGGGACCTCCGGACGCGCAGCGGTCACAGGGAGGCGCGCACCCGCCGGGTCCACGGAGTCTCCAAGGCGCGCTGCGGCCCCGCTCGCTCCGCCAATACAGACCCGTCGCCGATTCGCCACAGCCCCCGAGGCCCCGCTCTGCGCTCGGTTCGCGGCCCAGCTCACGCGGCCGCAGAGCAAAAGTTCCCGGGGCCCTGGTAGAGCTGGTGCTGAATTTTTTGAGCCTGTGGCGCCTGTACCTAGGGGCAGCTGGTGACGAATCTGCGGCGAACCTGCGAGCCGGAAGACGCGCGGGACGGGCGGCTGTATCTGCGCCTGCGCTGGGGCGGGGGCGGGGCACATGGGGGCGGGGCCCGAGTGGGCGTGGTACCTGGTGGGCGGGGCAATGTGCTTTAGGCTTGCGCGGCGCGTGGCTTGGAGTCCAGCACTTCTGCGCCCGTCTGCCTTCCCTCAGCCTCTGCGTCGGTCTTCCCGGAGTGACCTCCTCCCGCCCTTCCCCCGCTCGCGAGCCCCAGTCTCTCCTGAGCTCACACGTGCGCGCCTCCACAAACTCCTACTGAGCACCAAACGCGTGTGCGGCCTCGCCGCCCGCCCAGAGGTATGGCCCGCTCTCCGCAGGCCGCGACCTTTGCAGGGAAACGCGCCACAGACTAGGATGAAGTCGCAACTGGGGTGATTTCGGGTATTGATGGGTGTCCTGGGACAGGTGCTGCATCGTTCAGCACGGTAGCCACCAGCCACCGGGTCAGTTCCTCGGTTGCACTGTCCACGTGTCAAGGGCTCGATAGCCACCTGACACAATGCACAGCATAGATATAGGACTTTCCGTCTTGGCAGAACGTCCTATGGCGACCTTGGGGAGCGATCTGGGAAGACTTCTCAAGGAGGTACTATTTCAACCCAGAAGTTCGTTGAGGTGACATGGGAAACATTTATTCATTCAACATACATTAACTAATTGCCTGCTGAGGCAGCAAGCACTCTTCCAGGGCACAGAATGAAGCAAAGTTCCTGTTCACACGTCAAGGGGGCAAATAAAGTACACATACAATATATCAGATGGCAGATAATGGTAAGAAAAATTAGGGAGGTTAAGAAAATGAGTGACCAAGAGCGGTCTCCTTTTAAAAGCTCCACCCTGGGTGCAGTTAGGAGAATGGACGGTAGGGGGCAACCGCGGATGCAGAAAGCCCGGAGGGGCGTCTGGTGCGTGGACAAGGGTGGGCCAGGTGGTGAGAAGGAGCTGACCTGGGCTGGACCGGATGGGTTGGACGTGGGTGCGAGGGAGCGAGGAGCAGAGGATGATGCCTTGCTGGGACTCTCCGAGAACTCCTCCCAGGCCGCTCCTGGACTAGAGCCCTCACTACCGTTTCCTACTACAGCTTCCTCCCTTCTCTATTCCCCACATTTTCCTGAATCCTGTTACCCAGTAACTTCTCAAGAGATCGTGCACAGAGGATAAATTTCTTAAGCCTTTGCACATCTGAAAAATGCCTTTATTCTTTGCTCCAGGTAGATTCACATTTGAGCTAGATGCACAATTTTATCAGCACTATGCTCTAACCATCTGGGCTAACCAGCCACTCTGACTGCTCAGTTTTAAATGAAAATCACTTTGCTGCTCTGTCTTTGGCAGCCAGCTTTGCTGCTGAGGTGGCCCACAGTCCTCTGGAGAAAGTCCCAATCCTTCGCACGTGACCAGGTTTTTCTCTCTGGACACATTTAGGATCTTCTCATCTGTGGTGTCTGACACTTGGCAAGATGAGCTTTGGAGTCAGGCCCCATTCCTTGACCTGGCGCTCTCTGCCACGTGGTCTTGAAATGATGGGTGCCCTTGTCTGCAGCACCTTCCTGTGTTATCTTCCTAAAATTTCCTCCACTATATCCTGTAGTCTCACTCTCTAAGTTTCTTTTCATTGGATTGATCTCAATCCAATGTTTTCTCTCTTCTATCTCTTTGCCTTTTTGCCTTCTTTCTGACAAATTGCTTTAACTTCACCTTTTAGCTTTTCTGTTATACTTATCTATTTATTTGCATTTTATTTTATTTTTTTATTTAGTCATTTTATTACTTTTTTGATTTTTGGGAAAATCATAATTTTCATTTCCAAGAGCAACTTCTTCCTTTCTGATTATTTCTTTTTTCATAGCATCCGTTTCTTGCCTTGTGTTTTTTTGTTGTTGTTTTGTTTGTTTGTTTTGGCTGGGCCGCGAGGCATGCGGCATCTTAATTCCCTGACCAGGGATCAAACCCGCGCCCCCTGCAGTGGAAGTGCCAAGTCTTAACCACTGGACCGCCAGGGAAGTCCCCGTTTCTTGCCTTGTGGACACAAAGCTTTTCTTGTCTCTCTGAGAGTATTATTTAGAATGCCTTTGAGCCTTTCCTTGGCCCTCTGCACGTCTCCCAGTTTCTCTTCTGTTTGGGCAGATTTCTGTCTCACCTGTGGATGGGATTTTGTTTGGTGGGGTGCAGGGAAGCTCTTGCCCACGCTGTCAGTAAGTGCAGGTTTTCTGCCGGGGCTAAAGAAGCTCCCTCCCCTCTCCAGCCTGGGGGCAGGTGCCTGGCTTTGGCTGCTGCTTTCCAGAAGCTGGCAGAACCCTCAGACTCCCACAGTCCAATAGGTAGACATTTATTTCAATACCTTGTTGTTAGCATTACCCTTAAAATGAGTGAATTTTATGATATGTATGCTTTCCACTAAATTCTTTTTTAAAAAGAATGGATGATGAAAAAGATTGAAAGGAAAGCCCCTGTCTCTGTGCCCGGGGGCCTGCAGACCTGGAGTCTTTCTCCAGTGCAATGCTGTCCAATCCAACTATGACGTGAGTTCCATATTTAATTTTAAGTATTTTATAGCCATACTAAAAAAAGTAAAAAGAAACAGGTGAAGTTTATTTATTTATTTATTTGGCTGCTTTGGGTCTTAGTTGCAGCATGCAGGCTTCTCTCTAGTTGAGGCGCGTGGGCTCCAGAGCGCGCGGGCTCAGTAGTTGCATTGCATGGGCCCCAGAGTGTATGAGCTTAGTTGCCCCGCGGCGTGTGGGATCTTAGTTTCCCAACCAGGGATTGAACCCATGCCCCCTGCATTGGAAGGCAGGTTCTTAACCACTGGACCACCAGGGAAGTCCTGAAGTTAATTTTATTTATTTTTTATTTTTTAAAATAAATTTATTTGTTTATTTATTTATTAATTTATTTTTGACTGAGTTGGGTCTTTGCTGCTGCACGCGGGCTTTCTCTAGTTGGGGCGAGCAGGGGCTACTCTTTGTTGCAGTGCGCGGGCTTCTCATTGCGGTGGCTTCTCTTGTTGCGGAGCATGGGCTCTAGGTGTGCAGGCTTCAGTACTTGTGGCATGCGGGCTCAGTAGCTGTGGTGCACGGGCTTAGTTGCTCCGCGGCATGTGGGATCTTCCCAGACCAGGTCTCGAACCCGTGTCCCATGCATTGGCAGGCGGATTCTTAACCACTGCACCACCAGGGAAGTCCCCAACCCATTTTAAAAGTGAGGAAACAGGGACTTCCCTCGTGGTTCTGTGATTAAGAATCCACCTGCCAATTCAGGGGACGCGGGTTCGAGCCCTGGTCCAGGAAGATCCCACATGCCGTGGAGCAACTAAGCCCGTGCGTGCCACAACTACTGAGCTCACGTGCTGCAACTACTGAAGCCTGCGTGCCTAGAGCCCCGTGCTCCGCAACAAGAGAAGCCACCACAATGAGAAGCCTGCGCACCACAACGAAGAGTAGCCTCCGCTCGCCAACTAGAGAAAGCCCCGCGTGCGGCAACGAAGACCCAATGCAGCCAAAAATAAATAAATTAATTAATTTTTTTAAAAGTTGGAAAAGATAACTTTTTTAAAAAAAGTGAGGAAACAAACTAGAGAGGTCTGACGGAACCGCGAGGGGCCTGGTTTCAGCTCTGCATCGAGGAGGTGGCTGGAGGGCACTGCTCCATGGAGAGGGGCCTGAAGTCAGTCCCTGGGGCCTCTTAGCAGTGCTCCCATCTCTGCAGAGCTGTCTGCCCCAACAATCCCAGGCCTTCAGCTCAAAGACTTGGCCAGCCACCACCTGCCCGCCCCCCAACCCCCCCCACCCCCGCCCCTGGTCCGTGAGTCAAGGTCAGGGGATGCATCCTAGGTCTGGAAACACCCCTGGGTGGCCACGGGAAGGTCCCGGAATCACGGACTTCTGCTTCCCCTGGCACTTCCCCAGGACGCGTCCATCTTCATGGAGAGCTGCCCTTCTCAAAGCGTCCTCTTTCCCAGGCTCCTCTGGCCTATTTTGGAGCCCTTGCTCCGTCTCACTCCATTGAGGTGGGAGAGATGACATCTTTTGGGGGGAAGACTTAATTTGATTAGGGAGTGTTTCTTGAGGTCCCTAGCACTAAAAGACCACGCAGGGTATTTCCCACCCTCCCCTCCCCCGCTTTCAGGTGCTTAAAACACCATGGGGGACCCAGGATATTTCACTTCTACAGCAGCATTTCTGCCAAGGTTCACAGACCCTAAAACGGTGGGAATTCGGCAGAAGCATCATGGCTGTGGGCGGCCAGCCGCATCTCATCTGAGAGTCTCCACGAGGGCGGGGCGGCCTGGGAAAGGGCTTGGGGAGGAGCTTCATGGGAGCTCAGGTCGCTAGGAATTTGGGAAGGGCTGGCTTGTCCAGCCGAGGAGTCTGGGCTCTGTCAAGGGCAGCCCATCCAGGTTTTGAGCAGGGGAGTGTGAGCACGCATCTCACGTGATCCACCATCCCCGCTGAGTGAGTGGCATGAGCCACATCCACCTTGAACCCCATCAATCCCACCTTTGACCTGCGTCTGCTGTGTTCCTGAGTGGGGGGAGGACAGAAGGATCCAGAGGGGCTTCCCCAGCACCACCCCTCCGTCCCCGGGACTGTTCTTACTTCTCCATCGCTGTGTGCAGCTCTCCTCCTGCCTGGACGGTTTCACGCAAACCACACTCATCCACTTCGTTCAGTCAAACCAGGCCGGGACCAGCCCTGAGGCTCCTTGGGGCCGGTGCCAGCTTTACTCTGCAGCCTCTAGGCCCTCCTCCACAGACAGGGCCATCACGTGTTTGTCAACATCCCTCGAAAGGGCAAAGCCAGGTCACACTAAGGAGAAAACACCTTTTCTGAAAGAACGTTGTTCCTAGTATTTTCAAAAAATTGTTGCACAGTGATGGTGGGGAAAACTTAACAATCCTGTTGGGCTTCCTTCCTCTCATTTTGGTTTCAATTTTGGTTTTATTTTGAAAGGTGTGAGGGAAGAGCCTATAAAGAACTTCTAAAATCTTTTTATTTTGAAAAGTTTCAAGTTTAAAGAAAAAAGTTACAAGAGGACTACATTGCACGTCATTTATATTTACCCCATATTCATCACCTGCTAACATCCTACCACATTTTCTTTCTCCCGCTATCGGTAGCTACGTATTGTGATTACCATTAGCTTGTGAATCATCTGAGACTACGTTGCAGACATCACATCACAACCCCTGAATATCTCAGTGTATGTCTCCTGAGAAAAAGGACTTTTCTGATATGACCGCCAGACAAAGATCACCCTTGGGGGACTGGGCGCAGCTGTAACACAGCTACCTAATGTACAGTGCAGGTCCAATCTTTGCCAATTGTCCCCAAAATGCCAGGCCCACGAGCAGCCTTCAGTTGCCCGTCTCTTTAATCTTCCATCCAAGGCAGACACTCGGCCTTTCTTGGTCTTTCATGACGCTGACACTACGGGACGAGCTGGCTAGCTGTTTAGCAGGTGCCCCTCAATTTGGATTCATCTGCATTTTCCCCCTGGGATGGGATCAGTGGAGCGTTTTCCGCAGGAAGGCCACAGGGCTATGTTGTGTCCTCAGCACAACCGTTTGCTTCGTGGTGATCGGTCCTGACAGGCGGGTCCACCAGGCGGCGGGACTACAACTCCCAGAAGGCCGCGCGCGCCCCGAGGCCGCCGCCGGGTCACGCGGGTGCCGTCTGGGCCACGTGACGGCTGTCCGGGTCACGTGGCCGCGGCGCGGGTCACGAGAACAAACACGGCCACGGCGCTGCCTGGCCGGTCCTCTGCGGCGGGACATGGCCAACGTCTCCAAAAAGGTGTCGTGGTCCGGACGCGACGTGGACGACGACGAGGCGGCGCCGCTGCTGCGGAGGACGGCGCGGCCCGGGGCGCCGGCCGGGGAGGCCACGCCGCTGCTGAACGGGGCCGGGCCCGCGGCCGTCCGCGCGGTGAGCCCAGGGAGAGGCGGGCCGGGTCGGGTCCGCGCCGCGGTCGCCGGTGCCGGGAGCCGGGCCCGCGAGGACGCGGCGAATCCGTGCTCGGGCAGTCCTAGTGGCAGAGGCGGGAACGCGCCCCGGGTCCCGCTTGGTAAACGGCAGGGTGAGCTCGGAACCTGGGCCCCGGGGTTCTGGAGTCCTGGGAGGCGCTCGGCCCGGTGACTCGCGGGGTCGAGGAGCCGGCCCATTATCCTCGGTGTTAAGGAGCGTGCGAGAGCCCAGTTGCACGCTGCTGTCGAGTCCCGGCAGCATGAAGCTAATTTATCTCCTCACAGTTTATTCCTTAGTGGAGTTAAAGGGAAGGCAGATGGTCTTCTGCTTAGGTAACCTTTTCCTCTTCTTTTTTTTGGAACACTGTATACATGAGCAATTATTTTTACTGCGTCGCTTTTGAACCCCAAGAGATTTTAAGAGCTTAGGTTGCAGAGTTTGCTTTTGCAGTGGGAATATCTGGGGGACTTCACCTGGCTCCCTTCTTTACAGGGAGCGGGACAGGCCTTCAGGGCGACCTTAAGGAATGACAAGTATGTGCGTTCAGTTTCCCTTAGCACTTCATTAAAATTGAAGCACAGTGGTTGAAATGTGCTTTGCAGGTCAGCACAGAAGTTTGTGTCCTTAAGTGAATTTCCGTGTGTGTTAATTTTGAGTTAATGAACTTCTTTTGTTGATTGCTTGGCCTTACTCTGTTTTGTGATTGGTTTTTCATTTTTCTCCTCCTATCCTAGATCTGTCCATTAAACACTTGTGTGGTGTTTAATGAGGAAGGACTCAAGCATCAGGCTGTTTCTCTAGAACTTATCTAGGTTTCCCCAGCTCCCAGAAATGCATCAGACAATGAAGGTCAAAGTCTGTTCCTTGAGTGGGATCTTCTGTTGAAGTGCTTTCTGGGTTTGCATGAGAAGTGACATGAAAGGGGCGAATTTGCAGTGGTAGGGATGTGAATGTTTTGTTGATTTCTTCTCAGAACATTTGTTTCTTTTTTATTCTTTAAAAGAAGGTAATCTGAAGTTTACAAACCAGAAGTATGAAACTGGCTTGGCTTTAAGGGTGACAGGTAGAGAGATTGGAAGCTTCGAGTTTGAATTGGGGTTTATTTCGGGACTGAATGTGCTCAAGAGTTTCCCACTTTTCTTTATGCATAGACACAGGAGTTGGCTTTTTTTGAAATAACCTGTCGATCTCTTCCCTTAAAACTCATTCCCTTAAAAGAACCTTTGCGAGCTTTTTTTGTTTGTTCGTTTGCATTTAATAAGTGACTAGCTGCTCTTAAACAATTTAAAACATAATTTATTGTGTGCCTGTCGTGTGCCCGGCTGCATGCAGTTTGCCTGGGACACAGAGGTGCATGATGCAGTTTCCTTCCTCCTGGCTCCAGGCTCCTGGAAAACCAGGCCCAGTGCTCTGTGAGGAAGGCGTGAGGGACCCCAAGGGCAGGAGAGGTCACACTGGGTCCAGTCTTGGAAGAGTGCATGATCCTCAGGCGGGTGAACAGAGGGGAAAGATAAAGGGAGTGAGCATTTGGGAAGTAAGTCGGAGTGGGGAGTGGAGGCTGGGGAAGGAACCGGAGTCGACCTGCAGGGGAGAGCTGCGGGCTTCGAATTTAGCTTTATCTTGTGGAAGAATCCTTCAGAAGCTGGAGAGTCCAGCCTTGAAGGATCCTTAGACGGCCTTGCGTGGATGGGGTGGGGGGGGGCACTGGAGGCATTGGTGCTAGGAACTCTGTTCTGGACCAGCAGAGGCAAGTGCTGAAGCCTCCTGTGCCTCAGGCTCCTCACCAGCAGGAAAGCTAATATGCTTCCAGCCCCGAGCACCACCTGTCACAAGGTGGTAAACGCTAGTTACTCGCAGAGGTATTAAAAACGGCAGCTTGGAAGTGATCATCTCTGAGTTGCTGTTCCTGGGGCGACTTCCCTGCAGCTGACTGAATTCCTCGAGGCTGGCTTTCTTGCGGGAGGGTCGGCTCTGGACCAGAGGGCTGAGTTCGCTGCAGCAGACGGCGGCTTGTAAGCTGCTCTCAGACTAGGGTTGTTTGAATTAAAATGACAACCCAGGCCAACAACTGCTCTATGAGAATGTTCTGGTGAGCTGGACAGGAGAGCTTGTCTTGCCACCTCCTGGTCCTTCATGGTTTGTTGCAGGGCGTCCAGAGTTGGAGGCTGGTGTTCTTGCACCCGGCATGGGAACCTGCCAGGCACCATGAGGTGGCTGCTCTGGGCAGCCCCGGGCAGGGTGGGCTGGGGGCCGGCCTGAGCTCAGCCTCCATCTGGCTGGAACCAGGCCATTCAGGGTTGCTCTGCCCTCTCTCCGGCCCTCGGCCTGTCGTGCCTGAGTGTGGGGTGAGGGTGGGTCATCCAGCAAGTTGCTGCCCGTCCACCCCTGGGGCGAGGAGAGGGTGAGGTCAGCCAGCAAGTCATGGTCATGTGGGCAGCAGGAAGCAGAGTGTTTTGAAAACTTACAGAGGGAAATCTGAGCCAGAAACAGAGGCTCCGGTTGTGGGGGTGGGTATTTGCAGTGTTTGTAAATGCGGGTCCTTTCCAGGGACCTCAGCTTCGGGAAGCTCCGCCTGAGGCAGCCTGAGGGGTAGGACCCTCAGGTTAGTGTTTAGAATCAGTTTTGGGGATCTTACTCCTCTGGGAACTGGGGCATTCTGCCCTGGTGACCTGGAGCCACGGGCTATGGTCAGAGTATGGGGCGCCGGGAGGGGGTCATGTACAGGCAAGCTGCAGGGGCAGGTCATCACCATCCCCACCGGCCCCTTGAGCTCTGCTCAACGTAAGGGAGCACCCCGTCTTTCTCGTAGCTGGCTCCCAGCCCCAGGGCAGCCCCTCCAGGAAGTCCCTCTGCCTCAGCGCCCTGTGCTATCCTCCTCCTCCTCCTCCTCCCCCCTCCGCCCTCTTCCCTCCTCCCCCCCTCCTCTCCCCCTCCTCCCCCGCTTTGCAGAGTGCAGGCCCGGCCCCTCAGCTGACCCTCCCCAGAGGGCTCCTTCAGGCCTTTAGTGGTACCTGCCCAGGTCTAGTGTGAGGGGCTCAGAGTCTGGGGGGGCAGGAGAGGATGTGGGCACCACCGGACAGTGCAGAGAGCTGAGGACCAGGGTGGGCCCAGCCTAGTCAGAGGGTCCTGGGAGGCCTCCCAGGCAGAGGCTGCAGCGCTCAGAAAGCCAGGTGCAGCGGCGGGGTTGTTCCCATCCGGCCCCCTCTGCACATCATTCATCAGGTCTCAGCCTAATGCGCCTCCCCAACCCCGAATCGGGCAGGCCTCTCCCTCAGGCTCTGTCATCGCCCTCAAAGCCTTTCTCACGGTTTACACTGACTTTTGTTTATGGGCAGCTTGGTTTTTCTGACTGTAAGCCCCTGGCTACGGAGGCCCTGTGCCCTCAGTGCTGGGGGACATTGGGCTGGGAGGGGTGGTTAAAATGCAGAGTGGCAGAGTGGGCGGCAGGCGGCTTTTAAATTGTCTGTGAACTTTGTTTTAATGATGGTAAAAGCACATAACACAATTTACCATCCTAACCATGTCTAAGTGTATAGTCTGGCAGCGTGAGGTCCATCCACAGTGTCGTGCCGCCGTCACCCCAGCACCTCCAGAACTTTCTCATCCTCCCAAACTGAACCTCTGTCCCAGTAAACACTGACTCCCCACTCCTCCCCCAGCCTTTGGCAAAGGCCATTCTGCTTTCTGTTTCTATGAATTTGATGTCTCATAGCAGTGGTATCATAGGGTATTTGTTTTTTTGTGACTGGCTTCTTTCAGTGTCCTCCAGGTTCATCCATGCTGTAGCATGTGACAGGATTTCCCTGTTTTTAAGGCTGAATAATATTCCATTGTGTGGATGGACCACCGTAGCTTTATATATTCATCTGTCGACGGGCATTTGGGCTGCTTCCACCCCTTGGCTACTGTAAAAATGCTGCTATGCACGTGGGTGTACAAACACCTCTTTGAGACCCTGCTTTTCAGTTCATTTGGTTAGATACCCAGAGGTGGAATTGCTGGATCATAAGGTAATGCTATTTTTAATTTTTTGAGGAACCGCCATACTGTTTGCCACAGCAGCTGCTCCATATTAACACTCCCAGCAACTGTGCACAAGGGTTCCTGTTTCTGCACATCTTCACCAGTGCTTGTTATTCTGTTTTTTTACCCTGGTCATCCTCACAGCTGTGAGGTGGTATCTCATTGTGGTTTTGATCTTTATGTCCCAAGTCTTTGGCCTGTTTTTTTAATCCGCTTGTTTGTTGTTGTTGGGTTGTAGGGGTTCTTTACGTATTCTGGATATTAACCCTTCTCGGTTACATGATCTGTAATTTTCTCCCATTCTGTATGGCTAGTTCCTTTTCACTCTGTTCATTGTTTGCTTTGATACACAGAAGTTCTTCACTTTGATGTAGTACCATTTGCATATAAATTTTTAAATTTTTTAAGTAATTGTAGACTTACGGGAAGTTGAAAAGACAGTACAAGAGGGCCTGTGTGCCTTCCTCCAGTTTCCCAAGGTGGTTCCGTCTTACCTCATGGTAGTACCGTGCCGAACCCGGCATTGATTGTTGGCACAATGTGTGTGAGTAGCACCCTGCCATTGTCACACATGTGGATGTGTGTGAGCACGTCCATCAGTGCCTTTGTCCTGCCTCTTACAGTCACCCCCTCCCCCCCAAATCTGTCCTCCCTCCAGGTCTGACCTTTCGAGCACATCAGGTCTCTGGAACCACATGGTCTGAAATCTTTCAGTTCTTTCGAAAGCATGGAGATTTCACCCAGGCTGTTGTGTGTATCAATAGTTTGAGGAACTACTAGTAATTAACTTGCATTTAAGAAAAGAGAAAGGAACAGAGACAACAGATGAATCACTGAACTTCCAGTAAATGGCTTTTTTCATCACAAAAGATATTTCCTAAGAGATGCCCATAAAGTTCAGAAAAGAGGTGAAGAAACCAGGAAGGTGCTGGAGGTGGGAGAGGGTGTGCCTGGGAGCTGTAGTGGGGGCGCCATCTCCGCATGAGCTCATTTCCGGGAGCTCATTTCCGGGTCCAGAGTGGAGCTGTCCGGTGCAGATGTGTGCTCACCTGGCGTCCTCCCGGCCGGGTGCTGAGGACCCGTTGTCACCTGAGCGAGTGAGTCCGTGCCACGTGGACCGTTCTGCCCCCCTCTCCCCCAGCCGTGTGCGTGGTCGCAGCCTGAGCCTCGTGGACTGTTTAGGTGGCAGAGGCGCTGCTCTGCAGGGGCTGACTTGGTGCGGCGGGAGTGATCACAGGGTGCAGTCCATCAGTGAAGAGTGAGATACAAACGGCCAGACCACCTGGTCTGTGGCCTCTGTCTGTTGGGTGGGACGGCAGATGGGTCTTCTGCTTTCACAGTCCGACTTTCAGTTCTGCATGTCTTTGCACGCCATCTTCTCCGTGGAGACGTCCCTGTTCCGTGTTGCTGTGGACGGGCTGGCGACCGGCACACCTTTCCTGATGACTCGTGTATGCACGGGGAGCAGAGGCTGCAGCTCCAGGCCCCTTCCTGGGTTGAGTTCACTCTGGAACTGGGGTCCTTCTGGGCCAGCAGGCCAGGCACTCCTGCCCGTGCTTGAAGCTGGGGGCCCGCCCTGCCTTTCTCATCAGATTCAGCAGTTTGAGTGCATTGTCGATTGTTTTTAAGAAAGAAAACAGCTATGTTTCTCTTCTCACCCACCCATTGTACCGACGTTTGCCGTATATACATAGAGAAAAGTGGAGTCACACAGTGGAGCAGGATGATGGTCTAGTGAATGCACCTGACAAGTTACCACCTGTCGTGGGGTGTGCAGTGCCCCCCGGAATGTCTCCACCCCTAACCTGGAACCCGTTTCTGAGACCTTTGCAGCTGTGGTCAAGTTATGATGTGGTCAGGCTGGTGTCCTCGTGGGAGAGGAGAGACGCGCGTGCACGTATACACGCACACACGAGGCCGGTGGCAACGGAGCAGAGGTTGGAGTGATGTGATCACAAGCCAGGGAATGAACACTAAGGATTGCCGGCATCCATCAGAGGCTGGAAATCCTCCCCACGACCCTGAGAGGGGGCCCTCCCTGTTGACACCTCAAGTTTGGACTTGTGGCTCCAGAGCTTGGAGAGAACACGTTTCTTGTTTTTCAGATGCCTAGGCTGTGTGATTGGGCACAGCAGCCCCAGGAGGCTCAACATCCCCCAGTGGAGTCACCAGTGTCCCCAAAGCCTCCTCGTCCCCCCTACCCCTCAGTAACCACCAGTAGCAGTAGGGCTAGTGCTGCTGAATTAAATTTTCTGTGCTGGAGTTACTGTGTGCTCAGGGCTCTGGCATGGCGGGCTCCGCGGTCCTTGTTCCTGCACTGCTTCGTGGTTTCCGCCAGAGGAGAGGCAGGGCAGGGCGCCCAGCTGCATTTCAGAGGAGCACCAGGTCGTGTTTTCATGCCGTATGTTCCACACAGTGTTTGTGTCCTGCAGCGTGACTTGTTTCTCTGAAATGCATCTGTGAGAAGCCTGTGTTTTGTTCCCTAGTCCTGGCCTCCACCATGCCTGGCAGTGGGCGTGAGGGCAGTCACGTGCCAGGGTGTCCGTCCTCTGTGGTTGACCTGCCCCTGCGCCCAGGAGTGCAGCCCTGCTTCAGAAAGGTCCTGGCCCTGGAAAGGGGCACGTATCTGGGGGGCCTGCCTGGAGGCCTGTGATGGGTCCCCACCTGGTAGCCACTCAGTGTCATGATGGGGTTGAACAGAGAAAGATGGGGCTTGGAGGTGGGGGGATAGAAAGGCTCCTGGAGGAGGGGCCCTCAATCGCCAGGGTTTTCCAGGCCAGGGAAAGAGGGTGGTCAGGGGGACACTGTAGAACAGGGGAGGGTGGGGCTTCCCATCTGGAGGTTGGGCTCCTCAGTGACAGGCTGTGGGTCATGGGGATGGGCCTGGGGTCCAGCGCTGGCCCTGCTGGAGTCTCCCACACGGCAGGTGTGGCTCTGTGCTCCACAGGCAGGGCCAGGCGATGGGGTAGTGCACAGTGCAGCTCGGCCCCATAGCTAAGCGGCCTGTGATTTCTCTTCTGCTTCTAGTCGCCCCATTCAGCATTTTTCCGGATCGGACAGATGAGCAACGTGGAACTGGACGATGAGCTTCTGGACCCTGTGAGTGGTCGTCCTTTCCCATGTTTGGAGCTCCTGCTCATGCCAGGCCCCTTCCTGGGAAAGTCAGGCCTGCTCTTGTGGAGCCACAGCCTAGCAGAGGGCAGACGGAAAACCTGAACAAGAGGATGGCAGACAGTGGCGGTCCTGTGCAGAGCATGGGGACAGAGTGATGTGCAGACAGTGGGGTCCGCAGAGCCTGGGCGACCAGGGAAGGCTGCTCTGCGGGGCCCTGTCCCCTGAGGCTGCCCGATGAGCAGAGGTTGGGGAGTACATGTCAGGCCAGGACCGTTGAGCTAGCTGCTGTGTGCGGGCTGGGGGGCAGGTGCCATGGGCAGGTGTGGGGCCTGCAAGAGGGCGTCTCGGGGTGGTGGGCCCTTGGACATGGGTGATGTCCACTTCTCCTTCTCCTGTGCTGGGGTCGAACTGTCCAGCAGCTGCCAGGGGAGCATTTTCCGAAACCCCCTCCCCCAGACTTGCACTTGACTTCCTCCTTGGAGGTGGCTCATGGTTCCGACTTGCATTTCGCTGAGGCTGCTGGTATCGTGTGTCCTTCGTGTTTTCTGGAGGAACTCTCTTCAGACCCCGTGCATGTTTCTTAATCAGGTTGTGTTTTTATAATGGAGCTGTAAGAGGTCTTCATATACTTTAAACACAAGTTGCTCATCAGTTACAGGATTTGCAAAAACTTCTGCTTGGTCCATAGGTGGTCTCCTCACTTTCTGCCAGTGTCCTTGGAAGCACAAAAGGTTTTAATTTTGATGAAGTCCATTTGATCTGTTTTCTGTTGCTTGTGCTTTGGGTGTCATGTCTAAGAAACCATCACCTAATCCAAGGTTACAAAGATTTGCTCATCTTTTCTTATAAGAGTTCCATAGTTTAGATCTTTGATCTGTTTTTCACTAATTTTGTACATGGTATAAGATAAGGGTCCAGATTCATTCTTTTGCACATGGATGCACAGTTTTCCCAGCACCATTTCTTGAGAAAACTACTCTTTCCCTGTTGAATTGTCTCGGCACCGTTGTCGAAGGTCAGTTTTTGTGGGGGTTTTTTTTGTTTTTTTAAAATTTATTTATTTATTTTTGGCTGCATTGGGTCTGCATTACGGATTTGTTTCTGGGCTCTCAGTCTGTCCTTGCGCCCGGGCCACACTCTGCTAATGACTAGCTTTGTAGTAAGTTTCAAAAGTAGGAAGTTTGAATCATCCCATATCGTTTTTCTTTCTCAAGGAGGTTTTGGCCTTTCGAGATCCCTTGCGTATCTCCATGTGGGGTTTAGGCTCAGCTGGTCAGTTTCTTCAGAAACATCAGCTGGAATTTAGAGGTGGCGTTGACTCTTAACATCAAATGTCCCGAGCCAGAGTATAGCTTTCCATTTATTAACGTCTTCAGTTTTTTTCAACAGTGTGTTGCGATTCTTAGCGTACAAGTCTTACACTTCTTTTGTTAAATGTATTTTAGGAATAAGTTTATTTTCTGTATCTTACTTTTTATGCTATTGTAAATAGAGTTGTTTTCTCAATTTCATTTTGGATCGTTCATTGCAAGTGCGTAGAAATACGTTTGATTTTGTATACTGATCTTATATCCTTCAATCTTACTAAATGTGTTATTAATACTAATTGTTTTTAGTGTACTTTCGGGGATTTTCTACACATAAGACCATGTCATCTGCAAAGAAGAGTTTCACTTCCTTTTTAATCTGGATGCCTTTCACTTTTCTCTCTTGCCTAATTGCCCTGCTGGTAGAACCTCCAGGACAGTGCTGAGTAGAAATGCCAGAGCAGGCATCCTTGTCTTGTTCCTGATCTCAGAGGAAGAGCTTCAGTCTTTCACCACTGAGCATGTTACCTGTGGGTTTTTTATAGGTGTCTTGATCAGGTTGAGGAAGTTCCCTTCATTCCTGGTTTATTGATTGTTTTTATCATGAAGGGTTGAGTTTTGTCAGATGCTTTTTGTGACTATTGAGGTGTTCATTTCATGTGGACTTGGTCCTTTATTCTATTGGAACAGTATCAAACTGTTTTTACTTTCATACCGACTCACCCTCTGGTTGTCCAGACACCACCTGAGTGTCCTGCAGGTCAGTTTGTTCTGACCCTAACTGCCCAGCATCCGTGCAGACCCACAGGCTGAGGGCTCAGTCCCACGAGACCCCCCGACCTCAGATGCCGGTGACAAGTCCAGGCTGTCACCTGTGCTTCTGACTGACCAGCTGTAAGTCGGGGTTCCCACGCCCCCTCCTTGGGTTCCATAACTTGCCAGAATGGCTTGCAGAACTCAGGGGAACACTTTGCTTATGTTACTGGTTTATCATAAAGGACATGACTTGAGAACAGCCAGGTGGGAGAGATGCCCTGGGAAGGTGTGGGAAGGGGTGCAGAGCCCCCATGCCCTCCCTAGGAGCCACCTTCCCAGCACCTCCACATTCACCAGCTGGCATCTCCCTGAACCCCTCCATTTGGGGTTTCTGTGGAGGCTGCATTACACAGGCAGGACTGATTAAATCCCTGGCTGTTAGAGGTGAGCTGCTTGCGTCTCCAGCCCGCTAATCCCATGATGGTCTTCCAGCCCCAGCCCAGACACACTCGTCACCCAGAGATGCCAAGGGGGTGGGTCAGAGGCCGGTGCCAGAACCTGGACGTGGACCACAGACATCTTTCACTAATTGCTTTTTGGGGGTCAACCCACCTTGTGTTCCTAGGATAAACCCGCCTGGCCGTGGTGTTGTGGGACCTGGCCTGCTGGTGTCCTGTGGAGGGTCTGTGTCTGCCAATTCCTGCCTTGTGCTTGTCTAGCTTTGGGCTCAGGAGAGTCCCTGCCCTGTGGGACGAGTGAGCATGGCCCCTTCCTCATTCTGGTTCATTCTTACATATGCTGGGTTGTCAAGTTCTGCCTCTTCCTCCCGCAGGACGCGGATCCCCTTCACCCCTTCCCCAAGGAGATCCCGCACAACGAGAAGCTTCTGTCCCTGAAGTATGAGGTGGGCCCCCCTGCTCCCTGCCCTCCCCCCCGGTGGCCGACCTGAGCCCACGGGCTGGGGTCAGTCACCAGTGTGTCTGCTGCCCGGTCCGCAGAGCTTGGACTATGACAACAGCGAGAACCAGCTGTTCCTGGAGGAGGAGCGGCGCATCAATCACACAGTGAGTCTGGCGGGCACCTGGGCCTCATGGCCACGGTGTCCCCACCACCTCCCTCCCCTCTCGGCTCCAGCTGGTGTCCCGGAGTGAGCGCTGGCTGCTGCCCGGTGCGGAGACCCGTGCGGGTGTCACATCATTACCACTGAGGAGGCTGTTCTTAGGGGTGTCGGCTGTGGCAGCTGGAGCGTCAGCATCCGGTTATGACCGGGTTGGGGAGTGCCGTCCCACCAGTGCTCCACGGCCTCTGAGGTGTCGGTGGGGCTGCTCTTCCTGGGACTCAGTGTCCTGAGGGCAGCCCTGTGCGTGGTGGCAGTCACCAGAGCAGGCCACGACGGGACATTCCGCCTCCGCACCCTCCTGTGACAGCGCCCCCACTCCTGCCCGCTGCCGCAGGCCTTCCGGACCGTGGAGATCAAGCGCTGGGTCATCTGTGCCATGATCGGGATCCTCACAGGCCTCGTGGCCTGCTTCATTGACATCGTGGTGGAGAAGCTGGCCGGCCTCAAGTACAGGGTCGTCAAGGACAGTATCCTTTGTTTGTGGTTGCCCGGAGCCAGCGGGTCCACAGGAGGAGCCCCCACCCATGTTATGCCATCGGCCGGGGGACGTGACTGGGTGGGGGCTGCATGTCTGGGGGTCAGGCTGTGTGGTGACCCTGAGACGCCTAGTAAGTGCTCCAGGCCCCAGAGTCCAGAGTGCAGCCCACTGGGGAGTGGCGCCTGGGTGACACCACCCCGCGTGGTCCTTGACGAGCCCAGACATTGACAAGTTCACAGCGCGGGGCGGGCTGTCCTTCTCTCTCCTGCTGTGGGCCTCGCTCAATGTGGCCTTTGTGCTCCTGGGCTCTGTGATCGTCGCCTTCATAGAGGTAGGTGGGCCCGTCCACCACTCCCCCCCCCACCCCCCGCAGCGTCTGCCGGTGAGACTCACTGGCTAGACTGCAATGGAGTCCTTGCCTAGGCATCAGGCGGTTCAACCAAAACGAAGCCCACCTGGGCCTTCCAACCCTGGCCCTGGCGGCCATGCCCATCCACCCGCACAGCCTCTCGCCCACTTCACGCAGCAGGGAGCAGAGGCAGCGCCCAGCCCAGGGGTCCGGGTGGAGGGACCCACCCGAGGGGTCAGACGCTCCTGGGGCACCCTTCCTTCCTGTGCCCCTTTGCTTTTCCCTCGGGGCATTGGAAGGAAGAAGGGGCAGCGTCCAGGAGCTTCTGTCTGGGGTGCAGTGCAGTGTCCCCCAGAGGGTGCAACAGTGCTGGCCCCTCAGCGGGTGTGTGACGTGGGCCTCCATCATCCTGGGCACCTCCGCCTGCCTCGGGGACACTGAGCCCTCCCATGCCCGAGGTGTTTCCTCCCCTTGGTGGTCGCTCTGCGTATCAGTGGGGAGAGGTGGTGATAAGCCCCTTCCCTGGGCGGCCTGGGCACTGCGTGGCATGTCTTCCTGGGCCTGGTGGCGGCGGCGGCGGCAGTGGCGGCTCACTCGGCCTGTGGACTCAGTGCTGGCGCCCCTCCTTCCAGCCGGTCGCTGCTGGCAGCGGGATCCCCCAGATCAAGTGCTTCCTCAACGGGGTGAAGATCCCCCACGTGGTCCGGCTCAAGGTGAGACGCGAGGCGGCACCCCCGGGAGCTCAGGGCTCAGCCCAAGGGGCTTCCTTGCTGGGTGAGAAGCGTGTCATTTGTCCACCTCCGCCTCCAAAACTCGCCCAGACCCATGCTGTTTGCTGCTGACAAGCCTTCGTGTGGGTGTGCTGGCAGGTTTTATGTGAACTTTTCTTTGTAAAATGGTAGAACTGTTGTACATTCTGAATGACGCAAAAATACTCGAAGGTACATCTGTCGTGATTGCAACCACATAGGCATATTTTAAGTTCCATACGGTGGTTAGTATTTCAGAATGAGAGTAGCTGTGTTGAGTGGTGAGTTTTTTCCTTTTTTCAGAATTTTCCTTAATCTCATTGTGCATGATCTTCTGGGTAACACACTGATTCCGAGGGGGTTGGGAGGTCAGGTTTCCTCCTGTGATCATTTCAGGGTGTGCAGCTGGCATGCCTTGGTCTGGGGTTTGCTGGTGGCATCTCTCCTGCTCTATCTGGGGAGGAGGTACTCCGGGGAGCGGACAGGAGGGGGCAGTGCCTGTGCTCCGTGCCCTGCAGCAGGAGGGCAGGGCCCGAGGTGGGTGCGGGTGCAGGAGCCCGGAGCCTGGAGCCCGAGGACGGAGCGACAGCTGCTGTTTGCGTGTCTTGTGTGTATACATGACCACCTGGGACAGAAGGGCTGAAGAGATGGGCGTCAGGAGAGCATCAGCTGCCAGCTCCCCCTCCTCCAGGACGCGCGCCGTGGGTGCTGGCCCCCTCTTTGGTGCTCATGCCTGCCAAGGGCTCACGTGATTAGGTCCCTTCCCGTGTGCAGTTTGTCGCTCAGGTTCTTGGACCACGTGTGGCCTTTAATCAGACTTGGTGCAATTTCTTTTGTGTTCCAGACCCTGGTGATCAAAGTGTCCGGCGTGATCCTGTCCGTGGTTGGGGGACTGGCTGTGGGGAAGGTAACGGAGTGCAGCTGCCCCTGCCTGAGTCACTCTGCACCCACGGGGCCTGGGGCTGGTGTGTCCCCGCGGAGCCGCGCCCATCTGAACGCAGCCGTCTGTGCCTTCCAGGAGGGACCAATGATCCACTCGGGCTCC
This sequence comes from Eschrichtius robustus, assembly GCF_028021215.1. Taxonomy (NCBI): domain Eukaryota; kingdom Metazoa; phylum Chordata; class Mammalia; order Artiodactyla; family Eschrichtiidae; genus Eschrichtius; species Eschrichtius robustus. Next base: position 52,427,347 of record NC_090839.1, on the reverse strand, counting down.
GTGATTGCTGCTGGGGTCTCCCAGGGGAGGTCCACGTCACTGAAGCGGGATTTCAAGGTGGGTCTTCCCTGCGTCCACGTCCATGCCCCCAGGGCTGGGCCCCTGCCTCCCCTGCAGCCTCCTTCCCTTCGCCTCTGAGGGTCCCTAGCATCCTGTCCGTGGGGGCATCCTGTTGCCTTGGTGCTCTGGGTGAGTGTGCATTTCTGTGAGGAAATGACCTGTAGCTGTAAGCTCACAGGAATGCGTGGCCTAGAGAGGTCGGGAAGGTCATGTGTGTGGGCTGCCGGTGCTCAGTTCTGGTCCTTCTTGCACAGACCTCGGCATTTAAATATTGCTGTGAATGGGTTATTTTCTCTGGATGGTGGGCAGGCAAGCTGCCCGTGACCCCATTCTTCAGTCCGGCGGGTTGTGAGCCTCATGGTTGATGAGTGGCTTGTCCAGAGGCCTCCCCCCGTTCCTCCCTCCCCTCACCCCTCACTTTTGGGCCCACCTCCCCCCTTTCTGAGAGAAGTGCCTTTGGAGGCACTGGCTGAGATCCTCTTTCTACCTGTCTTGGTTCAGATCTTCGAGTACTTCCGCAGAGACACAGAGAAGCGGGACTTTGTCTCAGCAGGAGCTGCGGCTGGAGTGTCTGCTGCGTTTGGGGCCCCCGTGGGTGAGGAGGGCGGCCCTGCCAGGTCTGAGAGCTTGGTGACAGCCCATGTGGGGGGAGCCAGGCTCTCCCTGCTGTGAGAGGGGTGGTTTGGGGGTTTATGGACTCAGTGCCTGGTGAGGGTGTGGGGTGGGCTTCTCAAGAGGCCCCAATGGCTGCTTCTGTCGTGGGCTCGGTGTCCTGGGGTCTGGGGGCATGGGTGGCAGTGGGTGAGGGGCTGTCTGTGGCTGGGCAGGCACTTCAGGGCTGGGCCACTGGCTGTTCCAGGTGGGGTCCTGTTCAGCTTGGAGGAGGGTGCATCCTTCTGGAATCAGTTCCTGACGTGGAGAATCGTAAGTGCCTGGGACGGCCACCTTCCCAAGGTCGGGCAGCCCTGGCACTGGGCCTCCGTGGCTGGGTGGACGCGTGGCTCTCGGCCCACACTGTGGGGTCTGCACCTGAGCTTCCCATCCAGCTGGTGGGTCCCTGAGCCGTCAGCCTGGTTCTCCTCCGTCCTCATCGGGACCCCAGGCCCCGCACACCTCCTTCCCACGGCCGAGCCAGTGGGACTCCAGGCCACCTTCCCTCAGCCTTCGGAGGGTCTAGGCGCCACCCAGGTGACAGGAGGGGAGACAGCCCTTTTGCTGCAGCCCCTCCCCACCCTCCGGCCCTGGGCTCAGCCTCTGTACACACTGCCGCAACTCATCACCACGGCTCTGACGGCACTCGTCTCTTTCCGCCTGCAGTTCTTTGCTTCCATGATTTCCACCTTCACCCTGAATTTCGTCTTAAGCATTTACCACGGAAACGTGTGGGATCTGTCCAGCCCCGGTCTCATCAATTTTGGAAGATTTGACACTGAGGTAACCCACTGCGTCGCCCCCTTTTTTCTCTGGTTCTTTCTATGAGCATGGCCCAGGTTGTTTACTCAAGGTTCAGCCTGAGAGCTGGGCTTCTGGAAAGGTCTAGCTGTTAGCGGTGGGATAGGGCCCTTGTTTGTGAGCACCGGGTGCTGGAGGTGCTCCAGGAGGGTGCATGTGACCCGGCCGCACAGGTTGGGGCGCCCGTCAGCCAACGGGCACTTTAGGGGTGGCTCAGGTGCCTGCAGACTGTCAGGCAGCATCACTAGACTGGTGGCCAGCGCTCCTGCAGCAGTTTCTGGAGGCCGAGAGGCCCAGGCAGCGTTTCTGGGGCGGCCTGCGCTGCGCGCTGCCATCACTGAGCCCAGGGAGCCGCTCGGGGGCTGGTCCTCACCCGTGGACGCGTCAGAGGTCCTGGGTGGCTAGGTCACCAGCATCCTCGTGGCCCCTCACTTACCCTTTGGCAAAAGCTCAGGCCGCCCCCCGGAGCCGCCGTGTGAGGAGGCAGGCGGTCTGCCCGAGCACCCGGCGTTTCTCTCTGGGGGCCTCCTCACCCTGCGGGGAAGCGCCAGGGTTCCCGTGCACAGGCGCGTCCTGTGAAACGTCCGGTCCCGAGTCTGAGCAGGAGCTGGTGGCAGTTTTCCTCACAGAAGGTCTGCTCTTACTCCCTCTGCACAGACGATGGTGTACACGATCCACGAGATCCCCATCTTCATCGCCATGGGCGTGGTGGGTAAGGGCCGTCCCCACGTGGGACAGCGCCAACCAGTGGGGACAGGGCCTGCGGGACTCCAGGCCTGATCCGGCTTGGAGGGCCAGAGAAGCACGCGGTCTCCACCCCTGCTGGCTGTCCCAGGACTGCCCGGGGCAGCGGGGAGGGATCCCGACCCTGGGAGGACCGGAGCCTCACTCTGGCTGATGACAGCCCCTTGGGAAGCAGACGGACCTGGGCAACACTCCTTACTCTGAAAGCCCGTGGGACGTGAGCCCTCCACCCAGCGGCCGTTTGCTGCCTGGGCAGCCTGCTCCTCTTCCCGAGTCCCGGACACGCAGCTCCTTCCTTGTCCCAGGTGGCATTCTCGGAGCTGTGTTCAACGCCTTGAATTACTGGTTGACGATGTTTCGAATCAGGTGAGAAACATGTTCAGGGACTAGGGACTGAGTTGAGAGGTGTGGCCACGCGGGGCATCTGAAAACTGACCGGTCATGGGCTCTTGCCCATGGGGCCATGTGGAAGCCACGTGCCAAGCACACTCCTCCACGGTGGTTTGTATGTGAGGGGACAGACCCAGTCGGCAGGGGGATGGGTGGGGCCTGGAGGGTGGCCCCTGGCAGGGAAGGCACAGCCCATGGATCCGGCGCGGCCCTGGGTTGATGCTCTTCTGGGCCTCTCACATCAGCGTCAGCGCGGTTTGTACGGGGCCATCCTGACCTGGGCACGTTTGGTCCAACACAGGTCCTCTGCTGTTAGGAGGGCCATCATGGGAGCTCTCTGGTTTTCTGAAGCCTTAGGGGTGGATCTTGGCATTCTTCTTTCTTGTCTTTTTGCACCAACTTAAAATGCAGTTGGGGAGCATCCGGGAGGCAGCCTGAGAGTGTTCAGGAGCCAGGGCGGGTTGGTCATCAGACAAGCTCAGCATCCTGGACGGCTCTCCCGAGTCACAGGCTCAAGTTGCCCTGGCTGCCACCCCAGCCATCCCACAGCTCGGTCCACCCTGGCTCTTTGCTCCAGGTACATCCACCGGCCCTGCCTTCAGGTGATCGAGGCCATGCTGGTGGCCGCCGTCACGGCCACGGTCGCCTTCGTGCTGATTTATTCGTCCCGGGATTGCCAGCCCCTGCAGGGGAGCTCCGTGTCATATCCCCTCCAGGTAGGCGGCCGGGGCAGGGGCAGGGCGAGTCTTCCCAGACATGGGTGGGTGCCACGTCGGCCTGGGGTCTCACCCCAGTCCTTTCAGAGCAGCGGCCTGACAGGTTCTGCAAGGGGACTGCGGAGGTGGGGTTGTGGGCCTGCAGGCAGAAACTCACGTGCACACACTTACCACGGCACAACTCCCCGCATCCCCTGTGCCCGTCAGTGACAAGCAGGTGAACACGGCGTGGTCCGTCCACACAGTGGGTTTCCTCAGTTGTAGGAAGGGTTGGAGCTCTGACACGTGCTCCCACACAGATGAACCTGGCAAACACTGCTGAGTGAAAGAAGCCAGACAGCAAGGGCCACACATCGTGTGGTTTCTGTTTATGGGAAACGTCCAGAGCTGAAAGCGGTTGCTGGTTGCCGGTGGGTGTGGAGTGTGTACTCACAGGCCTGTCACAGATGTGGGTCTGGGGCGCATGGCTGGCTCTGGTGGGGCTGTGGGGTTGACCCACACAGCTTTGCGTGGAGCCCCTGCCCTGGTCAAGGCCTACAGGGGCCCACAGTCTGCCCAGTGAACTGTGGGAGCGTGCTCCAAACGTGAGCCTTTGGATCCCCACGTGCCCCAGGGACAGACTCGCCATGCAGCCCCTGCCTGGCCGGATGGCTTCTGAAGCCCTCACTGGGCCAGGGTCTGGCTCTTGGGTCCTGCCTCCCCTCCAAGAGAGCAGCCTGACCCCGCCTGTTGTGTGCTTGGTGCCTGATGCTGTCCAGGCCTGGACACTGTGTCCCACTGGCCTGTTCTCTTTCCTGACTTTGCAGCTCTTCTGTGCCGATGGCGAGTATAATTCGATGGCTGCAGCCTTCTTCAACACCCCAGAGAAGAGCGTGGTCAGCCTTTTCCACGACCCCCCAGGTGTGTGCCCACGCTCCGCACTCTGTGCTGTCAGCCACAGGTCCCCATGTGGGCCTGTCCCCTCTGGCCTGGTCTGCAGCCGGCCCACATACACTGGGTCCAGGCCTGGCTGATGGCTTCTGGCCGAGCCCCCACTGCCTCCCTGCAGGGCTGGGTGCACTGGAGCGTGGGGGCTGGCAGCCTGGGGTTGGCTGGTGGCCAGTGCTTGGGAGGGGCCCAGCCAGGCTCCCCACACGTCTCCTTCCCTCCCTGGAGGCCGTCCTGTCGTTCATTAAGACAGTCTCACCTCCCAGGATGAGTTTTTCTTGGCGCTGCTCGCAGAGGTCACTCTCAGTCAGAAAACAGCCTGGTGACTCGTATACCAGTGAGGCGCCTCGCCCAGGTTCACGTTCTTAATAACAAACAGGCTCAGACTGGGCACAGACCTGCTTCCGCTTCCCCTGTTTTCGGTTCCACGGGGTAGGGTCGGGGAGGAGGGGCACACCCCCGAGATCCAGAGTGGCTGCTGCGACGTGCTTGCCCGTCTGTCTGTGGCTCTAGTTGTTTCCTGTCATGCCAGTTCTGGGAACTCCCTGGTTGTCACATCTGCATATGCGTGTGTGTGCGCGTGCTGCGGGAGTTCACGCAATTTAACAAAGGCTTTTAAACGTGGGCGAGGCCGAGCCCCCAAAGATGCTGAGCGGGCCATACAGGCGTCTCCAGGCCCCCTGGGGGTGCTGGCTCTGGGGTTTGTGTGACATCTTCCCATTTCTCTAGTCATCTGGTGCAGAGTGGTGGCCGTGGCGGCCATGGCCTCCCTCCTGCACCCTCCCCTGACCCCTGGTGGTCTCAGTGCCACCCGTTTCCATGCAGACCTCAGCAGCCACCTTCCCTTGGCCCAGGTCACCGTCCTGCTGGCAGCTCTGGGCCCCGGTGGCCCCAGCTCCCCTCTGCCCTGCCCGCTGGGCTGCCGTGCTCACACTCTGAGTGCTGGGCCCCCAAGACCCGGCACCCTGGCCTCTGAGAAGGGGGTGACTCTGGGGGTCTGGGTGTGACCAGGAGGCTGTGACGGGCTGCTGGGCAGGCAGCTCCGCCTGGGGTTGAGTCCATGTGGCAGGCCCTGGCCAGCGTCCTGTCCGCAGGCTCCTACAACCCCATGACGCTCGGCCTCTTCACCCTGGTCTACTTCTTCTTGGCCTGCTGGACCTATGGGCTCACGGTGTCGGCCGGTGTCTTCATCCCATCCCTGCTCATCGGAGCTGCCTGGGGCCGGCTCTTTGGCATCTCCCTGTCCTACCTCACCGGGGCCGCGGTGAGTGGGGATCTTAGGGGCCAGCTGGGCTGGGAGGAAGGGGTGGTGTTCCCGGTGCCCACTAGGGCCACTGTGGGCCAGAGCAGGGGTTGTGCATGCGTATGTCCTTCAGGGAGGGCGCAGGTGTTGGGAGAGAGCGTGGTGTGGAAGGACGGGGCAGGTGCAGGAGTTGGGGCCTGGGCGTGCGGTGTCCAGGCCTTGGCCCCGGAGCTGCCTCCTGGCTTCCTCCTCCCACCTGCCTCCGTGGGCTCCTTGGTCTTTATTCTGTGAGTCTTCTAATTGCATCTTAGTTGTTCAAGTAAGACTTTAAAAAACTGTAAGAGACGCACAGCAAGCCTCCCCTCACTGGGTCCAGGTCATGTGTCCCAGGTTTCCTTACAGACACGGTTTTTAGTTTAGTTTGGTTTTTTTTTAATTGATACATGACTCATGTACCATAAACCAGTGGTCCCCAACCTTTTTTGGCACCAGGGACCGGTTTCGTGGAAGACAGTGCTCCTATGGATGGGGGTGGGGGGATGGTTCAGGCAGTAATGCGAGTGATGGGGAGCAGCAGATGAAGCTTCACTCGCTTGCCCACCGCCCACCTCCTGCTGTGCGGTCCAGTCCACGGCCCGGAGGTTGGGGACCCCTGCCATAAACTCCCTCCTTCTTTAAGTGAACGGTTGGGTGGCTCTTTAGCCTGTTCGCAGAGCTGTGTAACCGTGATCGTTGCTTAGTTCCAGGATGTTCTCATCACCCCAAAAAGAAACCTGTCCCCATTAAGCAGTCACGTCTGTGTCCCCCTTCCCCAGCCCCTGGTGGCCATTGTCATCTTTCTGCCTCCATGAATGTGCCTCTTCTGATTGTTGTAGATTCATGAAATCACACTTCATGGCCTTCTGTGTCTGTCCTCGTCATTGAGCACCATGTTTTCAGGGCTCATCCATGTTGTAGCACGAGTCTGATTTTCACTCCTTTTTAGGCTCCCTGGTGTGATGCAGGCATTTGTGCACGGACTCCGGTCACTGCACACACGCAGGGTGTCCCCCCCCGCCCCGGCCGTAGTGTGCACCCTCCTGTCTTAGGCTGCCGAGTTCTGCAGGTGGCAGAGTTCATTCAGTGCATCCTTGAGCGGGCACAGCTAGGGTATTTACAAACTCAGGTGATGCTGCCGCAGACCATTTTTTGTGTAAACTGTAGGATTTCCTCCTGGGCCCAGTGCTGTCAGTGCATCTTGGTGGGTTTGGCTGCCACTTCCCCCCAGCATCCCCTCTGTCTTCCCTGCAGGTCTGGGCAGACCCTGGCAAGTACGCCCTGATGGGAGCAGCTGCCCAGCTGGGTGAGTGCTGGCTGCGGCATGGGCGTCCGGAGGTCAGGAGGGCCACTCCCCCGGTGGGTGGCTGGGCAGGGTCACTGTCCCCATCTGGTGCTATCTGGGGGGGCCGGTACACAGGGTTGCATGGACAGAGCGGGAGCTGCACAGGGAACACGGGAGGGGGACACGGGAGGGTCCGGCGGCGCAGCCTGCAGAGGCTCGTGCCCCCCCAACCCTCCCTTCCCCTCCCCGCCTCCTGGCAGGTGGGATTGTGAGGATGACGCTGAGCCTGACAGTCATCATGATGGAGGCCACTAGCAACGTGACCTATGGCTTCCCCATCATGCTGGTGCTGATGACCGCCAAGATTGTGGGGGATGTCTTCATCGAGGTGCGGCCTGTGGGAGAGGCCGCCTGCCTTGCTTGCCCTCGCTCTGCGGCCCCTCCCCATGCCCCTGGCCTCGGAGCCTGAGGCTGGGAGAAAGACTGGCGGTCTGCAGCCGCCGCGAGGGAGGGGGCCCTGTGGAGGCTGCCCCGCAAGCAGCCTCTTGCATGGCCATGCCCGTCCTCTCCCCAGGGCCTGTACGACATGCACATCCAGCTGCAGAGTGTGCCCTTCCTGCACTGGGAAGCCCCAGTCACTTCACACTCGCTCACTGCCAGGTACCCCTCCCCGGGGCAGGCCCGCAGGCTGGGGGGCGGGTGCTGGATGCCCCGGGAGGCTTGGTGGGGGCAGCCTGGAGCAGGACGTGGGTGCAGGGCTGGTTCCCCCGGGGCAGCACCTGGGGGTCTGGGCTCCCGGCCCACCTCGTCTCCAGGTTTCCTGAGTCCGGCCACTTCCTGCATGTTGAGCTGTTCGGGAAGCTCCCTTGGCCCCGTGGGGGATCACAGCGTGGCTCTTCCACAGGGAGGTGATGAGCACACCAGTCACCTGTCTGCGGAGAAGGGAGAAGGTGGGCATCATTGTGGATGTGCTGAGCAGCACGGCGTCCAATCATAATGGCTTCCCCGTGGTGGAGGATGCCGATGGCACGCAGGTACCACCCAGCTGCAGGAAGCCGGGCTCGTCATCTGTGCCGGCGAGTGGGGCATGTTGGGGGGCTTGGTTCCCGTGAACGTGGACGCCCCGCTCTGGGGTTTCTGGTAGAGTTCTGCTGGTTACACGGCTGTGAAGACAGGTCCGTGTGAGTGCTGTCCCTGCGGCTTGGGTAGTTACTGATGCGCCTGTGTGTCCTGTGGTCACACCCCAAGCTGCACCCCCAGCTGAGGAGTCGCAGCTGTGCCTGTCAGGAGGTCCTGATGGAAGGTGCAGCGACGTCTGGCCCGCGGTCTGCTTTTCGCCCCCACAAATGCTATGGTCTCTTGGCACTTCGTGATTGGGGTCCTGCCTCCCTCTCCTGGGCGTTTGGGGATCCGTGAGCCTGTGCAGGTGAAATGCCTGCAGCAGGGCCAGTGCCCATAGGCAGCCAGCATCGCTGGGGACCCTGGCTGGAGCCCCCAGGCATCCTGGTGCTGTTGCCTGGCCCCTCTGGCCCAGCCGGCAGGGCGGGCCCTAGGTCCCAAGTCCCAGGTCCCGCGCAGACAAGGGTGTTTTGTTTCTTGTGCAGCCTGCCCGGCTCCAGGGCTTAATCCTGCGCTCCCAGCTCATCGTCCTGCTCAAGCACAAGGTAGGCTGTCGGGGGTGGCGGGAGAAGGGGGTGGCAGGAGATGCCGGGCAGGGCCCTGGGCTCTGAGGCGCTGCCACCCACTGCCTGCCCCCCGCCCCCGCAGGTGTTCATAGAACGCTCTTGTATGGGCCTGCTACGGCGCCGGCTGCGGCTGAAGGACTTCCGCGATGCCTACCCGCGCTTCCCCCCGATACAGTCCATCCATGTGTCCCAGGACGAGCGGGAGTGCACCATGGACCTCTCCGAGTTCATGAACCCCTCCCCCTACACGGTGCCCCAGGTGCCGCAGGGGCGGTGGGGGGCAGGGGCCTGACCCCCACTTCCAGAGCCTCATGCAGCCACCACCCCTGGCAGCGTTCTGGCTTCACTGGCCATTGCGGACAGGGGTGGGGGGCGAGCTCTGTAGGAGGGTGGGGGTGGCTACAGAGCAGGATGTGCTGGCTGAGGCAGGGGTGTGGCAGGGGGGCGGCAGGTCCTGCCCCGCTCCTGTCCCGGGATGGGGCAGGGGCCGGCGGGCGAGCTGAGGCTGCGTCTACATTGCAGGAGGCGTCCCTCCCGCGGGTGTTCAAGCTGTTTCGGGCCCTGGGCCTCAGGCACCTTGTGGTGGTGGACAACTGCAATCAGGTGATCGGGGGAGCCCACTGCCTGCTGCCTACAAGCCTGCCTGCCCACCCACAGGGCTCCCGCAGACTATGCTGTCCTCCGCACGCAGGACAGGGGCATCCGCAGAGGCAGAGCCCGCTGGATCCCATGACCTGGCTTTGCTCCCACAGGTGGTCGGGCTGGTGACCAGGAAGGACCTCGCCAGGTACCGGCTTGGGAAGGGGGGCCTAGAGGAGCTCTCTCTGGCCCAGACGTGAGGCCCTGGCCCCGGCACCTCCCCCGGGGTGCCTGCCTCGCTCCCCAGGCAGCGGCGGATCCAGCATCCTCCAGACCTCGGGGACAGCCCAGCCAGCGTGTGACACATGTGGTCTCTTCGTGTTCTCAGTGCTCCCCTCCCCCCCCCCCGACCTCATTCCCTCACCCTCCAAGATTTCACACGCCAGCCTCCTGTTTCCTGACTTCGAGGAGTCAGTTTGTAGAACTGCTGTTCTCTTTCTGAGAGACCGCGAGTGTGCGTATGTATCTGCATGTGTGTGCACGTGTGACAGCTCGCAGGCTGGGCCCTGTGGGTCTGAGTACTGCAGCTCACAGGACGGGCCCATTGCCTGGAAGCAGTGCACCCTAAGCTCCGCCAGCTGGAGGCCTGGGCGACTCGAGGCTGCAGCAGAGGCCTCTGGTCCTGTCTCTCTCAGCCCTCAGCTCAGTTTGCAGCCGTGAGATTTGGGGTCTGGGCGGAAACACAAGCTGGACTCATGAAGGCGAGGGCTCGGGGGAGCAGGACCACCTGGAGAGCAGACCCTGGAGCCGCACTCCCAGACACCAGTGCACCCTAAGACACACCCACTTGGTGCAGTGGGCTCTGAGCCGGGGTCTGGGCCAAAGGGGAGAGCTGAGACCTTCCTGTGGGCCCGGATCCCCAAGTCCAGCCATGCCTCTATCACAGCACCCATGTGGACGGCACAGGGAAAGCGGGTCTTCTCAGCACACGGGGGCCCCACGGGCCACTGAGGACCCCCAGCCCCGAGAGATGTTCTGGGGCAGCTCTGCTTCCAGTGTTGGGGGCAGGTTGTTTCTAGGATGAGCTGGCAAGCCCAGAGCAGGGATGCACCCCTCCCAGGCTGGGCAGTGCCAGATTTGGGATCCTATGTCCCCAGTGCCCCATGGGACTTTTTTCCTAAAGCGACTCACGTCCCCAGCCCACTTCTGTGATGAGGTCCGTGGATGCCTTTGTGGTAGGTTGGTGGGCGCTCCACCTGGGTTTTAGCCCCTTTCAAGGGGATGGGGCCTTGAAAGGCCTCTTCCTGGCAGGGGAGCCCTCCATGGGGGCACAGGGGTCTAAGTGTGGGGATCTGAATGGGAGAAATAAAGGAATTGTACCCAGACAACCGGTGCCAGCTTCTTGTTCCCACCCAGCGTGGACCACGGTCCAGTTTCCCAGGATTCACAGGCCCACTGGGGGGCGGGGCAACCCAGGATGCGGCCCTCCTTCATGTGTGGTGCAGGTGGGCAGTGCCCCAGCGGGGACACCCCTGAGGGAGATGCAGGCGAGAGGCTCAGACACCCACAGGTGGGGAAGCACCTGGGGCCGCCCCACACCCATGGGAGGGAGGCCCCTGGCCACTGCATCCTTGTCCACATTGCTCCTGGGGCTGCTGCAGAGCCCTCGGGGAAGGCACTCTTTCCCTCCCCTTGCATCCTGGCCACCATCCTTGTCTGCAAGCTCAGGTGCACCCAAAACACGGGCCGCTCCGTCAGCACGCAGCCCTGCCTCACCCCTGCCCTGCTGGGCTCCAAGGTGTGTGGTGTGGCTGCGGGGCGTCGGGTTTCCTGGGCAAGGGGTTGCCTGTGAGACACTGACCTTGTCACAGGGAAGCCCCCCAACAGCCCTCGTGGGCGGGTCTGGGCAACAGTAGAGAGCAGGGCCACCTGGGCGGGGTGAGGCACCTGAGTGTCAGTGCTGGCCTGAAGCAAGACAGCCCACGGCGCACCCGGCTTCAGGACCAGGCGTGGGGAGAGCGCAGGCACTGTGTTCTCAGCTGCTCAGGTGTTGGTTATGTGTTGAGGGGGTGATATTTTAGGACTGGGTTAAATAAAGCAGACTGCTAAAATTCACTCCACCTGTCTCTCTCGCTGAGGTTGCTCAAATCACCAGTGCAGCTGCTCTGTGGCCGGCACCCTCTCTCGGTGGCTCTGCTCACGCCATGTCCCCCTGTGGCACCCTGTGCCCTCGGCCTGGTTGCTGGGCTGGCTGTGTTCAGCAGGTCCTGGGCTCCAGCCTTCCTGCTTGGGTTCTCTGACCAGAGGGCCAGTGATTGCTCCTGGGCCTCCCTCCCTTCCTGCCCAGGCCAGGGGGCTCCTGCCCGTGACAGGCCAGCAGCCACCCCTGCTGGCTGGCCAAGTGGTGCCCGCTCAGATCCTTCCAAAAATGGGCAGTTGGGGAGGCCTTGACGGAATGGGAAAGCTGAGGGCTCAGGTTCCACCGGCAGTTGGGCCGTGAAGTCAGGAGGTTCTGGTGAGAAAAAGAAGTTTCCAGAAGAGCGCCCGCTGCCCTGCCTACCTTGGTTTTGTCTTGGAAGGAGAGATGTGAGGGCAGAGCTACCACTTCACACCTCACGTGCTCCCCCTGGATCCCAGAGCCTTCAGCTCTGACTTTTCCTGCCTCCCTCTGCCCTCCCCTACCCCCTCCCCCAACTGCCCTGGGGTCCAGCTGTGGGCAGCCGTGGGGTGCTAGGCCCAGGGCTTCTTGGCAACGGCCAAAACCACAGGCAGGGCTGTCGGTAAAGCTATATCCGGTGAGTTGAGGCGGAGCTGGGAGGACCACCAGGCAAGAGCCTGCACGAGGGTCTGGGCCACGTGGGACGGCTTTGCTTCCTGACCCCCAGCTCTCCTCAGACTCCAGGCGCTCCATCTGGAGCTGGCCAGGCAGGCACTGTCCCATTCCTGCTGCCCAATGCTGTGTCCTAAGGTGGGGCCCTGGACCTTTCTGAGCCTGAGCTTCCTACATAGACAGTGAGAGCTGGGCCTCGCTGTGGGACCCAGCGGGATGAGCCACGGTGAGCTCAGTGGGCGCACTCAGCAAGGTTTTGGGTCCCTGTTACCCTGGGCTCCATTTGCGAGCATCTCCCCCCGTTGGCTCTAAAGGCAAACCCCAAGGTACCTTCTTACAGAGCCGGCAGGCAGCAACCCCTCATCAGGGACCTCGCCACCCTCCCAGCCGGGCTCCATCACCCCGGAGGACCTGGAGCTCCTCCTGGAGGAAGGGCTGGCCAGCTCCGAGCCCTTGAGTCTGGAAGAGATCTCGGAGAGATATGAGTCAATTTGCCTGCCTTCCACCGCTTCGGTCACAGAGCAGGACACCCCCAAGCGCTGGAAGCAGCTGGAGCAGTGGTGAGCCCCTTGGGGACCAGGGGCGGGGGAGCCACGTAGTCAGTGCCCCGCATATGCAGCCGACACAGCCCGTTCCTCACCCCACCAGGGTGGCCGACCTGCAGGCCGAGGTGGTGTTGCTGCGGGGACACAAGGCCTGCTGCGAGCACACCACGCTGAGCCTGCTGCGGGAGCTGCTGCAGGTGCACGCCTGCTTGCAGCTGCAGGACTCAGAGCTGAAGAGGCTGCAGCAGGCGGCTCAGGCCCCCGAGAAGGAGGCTCTCCAGGTGGGACGCGTCGGCTGGGAGGCGGCATCCCCGGGTGTCAGGGCAGCTGTTTCCTGGACCCTGAGCCCCACTCAGCCCCTGCTGCTCAGGCCAGGGCCTCGGGTCCCACTCCGTGGGCCCCCGTGTCCGTGCTGGTCGAGCTGGGAGGGCCTCTGGCCTGCACTCAGCTCACCCCTCCACCTTGCAGTTCCCCAGCCTGCAGAACCAGAACCAGATGCAGACCCTGAACAAGAGGTACCCCTGCACCCTTGGAGCAGGCTTAACAGGAGGGAGAGGGGCTTTGGGGAAGCAGGGGCTGCTGCCAGGCCAGCCTGGGCATCAGCCCCTGGCTTTTGTTGCCTCCAATTTGGTATCTTGCTCAGGTAAGCAAACACATCCATGGCCCAACTCCAGAAGGTCAGGTTGCTGGAGCCCGGCAGGCTGTGGAGCCTGGGAAAGGGGCAGAAGGCTTGCTGCTGGGCCCCTTGGCTGAACCCCCACCCCAAAGGCTGCCCAGCCTGCTCCTGGCTGCCAGGAGGTGGCAGGGCAGGCCCCAGGCAGAAGCAGTTCTTGTGTGCCAGGCTGGTGGAGGTCCGGGAGGCCCTGACCCAGATCAGGAGGAAGCAGGCGCTCCAGGACTCTGAGCGGAAGGGCGCCGAGCAGGAGGCCAGCCTTAGGTGGGCCCCTCAGGAAGCTGTATCTGGACCCGCCGAGGGGTCGTGTGGGAGTCCTCAAGGAGGGCAGGTGACCCTCCAGCCCAGGGTCCCCACCCCCTCCCCTTCCCCGTCAGTCATGCTCACGGGGAGCCTAGCTCTCTCTGTCCCAGGTGGGGACACAGAGTGGGATTCTGGCCTCTCTGTGTGTTTACCCGGGCAGGGTTGGACCTCCTGCTAGGTCAGCCTGGGCCTCCCGGATGCAGGCCTGGCCTGAAAAGGATTTGGTGTCCAGGGCCCCACCAGCCTCCCTGAGGCTCCCCATCAGGCCTCTGGCCGACTGGGCTGCTGTGACCTGCAGCCGTTGCCCCTAGGTTGTCTGAGCTGACCGAGAAGCTGAAGCAGGAGGAAAGGGACCGGGAGGTGACCTGTGGGGCCCTGCAGAAGAGCCAGGAGGAGGCCAGCCAGAGGGTGGACCATGAGGTGGCCAGGATGCAGGTACCCAGGAGGCCAGGGGCAGGCCCAGGCAGGGCTCTGGCATCAGCAGCCAGCAAGCTGCCAGCAAGACGGTCTGTGCAGGAGACCCCCAACTCTCCCCATCCCACATCTTCTCCACTGCTGGGGTCTTCCTTCACCCCAGCTCTCCTTTTGGCTCCGTTCACGTGTTTGGACCTGGTGGCCGACCCCCAAGTCCTACACTGTCCACTACAGTGGCCATTGGCCACGGGTGGCTCTGTATGTTGCAATTTAAAACTCAGTTCCTTGGTCACACGAGCCACATCGCAGTGCTCTGTGGCTACCTGTGGCTGGTGGCTGCCGATTTGGCTGTGCTGAGGTGGAGTGCGTCCTCCATCACAGCAAGTCCATCATTAGCACGAGTGCCATCGCAGCCACTGCTCCCCTTCCCCATGTGATCAGCACCCAGATCAAGAAATAGAATCTCATAGCCTGAGGCCCCTTCCTTGGCCATTTCCAGCTTCAATGCTTCCCTCCGTGCAAAGTGGAAGTCCCTTCCTGAAGACACGTCTTCCGGTGGCCCTGCTCCAGGGCTGGTGCGTGTGGCCTAGAAGGTGGGGCAGGGGCCAGGGTGGGGTGCCTCTGGACCCAGCCTCTTCAGCTCTGCAAATAGAGACCAGGGACTGTGCCACGTCCCCAGCTGCTGCCCTCATAGCTCAGCTGCCCAGCTCCATGCATGCCCCTCCCGCTGCCCTGTGGGAAGCTGGTGCCTTGGCTCCATCGAGAGGCAGAGGCCCAGGCAACATCAGGGCCCGGGATCCCCGATGCCTGGCTGGCCCGCATCTCCCCAAGTGCGCCCTGGGGCTGGGGTCAGCGCCCTGCCACTGCTGCCTGGTTTTGTGAATAAAGTTTTATCGGCACATGGCCATTCGTTTACTGTTGCCCACGGCTGCTTTTGCACTGGAACCACAAAGCTGAGGGGTTATGACAGAGATCCTGTGGCGCATAAACGCCAAACCTCTGCCTTCCGGTTCTTCACAGAAACAGCCGAGCCCTGCTCCGGGTCACCCTGCGTGGGGCAGGGAGGCTGGTGGGGGCTAAGGGCACACCTGCTCTGGGCTGTGGGCAGCCCTCCCGGCCCTAGAAGGACTTGTGGCCATGGAGAGGGTGCCTCGTGCCTGTGGGCCTAGACCCCCATCTCCTGCATCCAGACCCTTGTTGCAGCAGGAAAGGAGCTGATGGAGGGAGAAGAGAGAAGGGGTCCCACCCTGGGCCTGGAGGGCGAGGGCAGACAGTGTGTGTGTGCACACGTGTGAACGGGGATGTGCACACGTGCATGAGTGTGTGTTCATGTGTGAGCATGTGCTCACATGTATACTCAGCCTCCTTGCCCGGGGCTCCTGGCAGGGGTATGATCCGATGGCTGCTCTGCCGCCTCCTCTGGTGGGATCTGGCAGTCACTGTGAGGACCATGTGTGTCCTGGGCCCGTGGAGCGTGGCCTTCAGACCCTTCACAGCCCTTGCGCCTGGCTCTCTGGGACATATGGCCCTTGCCTGCCCTGCCTTCCTTCCTGAGGAGGGTGTGACGGGCCCACCCCTGCAGGGCACACGGGACCAGGGTCCCCTCTGACAGAGATGGTTGGGCAGGAGAACAGCAAGTCCCTGATGACACTGTGGGTATGGGGATGGGCGAGGGGGACACCCATGGGGAGGTGCACGGTGACCATGTGGCCCCCACTCCACAGGCCCAGATGACCAAGCTCAGGGAGGAGATGAGCCTCCGCTTTCTCAGGAGGGAGGCCAAGCTATGCAGCTTCCTGCAGAAGAGCTTTCTGGCCCTGGAGAAGGTAGGTGCCTGCCGACGGCAGGGCAACCAGTCCCCCTCTCCCCAGCTCACGGCGGGCGGGGTCTCCCCGCAGAGGATGAAGGCCTCAGAGAGCGCACGGCTGCGGGCGGAGAGCAGCCTGCGGAAGGAGCTGGAGAGCAAGTGGCAGCAACTCCGGGAGCTGGACGCAGAGCGCACGCGGGCCCTGCAGGGGCAGAGGCAGGTGGGTGGCATGGCGGGCACTGGCACGGGCGGGGCCCCGGCTGGAGCTGGGCAGGTCTCAGGCTGCCTCTGTCCGGCAGCAGGAAGAGTGCCACCTCCTGGAGCAGTGTCGGGGCCTGGACAAGGCTGTGGTCCAGCTGACCGAGTTCGTGCGTCAGAACCAAGCATCGCTGAGCCATGTCCTGCTGGCCGAGCAGAAGGCCTGGTGGGTGTCCGAGCGGGGCCTCAGGCGGGGCAGGTGAGAACAGCCCTGCTCCCCTGACCCCAACGTCCTGAGCCTGGCTCGAGGCCCAGTGGGGTGCCCTGGGGCAGAGAAGCTGCCCTTTAGTGGGGGGCTCCCATCCCTCCCCGAGCCTGTCCCTCGCGGGGGAGCTCTGAGTGGCAGTGGTGGACACAGCCCCGTCTTGGTGGTCCCTGTGATGACCCTCATCCTCTCCCTGGGGGCACCTGTAAGGTTCTGAAGCCAGGAGCCGGGCTCGCTGCCCTGGCCCAATGCCAAGGGGTGGGCCAGCCTTGGCTGAGGGACAGTCTCTCTCAGTGGCACCCACCCCCAGGGATGCTAAGGGGCAGTTGGAGAACAGCCGGGCCGGGGAGCTGGCTACCTACCTGCAGGAGAGCCTGGAGGCCATGCAGCTGGCCAGCGAGCTGGCCCAGCAGGAGATGCACAGTGCCCTGGAGCTGGTGAGGCGGCAGGGCCAGGGCCGGGCCCGCAGGGTTCCCCGCCTATGCAGGCAGTACACTCAGCCCGGCCTCCCACAGCTCCGAGAGAAGAACCAGGCCCTGGAGGTGTCCGTGGCTGAGCTGGTCAGGCAGGTGAAGGACATGAGTGACCACTTCCTGGCCCTGAGCTGGAGGCTGGACCTGCAGGAGCAGACGCTGAGCCTGAGGCTGTGCGAGGTGAGTGCACAGAGCAGCCCGGGGAAGGTGCACCTAGATGGGAGGGGTCCTGCTGCCCCTCAGGGCGGCGGGTCCCAACCCACCCAACAGCTGTCCACAAGGCCCAGGGCCCCAACCACACGGGGTCTCCACTGAGTGACCAGCAAAGCAGCCTACACCTTTGGGTTCTTTTTGCTCTTTTTCTAACAGCTTTATTGAGGTTCAGTGCACACACCAGACAATTCCCCCTTTCAAAGTGTGTACTTCCGTGGTTCTTTGTGTATTCAGAGTCGTACAGCCACCACCACAATCACTTTTAGAACTTTTCCATCCCCCCAAAAGGAAACCCCGTGCATTAGAGGTCACAACCCCCTCTCCCAGCCCCTGGCAAACACTGGTCTGCTTTCCGTCTCTCTGGATTTGCCTGTGCTGGACATTTCGTATAAATGGAATCAAATGCTCTGTGGCCTTTTGTGAGCTTCTCTCGCTGAACGTTCCGTGTTTGAGGTTCATCCACTTTGTGGCATGTGTCAGTGCTCCTTTCCTTTTTATGGCTGTCACATTTCACCGTGTGGATGGACCATAGCTTATCCATTTGTCAGCTGATGGACACTGAGCTGGTGTCCTTCTGATGCCCTTAGTGCTGCCGTGAACACAGGTATACACCCTTTGGCAGCGGGGCTGGGTCCCCCATCCTGTGCGTGTAGGCCAGCTGCCTGTTCTCTGTCGCTGCCGACTCACAGGCAGCTGGGTCTGGCTCAGGGGAGGGAGTGAAGCCAGGCCTTCTTAGGGATGTGGCTCTGCTCAGCCTGGTGGCCCTGCCTGGGAGGACTGGGGCACCCAGACTGTGCCGGGCCAGGCCACCCAGGCTGTGTCCGGTCAGTGTGGACATGCTCCGAGTTGAGGTGGGGGCCCTGTGCCCTCCAGGAGCTCTGCTGCATGGGTCTGGCCATCTCGGGTCTGACTATGGCTCCAGTGGGGCCAGTCTGTCTGCCTGTCCACCCTCCCTCTCTGGGCGGGTTCCAGCCCTCACTGGTGTCCGTGCCCCAGGTACAGAGTGAGTGGGGAGTTGCAGAGCAGCGATGGCAGGAAGGCCTGGCCCGGTGTCGAGAGGAGGCCGAGGCGCATCTACGGGAGGTGCAGCAGAGAGTGGACATCCTGCCCCAGCAGGTGGGTGAGGGCTGGGGTGGCCTCCCCCTCCCCGCTGTGCCCACCCTGAGCCGCCCACCGGCTCCGCATTTTAGATAGAGGCCATCGCCGACAGGTGCATCCTACACAAGAGTGACTCAGACCTCAAGATCTCCACCGAGGCCAAAGCCAGGTGAGGCCCCCGGCTCCCTGTCACAGCCTGGCAGGACCTTCAGGGACTGGGCTGGTCCCACCACAGGAGGGCACAGCCATCTCAGAATGACCCTGCTGCTTCACAGGGCTTCCTGACAGTGGTCCATCCTCCCCAAGCCCCTGCACCTGTGGCAGCCCGGACCCCTCCCCACCCCAGGCCTGGCCCAGATTTGGGCTTGGCCCCGCTTTGGGCTTGGCCCCTGCTGGGGGCAGCCTTTCACTCTGTCACCTGCTGGGGACCCCCCAGTGCCCACTGGCGGGGCGGCAGTGCCAAGCACCCTATGCTCTGCCCAGGGCCTCCTCCCTCCAGCTGCCCCATCCCCCAGATGCCCCCCAGAGCCCGGCAGCCCCGGCCTCCTGTGCTCACAGAGAGTTCGAGGGCGAGGCCGTGAGGCAGGAGCTGGCTGCTCTGCTGTCCTCTGTGCAGCTGCTCAGAGAGGGCAACCCCGGGCGGAAGATCGCCGAGATCCAGGGCAAGCTGGCCACGGTACCCCTGGGCCCCTGGGCCTGGCACACTGGGCGGGGGGCGGTTGGGGGCTGGCTCAGACAGGGGCAGACCTCCCCCAACCCAGGGAGGCTCAGATGCAGGACACCCCCCTGGGAGTGTGGGGGGCGAGGCTCATGGAACCAGCCGTCCTGCTGGGTGGCTCTGCACATATCAGCCTCTGGAAGTACCAAGTTGGGGCTCCTGTCTGGAGCCCCCAGATGCTGAGGTGCATCAGCAGTCAGTGAAAAGAGCAGCCCTGAGTTCTGGCCGGGTCCCCCCTCGTCATCGGGCTGAGTGATGCGGCCGGCTCCCACTGAGGGGTGAGGACCCATGTGTTGCAGGCCGGCTCCTGCCACGAGTGATTAGGGCGGGGGCCGCCCCCAGGTCTGCAGACTTCCTGCGTCTGTGCCCACGAATGGGGGCTGTGTTTAGTTTCAGAACCAAATGATGAAGTTGGAAAGCAGCATCCAGGACAACAAGACCATCCAGAATCTCAAGTTTAATACAGAAACCAAGCGGGTGAGAGGTGGCTCCTGAACTGGGCCCTGGCCGTGCCCCCGCCCCCCCACCCAAGCTCCAGGGCTTACCAGGCCCTGTGGGTGGGCCGCCTTTCTCTCTGCAGAGCCTGACTCCCAGCTGCCCTCACCACCCCCAGCCTGGCCACCCCCTAGCTTTTCGGTCTGCCCAGCCGTCTGTCTGCGTGTCTGGCCCAATCAGAGTTTCCGGGCAGATAAGGCCCAGCCTAGCCCGGTGGGAGATAAATCCCGTTGGCTGTCCCGCCCCTCTGGTCTGATTCCTGCATCCACAGCGCACAGAGGAGATGGCCACTCTGCGGTCAAGCGTGATGCACCTGTGGAGCGAGGAGGGCCCCTGGGCCCTGACGCTAGGCAGCAGGAGGGTCCTCATGTCCCTGGTGAGGCAGCAGTTCTTCATCAAGGACGTGGCCCCTGATGAGGTGGTCCCCGTGAACCACTGGGGCGTGTATCAGGCCGTGAGGTGGGCAGCGGGGAGCCGCCTTCCAGAGCCCCCTCCAGGCCCGGGTTCGGGGCTGGGCGGACCCCAAGGGCAGTGGGCGGAGGCAGGGTCCGGGCCGTGAGCCGTGTCTCTGGGCAGGTGGCTGCAGTGGAAAGCGGTCCTCATGAAGCTGGTGGCCCGGCGGAGGCCGAGGGCGGTCTGGGAGAAGCCCCTCGGCTAGAAGCCCGACCACTAGCTCTCGTCCCTGCCCCTTTCCCAGAAATAAACATGCCCGCCCCACGCCTGTCAGAGGCTGGAGTTCCCTCCAGGGGTTCAGGAGGCCCTGGGCAGGGGAGTGGCCAAGAGGACCTTCCCTAGACTCCCAGAACCCCTGCTCCTGTCCTGGCTGCTGAGCCCCAGGCCCCACCGCTCCCCAGGGCCTCCCACCCGCAGGCACTGCGGCCCAAGCCCCACCCGGAGCCAACAGCGCGTTAGCTTGGCCACTCAGACGGTGACCCCCTTCCTGCCCCTCCAAGAAAGCCCTCACCCCCATGGTAGCTGGCCCTGCCACCTGCCGCGGGTGCCACGAGGAGGGGCCACCCTGGGGCCAGCTGGGCGGGCAGTGTGGAGGGCTGCCCTTCACCACTGACTGGAAATTTGGGGGGTGGTCCTTGAGGAAATGTGGCTTGCCCACTGCCAGCGTGTAGACGCCCTGAGCCCACTGCCTCCAAGGGGCTGCAGCTCCTGCCCCATCCTCCCTCCTGTGGGCAGAGCTCTTGGGTGGCCCCTGCCCATTCCCTGCCCTGGCCTGGGAAGTCCCTACCTGAGCTGATTTGTCCTCTGGTGGCTGCCCTGATTGGAGGTCCCCGAGGGCTCCTTTCAGGACAAGGACAGCAATAAGGAGAGTCCGGACCCTTGTTGCCCTCAGCTCACCCCCACTGATCCTTGCTCAATCGCTAGGCCTCGGCCAGTTGCACCCCCTCCAGGGCCTGGCCCCCCCAGCCCAGCAACTCGGGGCCGGCCTCTGCCGACCAGCTGGCCAGCAGGTCGCTGAAGTCAGGCGTGCCGGGGTGCAGCAGACCCAGGGGGCTGGGTGCCGGCTCCTTCCAGAAGGAGGGGGGAAGCTTCCTTTGGGTCATGGGGGTGATGTGGCCATACTTCTTCTCCAGCCTGAGTCGGCGGCCGGCCGCAGCCCTGGGCCCCGAGTACTGCCGCAGCCCGTAGTCGAAGAGCTCGGCCAGGGGTCCCAGCGGCTGCGGCCCTTCCCCACCGAGGCCCGGCCCGCACGCCTGCCCCTCAGGGGCCCCAGGGGAGCAGACCCTGGGCTCAGTGGCCTCGTTGTCTTCTGGGGCCTCGCCCTGGGCCAGGCGCACCAGGTTGGCGCAGGAGAGCTCCCTGGCTGAGCTGCTGGCCGTGTGGACATCAGCGTAGATGTCGCAGGTGTCGGGGTCCTGCCCCCGGTCCTTGTGGCCAAAGTACCGCTGGATGTCGCCACTGATGAGCTCGGAGAACCGCAGGAGCTGCAGCGGCGTCTCTGGGCCACTGGGGTCTAGAGGGGCCACTTCTGGGGCCCAACCTGAGCTCTGGGGGGCCGGGCTGTGGCCCTCTGGCCCCTCGACTTCCAGCTCCTCTTCCGCATCCTCCTCCTCTTCCTCCTCCTCCTCAGAAGTGTCTAGGGGCTCCGGGTCTGAGGGCAGGAAGGGCCCGTGGGACGGCAGAGGCAGCCGGAAGTCACAGAGAGGCCAGATCACGCCCGCGGCCATCTCTCCGCCGAGCTTCTGGGGGCTCTCGGGCAGTGGGCGCTAGCTGGGGAGGGCGGCAGAGAGGGGACAGGTTAGCGGTCAGGGCCCACAGCCCTCCTAGGGGAATAGTCACTGCAGGCTTGGGGCGGGCACTGAGCTCAGAGGCAGATGACATTTGGAGAGACGGAGGTGGTGGGCACTGTGGGCGGGGGGGCGTGGCAGGGGTGAGCTGCAGGGTGCAGGCCTCAGTCACCCGCCAGAGGAGGGTACATCCTGTCCTGTAGGGAGGGTGGCTGACAGTGCTGTTGGAATAGTGACTCGGAGAGAGAGAAGCAGGGCAGGTGGGAAGGGAGCCAGCCCAGGGGCTGGGCTTCGGGCAGGTTTGGGGCCTGGAGAGCAGAGCCCTCGTCCCAGCTCAGGGTCGCTGTAGCTCTTGATAAACAGGCTTGTTGATGTAGAGTCTGCCCAGGTGCAGGGTGGTGGGGGACTCCCTTGGCACGCCCCCTCCCTGAGTGTCTGTGGTTGGCAGGGTACCCATGCTGAGCCCGGGAGCCGGGCCTGGCTGCCTCGACCTGGGTGCTCTGTCCCTTGCAGTTTTGGGGGCTTCAGAGGCTTCAGGGGCTGTGAGAGTGAGCTCTGGGGGTCTTCGGGGGAGGGCAGAGCCATTTCTCTGTCCCCACAGTCGCAGGCTTCCCCGTGCTCCCTGTCGGGGGTGGGGGGCGGTGGTGAGGTCACCTCTAGCATCTCTAACCTGGGGATGGGTCGGGGGGCTGGCAGGACCGGGGAGGGGGTGGGATTAGGGGAGCTGATTGTGAATGTGGGAGGCCGCCCCCAGAACAGGGACCCAGCTCCTCCACTGCAGGGAGGCAGGTGCGCCAGCCCTTGGACCAGGAGGCCTTCTAGCGGGAGCCCTGGGCAAGGGGGAGGAAGAAAGGGAAGGGGGGTTAGAGAGAAGGGGGGGCTCCCAGCTTCAGGAAACCACTCCCCATGTGGGGGGAGGGGAGGGAAGTCCACAGGCCGCCCTCAGAGTCAGGGGGGCCTCTCAGACCTCCCCCTCCTCCCTCCCATCACGCTCTGCAGTTCTAGGGCCCTTCTTCTCTGTTGGGGTGAACAGTGGCCCCAGCGTTGGGCGTGGGCATGGCCGCTGGTGGGGAACCAAGACTCAGGTGCCCTCCTTTCCCTGGCCGTCCCACCTCGATGACCCAGCTCCGCTCAGCCCTGCTGTTGACCCCTCCCCGTGGGTGGGTGGTCCCCAAAGACCACCAGGGCAGAGGAACCCACAGCCTTCCCAGGACCTCCACCACCAGCACCCTCCCGCCCGCCGCCCAGCCTGGCTCCTACCTGCCGAGGCCTGCAGCTCCCGCTGGGCAGGCCCACCTCCACCTGGGCTCAAGCATTTATAGCCAAGCTCTGTGGCTGGCCGGGCTGGCAAATATTTGGTGACTGCATTGTCATCGCAGACTGGGCAAATAGAGCCCGTTTGCTTTAGCGCCCGGCAACCAGGGCCCCGCTGGGGGAAGCCTCAGCCTGCCCGGGGGACCGTGGAGTGTTTGCTGCTCGCCCAGCTGGCTCACACCCGGGGCCGAGGACCCTTATCTCCGCCGCTGATTGGGGCCCCGACCAAGCCTTGTCAAATAGGCGGAAAATTAAATTTCATGCTATTTTGACTCCTGGAGTAGCCTTCTCTAGAGGACATCCTGCTTCTGCAGTGCTCTGGGTGAACAGGCTCTGGGCCAGCAGCAGGACCTGGGAAGCCCCAGGAGGGCCAGGGACCACCAGCCAGGGCCCAGGTGGTGGGTTTATGCAGGTGGGGACCCCGGAGCCCCTGCCCAGCCCCCTCCTGCCACTTCCCACTGTTCCAGAGCTGCAGGTGCATTTGCAACAAACCCCATTGAATCACTGCTCCCCCAAGGGCTTCGTCCCCACGTCCAGGCTGAGGTGACACCTCCCTTCTCTGGCTTCTTTTTTAGCTCCTGTGCCTTCCCCTAAGGGGCTTAGTGGCCCCTCCAGCCCCGTGGGTCCTGCCCGGGGGCATCCTCACTGTGGTTACCACCCATCATTACAGCCCCTTCACCATGAGTCCCAGGAGTCCAGTCCAAGTTTCCCCGTCCCCGGAAACCGACCTCGGCCACAGCCACAGTTCTGTCCTGATACCCTGAGGTCTGATGACACTTGCCAGGTCCTGGTTGTGGGTCGGCCCTGCCCCAGCCTTAGCCAGCCTCTCTCTGACAGCCAAGACCTGGGGGAGGCTGGGGGTTGGGGTCCCCGGTGGCTCCCCAGGACTGCTGGGACCCCAGAATCCCTCTCTGCCCAGATACGGCCCCTGCCCCTCTGCCAGCCCAGGGAGCGCCCACCATGACCTGCCCAGGACCCAGGGCTGGACCTCAGCAGCTGTCCTGGCTGTAGCTGCAGTGCCCACTGCTGCCTATCGGGAACAGCCAGGGCCGGGGTCTGGGAAGGGGCTGGAGACCGGCCGGGCTGGGGTCAGCCCCGCAAGGTGGGGCCTCAGGGGCCCGAGGGAAGTGCTGGGCACAGGGGCCGGGCTGAGGAAGGCGAGACGCAGCCCTGTCATGGAGAAGGTCCTGGCCTTTGTGGCCAGAGGGGGGGCCTTCACGAAGGAGGTGGTTTGCAGGTGCTGATGGGGCAGGTGCTCACCCAGCCAAGCCGGGGGAAGTACAGGTGTTCCAGCAGAGGGGACAGCCTGGAAAGGAACCAGATCGCAAGGAGCTGGCACCCCTGTGGTCGGCTGAGTGATGGCCCCAAAGATGTCCACACCCTGATCCCTGGGAATTGCGTTGTCACCCCACTTGGCAAAGGGACCCAGTGGAGGTGACTGAGGTAAGGACCCTGAGATGGGAGATGGCCCTGGATTATCCAGTGGGCTTGTGTGTCACAGAGGGAAGCAGGAGGGTCTGAGTGGGGGTGGGGGCAGTTGTGGCGATGGAAGCAGAGGGTCACTGCTGGCTTTGAAGGTGGAGGGGCTGCAAGCCAAGGAATGGAGCAGCCTCTAAAATCGGGAAAACAAGGAGATTCTCCCCTGGAGCCTTCGGGGCGCAACCCTGCGGACACCTTGATTTGAGGCCAGGGAAGCCCACTTGGGACCTCGGTCCTCCAGGACTGCACAACAAATCAGTGTTGTTTTAAGCCACTCAGTTTGTGCTCCCTGTTTCAGCAGCAACAGGAAGCCCAGAGCTGGAAGCGTTGGCTGGAAAGTGGGGTGGGTGGCACACAGGACCTCCTGGCCTGGCCCTGGAGCTCAGACCTTCCTCCTGTACTGGGAGCCAAGTCGGCCAGGGCCTCAGCTCTTCCCAGCATCACTGGAACCAAATCGCAGAGTGGCAGTGGGGCTTTTGCAGGAAAGAGGCCCCAGGGTGGTTTTCACCCCCCACCCCACAGGCCCACTTTTCCATCCTGGCCTCTGCCTCAGGCTCCCAGTCAGTGGAACTGGGGCTGTGGAAGGGGCTCTGGGTCCCAAGAGTGACCCAGCGAGGTGTCCATTCGTGCCAGCTGTGGGAAGACTGTCCACAGACAGCCAGACTCTTGTCCTCCGGTGGCAGAATCCCAGTGCTTTTTTCTGCCTGACCAGAGACAAGGAGGAAACCCCAGTCTAGGATGGAGAGTTCTAGAGTTCGGGAGAACCCACAGCAGTCAGGTGTTTGGGGAGAGGAACCTCAGCAGCACAGTGTGGGGTGGGCCTTTGGACACAGGAGGCCTGAGACCAGAGACTTGGGGAGGGTGCCACTGCACCAGTCCTAGCGATCAACGATGGGGCCTAACAAGGCACAGTGTGTGGAGGTGAGGGTGGGAGACAGGCATGAGAGGGACTCAAGAAGCAGATCTTGGGTCTTAATGGAATTACCCCCTTCCTTGCCCCTCCTGAGTCAGAGCCATGCTCAAGATAGACACAGGAGTCTGGTGGGTGGAGGCTGAACTCCAGCTTTTGTTACAGGTGAGGCTGGGCTGGGTTATGGCAGCCAGGGGGACCCTGGGTAGGTGGAGAGATGCACTTTCCCAGAATCACTGCCCACACATGTCCAGCCGGTATTGGGTGGCCAGCCAGTGCCAGGCCAAGTGGCATGGGTGTCCCAAGTCCCCTGTGCCCATGGGGGCTCCTGGGTGGGGCTGGGGGCTGAGGCACTCAGGCTGCCAGGCTTGGGGCCCGAGCATATGCCCTGGCATCTACTCCCAGCCAGGCCCCCATTGTGGGCAGCATGGGGCCTTCAGAGCTCTGTGCCCACCCTGCCCCCACCAGCCCCCACCCCTGCTGTCAGGCCTCAGCCCCTGGGATAAAGGCTCTGCCTTTCCGAAGGTGGTGGCCCTGCCTGTCCCCATGCACCCCATATTGATCTTCCCAGGGAAAATCAATAGCTCCAATATGTCAGCTCTCAAGTGGCGCTACAGTAAATTACTCCCGCCATCAGGCACACAAGGGCTGCAGCCTCCCTCCCATTAGTGGGACATTAGTCCTCGTGTGAGGTTTCTCTGTGTGCTTTGAGATAATGAAGCCTGAGGTGTTGGTTTATGCCTCTGGGAGGAGGGGGACCTTGGACAAGAGCGGCATCGCTGGCAGTGCTGGGCACCTGTCACCCAGTGCCCTGCCGAGACTGCTGGGGTCAGGAAGGGGAGGGCCCTGGAGACACCAGGCCACTGGCCGCATGTGGCTGTGGCTTTTCCCACTCTGGGCTCCACTGCATCAGAGGGTCAAGCAAACCACAGCATTTGGGGCTGTTGTCGCCCACCAGCCAGAGGCTGCCAGGGACACACGTGTCACTGAACAAGGTGGGTTTAAGCAAGGGAGAATTCACAGCCCGGAACGTGGGTGTCTCAGGAGGCAGGCGTTAGAAAGGGCTCTGGGTTCAGCCATTGTTGGGTGAGGGGCTCTACTCTGGGCTGTGTGCTGTCAGCAAGCAGGGTAAGTGTGACTGGGCATCTGTATCAGTCTCCAGGGGCTGCCATAACAAAGGACCACCAACTGGTGGTTTAAAACAACAGAAGTGGGGGCTTCCCTGGTGGCGCAGTGGTTGAGAATCTGCCTGCCAATGCAGGGGACACGGGTTCGAGCCCTGGTCTGGGAAGATCCCACATGCCGCGGAGCAACTAGGCCCGTGAGCCACAGCTGCTGAGCCTGCGCGTCTGGAGCCTGTGCTCCGCAACAAGAGAGGCCGCGATAGTGAGAGGCCCGCGCACCGCGATGAAGAGTGGTCCCCGCTTGCCACAACTAGAGAAAGCCCTAGCGCGGAAACGAAGACCCAACATAGCAATCAATCAATCAATCAATCAATAAATAAATCTTAAAAAAAAAAAAAAAAAAAAACAACAGAAGTTACTTTCTCACAGTTCTGGAGGCCAGAAATCTGAAACCATGAAGGCTCTGGGGGAGAATCTGTTCCAGGCCTTTCTCTTAGCTTCTGGTGTAGCCGGCAGTCCTCTGCGTTCCTTGGCTGGTGGCCGCATCACTCCAGTCTCTGCCTGCCTCTTCACATGGCCTGCTCCCCTGTGCGTCTCTGGGTCTTTTTTCCTCTTATAAGGACATCATTTAGGGCCCACCCTATCCATTATGACATAGTTTTAACTAATTACATCCACAAAGACCCTATTTCCAAATAGGGTCACGTGCTGAGGCTCCAGGGGGATAAGAATTTGGAGGGACATCATTCCACCCAGTATAGCATCTTTAATACATCTTATCCAGAAGGAGGGCAGATGAGGCAAGGCTCCAGCCATGGTTGGTAAAGGACCAGGGTCCCTCCCATCAGCCAGGAAGGGGGTATTTGGTCTTTTTTGGGCCACTTCCATGTTTTGCCTGTGTTCAGATGTGATTATAAAGGGGTCTTGAGCCACCATGGTCACGGAGAGGCCTGGTCCAACACTGATGTTCTCTGAAATTGTTTACGTCCTACAGGAGAGCCCAGCTCTGAGCACCAGGCCAGCTCCCAGAGATCAAGGCCTGCTGTCCTCCTCAGACTCTGCAGGACCCACGTCCTTTGCATCATGCCTTCACCTAGAATGGAGACCGGTGCCAGCAGGACCTGGGGACAGAGGAGACGTCCACTGGACATGTGGATTTGCTAAGTCTTTGTTGTGGGCCTGCGCTGCTCCTCCCAGACTCTGGCCTCAGAGCACCCTAGGAGCCTGATGGCAGTAAAGGAGCCCTCCACTGCCTCAGAATGGAAGGACATTTCCATGCCGTCCCCTTATCAGTCTTAACAGCTGTCCCAGGGCAGCAGAGGGCTTCCCAGGCATAGCACCAGTCCTGGAAGCAGCCTGCGAAGGACAGGAGATGCCCATTTTACAGCTGAGGAAGCAGAGGCTTGAGGGGTGCCTGTCTGAGGTGTCTTATTTCTGTCACCCATCCAAGGCAGTGGGACAGGTTTAGTGACCCTTTGGAGGCTGCCCTGCCTGGGGCTGAAGCCCTAGCCCCTGCCGTTGACCCCCAGCTCTGCACCCCCCTCTGCTGTCCCAGGGCAGCTTGTGCCCAGATGCCCTAAAACATACCAACCAGGTGGCTGCATCAGCTGCAGTCAGCAGCTCCACCCCAACCTCAGGCCTCTCTGATCTCCACCTCCTCCAGGAAGCCCTACAGGCTGCACACCAGAATGATTCTGGTCCATCCTCCTGCCCACAGTAGGTGCTCCTGGGGTTCCCTGTGGTCGAGTTGGTTTGGCAGTGATTCTGGGTGGGGTTCTGGGGTGGAACAGGTGGGGCGGGGCCCAGTGAGGAGGACGTAGGCACACAGGTGCCTCTGTTGACACAGCAGCTCTGAACACAGTCCTGGCTTTGCAGCTGAGCCACCACCAGGCGTCCAGGTTTGGGCTTCCCAGGGTGGGGAGATCTCCCAGATGCTGCTGAGCTGGGAACACCTCCAGCCCACCACCCTTGCTTAAGTGTCTCTAGACTTCCTGAGGGGTGAAGAACTGGTCCCGAGGCTGGTGCTTCTCCTGCCAGAAAGCAGGTGCAGGAGATGCTCCAGAGGCAAAGATTCTGAACCAGGAGGCAGCACATTACAGCTGCCAACTAAAAATTGTCGCTTGTCACCTGGTTCTACAAGAATGAAGTCACCTGCCACTGCAGTCACTGACCTTCAACACACCCTTAAAGGAGTTCAGGGCAGAGATCAGGAATGAGGCCCTTTGTGCTCTGGCAAAAACTGGCAGAAAAACTCTCACGTTGTGCTTTTTTTTTTTTTTTTTTCAGTCGTCACAGTTCACAAGGTGGCCTCTTAACCTGATTTTGTCACCGTCAACCCCCCCGCCCCAGCACATCCCCACATCTCCACAGAGTCTGTGATGATGCCTGGGTGCTCCTACGTGGTCTCCAGACAGGACGGCTCAGCAGAGCCAGGGCTAGTTTGCCTTGAAGGCAGAAGGTTCCAGCAGCTTCCCTATGAAGTCAACTGGGGAACCGGGTAGACAGGAAGTCCCAGGACAGCCCGAGGGTGACCCTCCCGGCCTGACTCCTGAAGGTGGATGGGAAGGTTCCCCCCGAGCAGGCTGCAGCCTCCATCCACAAAGATGATGGCGTGCTAGGCTCTGCACTGGTGGTTCCGCTGGCCTGGAGAGACTTGTCCGAGTGCCTGCTGGCTTCCCGGTGACAGCCGTGGGCGTGCCCTGCTGCGGTGGGTGAGGGATGGCGGCCCTGCAGCTGAGCAGTGCGCAGAAATGCCTGTCCCGCAGGGTGGGTGGTGTAGACGCGGCTATTCGTGCGCAACACAGAGCAACACAACGCGCCAGGGCTGGGTGAGGGTCCGCGGCCATGGGGCGGGGGACACTAGTCGAGGGGACAAGATGACTCCGTGGCTGAAAATCCAATGAAAAGAGCAAAGCGGCGTCGCGAGGCCGCGGGGAGGAGGCGTTCAGGGGCTGCTCCTGCCCGGCGGGAGGGGTGTGGAGTGTGGGCCTAGGGCACCGATCTCAGGCGAGCCCGGCCGACGGTGAGACCTGCGCTGAAGCGAGCTCGTCGGAGGACGACGCCCGCATCCCGTCCCCGCCGGCCGGCCTCAAGCCCGGCGCGGAAGCCTAGGAACCTGCCCGCTAGTTCCTCTTCGGGCCGGCAGCGAACTACATTTCCCGGCATGCCCGCGCTGCCGGCCGGGGGCGGGCCTGCGACGGAAGAGGCCGCCGGAGGACGTGAGTCATTTCCGTTGCGCGAGTGGGTCCACGTTCTGTAGTCGTGAGCGGAGGCCAGGAACCGCGCGCGGCTTCCGGCTTCGTGCGACGGAAGTGACGCGACGCTGGGCGCGGCGGCGCCGAGTGCAGAGCCGGGGTCGCGATGAATTGCGTGCTGTGTGCGCCGGCTGCTGGGTGAGCTCCGTGCGGTCTCGGCGGGACCTAGGGTGAGAGCGGCGGGAGGGCGCGCTCACCGTTCTCTCTCTTCCAGGGCCCTCCGGGTGCTGAGGCTCGTGCGCTGGCCTTTCCGAAGCCTGCATCCTCCGCCCGGTGGCCGGGCTCGTGCCCAGCCCGCGGCCGAGGGTGAGGAAGAGGATGACCCTAACCGCCCCCTTCAGTTTTCCTCCAGCAGAGCCATCCCGTTCCGCTGGACAGTGAAGCACTCCCTGGGAAGGGAGCAGCAGCGGCCCTGGTGGAGGGTGCTGCCCTTCAGCCTGTGCCTCATGGTTCTGGTCATCTGGTGCTTTTTTAGGCAGGAGACCAGCGCGGACCGGTGGTTGAGACGGATGTTGGAAGAAGAGGTACCGGAGCCCACCGATCGTTCTGAAGAGCCTGGAACTCCGGTGGCCCATGGGGCGAGAACTTAATGGGGTGCCAGCAGCGAGGGGACAGATCTCAGTCTTTAGGCTTTGACGTCGCGTTTGACCGTTTCTGTCCTGGTTACGCGCGTCCCCAGACTGAAGGACTTGGATGGCGCGCCTGGCAAAGCTGACTCGTTGAAGGCAAAGCAGAATGTCAGCAAATCGGAACCGGCTCTTTGCCTGATACTTGTTGCCATCGAATACGTCCAAAAGACTTTTCAGGTCCATAGAAAGGGTTTTGGTTGCAGCGTGTGCTGTTGGATTTGTGATGTCTTTGTACAACATTATCACGTTTCCAAAGGGATGCTGGTGACACTTGTAATCCAGTGTGATCCACTTTGCAGGTCATTTGCTTTCTGAGACAGAATAACTAGCAGAAGAGTTAAACGTTTTGTTTTACAATGTACCGTGATGTGTATAAATTGATGTTAGTTTAACAGACTAACAATAAATATTAATTTAGTAATGTGGAATTAAGCCAATGTTGTTTTGTTTTGTTTTTTTTTTTTTTGCATTTCATTTAAAAAAGGGAGCCTTCTAGTCTTTTCAGTTCCTTTGTTTGTTTGTTTGTTTTTTCCAAAATAGGAACTGAGGAAAGAAACCTAAATGTAAATTGTGGAACACTTTCTCACCTCTCTTCCAGTTTTTAATTTTAGCAAGGCAACAACTTTCTGAGTGGAATAACATTGATAAATATTTTCATGGACAACTTAGAGGCAATATTTTGGGTATGTAAATGATATGTTTTCAAGTACTGCTTAGTAGGAAACTTTCTTAATTCTGGATTAAATACAAGATGCATAAAAGGGAAGATTTTATTTACTTAAGGTTCTAGTGGAACGTTTTATCTTGGCGCATCTTTGGTGCCAAAGTTAACTGGAAATTTCTCTCACTAGGATGGTTGAAGACCACTGACTGTATGGCAGTGTACTGGCTTCTCACAAGGCCTTGGCCAAGGTCTGGCCCACCTTGGTAAACTATGCTTGTCAGGGAAGTGGTGCTAAGACAAGTATATTCATTTTTTTTAAAGATGAAGAGAACAAGATTCAGAAGGATTGACCTAATCATGGCTCAGTCTACATCGTTAGTTCCACTGGGAGCAAAGAACTAAGATGTCCTTTCTCTGACCTGGTGTGGTTGTGACCTACTTGGTTGTGAACCATTTTATTTGAGCAACAGTCATTCAAACCTGAACCCTGACTTTACTCTCACTAGCTCCTGCAGGAAAAAAAGTCAGAACTAACGAGAAGAAATTTTGTTTTAATTAAAAATAACTTTCACATGACCAAAGCAATATGATTTATCTGGAAAAATTAAACAATATAATAAGCAAAAGGTAGAGAATCAGAAACAGTAATAATCCCACCACTAGAGGTAACTGCTGTGAGTACTGTTGGGCAGAAGATGGAGAAAACTGTATTTTAAAAAATCCAAGGAAAAGAGGTTACCTAAGTCGATGGCCTCATATCTTCCGAGCTGCTGAGGGTATTTTAACGTCTGGGTACTACCCCAGCCTTTTAAGGACATTCTTCAAAAGCATGAAAAATGACAATCTTTACAGCCTGTCACAGTTCTCTTTGCTCTCTTCAAGGAGGTGCCTCTTGGGTAGGCATCTTTTCTCCCACCTCTACAGCAAAGATCCCCAAATTTCTTTATCTTGAGCCCCCAACTTCCTTTTTTAAGCTCGAGGTGGCTCTCTATACTTCTCTACTGGACTTTACAGGTTCCTCAAGCTCCTTAGGTCCAAAACAGAGTTCAGCTCTCCCCAAACCTGTTTCTTTGCTCTGTATCCCTCCCAGCTCGGGACTTTGGAAATATCCTGAACTTCTTTCTCATTCCCTGCATCCTGGCAGTCTTCAAGATCTGTTTAGTCCTCCTCCAAAGAATTCATGGGCCTTGTTTAATTCTTCTGCTTGATTTTCTTCAAAAATATCATGTTGATTTTTTGCCATTTTAATTTCCAGGTTTAAATGTAATGTTTGTAGAGGTAGTAATTCCTTTAGACAATGTGAACATATAAAGAAGGTAGTCATTCATCCCACCAGCAAGTGATGGCTTATTTTACTGTATTACTTGTGTTTAAAAAAAACCCAAAAACTTAACATGCTTGGGAACAAATGTATGGAACTGCAGTATCTTGCTTTGTTTCGCCACTTAAGTAGGAGCATTTTTCTTGTCATTAACAATTCTCAGGAAGCATTGTCATTCTCTGTGAGGTGCTCTTTAAGTTTTTGCCAAATAACTTTGATAATTATCTTTGTACATCTTTGTCTGAATCTCATTCTCTTCTAGGTTGGAGTTTCTAGAAATGGAACAGATTATTTTCCATAAAGGTCAGTACCCATTCGTCCTCCCAGCCACACTTCCTTTAAGGGCTTTTCTTGCTGCAGGTCACCAGCATTGTGGGTTGCTGTTCAGAACAACAAAAAGTCTGTCTGCTCCATGGGCTCTTCCTTGTTTTAATTTGCATTAAAACAAATTACTAGCGAGGATGAAAATTTTAAATAACTTCTCAGGAATTCCCTGGCGGTCCAGTGGTTAGGACTCTGAGATCTCAAACCGCGAGGCCCGGCCAAAAAAAAAGTTTCATGCTATATACTTACAAAACAATGTACTTTGGGCCTGGGTTCTCCCTCCCGAAATGCACACCCTGCTTCCTCCTCCAGGGCCAGATGAGCTGGGGCCCTGAGTGGTAGGGCTTACCGGGGGTGGCCCACCCTCTGTGCATCCCCGCCCACCCTGTTGGTGAAGAGGGCGTGTGTGTGTCTGTCTGTCTCCCCCTTGACCTCGAGCCTTTGGATTCTTTTTTAAAAATCAGCTCTATTGATAACGTAGTTCACATATTATTCAATTCATCCATTTAAAGTATACAATTGATTTTTTAGTGTATTCGCAGGGGCAACCATTACCACGATGTAATTTTAGGGCATGTGTGTAAAAGAAACCCGCTACCCATGAGCAGTCAGGCCTCCTTCCCCCCTCTCTCCCCCACACCAAGCCCTAAGCAACTGGAGCCACTCTTTGCGGTCTCAGCACCCAACCCGGGGGTCATAGAACGAATGAAGGCGAGTGTGAGCAGCCTGGGCGCGCTGTCTCTACTTGGGACCTGTCGGGTCCGTCTCGGAGCCTGGAGCTGCTCAGGGCGCTGTCAGGGCGTTCAGAGCGCGTGGGGCAGCCGTGGTGGGTTGAAGGTGGCAGCCGGAACGGGACCAAGCAAGTGCAAGATGGGCTGTGAACGTGGACGCCGGGGGGGCACGGTGGGTGGAGGCGTCCGGCCGAGGCGGCGGGCTCGGGGCATGGCGTGGTCTGCGGTGCGCGCGGGTCCCCGCTGGGCGCCTGGTGCTGGGAAGTTCACTGGGCCTCCGGTACTGCGCCGGGCGCCGGATGGGGGCGTGGCGGGGGCGTGGCCGTCCCGGCGGGGGGCGCGGGTGGGCTCCGCGAGGGGGGAGATCCGGAGGGGCGGGGGCGGGCCCGCGCGGCGCATGCGCGCTGCATTGTTTTGACTGAAAATGCCGTCGGTTTCGAAAGCGGCGGCGGCGGCGTTGAGCGGGTCCCCCCCGCAGACCGAGAAGCCGACCCACTACAGGTCAGTGCCCGGGCCGGCCGCGGCGGGGGCTGGGGCGGGGCAGGGGGCGGCCCCGCGCGCCCCCGCGCGCCCCCGGCCCGCGCCCCCGCGCCCCTGGGCCTGGGAGCTGCCTCCGGGTGCGGCCTGGGGCCCCGCGCCGCCCCTCTCCCCGTTCCCCCCGCCCCCTGCCTCTCCCTTGCAGCCCCCTGGCCAGCCGGCCCCCCAGCCTCCGCGCCGCGCCTGGACTCTGGGCTGGTGGACCACCATCCTACTCGGCTACCGCCGCCTGAGCTCAGGAGGCGGCGCCCAGGGTCTGGGGTGGCACCTGGGCTTGGGGGCTGGAGGACGAGGTCGGGGGTCCACGCGCCTGGGTTGGGGATCGGGGAACAGCGCCTGGGGTCGTGGGTCGGGGGCCGCCGAGAATGCGCCTGTAGTCGGGGATTGGGGACCGCGCCTGGGCTCGGGCGGAGGGCGGCCATCTGGACTCCGGCTGCCTCCTCCTGGGGTCAGGGATGGTACCGGGGCTTGGGGACCCGGGCGCTCCTGGAGTCGCGGTATCGCACCTCAGATTGGGGGTCGTGTCTGTGTTTTGCATGAGGAGGCTGTGCATGGGGTCTGAGGGATCGCGCCTGAGGTCCAGGAACTCGCCCGGGCTCCGGGTGGGGGAGGCCGTCAGGGATCGTCTGGAGTCGGAGTGGGTGTCACGCCTGAGATCGGAGATGGGGGGGGGGCTGCGCCTGGGGCCAGGAGTCCGCGTCTGGATTCTGCGGGGTCGCGTCTGGGGTCGGGGACCGTGTCAGGGATTGGCAAACCATTCCTGGGACCCGAGGAACGCGACTGGGCTTGCGGGGGCGGGGTGGGGGGAGGGTGTCTGAACTCGGAGAGGTTGCATCTGAGGTTGGGGATCACACCTGGGGTCTGGGATGGATAGCGGCGCCTGGGGTCGGGGGTCGCACCTGGGGTCGGGGATGGGGGGTTTCGCCTGGGTTAGGGGATTGTGCCTGCGATTGGAGATGGGGGGCTGCGCCTGGGGTCCGGGGTCGCACCTGGAATCTGGGACCGTGCCTGGGATAGAAGATGGGGGTTTGCACCTGGAGTCGAAGGTCGCATCTGGGGTCGGGGTTGTGGGATCGTGCCTGGGGTCTGAGAAAGGCGCCTGGGCCGGGGGAGGCGGGAAGGGGGTCGGCAGAGTGGGAGATCGCGCCTGGGGTCGGGGCCCTCGGGCGCACGGGATCTGACCCCTGCCCACGAGTCCTCGGGCCGCCCGCCGGCGGCGGTGGCAACGGAAGCGACCCCAACGCTGTTTGTCTTTTTAGGTATCTAAAGGAGTTTAGGACAGAGCAGTGCTCCCTGTTTGTGCAGCACAAGTGCACCCAGCACAGGCCATTTACCTGTTTCCATTGGCATTTCCTAAATCAGCGTCGGCGCAGACCGCTCCGCAGGCGCGACGGCACTTTTAACTACAGCCCGGACGTGTACTGCTCCAAGTACGACGAGGCCAGCGGCTTGTGCCCCGACGGCGACGAGTGAGTGTGCGCGGCCGCGCGGGGCAGCGTGGCCCCCACACCTGGGTGGGTGGCGGACCAGGGCTTTCCAGCACCTGGAACCTGCAGGGCCCAGACTTCACCCTGAAGTTTTCCCTTGACCGCTGGTCTTGGTGGGGACATTTCCCTATTTCTCGGCCAGTGCGGGAAGAACCGCATCTGGCTGGGGGATATCCCTGTACGGGACAAACCAATTTTGCTGCACTTCCCACTTTTGATTGCCACCCAGTTCTGTAAATTCCCTGCATTAGAACCAACCCTTATGAGGTAAACCTTTTGAGTTTAGGACCATTTTGTAGTTGTCAGTTGCTTTTTGGTCAGAGAGCTTGTTAGAAGGTTTGCTCACATTGTGCAAATGTTTCTGGAATGGTTCCTTTCTTGCTGTTTATATGTTTATTTTTTAAAAAATTGATAGGAAAGTTATTTGTGTAGCACTTTTAAAGTTTAGGAAATCAAGGTTTTGTTTTGGTTGCTTTTTTTTTTTTTTTCACAAGTTTCCTAATGGTGTTATGAACAGATGTCTTCATTTTGAAATATGTAGAATAGGAAAACACGGAAAGTACAAGTCAGATTGTACATTCATATAACTGGCAGAGATTGGTAGAGGGAGGTCTTGCTTTTTTCCTGTGGGCCGTTTGAGGAGGAGAAGAGCCTATCCATTCCCACCTGGAGGTGAGGTGGTGGCGCTGTGCCCCAGGGCCTCTTGGAAAGAGCAGCTTGTTCAGCTTCTGTTGGATCCTGGTCTGATCTGGGGGAGGCGCTGTAGGCTTCATCCCCTGACCCTCTGAAGGGAGGTGGTTCTCCAGGTATGGTCCCTTTTAAAGACAACTTTCACGCTGCTGCACAGGGAGACCCATGTGAATCTGTTCTTCGTTTTCAAAAATGCTTAGGTCAGGGAGTAAACTTTTGACCTATGGTGATCATCTTAAAAGCTTTATATATTTCCTGAAAGGTTTTTAATTGAACACCAGATAGTTAAATAGGGTTGTTGTTAAGGCAGCCTGGAGCCTGTGGAAATAATGTAGCCAGCTCCACTTTGGTTAAGATGGTATTATACTTCTGTGAAGTTTTAAAAGTGCATTATTTAATTGCATCTTGAGCTACTGTTTCCTGCAAATGGGTCTGCAGAAGAGAGATATTTTTGTCTAGCTAAGGCCTGGCCTCCGGTCCCTCATTTCCCTTGGCCACGTCAGTCACCTCTCTGGACCTTAAGTCCTGAGTTGCCCCCAGGGGCCACTGCTGAGACCCTGGTGCAGGGATCCAGTCACCTAGCATGTCTGACCCCATTCCAGAGTCCAGGATGGGGGACTATTTGGACTATTTGGCAGTATTCACTGGTGAAGCTTTTTTTTTTTTTTTTTTTTGGCTGCACCGCATGGCGTGTGGGATCTTAGTTCTCCCATGAGGGATCGAACCTGCACCCACTGCAGTAGAAGCATAGATTCTTAACCACTGGGCTGCCAGGGAAGTCCCCTCACTGGTGATGCTTTTAATGCATGAAAAGAAAGCATATATATTTTTTTAATTAATTAATTAATTTTATTTTTGGCTGCGTTCGGTCTTCGTTGCTGCGTGAGGACTTTCTTTAGTTGCAGAGAGCGGGGGCTACTCTTTGTTGTGGTGCGTGGGCTTCTCATTGTGGTGGCTTCTCTTGTTGTGGAGCATGGGCTCTAGATGCGCGGGCTTCAGTAGTTGTGGCATGCAGTCTCAGTAGTTGTGGCTCGTGGGCTCTAGAGCGCAGGCTCAGTAGTTGTGGTGCACGGGCTTAGTTGCTCCCCAGCATATGGGATCTTCCCAGACCAGGGCTCGAACCCGTGTCCTTTGCATTGGCAGGCATATTCTTAACCACTGTGCCAGAAAGAAAGCATATTTTAACAGCTGTTTTGGGTTCTGGAGTCTGAATGTCCTGGTATGGATTTGGCCCCATTGCTGGACATCCAGGGTGGGGTCCAGTTCCTATGGAATGAAGAGTGCTGCAGTGGACACCTACCTGTGGATGGTCATTTTAAGCTAGACTCAAATATTAAATATTACAATTATTTATTGCAAAAACATTAACATGGGGAATTCCCTGGCAGTCCAGTGGTTAGGACTCCTGGCTTTCACTGCCGAGGGCCCAGGTTCAATCCCTGGAGGGGGAAATAAGATCCCACAAGCCACATGGTGCAGCCAAAAAAAAAAAAAAAAAAATTAACATATAGCCCAAATAGCATGCAGGTTAGCAGGTTATCATTGAGAAGAAGAATGGGACTAAGATGGTTGTTTGATACTGTTTTGGGTGCATCCTGTGTACATGTACACACAGTATGAAAGTACACGTGTCTTATTAAAGATTTTGTTTGTGACTTTTAGTGAGCACGTGAGATGACTTGCTTCAGCCCCATAGGAAGTGTTTGACAGGCCAGACATCTCCCCTGAGAATCTCTCCTTAGTAATTACCACTCATTCCATGGGAGATAGACTTTCCCAGAGTTTGTCCTGTTGAATTACATATTCTAGCTCATTCAGGGTTGCCATGGAATCTGTAAATAGATACTACTTTTCAGAGCGGGGAAAGGGCTTTCCTTTTATTTCAGTTCATTGGTTCTTGAAATGCCTATTTTGGGCATATGTACTAGCAACCTGTTATTGTAAATCATGAATATGTATCAGAGACCAAAGACCCTTCAGCCAATATCCGGTGACATAAGCATCCAAGTTCTTGGAGCTTGATGGGGGCGCTGTGGGGCTGAGCCGTGGGCGGGAGGGTGGGATCCCCAAGAGGCAACCCCTGATGTCAACTCCTGTCCTAGGCAGGTGGTCATTCTCCCCCCTTGCTGTCACCTCTCCTCCTGGGGCCCCCTCCCCTTCTGTCACCCCCTTTCATTTGCGGGCACTCTCCTCCCCCGCTGTCACACCCCCGCTGTCACCCCTTTTCATTGGCGGGTAGTCCGTCAGCCTTCCCCTCTCGCTGTCACCCTCCTTCCAGTGACCCCTCCCCATCTGTCACCTCCACCCCCTGTGAGTACTCCAGCTGTCATCTCTGGGTAGCCCCCTCATCTCCTCCTCCCCATGGGCACCCCCTCTGTCACCCCTTTTCCTCCGTGGGCAGTCACCCTCCCCCTCTCTCTGTCACCCCTCCTTCCGTGGCCCCTCCCCGTCCGCCACATCCCCCCATCCCCCCCCACTCCCGCTGTCACCCTCCGCCGGTGGGCACCCTGTGGCCGGGAAGGCCCCTCAGTGCTAGCGCCCCAGGTCCTCCCTTTCGCGGCGCCCTTTGTTCTGGCGGGCACGCCCCTTCCCCGGCGCGGGCCTCGATTGGCCGACAAGGTCACGTGAGCCCCGCCCCGCCCCCGTGGGAACTGGCCTCCCCGCGGCGCGGCTGGACCGCCTGGGTCTGCAGCTCGCTGCGCGCCCTCTGTAGTCGGCCAAGAGCGAGTCGGCCGAGCGGGCGCTGCCTCCGAGCTTGAGGGCGGGCCACCCCACAGGGCCCACCCCACAGGGTCGCTGTTCCCACCCGTGCGGATCCGTCGCAGGTATTTCTCTGGCTGGGATTTTGAAGAAAGCGACGCTCGCTTGCCGGAGCGAAGCTTGGCCGGAGGTTTGTCGCGGTCCAGCCACATCCTGAAAGCTGCTTTGAGAGAGGCAGTGGGTGTGAGACAGCCCCAGCCCCCCAGCTAGTCCTGTTCGCTGCGCAGGACCGTAGACCGTCAGGGCGGGTCTTCCCACCTGGAACCTAGGTGTGCTTCCCCTCCCAGGAGACCATGTGTCCGTTTTGTGCTTGTAAATGCATGTCAGGTGCGTTTACAGAGGTAGGTTCTGACGCATAAAAAGCAAAGGCCCTTCCAGGGGTCTGAGGGGCCCCTCCAGGGGAACATTTTCATTGGCAGACAATACAAGCAGTCCCCAACTATACGGAGTACAAAGTGACCATCCTCTTTCCTGATAACCCTCTTTCTGCCACAAGCAGGCAGTCCCTGGAGGCGGCCCTCCAGACCCCACATTTTATAGGTTTTCTTGGTTTTAATAAGAAGTGAGCCTGCCCCATTACTGTGCTATAACTTTCCAGATTGGCTCTAGAGATCTGCCTTGTTGTTAGTAGGGCTCCCTACCATGTTTTCACCTGGCAGGCCCGGCACGTCTCCCCACAGCTCCCTCCCTCCTCACTGCACGTTGCCTGGGACCTCCCACCCGTGAATCTGGGCACTGCGGGAGCTTGCTGATGTACAGAAACTTTTCTACATGCCCAAGTCTTGGTGTGCCTGCTGTGTCATACTTGTCCTTAGTCTGACTTGTCTGTTGAGAGGTGCTCCTGCAATGTTTAATTTTAAAAAGTCAGGTGTCCTAGGACCTAAGGCTTAGGTGAAAGTCCGTTCACTTCAGGATGGTTATAAACTGTTGCTGTTTAAACTGACCATATCAGTGAACTCTGCTTGGGCATTTGGGGTGAGGTGAAAGCCAAGGGCAGGCCACGTTAGAACATAATATTTAGGAGTCACGGAGCTACTTAACAGTCTAGAGGAAGACACAGGCTTTACAAATCAGCCAACCTAAGGAAAGAAATTACAATTAGGTGACTGAGTTGGACCTGTCAGAGACCAGTAGGTAGAAGAAGCAGAAGAACGTGAGAGTGATTGTAGCATTTCAGGCCCCCCTGCTTTGATTGAAGGGCCAGGGATGAGGAGGTGACTGGGAGGGAGCGCCTGGCACAGGGAGCTCTGGTGCTCCTTGGAGGCGAGTGGGGAGACGGCCTCGGCAGAGACAGGTTTCTCGGAGAGGGTGGCAGCTTTTTGGGCATAGAGGAGGGAGGTGGACTTGTTGCCGAGCTGATGGTCCATGTTAGGGATTAATGAGGGGTCGCTGGCCTGGCTCGAGAGTCCAGGGCAGCCCTTGGAAGCCAGAGGCTGGGGGTGCTGGGCTGAATGGATGGGTGTGTGGTCCACATGGGGTTAACTGGCAACCCCCCCACCCCTAGTGTCAGAGAAGAGGGGGACACTCAAGCTTCTCCCCACAAGCCCCACCTTTTCGCCATCCCCAGTTGTCTGTGGCACACAGGTCTTCCTTTTCCCATTTTTCTGCTGCCACTCATTTTCCATATCTGCTGCTCGGTTCTGGTCCAGTTCACACCTCAGTTATTTCTGTGCTGTATTCTGGTCCCCACCTATGCCTGAACTCCCTGAGGACTAGGAGAGAATCATGTTGTACTTGAGTGTCCGTCTCAGCCCAGTGGTTCTCCCAGTGCGGCCCCCAGATCAGCAGCAGCAGCATCACCTGGGAACTTGCCAGCAGTTTCTACCCAAGGTTCCTGCCGAGATCAGATGGTCTGGGGTTAGCAGACCATCCAGGTGGTTGTGATGCGCTCCAGCCTGGCTTGCTGACCAATGTTGATGTATAGTGGAACTGAGTTTGTGGGTCTACCTTTGTTTTGGGTGAGTTGCGGGAAGGAAGGGGATGATTTCTGGCTCTCCTGGAGACACAGGCAGCAGCCTCGAGCCCCTGCCGTGTTCCTCTTTACCCCTCCCTCCTAGTTTCGGTGGTTCCAGAGCATCATGGCAGACCTGTGTCTGGCATGTACTGGTGCATCACACCATCCATGGAGCCTTGTTTTAATTACACTGATTGGGTCACTAATTGTCATGGATGGTTTTGAGAACCACGGGTGCCACCCTGAATTTGACGGGCTGTGGAACCGAATCACATTACAGGTGCTGCAGGGCTGTCAGTGGCCCCCGGGATGGATGAGTGAACTCCTGTGGCGAGGAAGCATCTGCACGCGGTATTGGGCTGACCCCTGGGGTTCCCCCCAGCCTCTTCCCCGCGTCTACATTCTGCCATTGTATTTTCTCTAAGGTTTTCCCTTTTGCCTCTTAGATGTTCTTAGGTGAAGCCATTTTCTTTTCATTAAATGTCCTCCAATATTTTAATCTTAGCTTATGCTTTGAAGTCATGTAATAATCAGAGGTGACATGCCCCTAATGAAATAATAGTGCCTGTTCGGTGCTCAGTGCTGGCGAGAGGGGGAACCTTGGCCGGGCTCTGGTTGCCACAATGATGGTACTGGCAAGGAAACTAAATGATGCTTAGAGCTGACCTGAGGGACCATTAGGGAACATGGGGAAATGGGGGAGGTGTCGCCCACCACATTCACTCCCCGGAGCTGTGGGGGTGCATGCAGCCTTTGCCACACCCTGCAGTTAGCGCATCGGCGATGCCTGTGGTCCGTGTGGTCCTGCTTCAGCACGGCTATGCGGACTGGGTTCCGTAGATAAACCAACAGGCAGTGCCTTGGCTCTGATGTGCTGGTCCCCCTCTCCCCAGACTCTGGAATTCTCTTGCTTTAACTTATAGTAGATTGTGAGTGTTTCTGAAGATTGGAACTGTTTATGCAAAATGGCCATTTTCCTATTAAAGTCATTTTATTTTTTATTGTAGTAAAACATACATAACATTAAATTTATCATCTTAGCTTTTTTAACTGTACAGTTTAGTGGAGTTAAGTTTATTTGCAGTGTTGTGCAGCCATCACCACCATCCACCTCCAGAACTTTTCCATCTTCAAACTGAAACTCTGTCCCCATGAAACAATAGCTCCTCCTTCCACAATTTTTGATACAAGCAGACGTATCTGTATTCTTGTTCCCCTCCCCCACCTTCCGATGTAAACCATAGGGTGCTACACTCCCTTTTCTTGTAAAATAAATTTATTTATTTATTTATTTAATTTTATTTTTGGCTGTGTTAGGTCTTTGTTGCTGTGCGCAGGCTTTCTCTAGTTGCGGCGAGCAAAGACTACTCTTTGTTGTGGTGCGCGGGCTTCTTATTGCGGTGGCTTCTCTTGTTGCGGAGCACAGGCTCTAGGCGCATGGGCTTCAGTAGTTGTGGCTCGTGGGCTCTAGAGCGCAGGCTCAGTAGTTGTGGCGCACGGGCTTAGTTGTTCCACAGCATGTGGGATCTTCCCAGACCAGGGCTCAAACCCATGTCCCTTGCATTGGCAGGCGGATTCTTAACCACTGTGACACCAGGGAAGTCCTGCACTCTGTCTTCTTAGTGCTTTTCCCTCACGGTACCACCTGGCGCCCCCTCCAAAGCCGTCCACACAGACTGCCCATTCCTCCAAGCCGCGCTGAGCTCCCTTGAAGTTTATCCCACAACTCGGTTGTCTCCCGCCTTTGGTGATTACGAACAAAACATCTTTTTATCTCTGTGTGCCAGTCTGTCTTTGGGGATTGCTGGGACGGAGGGTAATGGCACCTGTCCTCTTGGTGCCTGTCACTTGGCGTTCTTGCCAGCAGCAGTGTTGCTTTACCATAGCCCTGCTCCTGGGGTTTTGCCCGGGAACATGTGGGCCTCCAGGTGCATTTCTCTCATCAGAAGCAAGATGAGTGCCTCTCAGTGGTCGAGACCCTTTGCATTTTCTCTTTTGTAAGTTCGTTGTTTATTTCTCTAGCCCATTGTTCTGTGAGTTCCTGGCCTCTCTATTTCTACATGTTCTTTGTTAGTGATATTAGTCTATATATTAATGTGAAAAGTGGGAGGGGTTCCTTGTTCTAGAGCAGGTTCCTTGGTGTGGCAGAGACTGCTCCATGACAGCCTCACCTCTCTGGGGACCCAGAGACTGAGTTACACACCAGTGCTTGTGAGGAGATGCACAGGAGCTCTTGGAGGAGCTTAAAACGTAAGATGTAACTCTGTAGTGAGGGATTTTAATCAAGGCTGCATCGAAACCTAATATAGTAAAAATCCTAAGTAGAT
The DNA here is from genome assembly GCF_028021215.1 of Eschrichtius robustus. Taxonomy (NCBI): domain Eukaryota; kingdom Metazoa; phylum Chordata; class Mammalia; order Artiodactyla; family Eschrichtiidae; genus Eschrichtius; species Eschrichtius robustus. Next base: position 52,384,453 of record NC_090839.1, on the reverse strand, counting down.
ATTTGACCATTTCACTCATACGTCCTGAAAATGTTCCTTGGAACTTATCTTTGAGAACACGAAGGAGACAGCTCCTATTTGGGCACAGAGAGCACTGTCTGCACAGGCAGTGTTTCCTTTTTCTTGTCTGTATGTAATACAGTCATAATTCTTTAAGTTTTTTCTTTTCTCTTTTCACAAGGTGGGGACCAGCTTGTCTCGTAAACTGCTTTCCCCATCTTCCGCTTTTCCTTTTTCTCACGGATCTTTGGTGATTGGCAACGACAGCTGGGATTGCCCCAGAAGTGTTTGTGCAGAGTTAATTGGAGGAATTGCCTCATTTTCAGTTCCCGCCACTCACAAGAGAGTGTGGTCATCCCCCCCACCTCGTGCCCATGTGAGGGACCCGAGGGGCTGGCTGTGTTTTGTCCTCTTGAACTGGGTGCTGTCACTCAGGTGTCGGTTTGTGAAATGCCACAGGCCATCCAGGTATGACCTGTGACACGCTTCCCTATAAGTGTGGTGTTGAAATTTCAACACATAGAGACCATCTCTCTCTCTCTCTTCTCTGTCTCCAATGGGCTTTGTTTAAAGTTGTGATAACATCCATAAAGTTTGCCATTTTAACCATCTTTTAAATTAATTGATTAATTAATTTATTTTTGGCTGCGTTGCGTCTTCGTTGCTGCGTGCGGGCTTTCACTAGTTCTGGCGAGCGGGGGCTTCTCACTGCGGTGACTTGTCTTGTTGCGGAGCATGGGCTCTAGGCATGTAGGCTTCAGTAGTTGTGGCACATGGGCTCAGTAGTTGTGGCTCACGGGCTCTAGAGCGCAGGCTCAGTAGCTGTGGTGCACTTAACCATTTTTAAATGTGCGATTCAGTGGCATTAATTACATTCACAGTGTTGTACAACCATGACCGCCATCTATTTCCAGATTCTTCCTCCCAGACAGAAATTCTGTCCCATTACACAGTCACTCCCCCTCTGCCTCCCCCAGCCCCTGGCACCCACCCTCTACTTTCCTTTTTTTTTTTTTGTTTTCTTTATTCTATTTATTATAGTCACATATTTAATACATATTTATTGACAATAAAAATGAGAAAATGCTTAGTATAATTTTTTTCAAACAACTTCTTTGAAACAGTAATATATTATTCTCTGTTTCATCAGCATGCTGTAAGAAGATTTAGGTAGTACATGATATATATATTTTTTCTCTTTTTTTCTTTCTTTTTTTTTTTAACATCTTTATTAGAGTATAATTGCTTTACAATGGTGTGTCAGTTTCTGCTTTATAACAAAGTGAATCACTTATACATATACATATGTCCCCATAGCTCTTCCCTCTTGCATCTCCCTCCCTCCCACCCTCCCTATCCTACCCCGACCCTCTACTTTCTGTTGCTATGAATTTGACTGCTTTAGGAACCTCATGGGAATGGATCCACACAGTATTTGTCCTTTTGTGTCTGGCTTCTTTAACTTAACAGAATGTTTTCAAGGTTCATCCCTGTTGTAGCCTGTATCAGTGCTCATTCCACTGTCTGGATGGACCATGTTTTGTTCATCCATCCATCAGTTGGTGGACACTCGGGTTATTTCCAGCTTTAAGCTCTTGTGACTCGTGCTGCTGTAATCGTGGGGGCACATGTATCTTTGAGACCCCAGCTCTTCCGGGAGTGCATCTGGATCTTCTGGGCCCACAGTATTTGCCTTTTGCTTGGTTGGCTCCGGGGGACCCGGGAACTTGCCGGGGCATGGCGTCCTCTCTGTCCCGCTCTTATGGCCTGCACACCCAGGGTGTTCCATAAGGTCTGGGGTGAGCTGTCCGAACTCTGAGCCTCTGTTTCTTCATCTTACCAGACGGGGGTTTAGACTGGTTGGTCCCTAAGTCGTTTTTTCTTTTACTTTTGGTCTTGTCCATCCATCTGTGCTCTGCATGGGGAGCCCCTCACCCCCACAGGTGCTCCCAGCACCCAGGTCCACGGCCTGCCAGGCAGCGAGGTGGGAGTGGACCTTTCCCAAGCCCCACACAGTGCTCCCCATCCATCTCTAGGGGCGATGGCCTTGTTTTTAGATCTGGGGGCTTGCAGCTATGGCTCTGCCTCGGCCTTGGGCCACTCCGGGGCTGCTCAGAGTCCTTTGTGTATCCCCTCCCATTCTTCTGTGTCTCTGGCTCTTGTCTGGAGGGACTGGCCTTGAGGCGGGCTCAGTTCCCTGCCCCATGTCTGCTGGAACCGTCCATGCCACCTCTGCCACTGCCACCTCCCTGCAGCGGGAGCCCTCACCCTAACCCTAACCCTTGCTGCTCAGGGAGCCGCGTGTGGCTCTCCCTGGGAGTGCGTGGCTCTCCCTGGGAGTGCGTGGCTCCGGGCCTTTGTGTGGCCTGTGGGATGCTGCCCCATCCGTGCCTCCCCCCAGCTGCTTCTCCCCAGCCTGTCTCCCCCCGCATCCTCCTCCAGCCCTTCCAGGCTCCTCCACCTCCCTCGAGGGGTCCCTGAAAGCACCTGGACGGGGGACGGGAGAGGCCGCCAGCCCCTTACTTGATGGGGGAACTTTGTTTTCCACTTTATTCAAAAGATTATGAAGGGTGATTTTCGGGTAACTTGGGTGTTGTATTTTTCTCCCATGTGTAATTGAGGGATCTGTGGGGGTCTGAGTGCCGTGGGGGAGGGTCTGGAGCAGGGACGGGTGCTCTGTCCAGTGCTGTTCATCCTCCGACTAGAGCAGGTGTTTGGGCAAAGGAGACAAGAACCAGCTGCCGGGAGCAGGTTGACACCGTGGTGGCCCCAGGGCCCAGACGGTGCGTGTCGTCTTCTGCTTCCCAGATGTCCGTACCTGCACCGGACGACCGGGGACACGGAGCGCAAGTATCACCTGCGCTACTACAAGACGGGCACGTGCATCCATGAGACGGATGCCCGGGGCCACTGCGTGAAGAACGGACTGCACTGCGCCTTCGCGCACGGCCCCCTGGACCTGCGGCCGCCCGTGTGTGACATCAGGTGAGTGGCCGTCCTGCCGGGAGCCGCTCTCCTCCCTGTGTTTCAGGCATTGCTTGCCTCAAGCAGCTCTTTCTGGGCCTTGATTTTACTCCTAACAAGAAAGTGACCCTTCTTCTCCCTCCTGACCCGGACCCGGGGGAGCTTGTGGCGTCTCGCACGCTCAGCTCTGAGGCTCTTGGGATTTGGGCCAAGACTGTCATCCCGGGACGGGGGCCCCAAGGCCGTGGGCTGCACGTCCTGAACCCTCACGTAGGCGGCTTCCTAAGATGACAGAAGCCGGTGGCTGTCTCACCGTCAGAGGCTTCGGACAGGCTGCAGCACCGTGACCACGTGCCGTTTGGTTGCAGGGAGCTGCAGGCCCAGGAAGCCCTGCAGAACGGCCAGCTCAGTGCTGGGGATGGCGTCCCTGACCTGCAACCTGGGGTCTTGGCCAGCCAGGCCCTGATGGAGAAGATCCTGGGCGAGGACCCCCGGTGGCAAGGTAACCCCGCAGCCGCTGCTGGGGCGGGGGGCTCGTCCCTGTCTGTAAAGTGCCCGCACGGTGGACCTCGTCGCCCCCTTTACAGGTCAGGAGGGGAGACCGAGGCTCCATTCGAGCACATCACCCTCAGCCCCTCCAGCAGCCTCTCTGGTCCCCAGGCTGCTCTGGGGGAGGGGCCTGCACGGCTGGCGCAGCTCCTGCCAGGTGTCGGGTCCCAGAGCCAGCCTGGTCCCCAGCAGCCTCCACAGATGATGGCTATGGGCAGTGAGGTTTGTTTAATTGTAAAATACCCATAATGTAAATTTGCCATTTTAACCATCCGAAAGTCACAGGTCCGTGGCATTTGGTGCACCACAGTGTTGTGCAACCATCAACTCTGTCTGGTTCCAGAACATTTCCATCACCTCGGACAGAAACCCGTGCCCATCAGTGGTCTCCCCTCCCCAGCCCTGGCATCCACTAGCCTGGCTATGTCTCCGTGGAGCTGCCTGTTTGGATGTTTCCCGAGGGTGGTGTGGTTTTAAGAGAACCCCCCTCGGTAATGCCGTGTCTCCTTGGACCGGCTTTGCTCTCACGCGCGTAAATGCTTCAAGGCCACGCTTACTTAAGCGGTGAATTCCCTACAAGGGTCTTTCCCCCGCCCGCTGAATCCTATGCCACCCTGGGCCCAGGGACGAATTAACAAAAGTGGCTGCACAGGCCTTCCTGATGCCCGGGCCTCAGGCCTGGCCCAGCAGGAGCGCTGAGGAGCCTGGCCTTCCATCGCGCCTGCGGTGTGGGGGGCCTGGACCCACAGCATATATGGGGGTCCCAGTGTCGCCATGTCCCTCTGGGGAGAGGCTTGCACAGAGGGAGGGCTGCGCCCACAGCTCCCTGCCTCGGGGCTTGTCCTTCTCGTGTCGCAGCCCCTCGGTGGTCTCCCTGGTCCTGGACCACAGGCTCCACCTGTGAGCTCTGGCTGGTGGTGCAGGTGGGGGTACAGGTCCTCTCTTGTCACTGTCAGGCGGGCTGAGCTTGAGGAAGGAAAGTGGGAGGAGGTGCTGGGTCGGGTCTGGCCGGATAACTAACCCTCAGCACCCGTGGTTTGGATTTTTAGTTAGTAGATTTTATTTTTTAGGGAAGTTTTCGGTTAACAGAAAAATTGCACATCGTGAACGTCTTGTGTTGATGAGGTAACATTTGTTACAATTGACAACCAATATTGATACATGATTATCAACTAACGGCACAGTTTACCCCTGCATTGTGCATTCTCCGGGTTTGGGCAAATGTATAAAGACATGGATCTTCCATTATGATGTCATGCAGGTAGTGTCACTGCTCTAAGATCCTCTGTGCTCCACTGCTGGTGACCACTGATCTTTCGCCCCATTGTTTTGTCATACAGTTGGGATCACACAGTGTGTAGCCTTTGCACTTAGTGCTGTGCATTCAGGGTTCCCTGTGTCTCTTTGGGGCTTGGTAGCACCTTTCTTCTTTTTTTCTTCTCATATTATGTTAGCACCTTTCTTCTTATTGCTGAATAATTCTCCACGTCTGGGTGGACCGTTCATCCGTCACCCACTAAAGGGCGTTCCGGAGCCCCTGTGACTCATGGGCACTGCCACGCCTCTCACTTCTTTGTGGTTCATGCCACTCAGCGCAGGACCTTGTGTCTGTTGGAGGTCCTCTGTCAATGCTTGTGAACAAGTGTCTTACAATTTTTATTTTCTTAAAATCGTCTTTTCTGTTTAAACTCCTTTTGTCCTCTCTGTGCCCTGCTGTGTGGTTCACTTCCCTTGTCATTTTGTCAGTTATTTGGAACTGAGTTTGGTGTGTGGGGGGGTTGGTGCCATTAAATGTGGGTGTGGAAGTGTGTCCTGGGAGTGGCGCTGCGGCTGCCGGGGTTGGCTGGGCAACACACCCTCCCTCCGCCACTGTCTTCCCCTCCATGCCTTGAGGGTCAGCCCTGCTGGGCAAGTGTAATTAAAAACAATGGCGTTTGTAAAAAAAAAAAAAAAAAAAAAAAATGGGGAGGGTCAATTATTAACCAACCCAAGAATGGGTATGATTTTCAAGAATCTCCGTTCATCCGTTACTGCTTTTAAATGACCCCTGGTGGTTTTCTTGTTTATTTTTGCTTTGAGATAAAATTCAGGTAACATGAAATTAACTACTTAAAACATAGACTTTATTTTTTTAGAGCAGTTTTAGGTTCCACATTGTGGAAAGTTCAAGGAGGCCTCACATATCTGGTACCTCCATACACACGGCAGCCCCCCTGCAGTGGGATGTTTGTCACAGCTGAGAGCCTGCATTGACATGTCAGCATCGCCCAGCACCCATCATTTACCTTGGGGTTAAAATGAGCCATTTTATTTATTTTTATTTATTTATTTTTAAAATTTGTATGGTACTTTATTGGGTGTAAAATGAGCCATTTTAAAGTGTATTTCGGAGGTTTTTAGTATGTTCACAGTGTTGTGCACCCATCACTTTTATCTGGTTCTAAAACTCTAGTCTCCCCAAAGAAGCCCCGGCCCCTGATACCCACTAATCTACTTCCTGTCTATGGATTTGCCTGTTCTGGATGTTTCCTATAAGTAGAATCATACAACATGTGCCTTCTGTGTCTGCTTCTCTCACTGAGCATTGTGCGTTCAGATCGTTAAAGTCTCATCCACGTCGTAGCGCGTCAGTGCTTCACTCCACCACATGGATGGGCCACATGGCGTTTACCCATCATCTGCCGATGGACAGCTTTTGGCTGCGTGGCTGCCGTGAGCACACGTGTGCACGTTTCCGTGTGGACCCCTGTTTTTCAGATACCAACTTTGTGCTAGGCAGCTACAAGACAGAGCAGTGCCCCAAGCCGCCGCGCCTGTGCCGCCAGGGCTACGCATGCCCGCACTTCCACAACAGCAGGGACCGGCGGCGGGACCCCCGGAGGTTCCAGTACAGGTGAGCCTGGGCCACAGGTGCCGCAGGGCCCTGGCCGACTTCTCTGGTGTGGGCCCAGCCCGGCGGTCTCCTCTGTTCACACTCACGTCGGCTCGAGGCTCTAGTTTAGGCAGCCACCCCTCTGCTCCCTTCACTCTCCCCGGAGGCCCCGGTGTCCAGCCAGCCGGCAGGTGCGGTCAGGGCGTGGCTCCTCCATTTCCCCCCCTCCCCCGGCCTCCCTCCTGTGACCTGTGTGCCGCTGCCAGCAAGAGCGCCTGCTGGCAAGGAAGTGGCCCTTGCGAGGCTGAGAGTCCCGGTGCCCACAGCCTGACTTCACCCTCTCCGGAGGACTGATGTCCTCGGGGTGGTGGGTTTGGGCCTCACCTGCTGTCATGCACCTGGCAGTCCTGGCCTCTTCCTAGGCCGTCTCCTCCTCACTCCAGCTGCCCTCACCTTGGTGCCCAGCTTAGCCTCGGGTTTGCCAACTTGCTGGATGGACCCGGCACTTGGCGGGGTGGGGGACTGGGGACACGGAACCCCAGGGGTGCCTGGGCACCTTGGCCCTCACCTCGCTCCTCCCTTGGGTCCCGAGCTCTGTGTAGAGCTTGTTCTTGGAGCAAATCTAATAATTTGATGCCACCTCACCTGCCTGAGAGCCCTCACTTTCAGATAGAGAAAGTTGTTTTTATGACAGTCACTGTTCTGAGTAGTTTGAGTTGAGGGACAGAGAACCTTTGGCTTTTAGTCACCCGATGTCATCTTGAGAAGATGAAGTGAATTTACTACGTATCAAAGGGATAGAAAATCGTAAAAAATAAAAGCTTTATTTCCCACAGATGATAATTTTTAAAATAAATCCAATACAATAAAGCTGCCAGGAAGTACCTGAAGATTAGAGGGTATTGGTTAGGGTTTTCACATTGTAGGACCAAAGTCTCAGGTTCAATTTTGAAACAGTCTCATGGGGAGACAGAGTGTGGTCCCCTTGTGGGCTGGGCGGGGGCTGGGCCTGGTCTTCTCCTGCTGCAGGAGGCCTGGCTGCGTCTCCGAGGTGCTTGTCACAGTGGCATCAGTGGCTCTGACTCAGAATCACTTCACATTTTGTGGAAAATGAAAATGGGCTCCCGAATGCTTTCTGGGTTCCACCAGGCACCTGCACTGCTTTTTTTTGGCCGTGCTCTGCGGCATGTGGGATCTTAGTTCCCTGACCAGGGATCGAACCCACTCCCCCTGCAGTGGAAGCGCAGAGTCCTAACCACTGGACGGCCAGGGAAATCCCCGCCCTGCTTTTTTTTTTTGCCTGTCCTGGTGAGGAAAGGGCCAGTGCTTCCAGGGCTGGCACCCATGTCCCCTGGTGGTGCACGTGTTCTCAGCACTGTGCGGACAGCCTGATGCCCCAGGGCACGTGGGGAGGACATCCATCCTCCGCTGACTCCTCCTTGTCCCCCAGGTCCACCCCCTGCCCCAGCGTGAAGCACGGTGACGAGTGGGGCGAGCCCTCCAGGTGCGAGAGCGGGGACAGCTGTCAGTACTGCCATTCGCGCACAGAGCAGCAGTTCCACCCCGAGGTACGGGAGCACCCCCGGTCCAGGGACGGGCTCAAAGGACTCGCAGGGCTCAGCACCTATGGTTCTTTACACGGAAAGAATGCGATTAAAATCAGCAAAGGATCAAGGCCACAGGGGCGGGTCCTGGGGAGACCAGGCACGCACTGTGGACGGTGTGTCCTCCTAGCCACCATGTGTGGCCGTATTTGTGGCCATACTCACAGTGCTGCCAGCTGGGAAGTCACCCAAGCCTTGGCATCTAGGGTTTTTACTGGGGGTCGGTCAGCAGACGTGGCTGACCTCAGTCTCTGGCCCCTGCAGAGGCTGAGCCAATGCTGGGTGGCCCAGGCCCACCTTAAGTCACTATGTGGCATGGCCCAGGGCCCCAGGTAAACAGAGACCCGACCAGGCAGGACATTCCAGGGGCTCAAACGTCACCTCCCTGAGCTGAGCCCGTCAAAGCCAGTCCTTCCTTTGGGGCATGTGGGTGTGGACAGGGAAGCCATGGAGTTAACCCTTTGCTGCACACTCGGATTTGTATTAAAAACGAACAAGCACACAAGGCCCCTGAGCCAACGGGAGAGCATCAGAGCACTGGGACCAGGAGGGTCAGGGCCAGGCTGGGAGCAGGCTCTGCGGTGAAGGAGCGCCCAGCTGTGCCCACTGGGGCACCTGGGCTCCAGGGAGGGGTGGGCTCCTGGTCTGAAAGGCTGTGGTGTTTTGTTTCTTAAAAGTTTCTTCTGTCTAGAGATTCAGTGCTTCAAAGCGTGCATAAAACAACACTTAGACTCCTGATATTTGTAGTTCTGAATTGGAGACCTTTTGAAATTGCTTTTGTTGGTGACCCTTAAAATTTCAGTGCAGGTGCTCAGGGGATGGTCAAAGAGCCACGGGGAATGAGCAGCGTTTCGGGCAGGGAAGGGGGCGGGTGGCAGCGCCCATGAGGGTGTCTGGGGCCTAGAGGCTGCTGTCCCTCCTGGGCAGGCTGTGCTGCGGGGCCACACCCTAGTGAAGCAGCCTTGGGTCTGGCCATGGAGTGGACGCATGTGGTCACCTAACAGGCATTTCTTGCGCACCTGCTGTATACCAGGCACTGAACCAGGTGCATCTTTCAGGAAATGCCAAGTGGACAAACTGACCTGATATGTGATTTCAAGGACAGGCGGTGCAGGAGCAGCCTCAGGCCCACACGGTTTCCCAGGCTGACTGGCCCTGCGCAGACAGGGCGTCCCGGGACTGCTGGGAGGAGTGGGGACGGGGAGTGCGGTGTCCACATCCCTCTTTTTCAGGATACCCCCTTGTGATTACCAGCTCTGGGCCTCCAGCTGGAAGGAGGAGGCCAGACCCAGCCAGCTCTGGGCCTCCCACAGAAACAGGTTTCCAGTCCAGCCTCTCTATTTGCTGTTTTATTTTCATTTCCTAGATCTACAAGTCTACCAAGTGCAACGACATGCGACAGACCGGGCACTGCCCTCGGGGCCCCTTCTGTGCTTTTGCACACGTGGAGAGTGAGTACCTTGGTGCGCCCGGAGCAGGCAGGGCTCAGCCTCGGTCGGGGGCGGCTGGGAGGGTCGGCGGGGCTCTGGGCTTCGTGGGGCTCAGCATGGCCCTGCCTCTGGGCACCCCAGGGCCGTGAGTGTAGTAATTTTGATGGCCAGGTGAGCCCATAAAAAGTCCCCAAAGGCAGAAACCGTGACGGGAAATGCACAGACACGGCCCTTCCCCCAGTGTTCCTGAGAGCTTCCTCTTAAAGCTTTTTGATTTGGGTTTCCTGTTCTTATGAGCATAGTTGCAAATTCTGATTTTACTGTTTTTTATTTTAATGGGGAGGGTGGCTTTTCCTGTTGAAATTTTCCATTACTTTCTGCTGTTGGAGTCGTTCATGATTTGCTCTGGAAGACGCCAGGGTCCCATGCGGTCAGCTCGGCTCACAGCGGCTCTGGCCGACCCGTTAGAGACTAGCACACGCTTGCCCTCCCTGATCTGTGGGGTCTCTTTAACCAAAGTCTCAGCCAGCAGCCACTCAAAGCCCGCCACCCCCTTTCTTGGCAGAGAGTCTTGGAATGGCCAGTGACTGGGGCTGCCGAGACCTCACCTCCGCCAGCGGCCCCGCGGCCCCAAGCGGGCAGCCCGGACACGTAAGTGGACGGCGTCCCGAGGAGGGTGCCCGCTCTGCTATTTGGTTTGAATCCAGTGTTAGGTACACGGATGGATGTGCTCTCTGGGTGAGATGGTTGGAGGCAGCCTGCCCGCAGGGTTGGCGGCTCCTTATAGAAGAGTCTAGACTAGAGTCCTGGCTGAGTCCTGGCCCGGGTGTACTTGCCCAACCTTGCCTTTTGCCAGACACGCACATATTGGCCATGTGCGAGGCACGGTCTCTGGCTGAATGTGAAGAGGGGCCCTGAGTCCAGGGGGACCCCTGAAGGGCAGGAGAGGCGGGTCCCCAACGAGGTGCGAGGGCAGACCCAGGCGTCTCAGTGAGATTTGGGCAGTGAGAGATGGGGGGCCTGGTGGGTTAGGACCCTTGTGCCCGTGCAGGTGGAGGGGACAATGGGGGGCTCCATCCTGCGTCCCGTCCATTGCTCTGGCATGGTCGTGGGCATGGTTGTGGGCTCCTTGGCTCTGCCTTACGTCTCTGAGGATGATCCTCTTCCTCGCACATGGTTTTATCTGTCGTGTTGGTGTCATTGAGGAGGTGGCCGCCTGGGATTGGTTCTAGGAAGGAAACTGGAAAAAACTCAGGTGTTTCCCCGCCCTGTCTTTCTTTCCACTTGTTGCTTTTCTGAAAAAAGAGAAGGACAGGCAAGGTGAGGACAGCTGAGGTGGGGTTTGCTTAGAGGAGCCCTGCCAGGCACACAGTTCATCACTGCTCCTTCAGCACGGAGGAGCGTTCGGGACCACCACTCTCTTCCAGTAGCAGAGCCGACGCTTGGCAGAGACAGAAGCTAGTCCCCTCCTCACCTTGGTGGCTCCCAGGGGGTGTGACAGTCGTGGTTTCAGGTGGTGGTCAGAGGGCCACTGGCTTGGCTCCCACTGAGGGCCAGGGTGGATGGATCCTTGGTGTGCCTTGTACCTGAGGAAGCAACAACTAGGGTGTTTGGACAGGGAAGCTGGGACCCTGCAGGAGGCGCCTCCGGCTGCTGGGCGGTGCCAGAACAGTGCGCCCACCCCTGCAGACAGACTCTCAGGGCATCCTTTGTCTTCTGTTAATTATTTTGCAACTTAAAAGTCACCGTGCTAGAACACATAGTGGGTTCCAGGGCTGGGGGAGGGGTGGCAGTGAGAGCTCAACGGGGAGGGTTCCTCTGCGGATGGAAATGTCGTGGAACTGGATAGAGGTGGGGATCGCACAACATCGTAAATGTGCCAAATGCCACTGAATCCTTCAGTTTAAAAAAATTACTCTTATGTTGTGTGAATTTCGTCGCAATTTTTAAAAAAACTAAAAAAAGTAATGAAGCATCCTGTTCGGGGCTGGCTCTGACTTTCGGGCCCAGGACATGGACGGCCTCAGGGCTGGCCTGGCAACACCATCTTCCTGCATGGTGTTGGGCTCCAGCTGTGTGTTGGGCGACTTTGGCTGAGCGGGAGCCCTGGTTTTGTCTCTCTTAGGTCCCCTGTTGCAGCAGCCCCGCAGGGAGGGCCCGGCAGCCCTGCCAGGTCTGAACGGGAAGATTGTGCAGGGGAGGGCATTGTGCTTGGGGCGGGGGGGGGGGCAAGGTTCTCATTCTCTCCTGGTTGCCCCCTCCATCCGGAGTATATTTGTTTGTGAGGATTGTCACAAGTCCCGAATCCAGCCTTGTGCACAGTGGGTGTTCCCGCTGCTTCCTTTTCAGTGTAGAGAGAGTCTGGGTGAACAGACAAACCATGAACCTCACCACGCATACTTCACCCTGGTGGGGGAGAGATGCCTGGAGTCTCATCACCTGTAGATGTGGTCCTGGGTTTGAGGAGTCTGTCTTGGGTTTGAATCCCTCCTCTACGACTGGGGAGAGGGAAGCGGCTTCCCCACTGCTCGCTCCCGGCTGTGGGGCCCACGTAGCTGTGGGTCAGCTCTCGCTGCCGGCACCCTCTCCTCACTGTGTCGAGAACTGGCCACATCACGTGACCTGCTGGCATCTCTCAACAGAAGCACATTGTGAAATAATAGAAAATATGTATATTGGTCTCTTCTTCCCCTGGTTCCTCACACAGGACTCCAAGACCCTCATAATTCTTTTGTTCCAGTGAGGTGACTCTTGGTGGGCTCCTGGATGGGGCTGGTCACAAGAAAGACCAGGTGTGATTAGAAGCCTGGAACTTTCAGCCCTACCCCCATCCTCTGGGGAGGGGGAAGGGGCTGGAGATTGAGTCAATAAATGGATCGTGCCTACGTGATGAGCCTCCATAAAAATCTCTAAAGTATGAGGTTTGGAGAGCATCCAGGTTGGGGAACAAATCCATGTGCGGGAGGGTGGCACACCCCAGCTCCACGGGGATAGAAGCTCCTGCACTTGGGACCCCTCTGGACCTTGTCCGGAGTGCCTCTTCACCTGGCTGTGCATTTGTGTCCTTTATCACATCCTCTATTACATAATGAGCCAGTAAACATAGTTAGGTGTTTCCTTGAGTTCTGCGAGCCCTTGTACGTGTTTCCTGGAGTTCTGTGAGCTATAGTACAATGGCTTGGGTTCCATTGTAGATGGAACCCAAGGAGGGGGTCATGGAAACCCTGGTTTACAGCTGGTCGGTCAGGCGCACAAGTGACAACTTGGGACTTGGATTGGCGTCTGAGGTGCAGGCGTGTCTCGTGGAACAGCCCTCAGCCTGTGGGGTCTGCGCTGCCTCCGGGTAGCGAGTGTCACAGAGGAGTTTTTCCTCTTCACCAGCCGTGACTTTAGCACAACCTTTCTGCGTGCTGCCTCTCATGTCTGGCTTCAGACTCAGCTGAGTTCCTTTGGTGAGGCAGGGAGCTGGGCTGCTCTCCTGGGTGATGCCCACCTGCTCCCCGGGTCAGGCTCCCAGCCCCACAGCTGCTTTAGGCAGGGTGCACCTCGATTCGCCCACCTCACAGGTCCTCAGTTACCCTGAGGTGGGACGCGAGTGTGTCAGTGTAACCGTTTCAGAATGAACAGCAGCGCCTCGTGTGGCCACCACCTCTGCTCGTCCTCATGTGAGACAGAACTCACTCAGGTGGGCCTAAGGCCAGGACTGGAAATTGAGGGAGAAGTTAAAATCCTCCAAGAAGTTACTGAGTCCGTTGTACTGCTCGCCGCGTGACAGGCCAATAAGTCGAAAGATGAATTGTTGGGGCAAGGAATAGCAACTTTATCCAGAAAGCCAGCAGACCGGGAGGACAGTGGACTAGTGTCCCAAAGAACCCAGTTAAAATTCAGGCTTCTTTTGTACTAAAAGGGGAGGGGGTATGGTTAGTTGTTGCAAACTTCTTGGAATCCTTTGTTCTCAAAGCTGTCCACATAGGTCTGGTCACATTCCTATAAACCTCCAACAAGATAAATGTTATGCTCTGTTTTGCAACTTTTTATCTCTGTATGAATGGAAAAGTGATAAACCTTTAAAGGTCAGAACTTTGAGAATGGGCTATCCTGTGTATTTCAGGCTATAGGCAACATTCTTTTAGTGATTAACTTGTAGCAAAAGCAATAGAATACAAAGGTTAAAGCAAAAGAAACAGTCCAATATGGAGTCAGATTTGTTCTTCCCTATTACAAAGTTTCCCTTAAAAAGATTCAAGCAAAGTGTTTCAGTGTGAAACATCCAGTCTTCCCCTGGAGGATCACGACATTGGAACTGGGAAATGGCTCGCCCTTCTGCCTGACATTTTAAGCACATGCTCAAATAGATTTTTTTTTTTTAAACAAATGGCTTTTATTTATTTATGGCTGTGTTGGGTCTTCGTTTCTGTGCGAGGGCTTTCTCTAGTTGCGGCAAGTGGGGGCCCCTCTTCATCGCGGTGCGCGGGCCTCTCACTATCGCAGCCTCTCTTGTTGCGGAGCACAGGCTCCAGACGCGCAGGCTCAGCAACTGTGGCTCATGGGCCTAGTTGCTCCGCGGCATGTGGGATCTTCCCAGACCAGGGCTCGAACCCGTGTCCCCTGCATTGGAAGGCAGACTCTCAACCACTGCGCCACCAGGGAAGCCTCGCTCAAATAGATTTTGAGCATCCAAGAATCATGTGGGATCTGAGGCGCTGGGGTCAGCTCGGGCCGCCTCTGGGCATGGGTTCAGGGGCATGTGGTTTGGTCGTGACCCTAAGGGAATACATCGATTGCGGTGTTTGGAGAAGCTCGGACCTCAGCATGGGTCTTGCTGTCCCAAACGAACCGTTTTCGTTTAAAGTGGGGGTGAGGAATAGAGGACAGCTTCCCTTCCCTATTTTCCTGAATCTCAGTCACCTTTGACAGCAGAACTGAACTTAAGTGAAAGAACTCTGTGCTCTGTCTGGGGCAAGCTGCTCTCACCGGCCTCCCTCTTGCCCCATTCCAGAACATTCACGCACAGCTAGGTGCCTACTCAGCGCACCTGAAAGCTCCTGTGTGATGGTGGGTTGCTGACGTTGCAGAGCATGAGCTCCCCTGCCCGCCCAGCACAGGTGCAGGCACAGGGAAGAGTCAGGAGGGACCCTGGACGGGGACAAGGCCCCACGCAGGAGCTCTGGCACTTTATCCTGAAGGCGAGCAGAGCTGTTTCAGGACAACGTGGTTTCTTCACAATGTAGCTTCTCCTTAGAGCGAGGGTCTCAGGTCCCTGGTCAGGGCCTTCGGAGGCCAACAACCAAATTGGGGTGGGGGGCGGTCACTTCTGGGTGAAAGGAATGCAAGGAAACCAGAGAAACCAGGACGGGCTCAGAGTTGAGCTGGGCGTTGGGCATCAGGCAGGAGGAAGGGGCCCCAGTCAGGGCCTGTGTGGACATGGCTTCTTCTCTGCCTTCTGTGAGTCTTCTGGGTCCTTCTACAAATCCAGAAATCAAACAAGGAAGGGATGACCTGAGCCACCGCCACAAGTTCATGTTCACTTATAAGATTAGGCACAAAAACCAGAATAATACTCAGATCTAAAGAACGTTTTGGTGCAGTTTTTTTGTTTTGTTTTTTGTTTTTGTTTTTATTTTGGCTGTGTTGGGTCCTTGTTGCTGCACGTGGGCTTTCTCTAGTTGTGGCGAGCGGGGGCTACTTTTCATTGTGGTGTGCGGGCTTCTCATTGCGGTGGCTTCTCTTGTGGAGCATGGGCTCTAGGCACATGGGCTTCGGTAGTTGTGGCATGCAGGCCCTAGAGCGCATGGGCTTCAGTAGTTGCATCACATGGGCTCTAGGGTGCGTGGGCTTCAGTGGTTGTGGCGGGTGGGCTCAGTAGTTGTGGCTCGTGGGCTCTGAGTGCAGGCTCAGTAGTCATGGCACATGGGCTTAGTTGCTCTGTGGCATATGGGATCTTCCTGGACCATGGATTGAACCCATGTCCCCTGCATTGGCAGGCAGATTCTTAACCACTGCACCACCAGGGAAGTCCCTTGGTGCAGTTTTCATGCTTATGTTTGACCTGAGAGTACAGGCTCTGAGCTCTGCAGGCAAAGCCATCCTCGTGCAGTTTCCCCAGAAGGTGGCTCATGGGAGTCAGGATTTTTACATGCGAGGGAGAGGAAATAAACTGTTCCCTCTATCCATTAGGTTTAGTGTCTGGGGTCCCGCAAATTAAACTGACCAAAGGCAAATTAACTGGAGAAAATGTTTATTACTTATGCATTTGGAGGCTAGACCTGGGGGCTTAACTACCCTTTTAACAAAGAGCAATAAATTGTGAAGTGACAAGACAAAAGGGGTTTCTGCTTACAGGGAACTAAATTTGGGAAGGTAAAGATATGGGGTAAATAAGGGAAGATGCGGGTTATTTTAGTTTGTTGTGAGGCTCAGCCTCCTGCAGTCCTTTGGGTGATTAGCGTTCTCAGGTGGTTAAGCTGTTCCCTTCCTCTTGGGAGGGAAGGGATCGCCTTTATGAAGGGAAATTTATAGGCTGTCTCCAGGCAGAAAGGGGGAGGGCAGAGAATAGCCTTCCAGGAAATCATCTGGCTCAGGTGTTGGACTTTCCACGACTTTCCCGGCTCTGGAGATGCAGCCCTGCCTGCGAGGCTCTGTTTGGGGTTCGCCGTTGTGGGTTCAGGGAGCTCTCACCTGCCTTCACACGGACCAGCCAGGAGTGCAGAGATCCACATCAGGTGTAGGAACTGGAATCCAAGAAAACTGATGCAGAGGCAGCAGATTTGAAAGCCTTTCTGTTTCATGGACTTCAGTCCTCGGCCTTTTCTTTCCCCCCCCCTTTTATTTATTTGTTTGTTTGTTTATTTATTTTTGGCTGTGTTGGGTCTTTGTTGCGGTGCGCGGGCTTCTCACTATGGTGGCTTTTCTTGTTGAGGAGCACAGGCTCTAGGCGCGCAGGCTTCAGTAGTTGTGGCTTGCAGGCTTCAAGAGTGCAGGCTCAGTATTTGTGGCGCACAGGCTTAGTTGCTCTGCGGCATGTGGGATATTCCTGGACCAGGGCTCGAACCTGTGTCCCCTGCATTGGCAGGCGGATTCTTAACCACTGCACCACCAGGGAAGTCCCAGTCCTCGGCCTTTTCTGCCTTCCGAGCAAAGCTTAGGTCTCTGTGTGTTTTTAATCAGCTGCTTTTTCTTCCAACAGCCAGTGCTTTTTCTGTTGCAGGCAAAGCGGAGAGATTCACCTGCTGAAGGCAGCCAGAAGGCCAGCGAGCAGGACAGTAAGCAGGTACTACCCGAGGCGAGATTTCACGTTCTCTTTGTGACTAGACCGCTGCCTGTGTAGCCCGTCACTTACCCCTGACTCACGCCGTGACCTGGTTAACATCCATTTGTAAAACAGCTACATTCTTATATTCTTCTTAAAGTCATCTGTTCCGTATGTCCTTTGTTTTAATGTTTTAAAAAGTGTGCCGTACCTTGGAAACAACAGAACCAAAACCTCTTAAAGTTTTCCCCACGGGGAAATAAGAGGTGCCCTTCGTGGCCCTTCTGTGTGAGTGTCCCCGGGGCAGCCGTGACAAAGCTCCACAGACCGAGGCTTAAACAACACGCAGTGATTCCGTCCAGTGCCCGAAGTTGGAGACGAGGGCGTCAGCAAGGTTGGTTCCTTCTGGGGACCTCCGTTCTCGGCCTGCAGGCGCCGTCTTCTCTCTGTGTCTGTGTCTGTCTCCAGTGGTCCGTTTTCCATCAGGATATCAGTGCTATTGATCAGGACCCACCCTATCAACCTCGTCTTAACTTGATTCCCTCGGTAAAGACCCTGACTCTAAGCAGGTCCCGTTCAGAGGTGCTGGGGGTCAGGACCCCAACATCTGAGTTCTGGGGGCACAGTTGAGCCCACGGCAGCGTCCAGGGTGAGCCTGGCTTGGTCTCCCTCTCTCGGGTCACAATCTGGAGTTGTTTTCACCTCTGAGGGAACTAGTGATCAGGAACTAGTGATCAACGCATTCTTTCTCCTCCAAGGGAGGCTACATGGGGGCTTACCGCCGTGCCCCCACCCCCACCCCCAGGCTTCTGCTGAGTCAGGCCCTTTCTCTCTGTTCTGTGCGACATAGCTTCCTGTACGCTTGGTAAACCAGGTTGTTGGAGAAACAGGTTTTTTCCTCTGGACACAAGGATGCTTGTTTTCCTGTCACTGTAAAAAGACAGAGGGAGCTTTACACGCTCTGGAAGGCCTGGGCTGGGCGGGATGCGCAGCGAGCACTCACTCTGGCCGCTTGTCACCTGTCTCTGCTCTGAGCTTTATTTTAAATTCCCAAGTGGACAGGCCCTCACAGTTCCTACTTCTGGTTTTCTTAGTGCCCTGAGGGTACTTCCTGGGGGATTTTTCAGAGCAAGATGTTCAGACACTTTTTTTCCATTAGAAGCTTCTGAAGCACATTTTTGAAATCAGCAGGGTGGTTGAAAGTAAAAATACAACCCAGTTATCTTGTCATTTTTTTTTTTTTAAAGAGATTGAAATCGAGAAGTTGTTCATTAAGAATCTGAAACATGAAATGTTAACAGTAGTGTAGCCAACAGGGTACGTGGCCGCAGTCTCAGGGCTGAGGAGGAAGGGCCTGGAAAGGAGTGGGGCTCACGGCGGGGGAGCCCAAGAGGGCCGGGAGGTTCCCAGTGTGCGAGCCGCCCTCCGCCTTGGGCGCTGTGAGTAGACTGGCCAAGTTCATCCACCAGCCAGCACTCACCTGCACCCAGAGACCCCCTCTGTCCTGTCCCAAAGCCAGGCCCCGTTGGAAAGCTAGAGGGCCCCTAGGCCAGGTTAGCTGGTCCCAGCATTTCCCCTGGGACCCCTGAGGTTCCCGCTGTGTTTGAAGGGTTGGCTGGAATGCCCAGTGGACGCCGTGGCTGTGAGGCCAGCCTGGTGGCTCTCTCGGGTGAACGGTGCTCAGCTGCTGCTCCGGGGACCCCTTCCCTGCATGTGGGCGCTGTCCGCTCTGGCTGGAGGAGAATGCTGGCCACCTGTCCCTGGGACCTCCCATCTCCTCTGAGGCGGCTGCAGGACCCCGTGTCCCTGGGCCTCAGCAGCAGCTCTTGTTTCTGGGGCTTCGATCATTGGGTCAGAGTGGGGAGCACAGGGCGTGTGGTGTTTTCCTTGATAAACTGAGGCGGTTCAGTTCGCTGGTTAGCCCGGCCCACTCCCCAGTGTCCGTCTTCCTTCCCAGGGGGCCGCTTCCTTAGACACCCCCTGCTTGCCGGGCGGCACTTGGTGGTTCCTGCCGAGGAAAGCAGCTCCGTGCTGTGGCCTCCCATCGCTGCAGAGTCCAGGCTCCGAGACCATGGAGACAGTGTCCACAGTGCGCAGACCCCAGCCCTCCAGGACTCGCTCTGTCCCACCCTGAGAGGCAGCCAGTGGTGTCACCCCGTGAGAGCAGTGCAATTGGAGGACTCAGTTCTCAGCGAACAGGCGGGCTTTCCAAGTTGTCAGTCTGATGAGTCCCCAGGTCACCCCAAGCTTCCCCTGGCACACGAGTGTGTCTCTGCTACTCAAAAACAGGCAGATGGGAAAGCTTCCTGACTTTGGGATTGGCAACAATTTCATGGATGTGACACCAAAAGCACAGGCAACAGAAGAGAAAATAGATAAATGAGACTTAATTGAAATAAAAAACTTTCGTGCATCAAAGGACACTATCAACAAACAGTGAAAAGACAGCTCATGGAATGGGAAAAATATCTGCAAATTATTTATCTGATAAGGGGTTAATATTCAGAACATAGAAAGAACTCCTACAACTCAACATCAACAAAACAAGCAACCTGATTAAAAAATGGGCAAAGGGGCTTCCCTGGTGGCGCAGTGGTTGAGAATCTGCCTGCTAATGCAGGGGACACGGGTTCGAGCCCTGGTCTGGGAGGATCCCACATGCCACGGAGCAACTGGGCCCGTGAGCCACAACTACTGAGCCTGCGCATCTGGAGCCTGTGCCCCGCAACAAGAGAGGCCACGATAGTGAGAGGCCCGCGCACCGCGAGGAAGAGTGGCCCCCGCTTGCCGCAACTAGAGAAAGCCCTCGCACAGAAATGAAGACCCAACACAGCCAAAAATAAATAAATAAATTTTTTTAAAAACTGGGCAAAGGACTTGAGTAGACATTTCTCCAAAGAAGATACACAAATAGCCCACAAGCACATGAAAAGATGCTCAATACCAGTGGTCTTTAGGAACATGCAAACCAAAACCACCATGAGGTACCACTTTACGCCCATTAGGGGACAGCTGCTATTAAAAAAGCAAAACAAAGAATAACAGGTGTTGGCAATGATGTAGAGAAGTTGAAGCTTTTTTGCATTGCTGGTAAGAATGTAAAATGGTGCAGCCGCTGTGGAAAACAGTATGGTGTTTCCTTGAAAAATTAAAAATAGAATTACCTTATGATCCAGCAATCCCATTTCTGGGTATATACCCAAATGAATTGCAAGCGGTGTCTCGAAGAGGTATTTGTACATCCATTTTCACAGCAGCATTATTCATGAAGCCAGAAGGTGTGAGCAACCCAAGTGCCCATTGGCGTTTGAACGGATGAGCATAATGTGGTCCATCCATACAGTGGAATATTATCCAGCCATAAAAAGGAAGGAAATCCCATCACATGCTACAACATGGGTCAACCCTGAAGACTGTGTTAGCTCAGGCTGCCATAACAAAACACTAGACTGGCTGGCTAACATACCGGAAATTTATTTTCTCACAGTTCTGGAGGCTGGACATCCAAGATCAAAGTGTAGGCAGGTGTGGTGCAGACGGCTGGCGTCTTGCTGTGTGCCTGCACATCCTTTCCTCTGTGCCTGTGCATCCCTGGAGTCCCTTCCTCTTATAAGGACACCAGACCTATCGGATCAGAACCCCCTCTTACGACCTCATTTAACCTGTCACCTTAAAGGCCCGATTTCTAGATACAGTCACATTGGAGGTTAGGGCTTGAACATTCGGATTTTGGGGGGACACAGACATTCAGTCCACAGCAAAGACATTATGCTCAGTGAAATAAGCTAGACACGAAGGACAAATCCTGGGACTTCCCTGGCAGTCCAGTGGTTAAGACTCCTCACTTCCACTGCAGGGAGTGAGGGTTCGATCCTTGGTTGGGGAACCAAGATTCTACATGCTGCGAGGAGCAGCCCTACAGTGGGATGCCCCCCACCCCATACAGTGGGATCCTGTATGATCCCGCTTATATGAGGTCCCTGCAGCTGTCAAATTCATAGAGACAGAGAATGGAAGGGTGGGTGTCAGGGGCTCGGGGAGGGTAGGGAGTTAGTGTTTAATAGGACAGAGTTTCAGTCTGGGAAGATGAGAAAGTTCTGGAGATGATGGTAGTGATGGCTGCACAGCTGTCAATGTATTTAATGCTGCTGGATTGTACGCTTAACAGTGGTAAGATGGTCAATGCTATGTTATGTGTATTTTACCACGAAAAAAGAGAAACCGTGCAGACAAAGCTGGCGTAAGGAGGGGCATGGCCCCCCCATTTTGCTGTGTCATGTCTGGCTCCCCTGGTGACAGAGACCCCACTCTCCACCCATCCTGGTACATCTGTAACCACCGTGGGTGGCCTCAGGGAAAGGACCAACCAGGATGTTGTCATAGATTTTCAGGACAAAGTGTCACCTGATGTCTTCAAGGGGGCACGTGCTCCTGCAGTATGAATTTTTTGGGTGGGTGAAGTCACGGCAGCTCCCAGCCAGGCTCCATGCGTGGGGTTTAACATGGGGTGTCTGCAGTGCCATGGGTAGGTTCCTGCCATTCCTACCTCGCCCGGGGACGGGGCAGTGGCTGCAGCGGGAGAGAGGAGGAAGGCCTGTGGTCACACCTCCCGTGGCTGGAGGGATGGAAAGCCGGGTTGTGGATGGGCAGGTGGGCCCACCTCTGAGCCGAAGCCCAGGGAGAGCTGGGGGACGTTGCTCTCCAGACCTCTGTAGTTTGAGTTACTATTTTTAAGTTTTAGTCTCAAGCATACAATGGCGATCAGTCCCAGGGTCTCTGCAGTCATGGAGCAATGGGTTGTCACCTGGGGCCTCTCTTGAGCAAAGCCAGTTGCTGGGGGTAGACCGTGAACGCTAAGAAGGAGGCCTCAGGGCTGGGAACACTTGCTCGGAGAAGCTATTCTGTGCCAGATTGGTCTCTTACACACTGTTTAGTGACTTTCCTTTTTATTATGAGAATTTCACTAGGAACCCCACCTCCTGCACTTGGTCTTATAGCACCCCTTCCCTCCCCCCGCCACGGTTAACTTTTCCTATATTATTTTGAGGCAAAACCCAGACCACATACCATTTCATTTTAGTATAGCTTCTGACTCCTGATTTCCTAGCAACCTCTGAGTGTGCACCCAGACATGACTGTGTACGATGTCGAAAGCCCTGAGGTCTGACTTCGTAGGTCTGTCCTGGTTCATTTTTATCACATCCTTTTCTGTGCACAGTGCCCTCCACGTTACTGGCTATTCATCCAAAATTGTGCCAATTCTTTTAATCTATCAAGTAAAGATAATGTGACTTGCCCCAATCTTTTTCTTTTGTTGGGTAACGAGGTCATAGGATTATTTTTTTTTAATAAATTTATTTTATTTATTTATTTATTTTTGGCTGCTTTGCGTCTTCGTTGCTGCACGCGGGCTTTCTCTAGTTGCGGTGAGCGGGGGCTACTCTTCGTTGCGGTGCATGGGCTTCTCATTGCAGTGGCTTCTCTTGTTGCGGAGCACAGGCTCTAGGCACGCGGCTTTAGTAGTTGTGGCACGTGGGCTCTAGAGCTCAGGCTCAGTAGTTGTGGCGCACGGGCTTAGTTGCTCTGCGGCATTTGGGATCTTCCCGGACCAGGGCTCGAACCTGTGTTCCCTGCATTGGCAGGCGGATTCTTAACCACTGCGCCACCAGGGAAGCCCCTCACAGGATTATTTTATCGACGTCTTCAGAAGCAGTGCTGGCTTTCTGCTCACGTCTGTGGTGGGTTGTTTTTAGGCTGCCGCATCTGCTTGTGAATGTCCTTCTCTGAATCATTATTATCATGATTCTTATTATCATCATTAGATGGGTCACGCCCTGGATACATTTGTTCCCATCCCTGGGTGATCGACAGCTCATGATTCTGCTGTCACAGTTATTGTAACTAACCAGATGTTTAAAGCCCCTCTAGAATCTCTGGAAAAGTAGTCAACTTTCTTTGTTTTGTTTTGGGGATAAAAGTAGGCCAGCCCATCCGTCTCGATTCTGTCATTCTCTGTCACTGTGCTGCCATCACGTTGCTGTCCCCGAGCAGGGCGCTGGCTTATCTTGTTATGTCTTTGCACAGGGCCACCTGGCGGTGTTGGCAGTGGGTCACCCCCTCGCTCCCAGTGTGAGTTCCAGCCTCGCATCCAGCCTGGCATCCAGCACTGGCTCAGGTGGCTCCTCGCCCACTGCTCTGCCCACTGTCTCGGCTCGTGCCCACCCTCTTGACCCCACTGGCAGCGCCGTCGAGGCGGTCCCAGGTAAGTCCGGGGCTCTGCTCCCATCTCCCCGACGCCTCTTTGCACTTCCCTTGACGCCTTCCAGTATGCATGGTGTATGCTCATGCTCAGTTTGTAGAAGAGCGTTTTCAGTCACCTGCCACTTTGGCTGTGTTGCCCGTGGTCTAGGAAATGCCTGCCTCGCTGGGGGCCTTGGGCTGCAGAGGGGATGAGGAGCCCTCAGGCGGGGCAGCTGGATGGGCCCCACAGGGCAAGGCAGGGCGGGCAGTGCCACCCAGCCTGAGACCACCAAGAACAGGAGGCTTCAGAGAAATGGGGGTTGTGAGGGGTGGTGAGGGCACCTGAAGACGGGGGACGGTGACAAGGGTGAGGAGCGGGGATGAGGTCACAAGGCATGGGCATGGCTACCGGCTGCAGAGGGGTCCTTGGCCGCTGGGAGTCCTTGAGGGTTTGTGGACTGATGACTGGTGTGATTGGACCCGGGGGACCTGTCTGGCAGCTGGATGGAGGCACAGAGCCCAGGTTGGGGCTGTCGTGAAAGCTAAGGGAAGAGTGGAGCTGGCGGGCGAGACGGTGCCTGCCAGGGCCATACGGGTCACCTGGCCCTCTCAGGCCACGTCTGGGTGCACCTGGCTGCACCAATAATACTAGCCAGTTTGGGGAAGTAACGGAATCCTCAGAACTGCCCTCTGGCCCCAGGAGGAGGGCCCTAGCTGGCCTTTCTGCTGTTGGGACCCAGGACCCAGAGTGCACACCCCACCTGCTTTGGGGCTAACAGGTGTAGACTGGATTGTTTTTCCATGTAGTTTCATTCAGGTTGTATCCTTACTAATGCGCTGCATGAATAGAAGGGGTAAACTCTGAAATAAACAGGTGCTGGTTCCAGATTTTCTGTGTTTAATGGATTCAGTGGAATCATTTCAGGGCCACTGGGCAGGTTCCTTTCTTTTGCCTTCCACTTCATATGAACAGGCGGGAACCTCCGGAGTTCATTGCCGGGTGGCTGGCAAAGGGTGGAAAGACTAGATCGACTGTGGAGGGACCTCAGGGCTGTGGGCAGCTGACTCTAAGTGACCTCCGAGGGCAGGGTCACGGCCTGTTCATCCTGACCCGCATGGCGTTGGGTTGAGCGTGTTTTACCTGAGTGGGGTCCGGCCTGAGCCGCGGCAGGTGGGCAGGGTAGGAGCAACCGGCCGGCGGCAGGGCTCGGGACTTGCCGCGGAGACCCCACTTTAACCTGAACAAAGCAGCCCGGCCCCGCGATGGTTTTCGCACAACCTGGGTCCGGGGTCCCGGCACGCCGCCTCGCAGCGCCGGGAGGGGCAGGTGCTGGTAAGAGGAGGTGGCGTGCCCCGCCGGGGGCCCATACACCGGGCCTTGGAGACGCGGGGATCCGAGGACAGGGAGCCGCGGGGCCCGAACACTCTCACCAGCCCGCACAGCGCCAGCCAGGTGCGACGGGGCGGGGCCAGGGGCGGGGCAGCCTAAGGCTTGCGTCACCGGTGTGGGGCGGAGTATGTCGGGGGCGGGGGCATCCCGAGGCTTGCGTCATCCGGGCGGGGCAAGTCGGGGGCGGGTCGATCTAACATTTGCGTCACCAGGGGCGGGGCCGGCGCGGGCCGGGCGGGGCGCGGGCCGTGTTTGAATCGGCGGCGGTGGCGGCGGCCGCAGTGCGGGGCGCCGGACGCTGGGACGGTGAGTCAGCATCGTCAGTCCCGCGCCGTCAGGGTGCGGGTCGTCGTTACCCGGAGCTGCAGACAGAGCGGTGCGCCAACTCTCTCTGCTAGGTACGCCTTCCTCCGCCCCAGGTGCGCCTTCCCTTCTCCCCAGGTGGGCCAACTCCCGTCCCTCCAGGTGGGCCAAATCCGCTCCCATGTGAGGTGCGTCTCCCCCTCCTCCCCTCCCCCCGATCTTTCCCCTCCCCTCCCGGTGCTCCTTTTACCGGTCTGCGGTACCCGCGCCCCGGGCCAGGTGTGACAGCCAGGGGTTGGTACCAAGATCTTCGGGGTTGCGGAATGAGGCGAATACAAACATCCCCCCTTTAGGAACCTGCTCTGCAGAGGCGCCCGCTGCTTCCCTGCGTGGGCGCCAGCCGCGGGCTTCTCCAGGGAAGCCTGCATCGCCTAGCGGAGGTGGGTCTCTCACTCCCCGATGAGGACGGGGTTCCTGCCTTGTCCTGCTGCGAATCGAATCGCCGCCTGCACTGTCGGAAACTCAGACCAGCAGTGAGCGGGTTTGCCAGGTGCTTCTCCATCCTCTAGTTAGGGGAAGGACAGCCCGCCAGGGGGCATCCTGCCCCCTCCCCGTGGGTGCAGGGGAGCACCCCCACGTCAGGGGTTCCCCATTCTGGCCTCTAATTCGAGCACTGACTGTGTGCATTGTTCCCGTGTGTCCCATGGTCCTGGGGACCTGGGCACCTCTTGAATGTGCTGTGTCACGTCGGAAACCGAGCTTTGCCAGGGCCATTACTCAGCAGCTTTCAGCTAATTGCTCGTTAACATCTGGGCGGTTACTGGTACTTTGGCAAGGCGGGCTCCGGGTCACATGGCACAGTTTACCTAACTGGGTTCACATAGATTTTGAGTGTTAAGTTAGTTCTTCCTTTAAGAGAACGTCTCAGAAGACCTGGGTCTGATCTCAGGGAACAGTGGGGTGTGTAATAGGATAAGAGACATAGTGCTGGTGAAAAAGTGGGACAGGACAACTCCTGGGAGCGCCAGTGACCGCCGCCACCCCCCCAACCCCCGCCTCCGCAACACAGGCTGTGGTTTGTCAGGTGAGAGTTGGCCCCTGTTGTGCCCTGCCTGCACCTGAGCAGGGCAGGGCAACAGGGGTGCCCCTTTATGCTGAGTCATTGGGTGGGGGTGGGGGAGTGGGATGAGATAAATCACTTCAAGGTGAGAAAAGGCTCCTGTACTCAGTTTATTTCTATCCATCCGTCCATCCCTTCCTTCATTTTATGTGCCTTTGTTATTCAAAAAATGTTTCTGGAACTCTGCCAGCTTTGAAGCAGACCACCCCCAACCTGATCCCACCACTCCAGGTGCGAAGGGCTAAGTCCATATTGTCAGGTCCTCCTGACCAGCAGGTCCAGGACGGGAGCTCAGGACCCCAGGCAGAGCAGATGTGCCAGGCCAGCACAGGGAGCATGGGTGGTGGTGGCAGGTCAGGCGTGCAGTGGGCGGGTCAGGGTGCTTGCTGTCAGTGGGTGAGTCTGCACATCGACCAGCAGTGGTCCAGGCCTGGGCTGGACCGCACAGTCCAGGTGACATGCAGGGATGGAGCAGGGGGTGATTCTGAGAAGGGTTTTGGAGGCTAGGCAGGAGTTTTCTCAGGACTAGTGGGGCTAATGGAAGCTGTGGCAGGCTGTATCCCACAGCAGTGTCATGGCTTAAAGACAAAGGAGGAGCCATTGCTGGGGTGGGGAGGGGAAGGGTGGGAAAGGGTCCTGCTGGGGAAGTGTGGACTGGCTCGCCGAGTAGTACATCCTTTCTGGGAGGCAGGACTCAGGACATGAAGGGGTTGGCATCACAGAAAGGTTACTCCTGGGACAGAGCAGGTCGGGGTGAGGGGGCAGCCTGCAGAGATGGCTAGAGCTGGGAGCCCTAACTGGTGTGGGTCAGGGGATGAGGAGTTGTGGGCTCCGCTGGGCTTCTGCTCAGTATGTGGGCCCCGGTGCACCAGCTCAAAGGAGGCACCTGTGTGCGATTTGATAAGGAGCCAATGCTGCAGTGGGGCCACTCCTGCTAGGAGGAGGCAGTGTGGCCGTGCTGGGGGACGGCTGGGGCGTCTGCAGGTGAGCACTGCAGAAGTCACCTGTGTCCGGGTGTGGACCAGGCACAGGAGGGGCTGCCGGCCTCCCATGGAGGGTGGGAGGGCCAGGAGGTGGCCCCAGGCAGGGGAGGGAAGAGGGACAGGGCCGCCTTTGACCGGAGGGGTTTGGGTGCACAGTGCAGGGCTGGAAGGCAAGGCTGGGGTGACAGTTTAAAGAGTGAGCTGGAAACTGGGGACAGCAAGAAGGAGGGGGTCACCCGACTAGGGGCGGATTTGGGTGAGGGGCTGCAGGGCCTGTGGTCATGTCCTGGGGAGCAGGTGGGAGCCAGAGGCTGTACCCCCTGTGCGGAGTTCACATTAACAGGAGACAGGTCTGTCTGTGGAAGGGTCCTGACAGGTCTGGGCCCCTAGGTCTGCGGGAGGCACCGTTCGAGCACCACAGCACGGCCTGGAGAGGACAGGTCGGTGTGTGTGGGGGGGTGTTTCCAGGTGGTCTCGATTGTTGTGAGTTAAATTATGTGCTCCCCAAAAGATATGCCTCTGTCCTAAACTCCCTGTCCCTGTACCTGGGAATGTGACCTTATTTAGAAACAAGTCTTTGCAGGGAATTACCTGGTGGACCAGTGGTTAGGACTCCACGCTTTCACTGCCACGGGCCTGGGTTCAATCCCTGGTTGGGGAACTAAGATCCTGCAAGCTGTGCGGTGCTGCCAAAAAAAAAGAAACAAGTCTCTGCAGATGTAATTAAGGTAAAATGAGGCCATTAGGATGGGCCCTAATTTGATATGACCGGTGTCCTTATAAGAAGGAAATTTGGACACAGAAACACAGGGGAGGGAAGACCACATGAGGACAGAGGCAGAGGTGGGGCTGGTGTGTCCACAAGCCACAGAACGCCAAGGATTGCCAGCAGAAGAGGCAGGAGGGAGGGTCCCTGGAGCCTCAGCGGGAGCCCAGCCCTGTGCACCTTGACCTCAGCCTCTGGCCTCAGAGTGGATTTGCATGAGTGGAATTGTGTTGCTTGAGGCCGCCTGGTGTGTGGTGCTTGGTTTTGGTGGCTCCTGGACACGAATGGCCCTGCGTGCTTTTAGATGTCAGGAGGAGGCTTCCTGGGGAGCAGGAGGCACTTGCTGCAAAGAAGCGTTGAGAAGCAGGGCCGGGAGGGGGCACCCACAGAGGGGAGTGGAGGCCCCAGGAGGAAAGGGGGACTGTGCAGGCCAGAGGCGGGTGCTGCCCCCACGGTCCCAGCCCCGCTGTCTCCCTGAGGCAGTCTTGTCAGTCTTTTCTTCCTGTCACCACTCTTGCATCAGGCCACCTTCCAGTCACCTCCATCCTTGGATGTGGTCATCGGGTGCGTCACATGAAACTGTTGGCGGGGCTGGTCCAGCTGTGCAGGCGCTATTGTCACAGTTGGGGCAGCGCTGTGAGCAGCGCTTCATGTCTTCCTGCCGCTTCCCCAGGACTGAGGAGCTTGGGGTGCTGCCAGCCCAGGGCCTGCATCGATGTCCACAGCGCCCGGTGTCACAGGCTCAGCCCCTTTGGCCTCCTCACACCCCAGAGCAGAGGTGGAAAATCCAGGGGCCCTGGCCCGGTTGCCACCCTATGTGTTCACCAGCCCTTCAGATAGTTCTTCCTGCAGTGCGGTACAGTCGGGGGATCCCTCTGGGCCGAGGGAGCCTGTGCCCCATTCCGTGCTCTTGGCTGTCGTTGCCAGTGGGGCCAGGACCAGGTCATGTGTGCAGGTGGCGGGGATGAAACAGGGAAGGAAACAGACGTGGGGACCCCTTGTCCGCCTTCCCGGGTGCACATGGTAGCCTCGCCCTGGGGCAGAAGCTGCACTGGGACCCCAGTGGGCCGCTAAGCGCTGGCATTGGGTGGCAGCCCTCCCCGTGGTTGGCTCAGTGGTCCCCATGGGGCCCAGGCAGGGAAGGGATGGGGCTGCCCATTGGGCTGGACCCCAAGTCTGCTCTGCATGTGTCTGGCTCCCGACTCCTCAGAAGTCACATGTCTCCTGCCCCGTTTTTCCCCCTGAGTGTG
Source organism: Eschrichtius robustus (assembly GCF_028021215.1). NCBI lineage: Eukaryota > Metazoa > Chordata > Mammalia > Artiodactyla > Eschrichtiidae > Eschrichtius > Eschrichtius robustus. The sequence goes on along the minus strand of NC_090839.1, from coordinate 52,355,733 downwards.
GTAGAGGGTCTTTCATTTGAAAGGCAGCAGCCCTCTCCCTGGGCGTGGGTCTCTTTGTTCCAGAGGCATGGTCTCATCCCCTCGCCCTCTTTTTTTTTTTTAATAAATTTATTTGTTTATTTATTTATTTTTGGCTGCATTGGGTCTTCGTTGCTGCCGTGGGCTTTCTCTAGTTGTGGCGAGCAGGGGCTTCTCATTGTGGTGGCTTCTCTTGTTGCAGAGCATGGGCTCTAGGCGCATGGGCTTCAGTAGTTGTGGCTCGCGGGCTCTAGAGCACAGGCTCAGTAGTTGTGGTGCATGGGCTTAGTTGCTCTGCGGCATGTGGGATCTTCCCGGACCAGGGATTGAACCCGTGTCCCCTGCATTGGCAGGCGGATTCTTAACCACTGAGCCACCAGGGAATCCCTACCTTGCCCTCTTGACTCTTGGATCAAATGCAGCCACCCCAGCCTCCCGGCTCCTCCTTCCTTTGCTCCTGGGGGTCTGGCTGAGCCCCAGGAGGTGGGGGGGCGTAGTCAGAGCTGAGCTTCCTCCTCTCTGGGGTGGGTCTGACTTGATGCTGCTCGTTGGGTTGGACACTGTCCAGGGACTCTGACATTTGGCACCAGGCAGCTGGGGGCGGGGCAGAGGTGGGAGGCTGACCCAGAGCAGGCAGTTCTGACGAGGGTCCCCGTGGTCCACCCCTGGGCTGGGGGCATTGAGTGCCTTTGTGGCCTCTTGAAATGGGACTTGGTGCATCTGACCAGGCGTCATGGGGCACTGAGGGGCCCTGCGGCCAGCAGGGGGCACGGGACTGGGCCACACAGGAGAGGCCCGCCTGCCTCCTGGAAGGGGTGCTTTGGGAGAGCAGACCCCAGAGGCAGGTTGGGGAGAAAGGTTCTGAGGTGGCAGAGCTCCTGTGTGCTGTGCCTTCGATGTCACCACGGTTTGCTGCGGACCTGCCTGTGACTTTGTGCTGGGGAGGTCTCTCTGGCCCCACGCTGTATCCCAGGAGCTCCTGCAGCCCCTCCCCTTGGTTCCCAGGCCACACCTTCCCTGAGTCGACCCTCTGGGGCTGTGGGAACTTTGGAGGTTGGCAGGCCTGACCTCAGCCACCCCAAGACAGCTTCCTGCTTGGTGTCAGGTCCCCAGGGTACAGGACCCCAGGAGGGAGTGTCAGGTGGGGTCAGCGCCGAGGGGGCCATGTTCCATTCCCCTGTCCCTTTAACAGACAGTCCTGGGGGGCACCGAGGGCCACAGCAGAACACCCAGCTCAGTGCCCCAGGGGAGAACGGATGTGGGTCTCTGCTGTGACCCGGCTGAGGAGGTCAGCGGAGGTGCCACCTGAGTCGTCCGTGAGCTGCTTTCCCCTGGACGTCGCTGTCCTGGAATTTTCTTTACTAGTCAAGCATGTTTATTTGGTCAGTTTTACCAAGTGATTAGGAGTTGAGTCAGTGAGATGAGGGCTGTGTTGCTGAGGCTAGTAGATTGGCCCCAAGCCCAGACTGGTCCCCTCTGCCACGAGAGCCTGGCTTTCCCCCGCGATGACGCCGGTTCTGTTCTGCAGGATCCTCTTTAGACCTTCACCTCGGCGACATCAGCCTCGTGCCCCCAGATAAGGACCTGGAGGAGCACGACAGCCGTGACCTCGGACCCACAGGTAGTGCCTGCACCCGGTGCTTTCCGGGGCCTTCTGTTGTGGCTCTAAGGTGGGAGGGGTCCTGTCTCCCTCCCTCCCTGCCACCCCCACCCTGAGGTCCCTGCAGAGGTGGGGGTCAGGCCTTCGTGTCCCTTCTCAGATGTTTAACCACTGCATTGGCATGAAGACAAACGTGTTAACATTAGGTACTGAATCATTCTGTTTGACCTAAAAGTTTATCTTTTTTCTTCTGTTATTTTTTTAAAGATTTATTTATTATTTATTCAATTAATTTATTTTTGGCTGTGTCGGGTCTTAGTTGAGGCATGCGGGATATTTCATTGTGGCGCACAGGCTTCTCTCTAGTTGTGGCATGTGGGTTTTCTCTCTCTAGTTGTGGTGCATGGGCTCTGTAGTTTGCGGCACGGAGGGTCTCTAGTTGAGGCGCCCGGGCTCAGTAATTGTGGCACGAGGGCTTAGTTGCCCTGAGGCATGTGGGATCTTAGTCCCCTGACCAGGGATCCAACCCGCGTCTCCTTCATTGTAAGGTAGATTCTTTACCACTGGACCACCAGGGAAATCCCTCTTCTGTTATTAAAATAAACCATTTCTGGGGGGCCCAAAAAGTACTGGGACCACCATGCCCATGGACAGGTCGGCCGGGCAGGGCCTAGTGGGTGTCTGAGCAGTGAGGGGTGCAGCCACACCTCCCTGGGTGGGGGTCCCCACAGCGCTCCCACCCCCGGTGTCCACCCGCTCCATCAGCTTGGAGCGGTGCTGGGGGATTCCTGGGGCAGAGGATCTCGCTCCGCCCCTCGCTAACCTGGCCCCTCCGCCCCACGCAGGTCAGCGGTCGCTGGGGGGCTCGGCGCCCGTGGCCATCCCAGGCTGCCTGCCCCGCTCCCCGTCCCTGCAGTCCTCGTCGTCCCTGTCCGCCTCCCCACTCGGCTCCTTCTCCCAGTCCCTGTCGGGGCCACTCGTCTCCTCAGCCATGACGCCCCCCCAGCAGCCGCCAGCCCTCAAGTCGGAGCCCCGAGCGCTGGGCCCCCCAGCCCCGTCCTACAACTCCTTCGGTGAGCGGGGCTCTTGGGGCTCCAGGTGCGGGAGGCGGCCACAGCGCAGCCCATCCCGTCCCCGGTGTCTGCTGCTCGGCGGAAGGTGCCCTGGGCAGAGGGCCTGGGGTTTGCACCTGAACCTCTGTGGGGGTGTCAGTGTGCCTGGGACCCCGAGCCGCTCTCGTGACACCACCACGGCGAGACCTGCCTCACCGGCAGGCTGCGGGGGTGTGACATCGCCAGAGACCAAGCTCAGAACCAGACGGATTTGCAAAAACAGGAAACTTGATTTAAATTTCTTTCCTTGAAAAATGTTATCTTATGCGATCTGTTTTGTTTTAAAAGAGTTGATATTTTAAAGTATCTATTTTAATTTCTAATGACACATGTATGTCAATGGATGTCACCCATGCAAACAAAAACCCTTTGGGGTCCTCCAGATTCTAAGTGCGTAAAGGGTTCTGGGACGAGAGTCTGAGCACTGCTGCCCCCACGATGCAGCCACAGAAACGGATTTGTTTCCTTTGCTGGTGGAGAGATCGGGGTCCCCAGAGCTTGCCGGGGAGATGCATGTGAGGTCCCAGCACAAGCAGGCTGACATCCGGCTCCTCCACACTCAGGCTTGAATGGCGTCCCCGGCAGCATCTGGGACTTTGTCTCTGGCAGCTTCTCTCCCAGCCCGTCCCCCATCCTGAATGCTGGCCCCACGGCCTCTTCAGGCGCGAGTCCAAACAGTGCTGAGCTGGCCCGGGTCAGGCGGCAGCTGGACGAGGCCAAGAGGAAGATCCGGCAGTGGGAGGAGTCCTGGCAACAGGTGAAGCAGGTGAGCGTGGGGAGGGGCTGCCGCGCAGGTGAGAGGGGCGCGCGTGGCGGCTGCTGGCCCCATCACTGCAGCCCCTGGGTTTCAGGCCTGTGACGCGTGGCAGCGGGAGGCCAAGGAGGCCAAGGAGCGGGCGCTCGCGGCCGACAGCGCCCGGCAGCTGGCGCTGCAGAAGAAGGAGGAGGTGGAGGCCCAGTTCCGACGGCTGCAGGAGGAGCTGGAGGGCCGGGGCTTGGCCTCCGCACTCCCCGGCCTGCGCGGCTGCGGCGACATCGGCGCCATCCCCCTGCCGAAGCTGCATTCACTGCAGAGTCAGCTGCGCCTCGATTTGGAAGCAGTGGATGGGGTGAGTCCGGGTCTCGTTTTCAAGGCACTGGAGGGGGTGCATGGAGGTGGTGGGGAGCCGGCCGAGCAGCTTCCGTCCACTCCCACCTCTCCTCTTGGCGGCCGTGCCCTCGTGGACAGGGGCCACATCGCCTCATGCAGCTGGAGCTCTGGTGTTGTCTGGGGCACCTCCCTGGGTCGCCCTCCAGGGTCCCTGGTCACCCCCTTGCCTGATGTAGCGTGAAAGCCACTGCCCTCAGCTTAGTGGGAAAATCCTTCCACGCCTGGGCATTTTGTTAGAACCTGGGGCATTGGGAAGGCTCCACAGCCCTGCCTCTCACACACCGTCCCCCCAACCCCGGCTCATGGCCCAGGCCGCTGGGATGCACACCTCTCATCCGTCTCCAAGGCGCCATCATCCAGGTTTTGGCTGCTGTCGGCCGGAGGCTGGGTCCCAAGTCGGGGTCCATCCTGACCCGGCCCCTCCGTGTGGCCACCTGCCTGGCTACCCTTCCCACACCATGTGGTGGCTCTGGCCCTGGGAGCCCGTCCCCACCCAAGGGTCTCTTGGTGAAGCCTCTCCCACCCCATCTTTTCGTTCCTGGGTGGCCCCCAGCAGGGGAGTCCACCCCACCCTGACCCTGGGCCCAGCCTGGGTGGGGGCGGGGTACCCCCTGACTGCGTCTCCCCCGCAGGTGATCTTCCAGCTGCGAGCGAAGCAGTGCGGGGTGTGCGGGGAGCGGGCCCGCAGCGCTGTCCTGCGGCCCTGCCAGCATCGTGTGCTCTGCGAGCCGTGTGCGGCCAGCGCACCCGAGTGCCCCTACTGCGCGGGCCAGCCCCTGCCCTGGTGACGGCCGCCTTGTCGCCCGCCTCCTGGTGCCACCGACGTCGGGACCCCAGCCCCAAACAGACCACCCACGGTCTCGTACTCTCCTCACAGACCCTGAAGGCCCCATGGGGCTCGGCGGGCAGGGTGACTCTGCGGGGTTTGTGGTCCTGACGCCACTGTGACCGGATCCTGGGAGTTCACGTCCCGAGAAGCACTTTGTAGACGGAAGAGTTTAGGCAGACGTTCCGAGTTGCTATAAGCTGCTTTGAGGTTCATGTTTTTAATATGCGATAATATGAAGCTTTATACGTGTACTGTGAACAGAGTATTTCCTATCGGTCTATTGTTAATCCATAGTACGGTAAACACATTAGGTTTCGTATCTGAAATTAGTACTTATGAAGTGAGCATTTATCTAGTAGTGAGAAATGCCTAGGATTTTTACAGTTTCCAAATTAAGTGCAAACTAATAGTATTTATAGCAGAGTGATTATTGAGAGACACATATACATGTAGATGTTTTTAATTTTATGAAGGGAACTCATTTCCTGAACACGTGCACATTAACTGGAGCGTCAGTGACAGCGCCCCGCGCCTGCGGCCTCCCGCTCAAGTGCCTGCGCCTAGGAAAGCCAAGGAGCTGCGTGCTGTCCTTTCTCCCCTGGACTTGGTCAGCGCGGTGACAGTGAGCAGGGCAGTGGGGTGGGGGACCCGACGGGGCGGGCGTCACACTGACTGTGCAGAGCCGTGTGGTGCTCCCCCTTCCCAGAGCTTGCTGGCGGGCGTCCTGTCTGGAGCCTCTCTCCACCCATGTGGGAGACCCTAGCCAGCCTCCAGGGCGACACTGCATGGGATCTGTTTGTCCAGGTGTTATGTTCCAGGGACCATGGGGTTGGGGAGGACCCGGCCGCCGTGCGGGGGCGGGGTGGCAGAAAGGCTGCTGGGAACGGGTCAGATTTTAGTGCCGGCTTCAGTCTGTTCTGTCTGCATTGGGTCACTTTCCCTAGGAATCTGGGAGGAAGTAAAACCTGTCTGTAGTTGATCCAGACTTTGCTCGTGGCAGATCCAGATTGGCATGAGAATCTTCCCAGAGTCTGCCGCCAGGCGTGGAGCAGGGGCTGGGCCCTGGCCCGGAAGGGACGGGATGCCCCCTGCTTGGGGCTGTGCCAAAGACTTTATATAGCATTTTTTAAGTGCAAGGTGACTAGGTAAAATTTTTTATCAGTGACCAAATTAGAATGTATTTACTATAGTGAGAAGTTTAAGACCTTTTTTTTTTAACATAAGACAAACTGATAGGAAAGCTGTCATTTTTTAAGGTGGGTCCATGGCATCGTGCAGCTCGCCCGCTGCTAAAGGTAACTATATGACTTGGTTGTAGTGAATCTACTTTGTTTCTAATTATACTGATAATGATTAGCTCTTAGAAATTACGTATATTTTGTGCTACTGTTATCACTGTTTAAAATTCTTTATTTTATTAATATTTATGCACTTGTTTCCCATTTCAGGCCTTTGGGCTTTTGGGGGGAAAACAGGACAATGTTTGTTATTGACATCTAGCCTAGATATTTTCAAATTATAAACAAGAACAATTAAGCTTTAGGTGTATTTATAAGCTATTCCGGTCAGTTCTTTCTGTGGGGTTCGGGGGGGTGGAGGTGCCCCCTCCCAGGCACTCGCTGGCTCTGAGGACAGGTGTGCGGTGGGAAGACCAAAGAACCACCCAGAGTGGAGCTCCTGGGGCTACCTCGGGGCCCTCCCACCCCTGCTGCCTGGCTGCGGTGGCCCTGGTTTTCTGAGGGGGCCACTCATGCTGGGCTCGGCCAGGCTCGGCGTCTCAGGGTGTCACCGCCCCGCACTTGGGTGATGAAGGGGGGCGCTGGGTGTAGCAGCTGAAGCTGCGTGGTGCTCGGCGAGGCCGTTCTTGTTGCCGAATCTGTCAGCTCCTGAGTGTTCAGTATTAGCGGTGATGTTACATTGTCACACCATTTGTGTAACTGTGGTCAGCAGAAGACCACGACTCAGTGTGGATGCTTCATGTGGATTAATTTATGGAAGCCCCAATCTGTATGTCTGTTTTGAGTATTTAGAGGAGAATGTTATTGGAATGGAATTTTCTTAACCCAGAAGGTAGTATTTATAATGCATAATCATTTACTTGTAGTGAATTGTTTAAAGTTAACACTTGTTCAAATTTTTTTACACTATAGCATTTATGCAATGGTTTACAGAATTCATGGAATTATTTTTATCAGTAGGGAAATTAATTAAAACTTTGAATCTTTATTTTGTCTGCATCTTTGCGCACAACCCCGAGAGCCTGCTGGCACAGAAGGAACAGAGGAAGGTGTCCTCTGGCTGAGACCTGTCGCCCTGCTCCTCCTGCCCCAGATCACAGGGTGTTCCCACGCAGTCCAGGGTCGCCTCGTAGCAGCTCTGCTGTCTTGTCCGTGGGTGTCCTGGGACCCAAGTGCTCAGAGCTGGAAGTTTCTGCCAAAACACCAGGCAGCAGGAGGTCAGGACCTGACCTGCAGGGCGGCAGGTCCCAAGGTGGGCTCAGCCCCAACCCCCGGGCACAACTGACCTGCAGGCTTCACGTAGGGGAGGCTGTGCTGGGTCAGTATGCTTTTAAGTCTTTTCATCTCCTTTGACAGGGCTTTATGTGCCTAGAACAGGAGTTGAAAGGGAGCAGTCAGGCCCTTGGTGGGAGGCCAGTCCTGGGCCTGGGAGCACCGTCTGTACCTCGTTACAGCTCTCCAGCGTTTGAAACACCAGGCCCTTGGCACCTCCTTCCTGCTGCACCGATTCACTTTGTTCTGGAGTCTTTAAATAACCAGCATCCTCAAAAATCGCCCTGAGCGACTTCTCGTAGCCCTGCAGGTGGAGGACGAGGAGGGAGCACTGCTGCAGCTGCACTGCTCCCCGCCCAGGCGGCGCCCGCCCTGTCGCTCACCTGGGACGTGATCAGCTCATCCGCCAGGTCCTGCTCCACCCGGTCCCACCTCTGCTGCAGGGCCATGGGCAGGGCCGGGTACACTGAGAATCCAACAGAAACCAGACTGAGCTGAGCCCCTCTGCCCCCAACGCCCACCAGTGCCCCCCCGCCGGCCCCGGCGCCCACCTAACAAGGAGTGGGGGTGGCAGACGAGGGGCGTCTCGAACGTCAGTGCGTAGACACAGGTGCTTGGCTCAGACACGTGGGCCAACCGGTTGGTTTTGCCACAGGTGAGCTCCACCTGGGGGGAAACCCTGGTGAGCGGGTGGGGGGAGCGGGCCCCAATCCCACCCTCCCGCCCAGCTCACCTTGCTCTGCCGGCTCCGGGAGTGGCAGGAGTCACCGTCCCTCATCCACATGCCCCTGAAGGTGTTGTTGGCGATTTCCCACTCGTGCCAGATGCTGGGGAGGAGCAGAGTGCGTGAGGCTGTGGTGGGGGGGACAGTGGACAGGTGGAGCCGCAGCCACCCCCAGCGCCGCTCACCCAAGGATCCCACTGTAGGCGTTCCAGCGGAAGGTCTGCTCGTGCTGCGTCACGTTGTGGAACGGGCAGAGCTCGTACTTGTACCTGGGGGCACAGCGCTGTCAGGGGGGTCCCAGGCCCTGGCCACGCCTACCCCTGCCCTCACTCACGTGGACTCCACCAGGCTGAAGCACTTGCCAGAAAGTCTGGAGAGATGCACGGGCCCTGAAAGGGGAGAGCACGGCCCGCTGAGCGTGGTGCGAAGAGCAGGCGTGCAGAAACCCACAGAACCAGGGCCATTTAGGAAAAGATCCAGTGGTTTAAACTTTAAAACTGGAGCAAAAGAGTTGGAGCAACATTAGCAAAGTACCAGACTAGGAAGCTCCAAGCTCATATCCCTGTGAAAACATCAAGTGAACCCCTACAAACCAGCTGAGCTAACCCAGTTCTGGAAATCAGGCCTACAGCAACCAAGTGAGCACCACGCAGCAAAGCCACCACCCCAGCGTGGTCGTGAGGAGCAGGCTGACCTCATCTGCAACATCCCAGCCTAGCTGGGGGCTGCCGGGAGGACTGGTCTCTGTTTTGCCCAACTCAGATCACCAGGCAGGAAAGGGAGCTGCTCATGAAGGCTGCAGGGGGGCAAGGGGTTATGGTTGGACACACACAACAGGACATCCAGGACCTGAGGAGGAGCTGGGGTGAGACTCTTGGAGAACCAAAGACATCCAGGAGCAGCCTGCACACAGCTGCCCCTAGACTCCGAACACACCCAGCCTGGTGGTGAAGGCCGCCCCAGCACGGGGCCAGGCTGCAAAGAAACTGCAGCCTCTTCAAAGGAAAACCCAACAGAACCACCTGGGAGAAGCCCAGACACTGGACTGATAGAAGACTTCAGTTAAACACATGTCTGAAATATGCTTAAGGAACTGGAGGGAAACGCAAAGAACTAAAGTATATCAGGCAAATGACATGTAGGCAGAGAGACAAACAGTATCGAAAGGAACCAGAAAAATCTGGAGCTGAAAAATACAACTGAAATAAATCCACAAAAGGGGTTAACAGATTTTGAGCAGAGAAAAGAACCAGTGAAGAGACGGCAGGACACACAGTGGGGAGTCCCTGAAGGAGGAGAGGGGCAGAGAGAGTATCTGAGGAAATGACTCTCCCAACTTGACAAAACACATGCATCTACACATCCAAGCAGCTCACTGAACTCCAAGTACAATAAACTCAGAGAGACCCACGTCAAGACACAAAAGAAAACTGTCAAAAACCAAGTCCAAAGCAGCAAGAAGTGACTCATCCCATCAAGGGATCCTTAATAAGATTATCCGCCCATTTCTCTGCCACACTCCAGAGGCCAGAAAGCTGTGGGATGGAAGAAAACACTGTTGACTGAGGAGTCTACATCCAGGAAACTATCCTCCAAAAATGAGGGCAAAATCAAGACACTCCCAGATAAACAAAAGCTGAGGGACTTCGTTACCACAAGGCCTGCCCTGGAGGGAGTCCTTCCAGTAAAGGCAAATACACTGGCAAACCCAAAGCAGTATGTGATTCTGATCTGCAAATCTACAGGGTTTAAAAAGATGCATAAAAATAATTACAAATTACATTTAAAGAGGTAATTTCTGAAATCAATAACAAAGTTGGGGGAGGGACAGAGCTGTACAGGAGAAGTCTTTGAATTTATACCAATTTCAATCACGTACAAATTAGACTTAATGGCTTTATGATTGTATGTAATCCCCTGGCAACCATAGAGGAAATAGCTACACAGAATAATACACAAAAGTAAAAAGGACGTCAAAACACGTCACTTAGAAGTCAACAAAAAGGAATGGAGGGAATGAGGGACAAAAAAACTATAAGACAAATTTTGCTGTTTTGTTTCCTCTAAATCCTTCCTTATCAATGACTACTTTAAATGTAAACAGATTAAACTCTCCCATTCAAAAGGCACAGATTGGCCAAATGGGTAAAAAAAATGTGATCCAACTATATATACTGTTTGTAAGAGACGCATTTAAGATCAAAGACACAAGCAGGCTGAAAGTGAAAGGATGGAAAAAGATATGCAAATAATGAGATAGCAGGGATGGCCACACTAGTATCAGACAAAATAGACTTTCAGGGACTTCCCTGCTGGTCCAGTGGTTAGGAATCCGCCTTCCAATGCAGGGGACGCGAGTTCGATCCCTGGTCAGAGAACTAAGATCCCCCATGCCTCGGGGCAACTAAGCCTGCGTGCTGCAACTACTGAGCCTGTGCACCACAACTAGATAGCCCACGCACCACAACTAGAGAGAGGCCTGCGCTGCAACAAAGAGCCCACTCACTGCAACAAAAGATCCCGCATGCCGAAATGAAGATCCCTGCCGCAACTGTGGCCTGACAGACCCGATGCAGCCAAAAAAGAAAAAAAAAGATTATCAGTCAAACACTGTTAAAGGAGATAAAGACATTATTCATTGATAAAAAGGTCCATTCACCAAGATTATAACAATTACAAACATATGGGCACCAAACACCAGAGCTCGAAAACAAAGCAAGCATTGAAAACTGAAGGGAGAAACAGGCAGTTCTACAATCCTTGGACATTCAACACCCCACTTGAAAGGACACAGAGGACCTGAACAACACTAAAACCACCAGACCTAATCGACATATACAGAATAACCCACCCAACAACAGCAGAAATTACATTTTTTAAGTGTACGTGGAACATTCTCCAGGACACACCATATGTTAGGCCACTTAATAAAAAGACTGAAATCATAGTTTCTCTTCTGAACACAATGGAAACCAGAAATCAACAGCAAAAGCAATGTGGGAAATCCACAAACATATGGAAATTAACACAATCTTAAAGAACCAATGGCTCAAAGAATTCACAAGGGAAACTTGTTTTTGTTTCAAAATATTTTCTAAATACAAGGTACCAAAAATTATCAGATACAGTGAAAGCAATGCTAAGAGGGAAATTAACAGCTGTAAACATATTCAAAACAAGATCTCAAATCAATAACCTAACTTTTACACTTTAAGAAACTAGAAAAAGAAAGCTAGCAAGCTGGACTTCCCTGGCGGTCCAGTGGTTAAGACTCCACACTTCCAATGCAGGGGGTGTGGGTTCAATCCCTGGTTGGGGAACTAAGATCCCACATGCTGCATGGCACAGCAAAAAAAAAAAAAAAACCCAAAAAACTAGCAAGCAAAAGGAAGAAAATAAAGATTAAAGCAGAGATAAATAAAACAAAGAAAAATCAGTAAAACCAGAAGTTGGTTCTTTGAAAAGATCAACAAAATCAACAAACCTTTAAACTAGATTTACTGTAACAAAAAAGAAGATGGGCTTCCCTGGTGGGGCAGTGGTTAAAAATCTGCCTCCCAATGCAAGAGACATGGGTTCGAGCCCTGGTCCGGGAAGATCCCACATGCTGTGGAGCAACTAAGCCCGTGTGCCACAACTACTGGGCCTGCGCTCTAGAGTCCATGAGCCACAACTACTGAGGCAAGCCTGCGTGCCTAGAGCCCATGCTCTGTGACAAGAGAAGCCACCGCAATGAGAAGCCCACACACCACAACGAAGAGTAGCCCCACTTGCCGCAACTATAGAAAGCCCGTGTGCAGCAACAAAGACCCAACACAGCCCAAAATAATTAATTAAAAAAAAAATTCAAATTACTAAAATCATAAACAAAAGGAGGGACATTACTACCAATTTTACAGAAATAAAAAGGATTACAAGAAAATACTATGAAAATTGAAGAAGGGGGAACACCTCTTGACTCAGTTCTATGAGGCCAGCATTCCCCTGATACCAAAGCCAAAAAGATACCTGACGAGAAAGGAAAACTACAGACGTCAACATCCCTTGTGAATGTCAGTGCAAAAATCCTGAACAAAATACTGGCAAACTGAAATCAGCAGCACATTAAAAGGATTCTACAGTGTGAAGAAGTGGGGTTTGTTCCTGGAATGTAAGGATGGTTTAAAAAAAAAGGTTTTTTTTAATGTAATACACCCCATTAACAGAATAAAGGGGGGGGGGAAATTATCATCCAAATTGTTGCAGAAAAAAGCACCTATCAAAATTCAACACTGTTTCACGATGAAAACACTCAACAAAGGAGGATTAGGAGGAAACTTCCTCAACGCAATAAAGGCCATATATGCAAAACCCACAGTGAATATCTTACTGAACGGTGAAAGACTGAAAAAGCTTTCCTCCCAAAAGCGGGAACAACACAAGGAAGCTCTCAGCCCTGCTATTCACTATTCGACATTGTACTGGAGGTTCTAGCCAGAGCAATTAGGCAAAAAAAAGGAAAGGCATCCTAATTAGGAAGGAAGAAGTAAAATTACAATGTGGTGTTTGCAGATGACATGATCATATATATAGAAAACCCTAAGGAGTCCACAGAAATCTATTAGAGCTACTAAATTCAGCAAAGTTGTAGGATACAGAAGTGACACTAAAAACCAGTTGTGTTTCTATACAACAACCCAACAGACAACACAAAAAGGAAATTCAATGAAACAATTCCAGGGATTTCCCTGGTGGTCCAGTGGTTAAGACTCTGCGCTCCCAAGGCAGGGAGCCCAGGTTCGATCCCTGGTCAGGGAACTAGATCCCACATGCCACAATGAAGATCCCACATGCAGCAACAAAGATGGATTCCCAAAGGACCCCAAATAGTCAAAACTATATTGAAATAGAAAAGTTGAAGGACTCACAATTAGTGATTTCAAAGCTTACTTCAAGGGGAATTCCCTGGTGGTCTAGTGGTTAGGACTTGGTGCTCCCACTGCCAGGGTCCCAGGTTTGATCCCTGGTTGAGGAACTAAGATCCCACAAGACGCACAACACCGTCAAAAAAAAAAAAAAAAAAAACCAAAACCCAAAAAACCCCACAAAGCTTACTTCAAAGCTACAGTAATTAAGCCAGTGCAGTATCAGTAGAAAGACAGACGTGTAGACCAACGAAACAGAACAGAGAGCCCAGAAACAAACCCTTGAATATATGCTCAAAGGATCTGTCAGGGTGCTGAAACCATTCAGTGGGGGAAAGGACAGACTTCTCAACAAATGGAGTCGGGAAGCTGGATGTTCATATGCACAGGAATGAAACTGGACCCTTACCTCACACCATGTACAGAAATTAACTTAAAATGGATCAGAGGCTGAAACTACAAAACATAAGGGGAAATCTTTGACATTGGCTTTGTGCTTTGGAAATGATTTCTTGGATATGACATCAAAGGCAAAGGCACCAAAAGGAAAACTAGATAAATGGGACTTCAGAATTTAAAACTTTGCAAGGAAGTGTTGAAAGACAACCTACAGAAAGTGAGAAAGTATTTGCAAATCACATTTCTAACAAGGGTAATATCCAGAACATATAAAGAACTCCTATTAACAGCAACAGCAACGCCCCAAACAACCCAATTAAAAAATGGACCAAGGATTACTAGACATTTTTCTGAAGAAGTGAAAAATAAGTAAATACAAATAAAATCCACAATGAGATATCACCTCACATCCATTAGGATGGCTACTATCCAACAACAACAACAACAACAACAACAACAACACAGAAAAGAATAAATGTTGGTGAGGATGTGGAGAAATTGAAACCTTTGTGCACTGTTGGCGGGAATGTAAAACGGTGCAGCGCTGTTGAAAACAGTTTGGTGGTTCCTCATAAAGCTTAAATGTAGATTTACAGGATACAGCAAATCGACTCCTGGGTATGTGAACTGAAAGCAGGAACTCAGATGCTGCACACCCATGTTCAGATCAGCATTATTCACAGTAACCAAAAAGTAAAAACAACCCAAGTGTACACTGACAGATGAATAAGCAGAATGTAGTACATATGTGCAATGGAATATTATTCAGCCTTAAAAAGCAAGGAAATCCTGCCACATAAATGAACCTTCAAGATACTCTGCTAAGTGAAATACGCCAGTCACAAAAGGACAAGAATTATATGATTCCACTTACATGAGGTACTTAGTTCATTCGAGCTGCTATAACAAAATACCACTGGGTAATTTTACAACTACAGAAATTTATTTTTCACAGTTCTGTGGGGGTTTGAAGCCCAAGATCAGGGCACCAGCACAGTCGAGTTCTAGTTCACAGAGGGTGCCTTCTTGCTGTGTCTTCACATGGTAGAAGGGCCTAGGGATCTCTGGAGCCTCTTTATATTATAAGGGCATCAATCCCATTCTTGAGGGCTCCACCCTCAAGACTCAAGCATCTTCCAAAGACCTCAACTCCTAACACCATCATCTTTTTCAGTTATGATTTCAACCTGTGAATTTCAACCTGTGTACACACAGTGACCACAGCAGGGATCTAGAGTCATTAAATTCACAGAGACAGAAAGTAGAATGTTGGGGGCCAGAGGCTGGGAGGGGTGCGGAGTTGTTTAATGGGGACAGAGGTTCAGTTTGGGAAGATGAAAAAGTTCTGGGGATGATAGAGGTGATGTTTGCCCAACAATATGGATGTGTTTAATGCCTCTTAACTGAACATCTAATAATGGTTAAAATGGTAAATTTTATGTATATTTTACCACAGTAAAAAGAGGGCAATTCACATTTTCTTATATTAGCAAAAAGAAACACCAGAAGACTAAACATAAAATAACAACAAACAGAATCAAGGCAGTATGGGACTTCCCTGGTGGTACAGTAGTTAAGAATCCACCTGCCAATGCAAGGGCCACAGGTTCGATCCCTAGTCTGGGAAGATCCCACATGCCTCGGAGCAACTAAGCCCATGCACCACAACTACTGAGCCTGCATGCCTAGAGCCCGTGCTTCGCAACAAGAGAAGCCACTGCCATGAGAAGCCCGCGCACCGCAACAAAGAGTAGCCCCCCGCTCGCTGCAACTAGAGAAAGCCCACGTGCAGCAACGAAGACCCAATGCAGCCAGATAAATACATACATATATACATACAAAGAGTCAAGGCAGTATGGCCCTGGCATAAAAACAGAGTCCAGAAATAAAGCCACACATATACAGTCAATTAATTTACAACAAAGAAGCCAAGGATATACAATGAGGAAAGGATAGTCTCTTCAATAAACGGTGCTGGTTAAACTGGACCACTATCTTACACCATACACACAAATTTAAGTTGACTGTAAGACCAGAAACTATGAAACTCCTAGAAGAAAACATAGGTGGTAAGCTCTTTGACATCAGTCTCAGTGATGATTTTCAAAATCTGACTCCCCAAACAAAAGCAAAAATAAACAAACGGGACGATATCAAACTACAAAGGTGTGCCAAGGAAACCATCAACAAAATGAAAGGCAACCTACTGAATGGGATAAAACATCTAGCAAATCATATACATAAGGGGGTAATATCCAAAATGTGTAAAGAACTCACACAATTCAATAGCAAAAAAACAAACAATCCAATTAAAAAATGGGCAGAGGGTCTGAATAGACATTTTTCCAAAGAAGACAAAGAGATGGCCAACAGGCACATGAAAAGATGCTCAGCATCATTAATCATCAGGGAAATGCAAATCAAAACCACAATGAGATATCACCTCACACCTGTCGGAACAGCCACTATAAAAAAGACAAATAACAAGTGTTGGCGAGGATGTGGAGAAAAGGAAAACTTGCACACTGTCGGCAGGAATGGAAATTGGTGCGGCCACTATGGAAAACAGGATGGAGGTTCCCACCAAAATTAAATATAGAACTACCCTATAATCCAGCAATTCCACTTCTGGGTATTTATCCAAAGAAAACAAAATCACTAACTCGGAAAAACATCTCCACCCCCCTGTTCACAGCAGCATTATTTACAATAGTCAAGATATGGAAACTACCTAAGTGTCCACTGATGGATAAAGAAGGTGGGGTACACATATACAACAGAGTATTATTCAGCCATAAAACAAGAAATTGCCATCTGAAACACGGATGGACATTTAGGGCATTATCCTAAGTGAAATATGTCAGAGAAAGACAAATACATTATGATCTCACTTATGTGGAAAACAAAACACCAAGCTTATAGATACAAAGAACAGATCAGTGTTTGCCAGAAGCAGGGGATGGGGGGGGGGGACACAAAGTGAGTGAAAATGGTCAAAAAATATAAACTTCCAGTAATAAATAAGTCCTGAGGATATAATGTACAGCACAGTGACTACAGTTAATAATATTGAATTGCGTATCTGAAAGTTGCTAAGGAAGTAAATCTTTTTTTAAAAATTGAAGTATAGTCGATTTACAATGTTGTGCTAAATTTCTGCTGCACAGCAAAGTGATTCAGTTACACATACTTTTCCATAATGCTTTATCATAGGATATTGAATATAGTTCTCTGTGCTACACAGTTAGGACCTTGTTGTTTATCCATTCTATATATAAAAGCTTACATCTGCTAACCCCAAACTCCCACTCCATTTCTCCCCCAACGCCCCCCCTTAGCAACCACAACTCTGTTCTCTATGTCTGAGTCTGTTTTTGTTGTGTAGATATGTTCATTTGTGTCATATTTAGATTCCACATATAAGTGATATCATATGGTATTTGTCTTTCTCCTTCTGACTTAACCTCACTTAGTATGATAATCTCTAGTTGCATCCACGTTGCTACAAATGGCATTATTTCGTTCTTTTTTTATAGCTGAGTAGTATTCCATTGTATATATGTACCACATCTTAAGAAAGTAAATCTTAAACGTCCTCTCCAAAGAAGACATACAGATGGCCAAGAGGCACATGAAAAGCTGCTCAACATCACTAATTATTAGAGAAACGCAAATCAAAACTACAATGAGGTATCACCTCCCACCGGTTAGAATGGGCATCATCAGAAAATCTACAAATGCTGGAGAGGGTGTGGAGAAAAGGGAACCCTCTTGCACTGTTGGTGGGAATGTAAACTGATACAGCCACTATGGAGAACAGTATGGAGGTTCCTTAAAAAACTAAAAATAGAATTACCATATGACCCAGCAATCTTACTACTGGGCATATACCCAGAGAAAACCATAATTCAAAAAGACACATGCACCCCAATGTTCACTGCGGCACTGTTTACAATAGCCAGGTCATGGAAGCAACCTAAATGTCCATCGACAGACGAATGGATAAAGAAGATGTGGTACATACATACAATGGAACATTACTCAGCCATAAAAAGGAACGAAATTGGGTCATTTGTAGAGACGTGGATGGACCTAGAGACGGTCATAGAGTGAAATAAGTCAAAAAAACAAATATCGTATATTAACGCATATATGTGGAATCTAGAAAAATAGTTACAGATTAACTGGTTTGCAAGGCAAAAATAGAGACACACGGCTTCCCTGGTGGCGCAGTGGATAGGAATCTGCCTGCCAATGCAGGGGACACAGGTTCAATCCCTGGTCCGGGAGGATCCCACATGCCACGGAGCAACTAGGCCCGTGCACCATGACTGCTGAGCCTGCGCTCTGGAGCCCGTGAGCCACAACTACTGAAGCCTGCGTGTCTAGAGCCCGTGCTCTTCAACGGGAGAGGCCACCGCAGTGAGGCCACCGCAATGTCGGTCCTGGGTGAGCTCCGCCCATGCACCGCAACGAGGAGTGGCTCCCGCTCGCTGCAGCTGGAGAGGGCCCGCGCACAGCAACAAAGACCCAACACAGCCAAAAATAAATAAATTAAAAAAAAAAAAGAGACACAGATGTGGAGAGCATATGGACACCAAGGGGGGAAGCGGGGGTGGGGTGTGGGCGGTGGTGGTGGGATGAAGTGGGAGATTGGGATTGACATGTATACACTAATATGTATAAAATAGATAAGTAATAAAAACCTGCTGTATAAAAAAAATTTTTTTTTAAATCTTAAACGTCTTCATCACAAGAAGAAAAAAAGTTTTTGGTAACTATGTGGTGTCAGAGAATAACTAGACTTATTCCCATCATTTTGCAAAATATACAAACAGTGAATCATTATGTTGTATACCTGAAACTAATACGTCAATTATACCTTAAAACAAACAAACAAAACAGCAAATGGCCCTGGACAGGGAGCACAAGGTAGGAAGGAGAGCTCGGGGCGTATCTGTCCTAAGGTTTACATGTGAACCACGCAGGCATGCTAATGTGCTCAAAAGTAAAATAAAAGGATGACATTAAAGCCCCTACAGCTGAAATCAAAGCAAACGAACTGAACTATACACAATTAGTAACGTCACTTCACCGGAAGAAGAATCACTCTCAGTGATTTAAGAACAAGTACTGTTAATGAGTTAATAGCAGTAATGCCATATTAGTTTTCAGGCCATTATATATGTGCTGTAGAATAGAGCAAATGACCATATGACGATACCAGGTATCAGAAGCCACAGCCACTAACATGGGACCAAGTCTCCTACAGATCCCACTGTAGAGAACGTCTGAAGGCCTGAGGCTGTAGAGGGGACTGAGGGGCGGGGCCGGCTTGGAAGAAGAGGGCACTGATTCCTGTGGGTTCCCGCCTGGGGCAGGCAATGGCATAACCCACCCCAGTCTCTGGCCATAGGATCTGGGACAGAGGGAGCCAACCCAGCAGCTGGAAAGCGTGGGGTGGTATCAGAAAGGACGGCGGGGGTGGAGGGAGGGAAGCCTGCCCGGCTCTCTGGCTGAGCCCTGCATGCATGAACCACCAAGCAGGGGGGTCGGTCCTGGGTGAGCTCCGCCCAGCCAGCTGCCTCAGCACACCACATTCTCCCAAGGGGAGAGCCGGGCCAAGGGTGTATCCAAAAGTATCAGACATACAACAAAGCAGGCAAATGCGACCCACCCCCAAGAGAACAGGCAAACATAGGAGACTGACCCCAACAAACACAGATGATGTTGGAAGTAGAAGAGGATTTTAAAGCAGCTATTGCAACTATGTTCCAGGGTGTAAAGTAAAACATGGTAATAAAGAGATAGGGAATCTCAGCAGATAAATAGAAATTAGAAAAAGAACAGAAACTCTAGAAATGAAAAGAGTCAGAAATAATTAACAATTTAAATCCAGCAATATATAAAACATATGTATTCACTGTGCCCAAGTGGAGCTTACTCCAAGAACACAGTGTTGGCTCAACATTCAAACACCAATGCTACCCACTATGTAAACAGCCTAAATGAGAAAATCCATCATCCTCTCGATAGGTTTAAAAAAAGCATTTGACAGAACCCAACACCCATTCATGGTAAAAACTCAGCGACCAGGAACAGCAGGGAAGGTCCTCCACCTGAGAAAGGGCTACAAATGCCCCTCTGCAGACCGTGAACTGAAGATGGGAGACCGAGGCCAGGTGGGGGGGACGCCTCTCCCCACTGCTCTCCCGAAATTGGAGGCCCAGCCAGGGTGAAGGCACACAACTGTACTCCAGCTAATAGATGAAGAAACGTTAAACACCACAGGAATGCAATGAACAAAATCCAGAATGTGTGAAACAAGTGACCCAGTCTCCTCAATAAATTGCAAGGAAATGGAGGGCATCTATAGATTCAAGGAAACTGAAGCACACGTGGGTGTGTGTCAAGCACACACAACACACAGACCTTCCATACTGACTCAGACAAACCAACCACCTATTAAAAATTATGAGATTGGGGCTTCCCCAGTGGCGCAGTGGTTGAGAATCCGCCTGCCAATGCAGGGGACATGGGTTCGATCCCTGGTCCGGGAAGATCCCACATGCCGCGGAGCAACTAAGCTCGTGTGCCACAACTACTGAGCCTGTGCTCTAGAGCCCGTGAGCCACAAATACTGAGCCCGCATGCCGCAATTACTGAAGCCCACGCGCCTAGAGCCCGTGCTCCACAACGAGAGAAGACACTGCAATGAGAAGCCCGCGCACCGCAACGAAGAGTAGCCCCCGCTCGCCGCAACTAGAGAAAGCCCGCGCGCAGCAACGAAGACCCAGCACAGCCAAAATAAAAAAGTTATTTTAAAAAGTTAAAAAAAGAAAATAAAGGGGAAAATAAAAACCCTGTAATACTGCATTTCAATTTAAAACTTAAAATCACATCGGTTTCATCTATTCTTCCAGCATAAATACATCTATGTGTGTGCATGTGTGTGCATGCTTTTTACCTTGAAATAATCATAGACTTATAACTGTAGTACATCACCAAAACTAGGAAATTGACGTTGGCACTATACAACTGACTACAAACCGTACTCGGATTTCAGTTTTTGTATGTGTTCAGCAATATGAAAAAGCCACTGATACATGCAACAACAAAGATGAATCCCAAAAACATGATGCTGAGGAAGACTCCAGACGTGGGAGTGTATGCTGACTTCTTCAGCTGAAATCCAAGCATGGATGACACTATTCTAAAGCAATAGAAGCCAGAGAGTGATGGGGTGGAGGATTTAAAAGGGACACATAGGAATCGTCTGGGTGGTGGAAATGTTCTCAGTCTTGTTTGGGGGTGGTGATTGCATGCATGTGCTCAATTTACAAACTTTATCAAACTGAACATGTCAATTTTACCTCAGTAAAAATAGGGTTTGAGGGACTTCCCTGGTGGCGCAGTGGTTAAGAATCCGCCTGACAATGGAGGGGACACAGGTTCGATCCCTGGTCCGGGAAGATCCCACATGTCGCAGAGCAACTAAGCCCATGCGCCACAACTACCGAGCCTGCGCCTGCACTCTAGGGCCCACGAGCCACAACTACTGAAGCCCGCGCACCTAGAGCCCGTGCTCCGCAACAAGAGAAGCCACTACAGTGAGAAGCCCACACACTGCAACGAAGAGTAGCCCCCGCTCGCCGCAACTAGAGAAAGCCCACGCAGAGCAACGAAGACCCATCGCAGCCAAAAATAAATAAAATTTAAAAAAATAAAAAAATAGGGTTTGAATCTGAGCCAGAAAGGGATGGGTGGGGGGGATTTAAAAGGGACACGTAGGAATCTTCTGGGTGGTGGAAATGTTCTCAGTCTTGTTTGGGGGTGGTGATTACATTCATGTGCTCAATTTACAAACTTTATCAAACTGAACATGTCAATTATACCTCAATAAAAATAGGGTTTAAATCTGACCCAATAATGATATTCAAAAAGGAGAGAGAAAGAAAGGGGGGGAAAGGGAACACTTCTCTTTACCAGAGACCACCAGCAAACAATAAATGCAGAAGGCATGAGAGAAGCAGAGCTCTGCACTCCTCTACCCAATCAGACTGAACCGGGAGGCCACCGGGGGCAGCACGTCCACTCAGCACCAAAGGAGTGCTCACGGACAGCACGCTGAGGGCAGAGGGAGAAACCTGCCTCCCACCGCTAGACCCTGGCAGCACTCAGCCGCAGTCGACTGCGGCCCTCTGACACGATGCCTACCTACAAAGTATTTGTGCCCAAACTGCTTAACCTGACTGTAATCAAGCTTCCAGGCCATTTACAGAATATACTAGGGAAAGCAGAACAAGCTAATGACCTCATAAACCAGACAGATCTGGTCAAACATCCTGTAAGACAACTGGCCCGGCACATAACCCCTTGACTGATTCCTGTGTGGGGTGGGTCCTGGGACAGCTGTAGAAGGCATTCCTGAGACAACAGGAAAATGTGGATGTGAACTGGTTATATTATAGAATTTCTGCTAACTTGGGGAGTGGGAGATCCATACTGTAAATATTTAGGAATAAAGCGTCATGATGTCTGTAACTGACTTTCAAATGGTTCAGCAAAATGAAAGTTCACTTTTTTCAAAGTGAAAACGAGAAGAAGATAAAGCAAAATGTCAGCTCTTGTACTGAGGGGGAGAGTATGCTGCTGTTCACAGCCACATTCCTCCATTTTTCTATTCAATATTTTCACAGTAAAAAGCTGGAATCGAGTTGTTTAGCGTGAAAGCTCACAGCTGTACCCTCTATCTCTGATCTCACCATACCCCTGCGGCCAATACCTCTGGCCCTGGAATCCTTGCTCAAGGCCTTTATTTGGCCACTCCTTCTGCTAGACCCCTCTTCCCCAGATATCCACATCCCTTACTCCTGTTCCCCTTCAACTTTTGAACAAAATTTCACTTCTCAGTCTTTTCCTGAACCCATTTAAAACGGCAATCCCCAAAACAACCCCCCCCCCAAACACTCACTCTTCTCTGCTTTCCATACCTACAGAGTGTTTTTCATTTTTCACCATCAAGCATTCTACATTTTACCTACTTTTTTGTTTATGGCCTACCTACCCCCCCCATTAAACTGTCAACTACATGAGGACACTGTACGTTTTGTTCATTTCTACATCCCCAGCACAGACACACTCTGACATGTGGTAGTATTCAAGAAAAAAAGATCTTGGGACTTCCCTCGTGGTGCAGTGGTTAAGAATCCGCCTGCCAATGCAGGGGACACGGGTTCGAGCCCTTGTCCGGGAAGACCCCACATGCCGCGGAGCAACTAAGCCTGTGTGCCACAACTACTGAGCCCGCGTGCCACAACTACTGAAGCCCGCACTCCTAGAGCCTGTGCTCCGCAACAAGAGAAGCCACTGCAATGAGAAGCCTGTGCACCGCAACTAACAGTAGACCCCAATCGCCACAACTAGAGAAAGTCCGTGCACAGCAACGAAGACCCAACGCAGCCAAAAAATTCTTGGATTTTTGTTTGTTATATTTAATACTCATTTAACAACCCAGCAGTTCCACTTCTTAGATCCTGTCTCAGGAAACCACTCACAGAAGGGTAGAAGGAGGCAGTCCCTGGAGGGATGTTCTCCTCAGCAATGTTTCTAGTGACCAAAAACCATAAACAACACTTTGCTAGACAACAAAAGAATGCAGAGCCATCCTATGGAATACTAAACACCAAGTGAAAAGAGTGAAGACCCACATCCACTGTGAAGAAACACCGTGAGCGACAACAGCAAGTGAGCACACCTGTATAGTAGTACTGCTCAAAAAAGGGCAAACATCACAAAAAAAATTTAAACAAACACACACAAAACTACACGTTTTTTCTTGTAAAAGCATAAAAAACATCTGGAAAGACAAACACCGAACTGTAACAGAAATCACCTCTAGCGAAAAAAATTAAGGACTATATCCGGGATAACTATTCAACTTGGTACAATCACAGTCTGGAATGTTAGCGCGCACTTAAAAATAATTTTAGAATTATTGACAAACGACAACATGAGCCTCCAGGCCCTAACTTTCAAGGCCCCTCATCCGAGGCTTCCCTCCCTCCCTGGCCCCCCTGGAGCAGGCTCCCGAGAGCTGACGCGGCCCACCGGTCGGGAAGCCAGGCCAGCTCCCTGCTCCCTCCCAGGCCCCCAGCACGCCCGCGGCCAGGGCCCCGAACTCACCAGACACGGGTGAAGGATCTCTCCTGGGCTGGAGGCGACTGGTCTGGGGCAGGAACGGGTTGTTGAGCCTGAGAGAAGCGGCACAGTCAGGGGGAACCGGGCCCGGACCGCCGCGGGAACCCCCCGCCGCCGCTCCCCGCGAGGCCGCTCACCCGAACGTGTTGGGCTCTTCCACCACCTTCATCTTGGCGGCACCTGCGGGCGCGGGCCCTACGGGGAACAGGCAGTGAGGAGGCGGGCGTGCGGCGGGGGCGCGGGGACGGAGAGGAGGGGGCTCCGGGACGCAGGGGCCTGGGCATGGGTGGAGGGGCGCGGGCGTCGGCAGCCCGGACACTAACCGCGCGTTGCGAGCCCGAGCAGCAGCACGAAACGCGCCAACCCTGCCACCATCGCGCTGCCGCCGCCGCCGCCGCCGCGCGTGGTCACGTGAGCGCACTTGTCACCTGAACGCCGGAACCGGAAATGGCGTCCGGCTCCTGCGCAGAGGCGCGTCTCGGCTGCCTGAGAAGTTGGGAGCGGGCGGGACTCTCGGTCCCTGCTCCCAGCCATGGGCCGCCGCAGGGCAGTGCGTGGGCCGGGGGCCGAAGGTGGCCGCACTCGGCGCCCCGCGGGCCGCTCTCTGGAGGCTTTCGCCGAGGAGGTGGGCGCCGCGCTGCGCGGTGAGTGGGGCGTGATCCGGCGCGGGGGCGGGGGTCGGAGGCCCAGGGTCGGGTCGCGGAGCCGCGGCTGAGGCCGGGTCCCCTTCTGTGCCCGGTGTAGCGTCCGTGGAGCCAGAGGCGGCCGAGGACGAGGGCGTCCCGGGCCCTGCACAGCTGCCCTGCGCTCTGGCCATGTGGGAGCTGGGCCACTGCGACCCCCGGCGCTGCACCGGCCGCAAGCTGGCGCGCCTGGGACTGGTGCGCTGCCTACGTCTGGGCCACAGGTTCGGCGGCCTCGTGCTCAGCCCCGTGGGCTCCCAGTACGTGTCCCCCGCAGACAGGTAGGCGGGAGAGGACAGGGTGTAGGGGTGGGGAGGGCGGGGTGCCTCCTGGGACTCTTTTCTTAATGAGTCCCCTACTCTGGCGCATCCTTCTTTTCAGCGCTCACCTGTTTGCACTGATCTGTCTAGTTTGCCCCCATTACCTAGGGCAGAGTCCAGGATGCAGCAGGTTTCAATAAACGTTTGTTGAGTGAATAAATGAGCTTTATCGAGGAACACCTCCCCCCCCAGCTGCCTCAAAAGCTTGGCCCATGAGAGTCCTTGGGGGTCACTGGGATGGGGAAATGATGCCCCTGAATCCCCAGTGGGGCCAGCACCAAGTTGACCCCAGAACCAAGCCCTACGCTGCTCCTGGCAGACAGTTGGTGGCACAGTCCGGGGTCGCCGTCATCGACTGCTCCTGGGCCAGACTGGATGAGACTCCGTTTGGGAAGATGCGAGGGAGCCACTTGCGGATCCTGCCCCACCTGGTGGCTGCCAACCCTGTGAACTATGGCCGGCCTTGCAGGCTCTCCTGCGTGGAGGCCTTCGCTGCTACCTTCTGCATCCTGGGTGAGTGTCGGGGCCTGGCAGCCTGGAGTCTGGCTGTGCTCCCAGCAGTGTGTTTTCTGCTGCAAGTCCCAGGAGGAGCACGACCATGTACGGGGAGGTGGCCAGGGTTTCATCCTAACTCCCACTTAAGTCCTCGCCATGCCGGGTTGAGGTGGAGGCAAAACACATCGCTGGCCTACAAGCACTCGTATTTGGCCCTCGTTGTCAGGGCACCACCGCCCTGAGAGTCCTTTGTTACCACAGCTCACCCCCAGAGACCTTATGGTCCACATGGAGGCCCAGGTGGGTGGCCCTGTGAGACTCCCTGTGGGGAGAGGGACTTAATGGGCTACTGAGGCAGAGGCTGGTGAGTGGGCATGGGCTGTCTGGACCGTGGGAAAGTGTCAGCGGGACTTTTAGTTCCTGGGACAGAAGGAACCAGCTCCAAGGGTAACAGGAGAGGGATTGTCCACATCCTTGGAATTCCTGTTTCCTGCACCAACAGGTTTTTCAGACCTTGCTGTCATTTTGCTACGGAAGTTCAAGTGGGGCAAGGGCTTCCTAGACCTGAACCGCCAGCTCCTGGACAAGTATGCAGCCTGCAGTGGCCCAGAGGAGGTGCTGCAGGCAGAGCAGGAGTTCCTGGCCCACACCAAGGAGCCTGAGGAAGAGGAGGAGATCGGTGAGGCCTGGCACAGACACAAGCCCCCTGGGTGGGAGCCAGCACCCTCCAGGCCTGCCACCTCCTTTGAGAAGCCTGGGGGTTGGGGGGAAGCCTTCCTGCCACAGCTGTGGGACGTTTGGTTCTGCTCCAGGCTCACCTACAGGTCGCTTTCCTCTTTGATTCCTCGATTCAGATCCCTTTGATGTGGATTCAGGGCGAGAGTTTGCAAACCCCAACAGGCCCGTGTCTGGCCCCCGGTAGGTCCTTGGGCTTCCCAAGTTTCATGACAGCTTAGACCCAGGGCTCCCCTCCGCCTCTGGCCTCAGCCACTCCTGCTGCAGGGTGGGGTGGTGTCCTAAACAACACCAGGATGCCTTTCCGAGTGCGGAGAAGGGAAGGTGGATGTCCTGATGGAGAGATTTCAGTTTTGAGAGGACAGGGAATAGGAATCTGTCCTCAGCTTGGGGGCTTTGGTGAGTGAGTGGGGAGGGGTGTTACCTCAGACTGGCCAGTGAACGCACCCCTCCCTCCCAGGCTGCCCAGAGACAGGGCTGACAGTGACACCGAGGAGGAGTCTGAGGAACTTGGGCCTGACTCCGAGGATGGGGGAGGCAGCAGCAGCAGCCCTGAAGAGACGGAGGCCAGGGTCCCCACAGAGATTTGGAAAGGAATCAAGAAACGGCAGAGAGACTGAAAGTTGCAGACATGTATATTTTACAAGGCGGAGTGACGAGGACATCTAGAGATGGCGGTGGAACTTGCGGGAACACACACAGGCCTGGTGGCCTCAGCCCCTGCAGCTGCCAGCAGGACTTGACTCTCTCTGGGTTTTCTCCCTGTGCTTCTAACCCGGCCTTGCTCTGGGTCCTGCCTCAGAGCCCTCCCAATGAAGCTGCAAGCCAAGGAGATCCCTGTGTGAGCCTCTGCTTCTCTGCGCTTGGCCTGTGGGTTTGGGGGGACCCTCAGCTTCTAGTGAGGCAGACCCTGCCTAGAAGATTCTGGGGTGTGGGGATGGGGCTGCGGGGTAGGTCTTGTGTGGGCACCCATGCGTTCGTGAAAAGAAACGCCAGATAGCTGGCCAGTTGGCATGGAGCCCCTTACACTGACCAGCCTTGAGTGACATCCTCAGCCAGAGACCCTGGGCCTGTCAGCTGGGTGGGGACTGGAGACCTGTGCAGCTCTCAGGCAAACCACCCTCCACATGCCTTCTGGGGTGGAGGGTCCCTGGAGAAGGATGGGGACACTGCACATGTTCACCCTCTCCCTCCAAAGCCTGGATTGTCCAGACTCAAAACGCAGACCTTCCTGCCTCTTCACCTAGTGAGGCCTTGCCCCAGCCCTGGAGAGACGAGGACAGAACCTCCTTTAGGACAGGGCTCTCCTGTGTAGCACTGGTGACATTTAGGAGTGAACCATTCTTTGTTGGGGGGGCGGGGGGGGCGGTTCATGGCAGGATGTCAAGCCTGGTCTCTACCCACTGGTGCCAATAGCACAGCCTTCACCCACTCCCCAAATGTGACTGACTACCAAAAATGTCTCCAGGCAGCACCTAATGTCCCCTGGGGGGCAAGGCTGCCCCACTGAGAGCCCTGCTTTTAAGACCAGCGCCCTCCTGCCCTGTGGCTGTGGAACCTGAGGCAAGGCGGGAAGCTCACCTGGCGGCCAGGCCTGTTCTCTCTGCTCCAGGGTTTGGGGGGCAGCTGCTGGCCAGGCCTCGCCCAGTTGGCCATCCAGATCCAGTGGGGTGGGGTTTACTGGGCACAGGGGGTTCACAGCACACACCACAGAGACACGGCCAGGGCAAAAGGGAGCCCAGGGAGTCCAGCCACAGCAAACACACCATGAAGCAGGGGAAGGGGCACCACGATCCCGGCTGCACAAAGCTGACCACGGCGAGAGAACAACACGGGGACTTGGGGAGGGCCTGGCTGGCGGCCGCAGGAGCTCAGGGGTCCGCCTCCATGTACTTCTCCAGCTCCTTGAGTCTCTTGACAAACTCCTGCGCCTCCTTGTTGTTGCGGCCCTCCAGCATCCTAAGCGCCGATCTCACTGCGGGCGGGTGGAGAGGGGACGGGACGGGGCCGGGCCAGCGTCAGCCCCGGCTGGCCCCGCCCTCAACCCCGCCCCCGCCCCGCCCTGCCCCGCCCCTCTCTCACCCTGGGCTCTGGGCCGGCGCAAGTGCAGGGTGACCGGCTGCCCGGCCCTCGCGCTCCCTCCCACCTGGGGCCTCGCGACGCCGCCAATGCTGCCCAGGCCCAGGGCTGCCTCCCCCGCGAAGTCGTTGGTGGACAGCCAATCGTGGTCCATGACGGTGAACAGCACGCAGGCGCCCCGGCGGCGGCAGGCCTCTGCGGGCACGGAGCTGGGGGCGGGGGAGGCGGGTGGTGGTCACCTGGAACCCTGCTCCCGGCTCCTGACGGGCAGGGCAGGGAGGGACACTCACAAGTAGAAGAGCTCGTCGTACACGGGGTGCAGCGTTCGGCTCTTGACCTGGGTCCTCTGACTGCGGACCAGAGGGAAAAGGTGCGGCGGGCCCAGCTCCACGATCACAAAGGGGTCGCTCAGGCCTAGGGACACGGCTGTGAGCGGACCACACCGCCCTCCCCGCCAGCCCCGCCTCGCCCCGCCCCGCCGCACCCCTCCCCCGCACCGTTGGCGTCCAGGGGGAGCAGGTCGGCGGCGTGCAGCACCTCCACCGCCAGCCGCTGTTCGGCTGCCTCGTAGTGGCAGCGGACGCTCAGGCGCCCAAACCGGTTGTGCTCCAGGGACCTCTGCGGAAAGGCCAGGGGGCCGATGAGCCGGAGCCCGGGGACTCCCGGAGGCGGGGCCTCGTGCCCGCACCTCGGCCGCACTACCTGCTTGAGCTTGTCCAAATAGTACTGCTCGATGCACTCCCGGGTGGAGCACTGGTACAGGCGCAGCTCCTCCTCCAGCCTCTGCAGGAAGGAGGAGGCCCCTGGTGATGCCGGCAGCTCCTCACGGCCCCATTTCACGTGTGGGGCGTGGATGAACTCAAACTCGGGTCTCTGGTGTCCGCCCCTCCCCCTTCCTCTGTCAGAGGCCCCAGGGCCAAACTTCACCTTGTAGCTTCCGTCCCTCAGGCTCTCCAGGGGTAAA
This sequence comes from Eschrichtius robustus, assembly GCF_028021215.1. Taxonomy (NCBI): domain Eukaryota; kingdom Metazoa; phylum Chordata; class Mammalia; order Artiodactyla; family Eschrichtiidae; genus Eschrichtius; species Eschrichtius robustus. The sequence goes on along the minus strand of NC_090839.1, from coordinate 52,327,011 downwards.
CCCTGGCCCTCAGCGTGGAAAAAACTGACCAGGGCCTGCGGCAGGGCAAGAAGGGAAAGATATCAGGGGCGAGGTGGGTGCTGGGGACCGAGAGTGGAGACAAATGGAGCCTTGAGCAGCACCCAGCTCGGGCTCTCGGGAGCCCAGGGCAGAGCCACTCACACCTGGGGCGCATCAGAAGCCCCCAGGAAGCTTGGGAAAATGTCAGTGCCTGAGGCCAGATAGCTGTCTTAACAGGTGGCCCAGGTGCTTCTGACACAGGTGGGCTGGGGGAAGGAGATGCTGCCCTGGTGGGTTCCCAGAGGAGGGGTGTCCAGGGAAGGCCTGGCGTCCCAGCAGGGTGCAGCAGGGCAGCTGGGAAGGGTCAGCAGGCTTGTCGCCCTGGGCCTGGGGTTGGGGGGAGCCAGGAACTGGGAGCTGCAGCAGAAAGGGCTCTTCCACATGGCCCTACCTCCAGCGTGAAGTGGAAGCGCCCATAGAAGTCGGCAGACACGTCACGGTTTGCGCCCAGAGCCTGCAGAATAGCCTGTAGCAGCAGCTCCCAGAGGGCCTCCAGCACCCTGTAGGGACACTCGGCATCTGTGACTGGACACTGGGCCAGCCCTGCTCCACCTGCCTGGGACCATACCTGCTCAGGTTCTCCTTCACTAGTGAGGCGTTCAGCAGAGCCAGCTTCTCATCCAGGTACTTCAGGAGCGGGGCCATGGCCTGCAGGCAGGGTCCTCAGGCTGGGACTGAGCCTGGGCCCCCACCCCACACACACATTCCCCGCCATGCCCAAGCCCTCACCTGGCCGGGCACTCACCTCCTCGTTCTGGATGGAGTCAGGTGAGAGGCTGATGTGCTGCACGTACTTCCTGATGTCACCCACCATCTGCGGGAGGACGGCGTTCAGCACCAAGTTGGGGTGCAGGGAGGGGGCAGCCAGGTCCCGCCCCACCATCCCTGCCCACCTTGGAGGTCAGGTGTGCCGTCACGGTTCGGGCCTCCCGCTGCAAGTCCTCATCCAGGGCCTGCATGCAGCTGAGCAGGGGGCGCGGGAGCACACCCTCGAGCCCTGGAGCCCCCTCCGGCCACACCAGGCCACGCAGCGCCTGGTCAGCAGCCTTGCGCAGGAGCTCCACGTCGTTGAGGACCACGCAGAGCTGGGGAGGTGTGCCGGACATGTGTGGGTTGGCAGTCGGGTGGTGGCCCCACCGCACCTCCTCCTCCCCCCAACTGGACGCTCCCCGCCCGCCTGTCGGCTCACTGGCTCGCTCACTGCCTCGCCCGCTGCCCCAGGCTGAGTGTCCACCTTCTTCCGCAGCAGCTCTGTGTAGAAGAGGGCAGCTTCACACAGGTCCTGGGGTGGAAGATGGGGGCTCAGGAGCTGTGGGCCATGTCCCCTGGCCCTGTTGCCCCTCCAGACCCCGATCTCCTCTCGGGAGTCCCCACCTGGCTGAGCTGGGTGCCCAGCCCCTGGGCCTGGGCAGGGTCTGGCCATGCCAGGCGGGCCCACAGCTCCTGCATGTGGCTGAAGCAGAGGCTTGCAGTGGCTGCGGAGCTGCTGTGCTTGGAGGAGGAATCCATGGGCTCCAGCTAGGAAGCAGGAGGAAGCCTTGGTTGTGAGGGTGCCCCGGATGAGCCCAGCACCCTCAGGCCTGGGTGCTCACTCACTGTGTCCACATCCACGGCTCCCTGAAGCCTCCACTTGGCTTGGTCCCGCAGCACCTGCAGCCAAAGCTTCACAGCGGGCAGGAACGGGGCATGGATGCCAGCCAGGGCAAGGGAGCGGCTGTCCCTGCAGCAGAAGGCCAGTCAGAGCTCGCCCCAACTCAGACACCTTGAGCCAACATGTCCCAGGTTCCTAGCCTAAGGAGGCCCGGGGGAGAGTCTCTTTCACAGAGCCCTCCAAGAGGAGACTGGAGGACGGGTGGGGGCAGGGCACCCACCGGCCTGGGATGCTGCTCCAGAAGCGCTGGATGTCTGCCAGGGTCAGGTAGAGCTCAAAAAGCCCTGAGGCCACCTCGAGGGTCATCCTAGGGCTCAGCTCCTCCGTCAGCACCCACGCCTCTTCCGCCACCTGCCCAGGAGGGTGGAGTCAGACTGCCAACAACAGGAAACCCAGGCCCCTTCCCAGCCAGGGGGCTCTCCCCAGGCCGCCTCCTCACCAGACGCTCCAGCTGCCGAAAGGTGAGGGTGAAGAAGTCGATCTTGATGATGCTGCAAAGGACACACCTCAGACATCTGCTCTCCCTGCTCCCCAGCCCAGCAGCAGCACTTGAGGGGCTGGGTGCAGGGGCAGCAGGGAGAGCGCTGGCCCCACCTGTGGAAGAGGCTGGCGTAGATGCCATAGCAGGACTGCAGGTCCTCGTAGACAGCGTCAGCCAGCTTGACCAGCCCTGCAAGGCGCTGTGGCCCCGGCTGCAAGGAAGCCCAGCACACTGACCTTCTGGCCTGCACCCACATGCTGCCCCCCTCCCCTTCCCTGAGCCACACCTGCTTCCCCTGACCCATGCCCCCCTGAGTCACACCTGCTCACGAGGACTCTGGGAGTTCAGGAGCTTGTCGAACCATTCACGGTTGCCTCTCTGCAAGGGAAGCCACCGAGGCAGAATGGTGGGTGGGAGGGAAGAAGGACAACAAAGTGTGTGTGGTACAGCAGGTCCAGGCGGGGGCAGGGGCACGGGCAGGGCCGGAGCAGTTAGCCCAGACCAAGCTACCAGACACACCTTCAGGGCAGCAGCAATGTCCATGTTTAGCTCCGTCTCGAAGGGGCAGATCTCAAAGGAAGGCTGGAAGAGCTGCAGCTTGCCAAGACACCTGGGCGACCCGTCACCCGCTGACTGGGGGTGCCCCACCCAGTCCCCTACCCCTACCCACACCCCCACCCCTCGTGCCAGCGGCTGCACCCACTTCAACAGCAGCTCCAGGCGGTAGACGGCTGTGCTGTTGGTGGCAGGGAAGTAGTCTCGGAGCTGGCGCAGCAGCCGAAGCCCAAACTCAGAGAAGGCGGAGAAGCTGTCTGCCAGTCCCTCCTCCTGGGGGACAGGGCCCTTAAGAACTGACTCCTGAGTGCCCGCTCCACGGCAGAACCAGCCAGTCTACAAGGCTCTGCCCTGAGGAGCACCCTCCCTACCACCACCTCCAACCCCACTGGCCTTGCAGTGATGACCTCTCCAGCCCCTGCCTCCGCAGCTCCCCCTGGAGGCACAGACGCCCTCAGGGTCTTTGCACTACCAGCTGTGCCTCCTGCGAGCTGGCCCACTCCCTCTGTTGCTCGCGGGGCTGAAGCGGCACGGCCTCCCTCCCTCGGGACTCCATCAAGGTATCGCACACCCGATCCTGGGACCGCACAGCACGTGCTCTCTCCCAGGTCCCGCAATTTGTCCGTTTGTTTTTAACCACCTACCGCACCCGCAGGCTGTGCACCCCACCAGGGCAGGACTCTGGCCGTCCCTGCCTGCCCCAGCCTGAGCAACTCCACAGCACACCCCCCAGGAACAGCATTTTCAGCCGAGCCCACCTGCTCCTGGGGCAGCGAGGCTGCCTCCTCCCAGTGTGCCTGCATATCTTCCAGCAGCCCCAGCAGGTAGGCGTAGTCCAGGGTGCGAGTCTGATGGTGGCGGCTGCTGACCTGCCAGTGCCTGCGGGGCCCCAGCCCAGGGTCAGGGCAGCGGCCTTGGGGCCGGGACCGGGAGGAAACCGGCGCCCCTCCAACTCACAGCACAGCCCCTTTCCGGGCCCCGCCCCCCAGTGCCCCGCCCCTCGCGACACGGCCCCGCCCATGTACTTGCAGTTTCGCCCGCCGAGGCTCTGCCCCTCCCGCCGCCCTTCCGCCGCGTCGGGGCCCTGCCCTCTTGCGGCGCGGCCTCGCCCACTCACAGCACAGCCAGCTGCAGCGCCGACAGGTTGCTCTGCGCGCCGTGCAGGCAGAGCACGGTGGCCGCAGGCCCGCTGAGCTCACCGCGCCAGCTGCTCGAGTTGGGCTGGGGGACGGGCCGGGCGTGGGTGGAGGCGGGAGACCCCCATCCCCTCTCGGCCCCCAGGTCCCCGGCCTCCCCCTCTCGCCCTCCCCACGCCGCGCCTGGCTGCCCCGGGGGCCCGAGGGCGGCGCTACCTCCTCGGCTTGGTGCTCGAACTGCAGCAGACGGCTGAGCAGCAGCAGGTAGGACAGGAAGCCCGAGCGCCCGCGCTGGCTCATGCTCGTGTCCCTCTGGAACGCAGGGCCCGCCGGTCACCAGCCCTGCCCAAGCCCATGGGCTGGGGCGCAGGGCCGCAGGGCGGGGGTCCCCCTTGGCTTCCCACCTGTGTGGTGATCAGCTTGAGGACCAGCTGGCAGTCCCCCTGCACGCGGGAGGCGCTGGAGCGCGGTTCCAGTTTGAACCAGCGGTCCTCACCAGCCACGGGCACCTCCTGGGGAAAGGGGGTTCAGATTGGCGATTCTGCCTCCCTCTTCCTCCCGCACAGACTGTCTGCAGGACCGTGGGGAGAAAACAGGCCTCCGCTTCCCACTGAACATGGGTAACCAGCACAGGGAGCGCTTAGGGGTGCCTGGACCCCTGGAGGCTGTCCCTCCCCCACTCCTCCCAGCATGGTGCCCCCCCAGCCCCAGAAAGATGGGAGACTGTTGGGGGAATCACAGGACATAGCCAGCAGCAGTATCGCAGGAAGGCGGGGCACCCATGAGCAGGTGTTCCATGAGTGACGCCCTGACACCCACTCACCCGGATGGGTATGTTGAGGCACCCCAGGAAGTCATCGGTGTGGTCCTCCGTGGGCCCTGCTGTCCCATTTGCGCGGGCAGACTTGACAATCTGTTTGAAATACCTGGGAGCAGTAGGGTGAGCGTCACACCTGTGGTCCCTGAGGAGCCACCACCTTCTGGCCCCCGTGGCCGAGCTGTGAGTGTCAGGGGCACAAGGGTCCCACCTGCCATACCTGCTCATGCCCTTTAGGCCAATGACTTCATTCAGCTTCCTGCACGCTTCCACCAGGGACACGTCATCATCATGATCCCTAAGGGTGGGGCGAGGTGGGGGTACCTGGCTGGTCTGGAGCCCAGCCTGGCCCTGACTGCCCCCTCCCGCTCTCCCCAGACCAGAGGCGCCCACATCCTCTGCCCTGCAGGGCACAGGGGCCTATACCAGATGTCCAGGTGCAGCTGGTCGGTGCTGACATCCTCAATCTCACTATAAGGAGAACAGAGAGATACCCTTTAGGGTCCAGGTGATCCTCTGCCCGGAGCTGGGGCAGGGACCATTTCTGAGCCTCAGTCTCCTCGTCTGGAAAATGGGCATAGGACCAGCCCCTCAGTTCCCTGGGGCAGGCACTGAGACCACATACAGGCACAGCTGCCACATGCAACCCCAGGATCAGCCTGGCACTGCAGCAGACCCTGCCCAACCACCCTGCCACCCAGCTGGACGAGGGGCCTTACAAGAGGAAGTGCTCCTTCCACACGGGGTTCAGGGTGCTGCTCTTGACCTCGGTGACCTGGATGCACTTGGCCGGCAGTGGGCCACCACGCTTGCTGCCCTTGCGGAAGCTGAAGCGCTGCTCCTTGTGTGGGCCCGGCTCCCTCAGGGTGCCTGAGGCCGGCAGGATGCCCAGCATGCAGTACGGGTCACTGAAACCTGGGACACGGCAGGTGCCTCAGCCCCTGACCCCTGACCCCAGGCCCCCCCGTGACTCCCACACCTGAGCTAGCCAACGTCCCGGCTGAGCTAGCCAACCCCACTCACCGTTGGGGTCTTTGGCCAGCAGGTTCTTGGCCCGCATGACGGAGACTTTCAGGGCATATGTGGGAGCCTGTGGGTGGGTGGGGGTGTGAGGGCCTCTCGGGGCTCAGCATGGACCCAGCCCTGTGCCCCCTCCACCCCAAGCCCCTGCACACGAGCACTGCGCTGGTCAGCGTCTGCCCAGGTGGGCGGCAGCCTCACCTTGGCCTTCTTCACACGCTCCATGGCCTCAGCATGTTCCTCGGGGCTGGTGCCGAACACCTGCACAGGGCGGACAGGTGTGAGGGCCCAGGTACCGCTGAAGCAGGGCTGACTATCGTCCTGGGGGCCTCACGGGGTTGGGGGAGCACACACAGGTGAAGAATAAAGGTGTCTGTCCATCTGTTGGTTTGTCCTTTCTACTTTTTTCTGTGTGTCTGTCTGTCCATCCTTCTTTGTATGTCCTGTATCTGTCTGTCTACCTGTCACTTCGTGTGTTCTTTATATCTGTCTCTGTGTTCATCTGTCTGTCTTTGTGTTCTTCTGTTTGAATGTGTCTGTGGGTCTGTCCATCACTTCATCTTTCTGGGTATGCCTGTCAGCCTATTTGTGTCTGCCTGTGCGTGTGTGTGTGTGTGTGTGTGTGTGTGTGTGTGTGTGTGTCTTGTGTACATGGGGCAAATCTGTGTGTGTTGTTCAGGTGCTAGTGACATAAGCAGGTGGGGGAAAGTGTCTCAGTCCTCCCCAGAGATGGGGAGGGGCCAGGCCAGGACGGTGGGTGGGGCCAATGGGGCTCACCTGCTGCAGGTAGCTCAGTAGGACCTCCTGGTCATCCACCTGGTCGGGGCCCATGGTCCCTGCCCGGTAAAGGACTGTGTACAAGGCTTCCTCATAGAGCATCTCCACCTGCAGGTGGGGAGGGGAGCACATGCTGAGTCCCGGCCACCCTGTCCCTGTCTCTCCTCAGCCCCGGGCTCTGGCCACAGGGGATCTCAGGCTCCTTGAGTCCACCCTGTGTGCCCAGCCCCCAGCAGCTCCTCCCACTGGCAGAGCCCAAACCCTGCCTCTGTGCCTTTGCACCTAGCAGGCCCTCCACTGGGGGTCCCTCCTCACCCCTGACCTCTGCTCGCTTCCATGGGAAGGCCTGGCCCACCCACCCCAGACCCTAAGTCTGGCACACAGAGGTACTTACAGCCCCTCCTGGGGCCAGGACCCCTTCCCCCTTACCTCCTCTTGGGTCAGGGCTCTAAGGCCACGGCTGGGGTCCACGGGCTCTGTGGGGGCTGGGGAGCTACTGCGCAGGAGGACCTGTGAAGGGCACCGGGTGAGGGCCTCTGTGGCTCCCAGGGCCAGTGGGGTGGGGAGTGCTCCAGGGAGGGAGGGAGTGGAGGGCGGAGGGGCAGGTGGGGAGGCCTGGCCCAGCGCCCCATGCCAGGCAGCAGTGCCCGTGCTATCCTCACCTCGGGGCACGGCAGGCCCTGTCTGCCTTCCCCCTTCTTCAGGATGAGGCGCATCTGGGCGAAGAACTCCACACCATCTCCGGGTTTCCTGCCAAGAAAGCCCAGACTCGGGGTCAGCAGACCCTCCCCGAAGCTACAGCTCACGGCACATGCCGGCCCACACGACTCAAGGGTCTCTGCATGTCTGGGGGCGAGGTATGATGCCCTCCATGGCCTTGGGTTCAGAGCCTCCTGGGCTCCCCCCAGGGGCCATGCTGGGCAGCTGGTGTGTGAGGTCAGTGAAGGAAGGGGGGCCAGATCAGGTGACCATGACCGTGCGGAGCGGGCTGTGGGGCACCCACCAGGCCCCAGCCGCGGGCTCCTGAACTTCGGTGCTGCTGCTCGCCGGCTCCTCCTCAGTCCTCCGGCGGAAGGACGGGCACACCTGTACCTGCCTGAGCACGCTGCTCTTGATCTCCAGCAAGGTGGACATGGTGGGTGGCCTGCGGGCAGAGAGCACAGCCACGGCCTCCGGTCGGGCCACTTGTTCATTCACTGGCGTGGCCATACTGTCCCCAATGATCAAATCAGATGCCACCCTGAGCAATGACTGAGGTGTCCCCGTTACTCAGAGGTGCCCACTGCTGGGGTCATGGGCTCCAGCCCCTCCCAGGGCTGCAGACTTGCTCAGTCCAAGCCCTATCCCTTCCACAGGTTCTGGCCACCCAGACCAGAATGGCTAGTACTGAGCTGGCTTCAGGGGATGCCCGGAGCCCATTCCTCACTCGACACAGAGGATCCCTCTCCGTCCCAGCGTGGTACCTGGGCTGCTCCAGTCAGGATGCTACATGGCGGCTCAGCTGCCATGGCAACATGGGCAATTGGAGCCGGACAGGAGAGTGAGCGGGGGCTGTGGCCCCACAACCCACACTTGCCAGAAGAGGAGTAGGCCCTGCTCTGGGGACACCTTCCTGTACAGGTGGCTAGGCCCTGGGATGCCCCTGAGGGGCAAGCAGCTCTCACTGCCAACTCCAGTTCCCCTGGCCTGACCAGCCTTTGCTGTTACACCCACACACGTCCTCCAGGGGTCTCAGTGTCCCCTGCAGACCCCGCTGGGAAGGGCAAGATGATAGCTAAGCCACCAAGGGCCCCTGAGCCTGCCTCTTCCACCCCATGGCCCAGCCCAGGCACCCACCTCTCCCCTGGGTCAGGCAACAACCTCCGGACCTGGGCCCCCTGGATCCCCAGGGTGGTCTTCTGTTTCCCCGTTGAAAACTATCAGGGCAAAGTGAAGACACTTTCCCGGGCCACCTCTGCCACTCGGTGCCACCCCTCGGGCTCCCTGCCCCAGGCTTGCCGGCCTCTTGTGCAGGACACACCGTGCTCCCCTTGGCCCACCTGGGGGCCTTCGCACTGTCTGGGTCCCCTCATTGTCCACTCTTGAGCCCCCCCACCGCCCCCGCAGGGCCAGGCACATCAGCCTGAGCCTGCCATTTTCATTTGACAAAATAGGAAATGGGGACCCAGCCAGATCCAACTCTACTTGCCCCGATCTCACGGGCACTTAGCAATGGGAGAGCCAGGTGAGACCCGCCCCTGCCCTGTGCGCCCGCTGCTCAGGGGCTGGGCCTGTGCTTGTGCAAGTCTCCGTTTACCAGCGCTGCCCCTTCCTGGACGCTTATGCTCTGCTGGGAGAGCCGGGGCCAGGCACGCCTGCCACCTTGTGGGTCCTAAACAGACTTTTTGAGCAAACCAGGTCTGTCTCTGGGTGGGCCCGGGCTGCCATCCCTGGTCTGCGACCCCCACCAGCTCTCAGCTCCTCGTCCTGCTCCCTGATCCTCTAACCCCGGACCTGTGGGGCCCAGGGGACACTGGGCTCAGAGGGTGTCATCTGGCCAGACATGAGAGCTGGGGACAGGGAAGGCAGGTGGCTCCCCCCACCATACCTGTCAGCGCCTGCCCCTGGGGGCCTCTACCCAAGATGGGGGCTCCGCAGCCTCTGCACGCACTTCCCGAAGCTGTCACCCTACAGCCAGCAGTGAGGTCCCAAGGGGGCTGGGCGTCACGGGCCCCCTTTTCCTCTCTAGCTGAGTGGAAGAGGCTGCTCCCCCCACAGCCCCCCAAAGCCAGGGAGCAGCCACTGCTTTAGCTGTTGCCAGGGCAACCGCCAGCTGCGTCTGCATGTGACAGGGGCTCCGGGGCTCACATTCCCAGAGATGAAGATGACGCAGGAGCCAAGTGGCCTGAGCTGCAGGGTGGGGGGCTTTCTCTGTGAGAACGAAATGTTCAAGGCAAGGCAGGCCACCTCCCCTGATAATCCTCAGACCAGCCCTGGAGAGGGGGTGCCACTCTGCTCCCCCACCTAGACGAGGAAACTGAGGCCCCGGGGTTAGGAACCCACCCAAGGCCACAGAGCCAGCAGGAGGCCCAGGATGGAGTCGAGGTCTCCCCAGCTCTGGTGTCCGAGCGCTAAGCTCTTGGCTCGGCTTGAGTCTCGGGGTCCATCCAGATGGGCTGGCCTTCCCCTGTGCTGCGCGGCCCCTCCCTGCTCCCTTCCTCAGCCCATTGCCAGGATGGGGCAATAGTGGCGTCTGGGTGCAGGGGTCCAGGAGAGATGGCTCATCCTGAGAGCCCAGAAATTCCCTTTGTTCCCCTGGAAACCCTGGGCCGCCTGAGCAGTGATGACCTCACTGCACCCAACAGCCTGGGAGCCAGCCAGCACCTCCCCCAGAGCTGCCTTTGACAGTGGGCATGTGGCCGACCCTCAGGAAGCAGTCACTGGCTGCAGGGGCCCTCAGTCTGTACAGGGCAGAGTGAGCTGGGTACAGGGCTGCAGGGGACCCCCCATCTGTCTGACGGGCCCCATGGGATTCCTTCCTGAGTTCTCCATTTCTCGGTCCCAGGTCTGGCCGGCAGCTCAGAGCAGGACATGCCTGCACCCCTGCGCATGCCTGGCCACCAGTTCCCATTTATCCAACGAACAAAGTGACGCGGGCCAAGGAGCTGAACGCCACACAGGCACTGGGCCCAGCTGAAAGTGACAGGCCTGCCATGTTCCCGGGCTGTGCCCAAGGCCCAGGGTTGAATGGGAAATGATAATTTGCAAAGTGGATGTCACTGTCCCATTTCACATCCCAGAGCTGGGGTGAGCTGCCCTGAGCCAGGCCTCAAGCCCAGGGCTCAAAGCCAAGCTGTCTCCTGCTAGCCCACTGGGGAGCCGGGGTGGCACTGAAGCAGGTAGGTCTGGGGCAGCTGAGCTGAACTGGAGGGCCAGCTCTCTCTCTAGTCAGAGTTCCCAGTGGCCAACCGGCCACCCTTGGAGTGAATTAACACCTTCAGGGCGCTGGGGCCTTCTTACTGAAATCAGTCCCTGGAGACTTAGGGGTCGGGGGTCCACTGATGCCGCCGTGGGCATGTATAAGGAGGGGGTGGCAGGATGTCTGGCCCCACCAGCTAGCTGTCCCTGCTGCCCTCTTGGTCTTCTCTTCCCAGCCCAGCCCCTACCTGACCCCCCTCACTCTTCCTATAGGATTTCCGGCTCCCACCTCTCCGTGTCCTCATTGACTCTGCACACAGTGCTCCCCTGCACACAGCACTGCTGCAGTGCCCCACTGCAAGTTACCTGGCGTGCCCATTACAAATATTAGGGTCTCATCCCCACTTAATCCCCAGGGATGGACCTGGGAATCTGTGTTGTAACCAACTCTGTAGGTGGACCTAGAGCTCTGAAGCCTGAGACCAGCTGTAAAAGGCTAGCTAGATGCTTCTAGAATGAACGCATTTAAAATGAAATCCTCCGAGGTTCCCTCCCACTTGGCCAGGCCGGCCCCCTCTTACCTGTCTTCCCTCACCTGTTCACGCGGCGTTCCTCCCTCCCACTTCTCTCAGTGACATCCCCTCTCGCCCCTTCCTCCCGTCCCCCCTCTTCCCGAAGCTCCCTGTGAGAACCTCGGGCCCCCCAGTTCTGTCGGGGTGTTTCTCTCATTGGTGGGCGCTCGGTTCGGGGGCAGTTTGGAAACCTGGTGAGGGTGTATTTTTTTTGGACCCACCCAGACGTCTGGAGGGATTTGGGGAAAGCAAGGGGTCCTGCCAGGATCGGCAGGAGGGGGACGGAACTGGGCTCTAGGGGCGTCTTCCTCCCTGGAGGGTTGGCTGAGAAACCCCGCGGAGCGTCTCGGAGCGGGGTGGGGGGGGGTCCTCGGCCCCGGCCCACCTGCGGCTTCCCCCGGGGATGGCGCGCCGGGTAGGAGCGGGGTCACCCTGCGCACCCCGGGAGCCGGCGGCGGACGGTGGTCCTGGAGTCCCGCGCCCCCCGCGGCAGGGAGGTCTGGTCCCCCCGCCCCTGCGCAGTGCGCACCCCGCTCCCGCCGGGTCCTGCTTCCGCGCTCCGAGGGCCGCAAGAGCGAGGGTCGCTCCTCCAAGCGCACGCCGGCCTCCGTCTCCCCGGGGCAGACGGCGCGTCTTCTCCACCTCCCGGGGCCCGGGGTGGCGGCGAGCGCGGCGCGGGAGCTGGACCGGCGGCTCTCCTGTACGTCGGCTGGGCGCCGGGCCGAGCTTCGACGGCCGGGCGGGAGCCCGCGGCACTCACCGTGGGCCGGGCGGCTGAGGAGTGGGGACAGTGCTCCTGCGGGCGCCGCGCTCGGCACCGGTTCCGCAGCTTTGGCTGCGCAACCGCTCGCAGCTGCCCGAGCAGACAACACAGCGCGGGCGCAGCGGCTGCAGGGGCCGGGGGCGGGGCCGGGCCTGCTCGCCCCGCCCCGCCCCGCCGCTCCGGGCCCGCTTCCGCCCCGCCCCCGCCTCCCTTGAGTCCCACCACCGCGACCCCGCCGCAAGGGGCGCCGGGCGAGGATCCCTGCGACCCCCGTGCTCTGCCGGACACCCCCTCCCCCAAGGGGCGGTGTTCGGGGCTGTCAGTCAACCCACAGGTGGGTGCAGTGCGGGAGCAGGATCTGCTCTGCGTCAGGACCCCCTCCTGGGGGCCCCAGGGAAGCCAGAGTCGCCGAAACGGAACAAGATATGCCCGGGTCCGCAGCGCAGACTTTTCTGGAAAGCCTGCGCAGTCATCTGCGAAGTCGCCCTACCAGCCCAGCGCTGTCCCCAACACAAACATGGAGCGGACCTTGGTCTGGGGCCTAATCGCTCTTCTTCTCAGAAGGGACAGTCCGCACCCGGGGCAAGGGGGTGCTGCAGGCACCAACCCGGGATGCCCACAACAATCCTGATCACCTGTTGGGGTGATCGACCCCATGGCCCTTGCTGGGTTGCCCCTCCGGCTGGAACTGCCATCATAGGCTGGACCCCCTCTAGCGCCGTTCCCAGCCCATCCTCAGTGCCCCTCCACCGCACCGTGGTCACCTGGAGAGCTTGTAAAAACAGATTGCTCGGCCCACCCCGGACCTGCTGATTCCCGAAGTCTGGGCTGGGGCCCCATCACCTGAGGCTCCTCCCACCACACTTGGAGAACCCTGGGGGCTGCTCAGAGGTTCTGAACTTGTCAGAGATGCACAGGGTCCCTGTATCCCAGCCCTGCCTTTGGCGGATCCTGCTGGACCCTCAGAGCACCTTCCCGGCATTTGGCGGATCCTGCTGGACCCTCAGAGCACCTTGTACTTGGGGATCAAGACTGTGGTTTGGAGAAGTTTTCACCCCAAAGACCTCGTCTCTAATGGAGGGACTCCAGGCCAGATGGGGAACAGACAAACCTGGAACCCACTTCAGCTCAGACCCAGAGGCAAAAGACAGTTGGCTCTGGGGAGGCCAGGGGTCAGTTGAACTTAGGAGAGGGCCAGAGTCTGGAGGAGCAGAGTTCCAGAACAGAGCTGCATGCTGAGAGGCAGCCCACCTGTGCTTTCTTCATTCCCCAGTCCAGAGGAGACCAGGCGCTTCCCCTCGCCCCAGGATGGGGCTGCCACCTGTCTCAGTTTCTAGACCCAGACTCACAGCCATGCCATGCGTGCCTGTCTGTTCAGGATGAGACACAGAACCACCTGGTTCGGGGAAGACAGACCTGCAGGGTGGGAGACGGCACTGAAGGGTGGGTTCTCCTTCTGGAAGTTCTGGCCCCAGGCCCTGCTTCCATCCTGACCCAGCACAGCCAGGCAGATGGGGGCGGGGGTGCTCAGGAAATGCACAATGGCTTGGGACAGATGAGTCAGGTGAGCAGGGGAGGGGCCTGGATCCCACGCCACCAGCTGCCCCTTGGCTTCCTTCTGCAGGGGATGGGAATGGGTTGGGTGCAGCTAATGTCCTTCCCTGGGGATTTGGCAGGTCCTGAGCCAGGGTCTTGTAGCTGATGCCCCCCCACCTCTGCAGTCTTGCATCAGGTTCTGCCAACCTGTTGGAACAAACACTGCCTGGTTGCCATGGTGATCCTAATGGCTTTGGGGTGAAGAGATGAGAGTCTGCAGCTGCTGTAAACAGGAAGTTAGGAGGGGCAGCTGCCAGTGGAGGGGGCCTCTACTCACACCCTCATCCCAAGCTCTGAGGGGAGCTAAGGGGCTGGGGGCCAGCGATGTCACGAAGATGCACCAGCCCCTAAGACTAACACCACGCAGCCTGTCGGGGCAGAGGGCGCCAGGAGACCTCACCACTCTCTTTTGCAGGTAGGGAAACTGAGGCCCAGAGAGGCCTAGAGAGGGGAAAGGGCCTGTCCAGGGCTACACAGCAACAGGCTGGGTCCCAAGCCCAGCTCTGGGCTTCTGTTTCCCCAGGAAAGCATAATCCTCAGGGTCCTTCCCTCCACAAACATTTCCTGGGGAGGGAGTGATGGTCCCGTTCGTGCCGACCCCTTCATTCTCCCCCAACCTCCTGGGTCAGACTCCTGCCCTGCCACACTCCTCCGCTGCCTTGGGCCTCAGTTTCCCTCAATAGTAAAACGGAGATAGCAGCAGCAGAGACCACCTCTCAGCAGGGGGAGGGGATGGTCTTACCGTGGAGCAAGTGCTGGTTAGAGTCAGCTGCAGCTCCTCCAGTCCACGGGGGATGGGAACTGGTGCCACCATTGCCCAGGACCCTCCAGCGGCCTTGGGAGGGGCTCTTTCCTTCAGGGACTCAGTTTTGGCCTCCGCGGGTTGGAGGTTTAAGCTCATCCTTGTGTGATCCCACAGCCAGGAGAGGACAGGGAGGGACGCCCCTTGCCCCGTGCCTGCGCCCCAGGCCTGGAGCTGAAGGATTTACCTTGGCCCCCTTGCCCCAGGTCCCCCACAGCGGTTCTGAGCTCGAAGGGCTGTGAGGGGGCAGCTCAGGGCATGCACAGGAGTTAGGGCACAAGACACCCTGCCTATGGGGATCAGGGCTCAGTGGGTCTTGTGGGGAGGTGGGTTTACTCGTGGAGCTTCCAGCTGGAAAGGGTCTGGCAGACAGGGTGAGTGGCTTTTCCTCCTTAGGGCCAGGAGAAAAGCACCAGGCTCTGGGCAAACACTCTGATGGCTGCTGATGGGCAGGGAGAAGGTGCCTCAGAGGTGAGAGGCATCCTGGTAAGTCCAGGGCACTGCCATCACTTTTAATAATGCATGAAATCACGCCCTATGGTGGCAGCCCTTGGAATTGCAGGCACAGCCTCCTAGCAGTCAGGCTCCTCCCACAGCTCTCTGACCCCCATAGCACCTGTCGGAGGACAATGGCAGGAAAAGCGGGAAGGGAGGTGGACCACAGGGAACTCATGGGCACATAGCCCGGGGATTCGGGTCAGGGTCCCTGCCTGCCCTGGGCTGGAGGACCCTGAGGGACTGCAGGGATCTGTCCCATTGCCTGTGCTATCCTGGGTGGTTCTGCCAGCAGAAGTGGTGGCTCCAGGTGAGAGGGGGTCTGGCCCACATGTGACCCCTTGCCTGGGGCACTTAACCAGAAGCCCAGTGGGGGTCCTGCTGCCAGCACCTGCGCAGGTGGAACCTGTGCCAGGTTGGGCGCTCTGAGGCCTCAGGCCCAAGGTTTTCGTGGGGCTGGGGGTGGGGACAGAGCAGCAGCCCAGCCAGGGCTCTGCAGGTCTCCGTGAGGCCCAGGCGACCGGCGGCAGAGCTGGGAATGGGTCAGGTGCCTGGCTCCTCCACGCACATCCCTCTGCACACAGGAGGCTGAGGCACTCATCCTGGCTCTGGGGCCCCAGATTCCTTCCTCAAGGCAAGAAAGACCCCCTTGGGATGGGTCACCTGTAAGAGCAGAGGTTGGGAGGGAAGGACCCAGGCTGGGGCCCTGCAACTTTCTTTTGCTGCTCCCTCATTATTTTCTTCTAAAATCTCAGATAAAACAGCTTCCTGACTGAGGCCCGAGGCTTTGGGCAAGTGGCAAAGTCCGTAGGGTCTGAGGAACTAAGTGTGGATGGAACCCAGTGCTCTAGCTCCTCCGCCAGGCCCATGGCCTCTGCAGATGGGGTCACAGTAGTCTGGAGGCCTCCAGATGAGCCTCCTGACCACTGAGGCAGGACACCCCCAGGCTCAGCACCAGGGTCAGCTGGGGACAGATCTGGACCAGCACTCCTTGGGCCCCTCCCCGCTGGAGCTGGCTTAGACCAGTTGGAGCCGGCCCAAGTCAGTGCTCAGGGGCCCTCCAACCTGGCAACACGTCGCCATGGCAACCTCAAACTGGAGGCAGGGCCTGATGTATGGTAGGAGGGCTTTGGGCCGCCTGGTCAGGGAGCAAGGTGGCCTCATGGGGGCGGGCAGGTGTGAGGACACGGTGCTGACTTGGCCAGGACAGTCCAGGGAGGCCGGGGGAGACCCCCAGGGACCCAGAGCCCAGCCAGGAGCCTATCTGGGCTCCAGGCAGAGTGGTTCCTGGGGAGATAGGCTCCCAGCTTGTCCTACCTGTGGTCAAGTTCTCCTAGAAGCCCCAACGCTGGGTTCCTTGCTCTGCACCTGTGTAACAGCCTGGCCCAAGCCAGTCCTGGACACACTGTCCCAGGGGCCTGGTCAGGGTCTGAGCCAAGGGCTCACAGGCACCTTGGCACCGTGAGGGCAGCATCCTGGTGCCCCGGGGAGGTCCACCGTGGCAGTTAGAAGGAGGTCCCCATGGGGGGAACCTGCTCCAGCAGGCCAGGGATGTACAGGCGAGACTCGGGGGACAGGGCCAGGGGTCAGTGCAGAATGTGGGCCCAGCCTTGGCTACCCACGTCCCAGCCTCAGAGGCACAGACCGGGGCATTCAACCTTGGCTCTAGGGAATGTCACCCTCTGCCACTTGCGGGTCACTGAGCGTCTGATGCTGGAAGCCGAGGGAGGAGGCGGCTCCAGCAGCTCCTGGGCCGGCAGCACAGGACCCTGGAATTGGCCAGCCTGGCTCCCCTGACACCCAGCATGAGGCAGCCTGTGCGGACGGAGCAGGAAAAGGACACCCTGCAGGCGGCAGTTAGTGGAAATGTTTTAATTAGAGGATTTTTAGATACAGTGGTTAATCTATTGCCCACAATTCCTCACTAATTATTAGGCACCTCATGCTGGGAACACACGCTCTTCCCTTACAGTAGAAACGGGATCATCGCATTTCATAGTTCTTGTGTTACAAGATTCACATCTTTGTTAAGCCAAGGACTGTGGCACAAAAGGACATTTCATTAGCCGAAGTCACGACAATTTGCTAGAAACACTGATTACTTTAGAATGCTTTAACTAGAAAATATATTGAATTTCCATATATATTACCATATACATGTATAACTATTACTAGGAGTAGTTCGGTCATTACAAAATAAGACATTCTGGGAGAGGCTACAAATACACAACCCGTTGGATCCCCCCAAGGCCTTCTGTGCCCAACACATTGCGGACATCAAACTGGGAGCTCAGCAACTCGACACATCCAGCTCAGTGAGCTGGGAAGGAAGGCACTGGGGCCTTGAGCCATAGGTGCTGTGGGCTCAGGGGCCCCCAACTTCCACCACGATCCTGTTGCCGGGTCACGTTTTCCAAGGCGAGCCTTGGCCCTTCCTGACCAGGGGCCCGGGTGACCAGTCCTCCTCGAGCTCTTATGGGGATCACCCTGCCCCTGGGTCTGTGGGCTGGAGCCACAGGTGCAGGGGTCCCCCAGCGAGGGTCTTCAGGGTGGGAGGGCAGGCCGGCTCCAGGCCTCATTGGGACCCGGAGGCCAAGTACCCGCCTTGGTAGTGCCGGGGTGCAGGACACGGGCCCGGCCCCCCTCTGCCACTTCCCGGCTCCATCTTCGGCACCTCCAGCTGAGCCGGGACCCAGGCCCGCTTCCGACAGCATCGAGGATGTCGGAGTTCTGCAGCGGCCTCATCCGCAGTGCTTTGAGAGCGGCCTCCAGGCAGAGCAGGATCAGATGCTTCAGGAAAAGGGAAGAGCTTGAAGGGCAGACGGTGGCCAGGTGCTACTCTTTCAGGCTGTCCTGGTGCCAGGACCACCTGCGTCTGGCGGGGACACGGGGACGCTGATGCGCGAGCACAGGAGTGGGGGTTGGTGGGAGTTGCGGGGAGGGATGGTGCAGGTGCTACATGTAGAGGCTGGGGCAGCTGCTGAGGCCAGGGCGCTGCTGGGCAAGAGGAGGCCACACGCCTCACCCGCAGGCTGGGCTCCATTGCCAGGGCCCAGCCACCCTCAGCCGCCTGCGATGGCACTGAGGGGGCGAGCTGCTTGAACGGCAGTCCTCCCCGGGCCCGCCTGGCCTGGGTTAGGCATCTCGTCCTCCTGATGGCCCAGGCGGTGCAAGCTTTACAAGGGTCTCGATGCCAGTTCCAACCTGACCAGACCAGAACTCTCTAGCACTCTGCAACCCAGAGCCCCGGCATCGGGGGGGACAGAATACACAGCACTATTTACAGAGGATGGGGCCGAGTGTGGGGTGCTGGGCACACTGAGGTCACCTCCTCACTTTTAATGATGATAATGCAACAAAAACCTTTATATAAACAGTTTATTTACTCTAAACAGCAACACAGACAAACGCCATATAAACACAAAGGAAGTGATGCGGAAACGCGACGCTGGCTGACTGTGGATCTGAGGCTCGTAGGCAACACAAGCCGGGCTCTGGGAGAGGAGGCGGCAGGGCGGGGCAGGTCTGATTTTGTTTCGTGCAGCCAGCTGAAGGCTAAGTGCAGCTCTAGACGGCGTGAAGCATGCCTGCATCCGCGAGCAAAGGAACTAGCTCCTTGGGACTCATTGAAGTATAAAAGTTTGTAATTTTACAGCAGTTGAAATACTGACATCAATATTAAAATAAAAGCAAGTTTTACATAACAATCAAAAATACAAAAGACTGAAGGAAGAGACCCTGTATGAAAAACTGGGCGATTCAGCGAGCCGAGACTGTACCAGTGGCGGAAATGGAAAATGGCGCCCGCCCAACCCTCCCCAGGTGACCAGTAATTGTAGAGAGCAACGTTAGATTTGCAAAAATGTTGTAAACAAGTTCTTGCCACACCAATCCCTTCCTTTTTATGATGCCACAGGTCGCTGCTTATGAGGGAGCAAACTTCTTGGCTTGTGCTCGAACCCTTTTCTCGTATTCCACTCTGTTTTGGCTGAGAAGGTCAAAAGAGAGACATGTTAGAAGGTGCGGCCGCTGCCCGAGGGCGCCCAGGAAGCCTGGAGCGCGCATGGGTGAGGAGGTCTCAGGGGCACCGGTCCTGGGACAAACTGGGAGGAGGGTGAGCCCTGTGGGTTTGCCGGACTAGCCAGCGACCAGCAGCTTCTTTCCCTACCTCTGAGGCAGCATCCATCATACTCGTCACTGGAGGAAACAGATCTCCCAGTACCATCTGCTTCAAAACCAGACACAAACCTCTGGGGGGTTTGCCCTCGGCTCTCAGTACCGCGGGAGAAGGTGCGAGCAGCTTACGGCGGCCAGGCAGGACCCCAGCTGGGGCTCTAGGGTGAGAACCACCGCTGATAAGAGGGGCCAGTGTGCATCACCCAGAGGGGAGACATTTGCAGACAGGGTTCCTGGACACCCAGTGCTGGGGCTGGTCAGCGACCCTCACGAAGGTGTGCAAAGCCCCTGACAAGAAAGTCAGGGGTCCTTCCAAGCTGTGCTGTGCAACCAGTGAGGCCCCTCAGAGCGCAGCCCACGGCCTGAGGCCGTGTAACCACAGCCCAGGCGTGGGGTGGCTGAAGCTCCTCAGCTGCACCACGGTGCCGACGGCTCCAGTGCCCAGGACCCTGCCTGTGGCCTCCCTGGGGAATGGCTGCAGCGCCAGCAGCGGGAGAGGCAGAGCTGCCAGTGTGGCCCTGTGCTGGTCCGGCGCCAAGGAGGCTGGTGTGGCCCTGAGAGCTGGAGAGCGAGGTCACAGGACCAGCGCCTACAGTGGTCTGAGCGCACCCACCCCCGGCCCCTGACCTTTGACCCTGGCTCCCAGTGTTGTGTCAAGCCCAGGCCACCACAGCCCCAGGGCGGAGGCAGTGGCCGGGGGGCTTTGGAAGGAGTGGGCAGAACAGCCAAGTCCAGCTCCGCCACTGACCAAGTGAAGGCCGGGATGGGGCTGCAGGCACCTGCCAGCGTAGGACGTGCCCTGTGACCTTTTGGAAGCAAGGTGGGAACGCGGGCAGACCCCACCAGCCTGGGCCAGCACCGACCACTCAACCAGAAGAGCCTCGGCACCTGACGGTGCAGAGCCGTGTCCCATGGTACCTCGGCCACACGCCGCTGCCACCAACACAGGAGACCCAGGAAAACCCGGCTCTGCTCTATGAGCAGCAAGGAGACATCTCGGGCTCGAGGGCCACGCACCTCTGTCGCAAGGGCTCAGCTCAAACGAGTACCCCAGTGGCCTTATTTACAAAGGGTGCGCGCCAATGGGGCGCGGCAGTGAAAGCACACAGCGCCCAGCTTGAGGTCAGGGCAGGAGTCGCTCACGCTCCACTCGAACCACTGAGCAATGCCCCCTGGCGGGAAGCCCCAGGGAGGAGGCCAGATTGAAGTCCGGAGGGGGTGGGCCAGGGGGCTCTGGGACCTTGGCCCTGCCGGGGGGTGTCTTCTGCCCTTAGACAACACTGGGCTGGGCCCAGAGACCTGAGCCATCTTGGGAAGAGAAATACCTCTCCTGCAACGTGGTGCTTCTCTCGGGTGGACTCGGAACAGCTGGGGTGCCGGCTGCTCAGAGCAGCCCGAGGACAGTCTCAGCCTCCGCTTTACCCTCCACCTCCCACTCCAGATGCCCTCCAGGAAGGAACAGGCCCCTGCCTGGCCTCTCCCGAGGGCCAGCCCCTTGGATCCCAGGCCACTGGGGCACCTGGGCACTGTCCCCAGAAAATGCTACACTCCGTTCCCCAGTCCCCCTCAGGTGTGGGCCTGGGTTTCTAAACGTGGGCAGATGGAGCAGTGGGCGTCAGGGCCCCAGCCTAGCTTAAGGCCCCGTCCAGACCAGCCTGGGGAGGACCACAGGCCCACGCGCCACGTTTAACCACTGCTCACCCCAACTACGTCATACCAGGCCTCCTCCCTCATCGTGGAGAGTGGACGCAGGACCCACATGCCATGCGGGGAAGGACCAGGCATGGAGTGGACGCCTGGCACTGGGGGGTGGGGAGGTAGGGATCACAGCAGCTGGGTGGCCAAGAGCAACCTGATCATCACGCCCCCGCTGACCACCCCCATGGGAGGCACCACACCGAGGCGGGACCAGGAAGAGGGGCTGGAGATGCGGAGAGCAGCAGGAGGGCCGAGGTGGGAGGTCTGGGGTCCCTGGTTGATCTGGGTTGTTGGACATCCCTCCCTCAGGGCCCCCACTCAGGGCGACGTTCCCTCTGAGCTGGACCAGTCTCAGGGCCGGCCCGGCCACAGCTCAGACACAAAGTGGCCAACACCTGAGCTCTGCTTCCTGACAACCCCCCCCCCACCCTCCCCCCCACGGGTCACCTGTTTCTGCACACGCAGTTCCCGTGGCTGCAGGACAGCCCGGCTGCCGTGTCTCACCCCCCGACCGCTGCCTCCCAGCCAGGCTGTCAGGGGCAGCCTAGACCAGACTTCAGGGAGGCCAAGAAGAAGTTGCAGCAAACGGGGCTGGATTGCTACTAACCAGTAGATCGTGTAGGCCTCTGCTTGAGCTGGGTCTTGGATATTTGGTTCATTTAGAAGTTCCTGTATTCCTAATAAGATCTGCGTAAGAGACAAAACAAACACAGCAAGGTGGGAGGCCAGCGTGCTGAAAGGCAAACTTTCCCAGGATGGAGGACCACTGGCCCTCGGGCCCTGAAGGGTGGAGGGAGCTCGCACTCCATACCTGCTTAATTGTGATGGCCGGCCTCCAGTCCTTGTCCTCCTCCAAGATGGACAGGCACACGGTGCCCGAGGGGTACACGTTCGGATGAAATAACGGTGGTTCAAACTTGCCTGGAGCAAAGGGAATGAAAGAAACATGTTTCTGGTGGCAGGTGTCTTCCTACCAAGTAATGTCCTGCCCTGACGGTGCCTCTCCCCCTACACTGGGGCACCTGGCTGGTCACCAGGCACCTGGCCAAGAACTACTCAGAAAAACGAAACTGGGCTCTAGGTGGGAGGAGGTGGGAGGAGTAAGCAGTCACCTTCCTGACAGACTCAGAGGGGAAGCCACGTGCTCCCAGGACCCCACCCGGGGTGGCTGGCATTCAGAGCACTGAGCCCCAGATGGCTGCCCCCATGTCCTCCCAGCCAGGCTGTGGCCTGACTCAGGAAGATGGGAAGGGGCCACTGCAGCAGGTGAGGAGGGTCCTGCGGGAGAGCCAAGGGCAGAAACTCAGAGGCCCTTCCAAACAAGTGGCCATTTTCAAAGCAGATCATCCTGCTTCAAAACAGAGGCTTTTAGGACCCCACATTCTTTCTTCAAAAACAAAATAACACAAAGCAAAAAAAGTTAATTTTCTTAAAAAAAAGAAAAATGAATACATGTAGGAAATTTGAAAACATAAAAGAGCAGAGAGTGACTTCCCTGATGGTCCAGTGGTTAGGACTCTGCGCTTCCACTGCAGATGTGGGTTCAATCCCTGGTTGGGGAACTAAGATCCTGCATGCCTTGTGACATGGACAAAAAGAATAAAGAAAAAAGGAAAAAAAAAAAAAAAAAAAGGCAGGACAAAATTGCCGTAATGAGCCCCACCCAGGGTCCATTAACTCACCTAACGTGTTAGTGTTTTTCTCTCATCTGGGCGCTTTCCCCCTTTCTCTTGATTTTTAAAACATTATTTAATTATACCCAAAAAAGTTCAGCAACTGTAGTACACTTGATGAATTACCAAAAATGAACACACCCACTCATACCAACAGCTTCCAGAAAACTCCCTCCCTCACCTGCCTCATTATCCCAACTTGTACACCCGCCCCGCCTCCAGACCAGGACTCGCGGCTCTACACCCAGGGGTCAGTTTGCACCTTGCTGCCGCACAGGGCTCGCTGGGAGAAGCTGCCCATGGACTTGTCCACCCCACCGTAGGTGCACATCTGAGCTACTACGACTGAAGCTGCAAACGCTCCTGAACGTGAATTCTGGTGCACGTGTGTATTTCAACGTGAAAATGCTGGGTTGCAAGGTGTCCGTGTTGAATTTGAGTAGATACTGCTCATTTCCACAGCGGCTGTACCAACTTACATGCCATCAGCAGGGTCTGCATGCTCCCACACTTTGTGACTTTGCCAGCCCCTGGTGGTGTCAGGCACCCTGATAAAATGACAGTGGTTGCCTCTCATGGTTCTGATTTGCATTTTCCTTTCACTCCCTGCGACACACTTGCTGCTTCTTTGGAGAAGCTCTTCTTTAAACCTCTCACGCGCTTTTCTTGTTGACTTGCAGATGCTCTTTATATACGCAGGACACAGGCCCTTTGTCAGTTATTTGTCTCCCAGCATCCCCCCAGCCCCTCACCCCCGTCTCAGGTCACTGGCTGCCTTCCCTCTGCACCAGGTCACCCTCCTGACTCCTAACACTGCCATCACATGGACTGCTGACCTCCACAAACGGAACCTGGTCCAGCTCCTCGGCATCTGGGAGACTCACTCATGTCACAAACACTAACAGACTCTTCCTTCTCTCTGCTGCAGACTGTCCCACTGTTCATGTGCCCGTTCTACTGTGAACAGACACCTGCGCTGCCCCCAGCTTTTCCCGGACACACGCCGCCCAGGCCTTTCGGTGTGCACACTTTCACTGGGTCTCTCCTCAGTGAACAGCCGGTCCCAGAGCAGGCGTTAAGTGTGGCCTCAGTAGACAAACTGAGAGCTTTCCAAGGGAAGTGCTCTCTAGAGCTGGGCCCCTCCCTCCCCGCTGCCTGCCTGTTCCCGCTGGGTTGTCACTTGCAGTGTCTGGTGATGAGGTCAGGCACCTTCCCCTGTGCCCACTGGCTGGGTGGAGAGCCTCTTTTGTGAAGGGCCTGAGCTAATGGCGGTTTACCCTTTCTCACTGAAGTGCAGATGCTCTTGATGTATTTGGAACGAGAACTGACAAACACATCCCATCTCTCTCCTCCTCACTCTCACTGGTGTCTCCTGGTGAGGAGATGGTCTTGATTTAAAGGCAGTCCAGCTCATCCTTTCTCTCCTTATGGTTAAAGTGCTCTCAGCCCGCCCACGTGATGGAGAGGTCCTCCCGTCGCCTCCACAGCTGTACTTCCCACCAGGCACCAAGATGCGCAGGAGAGCAAGCTCTCCTTCCACTGGGCCCCCACACCTCCCAGAGTCCTCTGTCATCAGCCAAGCCTGTATACGGCTGGCCTCTCTGGACTCTGCCTTGCAGGCCTGCATCTCAGTGTCCCTGCAGCAGGTCTCAGCCCGCTTTCCATCTTGCCGTCCTACGGGTCTGGGTGCTCTTCTCACCCAAGCAGCCTCAGCCTAGGCCTCACAATCCCCCCCCACAAATCTCCAAGGGCATGGCTGTTCTCAGCACCCTGCATTTCCTGCATTTTAGAGTCTGTGTGACAGTTTCCAAAAAAGTCTGCTTGTGTTGTGACTGGGATCACACCGAACCTGCAGAAGAGCTGGGAGAGCACAGGCACATGCACTCACAGTCTTCCAAGCTGTGCACATGGCCTGTCCTGCCAGGGATCAAGGCTGCCTCTGATCCTTGCAGAAACATCTGATCATTTTCAGCGGAGAGGTCTTTTTTGTTGGCCACGCCTCGGGGCTTGTGGGATCTTAGTTCCCCGAGCAGGGATTGAACCCACGCCCTTGGCAGTGAAAGTTGGACCAGAGAATTCCCTTTTAAATTTATATTTATTTATTTTTTTGGCTACATTGGGTCTCAGTTGCAGCACGTGGGATCTTTGTCGGGCATGCAAGATATTTCGTTGCAGCGTGCAGGCTTCTCTCTAGTTGTGGTGTGCGGGTTTTCTCTCTCTAGCTGTGGCACGCAGGCTCCAGAGGGTGTGGGCTCTGTAGTTTGCGGCACGCAGGCTCAGTAGTTGTGGTACACGGGCTTAGCTGCCCCGCAGCATGTGGGATCTTAGTTCCCTGACCAGAGATCGAACCCATGTCCCCTGCATTGGAATGTGGATTCTTTTTTTTTTTTTTTAAACCAGATTTTTTTTATATTTTATTCAAATCACATTTATTTTAAATTTATTTATTTATTTATGGCTGTGTTGGGTCTTCGTTTCTGTGCGAGGGCTTTCTCCAGTTGCGGCAAGCGGGGGCCACTCTTCATCGCGGTGCGTGGGCCTCTCACTATCGCGGCCTCTCTTGTTGCGGAGCACAAGCTCCAGACGCGCAGGCTCAGTAATTGTGGCTCACGGGCCTAGTTGCTCCGCGGCATGTGGGATCTTCCCAGACCAGGGCTCGAACCCGTGTCCTCTGCATTGGCAGGCAGATTCTCAACCACTGCGCCACCAGGGAAGCCCTGGAATGTGGATTCTTTACCACTGGACCACCAGGGAAGTCTCCCCTCTTTTAAATTAAATAAAAAATTTTGTGAATTAGTCTTTTATTCAGCAATCTTAGACTCAGAGAAAGATTGTCTGCAGTCTTGTCTTCCAGTTCTTCTGCTGGGATTTCTTTTTCTTGCCTGGCTCTATCTTCTTGGAATTCCAATACAATGTAGAATAGAAGTGATGAAAGTAGCTACAATGTCTCATTTCTTGATTAAAGATACTCTTTTTTTAAAAATTAATTAATTTCTTTGGGCAGCATTGGGTCTTTGTTGCTGCGCACAGGCTTTCTCTAGTTGCAGCGAGAGGGGGCTACTCTTTCGTTGCAGTGCGCGGGCTTCTCATTGCGGTGGCTTCTCTTGTTGCGGAGCACGGGCTCCAGACACGCGGGCTCCAGAGTGAAGGCTCAGTAGTTGTGGCACATGGGCTTAGCTGCTCTGCAGCATGTGGGATCTTCCCAGACCAGGGATCAAACCCACGTTGCCTGCGTTGGCAGGCGGATTCTTAACCACTACGCCACCAGGGAAGTCCCTGATTAAAGATACTCTTTAAGGTAATACCTGTACGTGGCAAAAAAATTCAAACAGCAAAGAACCACCCCAAATGAAATAAGTCTCCATCCCAGTGGTTAACTGTTAGTTTTAGAAATTCTTCTGGTTGTGCCTTTGTAACAGACATCTTGAATTACTGACCACCAGAGTGAACGCTGACACAGTCTTGCCCCACACGTGCCGGGGGCACTCTTCACATGCTGGGGTATGCGTTAACACACCCAATTAACCAGAGACAGATAGCATTTGCTGATTTCCAGCTACAAAAGGGGAGGGACCTGGGGCCCCTTCTGAGTTTTGCTGAAATGTGTTCCCACGGTCTGGCCACAGCACTATCTCAGATGCAGCCTCGGCCCTTTCTTCCTGCCGCCTTCTCTGGAGACTTCAGCACGCTATCCACCCAGGGTGCACACGCTGCACCACATAAGTATCAAATTCTAACAAGCAACAAAACCCTCTGGGGGGGTGAGGCTCTGGACCGCGGTCCTTCTGCACGTCTACCCCTTCCAGGGCTGGATCTCGGTGGCACTAAGGGCCCACCTCCCAGTGATGAGAGCTGGGATTCTGGGTCTGACACTGGGCCTATTATGTGCACCTCCAGCCACTGGGGGTACAAACAGACTCAAATCCACAGCCAGTCCCAAGGATCAGAGTCCCTGGAGCCACCCCAGGAGCAGAGCAGGACATAACTGAAGCTCCACAGTCCCAAGCTCTCTGAAGAGGACCTTAGATCTCTCTGCTAGAACAAGGCAGAAGCCAACCGACTTCTGAGGACTGCGTTCTACTTACATTTTGGAGGTGAGGATGGATAATCGTCTTTGAACAGCATCCGTAGTTTAAACAAGCCTCCTTCCCACGGAGTCTGTTGGGAAATAAAACTGTGATCAGGTGTGCTGCGGGCCTCTGCGGCGGGCTGGGCCCAGGAGGGGCAAGGGGCTTGCTCCGGCTGCACCCCAGGACGGTGAGGGCCCCCCAGAGGCGGCTCCTAATGGCTCACAGCCCACCACCAGGACTGCTGGGGCCTCCATGACCCCGAGTTGGAAAGGGCCTTCCCTGGAGAGACAGGAGGCCCTGGGGGGCTCCCCCCAACACTGAGTGTGTACAGTGAAGACTTGGCAGGGGACTCCCCTGGGGGGCATTCTGTGAGGCTCCTCCCTCAGGTCCCATGGGTCCCTGGGCAACCTCCCAGTTCCACAGCCCAGCACCCCTCCCCACCCACCACCCCCAGGCCTACTCTTGCTGTATGTTTACAACCAACCATGGTAGGAGAAAATGGAGACGATGAAGCCCTGTCATCACCCAGACACCTCAGGAGTCTCCTCCTTCCTTCCACTTCACCCAAGAAGAGACCCTCCCTCCCAAACGCTTCCAACGTGCCAGTCCTAACGTACCCAGGCACACTCAGGTGAGCGGAGGAGGCAGCACCGTGGCCCGTGAGTGCAGGACACGCGGGGCCCCACATGGCTGTCTTAGGTGGCTGATGCCTGGCCTCTGTGTCTAAGGATCTGCAGGTGTCCCAGGCTCAAGACCCACACCCCCCACGCCTCAGAGCATCGCCATGTCCGGGCTGCTTCAACCTCAGCCCCCCTCCATCCCCTCCAGGGCTCCTCCTGCTCCTGGGACGTGGCAGGGGGGCTGCATGATGCCACCCCTCCCCATCTGCTACAGCCCAGCTCCTTTCTGAATTAAGACTGCCCGGAGGGCCACATGTCACCCTAACCTTGTCCCCCTGGCCAGGGGATGGGACCACGGCCCGCGTGACCATCACAATCATCACACACACTTGAACCTGAGTCCTTCTGAAGGGGGGCAGCCCCTCTTACCCCCTTCTTCCCGGGAATGGCGCACTCCCAGTTCATGAGGTTCATCGTGCCGTCGGGATTTTTTGTTGGGACGGCCACAAAACCCTGAGAGGAAACAACACAGGGCACATCAGTGCCATGGCAGCCGGTTCCCTGCTCCCGGGATAAACCCGCCAGCATCAGCCCAGAGGCCAAATGGCTAACCCACAGGGACCTGAGGTTCTCGTCAAGGGGAAACCATCACCCTGCCACACGCAGAAGTAAAGCTTTCCTTACAAATGGGTGGTCTTTTCTCCAAGCTTTCCTCTCCTGGGCGAGTCTGCTGAGGGCGATCCCCGACATGTTTGCGTCCCTAGAAGAGACGGGCAGAGTGTGCGATGAGCACCGGCAGCCGTGGGCCCTCTGCCCCCTCACCCCGTACCCGGCCCAGCCCAACAGACTCGCTTCCAAGAAGCAGGGAAACCAAGGCTCCCACCCGGCCCCACACGCCGCTCTGGACAAGCTGTCACAGCTCCCCCTACCCTGGTGGGGGGGCGCTCCCAGCCTCCTGGTGCAGGCAGCTCACCAGGGAAGAGGGAGCGGGTCTCCCATCCCCAGGCCCCTATGGCATGCGCTGTGACCTGCATTTCATGGTGACACAGAGCTCCAGAGAAGCAAAGCCCCAGGCCCAGCTCACACAGCTGCCAGGTGCTGCGTGGGGAGGGGGCGCCGTGCACTCCCAGCAGCCACCTGCCCACTAGCCCTGCCCTCTTTGTCCTGTGGCACCCGCTGGAGTGACAGGAACCCCAATTCCACCAGACTCCGTAGCAGAGGCAGGGACAAGATGGGGACGTCCAGAGCGCGGGCCTGAGACCTGGGAGGGGCAGTCACTGAGTGCTCCCCTCTGCCAGTGCAGGGATGTGGGGTTGCTGGCAGGCCTCCGGCCCAGAATCGGGGGCTCAGAATCTAGACTCAGGCCCGGCCAGGAGGAGAGCCCTGGTCCTGGAAGGCAACCAAGAGGAAGGCAGCCCTGGGCAGAGAGCAGTTTAACCATGCAACGCGTGGGGGCTGCACAAGTTCAGAGGCAGCACCCCCCCACCCCAGCATCCAACAGACCCACCTGTCACCAGGCCTGGGGGCTCGGGCCTTCCCTGGCCCCTGCCACTTTCTCATCCTACAGCCCCACCCTAGGACCCGCTGCCACTCTGCCTGTTGTGAGTGGGCCAAGACCTGTCTCCCAGTGACTTTGGGGAAGTCAACGAAAGGGGGAGGAGGCCCTGCAGCCAGGCTACTCAAAACTCCTGGTCTCTCCAGAATATTGGCTCCCCTGCACCTCTGGACCACAGACCCTCAGGGCTTGGCGGCATCAGCCATTCAGATTCATTCCCCGGAGCCGTCAGCCCATCTCCCAGGTGCTGCTGATGCAGCATACAGACCAGACCAGGCATGTGGCACTCTATCGTAACCCCTGCTGCCCTCGACCTCCTTCTGCCCACGAGAACGCGACCCTTAGGGACTTCCCTGATGATCCAGTGGTTAAGAATCTGCCTTCCAATGCACAGGACGCGGGTAAGATCCCTGATGGGGGAACTAAGGTCCCATGTGCCGCAGGGCAACTAAGCCCACACGCCACAACTAAGACCCGAAAACTTGCTGGAAAATTTGATCCCAAGTGTGTTTGCTGGTCTTCAGAGTCCATGGGAACATTAAAGGTACCCTGAATCAAGTATTTCCATTAAGCAAGCCTTTAACAAGACCGAGGAGAGTGAATCCTACACGTGCATGGCCGGTGGCTTGCCCCCACCCTGCAGGCTTACACTGGAGGGCCTGGGGACAGGCCCCCTCTGCACCTCTGGCAGGGAAGAGGTCCAGCACCTCGAGTTCCCTCGGACAACACGGGGCACCCTTCGCAACCACAACACGGCTCTCAACCAGGCACAGAAGAACAAACTTCTGACAAACACAGAACTGGAAACCAGCCGTGCTTCCCAGCTGTGCCGGCCCTGACCCAAAGTTGGGGACCACCAAGCCCGTTTTAGACCTGAGAAGGGAAGATCAGAAGTAACCTGCCCACTGAGGGAAGAGCCTCAACTCAAACCCAGGGGGTCTTCCCACTCCCGGCAGGAGGGCTGCTCCTCTCTGCAGCCCCTGCCTCATAATCACTCCTGCAGCCCCCTCCCTTGGCTCAGGCTGACCCCCAAGTGCTCCAGCAATCCAAATCAAAACCTTGTCCCAGCATCTGCTGGGACACTCTGCCCCCAGGCCTCAAACAACACAAACACGCCCATGTTCCTGCAGGAGAGGTGGGGTCAGGTCAACAATGCAACAGCAGACCAGCCGATCAGTGGGGCCCTGGGCGGCTACCTCACTGGGCACCAGTTACAAGGGCACGTCCCCAGGCCCAGTGGCCCCATGGAGCCAGGAACTCTGCGGGGATCTGGCTCTTGGACGACTCCCCAAGAAGTAAGCATAGCGGGGAGGGGGGGGCAGGTTTGGGATGGCCACCGCAGCCTCCAGCATCACCCAGGAGCCCAGGTCCCAGGAAGTGGGGTGAGTTACTGCAAAACACCAGAGCAACGGGATGTGGTGTGTCATCAAGAAACACATATACTCATGTCATCGTGAAAACAAGCGAGGATCAAAAATCAAAGCCCGGGTTTCCCTGGTGACACAGTGGTTAAGAATCCGCCTGCCAATGCAGGGGACATGGGTTCGAGCCCTGGTTGAGCACATGCCACGCAGCAACTAAGCCCCTGCACCACAACTACTGAGCCTGCACTCTAGAGCCCGTGCTCCACAAGAGAAGCCACAATGAAAAGCCCGCACACGGCAACGAAGAGAAGTCCCAGCTCGCCACAACTAGAGAAAGCCCGCGTGCAGCAACAAAGACCCAACACAGACAAAAATAAATAAAATAAATAAATTTATATTTAAAAAAAAATCAAAGCCCCCCACTCAGCAGGCATGGTGACAGGAGCTGTTGCCCTGGCGGCACTCTGACCCGAGCACACCTTCTAAAAGGCTATAACCCTGCCCAACCTCAAGATTAAGTCCAAGACAAGTAACACCAGGCCTGCACCCAAAACAGAATTTCTCTTTGCCACCCCCCAACCCCAGAGCTCTGGTCTGCCCGCTTCCTCCCCATCCGTGGACCCGACCATCAGGAACATGTCTAGGATCTCCTTCCCAGGATGGCACACCTTTGTCTGCTATTTTCATTCATTCATGCAACATAAATTGAGGAATGGTATGAGTGTCGCTGCCCGGATGGCTGACATGGGGAGAAGTGCTAGGTGCCAGGAGACACAAAGCAGGATGACTACGAGACGGGCGGCACCTGGGTCCTAATGGTGGTCAGGTGGCTGCCTGGACACAGCCTGCAGCAATGGGCTCAGTGCAGGAAGAGAAGAAAGAGCCGGAAGGGTGGGCACTGGTCCTGAGGGCCTGGGATTGCCTGAGGGAGGCGGGGAGACGCAGGGGATCAGGGCACAGGAGAGTGCCAGCCGCTTTTGTCTTTAAGACTCTCTCTTGTCGGAGGCTAGGGCAGTAACCCCAGAGTCTGAAAAACCTTCATTCCTGAGACCTTCTCAAACCCTTCAAATGGCTCTTCTAAAGAGAACTCAACCCCACCTCATCCCCAGGGCTGGTGGGAACGACCCCCCCACAGGGGGCTTGAGGGATGTGGAGGATGTCCACAGCAAGCCCCTCACCAGCCAGGGCAGAGCACGCAGCATAGGCTGGCGGCCACCTCTGAACTAGTGAACGCAGAAGTTCAGCAGCAGAAGACAAGCAGCTGGCGTGAGGTTCCTGAGTCTGCGCTCGGCCAGGTGTCAAGACTGGTTTCTGGAGCCCCAGGGCAGCACTCTGGACGCCGAGGATCCGTGGATTCCGGAATGGGCAAGCCAGCACTCGGGCGGCTCTGGAGGGGCAGGGCTGGGCCAGGACGCAGGCGAGGCCAGCAGGGCAATCCTGAGCACCGCCTGTCTGCTGACCGCGTGCCAGGACCCCGCCACAGGCCACCTCTTCTGCTGACAACGGACAAAGCTGCCTGTGCAGGCCCTGTCCAAGCACCAGCTGTGGTTGTCTCAGGTGCGAAAGGTAATGGGGGGTGGGTCCCCACAGAAGTTCCTGCAGCCCCTTCCTTAGGGGTGCCAATGGACCAGAGCGGGAACCAAAAAGACCGCTTCCACCACCAGGGCAAACAGCCACAGGTGCACACATGCACTGTCCCAGGCAGAGGTCTGGCCTCCTGCTCCCCAGAAGAAAGCAGCCAATTTGGTACATTTTAATTACAACATGGAGCCACTCCTTCAGAATCCCACTTAGGATCGAATCTGCCTTCCCCAAACGACAGAGAGGCACTTAAGGAGCAGTTAAGTGTTACTAGACGCTTTAGAACAGCAAAATCATTAAGATATGAAAATAAGGTATCTATGAACTGCTAGAGAGAGCCTGCAGGGGAGGACCCGGGTTCTCCAGGGAGACCCTGGAAATCTGCCGTCATCTTCTTCCAGATCAGGCTGTACTTGAACCCGCTCTTCTAGTTGACAGCACAGACTTCAGAGCCACTTACTGGCTGCACATGTGGGCGAGTGGCTTCTCTCCCCCACCCTCAACCTTCTCACCTGTAAAATGGACAATAGCACTGTGACCCCCACAGGTTGGCTGGGGATAAATCTGATAAAGGATCAGCAGCCCTGGATGGGTCTTTTTCACCCAAACGTAAACTCCCCAGGGGAAGGCACTAGCTTCACCTGATGCAGGCACCCTGCACTCAGGAGACACTCCAGACCAGGTGCAGTTCTCTGTTCTTTCCTGACATTACTTCCTAGGACCCCAGGCCGTTTCTGAAGCAAGGCCCCAAACCCCCAGCAAGACTCACCAGACAAAGGTGCGACAAGATACAGAATTCACACCTAAACCACCCGAAAGGCCATAAACAAGTCAGGACAAACTTGGGATCCATCTCCCTTTTCTGTTGGGTAGGTTTTCTATCCAAAGGCACGGTTTCCTTAAGAGCAAGAAACATTTAGGACTACAGGCTTTAAAAGGAGACCAACAAAAGCCAGCTCCGCAAACACAGAACAGTAACTTTGCTAACTGAGGAACTAAGCTTACTTCCAAATCATACAAACCAGACCAATTAATTCCGTGATTTAGGAGCAGGTGCTAGTCGTTACCATGATCCCAGCTAATCATTGCCTCGCCTTCCTCCTACTCGCCTAACTACCAGTTCCAGCCTCCGTGCAATTGGTACAAAGCAGGCTTGAGAGTGAATCTCCCCGTAAAGGGGAGTGCTAACACTCAGTGTCCCACCAACTGGGAGCGGAGCTCCGGAGGCGCAAGAGCTTGGACTTGTTTTCATTTCTAGACATCACACGCCACCCCCCAAACGCGCCCGCGTTTCTGCAGCGCGCGGCTTTGCACTCTTTGTGCGGTGCGTCCTCTCCCGGGCTGGAACGCGCCACAGGTTCGCGCGCACACCTTGACCCCGGAAACGCTCCGCCTTGGCGAAGGGCTCGGCGCTCCTGTCACCGCGGCCCGAGCGGCGGGCGCCGTCTGCGGCCCCGGACGCGACTCGCGCGCCGCGACCTGCCCGAGCGCGCGCCCGAGCGAACGTCCCCCGCCCCCCCGGGCCGCGGCTCGGGCCGCGGGCCGGTGAGCCCAACGGGCCGGCCCCCGCCACGGCGTCAGCAGCCCGGGGCGGGCCGGTTCCCGGGAGCGGGCCGGGCCGCGGGTGGAGGGCGCCCGCCCGGCCGGGCCCGACAGCGGCGGAGGCCGCGGCCCGCCGAGGCCTGGCTCCCGGCCCGTCCGCCCCGCGCGCTCACCTCGGGCGGCCGCGGCCCGGCGAGCGAGGCGGACGAGACGGCGGCGGCGGCGCTCCCTTTGTCTCGGGACTTCCCTCCCGAGCCCGCTCCGCGCGCAGCCCGAGCGCTCGAGGACCCCGGCGCGGGCGGGGCGGGGCGGGGCCTGCGAGGCCTGCCCGCCGCGCGCCTGCCCCGCAACCCGTTGCCGCCGCCGCACGCCCCGCGCCGCCCGCTAGGCCGTTCGCCGCCCGCCGCCCGCGTTGCGCCGCCGCGCGCCCGCGCCCCGGGCCCGGCCCGGGAGCCCGGCCCGGGGGCGGATTTCCAGTCAGGCGGCGCCCTGGACACCTGCGCCCTTAAAGGAGCCGCGTCCCCGATGTGAGGGAGCGTCTGCAAACTCCCCTTCGCGGGGCACGCGTCCACCCGAGGACACACCGGCGAGCGGCGGGGTAACGGGGAGGCCGAGATCTCCAAGGGCTCCCCGGATGCCCCGCGGGCACCTCCCCGGGCACGGCTCCCAGAGGTCTCCTTGAGGCTAGGATCCGGGGCCGGGGAGCAAAGACCACTGAGGCCTAGGGATCCCCGAAGCGTCGCAGCAAGGTGACGATCCCTCGCGTACGGCACGCTGTGAAGCCCCTTGCAATTGGCCAGTTCGGGGCTCTGGGCGGGGCGTTTATCGAATCTGCCCAATGAGCAGACCCCGTACAAAAGGCCGAGTGTTGGCCCGACCGACGGAAGGAGAAGTGTGGACGCTCCCTAACCCGGGGGCTGGCCCTGGGGGGAGGGGCGTCGGGACTGCGAGCGGGTGGGGGAGGGGAAGGGAGGCCGGCCGAATCACGGCCCCATCCCTGCCGTCCCGGTCTCGGGTCCACCCTGAACCTGTGTGCGAACGCGGGTCCTTCCCGGCCACGCTGGGCGCCTCCCCGTCGGGCGGCCCCTGACCCCCGTCCCCCGGCTCGCGGTGGGAGAGGGCGCTTTCCAAGGTCAGGCCGCCCCGCCCTTGGGCGCTTTGGGATCAGGTGGCGAGAGGTGTCCCGGGCCCCGACCCGGGCCGCGCGGCCGGTGCAGGGCTCCTGGCGGCCCTGGACAGCAGAGGGGGCTTGCTTTCATTCACTGCTTCTTCCCTTTTCACAGTCTCCCTCTGTCTCCTTCCTCCTTCCTCCTTCCTCCCTCCATTTCCTTGCATTCCCCCTCCCCACCCCAGTCCCCTAGTTGGCACTGTGCTGAGACTGTTGGCCTCCAGGGCAGGGACCCTAGGTCTGGTGTCCCAAGGCCCACATCTGGCCCAAAGCTCTCAGCGGGTGGTTAGTGGATGAATTGCGTGTGCTCCCAGCAGTTCTGTTATTCTGGGGGAGTACAGTGAGGAAGGCCACAAGCCCTGAGATGGGGGGTGGGCAGCGGTGTGTGTGTCGGGGGTAGTCTGCTGGGTCTGGTGGCTCTGTTGGGCTGGAGAGGGGGTCTGTCTAGGGTACCTCCTGGTCAGCAGTGGCCCAACGAGAGGGCCTGGTTATAGTGATTGGGGTCCCAGGTAACCAAGGCCAGAGGGCCCGGCCCCCTTGAGCCGCATGTGAGCATTCCAAGTCTCTCCTAGGCTCTGAAGTCCAGAGGGGCTGCCCACTCCTGGGTCCCCACAGTGACCCAGTGTGGGCCTGGTCTGAGGTGCTGCCTCACTTTGTCCCTCCATTGAGGCAAATGCCAGGATCAGGGATTGTCTGAGACATCTGTTCTCTGGGTCCCCAGCCCTGGTTCGCTGGCTCTGAGTGGTCCTGGAAGTGTGCATTTTAACAAGTGCCCCAGGTGGGCCTGCTGCACAGCACCTGGCTGCAGAGCTACACTTTGAGGAACCCCAGGAGCATGGGCCTCAGGTGCCAGTGCCATCTTTCTTGTGAGGATACCAGGAGGTTTGCACAGGGCTGCATGAGGAAGGCACCCAGCAAGTAGCAGTGGCCAGTGAAAGGTGGTGGCCATTGCTGGAGGAAGGAGAGGAGAACTAGGGGCCCACATGGGCTCTGCACAGCCAAGGGGGCAAAGAGAGGGTAGGGCTCACAGTGAGGTGGGGGGAGGTGGGCTGGAGGGGTGATGGTGGGTATAGTGTGAGGAGGCAGACTGGAAGTGGCATGTGGTTGTGGAGGGCCTGGGCCTGATCCTGTGGGCCATGGGGAGCCATAGAAGGTTGTGGAGCAGGAGATGCAAGACAAGGTCCTGGTTCTTTGTGGTGAGGGGACATCCGGAGGTGGCAGAGGTGTGGCCCTCAGCCCAGGTGGCTGAGTTCCAACCAGCAGAGAGAACTCCTATCCCAGTGGAAGGTGGTGTGGGGTCCTCATGCTGGTGGGGGAGAGAGGGTGCTGGGATCGTTGGAGAGAGGAGGGACGTTTAGCTGGAGGGTGGGTTGGAGGAGGGTAGGGGGTGGGCAGGCTCTGGAATCCTCAGCCTTCAGAAGCCTTCTGTGGAATCCTCAGCCTTCAGAAGCCTTCTGTGAGCAGCCTGCACCCCTGCACACAGGTTCTCCATGGTGGCCTCTCGGTGGTCCCCTCATCAGTCATTCACAAACGTGTATCCAGAACTGATACTCCGTGAAGAAGCACACTGCCATGTTGTAGGTAGGGCCACATGGCATGGAACAGGGGGTGACATCCAGGAACTGAGAATGGCCCCCCACTGACAGCCAGCAAGAAAGCAGGGACCCCAAGTCTTCAATAGCAAGAAGCTGACAGCTGCCAACAACCAGGGAGTCTGCGGGAGACCCTGAGCCCCAAGAGGATGGGAGAAGGTGACCCCAGTCTTCCGAGACCCTGAGCAGGGGACCCCACTAAGCCAGGGCTTCTGATGCACAGAAACCAAGATTTAAAAAAAAAAGGTGCCTTCTTTAAAGCCACTGAGTTTGTGGTGACTTGTAGCAGAGCAAGCGCTGACTAAAGCACCTGGGTTAGACAGGGAGGTCTCTGAGGAGGCGACCTACAAACAGGCCTGTGGGGAGGGCTGGGGGAAGAGCCTTCCCGGCAGAAAGAGCGGGAGGTGGGGTGAGTAGGGAAAGGCCAGTGTGTATGGGGCAGAGCAGGCAGGCGGGAGGGGAGGAGGGGAAGGGGTGGGGTGGGACAGGCAGTTGAGACCAGACCACAAGTGACATTTCCACTGTGCTGGGGAATTTGCTGTGTCCAAAGTGCAACAGTTCTCGTGAGAGAGGGGGGATTTGATTGGGTCCAGCTCCCTGGGTACAAAGGAGAAACTGAGGCTTGCAGAGGGGGAGGGCTTTGTACAGTGTCAGTGAATATGAAGCCCTGGGGAAGGATTCTGGCTGACTGAGCCAGGTCATGTGCCCACCATGTGGGGAGGGGGTAAGTGTGATTGGGAGCTGCCTAGAGTAGGGGCAGCAACCCCAGCTCCTCCGGGTGCCTGCTGAGGGTTAGGCCATGGGAGGTTTGTGTGCAAGGGCTGCTGCTCCAGGGGCTGGGTTAAAAAGGAAGAAAGTCCACATGCAAAAGAGTGAAGTTGGATCCCTACCTCACACCACATACAAAACCAACTCAAAGACCTAAACATAAAAGCTAAAACTATAGGGCTTCCCTGGTGGCGCAGTGGTTGAGAATCCGCCTGCCAATGCAGGGGACACGGGTTCGAGCCCTGGTCTGGGAAGATCCCACATGCCGCGGAGCAACTGGGCCCGTGAGCCACAACTACTGAGCCTGCGCGTCTGGAGCCTGTGCTCCGCAACAAGAGAGGCCGCGATAGTGAGAGGCCTGCGCACTGCAATGAAGAGTGGCCCCCGCTTGCCGCAACTAGAGAAAGCCCTCGCACAGAAACGAAGACCCAGCACAGCCAAAAATACACAGTCAAAAATAAATAAATAAATAACAAGGCTTCCTGAAAGTTGTGCAAAAAAAAAAAAAAAAAGCTAAAACTATAAAACTCGTAGAAGAAAACGGGAAAACCTTCATGACACTGAATTTGGCAATTATTTCTTGGATGTGACACTAAAAGCCCAGGCAGGTAAAGGAAAAAACTAGATGAATCCAACTTCATCAAGAGTTAAAACTTTTGGGACTTCCCTGGTGGCGCAGTGATTGAGAATCCCCCTGCCAATGCAGGGGACATGGGTTCGATCCCTGGTCCCGGAAGATCCCCCATGCTGCAGAGCAACTAAGCCCATGTGCCTGAGCCAATGTGTACTGAGCCTGCGCACCTAGAACCTGTGCTCCACAACAAGAGAAGCCACTGCAACTAGAGAAGCCACCGCAATGAGAAGCCAACTCAATGAGAAGCCTGCGCACTGCAACGAAGAGTAGCCACAACTAGAGAAAGCCCGCACACAGCAAGGAAGACCCAATGCAGCCAAAAATAAATAAATAAATTTATTTTAAAAATAAAAAAAAAAGATTGAAAACTTTTGTGCATCAAAGGACATTATTGGCAGAGTAAAAAGGCAACCCATAGAATAGGAGAAAATATTTGCAAATTACGTATCTGATAAGGGGTTAATATTTAGAATATATAAAGAACTCCTACAACTCAACATCAACAAAACAAACCCAGTTCAAAAATGCGCAAAGTGTCTGCAAAGACATTTCTCCAAAGAAGACATACAAATGGCCAATAAGCACGTGAAAAGATGCTCAACACCACTAGTCACTAGAGAAATGCAGATCAAACCCCTCTAAAATACCACCTCACACCCATTGGATGGTAATTTTAAAAACAAACAAACTGGACTTCCCTGGCCTCCAGTGGTTAATTAAGACTGCGCTTTCACTGCAGGGGTAACCCGGTCAGGGAAGTTCTGCATGCTGCTGCGGTGCGGCAAATAAATAAATAAATACAGGAAATAATGAGCATTGGCAAGAATGTGGAGAAATGGGAAACCTTGTGCATTGCTGGTGGTTATGTAAAATGATGCAGTTGCTGTGGAAAAATCTGGAAGGCGGGAAGGCCAGGGGCTTGGGAAGGGCTGCATCTGTTTCCCTGAGCTTGGGAACAGCCCTCGGAGGATGAGGAGCCCCATCTTTCGGCTCTGGGAGTACATGTGGATTGCAGGGGGTGCTGGGAGGCACTGGATGGGTGCCCACATCTCCCCAAAGTCTCTCTCTCCTCAGGCCCAGCCCCAGTGCCCTCTGCTTCGTCCTCCAGGCTCTGGTGGGCAGTGCTGCCCTCAGGCTCTCCAGGTCCATTGAGGACACCCCCTGAGTCTCTGACAATCTCCCCCACTGCAGTCCAGTTGAGCCAGGCTGAGCCCTTCACAAGATGTTCCTAAGTAGCAGTGACTCAGCTGTGACGGGTTCTACTGCTCCCTTTTCAAGGGGCTCCCCTTGCAAGCTCCCCGAGGGAACCCTCTGACCTGAAAGGGCTGGGGCACCTCTCAGACCCCTGCATGGCTCCTCAGGCCCTGGCCTGGCCCCACAGGGCCCAGAGGATGCTTTCTAGAGGCCCAAGCTGGGATGCTGGGGCCGTGTGAAAGTGTCACCCCTCCATCTGTGCAAGTGTTAACCCGGTCAGGGCCCCCGAGCTTGCTTGTCTCATCCACTGGATGGTTTTGCACATTAGAACAGGAAGGAGCAAAGTCTGGGACTGTCTCTGATTGCCTGTGCCGTGACCTGTGGGTGTGATTGCTTTTCTGTGTCCCAAATGAGAAAGGAAGATGGTCGTTGGATGCCCATCACTGCCGGCTGCCAAATCGCCACTGTCACCGAAGAGAGAGGCTGGGATCAGGCTGGGTGCTCAGAACTTGGCGGAGGGTGGAGCCCCTGCTGTGTGTCCCTCCCAGAGCCCAGGTGGTGGGACTGGGAGAGGGCGAGTCTCTACTTCTGCTCCCTCCGGCCTGCAGAGAGCTGAGCCACCAGGATGAGAAATATTTGATTGTCAGGAGATTTCCGTGAGTGGAGAATAAGGTTGCCTGGGGCAGCTGGACATCCTCTTCACTGCTGTGTAGGAAGAACGTTGCACTAACAGAGCTTGGGCCCCAACCCCCGTGAAACAGATGGAGGACGCGTCGGGTGGGGGCCTCCTTCTCTCTCCAGGTGACTTCCCAACTGGTCATACGTTCATTCACTCCCTCCCTCCCTGGTCATTGAGCGTGGGGCCAAAGAAGGGTTGGTTGGTTTTTATTTCATCTTAAGATTGGAGAATATGTTTGCTACCGCAAGACAGTGAGAGAGAGAGAGAGGCACGGATCGAGAGCACACGTGAGCTGGGCACACAGTGGAGGGACCTGGCTTCCACCCCCCCGCAGGTGCACACGCCCCTGGAGGCATTTCCAGAGGTCCCCCTCCCAGCCTGAGCCTTGCTTCAGCACCTCCCCCTATCAGACTCAGTCCTCCACATCTAAAGAGGCATTCTGGGGACGCCAGAGCCGCTGCCAGCATTCTTCCTCGCCCACCTGGGCAGGTCAAGTCCCCTCCTCTCGTCCCTCCCCACCAACCCCCCGCAGCAGCTCTGCCTCAAAGGATGAGGCTGAGACACCGAGTCGCTCCCGCCTCCAGGCCTCTGCTCGCTGTCCCCTCCGCCGGCCTCCCTTCCTCTCCCCCAACACCGCAGCCAGGTGGCTCACTCCCCCCCTCCCCTCCTACCTGCTCTAAATCCCAGCCCCCTCCCTGCCTCCTCCCAGCTCTGGAAGGCCTTCCCCGCTGGAGCTACAACCCTCTGTTTGGGGGGCTCCCTCCCAACCTGCGCCCAGGTAGGGGGAGGAGTTTATAATTTGTCAGGCGGAAGAACCAGGAAACAGCGCTTACCTGGCTCGGCTTGTTCCGATGCGGCAGCGGCGCTTCCCCGCCCTGCGCTCGGCCGCCAGGTGGCAGCAAAGCGCCGCCTCTCCGCCCCCGCCCCGCGGCTGCAGCGGCAGGTAAGGCAGGTTCGACCCTCGCCCAACCCATTGTGCGCCAGGTGCTGCGGCGGCAGGCTAGCCATTTGTTTGCTCACTCAGCTGGCAAATAAGCGTGATGAAAGGAGGCTTCCCATCACAGCTGAATAGGGGCTGGGTCCCTATGCCTTGCACCCAAAGAAATACAGTGCAAACCTGACCATGCTTTGAGTTTGAAGCCTGATAAGGTTACCTGCCAAGATTTTGGCTGCACCTGTCCTTTCTTGTTAAAGTGGGGGTGGGTGGGGGGGTGGGAGGGGTCGAGGATGACAGGACTTGGAGATGTGTTAAAGCAACCACAGTGGCTAGGGACTTCCCTGGCTGTCCAGTGGTTAGGACTTCTCGCTTCCACCACAGGGGGTACAGGTTCAATTCCTGGTGGGGGAACCAAGATCCCACATGCTGTGTGGCCAAAAAAAAGTAACCACAGTGGCCCAAAGGGAAACCTTTCTCTTTGTTTTAATCTGAGGGATTCTACAAGAAACCGGTATGTCTCCTTCATTCTATAATTCAATGTTTTTTTTAAACACAGGCTCCTTGAGCCCCCAGAACCATCTGTTGACACGTGTTCTCTGTGTCCCCACTCTGAATGACTTGCTTAGAGTCAAAGCCAACATGCTCCAAGGCCATTTTGATTCATCCCTTCCCAGTTTCCTGGTGCTCAGACTCCACATCCTGGACTCCAGGTCCCAGTGATGCTCAGGACCAAGCGTGTGTGTCCCTGAAGTTGACCGGGGTCTCTGTGTCTGGTAGCCTGACCTTGAGGAGAGGGACAGTCTCAGGGGGCAGATGCATGGCCCAGAGCCCTGAGGCAGGGAGGGCAGCCCAGCCTTGTCATGGGCTCCCCTGCCACCTTCCCTGTCACCAGGGCCCCTGTCCGACAGGGCCTCTCCCAGGGGCTGACGGCTACTTTTGCCACTTCCCTGGCCTTGCCCACCACTCCCCACCTGGCAGGCTGTGATGCCACTTATAGGGCTCAGGCAGAGGAGCCTGCGGAGGAGTGGATGTGGAGCAGGATGGCGGAGGCAGCTTGTTAAGTAGCCCAGAACAGCGGGGTGAAGGCAGCTGGGAGTCAGGCAATACGGGGGTGGGGGTGGCCCACCACCCGCAGTTTGGGTTTAACACTGAAAGTCCCTTCCCATAGGACCCAGCAATCCCACTATTAGGCGTAGATGCAAAAGAATTGAAACCAGTCACTCACACTAAA
This sequence comes from Eschrichtius robustus, assembly GCF_028021215.1. Lineage (NCBI taxonomy): Eukaryota > Metazoa > Chordata > Mammalia > Artiodactyla > Eschrichtiidae > Eschrichtius > Eschrichtius robustus. The sequence continues at coordinate 52,285,907 of NC_090839.1, read as the reverse complement.
ATGTGTACACATATGTTCACAGCATTGCTGTTCATGACAGGCAAAAAGCGGGAGCAACTCACAGGCTCGTCAGCGGAAGATGGATCAGCAGACCGCTCCATCCAGACAGTGGAACATCGTCAGGCCCCACACCCCGCACCACGTGGACGCGCCTGGCAACGTGCTGAGCGAGGCAAGCCAGACCCTAAAAACCACAGAGCGTGGGTCTCCACCGGGCGAAGTGTTCAGAACAGGGAAATCCACAGACAGACAGGAAGCGGATCGGTGGTCACCAGGGGCTGGGGGCGAGGAGGAATGGGGAGCAACGGATTCATGGGGATGGGGTTCCTTTTGGGGCTTGGAAATGTTCTGGAACCAGAAAGAGGTGGGTGTTGCACAACATTGTGAATGCACTAAATGCCACTGAATCCTTCACCTTAAATGATTACAATGGAGAATTTTATATTGTGTGTTTTATAATAATAATGGTAATAATAATACTGTAATAATGTCCTGAAATCTCACCTCCTGGGAGCCCCCTCAGTCTGGACAGGTCAGGATGGCAGGTCACCACCATATACAGACTGGGACGGAGCACGCGTGGAGGTCGATGTTGACCTCGGCAGAGCAGCTGCGGGGCTGCAGGGTGAGAGGCAGGAGGGAGGTGGGGAGGACGAGGAAGCAGCTCGCGTGGACCAGAGAGCGCAGTAGAGAGGAAGCTGGAGGAAGGTGCCGGTCAGGGGAGAGTGTTTGTTGTTTTGTTTCTAAATCCGAGCAATTTGAGGTGTGTTTGAATGCTGATAAGAAACTCAGTTGGTGCCATGCATTAAAAAAAACTTTTTTTTTCTAAATAGGGAAAGAGGAATATTCTCAGCAAGAATGACCCAAGAAGAGGTAAGTAACTTCATAAACAAACACCAAAACCTGAAAAGCTGGTTGGCCAAGGGAAACCAGAGGCCAATGATTCACAGCAGAGGAATGAGATCGGGGTAACAGAGGGGAAACTGAGGCCCGCCCAGGGTGCGGCGGGGTCTTTGGGTGTGGGGTCACCGGGCAGGGCTTGGCGAGCCCTCCCTGCCGAGTTTCTGGGTCCAGATGGGCCTCTCCGCGCCCTTGCAAGGAGTGGTGTGTGAGCAGGAGAGCTTGGGGAGCAAAGCTGTAGAAGAAGAGTGGGGGGAACCCCACAGGACACTGCCTCCTGCCCGGGTTGAGGGGTGGCGCCCAGATTCTGAGATCACTCAGGGTGCGAGGCGGGACTGGGTACTCACACTGTCTGCTCTGGGCTGAATTGTGACCCTGCCAATCTGTTATGTTAAAGCCACACTGGTCCTGCACCTCCCGCCTCCAGAGCTGTGAGAAGTAAATGTCTGTAGTTTGTTACGGGGCCGAGCAGACTGAGGCACCATCCACTGCTGTGAGGCCTGGGTGACTGTCCACTGTCCTTCCATGTGTCCGGCCCTTTGGCTGCCCACCTATGGGGCCTGCTATTTAAGTGGTGCCCCCTGGTGGTCTGCAGAGGGCAGAGAGCTGAGAGCTGAGCAGGGGTGCCTGCCGGGGGTGGGGGGGGTGGTGGGGAGAAGTGGCAGGAGGGTGCAGAGGGGCCTGAGAGATCCTTGGAGCAGCTCCGGGTCAGCGGTGCAGCAGCCCTGAGGTGGGGGAGTGTCTTATTCAGGCCACTTTCATGGTGCTCAGCGCAGGAAGAGAGCCTGGGGAGAGGCGTGTTGAATCAATGAACAAATGAATGAATCATGTGGGGCTCTCAGAAAGGAGGGCTCAGAAGTCCTAGAGGTGGGAGGACGGGAGGACGCGTTACCAAGGCCTGGCAGGAGGGAACGGCACTCCCGCAGCCGGGGAGGAACTGGGAGCACAGGGCAGGAGTGTTCTGCTTGTTTCACACCAGCCCGATCCTGAGGCAGAGAGAGCGTGTGGGAGGGCCTCTTCGCACCTGGGATGGATCTCCTGGCTGGAGTGGGGGTGTGGAGTGGGGGGGTGGCGGTTGTGAGGTGGGAGAAAGCCCAGCCTGTGCCCCAGCCCCAGTCCTGTGTGCTGAATGCTCAGGAGGTCTGAATAGACCACAAGCCTAGGGGCACAGATTTCCAGTGCCAGCTCTACCCGGTGAGACCCTGGGAAGATCATGCCTTCACAGCACCAAGTCGTACAGCCCAGGCAGCAGGGCCACTTGGACTAGCCTGAGTCTGCTGTGGGGCCCCTTCTTGCTGGGCTCCACTCAGAATTGGCAGTTGATAATGGGTCCTCACTTGATAACGGATTGGTGCAGCATTCCCAGTGTGGTCCACACACCTCCAGAACCAGAGGTGCTGCTGAGAGCTGTGCTGCTTTGTTGACAGCAGGAGGTGCAACATGGAAGTTGTCCTTTTTCTTGGAAGGGATGTCCCCGGACGCCCCCAAAGCACTGTACCCTCAAAAACTCATCAATGAACCACACCCCTGGCAGGCGTGTGTCTTACCAAGTCCCATCATCATGATGTCATCAACGGGACGGCTGGATGCTCCAGGGCAAGACCATGTGCGTGCACTGCAGTCCCCCCAAGGTAAATGCTTCCATCCTCCTTGCTGATGAGGATTGGAAGGAACACACCCACCAGATCCGTAGCCACATTCCAGGTGCCAAAGGCTTGTTGATCTGTGCTGGTGAAGATTCCAGCCCAGCATCTACAGTCGAAGTTACCAAATATCCACCAGGATCCGTGTGGTTTTTGCAGGGCTGTAGTGGTGTATTCAGGGGACGTGATGAGGACCACCCTGCATCACTGCAGTCTTGAGTGTGGCCTGGTCTTGGCTGGTCCTGCTGGATGTCCTGTTGCATCTGACTTACAGACTTGGCTGGGAGAGGAGAAGGCCTTCCCACCATAAAGGCTCCACAGCGGATCTGAAAGTTTCCTCTGGGAAAACGGGGCTCACTGCTCTCTGTCCTCCTTCCCCTGAGTCCTGGGATGGAGGAGGCGGCACCTCTTGATGGACAGCAGTACATAGTCAGAATCTGGCAACAATGCTTCATTTTCACCGTTTTCTTTTTTTTTTTTGTGGCCACACCACACGGCATGTGGGATCTTAGTTCCCCGACCAGGGATGGAACCTGTGCCCCCTGCATTGAGAACTCAGAGTCTTAACCACTGGACCTCCAGGGAAGTCCCCATTTTCACTGTTTTTTTAAAAAAATTTAATTTAATTTATTTTTTATACAGCAGGTTCTTATTAGTTATCCATTTTATACATATTAGAGTATATATGTCAATCCCAATCTCCCAGTTCATCACACCACCAACCCCCGCCCCCCCCCACCACTTTCCCCCCTTGGTGTCCATACGTTTGTTCTCTACATCTGTGTCTGTATTTCTGCCCTGCAGACTGGTTCATCTGTACCATTTTTCTAGGTTCCACATATATGTGTTAATATACGATATTTGTTTTTCTCTTTCTGACTTACTTCACTCTGTGTGACAGTCTCTAGGTCCATCCATGTCTCTACAAATGACCCAATTTCGTTCCTTTTTATGTCTGAGTAATATTCCATTGTATATATGTACCACTTCTTTTTTATCCATTCGTCTGTCGATGGGCATTTAGGTTGCTTCCATGACCTGGCTATTGTAAATAGTGCTGCAATGAACATTGGGGTGCATGTGTCTTTTTGAATTATGGTTTTCTCAGGGTATATGCCCTGAGTGGTGGTGGGATTGCTAGGTCATATGGTAGTTCTATTTTTAGTTTTTTAAGGAACCTCCATACTGTTCTCCATAGTGGCTGTATCAATTTACATGCCCACCAACAGTGCAAGAGGGTTCCCTCTTCTCCATACCCTCTCCAGCATTTGTTGTTTGTAGATTTTCTGATGATGCCCATTCTAACTGGTGTGAGATGATACCTCATTATAGTTTTGATTTGCATTTCTCTAATAATTAGTGATGTTGAGAAGTTTCATGTGCTTTTTGGCCATCTGTATGTCTTCTTTGGAGAAATATCTATTTAGGTCTTCTGCCCATTTTTTGATTGGGTTGTTTGTTTTTTTAATATTGAGCTGCATGAGCTGTTTATATATTTTGGAGATTAACCCTTTGTCTGTTGATTCGTTTGCAAATATTTTCTCCCATTCTGAGGGTTGTCTTTTCGTCTTGTTTGTAGTTTCCTTTGCTGTGCAAAAGCTTTTAAGTTTCATTAGGTCCCATTTGTTTATTTTTGTTTTTATTTCCATTACTCTAGGAGGTGGATCAAAAAAGATCTTGCTGTGATTTATGTCAAAGAGTGTTCTTCCTATGTTTTCCTCTAAGAGTTTTAAGTGTCCAGTCTTACATTTAGGTCTCTAATCCATTTTGAGTTTATTTTTCACCGTTTTAACCTTTGTGTTGTAGTTCTATTTATGACAAGTGACACTGGCCTTCCGTTTCTGATTGTGCTATACAGTTTTTGTTTTTAATCCAGATCTTAGCTAAACATTTGAACACATTTAAAGACAAAACGTGGGGCAGAGATGGGGGAGGGTAAGGACTCCCAGGAGCAGCTGCCTTTGCTCTTTGCCGCCCCCTGGTGGCTGCATCCTGCCGGACACCCTCCCCTGAGCAGTTTTTTTTGGCCTCTGGGTGGTGTAAACGGAGTGTCCCCTCCGTGCCCGGTCCCCGCCCCCCACGCCCCCAGGGACCAGAGACAAACCGGAGACACGGCCCTGCCCCCAAGAGCTCCCGGGGGAAACGGCCAGAGATGGGCCGGAGTGGACGGAAGTGCGCCCCGCCACCCCCGCCCGGCTCAGCGCTGAGCTGTGGGGGCCCCTCCCAGGGCACGGGGTCCTGAGCCCAGAGCCGCGCCTGCAGGTGGGCTGTGGTGGGTGGGACATGGGGACAAGCTTCCGCAGGACCGCGGGGCCCTCACCGCCTGCGCACTGACTGCTCGCTGCCTGTTAAGATGCTTAAAACGGGGACTTCCCTGGTGGTCCAGTGGTTGGGACTTTGCCTCCCAATGCAGAGGGTGTGGGTTCAATCCCTCGTTGGGGGAGCCGAGATTCCCACATGCCTCGCGGCCAAAAAACCGAAACATAAAACAGAAGCAATATTGTAACAAATTCAACAAAGACTTTAAAAATTGTCCACAGCAAAAAAAAAAAAAAAAAAAAAACACTTAAAAAAAAAGAAAAAGAAAAAAAAAAAAAGATGGGGCCAGCAGTTACTCCTCCAGGCCACACGGGGGCGCGCGGGCCTGGAGGAGGGGCGTGGCCAAAGTCGGGCCGGAGGTGGGAACAGTCTCTTGACCCCGGGCGGCTCTGCAGGTGGGGGCGGCCGGACAGGCGCTGTAAACTCCACCCACCGCCGATTTTTAAACTCGTGCTCCAGGGACGGGCTTTAGGGCTGCGGAAACTGCTCACATTTGCGTGCCGAACCCTCGCTGGTCACTAACTGAAATGTCTGCACTGAGTTGGCTGACTCAAACAGACCAGGGACTTGAGAGGGGGAAAAAAGATCTTGGTTATAAAGTTCCACCTTCGCGCGCATGTTTCTTGTGGACACTTGTAGTGTGAAGTGTGCTGCTGGCCCCGTCTGCACCCTTGACCTCTAGCATTGCAATGTTCCTCCTGCCCTCGGAGCCAGGTGTGGGGGTGACCCCGGGGCTGTGGAGAGGAGGGGAGGAAGCCTGGTGGACAGACAGAAGGTCTGCGGGCAGAGAGGATGCGTCTCCTCATATCTCATACCCGCTTGCCTCAGGGAAGGTGAATCAGGACCCAGAGGGAAAGACCGAGGGCCCTGCTCCTTGTGCTGGGTTTGAGCGGTTGGGATTTATACTCCTGGGGTGTGAAATCGCCCAGTCCTTCCCACCCGCCTTTGCTGCGCCCCCTGGTGGAACCCTGCTGCAACACTCGCTGGGGCAGGAGGGCCTCCCTGCCAGCCCGCCCCCAGGTGTTTGCTGTGGTCCCGTCTAGGGTCAGGTTCCCTCCAACCAGAGCTGGAGTCGGGGATTCCTCCTCTCACTCAGCGTGAAGCCTGGGGAGTCCAGCCACATCTCTGAGTTAACTTCTCACGTGCTGCTTCTTCTTCCATATGCTGCTCGCGTCTTGATGATTTGTGATCTCATTCTCCATGAGGGAATCTTCTCTGGGCTCCCTGCCCGGGGTGCAAACGTTGGGCCAGGGCACAGGCACGCCTCACTTCACTAAGTACCAGGCCGATGACCGTGCTTGTCGCCACCCCACTGCAGTGGGTTGAATGTTGACCCCCAAAGATCTGTCCGTGTTGTCACCTCTGGGACCAGTGGGTGTTACATCATACGGCAAACGATGTGATGACGGCTCTTGAGAGGAGGAGCCTGTCTTGGTTTCACGTGTGGGACCTGAATGCAACCGAATGCATCTTAATAATAGACACAAGTAGGGGACATGGAGGCAACGTGGATATGGAGGCAGAGACAGCAGTGATGTGGCCATCACGCCAATAAAAAAAGAGAAAATTAACACATTTCTGTTGTTTTCAGCCATCAGTTTGGTGCTTGTTACAGCAGCCATGGGAAACGAGTCCACTCACCTTGGAACCGAGAGCGCCCGTTTCTCTGCATTCCCCCAAATTTTGTTGTTACCTAGGTTTTAAATTTTTTCTTTCTGACGGTTGATCTTTAGAATTCTGCACCAATATCCTGCTTGCATTATTTCAATACCTGTGAAGTCTCTTTTAAAAAAGGCAGCTTTAATGAGGTGTAATTTAATAACACTCATCAGCGTTAAGTGTACAATGTGATGAGTTTTTGACAGAAGTACACAATCACACAAGACTTCATGTTCGACCTGGTTGATGTGGCAGAGAAATTAGTGAGCAGCTCAGCCCTCTGTCCTGGTGTCCTTGCTGCCCTGAGCCATTTCCCCTCAACGCCAGGCCTCGGCCGCCCTCTGTCACGGGGATCCCAGCCCCCATCTCACACTTCCTTCTACTCCCAGGGTATTATTTTGTTTCGGCCGGTGTATTGTTTTCCTGGGGCTGCTGTAACAAAGTATCACAAACTGGATGACTTAAAAGAACAGAAATTAATTTTTTCAAGGTTCTGGAGGCCAAAATTCTGGAATTGAGGTGCGAGCAGGTGGGTTCTTTGCAGAGGCTCTGAGGGAGCACCTGCTCCAGCCCCCCCTGGCTTCTCCCAGCTCCTGGCCGTCCTTGGCATCCTCTGTCCTGTGGACACATCACTCCACCCTCTGCCTCTGTCTTCTCTCCTAAGGATGCCCTAATCCAGTATGACCTCGACTTGTTACACCTGCAAAGACCCTATTTTCGAATAAGGTCCTCTTCTGAGGTTCCGGGTGGACAGGATTTTTGCGGATGCTATTCCAACCCACTGAGTCTGGGAGAGGGAGCCAGGAGTCTATGGGGCCCTATTTCCCGCCAGGTGGAAGCTGCACTCCCAGCATCCTTTCCTGAAATCCCTCTTCTGCTTGAGTCAGCGAAGTCAGTGTCTGAGGCTGGCACCCAGGTGTCACTGACCAAGGAGTCAGCCAGAGGTGTGGCCAGGGGACTGCCATGGGTGTGATGCAGGGTGGCACATGGGCAGGGGCCAGCAAGAGACCTGTCCCCCCACCCTGATCCTGTAGGTCTGCCCGGCTTACTGGGTGATACGTAACTTCCAACCCAGACGTTCCTGCACGTCTACCCCACGGCCATGCAGCCACACACGGCTTCCTAAGGCTGCGGCCCCGGTGCATGGTCAGTGGGTCGTGCGCCCCAATTCATCCCCTCCACCCTGCTCTGCCCACACCTGCAGCAGTTGTCACACGTGGATGTGTCCCCAGGACTTGCAGGGTGTCCTCACAGATGCCAGATGTTCTCACCTTCCTTCCTCTGCCCCTGGGTGACAGAAGGCCCTGCAGGCCCGGGTGGTGGGGGTCGCTGGTGTCCTGTGTCTCAGCCGAGCGAAGGGCCCACTCCTCTCTCCCGTGGACATGGTGGGCGGATGGAGAGGGTTGCTCCTGCCACTTTCTCCCCGAGGACTCTACCTGGCAACTGGATGTGCAGCATCTCCTGTGACATCTCACGCCGGCCCATCTGACGGTGCCTTCACTCTGCATTCTGCTCTGTGGCCGCCCGGCCCCACTGGTCACCTCCACACCTGCCCCCTCCCCCAGCTCGCCCTCTTTGCCTTGAGCCTGTCTTAGACTTTCTTTTCTACCCCCTAGTTAATTACAAGCAATTTAAAATAGACTTTGGGACTTCCCTGTTGGCACCGTGGTTAAGAATCGGCCTGCCAATTCAGGGGACATGGGTTCAATCCCAGGTCCGGGAAGATCCCACATGCCACGGAGCAACTAAGCCCATGTACCACGACTACTGAAGCCTGCGTGCCTAGAGCCCATGCTCTGCAACAAGAGAAGCCACTGCAATGAGAAGCCTGTGCACTGCAACGAAGAGTAGCCCCTGCTTGCCGCAACTACAGAAAGCCCGTGCACAGCAGCGAAGACCCAACATAGGCAAAAAATATATATTTATATATATATAAACTAAACTTTATTCTTTTTAAAAAAATATATTTATTTATTTATTTTGGTTGCACTGGGTCTTAGTTGTGGCATGTGGACTCTTAGTTGTGGTATGCATGCGGGATCTAGTTCCCCAACCAGGTATCGAACGCAGGCCCCCTGCACTGGGAGCATGGAGTCTTACCCACTGGACCACCAGGGAAGTCCCTAGACTTTATTCTTTAAGAGCATTTTTTTTTCTTTTGGCCATGCCATGTGGCTTGCAGGATATCAGTTCCCCGACCAGGGATTGAATTAGAGCCCTTGACAGTGAAAGCCCAGAATCCTAACCACTAGGCCTCCAGGGAATTCCCAAGAACATTTTTAGATTTAGAGAAAAACTGTGTCAGGAAGTCCAGGTCTCACACAGTTTTCTGTGACCATCCTCATCCTGAGGTGCCCATGTTAGGACTGATGATCCGATACAGACACAGGCTTGCTGGCTGAAGCCCCACCACCACCCCCGTCTACCCCCAGGCTGGCTCCATGTCATGCCCTCTGTGGGTCCGACAAAGGTATGTATCCTCCCTACACGACACCTTCCCTGGATGATCCCCACCAGGCCGGGTCCCCTCTGACCCTGTCAGCCCCTGGGGATGCTTTTCCTGCATCAAGTTCCAACCTGACAATTACAGAAGAGCATCTTGTTTAAAAAGTTTTGTGGGGGGATGTCCAGCCCCTCCCCAAGAAGAGACCAGATGAACTCCCTGCAGAACGCTCCAGAGGGGCACAGCCAACATTCAGGACTCCCCACCCCACCCCCTCCTTTCTTATATAACTGCAAAACATGGGGTCCCTGTCGGGCAGCTGAGACACTACGACCACAGCCAGCCGACGAAGGTGACCCATATAACCCAGCACCCCGAGTTCAACCAGAGCCTGTCGGCCTTGGCGGGGCACAGACATCACCCTGCTGAACATGGAGGCCCCTCGCTCTCCGAGCACAACAGCCTGGTCTTCCTCCTGCCTGCCTGGCCAGGCAGGACCTGAGCTCTCCCCCACCTCCCACGCCCCAGGGGCAGACATCGCCCCTCATTTTGAGACAGAAAAGCCCAGGCTCGGAGAGGTCAAGAGCCTTGCTGAGGGCCCACAGCACCCGTTTCTGAGGCTCCCGTGACCTGCCTGCCCTGCATCTGCAGTCAGGAGGCTGGAGCCCAGAGGGGATGGGGTTTCCCCCCTGAATAGTGGCAGTTTCTCTCCCCTCCCCCATATCAGACACGCCCTGGGCTGGAGAGCCAGGCAGCTCCCCCATCTCCCAGAATCGAGAGGTGTTCTGTTTCCAATTTCCACACTTTAATGTCGGTTTTCTGCTCATGAAATGTGATATTGGCTTTCCATTTCTGACAGCAATGTGATTTTAAAATTCCAGGTTTCATTCAACATTTGAACAAATTTAAAGACAAAACGTGGGGCAGAGATGAGGGAGGGTAAGGACTCCCAGGAGCAGCTGCCTTTGCTCTTTGCCGCCCCCTGGTGGCCGCACCCTGCCGGACGCCCTCCCCTGGGCAGTTTTCTGTTGGCGTCTGGGTGGTGCAAACAGATTGTCCACTTCGTGCCCGGCCCCCCACCCCCCACCCCCCGGGGGCCAGAGACAAACTGGAGACCCGGCCTTGCCCTCAAGGGCTCCCGGGAAGGCTGGTGCTTTGGAGTAAACGGCTGGAGAGGGGTCGGAATGGTGGAAAGTGCAGTTCCCCGACCCCTCCCCAGGCTGGGCTCAGCGCTGAGCTGTGGGGACCCCTCCTAGGGCGCCGGGGCCTGAGCCCCGAGCCGCGCCTGCAGGTGGGCTGTGGTGGGTGGGAAACGGGGACAGATTTCAGCAGTGACACCTGGATGGTGACAGGTGCTGGGAGATGCTGACTACCCTGCAGCAGAGGGTCCTGAGCTCCCTCCCCTTCCTTCTGGGGCATTTAGGGGCTCCCCCCCTGAAGCAGGGGGAAGGACATAATGGCCGGCCATCTGCACGGTCCCCCCTTCCTCCAGGGCCTGGGGGGAGGTGGGGCCATGCCAGGACGTTGGTGCAACTGTTGAGGGAGTGACCCGGGGCCTGGTTCATGGCATCCCGCCCAGGTCTCCAGGGATGACTGGCTGCGTAGCCACCATCACTACAGGGGTGCCACGGCCTCCCGCGGGCCCTGGCACCCCTCCTCCTCAGGTTCCCTCCATCACGGGATCCCAGGGTGCATGCAAGGCCCTTCCCTGTGCTGCTCCCCTTGTTCCTGGAACTCCATTTCTCCTTCCTTCCCTGGCACATGGGGAGGCGTGTAGCTGATCACCCTAGTCTGTGCCGCTGTAGTGACTGTCCCCCCAAAGTGGGTCATGCACCCCTGCCTGTGGGAATCAGGCTTGGCCACACAGCCTGTCCGGGAACAGAAGCAAGAGGCCGACTCACCTTACCGCAGCCCTGGGACGCGCTGTGTGGTCAGCGGTGGCTCCTCCAGAGATGCCCTCCACACATTCCTTTGGGGAGACCCGGCTGCCCCCGCTGCTGGGAGGGCTGCGGGCAGGCCCCTCTCACCCTTCATCTCTAAGGGACGGCTGGGGGGCCGCTCACCAAGTCCAGGCCCCCTTCTGGGCGTCCATATCCCGTACCGGATGACAGGAGGTTATATAGGTCCCCCCAGCCTCCTGCCTGGGGCCTCCCTGCTCCCAAACCCCATGTGGCGTCGGCTGAGCCCTTGACTGCCTGGCAGCCCAGCTTCTCCCTCTGCCTGGTCCTGCCCTCCTCCCCACCCGCATAAAACTCCCTGCGTGCTAGTCCCGCCTGAGTGTGGGCTTCCTGAGCCCGACCCATAGCAGCTGGAGCCAGGCAGGGCCCGAGGCGGCCACTCGGGGGCGGGGTCTTGGAGCTGGGCCCGCACACTGATGGTGGGTAGCACGAGACTGCAGTGTGGGGTCCAGCTGTGCTGGGGGAGCAGGCAGTGTGAGAAATTGGGGAGGATGGGGGCTTTGGGGGCCAGGAGCTTGGCAGTGATTGTAAACCCAGTGGAGGTGCCCGTTAAAAGATAAGAAGCTGGGAGCGATTAACCAGCAATTAAAGGCTGAGAGTGAGCGCAGCCTGGCCCCCGGGGGCTCAGGGCAGAGAAAGCGGGGTCCACTCGCCAAGGCCAGGGCCTGGGTGGGAAGAAGCGGGGCCTCCCTCCGGGGCTGACTCCCCAGAAACCTCCTGCACACTGCCCTCTGTCTACCTGCAGCAGGGACCTTGGGGTGCATGCTCTGAGTCTCTGCATGCCAAGCACACCTCCACTCCGCCTGCACCCTGGGGGTAGAGGATTCTGAGCCCCCTCCCTCGTTTCCAGTCTCTTGAGATGTGTGACGTCACTCTTGTGGAGAAAGCAGGACGTTTTCAGAGTGTGACCCCAGGAACTCTCTTGGAGTCACCCAGAATGGCTAGCCGTGTCTGATGGCTCCACGGTTGCAACTTTGCTCAACTTTGCAACTTCTCCCAAACGCTGGGCTGTTCCAGAGCTTGGCTTCTCATGCAATGGCTCCCTGGGAGCCCATGGGCTCCAGGCGGCTGGCCTTCCGTGGCGTGGCGTTCCGGTAACAGCTGCCTCCCCAGCTGAGGCGGCTTATGCCTGAGTCACAGCTGTTTGCTTTTCTGTCCGGCTGTTCCCGAGAGCTTGCCCTGGGGGAAGGGCAGGCAGCTGGGGCAGGCACAGCCCTTGGTGCAGCCAGGACAGGGCCACCTTGAGCTCACTTCTCTTTTCAGGTTGTCAAGAGAATAGGAAAGGCCCCTTCTTTGTCTTTTTGTTCCATTTTCTAAGAAGTTTCCTTGAATTGATTTTCCAACTCTTTTATGGAATGTTTAATTTGTTATATTTTTAATTTTCAAGGGCACCTGGTTGTTCTCTATTTCATATTAAAAGAACACAGTGGGACTTCCCTGGTGGCGCAGTGGTTAAGAATCCGCCTGCCAATGCAGGGGGCGTGGGTTCGAGCCCTGGTCCCGGAAGATCCCACATGCCGCGGAGCAGCTAAACCTGTGTGCCACAACTACTGAGCCTGCCCTAAAGAGCCTGCGAGCCACAACTACTGAAGCCCACATGCCTAGAGCCTGCTCATTGCAATGAAGAGTAGCCCCCGCTCACCGCAACTAGAGAAATCCCGCGCACAGCAACAAAGACACAATGCAGCCAAAAATAAATAAATAAATAAGTTTATATTAAAAAAACACACAGTATGTAGTTCTTGTTTCACAAAAGCAGCATCTTCTCCCTGAGTTTCCTTAAACTTCTAATTCTCTCCATTGTTAGTTGAATAGCTTTGAATAACTTGTTTTGGTTTGTTTTTATACTTTGGTTTCCAACTCTCTAATTCACCGCTTTCCCGGGACCCCCAACTGTTTCCTTCATATTTAAGAATAAATCCCTAGACCCTCCTACACTGTTGGTGGGAATGTAAATTGGTGCAACCACTATGGAAAACAGTTTGGAGGTTCCTCAGGAAACTAAAAATAGAGTTACCATATGATCCAGCAATCCTACTCCTGGGCATATACCCAGACAAAACTATAATTCAAAAAGATACATGCGCCCCAATGTTCATTGCAGCACTGTTTACAGTAGCCAAGACATGGAAACAACCTGGATGTCCATCAACAGATGAATGAATAAAGAAGATGTGGTATATAAATATACAGTGGAATACTACTCAGCCATAAAAAGGAATGACATAATGCCATTTGCAGCAACATGGCTGGACCTAGAGATAATCATACTAAGTGAAGTAAGTCAGAAAGAGAAAGACAAACACCATATGATATCACTTATATGTGGAATCTAAAATACGACACAAATGAACTCATCTATGAAACAGACTCACAGATATAGAGAACAGGCTTGTGGTTGCCAAGGGGAAGGGGGAGTGGGGGAGGGATGGAGTGGGAGTTTGCGGTTAGCAGATGCAAACTATTACATTTAGAATGGATAAACAACAAGGTCCTACCATATAGCACAGAGAACTATATTCGACATCCTGTAATAAACCATAATGGAAAATAATATGAAAAAGAATGTATGTATATGTATAACTGAATCACTGTGCCATACAGCAGAAATTAACACAACACTGTAAATCAACTATACTTCAAAAAAAAAAAAGAAAAAGAGTGAGGGGGTTCCCTGGCGGTCCAGTGATTAGGACTTGGTGCTTTCACTACCATGGCCCTGGGTTCAGTCCCTGGTCAGGGAACTGAGATCTCACAAGCTGCACAGCCGGGCCAAAAAAAGAGAAAAAAGATAAAAAGAATAAATCCCTAGGTTTTAAGGGTGGTTTATGTCCAAAGCTCCCAGAATAGCCAAGGGTATTTTCCTAATGGACGAGAACAACTGTGTTTATCAAAAGTTCAATAAGAGTGAGGCTCTCAGGTGATGGTTTGAACCTGTCACCCTCATTGGGCTTGTCGACTATTTTGTTTTATTCTAAGATGACTAGGCAAGAAACTGGGCTTCCCAGATGCCATCCCCATGTTTGTTGGTCTTTTCTGGGACCCACAGTCACCTAGGGCTGGATCTTTCAGCCTCCTCCTTGGGGCATGACCCTGGGTGCGGGAGGGGGAAGGGGGCTGGGGTCCTGACCTCCTAATCCTTTTTTTATTTTTTGGCCAATCCATGCAGCATGTGTGATCTTAGTCCCCCGATCAGGGATCTAACCCATCTGTGCCCCCTGCAGTGGAAGCTCGGATTCTTAACCACTGGACCACCAGGGAAGTCCCCCAACCTCCTAATCCTTCTGTGTTCAGCCTCATGCCTCTCTGCCACCCTCCTCCGTGCTGGGTGGTCCTAAGCCTTGAGTCTGGCACTTTCTGCCAAGAGTAAATCTGGGCCCGTGTCCCAGGTGGGCAACTCATCGTCCCGCCCGAGGAGGCTCTGAAGCTCTGTGACCAGAATTTCAAACAACCTCCCTGTTCACAGACCCTGTGTGGACACTGTCTTTCCAGCCCCCTCGCCTGGGTCCCTTGGAACACGGCGGCTCCTTCACCGGGTGTCCTTCTAGCAGAGTGAGGGGGCTTCAACCCACCAGCAAAGCGAGCTGTGCTCCCCCGGCCCCGCTTCTCCGTCTCCTCCATCCGGTGTCCAGATGCTTGCTTGTTGCCCGTCTGACATCGCTGCTGTGGCCCCTTTCTTCATCCCCCTGAGTCGATGCTGTTTAAATATTTATTTATTTGGTTGCGCCGGTCTTAGTTGCGGCAGGTGGGCACCTTAGTTGTGGCATGTGAACTCTTAGTTACAGCATGTGGGAATCTAGTTTCCTGACCAGGGATCGAACCCAGGCCCCCTGCTTTGGGACCGTGGAGCCTTAACCACTGTGCCACCAGGAAAGTCCCTCGATGCCATTTATCTGCAGCCGCTTTGCCGTCTCTGTGGCTGGGGTTTAGGGGGTGAGCTCGAGAGCCAGTGCGTCCACCGCCGTGTGTTTGGAAGGCCCTGGTCTTCACCGTGACAACGTTGTGACACCGGCTGCCCCGTGCTCTGCTTTGTGGCCTCCGTGGACGTCCTCCCCTGTGTTTCCCTCAAGACAAGCTAGGTAATCACTTCAACATTCATGGAAACGACCGGATTCTCCTGCAGTTCATGTCACATTGGAGTTTTGAAGAGTTGACATTTGATGACAGTAACCGTGCATGACATTTTGTTTTCCTTTTCAGGAGAGTTTTGTAGTCATCATGGACTCTGAACATTCCTCATAAAGCTATTATGGGGGGTGCAGTGCTGCGGGTGCTGCTGTAAACCGAGTCCTTACCATTACGGCCCCTCCCAGTTATTACTGGGAAACAAGAATGAGTTTCTTCTTTCTCTACTTATTTGTGTTTAAAACATTTATCTTCCTTCTCGACACTTTAAGAAACTTAATTTAAAAACCTCTTCAGTTGAGGCTTTTGGGTTTTCCGGTAAGAAAATCATATTACTTGCCAATAATAGTCGTGGGACATTTTTCCCACAACCCTCAAACCTCTTATTTCTGGTTCTGGCATATCCGAGGGTGACGTTCAGATGCTGTCTTTGCCCCCAGGGACCTCTCACGGGGCTCCTCTCAGAAGCTGTGGTCACCGGCCCTGGGGGACGGGAAGTCTGGCTCCAGCATCAGGCTTGGCCCTGAGGGCCTGTGGCTTCTTGCTGTCACCTCTGTGACTCGTCCTGTCAGCTGGACCCTGGGAACAGGCCCCAAACTCACATCCACTACAGCCGGTGAGCAGAGGACGAGGGGAGGAAGCCCCTCACCCACCCAGAGGTTGTGCCCCAGGGCCTGCAGGACCCCACCCTCCTGCACGCAGACTCCCCCTCCCTGCTGGCCCCCCAGCCATTTTGGATCATGGTTGTTTCCTGAGTATTTCCTGGGATTCTGGGCCCCCCTGGAGTAACCAGGATCTTGGCAAGGATGATGGTGACTCTGGCCCTAAGAGGGAGAGAGGGTCTCTGGAGACTTGGCCTCGCCTCGGTGCAGTGCTGTACCTGGAAGGGAACCTGGCTCCAGATAGGGGTGGTGAGCTGTCAGAGGGCTGCAGTTGCCCCAGCTTTCCTGGAGTGACCACCTACCTGTGCTGGGGCCACCGCTGCGGCCGCTCACCCCCTCAGCCCTGGGCGGGAAGCAGGGTGCTGCCGGCACGAGCTGAAGGCGTACCCTCCAGGGTGTTCGGGGCCCCCGATGCCAGCTCTTCACCTCACCTGGTGTCCTCCACTGTCCCCCTGTCCTGAGACTCTCCCACCTGGCCCCGCCCTCAGCTGAGAAGTAGAGGCCAGACTGTGCCCTAACGTGGGGCTCGGGTTGGGGGATTATCCAGGACCCCTGCCTCCCTCTGTAGCTCATGAAAAGCAGGCTCTGGGTTGTGTCCTTACCTGTGGGTGTGGCCAAGGCAGCTGGTGGGTGAGATCTTCCTGGTGGGGGCATCAAGGTTAGGGAAGGTGGTGGGGGGCTTAAAACAGCAGGAAGGCACCCTCACAGTCTGCAGGCCAGGAGTCCAAACCAAGGTGTCCGGGCGGCTCCGGGGAGGACGCCTCCAGCTTCCGGTGATGCCGGCATCCAACCTCTGCCTCTGTGGTCACACGGCCATCCCCTCTGTGTGTCTCCCAGCGTCTCCACCTCTTCTTACAAGGACACCGACCACTGGATCGAGCGGCCATCTACTCCAGTCTGACCAGGAGGTACAGGGGTCACGTCAGTTGAATACTTAGGGGTCCCGAGCCGGGGCGTGGGCAACACCATCTTCAAAGTAGCAGACGGACGGCGGTGTCCTGCAGCTCTCACCTTTGGGAGAGAAACTCATTGGCCATCAGCCCTTGCAGAGCGAGCAAGACGGGCCCGTGGGAAAGTGGTCTCGGTGGAGAGGTGGGGGTTGTGCCTTTCACCAGGGCTGATTTAGCTACTGTTGCCACCGATGTCCCACCGCCCAGCAACGGGCACCAGCGCCAAGCCCTGAATGGCACAGCGGCCTATGTCGGCCCCTTCCACTCCTGGAGGGACCAGAGGTTTGTTCTGATGGGAATGGACACATGTCTGCATATGGTTTTGCAGAAACTCGGCCGGCACCACGATCCGAGAGCTACAGGGGTGTCTGAATCCCACATAACGTGGCGTCAGCGCACAGACACGCTCTGCAGTTTAGGAGGCTAGAGAGAGGGCCCACGGCCGGGCGCCGGCTGGTCACACCCTGGGAGCCGTTGGCTTGACAGCGCAGTGCGGTGGCCTGCAGCGGCCGCTCAGTGGCAATGCGTCACGGGACAGACCGTCCTCTAGGACAAAGTGCAGATGGAATTGCAGGCCTTCTCTGGAGCTGTGTTTCCAACAGGGGGAATCAGTCTGGGGGCCACAGGGGGAGTGGGGGTTCCGCCCACTGTCACTCTCAGTGGGGAACTTGTGCTCCCGGTGCCCCCAAGACTGGACTCTGCAGGGTCAGGGGTCGAGGTCCCTCAAAGGGTCACACTTTCACCAGGGGGTATTGAAATCGAAGTGACGGCCGATGCCTGGCCGTGCTTTGGTTTTTGTCCAGAGGCCAGTGGGCAAGAAGAAAGGGCACCATCTTGGTAGGGACAATGACACCAACCAACAGGAGCAGGGCTGCTGTGTCACAATGGGGGGCAGGGGGGATGAGGGGCACTCTCCTGGCACCCCTGCATCAATTGTGATGGCATGGGGACATGCAGCCACCTGGCTGAAGACATCCATGTAACCAGACGGAGCTCAGACCCTCAGGGATGGGGGTCTAGGTTGTGCCACCAGGTGAGTCCCAGAGTCCACCGGTCATAGCCAAGGGGGGTCTAGATGGACTGTGGAGGGGCCCTGGTGGTCCCTGATGTGGCCACAGCAGCTGTCGGCTGCACCCTGAGCCTCTGCTCCCAGTTGTCCCGGGAAGAGAGGTCCCCGCTGCCCTGCAGCAGCTGTCCCAACACACGACACAGCACAGTGGACTGTGCTGGACAGAGTGGGCCACCACGTCCCCCTTCTGGGCAGTCCTTGCTGACCGGTGTCTGCTGGGGCTGGCAGCTCCTTCGTGGCCGCCTCACCCCCACTGGTCCCTTCCTGGCTAATCCAGGACAGTGTAAGGGCCGGCATTTTGTCCCCATGAGGGCCGTGCAAACCCTGGACATCCCCCTGGGTGGTGGTCAGCCCTGCATTGCCCTTTGACCTTTCCCTCGGCCCAGGCTGGTTCCATCCACCTGCCTTCCACGGCCCGTCCCTGGCTCGTTCCCTGCAGGTCACACTGTCTCAGCGACAGCTTCCGAGAATCCCACCTGCAGAGCAGATGGGTGCCGTGTCCCTCAGCTGGTGGCAGTGAGGGTGGCCCAGGCCATGGGCCAGTCAGATTTCGGTGATGAGGGTGGCAGCCTGCTGTGCTCTAGTCAGATGGTGGAGTGCTCCAGCTGGCTTGCTGAGTTCAGTGGTGTCAGGGGGCTGCCTCATGGCTCAAGCGGCCCAGCCCCTGGTGTCTGCTGCCCCTCATCCTGCCAGCCTGGGCCGGTGCTCCAGGACTTCTTCCAGCAAACCTGCATCTTCTTCACATTCTTTTGGGCCTGTTTCCACGGACTTGGTTGTGTGTTTGCAGCTGAGATTTGTGCAGTCTCAGCGTGGATGTTGCTGGCGGGGGCGAGGGCAGGTCTGCCAGGATGCAGGGCGAGGGCCTGGTAGGAGCTCCTCAATGACTGTTGATCAACTCACCAACCTCGGTCCCCGCGGGGCCCGAGAAAGGTGGAGCTTCACAGCCACCTCATCCCCCCACCAAGGGGGCAAAGGGGCTCAGAGAGGCCGGAGAGGAGTGAGGGGAGCACCCACCAGGTGAGGCCCCCCCCCCCGGCCCTGCTTCTCCATCCCCACCTGGGGTCCTGGCCCTCCCCCCGCAGATGCTGTGGTTGCTGTTCCTGACCCTCTCAGGCCTGGGGGGGCTCCGTGCCTCTGTCCCCGGGTGAGTCCTGACTCCCTATCCCTGTCCCTTGCCCCGGCCGCCCAGACCCCTCAGCATCAGCTCAGTGGGTGATGGTCCTGGGAGGGACTGAGTGTGAGAGGCCGTGCTGGGGTCCTTGACAGTCCCCCCCTTGGCTTCCCAGATCCCGACCTGGGGAGGGAGCGGAAGGGTACCGTGGGGGTGCGTGATGCCCCTGCCGGCCGGTGGCCGTGGCAGGTCCGCCTCCGACCGCATAGTAAGGGGCGTGAGCAGTGGCAGCACGTGTGTGGGGCTCTCTCGTCCACCCCCGGTGGGTGCTGACCGCTGTCCACTGCACTGGACGGTGAGTCAATCAGCCCGCTGCCCCCTTGGCCAGGGGCAGTGGGGGTGGGGGACACAGAGGGGTGGTGGGGAGTGGGCAGGGGGCTGGGCGCTGGGCTGCAGGCAAAGCCACGTCTCTGCCAGAGGCCAGCCGGATTCCTGCTGCGGGGCAAACCAGGCCCCGCCCCCCAGCCTCCTCTGAGAAGCTCCGGTCTCCCCTCCCCCAGGGAAAACTTGCAGGTTTATGACATCAGGGTCCAAGTCGGGCAGCTGAGACTCTATGACCATGACCAGCTGACAAAGGTGAAGCAGATCATCCGACACCCCAAGTTCAACTACAGCCTGTCTGCTGAGGGGGGCGGGGACATCGCCCTGCTGAGACTGGAGGCCCCTGTGATGCTCTCCCATCACATCCACGTGGTCTCGCTCCCGCCTGCCTCACTGAGGGTCCCCGAGAGGAAGATGTGCTGGGTGACCGGCTGGGGCTACATGAGACTCGGCGGTAAGGCTCTGGGAGACCTGGTGGGTGTGTGTGGAGATTGCAGGGTAGCCCGCTGGACAGGTGCTTGTGGCTTTGCTGAAAATGCTTTATTCTCTGTGATTTGGGGGAATCCTCTCCTTGTTTATTGTGGTAAAATATACCCAACAAAATTTTACCATTTTGATGATTTTTAACTGTACAATTCAGTGGCATGAAGTACGTTCACATGGTTGCATGACTATCACCACCATCTGTCACCAGAACATCCTCCCAAACAGAAGTTCCGTCCCCATTAAGCACTCACTCCCCCTCCCCCAGCCTCTGGCGACCACCATCTACTTTCTATCTCTGTGGATTTTCCTGTTCTGGATGCTTCATATAAATGGAATCATACAATGTGTGGTCTTTTGTGTCTGGCTTCTCTCACTGAGCATGTTTTCAAGGCTCGTCCGCGTTGTAGTGAGTGTCAGTGCTTCATTCCTTTTTTTTTTTAATAAATTTATTTTAATTGTTTATTTATTTATTTTTGGCTGCGTTGGGTCTTCGTTGCTGCGCGCGGGGTTTCTCTAGTTGCGGTGAGTGGGGGCTGCTCTTCATTGCAGTGTCTGGTCTTCTCATTGCGGTGGCTTCTCTTATTGCAGAGCCCGGGCTCTAGGCGCACGGGCTTCAATAGTTGTGGCACGTGGGCTCAGTAGTTGTGGCTCGCGGGCTCTAGAGCGCAGGCTCAGGAGTTGCGGCACACGGGCTTAGTTGCTCCAGGGCATGTGGGATCTTCCCGGACCAGGGCTCGAACCCGTGTCCCCTGCATTGGCAGGAGGATTCTTAACCACTGCACCACCAGGGAAGCCCTTCATTCCTTTTGTATGGCTGAGTAATATTCCACAGTATGGATAGACCACATTCCGTTGATGGACACCTGAGTGTTTTCCATTTTTTGGCTCCTGAGAATCACGCTGCTGTGAGCCTGAGGCTACCAGCACCTGTTAGAGCATCTGTTTTCAATTCTTCTGGGTCTATACTAGGCACAGAATTTCTGGGTCATATGCTAATTCTATGTTTGATCTTTTGAGGGGAATTCCCCTTTGAACCTGAATGTGCACAGGGCCAGGGTCTCGGATGGGCAGGTTCGTGGACACTGGGGACTCGGGGCCTTTATTCTCTGCCAGGCCACAACAGGCACTCCCATGGTTCTCACACAGTCCTCACCGTGACCACTGGGAGGTGTTTGGACCTTGACTGTCCTCCTGTAGATGAACAAACCTGGGATCGAGAAGCTGGGGCCTACTCCTGGGCATATATCCAGAGAAAACCATAATTCAAAAAGATACATGCACCCCAATGTTCACTGCAGCACTATTTACAATAGCCAAGACATGGAAGCAACCTAAATGTCCATTGACAGATGAATGGATAAAGAAGATGTGGTACATATACACAATGGAATACTACTCAGCCATAAAAAAGAATGAAATAATGCCATTTGCAGCGACATGGATGGACCTAAAGATTGTCATACTGGTGAAGTAAGTCAGAGAGAGAAAGACAAATATCATGTGATATCGCTTATATGTGGAATCTAATAAAAATGGTACAAATGATCCTATTTACAAAACAGAAATAGAGTCACAGATGTAGAAAACAAACTTATGGTTACCAAGGGGGAAAGGGCTAGGGAGGGATAAATTGGGAGATTGGGATTGACATATACATGCTACTATATATAAATAGATAACTAATAAGAACCCACTGTATAGCACAGGGAACTCTACTCAGTACTCTCTAATGATCTACATGGGAAAAGAATGTAAAAAAGAGTGGATATATGTATATGTGTAACTGATTCACTTTGCTGTATACCTGAAATGAACACAACATTATAAATCAACTATACTCCAATAAAAATTAACTAAAAAAAAGGAGAGAAACTGGGGCCTGCTGTGGTCTCAGATGTCAGAAGGTGAACATTTGAACCCATCTGGCTCAGAGCACTTCTTCAGGACAAGCCCTTGATCCATCCCTTTCCAGGGAAAAAGAATTCCTGGGAGAACATGCTGCCCTTGGTTGTCTTGTCCTTAGGCTTATGGAGCCCAGATTCTAGTTGATGGAGCCCTGCGTCCTGGAGCTGGAAGGGTTTAATGGCCGTGGGGAAGCTGAGTCCCAAGGCCAGGGGTGGCTGGTTCTAGACCCCAGGGTCAGGGCTGGCAGTGGGGCCCCTGTGCCCTCCACAGACCCAGTGGAGCCCCACACCAGCTGGGGCAGAATGAGTACCTGCACTCACCTAGCCCCTCCCTGCAGCGCCACTGCCCCCGCCCTACCACCTGCAGGAGGTGAAGGTGCCCATCGTGGGGAACGAGATCTGTAACCAGCGCTATCAGAACTCTTCTGCAGACACCACCAACCAGATCATCCAGGAGGACAAGCTGTGCGCAGGGAGCGAGGGCCGGGACTCCTGCCAGGTGGGACCCCAGGCCCACCTGTCCTCCGGCTCCTCCCAGCCCGCAAAGCTCCATCGCAGGGGCGTGTGGAGGTGCTCGCTGAGGGCTGCCTTTCCCACAGGGTGACTCCGGGGGCCCCCTGGTGTGCAGCTGGAATGGCACCTGGGTCCAGGTGGGGGTCGTGAGCTGGGGAGATGTCTGTGGCTATCGCGACTTCCCTGGGGGTCTACACTCGGGTAACAAGCTACGTCTCCTGGATCCGCCAGTACGTCCCCCAGACCCTAGATGGGGCCGGGGTAGGGTCTGCATGATGGGGAGATGGGTAACTTTCCCTGCAGACACCCTGTTTCTTCCCCAGTGCCAGCCTTGTCCTCCCAAACCTCCCCTTCACCTCACCACCCGAGACCCTCCTGCCCTCCTAGCCCCCCTGTTTGGGGAGGGAGAGACGGGAAGAAGCTCTGAATGCTGGTGTCTCTCAGCAGTGGGGTGGCCCGCAGCCTCCTGCTCACCCTCTGTTTCCCATTAAACTTGGAAAAGCCAGCTCCTGGCTGTGGTTTGGGATAGTGGCATGGACGCATCTTGGTGTTGGCTGAGGGAGCAGTGGGGGGGGGCCTCCCTGAGGGGTCCCTGGGCTCTGGCATCAGGCTGGGTTCCCACATCTGGGTATGGGGATGTTTTCCCGGGAACCTTTCTGGGAGCTCAGGTGGGTTAACCCCAGTGTCTGTACCTTTCCACCGGGAATGGCAGCGAGTTTGTTCTGATCACCAACCCCACCTACCTGGCCCGGTGATGTTGATTCAGGACACTCACCCCCAAGACTGGGGTCTAGAGAGTGTAGGAGGAGTTTTTTTTTTTTTTTTTGTAGGAGGAGTTTTAATCCAGGAGGTGTAAAGGTGACCCTGAATCCTGCCCACCTGTGCCCGTTTCAGGGATGCAAGGTGAGTGTGGCCCTCACCCCTGCCTGGTTGAGGTCAGAGCTGCAGGTGATGGAGGGTCCCCCCCCAGGGACCGGCCATCCTGTGAGCCCCTTTCACCTGACCTCATTTCTCTCCCTGAAGCTCAGGACTCAGCTGTGGAAAGTCAGTCCCACCTGGGGCCTGGAGGTGCCTGGGGACACACGGATCCTGCCCCGTTCTGTAGCATCCACAAGCTTGGGGTCCAGGAGAGTATGGGCCCCAGGCCATGGCGAGGTCCACTCTGGAGGAGCTAGGATGCTCTCTCCTCCCTCTCCACGCCTTTGTCCAGACCTGGATCCCGGGGGCAGGAAACCACCCTGGCCTGTGCCCCAGGGACACGAGGCCTGAGGCTCAGGACGCTGTGTGCTGGGTTCTTAGGGGCCAGGGCTGTGACGGGGAGGGGGACAGCCCTGGGGTAAGGAGCCGCCCCCTCCATGAAACGGGCGCACGTTTCCCCAGATGGGCAGAGGAGGCCCTCCCCATCCTGGAGGGCCCCAGTGGGCACCTTCAAACCACAGGGAACGACCCCACGAGACTGTGGAGGGCCTGTACCCATGGCGGGCAGCCTCAGACGTGGCCAGACAGTGGGTGGAGACCACCACCGTTGGAAGCAGGCGGTTCCCAGAGGGAAAAGGCACCGGGATGCTGGGCCCCCAAGGCCGGGAGCTGAACCCCCTCTGATGTAGCACTCCTGGGGGTCTGGTCCCTGGGGAGGGCCCGGCCGGGACTGGCGGGCTAAGGCTGAGCGGGGCCACACTTGACCATCCCAGCACTGGGCACTGCTCCAGGAGCTGCGCTACATTTACCGCTGCAGAATTCACCTGCTGCCCACCTGCCCCTGGGCGCACCCCCCCGCCCCTGTCCCCCAAAGGACCTTCCTGGACAGGC
This sequence comes from Eschrichtius robustus, assembly GCF_028021215.1. NCBI lineage: Eukaryota > Metazoa > Chordata > Mammalia > Artiodactyla > Eschrichtiidae > Eschrichtius > Eschrichtius robustus. The sequence continues at coordinate 52,261,975 of NC_090839.1, read as the reverse complement.
CTGACAGATGAGCCAAGTGACCTGCAGTTCCACCTGAGGCCACACGGGGCAGCCAAGCACTCACCCTCCAGGAGGAAGGGGGAGGGGCAGGCTGCCCAGAGTCAATCTGACCTGAAGTGGGAGGAAGCACGACCCCAGAACAGTCAGTAATAGGTCCTGATGCTAATAGAGGAAGTCCTCCCTCCCTGTTCTTTGGAATTGTCTGTGCTATCGCTGGCCCAAAGGAATTCTGTATTACTTTTAGAAAATCGCATTAAAGTCAATGAAAAAAATCCAGTTGGGATTTACACTGGAATCACACTGAATCTGCAGGTCACTTGGAGAAAGATTAGCATCTCCATGATATGTTGTCCTATCCAAGACCAAGATCTATCTCTCCATCAATTTAGGTCTCTTCAGAAGCGCATCCGAATAGTACATCCATGTTCATAGCAGCACTATTCACAATAGTTCAAAGATGGAAGCGACCCAAGTGTCCATTGACGGATGAATGGATAAGCAAAACGTGGTCCATACGTACAGTGGAACATTATTCAGGCTAAAAAGGAAGGAAATTGGGACACAGGCTACAACATGGGTGAACCTTGAGGACATTATGCTGAGTGAAATAAGCCAGTCATAAAAAGACAAACACTCTATGATCCTACTTCTATGAGGTCCCTAGAGGAGTCAAATCCACAGAGACAAAAAGTAGAGTAGTGGTTGCCAGCGTCTGGGGGAGGGGGATGGGGAGATAGTGTTTAATGGGAACAGAGTTTAGTTTTACAAAATGAATAGAGTTCTGGAGAGGATGGTGGGGATGGTTGTACAACAATACGAATGTATTTAATACCACTGAACTGTATGCTTAAAGTGTTTAAGATGATAAATGTTATGTGTATTTTACCACAATAAAAACTTGGAAAAATCTTAATAATGTATTACAGTTTCTCTTTTTAGAGTTCTTGCACCCCTTTTAACAGATTTACTCCTAGAGACTCTGAAAATGGTGTTTTCTCATTAGACTTTCTAGCTATTTGCTGATGGTATATAAAAAGGCGACACTTTTTTTCCCTCTTTTCATTACACTTGTTAGGACTTCCAGTACCATGGTAAATAAAAGTGGGGGTAGTATTCCTTGGCTTATTTTTTTGTTTGTTTTATAGAAGAAACTTCTAATCATTATCCACTTAGGGTAATGTTTCCTCTAGGTTTTTATTTTTATAAATGTGCTTTACTAGGTAAAGGCAATTCCTTGTAATACTTGTGACTAAGAGATTTATTCTTCTACCTAATGAATTGAATGATTTTTTTTTGTTTATTGAGATGATCATATGATTTCTCTGTTTCAGTCTGCCCACGTGGTGGATTACATTCATGGACTATTATTAATAAGCCAGACTTGAATTCCTGCACACACCCAGCCTGGTCATGTTATCTTGTGTTCCCAGGTGGGTACGACTTATTAATTTTTAGAACCCTGTTGATGTTTACATTTTCCTTTCTTATTATGATTTTGATCTGGTGTCGACATCAGTCTTATGGTGATATTTTAGAATAGGATGTGTAAGGCTCCCTCTTTCCCTCTCTTTGGGGAAGACTTTGTATAAAATTGGGCTGATCAATTGCTTGAAATTTTGGTAGAGCTCATTTTTAAAATATCCATGCCTGGAGCTTTTATTTTTCCCTTAAGATTTTTTGTATGGTCCCCGTTTCATGATTATTTTCACAAATTGTTGTTTCCATGATCTCTCTGTAGGGTCTGGTTTATTGAGGTGTAAGGGACATCCAGTAAAATTTGTCAGCTTTAGGGTACAGATCTGTGAGCTCTGACAGATGCACCACTGCACTGAAGGTGTAGAACAATGACCTCACTCCAAAAAATCCCCGTGTACCCCTTTGCGGCCGCCACGCTCCCAGCCCCAGCCTCTGGCCTCTGGGCTGCAACCATTGTGCAACCCTCTTCCCTGCATGGATACACTGCTGTTTGCTTACCTCTCATTTATTTTTACTTGAAGTTTCTTGCTTTCTTTTTTTTTCACCTGAATTTACCGGTTTAGGACATTGGTATTGTTTCAGGTTTTTGGTGATTATGCATAAAGCCAACCTGAACCTTTTATATAGGTTTTCATGGGAATGTGCTTCCATTTCCCTCGTTCACAGAAAGCCTGTGTTTTGCTTCATCCTCACTAGCCCTTGGCTTTGTCAATGGCATTAAAATGCCATTTTAAGGGGTTTGCTTTTATTTTAATTTGCACTTTCCTAATGACTAAGGCCATTGAGCATTTTCATGTGCTTATTTGCCATCCTCATAGCTTCTCTTGCAAACTGTTTACATCTTTTGAACAATCTCTCTAATTGGGTTTTTGTTTTCTCACGATGGTATTTGGGGAATTCTTTATATGTTCTGGTTACAAGTATTTTATGCTTTGCAATTATTTTCTCCCTGTGACTCCTCCTCCCATTTTCTTAGGAGTGATTTTTGAGGAACATAGGTTCTAAATTGTGGTGAAGTCAATTTATCCCAAATTTTCTTTTTATGAATCATGCTATCCTTTGGCTAGTATTTGCTTGTAATATCTTTTTCCATCCTTTTACTTTCCACATTTGCTTCTCTCTTGTAAACCGTGTACATCCGCATGTGTTTCTGATACCCACCTTCAACAGTGGTGTTTTAACTGTTGACTTCACTGTTGTTGCATTTATATAATCACTGATATGGTCAGACTGGTTTCTCCCACCTTAATTTACTCATTTATACTGTTCCAATATTTGTGTCTTTTCCTCCTTCTCCCCTTTCTTCTAGAACAGACATCTGTACGTAACCTCAATAAGAGAAGACATTTATCAGCTGCTCACATCTCCTGGGCTCACATCCCCTCGAATCTGGCATCTTGATATCATCTAGACTGTTAATTCTGGGTTACTGTGGTTCTCTCTTCTCTTTCTCTCTGACATGATCTATTTTAGCAAGATAACAGTAGGCTTGATGATGAGGTTTGATTTCCTTTGCCAAATATCTCTCTTGGGACACTTGCCTTTTATGAGAGCTTTATTGAAACTGGTTCAAAGGTTTGGGATGTGGTGTTTCTGAGAATATGCTTATGTTGCCCTCATCCTCAAATGGCCCTTCGATTGCTTCTAAATGTTTTCTTCACCACTTGCTGTCAAATGATCTGGCACAACATCTGGTTTGTGTTCTTTTAAATGATCTATGACTTCTCAGAATGTTAGACATAGTCGGGACCCCCCAACTGCCTGACTCACCGGGCCCAGCCCTGCCCCTGGAGGATGCTGCCTGCTGTCTTTTTTTTCAGTTCTGCCCTGAGACGAAGATTCAGAGGAGGCACCACGTGGAAAGGAAGGGAACTGTGGCGGGGAGGAGACAACGGCTGGTGACACATGTGTGGAGAGTGTTCCCACTATGGGCAACCGAGGCTCTTCGGGAACCAGGAGAACATATGGCTCCGAGTTATTCCTTCCGAGGGACCAGGGAGCCAGCCCATCAGTGGGTGGAACTGCCCGATATCCCGTCTTGCTGTGCAGGTTCTGGAAGGTGAGCCGGCTGCACCGACAGCAGGGCCAGGGTGTGAGAGTCTCTGCTGGGATGAGTCTTCACCTGTAGACTGCGTGGCTGACATGGGGCTCCGTCCTTGAGGATGGAGAAGAAGGTGGGTCACGTGCCCCTGGTCTCACCAGGCACATTTGATGAGAGCCGAGTTTTGAGCTGGTTCCTGTCGTCTGGACGGGATTTATGGGGGGGAACAGGGATCTGAGGTCCTTTTAGGCTGAGGGCAGGGTGAGGACAGGTAGTGATGGGGGTTCCAAGCCCAGGCCACGTGGTGCCACATGCTGCCATGAACAGGCCACGAGTCTCAGCCCCAGAGACGGACCACAAACACTGAGGGGGTTTCGCAGAATAAGGGACAGAATGTGAGCATTAGAAAACTGGTCCCCCAGCCCCGTCCCCAGGAAGTGCTCTTTAAAGCATCCAGAAGGGACCATTTTGCAGCCCAGATGGGTAAAGATTGAGAAGATGGTACCCAGAGGTGGGAGAACGAGGGATACAGACATTCTCAGGCCAATGACAGGTCCCACCACTCCGCAGGGCGGGTGCTGGAGGGCGTGAGGCTCCAGAGCCAGGCCGCCAGCCCTCGGGGGTGTGAGGTGGGAAATCGGCCCTGTCAGCACTTGATTCAAACGGAAACACCCTGTGCATGTTCGTGGTAGCAGAATCTGGACACAACCTGAGGTTTGAGATGAATGACTGAGTTGAGGGTGGCCCTGTTACCGTCCAGGCTACTGCAGGCAGACGCGGAAAGAGGCGATGCTGGTGTCACTGCAGACGCAGACGTGCGTGAACGGGGACAGGGTTGGGCACGCGGATGCCGAGGCGTCACCCACTGAAAACACCAAGCGAGTGAAGCCGCGTGCCCTACAGTGAGAGCGCTGCGCGGCTCCTCTGCAGCATATTCAAGGCAGAGATGCCCTGTCAGATGGCCATCACCACAAAGTCTACAAACGACAAACACAGGAGAGGGTGTGGAGAAAAGGGAACCCTGCCACCCTGTTGGTGGGAATGTAAACTGGTGCAGCCACTGTGGAGAACAGTATGGAGTTTCCTTAAAAACCTAAAAATAGAGTTGCCATATGATCCCGCAATCCCATCCTGGGCATGCATACAGAAAAAACTATAATTGGAAAAGATACATGCACCCCAATGTTCATAGAAGCACTATTTAAAATTGCCAAGACATGGAATTGTACCTAAATGTCCATCGACAGATGATGGATAAAGAAGATGTGGTATATATACAATAGAATACTACTCAGCCATAAAAAAGAATGAAATAACGTCATTTGCAGCAACATGATTATCATACTAAGATTATCATACTAAATGAAGTAAGTGGGAGAAAGACAAATTTCATATGATATCACTTATATGTGAAATCTAAAATATGATACAAATGAACTTATTTACAAAACAGAAACAGACTCACAGACTTAGAAAACAAACTTATGGTGACCAAAGGGGAAAGGGGAGGAGAAGGGATAAGTTAGGAGTTTGGGATTAACAGATACACACTACTATACATAAAATAGACAACCAACAAGGATCCACTGTAGAGCATAGGGAACTAGATTCAATATCTTTTAATAACCTATAATGGGAAAGAATATGAAAAAGAATATATACATATATGTAACTGAATCACTCTGCTGTACACCTGAAACGAACACAACATTGTAAATCAACCCTACTTCAATTAAAAAAATTTAAAAAACCCAAAACAACAAAGTAAAGAGCCATCACAGCAAGACAAGATTTCCTCAGCTCCTGGTGGACACTGTGGTATCCAGTGTATTGTTCCCTCCCTGTGGAATTCTTCACAGAAAGCACCCAATACTTGTGAGTGTGTGTGTTCTAAGGACAAATAAGATTAAAATAAAAGGCTTAATTCCCCTGTTGAAAATAAGGGGAGGACTTCCCTGGTGGCACAGTGGTTAAGAATCTGCCTACCAATGCAGGGGACAGGGGTTCGAGTCCTGGTCCGGGAAGATCCCACATGCCGCGGAACAACTAAGCCTGTGCGCCATAGCTACTGAGCCTGCACTCTAGAGCCCGTGCTCCACAACAAGAGAAGCCACTGCAATGAGAAGCCCACGCACCACAATGAAGAGTAGCCCCTGCTCGCCGCAACTATAGAAAGCCCACGCGCAGCAACAAAGACCCAAGGCAGCCAAAAGTAAATAAATAAATTAATTAAATTAAAAAGAAAATAAGGGGAGAGGGTTTCCCTGGTGGCGCAATGGTTAAGAATCTGCCTGCCAATGCAGGGGACACGAGTTCGATCCCTGGTCCGGGAAGATCTTACATGCCGCAGAGCGACTAAACCCGTGAGCCACAACTACTGAGCCCGAATGCCACAACTACTGAAGTCTGTGCACCTAGAGCCCATGCTCTGCAATAAGAGAAGCCACCGCAATGAGAAGCCTGCGCACCGCAGCCAAGAGTAGCCCCCGCTCGGCACAACTAGAGAAAGCCCGTACGCAGCAACAAAGATCCAACACAGCCAAAAATAAATAAATAAAATAAATAAATTTTTAAAAAAAGAAAATAAGGGGAGAGATCCCCCCTCCCTTTCCTCGGATCATTTACTTAGAAGATGGGTAAACACCCTCCTCTCTTTGAAATGGCTACTAACCCTTCTGAAGACTAGACAGGCCTCTTGTCACGTCTGTGACCCCGGAGAGTCTTTCTCAAGGACCTGGGAGTCTCTCCTTAAGATGTGAACATCCAGGGAGGTGGCGTCCGTCCCCCAGCTTCTGGAAACCCCGAGTTACAGCACTGTTGTAATGGCACGGGACCCTCTGGGGCCTTCCCAGCACAGGCCACTCCCCCTCCCCATGTCTTCCGCCTGCCTCTTGTCTGTAGGAAAACTTTAGCCAAAGAATAAATTTAATCAGAGAAATGAGAAAAATGCAGAAACAAAGGAAAACAGTCAAACAAGACAAAAAAATAATAGTTTAACTATTGAACAAAGTCAAGGACATTTAGTGTCTTCTCAAGGGCCACAGATAATATTCTGAGCCATATTCTTTGAGCTGTTTTGTAGATACTGAAATTCCCACCAAATAAAAAAAAAGCTACCTGCAGGAATTCCCTGGTGGTCCAGTGGTTAGGACTCTGTGCTTCCACTGCAGGGGCCCAGGTTCGATCCCTGGTCGAGGAGCTGCAAGCTCCTCACAGGTCCTGCAAGCTGTGTGGCAAGGCTGGAAAAAAAAAAAAACGTTAACTACATGATAACCAGACTGTAGCCATGACATAGCTGCTCCATTTTACATAATTCCAAGAACCGACTCAAACAGGAAACATCCAGTGGGGTGGTCTCCCCCAGCTGCCGGGTCTCCTCCCCAAATGCCTCCATGATGGGTAGGACCCTGTTTGCATTTCCAGGCTTTGTCCAGCTGTACCTGTGACAGGTCCCACCGGGCGCCTGCGGGCACTGGGCTCATGGCCTGTTCCGGTGCCTCTTGCCTTGTTCTGGGGGCCTGTGAAGGGCATCCGGCTGTGGGGCCAGCCTGCTGGGCACAAGGGGTGCAGAGCCAGGGCCTGAGGATGAACGAGATTGGGGAGCTCCCTAAAACCACAGTGCCCAAACCTGACCCTACTTGTTGAAAACGTGTGTGAGCAGAAAAGAACCAGGCAGGCGAGGGGCCCCCCTTGTCCCCTCATATGTGATTGAACTCAAATTTTATGCTAACCTAAAACAGCCTGTTTGTGCCCATCAAACATACGTTATACATCTGCTTTAATTATTAAAGAAAAGTGCCCATTGACCAGAAGTAAAGAATGTCCATGATAAAAATAAAGATTAAATACCTCTCTTCGTGGGACACCAGTGCTGGTCCTCCTTCCATGAAAAGTCTCCCTTCCCAGGTTCCAAGGCCCTGCTGACTCGCTGCATACCTGCTGGTCTGTTGTTTTTTTTTTTTTTGAAACTTGAAGGAATGTATCCCTGATTTGTTTGATGTTCTTTGTTCTGTCAAGACAAAACTGTGCTGAAAACCCTGCTTCTCTGGAGCAGTTCCTAAGAGCTACTGACAGCGGTCTCCTGGGTTATAGTTCTCAGTTTGACTCAAATAAAACTCTCCTCTATTCCTATTATAGATCATTTATTGATTATTTCTGTCGACATACAGAAACCTTGAGATTCAAAGTGCTAGACTAGCTCTGTTCAGTACTCATTTCCCGCCAGCATCTTCTGTTTTGCATCTGATTTTAAGATGAAAAAGACCAAGTTGCCTTCTGGACAGAGAGGTCTTGGTCATGAGCAAAGAGAACAAAATTCTTTACCAAGTTTAGACATGCCCGGTTGCTTGTAAGTCTTGTCAAATGTCACTGAATTGAGAGTAAGGGGAGTCTGTGAGAAGTAAATTCTAACTACAGAGGTTGTAATATTCCATCTCAAGTTTTCGTGAATCCCCAAAGAGTCACACACTGTGTGGCCTTTTGTGTCTGGCTTCCTTCACTGAGCATGATGCTTGCAATGAACATTTACCTTTTAAAGTTCCTTGCCGCTGAAACCCTTTTGGGTGGGCTGGTCTCCACTTCCTGAGTGGTCTGTGGTTCTGAGGGGCCCTCTTTGGAAGTGTTTGTCAGGCCTGAGTGTCATGTGACTGTCCCCTGTCCCCGAAGGGGGGCCCCTGCAGGAAGAGAGGCACCTGGTCCAGATGGGTGTGGTCACCTGGGGCATCAATGGCTCCATGATTGAGATGTCTCTGTCTTCAACAATGTCCAGAGCCCTGTGGCCTGGATCTGGCAGCAAGTCCGTAGGCACTGGGGAGCCCCAGGCCTGGGCCGGGCTGCCGGTCAGCGCAGGATCCAGGTTTTCTGCCACATCATGTCCCCGATGCCAAGCTCCTCATCCCACACCTCCTCCCTTCCTTCCCCGTGCTCAGCCCTTCCCTCTCCTGCCCTGTGGGGCCCCATGCTTCCCTAATGGTGGGGAGAGGCAGGGTGCAGGTCCTGGGGGGTTGGGGTGCTGAGAGACTGCGTTTGTCTCATTAAACAGTCTGGGTAAACAGTTTGGTCTTTGAGGTGGGTGTGGCTGCAGAGCCGGTGAGCTCAGCTCTCCCATTTGGAATCCTGGAGTGCTGGGGACTTGGGCTCGGCCAGGGGGAGTATGGGTGGATGAGGTGGTTGGAGACCCTTCCTCAACCCTGGGCCACCATCCCCTAACTTGTTCTGTGTGCAGTGCGTGCCGTCACCAAGTGAGGGTGTTGGTGGTTGCACAGACAGCTCATAGTCATCCCCAGGATCTCATTCATACATATATTCATTCATTCCACCAATGTCAGTGGGTGCCATGTCCTGGCTACAGGGGAATAAATTTTGCCTTCCTTGATCTCAGGGGAGGGGAGGTGGACGTGCACCAAGGAGTTGGAATGCAGTATGGAAGGCCGTGTTGTAGAGGGATGTACAAAATCCCCAAAGGAACCCTGTGGGCGGGTGCCTGATGGGAGAGGTACCCTGAGTGAGAAGTTGAAAAAGTCCTTAGAATTTGCTGTATTACTAGACTTTTATGATAAACTTGTATTGTGCACCGAGAATGGAGAAAAAGGTATTTTCACTGTAAGGAGAGAATATTAATAACATTGGACTCTTTCTGTCGGCGAGGAGGGGCTTGTCCGAATCTTCAAGGTTGAAGCTCCGTCTGCAGTGCCCCTGGGGGATTCAGGTAGGCCGGGCTGGGTGAGGAGAGGCTCACACACTTGGAAAAATCCTCCCTACCCCCCATGACTGTGACCCATGCCCTCCTCTCAGCTTGTCCCACGGGAGGCACAGCTGAGGACGCTGGCAGTGACCGGAGCAGGCTGCCTCGGGCCGCCATCCCCTCTCCTGCAGCCAAACTTCCTAAGCAGCCTCCCTGTCCCCACTGTGAAATGTAGACCAGCACTGACCACATGAAACCAAACAACATTCACTGCTCCATTTTCTTTCTGGTTCTTCCAACTAAAGACAGAACCCCTTGGTAGAGTTTTAGGAATTTAGAGGTAGACGGGGGCCCTCCTGCATCCTGGGGTCCCCTCGGCCGCCGTCCAGGCAGGGAGTGTAGCAGTCTATCCTCCCTCCCGGGGCCTGCTGGCTACGCCCCGGGACTGGGCCTGTTAGGTAACGGACAGGCGGCGTGTACGCGCTGCTGGCAGCCTCTGGTCTCTTCTCCCCTGCCACCTGTAGCAGGTGGCGGAGAAGCCGGCTGCGACCAGCTATCACACAGCATCTCTGGGCACCACTATGGCCACAGGGAGATCATCCAGGGCGATGCACTCTGTGCTGGGAGTGAGGCTGGGACTCCTGCTGCACAAGTCCCATCCGGTCCCCGCCCAGCCTGCCTTCCTGCCTCAGGGTGACCCCGAGGTCTCTGGTCTGCAGGGTGAGAGGTTCCTGGCACTTGGTGGGGTGCTCAGCTGGGACTCTGGCTATGCCCTGCGTGACATTCTGGAGGCCACGCTTGCATCGGACCTAGTGCCCTGGATCAGGCTGCAAATCCAGAGGTGTCCCTGACCCAGCCCTGCTGGGTCAGCCTGGAGGAGCTGGCATCTTCCTCCTCCCAGAGCCCACTGTTTCGGCCCCACTCTTTTTTTTAAAAATTTATTTATTTAATTTAATTTATTTTATTTTTGGCTGCGTTGGGTCTTCGTTGCTGCGCACGGGCTTTCTCTAGTTGTGGTGAGCGGGGGCTACTCTTTGTTGTGGTGTGCGTGCTCCTCATTGTGGTGGCTTCTCGTATTGTGGATCACGGGCTCTAGGCATATGGGCTTCAGTAGTTGTGGCACGTGGGGTCAGTAGTTGTGGCACATGGGCTCAGTAGTTGTGGCTCACGGGCTCTAGAGCGCAGGCTCAGTAGTTGTGGCGCACGGGCTTAGTCGCTCCGTGGCATGTGGGATCTTCCCAGACCAGGGATCGAACCGGTGTCCCCTGCATTGGCAGGCGGATTCTTAACCACTACGTTACCAGGGAAGTCCTTGCCCCCACTCTTGACCTGCTCTTCTGGCCTTTCAGTGTCCAGGGCTCCCCTGACCCCTGGAGGATGCAGTGGGGAAGATGCTGGGGGCGGGCAGGTGAGAGGGGCCCCAGGCCTCCACCTGATTAAAGGCCACGAGGAGTGACCAGAGTACAGCCAGAGTCTTTGTGGGGTGGGACTGACTTGGCTTTCCGGGGGAAGGGTGTCCCCAAGCCCTGATGTGCAGAGGGCTGAGCTGGGACCAATGTCCTTCCAGCCTTAGAAGGGAACAGTAAGGATCTCTTTGTCAGCTCCACTTTGGGGCCACAGCCCCCAGCTCTGTCCTCCTGCCCCGGAGTTCACCACGTGATACTGTGGGTGGTTCCAAAGGGAATTTATCCAAGTCAGAGGATTAAATCCACCCACCCAGACACCCACCCATCCACCTATCTACCCATCCATCCATCCATCCGTCCACTCACTTCTCTTGTGATGCAGGGTCTGTTCTCTGGATTAACCAGTTGTCACGTGACTGTAACCCTGATGTGATGTGAATGTCTCTTCTCCTCTGGGCAGATGTTTGCTCCCCTGGATACCATTCAGGTAAGAGACACTGACTCTCCCAGGGTGCTTCTCTGGGTGGGAATGAGTTCTAGATGTCTGGGCAGCTGCCTGTGGGGCTGGAGGTGAGCAAAGAATCAGGGAGTTGTCTCAATAGAGGTGACGCTTGGACCCTGGGAGTGGGGGTGGGGTGGGAATAAGATCCAAGGAGTGGGAAGAAGAGGCCAAAGGTGGGTGTGCTTTCTTGGGATGTCCCAGAGCAGGCCCCACGGCTGCCCTGGAGGAGCCGCCAGTACTAGCAGACGTGGTCCTCAGCCTTCACCTCTTCTCACCCCCTTGGCAGGGGTGGGGGCAGCCGGCCCGAGGCACAGGTCACTCCCCTACCCAGCCTTGCCCACTGTCCAAAGTAATGCTGGCCTGGGCCTCGTGAGGGCTCTGTTTTTGGCCTATGTTTCTGTAATTGTCCAGGAATCCAGCAGACCTAGAAAGATTTTTACATAAGTGAATGAATGAGTGAATTAATGAATGAGTGAGTTTCTAGGTAGGAGTGGGAATGGCCGAGTCCTCCCTCATGGGTGAGCAGGCCCTGTAGAAACACACCGGCAAAAACAAAAATCCCTGGCACATGTCCGCTGCATTTAAAGGGCAGCTTGGCAAGGCCCAGCCAGACGGCCCAGCAAGGCCCGTGCTCCTGGCACAGCCTAAGCCTGGACGGAGTGATGCCCGCCCAGCTGCTCTGGGAAGGAGCAGCGCCTCACAGCGTAGGCAGCAGGTGATCCTCCTCCCGCTCAGCCTGGGGCTGAGGCCTCTGCTCTAAGCACCTCCGACCACTCCTCCACCAGCGAGGCTGAAGGGCCACAAGGACAGGTGCAGGCAGGGGAGTGACTGGCTGAGGGGCCCAGAGATAAGGGAGGCTGCAGTGTCGTGGGCACTTGCCAGAGTCAACAGGGACACAGCTCCTGGGCCAGGCACTCCCGGAACTCCCATCCCTCCTCCGGTTTGCTCAGCACCTGGACCGGGCAGACACTTAAGGTCACCTAAGGCCTGGGATTCTCCCCTGAATTCCCACCTGGTTCCCTGAAGCCTGATCCCCAGGTAAGGTCCCTCCCTCAGGCAGCTGTGTCCCTGAGCCTAGAGCCGGGGTCGGGGTGGCCAGCGATGGACCAGGCCCTCTTCCCGGGGAGGGCAGGACGAGGGGACACAACCGGGCTGGGAGCCTCTCCAGCCGTAGCCCAGGCCTCAGGAAGTGCTACTCCGGAGGGGTTTGGATGTGAGGGGCAGGGGTGAGCACAGGGCCATCACCCTGGGGCTCCCGGCCACAGACTGGAGGCCAGAGTTTCCAGAGGAGGAAGCCCAGAGGGCCCAGGCAGTGACTCATGCTCGGGGGACCCTGTGGTCACTCCTGGCAGAGGGGACAGGGCTCAGGCCTGATGGGAGGTAAGCCCAGACCAGGAGAGATTTACCCCCCTGCTGGGTGGGGCCGGTGGGGTCCACCAGACAGTGCTCTCAGCCTGCGCAGGGCCCAGGGGGTAGGGGTGGGGGAGGCGATGCCGGGCTGGGCAGGGAAGGAGTGAAGAGTGCCCTGGGCTCGTCCGGGATCAGCTGATCACCCTGGCTGCAGGCTGCTGGCACGTGGAGAACCAGACCCCCGAGCCCCAAACCCTGTGTCAGATGGCGCCAGGGCACAAGGAGAACGTGCAGTCCCCGCTGGGCCCTCGGCAGACGTCCCTCCAGGTGAGGGGGTCCCTGGAGGGCAGGAGGGCAGGCCTTCTCTTGTGGTCCTTTCTGGGACTGGGGTGCTGTGGTCCCCACGGGCAGGTCCCCGGGCCAAAGCCGTCTCTGAGCCAGGTTCTCCAGCAACCCTGGTCTTTCCAGCGGGGGGATGTGAGCAAAGGTGCCCCAGCCCTGGAAGCAGCACTTCCCAGCCGTGGCCATGGCCGTGGGGAAAGCTCTGGAGGCCGCTCTTGCCGCGCCCCCCTCCGCCCCGCCGTGCTGGAGCTCAGCATCCTCCACCTTCCTCCACCTGCAGATGTGGCTGCCTCTGGCGATCCTCGTGTTTCCTCTCCTGGGAGAAAGGGGTGAGTCCCGAGGCAGGGCGTCCGGCTGCCCTAGAACCCAAGCCCCGGCCCCCTGGACAGTCTGTGGTCCCTCCGTGTCGGGTATTCTCTGGTCGGGAGGCAGGGGCCAGTCACCTGTGTCCCCCTCGCTCTGAGGTCCATCCTGGGCCCTCAAATTGTCCTGGCGTTTTCTGCCCAGCTCTGTCCCCCAAGAGACAGGGGTAGGATTGCATCCAAACCAACCAGGTCTTGAAGCACTGTGACCTGCTCCCTGCGCCCTGTGGGTCTGTGTGAGAATCCTCACAGTCCTGTGCCTTTTATAACTTTCAAAGTCCTTCCCCAAGGCAGCTCATTTGTGCACAGCTCAGGAGCAAACTGAGACCCAGAACGGGGACCAAGACTTTCTAACCCCCCACGTGCTCGAGCTTTCCCGGGCCTTCTCTCACCTAAACCTAAGAACAACAGCCAGGGGACCCTGCCTCTCGTCCCAGCAGGGGGACTGAGGCCTCCCCAGTCTCCAACCTGAGAGCCATCCACCACCCATGGGGACCATTTGCATCTAAATTAATTAACATTAAATTAAAAATTTAGTCACACAAGCACATTTCAGGTACCGAGCACGTCCATCACCATGGAAAGTTCCACGGGGCAGCTGTTTGGGGTTCACAATCTTGACAGAATCTAGAGGTGAAGGTGGGAGGGGAGCCAACCCTTGGGCCCCACTCCTGGGCCCTGTTCTCACAGGGGGTCCACCTGGGGGGCTTGCTGGGCTAACCCGTGACCCTCGGGCCATTTCCACCCATCTTTCCACCAGTGATCGGCTTTGTCCCAGAGGTCCACATCATTGGGGGCATGGTGGCGTCCCCCTGGCAGTGGCCCTGGCAGGTCAGCCTGAGAGAGTAGGGACAGCATGTCTGCGGAGGCAGCCTCGTCAGCCACCGGTGGGTGCTGACTGCCGCCCACTGCTTCTCCAGGTGAGTCCTGCTTCCCACTCGCTGGGAGGCCCCAGGCAGCTAGAGGGGAAGACAGTGCCGGCCCCCGACCACCCCCAGGACTCACTGCCCTTCGCAGCCCCCCGCAGGTGACTCAGATGCCCACAGGCTGGGGTCACTCCAGCATCCGGCTCTCCTTCAGCAATTTGCCTCAGACACTGGCATTTTCTTCAAACTGTGAAAGAAAACATACTTTAATTATTTGACAATACTTGGAAGTAGGCACTTTTTTCCTATTTTTAAAATTGTGGTTCAATACATATAACATAAAATTTACCACCTCAGCCATTTCTAAGTGTCCGGTTCAGTGGTAATAAATACATTCATGTTGTTGGACAACCATCCCCACCATCCTCTCCAGCACTCTTTTCATCTTGTAAAACTGCAACTCTGTCCCATTAAATACTAACTGCCCATCCCCCTCCCCCAGCCCCTGGCGACCACCCTTCCACTTTCTTTTTTAAATTAATTAATTAATTAGTTTATTTTTGAAGGCTTTTTTCTTGGATCCTCTCCCTGAGAGCCTGGTTCAGCTCCTGGAGGAAACTCTCATCAAAGTGTAAGCACGCCCAGGACTGGTGCCCCAGGAGGTTTTAACGCCCAATCTCCCAGGCTCAGTGTCCAGCAGCCACTTTGCACGTGTTCTCAGGCTCTGCAGCTTCTGCTCAGTGGGAGCGTCTCTGTAATCATCTGCCTGTCCAGTTTGGGGACAGAGGTTTGCCCTGTGACCTGGATTCTCCCATGGGACTTCACTTGGCCTTCAGTTTGTTCTTCACTTTCTTGTTGTGAGGATGGAAATCATGACTTCCAAGCTCTTTATGTGTCAGAGCAGAAACCGAAAGTCTATAGATGCATATTTTTCTGAGATAACACTAATATACAACAGAATTCACAGACTGTGAGACTCCAGTTCAATGAAGTGTGACGATTGTAACACCTGTGTGACCACCACCCAAAACAAGACATATCACCTGGAAGGTTTCCTCACATCTCCTTCTAGTCAAGACCCTCCTCCACCCTCAGAGGCAGCCGCCATCATGATTTTTGTCACTGTAGGTTAGTTTTGCTGGTTCTAACGCTGCACATGGAAGGGTCACACGTGCCGTGTGGATGTCCTCTGCTCAGTGGAACGATGCTGAGTTCCACCCAGGTGGTTGTGTGCATATGGAACTGACTCCCTTCTGTGGGTGAGAAGAACTCCATGGTACTGAAGATACTCTCCTGTTTTGTATAGAAGCTTCATTGTGTCAACACCCACGTTTCACAAAAACCCATTGTGAATTAAGTTTTGTGTCTGATGTAAATGGGGCCCCAGTTTCACTTCTCCCCACACGCTTATCTTATCAGCCCAGCACCATTGATCCAAAAGGCCACCCGTTCCCCATTCAATATCAGTGACATCGTGGTCGTGAATCAAGTGGTCCTGCAGTTCTTGGATCTATATCTACTCTGTTCTGTTCCTTTTATCTTTGTGTGCATCCTTACCTAATGCATGGTCTTGGTTACTACAGCTCTAGAGTATGTCTTGATGTTGGAGAGGATGAGTGAGCCATCTTTGTCTTTTTCCTCTAAATTTTCTTGGCTATCCCAGGTCCTTTCCATTTTCATATTAACTTTAGAATCAGACTGTCAGTCTCTGCAAGATGTAAGGCTGCTGGCATATTGATTTGGATTGCATGAGGCTATAAATCAAAATGGATAGAATTGATATCTTAACAATCCAGAAACATGACACATCTCTCTTTAGGGCTCTTAAAATGTCTCTCAGCGATGTTTTGTACTTTTTGTTGTAGAGGCTTTGCACACCTTTCTTTAAATGTATCATTAGTGGGTTTTGTTTTTTTTAATTCTATAGGAAATAGTTTTGCATTTTTTATTTTCCAATTACTGGTGGATGATATTTAGAAATACAGTATTTTCTGCATATTGATTTTGTGCCTCACAGCCTCGCTGAATTCACTTATTCTGGTGTTTGCAGAAGATTTTTGTTTTTCTATGTATGTGATCGTGTCACCCACAAGCAAAGTGGGTTTATTTCTGCTGCGAGCTCAGCTCCGTCCGGAGTCCTGCAGTTCCCCGCGTGTCCACCAGAGGGAGCGCCTGGCTTGAAAAGCAGAGGCACCGTAGCACCTGCCGGGCGGGGCTGGACAGATGCTGGGACGGGAGGTACTCGCCGTCCGGCCACCCCTTACCTGCCCACCGGGTCGCGGTCGCAGAGTGGAGGCCTGACTGCAGCTGCGGCCCTGGCCTGGGACCTCCGAGGAGCAGGCAGCCCTGCGCGTGGGCGTGGGGGGTGGACAGCTGGACCTGGAGCTCTGGTGTCTGCAGACTCTCCTACGTGTGACTTTGGCCTCAGTTCCCACGCGGAGAGGATGCTGAGCTGCGCCGGACCCAGGGCTGCTGCAGTGGTTCTTCCTCCAGGCCCAGCCTGTGTTCTGCGCCCTCCCTGCTGGGGAGGGTCATGGGTCAAGAGTCAGAGGGCGAGAGGGCAGGAGAGCCTGGGATGTGGGTCAGTTAGGGTGGCCAAAGCCCTCACTCAGCTCACCACGCCACCTGCAGTCAGGTACTGGCCGACCAGAGGTCCTTCAGGTTGTCCTGGGGGCAGGGTGGGGTTAGGACCAGGATGCCAGGGAGTCAGGGAGTCCCCATCCTCTGCCTCATACGCCTGGGCTCTCCTGGCAGGCCTCCCCAGGCCGTGGGGACACAGCATGTCTGGCCAATTGGGGCTGCCCCCTGGGCCTGGTAGTCCTGGCTGGTGGTCTCTGCAGGACAGCGGGGGAGGCTCTTGGGGAGGGGACAGGCTGTAGGGAAAGGGGGGCAGCAGCCCTGTGCTGTGGAGTCACCCAGATACGAGTCCACACATGGGACCTCAGGCACTGACTCACAGTGTGGATCGCACGCTGAGCTCTTGGTGACTTACAATAAAGCTGCAGTAACCATGAGAGTGTGGTATTAATGGAGGGTAATGTACAGATGGATAGAACAGTAGCCCAGAAAAAGACCCACATGTACATGGTCACTTGTTTTCAAGAGAGAGTAAAGGTGGCCTTCTTAACAAATGTTTCTGGAACAACTGTGTCATCTGTGTGGGAAAAGACAAGAGTCTTGATGCTCGACTTGTAATTCATTCAAAATGGATCTTACACTTAAATGTAGACGTTAAAACTGTAAAACACCCAGAAGAAACCATAGCAGAAAATCCTCATGACCTGGAGGAAGGCAGAGGGGACTCAAAAACGACTAAAAGAAACAAAAAATTGGTAAATGGGACTTTGCCAAAATTTAAAACTTAAACTTAGAGTGACACTGTTAAGAAAATGAAAGTACAATCCCCTAACTGGAGAAAAATATCTGTAATGCATGTATCTGATAAAGGACTTGTATCCAGATTTAGAAAGAAAGGAGGGAGAGGAGAGAACTCCTACAACCCCCGAGACAACGCCCAACGTGATTTAAATGGGCAACAGCTTGTGTAGACACTTCCTTAAAGATGAACCACGACCAAGAAACACCTGCTCACTCATCGAGAAAGTGCAGATGGAAGGAGACGCTGCCACACACCCTCTGAAATGCTGGAACGTCACGGGCTCTGCCCACAGTCTGCCCCACCTTCCTCTGAGCCGTGCAGTCCAAAGCCTGGGCCGGGCAGGTCCAGGTGGGAGTGCGCTCGCCCAAGAGGGGGTCACGCTGCAGAGAAGAGGCGAGGGTGCTGCTGAGCGAAAGGGCTTGTGCTCGGGAGAGGGTAACAGATGGGAGATGGTGACACGTGGGCACTACCCAAACAAATTGAGGGATTAGGGACTGGAACCGGGTTTCACCCGCCAGAGAGGGGATTGCAGTAAACCCCGCAGTGTGGAACTGGGACTGGGAAGAGCTGGTGGTTTCAATATAGATATTGAACTGTAGATGTGAGGTGTGGGAGCCCGTGTGTGCTCACGTGTCAGCCCGTGTGTGCATTCCCTAGCTATATCCCGGGAAACCCCAAGAGCCTCAGCGTCACCCATCACAAGGTTCGGTTTCTAAACACTATTTGCCCCCGAGGGGCTGGGCTCCCTGGAGAAGTGACGGGAGGGGCCTGGAATCCTCTTGTTCAGGGAAACATTCAAAGAGAGCTGAGACCTCCACAAAAAGACTTGAACAGCGCCGTTCACAGCAGCTCCCTGTTCATGCCCCCAACAGGAAACAGCCAGAAGTCCCCCCGCAGGTGCGAGATGAACATCCTGAGGTGCAGTCCTGTGACCCAAGTGCAAACAAGGCAGGACAACCCACTGTTCACGAGTGTTTGGAACCACCTCCCTGGGCACCAGGTGCCGCCTGGGTCACCCTGGGACTGAGTGGGACCGTGAGACTAAGGGCTAAGGGGCCGCACACGGCATGCACTCTGTTGATGAAGTCAGTTCCCATGGGGTGTAGGGAGTAGTCTCCACACTGCCGTCCAGGCTGGACGTGAGCAGCTGAGGGACGGGATGGGGACCCGAGGGAGCCGACTTCTCACCTGGGTGGGAGGTTCCAAGTCAGCAGGGGTGGAGGCTGGAGTGACCCCTGCACTGATGCATCCGAGGTGGAGACGTGAGTCTGAAGCCGAGTGTAGCTTCACGTAGATGCAGGTGGATGCGTATAAAGATACCACGGCTACAAGGATACACACCAGTCAGTACACACACAGCCTGGCTCTGTCAGCCGTGGGGGCCGGAGGGCAATGACACCCCAAGAGTAACGAGCACACTCTGTGCCTGGATCTGGGTCTCTAAGTCCTCCTGCAGTAAAGGGAACTGGTCTCCTCGGAGAAATGATGCTGGGACTGATTCTGGGACTGAGGCAGGAAATACACCAAATGAGCCTGGAGACTCTGTCCCAGCCCAGAGGGGACCAGGGAGACGAGACAATTAAATGTCACGTGGGGCCCGGTTGGGGGCCTGGGACAGACAGAGGACACCAGGGGAAAAGTAAGTAAATGTGAATAAACTATGGACTTTAGTTAATATAGTGCATCATATTGGTTCATAATTATAACAAGTGACTCATACCAAAGGAAGATGTTAACAAGAGAGGAAGGGACTTCCCTGGTGTTCGAGAGGTTAAGACTCCGCGTTCCCAGGGGGCCTGGGTTCGATCCTTTGTCAGGCAACTAGATCCCACATGCATGCCACAACTAAGAGTTCGCATGCCACAACTAAGGAGCCCTTGAGCTTCAACTAAAGAGCCTGCCTGCTGCAACTAAGACCCAGCACAACCAAATAAAACAAAACGAAACAAGAGAGGAGCTTGGATGAGGAGTATATGGGTGCATCTACACTGACTTTGAAATTTTTCTATAAATCTAAACTTATTCTAAAAAATTACATTAAAAAAAAAGAAATACAGAATACAGTTTGAGGCCCAGACTGAGCCCAGTGGAGACAGCTCAGGCCCTGTGACTGCAGTCTCTGTGCCAGCTCGCCCCCCTGCCCAGTGTCCCTGTCCCCCCACCTGTCTCCAGGTCCCATGGTCTCCGTCACAGATCAGTCAGGCACAGCACCAGCTGCCTAGCTGCCCTTCCTAACCGTCCTCTGTCCGGCCAGGGCCTGATGACAGAGCTGATTAGGACCTCTGGGAGGGGCTGGGACTTTCCTGCCCCTCCCTCCTTCCTGCCCCAGCTCCCAGCCTGGCTCCTAAGCACACGCTTGTGGGTCCCTCTGAGACACTCTAGGTCAGCCACCCCCTCTTAGGTGGGGGGAAACTGAATCACGGGGGCGGGTGGGGAGCTGCCTGATGATGCACAGGGTTGGGGAGCGGGGCACAGACTTGTCTCCTTCCCACCAGCACCAGGCCCGGAGCCGCGGCTCAAAAAGTGCATGCTCCACGTTTGACCCGGTGACAAATACACATAAGGATGACAGTGACAACACTTCTGTGTACGGGGCCTGTGCTGAGCCTGTGAGGACTGCACACCTGGGAGGGTGGCCTTGGGGGAGGGGACCTGTCCCTATCAGCCAAGCACAGGGTGGGGGAGGGAGGAATCGGAGCCCAGGCTGCCCCTTCACAAGGCCCAGGAGGCCTGGGGTCACCCTGTATGGAGGGCAGGGGCAGGTCTGGAAAAACCCAGGTCCTCTGACTCTGGGACCCCCAGTGCCATCCCTGGGTCCCACTTCAGGGCCCTCACCTGTCCCGGCTCAATTCACTCCAGCACTGGGGACCCCGCTCCCCACCTGCACCCCATCACATATGTGGGGGGCAAAAGGATGGCCCCTCCAAGATGTCCTCATCCTAATGCCCAGAACCTGTGATCCTGCCAGTTTACAGGGCTTCGCAGATGTGCTTCTGGTGACGAGATGGGAGGTTACCCTGGGTTACCCGATGGGCCCAATGTCATCATGTGAATCCTTAAAAATCACAGACTCTTCCCCAGCTGTGGTCAGAGGAGCCGGGAAGAAGGCCGCAGGGCCAGAGAGCTGCACCACGTGGCTTTGAAGATGGCAGAGGAGCCAGGAGCCCAGGAACGCAGTGCCTCCAGAGGCTGCAAAAGTGAGGCAACACATTCTCCCCTGGAGCCGCCAGGAAGAAAACAGCCTGCCGACACTTGACTTTAGCCCAGGAGACCCATGTCAGACACGTGACCTCCAGAACCATAGGGTAATAAACGTGTCGGTACATGACAAAGTTTGGTAACTCCTTCCAGAGGCCATGGGAAAGGAACACACCACACTCCCCGCAGGGCTTCCTACCTGCAGGGGCTCAGGCCTGCTGCCTGGAAGAAACGCCACAGGCACCCATGATCCGCTGTGTAATCTGGGTGGGGGCGGGTGGCAGCACAAACTGAAAATGCAGGGCCCCTTGTTAAAAAATTACTACAGATCCCAAAATGGTGACAGCACAGCAGTGAGTGGGCATGAGGCCTTCTGAGTGTGGGGCTCCAGGTGGTGGCACAGCCCACGGGCCACTGAAGCCATCCTGGCACTGTTGTGTGGTCCCCTGGACGTGGTCTCTGTGACATGGTGCTATTTCTGTCCCCATTTGAAGGCAAGCAGGCGGAGGCACAGGGAGGGGCATCCTGGCCCAGGCGATGCCCTCCTGGCCTGGGGGGTCTCCTGCAGCTCATAAGCCCGGGGGCCCGGAGTGCAGGACCCTGAGCACCCAGGTGCCATCCCCTAGGGAGGATGCTGGTTCAGCCTGGCCTCTCCCTGGGGTAGAAGCCCCCCCCAGCCCTGCCGCCCCTTTCCAAGGCCCAGGGCGCCCCTGAAGTAGAGAACCCACAAAGCGGGGGCGTTGCTTGCCTCAGATCTTGCTCCAGTTAGGAGCTTCCTCCGGGAGACCACCATCTGCCCATCCTCGGGGGGAGCAGCTGGACGCCGGGACGCCGGGAGGGGGGCTGGGGCTGGGGTTTTGCCACGACCCTCCCCTTCTCCCTCCCCCAGGCTGCATCCTGCTGTGACTCGGTCTCTACTAAGTGACCCTGGGATCCGCCAGGGCAACAGCAGTAGCCTCTTCCAGCCATAGAACAGCTGCAAGGGCTCACTCAGGATGGGGAACCTGGGGGCCCTCAGCACCCACCTTGCCTGATGGACCCTGGCCCTCCCCGCTCTTTGTCCCGACGTTCCGGGAGCCCATCTGCAGAGACCTTTGTCTCCAGCTCTCAGCACCACAGGCTCTTTCTCCTGCCCCACCCCCCGCCAGGGACTGATCCCCCTCCATCTGGCTGGGCGGGGTCCTAGTGGTCAGATCCATCGAGGGCCATCTGCACAGAGGCAGATCCTGAGACAGCAGAGCCCTGGGGCCCAAGTTTGGCTGGGGTCTGTGAGGGCACAGGGCCAAGCAGGAGGGCAGGAGGGGGCTGGAGAGGGCCAGGCGCCCCTCCCCCTGCCCTGTGGTCACCCTCGAAGGCCTGCCAGCAGCGGGAGCATCAGCGTGCTCGCCTGGTCACTCTGAGGCCCTCACGTTCTCCCACCAAACTGTGCGGCCATGGCCGTCAGTGGGCGCGTTCCGACCTAGACGAGTGGACGCTGCAGGAGACACAGCCCGTGTGGAGGGGGGGCAGGGGGCGGATTTAGAGCCTAGGCCTGGGCTCCTGGTGTGGCAGGAGCTCGCCTTCAAGACTAGACAGGGGGGACTTCCCTGGTGGCGCAGTGGTTAAGAATCTGCCTGCCAATGCAGGGAACACAGGTTCGAGCCCTGGTCCGGGAAGATCCCACATGCCGCGGAACAACTAAGCCCATGCGCCACAAATACTGAGCCTGCGCTCTAGAGGCTGTGAGCCACAACTACTGAGCCCGTGAGCCACAACTACGGAAGCCCGCACACCTAGAGCCTGTGCTCCGCAACAAGAGAAGCCACTGCAATGAGAAGCCTGCGCACCGCAACGAAGAGTAGCCCCCGCTCGTCGCAACTAGAGAAAGCCCACGCGCAGCAATGAAGACCCAACGCAGCCAACAATAAATAAATTTATTAAAAAAAAAAGACTAGACGGGGGCTGAGCACGCAGAGAATGAATTCATGTGCTGGCTTCTGCCTGGGGACCTCAGACACTCAAAAGAGCATCACTCTCACCATGAAAAGAAAACAAAAAGTCAGACAAACTGCAAGCTCACAGCTTTTCTTGAAGCCTCAGGAACTGGGGCTGCAGGGCAGGCAACCAACCTGAAATCCAAGGCGAGAGAGAGACAGCACGGGGCTCGCTCTCTGGGAAGTGACAGAGAAGAACCCACGAGCCCAAGAGCTGGCTCTTTGAAAAGAAGCAAAGTGGATTAAACGTCATCCAGACTATACTAGAAAAACAGAGAGAAGACACAAACCCCAACGCCCAGAAGCCAAGAGGGGCGTCATTGCAGACCTGCGACATGTCCAACCGATAATAAACATTGTCAGTAATCCGTACCCAGAAATTTGAATTGAACTAAGTCCTTGAGAGATACAAACTACCACAAAAACACTTAAGAAGAAATAGATACACTCAGTAGTCCTATGTCTATTTTTTAAATTGAATTTCTAGCCCCACCCCCAATTTCCCAAACAAAACTTCAAACCCAGATGATTTCACTGGTAAATCTACCACACATTTAAGGCAGAAATAACATCAAACCTACATAATTTATTCCAGAAAATAGAAGAGGAAGAAACACTTCCCAAATGATTTGATAAGGTCAGGACTACTCTGTCTACCAAAATTAGACAAAGACGTTAGAGAAAGGAAACTACAGACCAATATCCCTTATCAACATAGATGCAAGAATTAAACAAAATATTAACAAATTGAATGCAGAGATATACAAGGAAGATAATACGTCATGACCAAGAGGAGTTTTGATAAGAAAACCAAACAGAGACATTATAAGAAAAGAAAACCACAGACCAGCATCTGTCCTATAAAGAGACACCAAAGGCTTCTCTGGTGGCGCAGTGGTTGAGAATCTGCCTGCCAATGCAGGGGACACGGGTTCGAGCCCTGGCCTGGGAAGATCCTACATGCCGCGGAGCAACTAGGCCCGTGAGCCACAACTACTGAGCCTGAGCATCTGGAGCCTGTGCTCCACAACAAGAGAGGCCGCGATAGTGAGAGGCCCCGCGCACCACGATGAAGAGGGGCCCCCACTTGCCGCAACTAGAGAAAGCCCTCACACAGAAACGAAGACCCAACACAGCCATAAATAAATAAATAAATAAATAAATAAATAAATAAATAAATAAATAAAATTAAAAAAAAAAAAAGAGAGACACCAAAATACTTAATACAATTTTAGCAAATTGAGTTCTTAAGAATATAAAAAAAATGGCAGATCATGGCCAAGTACAATTCATTGCAGGAATATAAGGTTAGTTTAACATGTGAAAATCAATCAAGGTAACTCACCATATTAACAAACTAAAACAGCAAAAGTATTATCACTTCCTTAGATGCAGAGAAAGAATTTTACAAAATTCAACACCCATTTGTGGCGAACAGAAATGCTCAGCAAACTAATCTCAACAATGCGCTCTAGTTAAAATGCGCGGAACTGGAGAAAGCCTGAAATAGACGTACACAAGGCCAGGTGATTTGTGAGAAAGATGACAAGGTAATTCAGTGGGTAAAGGATGGTTTTTTCAAAAATGTGTTAAAACAGCTAGATACCTCGATGGGAAAATCAGAGCCTGGGTCTGACCTAATATCATACACAACTCAGAGACTCAGAGATGTCCACAGCCAGACAGAGCATTGCTCACACCCGAGACAAACTGCAAATCAACACATTTTCTTGATCCCATTAGAGACCCGATGTCACAGGGCAAACAGCTGACCCAAAATCTGGAGGGGGCAGGGCTGAGCACTTGGTCACCTGGGACGGATTCTGCTATAGCCAGGGACAGGCGGGCCCCAGAGCCAGGTTGGTGTCTGGGCAGGGTGGGGACAGAGCAAGGCTCCCTTAGGGCACAGGAGGAACCACTTGGGTGGCGGTGTCGGGGGAAGCAGGGGTCCAGGAGGCTGTCAGGTGGGGAGGTGGGCTGGAGGCCCCGGGTGACGAGCAGGCCCAGGGGAGAGTAAGGAAGTGGGGTCGATGGATGGACAGGGACAGTGGTGCTGGGTCTGGTGGGGGAGTGTCCAGGGAAGGCTGGCGCTGGCCTCTCCTGTCATCTCCCCTTCACTTCCCTCTGCCTGTCCCTCTGCTGATGGCACTCAGATCACCAGATAACAAGGTTCCACTGATGGCAGAGTTAACTGCTCAGATAACACCCAGAGATGAACGTTGTCTGACTTCACAGAGGAATCGGGTCTGCCATCTGGGGCGGGGGCTGCAGGGCCCCTTCCTGGCCAGAGGGACTCGGGCACTGGGTCTGAGTCATCCACTTCCTCCCCTCTGGATTGGATGACCAGCACCCTTCCCCTGACCCTGTCCTGCTCTGTGAGGATAAAGGGGCAGGGAGAGCGGGCTGGGCAAAAGCAGCTCGACCGGCCAAGGTGAGAACCCCCAGCAGGACCCCAACATCTGGGTGTCACCGTGGAACAGGGTGGCCAAGACTCAGATCCGGAGCTCTGAGGCCCCAGAACCCTGGCCTGGACTGACCCCCCGATCACCGGGGGCCCCGACTCCACCTGCACCCCATACCCTGCAGAACCCGCACCACCAGACCCCCCACCCCACAGAACCCACACCCCACAGACCCCCAGCCAAGCTCCTGCTGCCCTTCCATGCTCCTTCCAGATGCTCCATCTGCTGGTGCTGGCGCTGCCCCTCCTGGTGAGCCTGGTCCATGCGGCCACTGGTGAGTCCTGACCCTGGGCCCGTGCTGTCTCTGTCCCCTCACCCCACCCCCCACAAGCCCAGGGATGGGTGGGTGGGTTCAGAGAAGCCCAGGGTGGTGCTGGCACAGGGAAGGGCTGAGCCCCGCGGCAGGGCCGTGTCGTGTCCTGAAGGCACTTCCTGCCCCAGCCCCAGACCAGGCCCTGCAGCGAGCAGGCATCGTAGGGGGACGGGAGGCCCCTGGGAGCAAGTGGCCCTGGCAGGTGAGCCTGAGATTCAGCACCCAGTACTGGAAACACATCTGCAGGGGCTCCCTGATCCACCCCTGGTGGGTGCTGACTGCGGCCCACTGCGTCGGACCGTGAGTCTCCACAGGGCCTGGCGGGTAAGGGTGGGCCTGGGGCTCCACTCACGCTCCTGGGTGTCCCGGAGGTGGCTCAGCCCCTGAGTAGGTGCCCCTCTCTCTCCCCAGGAAAGTCCAAGACCCCACAGTCCTCAGGGTGCAGCTGCGGGAGCAGCACCTCTATTACCAGGACGAGCTGTTGCCCATCAGCAGGGTCATCCCCCACCCCAACTACTACATAGCTAAGAACGGGGCGGACATCGCCCTGCTGGAGCTTGGGGACCCCGTGAACATCTCCAGCCGCGTCCATCCGGTCACTCTGCCCCCTGCCTCGGAGACCTTTCGCCCGGGGACTCGGTGCTGGGTGACAGGCTGGGGCAACTTGAACAGTGGAGGTGAGTGTCAGGGATCGCTGGAGGGGGACTTGGGCACATCACGGCTCCACCACCTGGGGTTTCCTCTGGGGAACAGGGTCCCAACCGGCCAGCACAGGGCGGTGACCCCACACTCTCCTGATGCAGCATCCTTCCTCTCCTCTCACCCCCAGAACCCCTGCCACCGCCATTTCCCCTGATGCAGGTGAAGGTCCCCATTGTAGAAAACAGCATCTGTGACATGAAATACCACACTGGCCTGTACACAGGGGACAACATCCCGATCGTCCGGGACGACATGCTGTGTGCCGGGAATAGCAAGAGGGACTCCTGCCAGGTGGGTCTCACGTCCCCCTGCAGCCCCTAGACGCTCAGGCCTCACAGCCACCGCTGACCCCTCCCCTCCCCAGGGCGACTCCGGAGGGCCCCTGGTCTGCAAGGTGAATGGCACCTGGCTGCAGGCGGGTGTGGTCAGCTGGGGCAACGGCTGTGCTCAGCCCAACCGGCCAGGCATCTATACCCGCATCACCCACTACTTGGACTGGATCCACCAGTACGTCCCCGAGGAGCCCTGAGCCTGGTCCCCAGGGTCGCCACCTGGGTCAGCAGAGAAGCCAGCCCCCTCCTGTCCCCACACCGCTGCTTCCTGCTGAGGCGGCGTCCTTCCCCACCTTCCCTGGCCCCCTGCCCTGAGCACCCCCTGCTGACGCCCCTGCCCCAAGCCCAGGGAGCGGGCAGTGGGCACTAATGCTCATTAAAGATCATGGAAAGCAGACGTGGTCGTCGCTGTGTTTCTGGCTGTGGGTGTCGCTGAGGGAGAGGGAAGGGTCCAGGGCCCAGCCAGGTGCAGCCACCCTCTCTGTGGGCCCCCAGCTCCTGAGCAGATGCTTTGCTGTGGGGATGGCCCTCACCCTGCCCCTTGTACCCGGGGCTGACTTCTCTGCACACTGGCTTGTATCTCTTTTTGGTGAGTGGCATCATGCTTTCCGGACAGATAAAGAAACACGGGCCAGTTAGATGATTCTCGGAGCACCAGGTACCCAGCAATGGGTTCAAGAGCCGGAGCATCGTCCCCCTCAGCCAGGTCCCTCCCTTTCGCTTTTGCAGCCTGTCCCCTCCCCCAGCGCCACCCCACCCATCCCAAGACCAACAACCAGGACTACCCAGCCCAGGGGATGGCCCCCGGGGAGGGCTGCCAGGCAAGCCCAGGCATGCGAGACTGAGGATGGAGACTCCCCGACTCCCTGGCGTCCTGGTCGTCACCCACTCTGCCTCCGGGATGACCTGGAGGGCCTCTAGTTGGCCAGGGGCCGGGACTTGACTGCAGGTGGTGTGGTGAACTGGATGAGGGCTGTGCTCCACGTCCTTGTTTCTACACAGAAACTCGTCAACTGTCCTATCCTCCTGCCCTCTAACCCTTGACCTATAACCCCTCTCTAGCAGGGAGATTGCAGGCCAGATGCTGGGCCTGGGGGAAGAACCACTGCAGCAGCCCTGGGTCCGGCCCAGGTCAGCATATTCTCCCTGTGGGAACTGAGGCCAAGGTCACACGCAGGAGAGTCTGCAGACCCCATCACTCCAGGTCCAGCTGTGCCCTGCCCCCAAGCCCACACCAGGGCCGCCCACTCTGGGAAGCCCTGCAGTTCCCAGAGTCTCCACCAGAGGGAGCCCTGGCACCTCTTGGGAGGGGCTGGGCAGGTGGGGAGTGGGGGAGGGGCTGGGCAGGTGGGCAGTTGGGGAGGGGCTGGCTGCAGCCCTGGGCCCTATGCTGGGAACTCGCTGCCCACCCGGGTCAGAGCAAACAGGCCCCAGCCTCAGCCAGGTAGAGCCCTGGATGGCACCTCCCACCACCTAGACCAGCCCAGAGGCAGCTAAGTGGGTCAGGAGGCCCGCCGTCCCAGTGTTGCTGGGCTCCTGCTTTGCTGCGTGGAGAGAAGGGCTTGGATCCTATCCTGAAGCCAGCTCTGCATTGGACACAGCCTGCCATTGTGTTCACAGGCACGGTCTGTGAACTTGTGGAGGATCACAAGTCCTATCCTAACCCAGCCCCCTTCTGTACCTGCTCTCACGGGGAAGGGGTGAGGGGGGGGGGTCTGTGCACTGGGGCTGCGGGCGAGAGGCCAGCAAGGCGTGGGGCAGGTCTAGGGTCAGAGCCTTCAGGTAGGGAGACAGCAGAGAGGGGGGTGGCCCCTGCAACCCCAGGTGACTGCCCAGCTGGGAAGCGCTCCCACGGGGTCCGCCCCCTGCTCCCACAGCACCCGTTCCTGCTGTGAGCCCTGGCAGAAACTTGTTCCTAGTTGGATCAGACCCTGTTTCTCCAGTGTGTGAATGATATCACATGGTTCTGGCTGCCAAGATGAGCTCTACTTTTCCAGGGAAGGAGGGCTTTCTATCTGCGATCTGCCCAAGGCGGGGGGTGGGGGGGAGCCTGCAGGAGGCCTTTGTGGAGCCCCATGCCGCTGCTGGTGGTGGAGGCATCACCCAGGTTGGCCCTCACCAAGGCCACGGGCTTGCCACCTACCCACGTGAGGGACCGATTCTGACGGTGGAAATCCAACGCATTTCTTAAATAAGTTAATATTTATTCTGCTCTGCTTTGCCCCCCTCCCCTCCCCTTGGCTTGAGAAGCCGAGTTTTCTGCATCGGATTATTGCAAATGTTTAACCTGAATTTATAAAAGAAACAAAATGAAACAAGGGGGCATCAGCTGAAACTCGGCCCAAGCCCCACGGGCAGTGAGGGTCTTATTGCATGGTCCCCACTCCCTGGTGACCAGCTGTTTCCCAGAGACCGGAGTCAAGGGCATTCTCCAGAATCCTGAGGGGGACAGAACGGTGGGCAGTGGGTATGGAGGGGGGATGAGACAGCAATGAGTGGTGGAGACAAATGGATGAGAACTCAGACTGTGAGCAACATGAAGCGTGACCACAGTGGCCTTGGGGATGAAGCTGGAGGGCACAAACGGCCCTAAGCATGTATAAAAATAAGCGGATGTGAGAATGGGGCTCTGCTAGGTGGCCTCTGCTTTTCTCCTTTTGGTGTTTTCTGGTCCTTGTCCCTTGGACATGGCTCTCGTTACGGGACTGCTGACCAGGTCGCTGGCACAGCCTGGGACCATGGCAGCAAATTCGGAAATCCTAAACTTGAATTGAGGCTTCGGGCTGTGGGCTCCCCCTGCTCCACTTTGCCCAGAATAGCATCTGCCTCCTTCTCCCTGGGCTGACATCCTTCTGGCACCTTTGACCTCAGTGGGGCCGGACCCAGGGTCCACGTGTGGCCCTGCCTGGGCCACCACCCTGCCGGGTGCACCCCAACCCCAGTGCCAAAGCCTGTGGGCACTGCACCCCGAGCTACACGGGCTTGTCCACACTGTCACCCAGGACTGGGGTGGACCCTTTCTTCGGTGGGCTCTCAGGGACTGTGAGGTGCAGCCCCCGCCCCTCCTCTGGGGGTTCTCCCGAGGCCACTGGAAGCTCCGTCTGCTGGGGTTCGGGAGGTGCCATGATGCCTGAGGAGGAAGGTCTGGGCTCTGGGGCGACACCATGCCCACCATCCAAGAACAGGTCCCCCCTGGGGCCCCCCACGTCCAGCGGCTCAAAGGCAAAGTTCGGGATGGTCAGGTGTTCCGTGCGGCAGGGGACTTGGACCCGCCGTTCCCCCTTGGCAGCAGTGTCCAACCCTGCACTGTCTGTGGGCTCCAGGGGATCCCTGTGGGGCACAGCCTCGCAGGACGGGGTTCTCCGCCGCAGGGTGGTGCTACCACCCTCCGCCGCAGGGGCCCGGGCCGCACCCTCGTCCTCCGCGGGGGGCTCTATGGAGATGCAGGGGGGGCTCATCTTCTTCTTCCTGCGTGCTCCCAGGGCCAGCTCGGCCTCCAGGGCCCGGGTCTTCACCTCCCCGGCCTCTGGGTGGCTGTCCCCACAGCCCTGCTCCACAGAGGGCCGCCTCTGCTCGTCCGCCCGGCCCGGCTGGTCCAGGAAGCCCTGGGCATTGACACTGTAGAGCCTGTGCAGGTCTGGCTCACCGCCCACCACCCCGCGGGCAGCAGGTGAGGCCGAGGGGCTGTGGGCAGAGCTGGTGATGTGGCTGACCTCCTCATCAGCCGGGTCTGGGGCCTCAGCCTCCTCTGCGCCCAGGGCCGGTGGCCGGCTGGAGATGTAGTTCTGTCCAAAAGTGTGCTTGCGGATGCGGATGCTGGTGGGCCGCGGAGAACGGGGCGGGGACCTCAAGGAGGGCCCCAGGGGTGCCTGCCTCACAGGGGTCTTCCCACCAGGCTCTCCCCAGCCCGGGCTGCTGTCCCTGGGACCATCGACCTGCCCTTCTAGGGACTCTGTGCAGACTACCTCCTGCAAAGACATGGAGTCATATGAGACCAGCCAGAGACCAGGCAACAGGGACCCCTCCCCCCACCCCAGGCCAGGATGACCTCGTGACCCCCAAGGCTATGGGCCGGGGTGAGATAGGGCTGCGAGACACTGGTGTGGAAGTACTGTCCCCCAGCCCTAGTGTAGGAGGACCCCACCAACGCTGGTCATGCTGGGGAGGGGCTGTGAGGAGCAGAGGGCTGGAGCCCAAGCTTCCATGGGCAGAATCTGCCATGGGCCCCTGGAGACCCGATGGGGCACAGAGCCAGGCTGCAACCACTGCCTGACTCCGGCACCACCAGCCCAGCTTGACACCTCAAGGAGGGAGGAAGGGAGAGGGGCCGAAGTCTCAGGTGAGAGTGGTCTGTGGGTACATCCAGGCCCACAGGAAAGGTTGCTGGGGGGGCCTGGGGGAGGGCGAGGCTGCCGCCTGAGGGGACACGGGTCCCCATGGCCAGGTGCCATCATCACAGGTTCCAGGGACACAGCACCTACTTCCCCAATGTCCCTGTCGCTCATCCTTCAAATGGGGAGGGAACCCCCATGGAGCCCCCAGGCCTCAGCTGAGGACCGGAAGTCTCCTCCTACCTGTGTGCAGAGCAGCCGGCTGAGACTAGGGGAGCAGGCTGCACCCAGAGGGGTCAGGGCACGTTGGGTGTCGCCGCCCCTGGCCGGGGAGGACATGGCCGACGGGACCTGGAGGGATGGGCAGGACTCCACCGGCGGCAAGTGGGCGGTGACCGGGCCTGGGGCAAGAAGGTGCCTGAAATGTGCATCCGCTGCTGGCCCCACCCCTGCCCCTGCCGGCCCTGGCCGGCCCCGCCCGCCCAGGTCCTGGCTGTCTCCGCGTGGGGCTGTACCCGAGGTGCCCGAGGCGCCCGCGTAGGTCTCCATCTCCACCTCCTGCAGAGGGTGGGGATGAGCGGCCGCAGCGGGCGCCACGGGCCGGAACATGTAGCTGTCGTTGGGCAGCGAGAGCATCCTGGACACAGACACCTTGCGCACGACCAGCAGGTTGGGGGCGTCTGGCGAGGCACCCGGGCTTGGCGAGGCCGTGGGCCTGGGGCGGGCGGGGGGCCCCTGTGCCATCTCCAGCTCGACCTCCGCGTCCAGCTCGGCATCCTCGCGGGCCTCCTTGTTGCTCTCCTCCAGGTGCTTCATGAGCACGGCCACCACCACATTGACCAGCACGAACTGGGCCACCAGCACGAAGGTGACGAAGTAGATGGGCGAGATGGCCGGCAGGTAGCTGAGGCAGTGCTTGTCCTCACGGGCACACTCCCGCAGCGTGTCCTGCAGGCGGAGGGCGGCGGGCAGGCTCCCACCTCCGTCTGCGGGGCCTTTCGTGGGCTCCCACCGCCCCGCCCACCGCGTGGGCCGGTACCTTCATGATCCCGTTCCAGTTGTCCCCCGTGGACACGCGGAACAGTGTGAGGAAGGCCATGCCAAAGTTGGAGAAGGTGGCGTGTCTGCTCAGGCCCTCGCAGGGGTTGTCCTCACTGCACTCTGCCGGGAGGGATCTGGTCAGCCCGCCTGTCGGGGCCAGTCCGCACACAGGCCCTGCCCTCTCCCAGGGAGAAAGTCACGCTCCTCTGGGATGCAGGGTGGTGGCACAGCTCAGGGGTCCTGGCAGGTGGGTGCCTTCAACACAGGCCCAGCTCTGCATCAGCATGCCCCCCTTCTGTTCTGAGGAGTAACAGGGCTGCCCTGGGCACGAGGCGGCCCAGATCCAGGTTGTGGGACACTAGCTGCTGGGTCTGAGGAGTCCCCTCTGGGCAGACCCTGAACGGTGACAGCCGCCTCACTCACCTCACAGGCAGGCCCACTGGTGGCTCCTGGAACCCACTGAGCCTTCAGTGACACCCAAAGGGGAGGGGGCTCCCACAGGGTCTGGGCTGCCACGAAAGGTTCCCACGGGTCCCTGCCCGGACTAGCCAGAGCCTCACGCCTGGGGATCTGAGGAAATCCTTGGTGACAATTAAGGACTTGCTGCAACATGTCCCCTGGGGACCAGGTAGAGTTCAGGTCACACCTGCATGTGGGCACGTGCACCCACACTCATGTGCAGCTCTGTCCTCCTGGCCTGGGTATGAACACATGTGCGTATCTGTGTGCATGTCATGGGTCTGCCACAGCACTTCTCCATGTGCCAAGTACATGGTCACCTCACGGTGAAGGGCTGACGGGAGCAGGGGCCAGGGCCTCAGCCTGGCCAGCACCCGGAGCCGTCCGCGGACTGTGTGCTCATGCGTGATGCTGCGCCTTCGGGACCCCGTGTCTAGAGTGTGGGCCACGGCGCGGCTGCACTCACCGAGCCTCCCAAACAGCTCCACTCCCAGGGCAGCATAGATAAAAAACAGGAGCATGAAAAGCAGGCCGAGGTTCCCTACCTACATAGGAGAGAAGCAGAATGAGGTCAGTGGGGCCTCAGTCCCACCCCACCCCCTTTACCCAAGACCCGCCCAGCAGGGGATCAAGTTCCTGGGGACTGCCTCGAGCCCTGTTCTTAATCCATCCCTCTTGGCCTCGGAGCTCCTGTGGCCCCCAGGGCTCCCTGTCCTGCCTGGTGCCCAAGGCCCCTCTGCTGGTCTCTGCCCCTGCTTGGCTCCTCATGCCCACCCTGCACCCAGGGTGCTGCCTCCAGCTCCTCTGCTCCTCAGAACCTGGGAGGCGTCCCGAGGGCTCTGGTGGACTCTGTGCAGGGCCTGCCTTCAGCCTCAGGGTCCGCACCGCAAGGTGAAGGCTGAACCTCTGCAGACAGTGAGGTCTGGCCTGACCCCTGCCCGAGGCTCTTCTGTGAACTTGCTGCCCACCCTCCCAGCGCCTGCTCACGCTCACTCTGGGCTATGGCGGGGGGGGGGGCTGCGCAGGGGCACCCTCACACGCCTCCCTGACCCTGATGTGGCTGCTCCCCCTCTTCTCCAGCACCTGCTCCAGCCCCCAGAGGCATGGCACTGGGGCATGGCCAGGCCTGGGTTTCCCATCCTCCACCCCCACCCCTTCCCGTCACTCCCACAGACACTGGGCAGGCTCCAAGGAGCGCTGAGTATAACTCAGGGCTGAGGAATCCTGCTAAGGGGACCAGTGGGGGCCGGCTGAAGGTGGAGGGCGTGGAGGGCTGGGGGGTTAGTGGGCAGCTGGGGAGGCAGCTGGGTGGATAGAAACATGCTGGGCTGGTGGACAGACAGCTGGCCAGGAGGGCTGGATGCTGGACAGCTGGACACCTGGTAGATGGGTGGACAGACAGCTGTCTGAATGGATAGACAGATGTGTGGGTGGCTGGGTAGCTGGAAAGCTAGTTGAGAGGGCTAGATCCACAGCCAGATGGACATGTGGATGGATGGCTGGTCAGGCGGACAGGCAGAGGGACTGAATACTGCACAGATGGGGCGATAAGACTTTCAGCTCAAGAGACCGCAAAGGATCAGTGTGGTGGCTGTCGGGCACAGGACGCGAGGACGCAGGGCCTGAACTGGCTCCAGAGGAGAGAGGCCTCTGGCCAACACCTGAGCCCTGGGTGTGGTCCTCCAAACTCGCCAAGCACACCTTTGCCACAGGCTCTGCCCTCTGCCCAAATCCCACTGCGTCCAGAATTACACTGGGGGATATAGGCACTGGTCATTGGTCTTCCCCAGAGAGACTAGACTGAGGCCCGGAAGGCAGGCAGCATGCCCCTCTCACAGCACAGTCCAGCAGCTCAGTTACTCCCTGTACCCGGCAGGGAGGGGGGTTGGTAACTGCAGTTGCCGCGAGATGGGACGACCACGTGAATGAGTGCTGATTGACAGTGAGTGAGGCCCCCCACTGCAGCTTTGTCCTCTTGGGGGCGTCTGTGATGCCCACCCTGGGAGCAGGGAAGCCAGACCCAGGCCCAGCCCCCAAGCTGCCGACCTACCTGGGGCAGCGCCTGAACCACTGTGTCCAGCAGGGCCCGCATACCCGTGGCCATCTTGAGCAGCTTCAGCACTAGGGCCGGGAGCCAAGCATTAGCGGGGAGGGGGTGGGGCTGGTCTGACCCTCTCCTGGCTGGCCAGACCCGGACCACCCGTCCCCCCACTTCCCGTCACCAGCATAGTCCACCAGGGTGGGGTGAGGAACGACATGGGGTGGGTGGACACCTGAGCCCTGTCTACCGGCCCTCCTGACAGCCCGGAGACCCTGGTGGGACAGGTGGGTGGCCTACCGCGGGCGATGCGGAGCACACGCATGATGCGGATGATGGTGGGGTTGATAGGCAGCGCCGCGTTCATCTCTATCTCCTCCAGTGTGATGCCCATGATGGACAGCAGGACGATGGCCAGGTCCAGCTGGTTCCACCTGGGCCGGGCGGGCAGGTATGACTCAGTGCTGGCCACTGCCTCTTCCCCAGCAACCCCAGCCCTTCAGAGCACCAGGAGTCCCCTCCCTGTCCCCTGGGAATGTCCTGGTGTCACCACAGGGCATCCTGCTCCACACACCTGTCCTTGAAAAACCTCCGGAACCCAAACGCCACCAGCTTCAGCACGGCCTCAAAGACGAAGACGATGGTGAACACATAATTGCAGTACTTGAGGGCCTCGTCCAGAGACTGGGGACGGAGTGTCAGGCTCCTGAGTGTCAGACTCCCTGCCTGGCTGCCCCTTCCCACCCATCCTCCTGGCCCCTTGCAGCACTGGACGCCGCCCTCCCCCCCACCCCACCACACCGCACCCATGCCCTGCCCACCCTGCTCCCTCTCTCTCCGCTGCTGACCTGGGTACCTCCTCAGATACGGGACAGGTCTCAGCTATTACTGGACGCAGGTCTGTGCTGGGCTGGGGAGGGCTGCCTGAATTTACCCTCGCAGCATTCTGGGGACAACTCTCAGGTGGGGGAACCTGCCCCTCGGAGCCCAGACTGCTGGCCCTGCCTGGACCAGAGCCACCCACAGCCCAGGGCAGGGGCCAGCCCACCGGATGGGCTCAGCTTCAGCCAAAGAGTCAGAGGCTCTCTGCTGTTCTAGGAGGAGGGGGCGTCCCTGTCTTTAATGAAGTGGTGGCGATGCGATCGGAGGACATCTCCCTCTCTCAGTCTGGCCTTTCCTGGACTGTGAAATCCACAGTCTGGGAAGCTGGACTCGGGGACACTCCCTTAGCCAGCATTTTGGATGGAACTTCTCATGGGGTTGGGGAGGCCCTTGGGGCAGGTATGCCCCGGGAGTTTCCACTGGTTTTAAAGGAAGGAGGACCCTTTGTTCCAGCCACACATCCATGTACCCCATAAACCCCGGTGAGGACTCAGGCACTGCTGCAGACCTGGGGCCCCCAGTTCTTAGGGTAGCCCCACCTCGCTGAGCAATGGACCCCACCTGCGGCCCTCCCCGCTGCAGGCCTGGAGGCAGGGTGGGTGGGGTGTCCAGGCAGCGAACCCCACCTTGGGCTGGTTGTAGTGCTCCATGGACATGGTGATGACGTTGACGCCGATGATGAAGGTGATGAAGAGGTCCAGATAGTGACTGGTGCACAGAGAGTGGATGGAGCGACGCGTGGGTGAGTAGTCTGCATAGTAGGGCCGGCGCTGGGCCTCTGTGGGGAGAGGGCCGTGGTGAGGGGGTGGGAGGGCTGCCTCCCAGGGGCTGGAGGGTAGAGGTGCTGGGGGAGGGCCCAGGCTCAGACGTGGGCCTCAGGGGCAGGTCACCCACCGACCTACTCCACCAAGAGGGTCCCAGCCCCAGGGCAGACCCCAGGAGTGGGCCTGGAAGCTGAGACCCCACCTGGGCCCTGCCTTGGGGCCCTGCCGAAACCCCGCCCTGCCGGGAGCTCCCAAGCCAGGGCCTGTGTGATCTCTCTCCTGAGCTGGCATCAGGGTTCAGAGACACCTCAGTGATGAAGGGTGGGCAGATGGGAGCTTTCTTGGGGGGCAGGGCAGGGTGGCCTACCACACCCCCATCTTCCAGGCTGGGCATGTGCTGCCTTCTGGCCCCCAGGCCCGGAGTCCCTCCACTCCCTGTGCTCCAGGAGGCCAGTGGGCATCTGCCTGCTGTCTGGAGTCTGCCTGCTCTCCGGTCCACCTGAGGTTGATGGGCATGACCTGGGTGGTGGGGGGAGGTTGTGTATCTCCCAGCAGGTCTGTCTGCACTAAATGCTCCACCTGCTGTAACTCTTTAGGGCAGATCAGTGCCCACTGAGCTCCCACTGGGTGAGGGCATAGCTGCCACCACTGCATAGGGGACCCACCTCGGCCACAGAACCCCGTGGGCAGGGACCAGGGAGAGCGGGGGCTGACGGGAACCGACCCCTCCCTGGGGCCCCGCATGCTCCTTGGTCTGGCATGCGGTCACTAGAAATCTTGGCTCAGCTCTTGCAGCCAAAGGGGCCAGTGACCAGTTGGGCCAGGCCAGCACTGAGGACATGGAGTAGCCACCAGCCGGCAGGCGTCCCAGAGTGCAGCAGAGAAGCAGTCAGGCATGTAGGTCGGGCGGAGGAACACACACGAGCTTGAAGGCAGCAGCGTGGACACCAGGCAGGCGAGCCAGCAACCCTTCCTCCCACTGGCGCCCAAGCCAGCAACCCTTCCTCCCACTGGCGCCCGGCGCCCACCCCAGCCGTCCCGTGCCCACCCTGCGGTGGACCCCAGTGGGCTTGGCACCCGCCTGCGATGTCCACCCTTCCCTGTGGCAGTGGCAGAGGGATGGAGGTCAGGCCAGTCCGCAGCCCTGTGCAGTGGCCGGCAGAAGTGGGGGTTAAGGCATGCAGGGCGGGGGCAGGTACCTGGGTTGGGGAAAGTGCCTGGAAAGACAAGGAGATGGTCTGAGCTGGCCGCGGTGGGCGGGGCCAGGAGACACCACGCGGTGGGCGGACAGCTCAGCAGCCCCTCCTGGAAGAGGCCCTCTTTGCTCCCCAGCTGGGTGGGGTTTTCTAAGACCCTCTCTCTGTCTTGGATGGCTCTGCTTGCTCCCCCCACCGTGGCGTGAAAACTCATGGGGTGAACCTGCCCCTGAGGTGGTGGGGGGTGGGGACTGGGGTCTCATCCATCCCCTGTGCCTTTTGGGAAGGGACCCCACCTCCTGCTGCAGCCATCCTTCTCTGAGGGCAAGAAGGGCAAGCGTGCAGAGCCACTCGGTGAGGCCGGAGTTGCGGGTGGGGCAAGGGGACTGGGGCCAGGTAGGGGGCTCCGGGGCCAGGCTGCTGAGCTGCTGCCTGGGTGCTGCCTGCACAGCCCTGCGCCGAGCACGAGGGAGACCCGGGCTTAGGCCAGCAGCAGCCAGGTCTCAGAGCCGCCCCTTGGCTGGTCCCCTGGTCCCCCGGTCCCCAGCCACCCTCCCACAGGCGAAAGGGGGTGCTCAGGCAGGTGGAAAGGCTGGGGTGACGCGCAGGTACCGACCCGCCACCGCCACCGGGAGCGCCTTACTCCTGCGTTTCCTCTCCAGGCGCCGCTGCCTCTTCTCTTCCCGCCGCCGCGCCTCCTCGGCCTCCTGGTGCTGCCGGCACTTGTGGAAGTTCTCCACCACGACGCCCACGAACATGTTGAGCACAAAGAAGCTGACGATGAGCAGGAAGGAGATGAAGTAGAGCAGCATCCAGGGGTTGTGGTTGGGCACCGGCTGCGGCACAGGAGTGGCACGTGGGTGCCTGCCCACGAGGGTGCCCCTCCCGGGCACGGCCCCTGCCTGCAGGGTAGCTCTGGCCCCCGACGTGGAACTCTCCAGAAGTTCTCAGAGGCCAAAGGCGGCCTCTTGGGGAACATTCCCTGAGATGACCAGAGGACACGGGAAGAAAGGTCTGCTTGGAGGAGCAGGGCTGCCCACCACCCACCGCACCTGCTGGTCTATGCCCACGGCGTCCAGCCCGTCGTACATGATGTTCACCCAGCCGTCCTTGGACGAGAGCACGAACAGGGACATCAGCGCCTGCGAGGCCAGAGCAAGGTGGTTACTTCTGGACGTGGCCTCCTGCCGGGGAGACACCCCAAAGGACCACACCCCTTACCACGGCCCCACGCACAGCAGACCCACCCACGACTCACAAACCCGCCATGCCGCTCCCACCTTACAGATAAGGACGAGGTTAGGTGAGGTCACCCCCGCCAGGCTTGCCCCCCGTCCCAACCCCCACCCCACACCCCAGCCTTGCCCACCATCCCGACCCCCACCCCACACCCCAGCCTTGCCCACCTGGCCCAGGTTGTCGAAGTTGTACTTGCGTCGCACCCAGCGGTAGTGCGCAGCCCAGCACTCGGCCTTAGTGGAGATGTTCCTGGTGTCGGCACCCTCGCAGTAGTAAAACTTCCCCTTGAAGAGCTGACCAGGGCGGGGCAGTCACCCAGAGGGCCAGGCCTTGCACCCCCACGCTCCAGACCCACCCCCACGGGGCCTCCCAGAGCAGCCGGATAGAGAGCAACGTCTCTCTCGCTGCCTCCTTGGGCCTTGGCCCTCCCAGGGCTGCTATGCTGCTGCTGACCACAGACCACCGTCCCACAGACGAGCAGGGCTATGCACCTGCACCCCTAGGATGCCGAAGATGATGAAGAAGGCACAGCAGATGAGGACAATGTTTCCGATGGGCCTGAGTGACGATATCAGAGTCTCCACCACCAGCTTGAGGCCTGGGGCACGGCTGATGACCCTGGACGAGGAGCAGAAGAAACGCGCTGTTGAGCCCACCCAAGGGAGCTGCCACCAGACAGAAGGCCCAGCGCTGCAAAGACCCCACCCCCTGCTGGCCCCAGGCCCTTTCCCTCCCCAGCTCTGCCCCACCCTCTGGCTCCACCCCACCCTCTGGCCCTGCCCCATCCAGCCACAGCCCCGCCCATTCGTACCCTTCCCTTCCCCAAACTCCACCCCATCCTTCCATAGCCCTGCCCCGATCCCCGATTCAGGCCCTGCCCCACGGCCCAGTCTACCTCAGGGGCCGCAGTGTCCGCAGCAGGCGCAGCACACGCAGGATGCCCAGGATCTTGGCACCGCCGGCCGACGCCATGGCCACGATGATGTCAACCAGGGACACCAGGACCAGCAGCCCATCCAGTATGTTCCAGCTGCTCTGCAGGTAGGCATGTTCACCAGAGACCAGGCCCAGGGCCACCACCTGGTGGGTGCAGAGGAGGGGCTGGTGGACATATGCGCTGCACATGGGGCCAGGGCGGGGCCAGGGTGGGGCCACTGGGCAGGGCTGCGAGGCCAGACGGACAGACGCCTGGGCTCCCCTGGACACCCTGTACCTTCACCATCATCTCGGCCACGAAGATTGCCGTGAAGATGTAGTTGGAGATGCTGAGGAAGACGCGCTCCTGCAGGGGACAGGACGATGGGAGGGGCCGGCCACAATGGCGGGACCCCACCCCTCCCAGGCAAGGAGGGCGCCTCACGGTGCTGCCAGGGTCAATGTCGGGCCTCTCCAGGGCGATTGTGATGCAGTTGAGGAAGATGAAGACCAGGACGACGTGATCGAACATCTTGTGAGCAATGATCTTCTGGCAGGAGATGCGGAACCTGGGGGCCGGGGGTGGGTGTTCAGGGACAGCCCCGGCCAAGCCCTTGCTTCCCGTCCCCAAGGTCTCAGAGGAGGAGCACAGCGCTCACCACGTGGTAGGGACGCAGGGGCCCAGAGGGAGGGGTCAGCTTTCCCAAGTTTCTCCCAGGTGTGCCCCATACCTGTTCTGTGGGGAGAAGAGGTACAGGGCCCAGGGCTCGCGGCTCCGACAGCACTCGGGCTTGTAGGGTTCCAGCACTTTCTGCAGCCGGGAGCAGCAGCTCTGGGGAGGGGGGGGGGTCCTCAGGGCCCCTCCCAGCCTGGCCAGCCCCCAGCCTCTCCTGCCTTCAGGCTCAGCCCTGTCCACCCACCCGGGCACTGGGTGAGGGATCTACGCTGAGAGTCCAGGGGGGTGCCGGTAAGTGGCCATCCTCAGATCCCTGCGCAGGTGGGCCTCCCAGCAGAACTGTCCAAGGCAGCAGAAGTGCCTAGCTGAGAAGGTGGTTCTGCTCTCTTTCCCTCTCCTCCCATGGGGCTCTCATTGGCTGACCGACTCCAGCTCAGAACAAGCCCTCAGCTGGAGGTGAGGCTGACCCTGGGGCGAATCCCACTCCAGAGCTCCCTGTGGATCAGCTGAGGCCACACCAGCCGGATCAGCTCCTGCCCAGCTTGTCCTGCTTCCCTCCCCCATCCCAAGGGCCTCCCATGAACGCTGCTCCCGAGTCCCCGCCTGGGGAACCAGCCCACGACAGGGGGAGGCGAGGGGCTGACGTGAGGCCCACCCCCACTCACATCCTCCACATCATCGTCAAACTCGGCCGTGTCCTCCTTGTGGCTGTCGATGCGCAGGAAGAACTCGCTGGGCAGGGCCAGCCCGTTGCAGTCGTGGAGCTTGGTGGGCAGCAGGGCGGCCGGCCGCGGGGGCCGCAGGTCGAGCGTGCTGTGGTGGTCCAGGGACTCGGCGCGCCGCAGCGGTGTGGCACGTGTGCCTGGCGAGGCTCCCGCTCCAGGCCTGCTGTCCTCGGCTTCCTCGTCCGTGCTGCCGCTGCCCTTGCCCTCGCCGGACAGCAGCGACTCACGCTCCCCGCACTGGCTCCGGCGCTTGAGGCTAGGTGCGCGGCCCAGGCTGTTCCAGCTGGAGCGCCGGCTGCTCCAGGCGCTGTTGGGGCCCCAGTGGGTGCAGGGCGAGCTGCGGAGGCTGGACTGCGGGGAGGGGGCAGAAGTGAGCAGGTCGGACGCCCCCCCCAATTTACCCCCAAACATCCTGGCCTCAGGGGCACCTGGCACAGGGACCTTTCGCATCCAGTGGCATCACCATTGACACCCGTGGGTGACATCTGTACGTAGATCATCTCCTTTAACGAGCGGACAGCCCTGCTAAGGAGACACTAGCGGCACTGAACCTTCAGTGGGGCACCTGTGGCGCACAGTGGGTTGACAGCTAGCTGGAGAGACAGCCAGCAAGCGTCAAGAGCACTGAGTGGGCCTCCCGGGCCTGCTCGAGGACCAGAGGGTGGGCGAAGGTTATCAGCGGGCCTGGGACCAGCCACGGACCAGGCATCCTCAGATACCATCGAGCAGCTGAACTGGATCTCTGGGGAGGGGACCCGCATCAGTTTCTAGTTGGCAGACTCTGGACTTGCAAAGAGAAGCCAGGCGCTGCTTATCCAGGAGATAAACTGGACTGTGGTCCGGGGACTTCACCTTTGCTGTGCCTACCCTCTTTGCCCTTCATCGTTTTCACCTCAGGGGTCCAGCAGGAGTTGAGCTGGAATCCTTGCTCAACAGCTCCTGTCCTCCTCCCAGGGACTCCTAGCAGCTTGGCTGTGATGCATCTTGTTGCTAGATCACTCGGCCCACCCAAGGCTCAGCCCTGCACCTTTTCTGTTACCAACACACAATCGTCCTGCCTTGATGGTTTGCCTGGACTTTCCTCCAGGTTCATATCCCCGTGCTTTCTCTCCACGGTTAGCTTGTCCTGCTCTGCCCACCTCTCCCGGGCCCTTCTGAGAAGCCCAGAAGCCGGCTCTGGCTGTGTCTGCTGGGGGTGGTGTTTTCTGGGTTTGTCTGGAAAGACCCTGTGGGCTCCAGCTCCGCAGGGTGCTGTTGGTCGTGATGCACGGAACGCTCCACCCGGCTTCTGTCACCTGCTTCACATACTCAGGTTTTTTTGTATTTTTGTTTCTTTTTTTATCTTTGGCTGCGTTGGGTCTTCATTGCTGCGTGCAGTCTTTCTCTAGTTGCGGTGAGCGGGGACTACTCTTCCTTGCGGTGCACGGGCTTCTCATTGCAGTGGCTTCTCTTGTTGCAGAGTACAGGCTCAGTAGTTGTGGCTTGCAGGCTCTAGAGCGCAGGCTCAGTAGTTGGGGCACACGGGCTTAGTTGCTCCGCGGCATGTGGGATCTTCCCGGACCAAGGCTTGAACCCGTGTCCCCTACATCGGCAGGAGGATTCTTAACCACTGCGCCACCAGGGAAGTCCCACATACTCAGTTTCTTACACCTTTTTGCCATCCTTCTCTGTTTTCCCCTTCTTGTATGCTGTGTGCTTTGCCAGCTTTTATCTATGATTGCAAATTGGAAGATAAACTTCTGGCCTGACAGTCTACTCGCCTGTTCATACTCCTCCCACAAAAACGGCAGCTTCTGGCTCCATTTATAGAAAACAAAGCACTCAGGGCCAAGGGATTCCTGGGGTATGACTAGGGGGGGAGTGCGCAACCCTCACTCATCTCTGGGGAAGGCCTAAGGAACTGGGTGGGTGGAGCCTGAAGGTGCCCTGAAGCCAGGGCGGGGGACCATCCCTACCAGAGACTTCTGGTCCCCCAGCTGGGGGTCCACGGAGCTGCTGCTGCCACGTCGTGAGTCCAGGAGGCCAGGGGCCGCGTCCAGGTGTGGGGAGCTCTTGGGGGTGGGCATGGGTGTGGCTGCTGTGCGCATGATGAGGGGAGGGGGCAAGCTGCCCTGGCCCTCCAGGTGCCCGTTGGGGGTCACCGCCAGCGAGTACATCTTCATCTCTGGGCGGGGGGAGGAGGCCGCTTGAGCCTGCAGGGCTCCCAGGAAGGATAATCTGCCCACCCAGGACCCGCCCACAGGAGTCCCAGCTGTGCCCAGACAGGCAGGCAGCGACCCCTCCATCCTGTCCCTGACCCGCCCCCTCACCCGCATGTGCACCTGTGGCCCTGAGGTCTCTGAACTTGTCCAAGTCCTCCTCCAAGTGGGTGGAGGTCTTGTCTTCATCTGTGTCGGACCTGGTGGCATCGCCCTGTGCCCGAGGAGCACACAGTACACGTGAGGCTCCCCTCAGGTGGAACCCCCCTACAGGAAGGCCAGGCCAGCACGGGGGTGGGTGTGGACAGAAGGGCCCAGTGGATGGAGGACGGAGTTCTCTCCATGTTGGTCTGCCCAATGTGCCTGGCTCCCACTGCCTCCCCTGGAAGCCCCCCTCACCTCCGCCTGGAAGCCCTCCACAAGGATGGCCACCAGCAGGTTGAAGAGCACGTAGTTGCCAAAGGTCATGAGGGCCACGAAGTAGAGGGCAGCCCAGGAGGAGGTGGAGGCCATGCCGTTGTAGAGGACAACGTTCCAGTCCTCCTGGGTGAGGATCTGGGGGAAAGGGGTGGCAGGGCAGAGTGGGCCCAACATGGGGGCCGAGGGGGTGCCAGGACGGTGGGCCTGGCTGTAGAAATGCTGACAGGCCCTTAGGACCAG
The DNA here is from genome assembly GCF_028021215.1 of Eschrichtius robustus. Lineage (NCBI taxonomy): Eukaryota > Metazoa > Chordata > Mammalia > Artiodactyla > Eschrichtiidae > Eschrichtius > Eschrichtius robustus. Next base: position 52,218,464 of record NC_090839.1, on the reverse strand, counting down.
AAGGAGCTCTGGACAAGTGAGACTAGGTCCACCGCCCCAGGGGCCAGGATCAATGTCCCTGCTGCTGTTCACAGCTTGTCACTCACTGTGGCCTTGGACAGGCCTCAGCCAGCTCTGGGGCTGTTCTGAGCAGGGCTGTGGCTCTCCAGGGACTACCATGTACATGAGGGGATGGCCCCGCCTGGCTTTACCTGGAACACGGTAACGATGGCCCACAGCAGGGAGTCAAAGTTCTTCCTGTCAGGGACCGTGTCTCCAGTGTCTGTTTTCAGGCTGAATTTGCAGCCAAAGAGGTGCATTCCGAGGATGCTAAGGGCGGCAGACAGCGGTGCGGTGAGTGCAGGGGAGGGGGCACAGGTGGGGGGGTATGGGGGGTGCTGCCTGGTCACCTCCACACCCAGCAGCTGTTCCTCTACACCTCCCCCCGGACCCCCAGCTTTCTGATTTGCAGGGCCCTCCCAAGTGCCCACGGCCGAGCTGTTTCCATTGTATAGGTGGGAAGACCAAGGCCAGGAATAGGAGGGACAACCAGAGGCCACTCTGGCTTCAGGCAGCAGCCAGGACCTGAGGTGCCTGTCTCACCCAGCCTACCTGGGGCTGCCCTCTGCCCTAGCCTCCTCCCCAAGGCCTGAGGCCCTGGGCCAAGCTGGCCCACGGCAAGGCCTCAGCAAACAGCAGCTGAAGCAAGAAACTCCAGCCTGGCTGCCCCGCCCCTTCTCTGCCTCCCTCATTCTTGGCTTTTTTGGGGGGGTACAATCCCCGATCCACCCATCTGGGGGCCAGTCCCATCACCCCACTCAACTATGAGCCGTGGGAGCAGAGCCCAGTATGCCGGTGCCTGGCTCAGAAGGTGCCCAGTCAGTCCTGTCGAAAGGAACCAATGACTGAGTTTCTGCTGCTGCTTTGAGGCTCCTGGCACCCCGGGCCCCAAAGCCAGAGAACAGGGCCAGCGTGGTGGGAGGGGCCTCCCCTCTGGGGCAGGCACGTGCTCAGTGCCCCAGGCCTTTCCCTCGCAGCCACAGGGGGCAGGATGACCCCCACTGCGCGTGCCCACCTGAAGATGAAGATGAAGAGCATGAGCAGCATGCAGAAGGTGGCCACGTTGTCCATGGTCTTCATGAGCACCACCAGCTGGCGCCGCAGTGCGGGCATGAAGCGCACCAGCTTGAGCACCCGCAGCAGCCGGAAGGTCCGCAGCACCGACAGCCCGCCGTCTGCCTGCCCGATGATCTCCCACACGCTGTGGGCAGGCCGAGGCTCAGGAGGGCCTTCTCTGGCCACGCATCCCTGTGCCCACCCTGACCTTGGGATACCCTCTTCCCAGAAGCAGGAACACCAGCCTGGGAGCCACCGTGGCCTCTGTTCAACCCCATTCTGGGAGCAGGTTCAGCTGCATCAAGGCATCGACAGGGCTGAGGGATGGTGGTGACATCTCTGAAGGCTCCTAATCAGCTGCTGTCCTGCTGGCTGCCCGACCCCCAGAAGCTGCCCAATCAGAAGCTTCTCAGTTGAGGGCCTTTCCTGGTCCTACGCCTTTCAAGCTGTGCCTGGCTTGTCTATTCTTGTTAGGGTGGGGGATCCATTGACTCCTGAGGGTCCTGCTTCCTCCTGGGGAAGGGAATTCCCCCAGATTCTCCAATTCATTTCTGTGCTGATTTTGCTGTAGCAGACACCCCTCAGGCAAGCTGGCCTTCCTCAAAGGTTCTGAACCCTAAGTGGAGTCCGGCTGAGAGGCCGAAGGGCCACTGAGTGCCCACTCTGTTCCTGCAGGGAACAGCTCTGCTAGATTCTACAAACTTTCACCTGAGATGTAGCTGACCTACCTGTGTGTACCCGACAGTGCTTGTGGGGAGGGGCGGGGATCCTGCCCCAAGACATCCCATCCCATGAAATACTGCTGGCAGGGCCTCTCCTGCTGGCTGGGGCTCTGCTATGTGTGGGGGGCTGTCGCCTGACACTGGAGCCTCCCCGGCCCCTGTGGGCTCCCCGGAGGTGGGGACCCACCTGATGACCACGATGATGCCATCGAAGATGTTGTAGGGATTCCGGATGTAGCCCAGCGGACCGCAGGCCAGCAGCTTCAGCAGCATCTCCAGGGCAAACATGCTCGTGAACACGATGTTGCTGATCTCCAGGGCGTTGGTCAGCTCGTCAGGCTGAGGGCAGCGGAGACATCATCAGGGCCCACCCACAGCTCCCAGGGCCCCTCAGCAGGGGTGGGGGACCGCTCCACTGAACTAGGAGCAGGTAAGTCTGCATCAAGGGGCCAAGGGGCTGTGGCAGCATCTCAGAAGGAGCCCAACTGGCTGCTGTCTGGAGGAGAAAACAAGGACCCCAGCCATGTCCCCTCCAGCTGGACCCCAACCTGCCTGGCCCTCCTACCCTGACTGTCCCTGGCCCTCCCCAGGCCCTGCCTGACCTTCCCACCAGCATGTCTGAGAAACAGGGCTCCAGAGACTTCCCCAGACCCCACAAGCACAGGCCATGGGAAAAGGGGCTGGAGCAACTGCCTCAGGGTTCCAGGGTGGGCATGTGGGTGCACGGGGTGCAGAGCACACAGTTGGTGCCTCCCAAGAGCTGCCCTGATCCCTGGTGGCCTTGCACACCCTTCCTTGTCAGCAGAAGGCCCCAGAGGTCCCTCTCTTACTGGGGATGTGCTGGCCCGCCTGTGTGTGTGCACACCTGCACCAGTGTAAATGCTGGTATGTGTGTGTGCCAGTGTGTAGCCTGTTTGTGTGCACATGTGAGTTTGCATGTACCTGCATGTGCCATGCATGTGCACAGGGCCTCCCACGTGTGCACGTCTGTACACGTTCACATCTGCACAGGTAAACCTTGCATATATGCGTGTGTGCACGTGCGTGTGTGTATACACGTGTGTGTGCAGAGGCTCTTCCTTGCTGGGGATTCCCTCCAGCCTGCTGCTGTCCCTGCCTAGGTCTCACCCTCACAAAGAGAACCTCCCTGCCGGGGCTGCTGGAGGCTAACACTGCTGGCATTTTCCCTGAATTGCTCCAGGATGAAAGAACATAGCTTAAGTGACTTGAAAAGCCCAGAGGATGGAAAACGAGGAAGGCAACTTGGTCATTAAAAGTGAACTGGCCTCGGGGCTTCCCTCGTGGTGCTGTGGTTAAGAATCCGCCTGCCAATGCAGGGGACACGGGTTCAAGCCCTGGTCTGGGAAGATCTCACATGCCGCGGAGCAACCAAGCCCGAGCACCACAACTACTGGGCCTGAGCTCTAGAGCCCGCGAGCCACAACTACTGGAGCCCGTGTCCCTAGAGCCTGTGCTCCACAACAAGAGAAGCCACTACAATGAGAAGACCGTGCACCACAACGAAGAGTAGCCCCTGCTTGCCGCAACCAGAGAAAAAAGCCCACATGCAGCAATGAAGACCCAATGCAGACAAAAAAAAAAAAAAAAGTGAACTGGCTTCGGTCCCCAGAGTGGACGCCCTCTCCCTGCCGGACCCAGTCGCTGCTCCTTCCTGGTGAGGCCCCAGTCCCGGGCAGGGGCTACTGGGGGGCCAGGCACCACCCCTACAATTCCTCCTCTGGGGGCCATTCCATACCACTGCCCTCTCCTGGCCACCCAGGGGTATTCCAGTGGGCACAGCCAGGTCTGGCTCATGTAAGGGGGGGCCTCTCTCTGTGAGAACTGGGCTGTGGGAGTCCCATCCTGAGAAGAGCACTGGGTGGCCTGGTGAGCGCCCTCGGCCCCCTGCTGCCTCTGGGATTGTGACTTCAAACCCCCACCCCAGACAGGAAGACCTCCAGGCAGAAGCCACGGTTTCTCCGTTCACCACTCAGCAGAGGCCCAGCCAAGGAGAAGCATGAGCGTTTGCTGAGTGGCTGATAAAAACCGTCACAACAGCTGACATTCAGCTCTAACGCCATCCCTGTTCCCCAACCCCCAGAAACCCCTCTGTGGGGCCCTGTAAGAGACTGAAGTCTCAAGGAGACACACGAGGAACGTGCTCCCCGGGGGTGGCTCCGAGAGCTGTCCATTCAGGCCCACTTCACCTCTGGAGGGTGCACCGGGCTGCCTACCTGCTCATGGTACTCGATGCCCATGCTCAGCGTGTTGGTGAGGATGGCTACCATGATGCCGCGGTTGAAGTACTTGCTGTCCACGATGCGGCGCAGCTTGCCGCTAAAGGAGGCCCAGACGCGGCCCAGCCCTCCCTGCTCGCCTGCCACCGCCCGCCGCTGTGCCCTCCGTCGCGTTCCTCCTGAGCCTGGCGTGTCCGCCGCTGGGGGTGGCTGCATGGGGTCACGGCGGTCCCCGTGCCGCACATCCCGTGTGAATTCGTAGACCCCGTTGCTGTCCGAGTCTCTGCTGTCTGAGTCACTGAACTCCAGCTCAGGGTCCTCCAGGGCGCTGGTGCAGTACGGGCAGCTACTCAGCTCACAGGTCAGTGTGCCCGCCTGGGGGCTGGGCAGGGGGCAGGGCACGCTCAGGCCTGACAGACGGCTGGGGGTCTGGCCCAGTCCTGCAGGGAGAAGGATGTGGGCAGCCTCAGGACGCTCAGCCGCAACACCAGGCGCCCGGGACCCACGTGCACAAGCAGGCTGCCATGGGGTGAACGGTGTCTGTGCAGACATGCACATCGTACAAAGGCACACGCCTGGGCACTCACAACTGGGCATATGTGCACATCTGGGAACATTCATACACACCTAGGCACACACCTGAGCACATGCACAGACACACATGCCCACGCCTGGGCACTCACACCTGAGCACATGCATGCCCTGCACAAGTACTCTCTGTTCACTCAAGGATAAAAAGAGGCAGAGAGGCTCATCCGCCAGGGGGCCACGCCATCCACAGAAATATGACGTGAGCCACTTTCCAGCAGTCACGTTAAACGGATGACGTGACTGTGAACATTCCAGGTCACGATGCGCAGGAGCCATCGTTGCTCGGTGCTGCCTGCCCGGCTGAGTCTCTGGGGCCCAGGTGACTGCACCGGCGGCGGCTTAGACTCCCCACAGCCAGGAACCCTGCGGGGCCAACCTGCCCCAGTGGGCAGTGCAGGACTATAGGCATGTGCATTTTGACACACCCCGGTCACTGTGTGAGGACACTCACACCTCTACCCACTCCAGGCACCCCAAGGGCTACTGCCCGCGCACGCCACCTGGGAGGGCCTCAGTCTGCATGGGACCCCAGTGTCTGGGGTGGCAGTGTCCTGCCCGTCCCAGGTGGGTGAGGCCGGCACCTCAGGTGGGAGGACCGAGTATACTGGGGGGCACCCCGGCCCCTCTCTCCTCAGCCTTTGGGAGCTCCGTGACCTCGGCTTTCCCTTCCCTCTGCCCCAGCCTCAGTCTCCCCACCTAGAAAGGGGGCCGGCCACTCCTGAGAAATGACCAGGCCATGGACAGGTGGTCCCTCTCAGGGCCAGGCATGGGCAATGGGGCACAGCCCCAGGTTTTTTTTTTTGCTAGCTTCAGAATTCTCATTTCCACGTGGCAAACACTCGTACCCCACTGAGCCGTCAGCTGCTCAGGGCTACAGGATGGACGGAGGTGCGGGGGGCACTTCTCCCATCTGAGGTGCCCAGAACCCCCCCTTCTTCCCTTCATCCAGGGCTCCAAGGGAGGAAGGCTGGGCTCACGAGGGTTCGCACACAGGCGGGGATGTCCCAGGAGCCCGTCCCCCACTCCCCACTGCTCCCCACAGGGTGAGGTCCTTACCGTGCTCCCCGACCAGATGCTGGATCTTCTCGCAGGGGTCGGGGCTGCTCAGGCTCAGGGGGCTGTGCCCCCCGGCTCCCAGGGGTCCACCAGGACGCTTCCCCTTGGGCCCGGGGCCACCTTTGCCACCGCCTGCGGCCGAGGGCAGGATGGTGGGGTAGTTCATGGCGCCCAGCCCAGTGGCCAGCTTGAGGCCGGCGGCGGCAGTGGCCACAGCATGTGCCACCCGGGCCCTCTCCTGTGGCCCCTCCACGTGGCAGTCTGCATGGTACACGCTGTGCACTGACTCAGCGTCGGGGGGCCCACGCCCGGGCGAGGGAGGTGCTCCGGCCCGCACCAGCCTGGTGTCACCGCCGCCTGGCTCGGGGCCTGGCCGGCGTGGGCTGCCATGGCTGAAGTGGTAGTGGTGGTGGTGGTGGTGGTGGTGGTGGTACACGAGGTGATGGATGGAGGTGGCGCGCCCTCCCACCCGCCGTGGCCGCCACCCAGCACCCTGGCCGTGCGGCACGCCGCTGGGGTCCACCTTCTTGCGCCAGCGGCTCTGCCAGCGGGCATAGAGGCGGAGGCCACGGCGCTTCAGCTTGCGGCACACATGGCCCACGTACCGGAGGAGCTCCTCATAGCAGCTGCCAGGCTCTGAGAAGCTGGCCAGCGTGCTGTCGTTGGACAGGTAGCGGGCCCGCTGCTCCCGCATCAGCTGGTTCTCCCGCTGCTTCGTCTCCGAGAACTGCGTGGCGATCACCACTAGGCACAGGTTGATCATGAAGAAGGAACCCACCTGTGGTGGGCGGGAGGCAGTGAGCTCACCGGACGAGTGTCCCAGGGAGGCAGGGAAGCGGGGACACTGGGACTCACCGCCCTGGGCATTAGGATTGGGCAGGGCAGGAGACCAGGACAGCAGCTGTGGTTTCTACACAACAATCAAGCCCCTGATGAGAAAAATACTGAGCCCCACTGTGCGCTGCCCGTTCTAGGGGCCCAGGATACGGCCCCAGGGTAGCCGGCGGCGGCAGGGCACCCTGTGATGGGCAGGGTCCTTGCTGATCCGATGTTGAGCCCCCAGCATTTGGGATGGGTGGTGCAGGGTAGGTGCTCCTTGCCTATTTGTAGACAGTTGCAGGACATGTGCGGAGACCCACCTTCCCGTCATCTGTGTGGTTTGTCCCCTCGTCCTTCAGCTCTGTCCCCAGCCACACCCTCCCACCCGGGTCAGGCCTTCCTCAGCCCCCACGGCTTCACTGTCCTCTGTGGCAGGGTCACCGGGTGACACTCTGCTCTGTTTGTGTTTATGGTCTGAGATAAGGTGAGACAGGTGCCTGGTTTAATTCACTGCTGGTCTTTGCAAACCCTGCCCCAGGCACCAGGGGCCATTGAGAGAACCAAGTGAGGGCCACCCCTGGGGGCCACAATCCCTGTGGAGGGCTGTGCCTGGGGGAAACACCTATACTGTGGAGAACTGTGCTGAGGACCCATGTACACTGTGGGGGGGACTGTGACCCCAACAGGTGATCCTGACTCTCCTGCAGCCTCCTGATAGGACCTGGCCATGGGAGGGCCTGAGGGGCTGTCTGAGGTCTCTCTCTCCTCCCCACACACACAGGCTTCTCTGTCCTCCCAACCCTGCCCACCTCCTCCTGGGGCTGGACAGAGTCTCCCCCCGACTCCACCAAGGGCCCCCACCCACCTGCCCTGGACATGACGGCCCTGGGTCTCTGCTGCCCCCGCCCTGCCCTATAGCTCAGTCAAGTGCAGGGACCCAAGAGGGCCAGCAAAGATGGCGCTGCACCAGGGACACAAGCAGAATCTCACTGGACCCCGGGGACAGGATGACGGCCGCTAACAGAGGAGGAGCTTGGGATCTGAGACAGGGCTGTCGCAAAGCGGGGGCGCCCCCCACACCCCTCGCCCCGTGCGTCCCACTCCGCCCCTGCACTTACAATGATGAGCAGGATGAAGTAGATGAAGTTATAGAAGGAGTGGGCATCCATGACGTAGTACATGATGTCCACCCAGCCCTCCAGCGTGATCACCTGGGGGGACAGGCGGCTGGACACACGGACGGCCCTGAGAGGGCGGCGGGCCCTCCTCGCCTGCCTGGCACCAGCCCCCAGGCCCCGCATGCTGGGCGGCCAGTGCAGGGGAGACCCAGAGCCCACCTGGAAGATGGCGATCCAGGCATAGCCGATGTTGTCGAAGCTGATGGCCCCGTTGTGTGGGTTGGAGTCGCCCGAGCGGCACACATTGTAGTACTGGTTCCAGTTGATGCAGGTGTGGTGGCCTGTGCCACCTGTGCCCTCAGCCTGCGGCTGCCCGTAGGCCTCCCAGCCCAGCGTGCACTCCACGCGCAGCTCGCGGCGGCTGGGGATGTGCGAGCACTTCTGCATGCCGTTGTCCCGGCGAGAGGAGCAGATGAAGGGGTTTTCCTCACCCTCCTCCGGCTGGTAGTATGGCCGCAGGAAGCTGAGGTTGCTGTTCCTGAAGGCACAGAGATGGAGAGACAGAGAGAAGCAGACAGACAGACACAGTCAGGCATAGATAGAAACAGACATTAAAACCGAAAGTGACAGAGACAGACCCAGGCCCACCAGTGCTAGTGCTGCTCCAGGAAGGGTGTGTCCCTGGAAACAGGGCCTGGAGGGGAGGAGCCTGCTGGGGGAAGAGCCTGTTAGGGGAGGAGCCTCTGGGTGGGGAGGGGAGGGGCCTGGAGGGGGAGGAGCCTGCTAGAGGAGGAGCCTCTGGGGGCAGGCCCTGGGAAGAGCAGGTTAGGGGCATGTCCTGCAGGGTGGGCAGGGCCCCTGCACCTGGCGAAGGTGCTGTCCAGGAAGCAGCGGTTGCGCAGCAGGCCAGCCCAAAGCTGGACACCCACGATGCCGAAGATGAAGAAGACAAAGAAGCAGAGCAGGAGGACGTTCCCGAGCATGGGCAGCGTGTCCAGCAGCAGCGTGACCAGGATCCTCATGCCTGCAGGTGGCAGGGCAGCCGGTCAGTGCAGCGGAGCCCTCCTGGGAATCCCTGAGGCCCCAGGCCCTCCTGGGAGCCCTGAGCCCTCTGCCATTCACAGATGGACATCAGCACCTCTGTGGGGGACATGAGCTGGGCCCCCCCAAGTCCAGCATGCCCCAAAGAACAAACATCTGCGGTAAGACCCCATAGAGGGGAGCAAGGCCATGGCCTGGAGGGGCTCAGGGCGGGAGGTCCCTGATCCTTGCGAATGCCGTATGGGACCACACTGCATCCAGGCAGGCCCCCAGGGTGACCAGACCAGGAGTCCCGCGGCCCCAGGCTCCTGCATGGGAGCAGCAGCCTGGGGGTCTTGCAGCAGATACTGGGTTCGGGAACCAGCGTTTCTTTCCATCTTCTGTGAGAATCACATTGAGCAGAGCCCTGCACTGGAGGGGAAGCAGGGGCTATGTGCACCCCAGGGCAGGAAGCAGCTTTTGAAGCTCTTGTTCCTGGGTGCGATGGGCTGCGTGTATGCTGATTATTTGAGGGAGTGGGTCAGCCAAGCCCCATGCGCCCCTTGGTCCCGGGCCTGCCCCCATCCCAGACCTCAGCGAGGATAAGACTTGTTTCCGGAAACAAGCAAGAGCTGACCTAAGGGTGCAGGCAGAGCCCTGGGCCAGGGGGCTGAGCCAGGGGGCCTCGTGGAGAGCAACCTGGAGCTGCTGGATGGCAGAGGTGGGACCCCTGGGGTCACAGGGGGGAATCACAGCTGGGAGAAGCACTGAAGTTTCAGAAATGGACAAGAGGAAGATTCATCAGGGACAAAGTGAGCACCACCCTGGCCAGACAGCAACTGGCTCAAAAGGCCACATATGATCCAGGGTCAGAGTGGACCCCAGTGAGACACAGCCTTGAACATGACCACTGGGGGCTCACTGCGAGGGGCACATGGTCCTGCCTGGGGAGGCACCCTGTTTAGGACCAGGACATGTCCCCAGAGCGAGGCCAAGCTGCTGGCAGCAATTCTGGCCACTGCAGGCATTTGGTCTGAAAAGTGAAGATCTGTGTTGTGAAAGGGGCTGTATTATCACTTCACACACTGAAAGAGGGTCCAGGTGAGCTGACCGAGTGCCTGATGGTGCTGGGCACAGAGCCAAGAACCACGTATGACACCTCACCTCAACCCACAGCCATCCTTGAGGAGTACCACATTCACAGTCGGGTAAACCAAGGCTCAGAGAGGTACAGTACTTGCCCAGGATCACATAGCATCTGAGCCCTGTCTGATCCCTGAGGGTATAGCCAGGTGGCACGTAGAAGGAAGGCCCAGGGGTCTCACAGCATAAACCTCACCCATCTGCCCTTTGGTGGAGCTGACAGCCCCAGGGGGAGGGAGTGACCCACCCTGGGGGTGTGTGACTTCTTGGAGGGGCCGCAGGACACACCCTGACCACCTGGACTTCGGTGCTGAGGCCACCAGGACCCAGGTCAGGCAGCCAGAAAGGCTGTGCGCACCTACACGGCACACACAGACCCACATGCACATGTGTGTATACAAACTTTACAGTCACATGGGCACCACCCACACACAACCCCAGGAAAATTAACGGCTGAAGTCGGTCACATCCCTGAAGACTTTGAAGACACAGAAACTCCCAAACAGCCCCATGTGGGCAGATGACCTGGGTCCGGACAGACCACATTCCAAACGAGCAGCCACATGACCCCCTGGAAGCTTCTCCACCCTTCCCTGAGCACCAGACCCTTTGGCAGAACTCAGACCTGAGAATCAGGGTGGGCCAGACAAGAGAGCAACCAAGTCCTGCACAGCTCCCGGGCACGACCCCAAATGTTGTGCAGATGAGGAGTCTGAGGTTCAGAATGGCCCCTGTCACTCAGCAGCACCGTGGGGAGTCGGGACCCCACACAGCCTGCCTGCCCATCACACCCCAACTCGGTCCAGGGTTGCTCTGTCCTCCCCAGAAAAGGAGTGGCACATCCTCAGGTTCCTATGGCGAGTGGCAGGAGGCCAGCCTCTCCTACCCTGGCACTGGGGTCTGGGCTGGGGCCAGAGCATCCAGACGCCATACAGGCAGTGTGGCCTCCTGGTCTTGTGCCCCAGTGGGTCCTCAAAAGCTCTCATCAGGGCTAGCAGGACACACCTGTCCCAGGCCCGGGTGTGGGGGTTACTTACTGGGCACACGGTTGATGGCACGAAGGGGCCGCAGCACGCGCACGGTCCGGATGGCCGAGAGGCTCACGTTGTGTCCGTCCAGAGAGTACTCCATCATGCTAGGAGCAGGGCAGAGAGAACGGGGGCTCAGGCGGCCGACAGGTGCTCTGGGGACAGAGCCAGGCCAGCGGGCACACGGCTCTCTCCAGGGCACCCTGCCAGCTGAGGCCAGGAGGCCAGGGCAGGTGAGCACATGCCAGAGGCCTGATCCCCACACCATGCACCCAGCCTGGCTGGGCTCCAAGGCAGGGGAAGCATAACCTTAGGTTACCACTGGGGGCTCCTCACCACTCACAGGCCACTCCATGCACCCTGTGTCTGTCCTGCTGTCCCTGGTGCTGGCACAGGGAGCCCTGGACAAGTGTCCTGCCCCCGGTTCCCCAGACCCAGCTACCCCCCAGACCCAGCACCGCCTGAGTACACCTCCCCATCCTTCTTCCTTGGGGGCCCAGGGGCTGCCGTGGGGTCTGAGGGGGGCAGGGCTCCCAGCCAGGCCTGGCCAGGTACGGGGGCCACTCTGGGTTGGTCTGCGGTGGGGCGGGGCCATACCCCGCCATAACAATGAAGAAGTCCAGCCTGTTCCACGTGTCGCCCAGGTAGCACTTCTGCCCGAACAGCCCGAGGGCGATCATCTTGATGACCATCTCCACCGCGAAGAAGGCGAAGATGAAATCGTCAAACGCCTGCAGGAGAGGGGCCTGAGAGCTGGGCCTGCGCCCCTCACACCCAGTCCAGGTCACCTGTGGCCAGTCCCGCCCCGCCGGCCCCGCCCCACTGGCCCCGCCCACCTCCAGGATGCTGCAGCGCTCCGAGCGGCACTCGACGTCCTCGCAGGGCCGGAACATGCCCAGGGTCACGCAGTTCAGCATAATGACCAGCATGCTGACGTGCTCGAACCACGTGGGGCAGGTACTGAGTTAAGGGTCCATGTGGCAGGTGGGGGAGCCCCAGAACCCGCCCCCAGCACCCCCTACAGCTGCCACAGGGTCAGTCCCTCAAAATCCGCTCCCCCGTGACCAGGCCATCAGCTGGGCAGTGAGGGACAGACCCCCCAACACCGGCCTCTGGACACTGCTGCCAACCCCTCGTGTACAGCAGGACCCTGGATGGAGGCGAGAGGCCAGCCACTGCCCCTCTGCCAGGCTCCCACAACTCTGATGCCCTAAACTGAGGTCAGCCTCTTGAATTAGCAGTCTCACCAGCACTGTCCAGCTGGGACCCCAAGTACCGTAGACACCTCATGAGGGCAGCCCTGAAGACCCCTCCCCGTGGCCCTGCATGAAACCTTCTGTGACCCCAGCAGATGGAGAATGCCCTGACCACAGCGATGGGCAATGAGGGATGTGGACTTGAGCCCAGCTCAGTGCCTGGGCCTGGAGGACCCGCAGCTCTACTGTGTGCCCAAATGAAGGGGGCCGGAACATGGACGGACAGGTGAGTGAGGACACTCCCCCCCACCCCAAGTTAGTCCTGGGAGTGGAAGCCGCCTGCCCGTGAAGGGTCCTGTCCAGGAGAGTCTTCCCTTTGGCAGGAAGGCATCCAGCCGGGACCTTAGGGCACCGGGCCAGCAGCCAGTGCTGTATCCCGTTGTGCTGTGTGAACCTGGCCACCCTGTGGGGTCGCTGGCCCTCAGGATGAAAAGCCACCCAGGATCCCAGAACGCTCAGCCATTCTGGGAGTGGCCACCAGGTGGCACCGTGGCTCCACAGAGGCCATGGCACTACTCTGGCTGTGACCCCCTCAGTGGCTGTCTCCAGGCAGGGGTGCACCCCCATGTTCACGTCGGTTGGCCCATCAGATCGGGGAGCCCTGTGGTGGGCCAGCCGTGTCATGTATGAGGAAGGGGCCCACACCCCAGGCAGGTGACCCAGGGGCTGCCTGATGGGGGATAGGCTGCGTGTGGGGGGTTCCCCGGCTGGGGGACTGGGGCTTCACCCAAACCCCTGGGTGCAGGTAAGTGCCCGTCAGATGGGAGGGCCCCAGGGGCATTCCCTGTACCCCACACACCACCCCCACGTCAAGAACCCCCTCCCACCGGGACCCACCCCCACCCCCCAGGGCAGGCTTTCTGTGGGGCTGCCTGCCTGTCCTGCCCTGGGCTGGAGAGAGCGAGGGCGCGAGCAGGAGGCCCCCAGAGGCCTTCCCCGGGCTGCTGCGGGGTGGACGGGGGACTTTCCTTTAAAGAGAGAAGTCGGCACTTGGAAAACACCTCGTGTCAGTAGACAGCCTGAGAAACCTGGTGTTGAGACCCTGCACCTACCCACTTGGGGCCCACCCTGTCCTGCAGTCCCCACCCTGCCCTGCAGCCCCCGGCCCACCCAGCGCTGAGGGGACTGAGGCAGGATGACAGGGACAGGGCATCCACCCTCAGATTCCTCGGCTGCAGCACATACTGGCTGTGTGACCTTGAGCCTTGATGCCCCTCCGTTTCCCCTGTGTTCCTCCAGCTGGGTAGGGGAATGCGTATCTCATGGATCAACGAGGCGACCAAAGCAGCAGGGCCCTGCTCCCCCAGTCCCAGGGCCATGAGTGCCCACTCCATGCTCCACCACATGTGGGCACTGGGCCAGGGGTCCACGCGGCCCCACCTGTGAGGGGCTCTGATGCCAAGGGCACCTGACAAACTGGCAGAGGCTGTGCTGTGACTGAAGTCAGGGAAGGACAAGGCCTGGGGAGGTTCAGGGCCTGCATGCTTACTCAGGTGTACAGGCCCTGGGATCAGGGCAGGAGGAAGGCCAGGCCATGTGTGTCCTTCCTTCGCAGGGCCCGGCAGCCTGCCCCGCCCAGACCCCTCTCCCCCTGCCTCCCTGCAGGGGCAGGGCCAACAGTTGCCGCTATGAAGCCCCTGGCCCTTGGCACACTGCACAGTGTGGCACTGGGCCACCAATATAATTACCCGTTCCCACCGAGAGCACCATAATTACACTTAATGGGTTCAGCAGTAACAAGTGCCTTTGCTGTGATTTGGCTGCAGAAAAACAGAAATCAGCGTCCTGCTAAGACAGCGCTGAGGGCCCAACCCCCCAGGCCTGTGACAGGCGGGCCAGGGACGCGCTCAATGGAAGCTGGCCGAGAGGGGCTGGCAGGGTGGCTCGGCGCACAGTCAGGGCCTGTGGGTGCTGCAAGGTCCCCGTGGGTGGGGTGGGGGGAGGAGAGAGCTGCAGCTGAAAGCTGCACCAAACACCCATAGTGCACCTATTGTGTACCAGCCCATGGGGCAGCCACAGTCCAGCACCCCCTGCACAGACTGGGAGCTCCGGTGGCTCGCCCGAGGGGACCGGGCGTGGGTCCCAGGCTGTGTCATGGGATGCTGAGGCCACACATGGAAGCCAGACCTAGGGCACCGCAGCTCTCCCGGTGTCCTGACCCGCCGGCTGCAGCCCCTGGGAGCTGCGTACAGCTCCTCTGTCCTTCACTGCTGCAAACAGCATCTCTGGAGTAGGGGCTGCAAGGATGTCATTGTGTGTCTCCCAGGAGTGGGGGTGGGTTCTCAACACTAAAGCTGTGGATGACATTCCTGAAGGACAAGCACCCCCAGTCCCACCAGCGAGGACGCTGCCACACAGCAGGGAGCAGGCAGCTCTGGGTCTGGGCATGCGATGGTCAGATGCTCCCCAGACCTGGCTGGACCCTTGGTCTTGCAGGCACGTGGCCCCCCCCACCCCTGCAGGGAGGCAGCACAGAGCAGCCTGGGCCCTCAGTTTGCCCATCCAGGCAGTGGGGGGTGTGGGGACTGTCTGTTCCTGGGTCCTGGGACCCTCCTTCCTTGCCCCACTTCTCAGAGTCCTCCCCTGACCCCGAGCGCTTCCGCCGGGCCAGCTCCCACCTCCCACATGGCGAACATCTTGCTCCAGGAGCAGCAGGGTTTCCAGCCCAGCCAGCCCAGCCCAGCCCAGCCCAGCCTGCCTCTGAGCCCTCAGCTCTTCCCTTCTTCCACCAGCATCATGCCCCTCATCTCAGACTGATGTCACGAGCCTGCTGCCCGATTTCTCCCAGGTCTGTGCCCATGCTCACTCTGAGATCACCCTAGACCCCGGAGCTGGCGTTGAGCAGAGCTAAAGACCTTGGTCCTCAACGGTGCAGTGCATGTCTGGAGCCCTGGGCTGGTCTGGGCCAGGACCCATGAGACGTTACTTGATCAGGGGCTAGGGGGGCCCAGTCTCCAACAAGAGCCACAAACTAGGCCCCCAGCAACTTGCAAAGATAGCCCAGCTTGAGGTCCTGGGCTGGGGTCCTACCTCGATACTTTCCCAAACCACTGACAAGCAAAAACCACCCACCAACCTTGGCTTTCTCCTGACCCCGCTGGCCCCATGGCCCCACCTGCATCCCCTGCCCTGGAGGCAAGCCCTAGGGGCTCAGGACAACCTCCACGGCCACAGTGACCCCGTGCGGCAGGATGAGCACAGGCTCGTGTGTGAGGTGGGGACACTGTCCATGTGGCCGGGGTGACCAACCTGGTCAGCACGGCCCAGAAAGTCCTCTATCCATCCTCATGAGCACGCCCCCTTTGGGATAATTATTCTATGATACACCCCAGCCCCCCTCCCCCACCACCACAAACACCCTGGGAGGGATGAGCTCCTGGGGTCCTCCTCATCTTTCTGTGCAAAGTGCACACAGGAGAAGCACTTACAGCCACCCTGCCCAGGGAGGGGCTCCCCACGCACAGGGTCCCACTGGCCCTGCCCAGAGAGGGGATCCGCCAGCGGTGGGGGGAGGGCTCCATCAGCCCCACACGTCACAGCCGTTCCCTGGTCACGCCTTAGTGGGCAGCTGAGGACAGACGGTGCCAACCGGACTCTCATCACAAGGCCACTGACTTCCGGAGGCTTAATTACACAGATGGATTTTCTGGGTTTTAATTCAAAATCCTTTAGGTTTTGAACCAAATTCTACAAATTAGAGTCAATTTCCACTGCGGGTCCAAAGAAGCCAGGCTGACGTGTGGCTGGGAAGAGGCGGCCGCACCAGCCCGGCAGGGGGGCTGTGGTGCTGCCCGAGGCCTGGCCACACACAGAGGGGCTGGGGGCATGGGTCTCTCCACAGGACCCCATAGCCAGGAAGGCTCTGCCCAGGTCCAGAGGCTGAAAGAAGGGCAGAGAGCCCCCTGACCCATGTTCCTAGACCATTCTAGGCTTTGACCCATCAGGACCCAGGGATGTCCCCCGGCCTAACAGGCCCCTGGTGTCCAGCCTGGGCAGGGTGGGGCGTGGAGTGACTCTCCCTGGGGCAGCCTGTCCCACATTCAGGCTGGGGACTTGTGAGAAACTGGTCCCCAGAGAGGCATGGAAATGAGCCCAGAGCCAGGGCTGGAGACCCGATCAGCGGTGGGAGCAGAGGTGTGGTCCGTCCAGGGACCCCTCAAATGCCTTACCCCCCCTCCGGGTCCCACACTCCACCCACAAAGCCCTCCCAGCATTCGGCCGACCTGTCCCGGCGTCAGCCTCCTTCCCGTCTCCTCCCTCCCTTCTTGTTTCTGCGGCCTCGGTGGGGCTCAGCAAGGACTGGCCCACCTTCCCACCCCAGCAGCAATGCCCGTGGGCCAGCCTCCCCCAGTCAGTGCAGAGCAGGTGCTGGCTCCATGGTCTCCCAGACCATGACAGCAACGCACCCCAAACAAATCCAATGCCAGGCCCCGAGGGCCAGGAGGCCAAGAGGGATGGTGGCCGCTGTCCGTGGTGCTGAAGTGACCACGTCCCAGCAAGCTCAGGGCTGGGGAGAGGCACTCGCCCAGCAGCCCGGGGGCCTGCTCACCCAGAGCCTAAGTTTTGCTGCACACCACTCCAGAGTTTCTAGTTCCACGTTCTTTCTTATTCCCAGACTCCCAGATGGTTAAAAGCACACCAAGGGCGCTGGCCCACTTGGAAGACAGCTCGGAAGTGGGGCCACCCCAGAGGGCAGCAGGGCAGACATGGTCATCTCTGCACTATGATGCTGCGAGGTGGGGAGCTGGTGTGCGGGGAGTGTGCGCGGAGGCCAGAAGGGGCTCGAGGCCAATCAGCACACGTCAGGGGCTGCCAGCACCCCACTGGCAGCCACACCACTGTCTCTCACCAATGACGGTGGCCTCCAGGGTCCTGGAACAGGGTGGGGGTCCCCGAGGCCTGTGTGGTTTAAGGTGGTGTGGCCCAAAGGGTGGTCCTGGACCCCCCAAACCAAATTCTCATTATTACGCAGCTGCCCACAGCCCACCCAGACCTGTTGGCTCAGGGTCTCTGGGGCCCACAGATGGGCCATCTCTCACTCCATGAGTCTGGGGATGAGAACCCGACCCCCAATTCTACCACCAGCCACCCCTTCACCCTTTCTTAGCCTGTTTCCCCACCTGTAAAACGGGGGTGACAACAGTTACTTCTCAGATGCTGAGATTCACCCAGACCCCCTTCTATAAAGTATCCCCCATCCCATCCCTCATCCTGATGAATGCCACCTCGGCCCCTCCCCCTGCCGGCCCCAGACACGTGGAGGGAGGGGACGTTATGTTTTCCCCATGCTATGGATGCTGAGGATGCAAGCAGGATCTGTGGGACGAAGGTCAGGATGCTGTCACCAGGAGACAGACAGCGGAGCTGGGTGTCCCTCACCAGGAGACTCGGCTCCAGGCCCCAGAGCCACAAACCAAAGTGGAATACGATGGCTCGAGGGCCGCGGGGCAGGGGTCTCCAGATGTGGCTGAAGTCAGGCCCCCCACAGTCACAGTGGCCCCCACGCAGGGCTGTGTAGGGATGAGGCCCTGACCCCACAGGCCATGCTCCCTCCATGGCCATTGTGAGATCACGCAGAGAGGCAAAGCTCTCAGGAGGATGAGAAGGCCTGAGCTGGCTGCTCCCCATAGCAATCTGCTGGGCCAGCTCAGCTCCCTTAGGCCCACCCAACCCGCGACAGTCCATGTGAGCGTCCACGTGCCCAGGCCAGCGATGCAGCGGAGGGATCCTGGCAGCAGGAAAATGGGAGCCCAGGGTAGGGTGGCCCAGAGCCCCCGACTCCAGACGTCTGGGTCAGCACCTGTGCCCTCCTCACCATGGCCACGGCCACCACCCAGGCAGGCCACGGGGGCTTGAGCTGGGACCACCGTGGCAACCCCCTCTCTCTCCCTGCTGTCTGCCCTATTCCCACAGCAGCCGCCCAAGCCCCATCCTCCCCCCACTGCCAGGGCCCAGGACACACATACGAAAGAGGTGGCTCTAGGTGATTTCGACCCCTAGCAGACAGGCAGGACCAAGCTGGACACGCCACATGGGAGGCCCTCGGGGCTGCTGTGTGGGGGTGGGGAGCCGGAGATGGCTGGGCTTCCAAACCCACCCCGACATCCAGCGTCGTGACCTCCTGCGTGGTGTGGATGAGCTGCCCCAACGGACAGGGAGATGTGAGGACCAGCTTGAAGGGTGGACACCAGGCTGGTCCTGGGGCTCCCGACCGGACCTACAACAGACCTGCCTGTAGACACACAGCCCGGGGGGGGGCCCTGGTGGGCAAAACCCTCCCTGCCCTGGGGGAGGGGGCCCTGGGGCCACCCCTTCCCTGCTGCTCTGCGCCCGGGCCTGCGGCACCCTCAGCCGGCATGCCCACGTGGCCCCAGGCTTCATCTCTGGAAGCACTCAACCTTGCTCTTCCAATCGGCTGGAGGAAAAAAGCACATGTTTATTCATGGGGGAGGAAGCACTGTCTTCCTGCGTCTTGAGGAAGAACCACCTGGACCACTGAGGAGAGGGCATGAGTGCGCCCCACGCCCTAAGGCCTTGGCTGAGGCAGAACGACAGCCCTGGGACCCCGATACCTCACGGGGCCAAGCCAGCTGCAATGGGCTCAGTGGGAGGCATGGGAGACCCCAGGACCGGTCCCCTCTCGGCACAGCACGGCCCCCAGAACTGACCCCTCTGTCCACACGTTCACCGAGAACCGGGCAATTCCCAGACCCACCGAGGCTGTGGGCCCAGATACCCTGAGGTCCACAGCCCAGGTGCAGGGGGCCCACCACACACCAGGCAGCAGCGTCTGCGATCCCAAGACCAACACGTCGCATGTCTCAATGTGAGGGAGGCGGCAGTGCTGTCCTATCGGCACAAACACGTCCTGCGACGGAGCAGGAAAAGCCCGCGGTGGGGAACAGGGGACCCCAGTTATGGAGAACGCGCAACACAGGAGGCTGCTTTGCAACGTGCATGCCAAGCTCTGCAAAGGTCCAGAAGACTAACTCCAGGGAGAACGTGGCCCGCTGCGGGTGAGGCAAGATGGGGCCGGGGCAGGGGAGAGGAAGGGGGACACTGCAGTCATGCATTGTTGGTGCAATGACAAAGGTGAGGTGTCAGGAAGTCCAGGCGCTGTGGTCCGTGTGGGCTGTTGGCAGACCACAGCTTCCTGGCTTTGGGGCTGCCCACCCACCCAGAGCAGACACACTTAACCTCATGCTCACCAGGGCAGCGGGAGTCCACGGGCCTCCTGCTCTGCCCCTCAGGCAGTGACCCACATCTCCCAAGGCTGCCACAGAAGGAGACTCACAACAGCCTCCCCTTGCCAGTATCTGAACAGGGAGCTGCGTTTTTTGTTTTTTTTTTATCCGATACACACACCACTAACGAGAGGGGATCCCCTAATCAGCCTCACACTGGCAGGAACCCCACTGAAGGACCGGTGGCACACACCCCAGACCCACGACCGTGGCCCTGTGATGGCCTCCACCCAGGCTGTTCTGAGCACCCCTCAGAGGAGCAGGCAGGATGGTGACGGCTGAGCTGGCCAGCAGGACCCTCTGTGGACCACCAGTCACATGGACCTCAGAAGGCTCCTGGCAGGATCTATGGCCACCGTCCAAGTGCAGCTCCCACTCTGGACACCCGGGAGGCTGGGAGATGAGGAGTCACCGTCTGGAAGTTCCTCAGACGGCTGAAACCCTAAGTCCCCACACAGTCCAAGTTCACACCCAAAAGACCTGAAAACCAGTGATTAACACACATACACACGCATTCACAGCAGTCAAAAGGTGGGGACAACCCCAAGGTCCAAGAGGCAAATGGACAGAGTGTGGTCCATCTGTGCACTGGAGCGTTACTCAGCCATGAAGAGGAGTGAAGTACCAACACCTGTGGCAACACAGATGCGCCTTAAAAATGTGGTGAGCGAGAGACCAGACACAAAGGCCATGTTTTGTATGATTCCATTTGTATGAAACACCCAGAACTAGCAAATACTGAGGCAGTGAATCAGTAGGTGCCAGGGGCTGGCAAAAGGTGGGCGGGGGTCCCTTTGAGGTGAGAAAATATTCCAGAATTAGGGAGACGTGGTGATCGGCCACATTGTGAATGTACTAAATGCCTGAACTGTTCACTTTATAATGGTTAATTTTATGATATGTGAACTTCATCTTGGGTGATGCTGTTTGAAACGTGCCTCCCATGGGCAGGCCCAAGGGCAGTGCAGCCTGTGGGAGTGGGAGGGGTGGGGCAGGGCGGGGCATCCAGTGATGGACGCATCCAGAGCTCAGGGTTGCCCAGGGTCAGCAGCTCAAGGGTGTGGATGAGACGGAGCTGGGGCTGCAGTTGACGCCCAACAGGCAGGGGCTGAGCCTGACCAAGCGAGAACAGGGCTCCTTGACCATGGGGGGCCCTCTGCCGCCTTCAAAGGCAGGGCAGCAGCTGCACACGCGGTGCTGAGGCCATGCCGTTTGGCATCCACCCTGGCTGTCAGCATGGGTATCCCCAGGGCTGGGTCTGGCCCCTCATGCACCCCCAGGTCCCAGCAGGGCCCAGGGCTCCAGGCCTGCACTCCAGGGCCTCAGCAGATCCCCACCTCTGGGGGTCTCCACCCCTCCCTCTGCAAGTGATGCCCAAACCTCCAGGGACTCAGGCTGGACCCTCAGGCAGGGATCTGCTCCCTGGTCTCAGGGCCCTGGCAGGTACCCTTCCCGTGTGGCAGCCTGGGGGCTTCCTGGGAGCCTGGGGCTGACCCCCCTCAGCATTGAGAGGGCAGAGGGTGTGGATGGAGGCCTGTGTATACCTGCCTTCCCCCGCCCCGGGGTGGGCTTTGGCCCATTTCCCCACTGCCAGCCTCCACGTGCAGCCAGAGGGTCTAGGCAGAGACAGACCCCTGAAACCTGAACACTTCTGCCCTGGCCTGGGGGTCTGGTCTCACTTGTAGCACCAGTGCAGCACCCCAGGGCACATGCACTTTCCCCAGAGGCTGGAGACGGTTCTTCCACAAGCACTCTTGACTAATTAATTAGTTAGCAAAGTAATTCATTAATTAAGGCTCCTACTGCAGTGATGGGGCCCTGCCAGGGGCAGGATGTTCTCCTGCAGATTTGGGGGTCTCCAGACAGTGGGACAGAACAAGCATCTGGGTCACCCGGCACACGTGTGTACACATGTGCACATGTTCACGCACGCTGGACTGCAGACAGGGGAGACAGGCCAGCATGGCCAAGACCGGCAGGTTGAAACAAGGGGATCTGGGTGGCAAAGGGGCCTCAACACAGCTGTGCTGCGTCCACCAGGAGCCCCCCACGTGGACACAGACATCTCTGCAGCTACACCCCTCAGCTGCAGCCTGGCGGGTGAGCCAGGCCAGCTGCCTTCATTCCCTGGGGGGTGCCCAGGCCACTACCTGCAGGGACATAGGAGCAGGGCCCCTGCCCCTGAGGGTGTGCTTATCCTCCTAACGTGGAGGGGTCCTGATTACAGGGCCTGGGGGGGAGCAGGTGTCTGTCCCCAAGGGCTCAGGACAAAGCCGGCTGCCAGGGACTCAAGCCCACTGTGCCATCTAGGACCTGTCTCAAGGGTGAGGTGACAAACCCAACAGGGTGTGGGAGCGACTGGTGCCCGAGGGACTTCCAGAGCAGGGCCTGAGCATGGCCATCCCAAGGCCAGGAAAGAGCAAGGTGGGTCTCCCAAGGGGCCTCTGAGGTGGAGAAGGAGGGGGCCGCTCAGGACCATGGTAGAAGGAAGTTTCCCTTTCCCCTGACGCCGTTGCCATGACGACAAGTTGCTAACAGGTGAGGGGGACCTGAGCCAGCTTAGGGCTGGCAGGGGCTCCCCCAGCCCAGGGACCCCCCTCAGTTCAGCTCCCAGTCTCCCCCACCTGCCCACAGGAAGCCACCACAGGGTTTTAATTGGGGGAGGGGGTGGGGTCCAGAGGATCCTGTTAGTGTCTGAGAAGGGGGGAGGGCAGAAAGGGGACCCAAGGGACCAGTGAGGAGCAGGGTGTGTGGCCTCATGGCAGTTGCAAGCAGGGTAATTTGAAGTTAGAAATAAAAGGGCCCCATCGGCCCCCTCCCTGCCCACAGCAGCTCTGCACATGGAAGGGCCCCAGTCTTCCATGGGCAGCTCCAAGTTGCCCCCTCATCCACACCTGTGGGGACAGATGACCGCCAGTCCCCACAGGCCACTCATGCCCCTCGGAACCACAGGTCTGCCTGCCTGTCCTAGAACTCCCTGGAAGCAGCTCACCCAGCATCGCAACAGCAGGATCTGTCCAGGCCACTGTGGGGCACAGTACCGCACTCTCCTCCTGCTCCATCCCGGGGGGTCAGGGGCCTGCTGTGGTCACGCGAGGCAGGGGTCTGGGTCAGGAGCAGACCGTGAGGACCAAAGCGGGCGAGGGTCCCACCCGTGGGCTTTCCTGGCCCCTGTGTCCAGGCAGCATCTGCTGGCCTCCCCCGACTGTCCCTCTGTTCTGACCCCTGCTGCAGGGATCCGGCCTCCCCCCACCCTGGTCCCCCCACCATGGTCTGGGCCTGCGTGACTCACTAGTTCTGCTCAGCCGGGTGGGGAGCGAGGAGAGCCAGCCAAACATGGAGCTGTTTGTTCTCAGCTGAAGCTCGAGGTCACGCGGGGGGGACTCGGGGCTGGGCTGTCCCTGGGAGAGCAACCACCCCTGGGAAGCTGGGGGGCTGCAAGCCCACTCCCCACGGGAGCCCGCCACCCACCCCAGTGATGGGAGCTCACTGCCCCACGAGTGGCTGGCCAAGGCTGCTGGAACGTTCTTTCTCCTCCTGGACCCAAGTGTGCGTCCTGAGAGCTTCTCCCTGTGCCAGCAGCCCTAGAGGCTTCCGTAGCTGTGCCCAGAGGCTCCTCTGGAAGCCAGCTCTGACCCAGGTCTGCACGCAACCCCTCCCCCAGCCCCCTGGGCACTCGGGCCTGCAGGACGTGACCCAGGTCTCCAGCACCGGGACACTGGGTCTAAATTGCCACGTCATCCTGAGCAGCTTGGGCGCAGAGCCCCCACCCCCACCCCCACCCCCACCCCCTGTGAGATTTCTGAGCTAATCTGGGCAAAGCACTGTTCTCACCCTGCTGGTCCGCACCCATGTGCCACGGGAGGGGGAAGGAGGGCGATGTGACGGTGGGCAGCCCCTCGACTCCAGTCAGGTAGGGCCAGGGGGTGGGTGCAGCCCACAAAAGCCAGGCCCCAGCAAGAGTGAGCCTGTGCCCCTGGCACGCATGTGCTGGGTGTGTGCATGTCTGTGCTCTGCCTGTTCCTGCGAGCCATACACGGTCCAGGCGTGCATCCGAGCAGGACTGTGCATGTACACGCTCACACATCTGTACACCAAACACATAATCACGCACACACACCATCACACACATATACACATGCTCTTGCGCACACACACACACGTGCGCATCTTCCAGGTGGTAGCCCCGAAGGCCTAGCGGTCATATTTCTCAGGGAGGAAGATCCCCACCCCCAGGACTACAGGACACCTCGGAGCCCGAGCACATGCCCACAGCTCCCTAATTGCCCCCGATTCTAAAGACCATGCTAATTAGGAAGAGTGCTAACGTCTCTATTCAGCTCTTAATAAAGAGCTGGACTCAGGATTTTTTCAAGGCATAATTAAGTGGAAAAGTGCCCTGTCTCCACCTCCAATCACCATGCCGGCAAGAAGCCCCCGTGTAGGCCATGGAACCTTGTGAAGACCCCGTCAGCCACTTGGTGGCAGCATGCACAAGTGCCCTGGGGGCCCAGAGCCCCCGCCCCCCCAGGAATGTTCCTGCCTGAAAGTGAAGCCAACCCCCAGCCCCGATTCTCTCCCTCATTTCCAGCTTTCCTGACAGAGCTCCAGGTCATGGCTCTGACGTGGTTCCTGCTGGAAGCAGCTGAAGGCTCGGGAACTGTCCCCCCCAGGCTGCCTTTGTCCTGGGATCGAAGGCTGGAAGGACCAGCCTTACCAGGTGAGGCCTCCTTCCAGCAACACCTCTGCCCATCTTGGTCCCTCTGTGGGGACCTCTGCACAGCCCATGGACCTTGGAAGGGAAAGGCGTGGGCGGGGGGCACAGGGCCAGGAGGGGCCAGGAGGGGCCCCTCGGGAAGATGACTGCCCGGCTGTAGGGACAAGCTTGTGGGGCCTGCTCTGGGCAGGAATTCTCCAGGCCAGAAATAACTGCCTCAGCACCACTGCACAGCTGCCCGCGGCCTGAATTAGCGACCCCGGGGGACTGCTCGCTCCTTCCATGGGAACGTGGTCTGGAGTGCCCTGCCCCCGCAGCCGGCAGGCCGTCCCCAGAGAGGGGGCCCAGGGTCTGCAGAAAGCTGGCTACAGGAGGCTCCTTCCCACGGGGGAACTGGGGTGAGTGCACCTGGGGCCCCCCCAGCCCTCCTCATCCTGGCCTCCCCCTGCTCTGCCCCCCAAGCGCGGGACCCCCGGCAGCTGAGTCCCTCATGCTTCTGCACACTTGGACGGTGACGCCACAGTCTGACTCCTTGTGTTAAGACCCAGCTCACACCCAGGAAGCCTGGTGACCGTGGTGGGAACACACTCAAGTGTGGACATATATCTCTGCACACGCGGTACCTGGTCACCCCAACAGCAGGCACCCGGGCAGCTCTGCAGCAGGCACCAACCCCGTGCCCACAACCCACGCTGGCGGCTCTCTGCAAACCCGGCTTCCCCATGAGTGTTGCCCGGCAACCGGGCACTTATTAAGGAGGAGGAAGGCCAGGCCTGGCCTGCCAGGGGCCTGCCTGCTCTCCCACAGCACCTGGTACATGCCGGGTTCACCCAGGCTCCCTGCGCCGAGGGCTGGGTCAGCCAGGGCCTGTTCTGGGGTGGGGGTGGGGTATGGAACAGGAGAACGGCCCCTCAAGGCTGAGGTCAGGTACCCTGGAGTCCCTCCCGCCCCACCACAGATGGGACCAGACACCTTCGCCACCAGCCCCCAGGGCACCTTTCCAAACTTTCTGGTGGTCAAGATTCCCCCAGGATCTTGGGTAAAAATGGATAGAGCTGGGATGCCAGGTGTCCGGCCTCGGCCCTGCCTCTGTTATTAACAGCAGTGACATTTTAAAAAGAAGACCCAAACCCTAAGAAAGTCAATTTCCAAATGAAAGTAACTGGACCTGGGCTCATTGTCCCAGTACTGCTGTCTCCCCGCACTTCCCAAGGCCGCTGCCCCTCCCGGGCCACCGGGTGCCCCGCTGCTCCCCATCCCCCCAGCACCTGACCCTGACATTTACACACTACCGCCACCACTGGCATCCTTGGAGATCCTGCCCAAAGTTCAGGGCCGGTGGTCCCCTGCTGTGCGGGGCTGGGGGGTGGGGGTTGGACAGAACAGAGCACAGTCTTGACCATGGGTCAGAGTCACGTTTACCTCAAGTGTAAGGGTCATGTTCTGGCCCAGGTCGCGGTCACCTTCCCCGCCTGGATACCCCCATGGGCCATTCCCTCTCACTCGAGACCCCTCCTGGTCCCGGCCCCCAGCCCTCCCTGGAGTGAGCTGAATTGTGTCCCCTCCTAATTCATACACTACCCCCAGGACCTCAGAATGTGATTGTATTTGTAGATGAACCTGTAAAGAAGTGATGAAGGTAAAATGAGATTAGGGTGGGTTTTAATGCCATCTGACTGTGCCTTATAAAAAGAGGAGATTGGGACACAGATACCTACAGAAGGAAGGCCACGTGAGGACAGAGAAGACGCCCTTTACTAGCCTAGAGAGAGGCGCCTCGGGAGAAACCAGCCCTATCTTGGACGTCCAGCCTCCAGGACTGGGAGGAAATAAACATCTGTTGTTTGAGCTGCCCTATCTGTGGTGCTTTGTCACAGTCACCCCGTGCAGACAAATACACCAAGTGCCACCACATACTTGGGAGACCCTTCGTGTCCCCTGGTTGGTCCTGCCTCAACCCCCCTGGCTGGGAGCTCCTGGGCGGTGGGGGGGGGGGGGGCATGGCCATGATGCCCTGTCCCATGAGATCCATTAGTTGGGTGAAGAGACTTGGCGTAGTGGCTTGGGGGGGAGGGGGTTTCTGGTTGCCCAGATAGACAGCTGGACCTTAGGGACTCCCCTGCTGTGGGGGGCCCTCCCATGTCCCCTCCCAACACCGAAGTTTTCCCAGTGGATAAACCAAGGCTCAGGGCACGTCACCTACCAGGTCACAGAGAACCCAGGCCCAGTGGACACTCAACCCTGTGTCCCTCATCCCAAGCTCTTGTGTCTGGAATCATCCCCAGACACACAGACTTGGTCCCTGCTTCCCGCTGCCTATGACTGGGGGCCACCTGCCCCACTGAAGACCCCACCCTTGGCCTCCCAGAGCAGCTGGGCCAGCAGTCTCTGGTGTGGCCCCCACCCATCCCCTCCCCACCCTCAGTGCCAAGGCTGCCTTCCCCTCATCCCACAGGAAGTCCCAGCAGCTTGGGTCACACACACAGAGAGGGCTCCCTGTGCTGCCGGAGGCAGAGGTGGCCGACCGCCGACTCTGCAGGTACAGGCCCCCAGACCCAACAGAGACCCAACCCAGGCAGGCCGCACACAGCTGGGCCCTCAGAGCTTCCAGAAAAGCCACCAGCACAGGCAGGTGGGGTCTGGGGCCGTGGCGTTTCCAAAACATCAGCACGTGCTCAGCCCGGGACCCCCAGCACCCCCACACCCCGAGACTAGGGAGGGAGACATTCGGATGGGGGACGGGATGGCACTGCAAGCTCCATCAGATGCTAATTAGAGCTGTGTGTGTGTGTGTGTGTGTGTGCGTGTGGCGCACGCTCAACACCATCAGAGGGGCGGGCCCCAGCACAAACATTTCAGATGGCACAGTATTTGCATTTAATGGGCTGAAATTCTTTAAGCTAAGAACCCAACTGAGCCATTATGTTGGCCAATTTGCAGGGAAGTGGAAAGCACCAAATGGGAGCCCACGAATGGGGCATGCCACTTGACCAGAGGGGCAGCGGCCCAGCCACAGGGGCATCATCCCCTGGACAGCCAACAGGATGTCCCTGAAGCATGGCAGCCCCAGGCCAGGTGTAGACAGAGGACCCAGGGGCACAGCCCAGGCTGTGCGGGGCGGGGATGATGGGGCAATGGGGAGGACCCAGACCCTTTGTGACACAGGAAGTGGGACACACCTGCGTGATGTGACCTCCTGGGTCCAGTCCCAGTAAGTCTGTTGCCTGCAATACCCATCTACCTTCCTACCTTGGGAAGACTCCTATCCATCCCTCAAAACCCATGCCGAGGGCTCTTCCTCCAGGAAGTTTCCTGAACTAGCCGAAGAGCTCCTCTGCCTCACTCAAT
Organism: Eschrichtius robustus; assembly: GCF_028021215.1. NCBI lineage: Eukaryota > Metazoa > Chordata > Mammalia > Artiodactyla > Eschrichtiidae > Eschrichtius > Eschrichtius robustus. Next base: position 52,191,070 of record NC_090839.1, on the reverse strand, counting down.
CTTCTACTGAGCACCTACTGTGTGTAGGGACTACTCCAGGTCCTTGGACCAAGTGAACAGACAGGGGCAGCCTGCCTGGAGCCAGGCAGAGGACAGTGAACAGGTGATGCATCGAGCAGCTACATGTGCCAGCAAGGCGATCCATCTGGGGGCACTCCAGCCCCAGCCCAGGCCTGTGGTGGGAGTGGGTGGGGGATGCCAGAGCAGCAGGGACAGGAGGGCCCAGGCAGGCAGAATGGGGGCCAATGACACCAAGTCATTGAGGCAACCCCTCCTGACCACACTCCTCACCCGCCCCCACAGCATCGGACAATGAAGAGCAAGGGTCCTGTGGGACACCCCCTCCCCACCCCACAACTGGGGCTTCATGGGGTGCACACACACCTTCTGGGGGATGAGGGGCCCTCCTGGGCCTCCTCAGAGCACACCCTGCTCACCCCCCCAGTTAAGGGCGGTCCCTCGGGAGACCCCTGCACACAGCAGACCCCTCGGGAGACCCCTGCACACAACAGACTTCAAGTGGTAGGTACACTTGTGCACACAGCAGGGGTAGGGCCTTACTCCCAGTGGGATCACACACTCAGCAGGATCTCAAATTATAATATGCGGGGCTTGGATTTAGGCCTGTGCGCACAGTAGGAATTCACGCTCAATGGATTATGCACACAGTAGGGTCTCACATCAGGTGGGGCTGTGGACAGAAACTATGCACACAGTAGGGCCCTTGTCCTCTGAGTCACGAACGAAGGGGAGCCTCATTAGGACAGGCATGTGTGCAGACATACATGCATGGACCATGCGCACAGGAGGCCCTGGTCCCGTGCCCCACTTCCCACAACAAGCTGGTGGCCGGACTGGTGGGGGTGACCAACTTCCACCAGCTGCCACCTGCCCAGCAGCCCCCTGACCGCAGACCTGGGCCTGGGGAGCTCACAGCCGTGCAGCGCGCTGATTCGCCCATCCTGGCTCCCCTCCAGCCACCCGCATCTGCATCGATCCCTTAATGACTCGATCCATTATGTTGGAGCAGAATTCTTGGAAACTGGCAGGAAAAGGAAGGCTTCTGTCAATCGCCTGAGTCATTTTTTTTTAAACCAACAATGGGGTGCCTCTCCCCACCCCCGCACAGCGGGCTGTCCACTCTCACTGCTGCCAAGCCGCCACACATCCAGGAAGGGGCTGGTGCCCCTGCAGGGAGAGGGGGCCACAGGTGTGGGTGGGGAGGGGCCGTGGGTACAGTGGGGCAGGGGCTGCAGATGCAGTGGGGGAGGGGCCTGATGTTGCCTCATCTGCAACGCGGGGACCCCAATGGCACCCCCACCAAGAAGAGGACCTTCAGAAGGAGCCTGGAGAATTCTCCCTCAGGTAAGCACTGCTGCCCTAGGCTGGCTGTCCCTGGCGGGGTAGGGGCCCACCCCTCCCTCGCTGGTGCTCCCGGGCACGCGGAGCAGAGGATCGGCTGTCCCTGGTTCTTCCATCAGGCCAGGCGGTCAAGAGACCTGCAAAACCCTAAAATGGCCCTTTTCTGGATGAATTTTTACATTTCAGAAAATACAGACATTTTTCATAAAAGGAAATGCTACGTTAATAACTAATGAGTTTATTATTGTTTTAAATGAATGACTAAACAGCAATTTCTAAATCTCTTCAACTCTAAATTCCAAGAAGATAAACAGCAAGACAGAAACCCATCGCAGAAACTCCCTGGGGGCCTCAATTAATCACAAGGCCCTGGAGTTCGGGAACCTCTGTTTCAGGGTCTGAAGAACAGGGCAGCCGGCACACCCCCAGGGTCTGGGTGCCCCACCATGCCAGTGGCTCCCACCCTCTGAAGGATGTCCCCTCCCCACCCCTGCCACCTGCAAGGTCCCCCCAGCACCCCCCCCCAAACAGGGGGCTTCATTCTGGGCCCACTGGGCTCACCACCCCCAGGTCCTGGACCCGCTGCCTCTCATGAATTCCCTATGGTGCCCTGCCCCTCCACAGGCTACCCCTGGGTTCCTACCCGCCCCAGGAACAAACACGCCCCAACGCCCACAGGGGACAGAAGCATTTCCGGCCACACAAAGGCCCATTCCCACACCCAGTGTGGGTCAGTGGCCCCACCCCGTGCGCCCCCAGGTCCCCCCTTCCTGCATCTGCCCAAGGCCTGAGCAGGTCACCACAGGGCTGGCTGGGGCCCAGAGTATCCCAGATGTACCCCCGCCCGGCCACCCAGGGCTCAGCAGGCCTCTCTTCGGGGAACAAAGCCCACCCTTCCCACAGGTGGACCCTCCCGGGGCAGGGACCCCCACAGCCTGCCCTGTCCCCACAAGGCTACGTCTGTCTCCGTGGCTACAGGAAGCCCCAGCGGAGGACGCCGGGCGCTTTCATAATAAATCCTTTAATTAGGAAATCCCCGAGCTCCCAGCACGCGGGTCACCTGCTGCTCCCATGTCTCAGGTTCCTGCCATGAGCCAGCGCCACGTGCTGCCTGGGGGAGGTGGACCAGGCCCCAATGCAGGGACGGGGGCTTGGAGGGTGGCCTGGGGGGCCTGGCAGAGCCTGGGGTTGCAGAAGCCCCGGGGGGTGTCCTTCGCACTCCGACACTGAAGGTATGTTTTGGAGCCCCTCTCCCATTTCTGGAAGCTTCCATGAGGCCAAGGATCAGGGGTGTGAGGGTTTGGAATTTGGCAGCTGGCTCTGGATGGGGTGGACCTGGGGCCTGCGGCCAGCAGGTGGGCTGAGGGGGGGCTCGCTGCCTGGAGGGGCAGCTGTGGGGTCTGCAAAGCCTCCAGAAGGCCAGGACTGGCTCCCCCAGCCCAGATGGCCTTTCCAAGAAAAGCTGTCACCAGCCCCCCAGTTTGGACCTCACCCTCATACCCCTCTATGACCTCGTGAACACCTGATGCCCCACACTGGCCCACGCAGCCCCTCAGGCCCCCAGACCCCAGGGTGACCACATGCTGCCTTCTGCAGCATGATGGGTACGCTGGGCCCAGTGCCCTCCCAGCCGTAAGTTCCCACGAGTAGCAAGCATGTCACAGGCACCCCAAGGAAGGGGACACCACGGCAACAAAGACGAAATACACAGGCTCACACAGGAGACAAGAGCAGGTGCTTACTGGGGTCCCCCGCCAGCAGAGGGGTCCTGGCCCGGAGCCTGCCAACCCCCTGCCCAGCCCCCTCCACAGAGGATGTGCGGGAGGGACGTCAGAAGGGGTCCAAACCCGGTCGGCACGGCAACCAGGAAGCCAGCCTGGCCTTAACCAGATTGTTAAGGCTGGTGAAAGAAATGTATTTTCTAATTAAAATGGGAGAAATGACATTGATCCTGGCGCCGTCGTTAACAAGGTGGGGGGACCTGGGTCGGGGGTGATGCATCAGGCTTGCTTTCCCCAACCAGGTTCCCCTCCTGTGCCTCCCCCCGTTTCTCCATTTACTCTCTTTTACAGTAAAACTCAGACGAGGCCACAGCTGAGTCTGCCTGGCCTCAGATTCCTCACAACTCCTAGAGAAAGGCCCAGAAGGCGTGGGGAGGGGGCCGCCCTTCGTGGAGGGCGGGTGGTGCCCAGCTGACGGTGCAGAGACGGCCGTCCAGGAAGCCACCAGGGGGCTGGCGGGGGGGTCCAGAGGCCAGCCCCCCACCCGTGCCCACCAGGCAGCTGGAGCACGTTGGAGGTGGGAGGCGCCTGGGAGGGGTGAGGTGGGGGGGGGGCACTGTCTCTTCGGCCCGGCCTCCAGAGCTCTGCAGATAAACAGTCTAAATTAGGAATTAAAACACTGCTTGCTCCCACCAGCCCGGCCGTATTTCAAACGTGCAGAAAACACCCCGGCCTCCTCCTGGAGCCCCAAACTTCCCAAAGTGGTTCTGCAGGATTGGGCCACGCAGAGGGGAGCAGGTCAAACACCGCACAACCCGCTCACCCCAGGCCAGGGCCAGGCTGAACTGGCACAGAGCGGGGGCTGGGACCCCAGCCCACAGCAGAGTCATGCCACCCTGCGAGCCCCTGAGAAGGAAGCTGGGCACACGGCAGGCATGGGGACCCTGCAGCTGTCGATGGGGGTGGGGTGGGGGTGTGTGTGCAGCTCTGGGAACGTTGAACACCCTCCCCACCGCCCCGACCCTGGCCCCGGGAGAGGCCTTGGTGTGTGCTGGGCAAGGACGTCCACCCTCAAGCACTGCCTGGGGCCCCGTAGAGGGCAGGGTTGTACCCCCGCCCCGAACTCCAAGGCTTGCCTCCCCCAGCTTCCGGCCCACCCGCTCCCAGGGGGACTGCGGGGGGTGGGCCTGCCTGGAACTGGGTGCAGCCCTGGGACAGAGCGCGCTCCGCGGTGGAATTCCAGGCATCAGACATTCATCAGAACTTAGGGGCTCATTCCTGAATTCCAGCCGCCAGGCATGGGGCCAGAGGCTGCCCGCTCCACTGTGGGTCAGCCTGTGGGCCAAGAGGCTGGTCCAGAGGACGCCACCTTCCTGAGGGGGTCCGGGGAGATGACGTACGACCAAGGCCCAGGTGGGAGGAGGTGGCATGTCGGGAGCTGGGAGGGCCGAATAGCAATGAAGCGTGGGGGGGTCCCCTGAGAGCCCCTCCCCCTGCACAGTGCCCTCTGCACAGCCACCATCTGGGTCTGCCCCAGGCCAGGGAGGAGATGTTTCCTTGGGGTGTCCGCTGCCACGGGGGCTGTTCCAATCTCTGAACTGACACCCCCACACGGGCCACGTGTCTGGGGAACAGTGGCTGAGAGATCTGCCTACTCTAGCAGCACGCAGAGGAAGTCACTGGCCAGTCACGGGGGCACCTCGGGCCCGTCGCCCCCCTCCACCCAGCCAGCAGACATGAGCTCGGCCACACCTCAGGCCACAGCTACTGTGAGAGTGACAGAGGGCCTGGGGGGCCGACCCGCAGAACCCAGATGGCCAGAGTGGACACTGGGCATCTGACCCAAACACCATCCAGCCGGCCTCTGCCCTGTCCCGCCTTGGGCTGGGAGGGCCCGCAGAGCCCCCTGGAGACACCCCTCCACAGGCTGTTCACCCAATGGCTCTGCTTGGACGCCCCAGCCATGAGGGAGGCATGGCCGCCCAGCCCTCCTGCCTCTGGTCAGCACCTCCACCAACCGGTGAGATGACATTCCTTCCAGAAGGAAACCTGACATTGCCGGAGCAGTTGAACTAAGACCTCAGCGGCCACACAGAGGAACGGGGGCCCCGCACACCCTGGGCACTGCTGGGTAACGAATGGGGTGTGGATGGCTCCGTGCGGGGCCGCGGTCACTCCAGGCATTAACCTGTCTGGCTCGGGGACTCCGGGGAGCAGAGCAGGAGCACATGGTCAGGAGGGGACTGCTGTGTGACGAGCCCAGGGTGGCTACAAACTCCAGGGGACAACCCTCCAATCCAACAGCTGACCCTCGGCCTGTGGTGTCAGCCCAGGGAGGGGACACCCTGTGTGTGAGATGGCCTGGCAGTGAGCACAAGACACCACTCAAGCTTTGGGGTCTCACCCTCCGCCTGTCCCTCCGTCCACCTGCCGCCACTCACCGGAGGAACTGGAACAATTTCCAGACCCCACCCCACCACCCAGGACCCCATGAGGCTGTAGCCCTGTTCTCAGGGAGGGACCCCAGCCTCCTCTCCTCTCAGAACAAATGTCCCGTGGCCCCTGCCTCCCCTCCACCAGGGCCCCATGGGGCTGTGGCACAGGACAAGCATAGCTCCGTGGGCCTTGTTTCAGGTCTGTGGTTCAGACCCTCACCGGCCAGGTGCTTCAGAGTGGGGTGCTGCCAGGGGCCCCAAGGCTAGCAGCAGAGGGCTAACCAAGGGGTTGTGGCTGGAGGCACCCACGTGGGTCGGGGACCACTTGTCGGGAGGGTGTGGGGGAAGCTCCCCTCTGAAAGAGCTCTGTCTCATGCCCCAGGGGGGCTGCCTGGGTCTCAGAAAGACCAGAGAACCCCAGAGATGAAGGCAGGGCCCAGCCAGTGCCTGGGGGCCTCTGGGGAGGTGCTATGGGCAGAGTGGCCTCCCCTGGAAATTCCTATGTTGAAGCCTAGCCCGCAGGACCTCAGAATGTGGCTGTATTTGGAGCTGGGATCTTTAGAGAGATAAAGTAAAACGAGGTCACTAGGGACTTCCCTGGTGGCACAGTGGTTAAGAATCCGCCTGCCAATGCAGGGGACACGGGTTTGAGCCCTGGTCCGGGAAGATCCCACATGCCGCGGAGCAACTAAGCCTGTGTACCGCAACTACTGAGCCTGCACTCTAGAGCTCGTGAGCCACAGCTACTGAGCCTGCGTGCCACAGCTACTGAAGCCCGTGTGCTTAGAGCCCATGCTCCACGAGAGAAGCTACCGCAATGAGAAGCCCGCTCGCCGCAACTAGAGAAAGCCCGTGCGCAGCTACGAAGACCCAACGCAGCCAAAAATAAAATAAATTTCTTAAAAAAAAAGAAAAAAAAAGGTCACTGGGTTGGACCCTAATCCAGACCATGTCCTTGTAAGAAAAGATCAGGACCAACACGCACAGAAGGTCACCATGTGAGAACACAGGGAGAAGACAGCGACAGGCCTCAGGAGAAACCAGCCCTGCCCACGCCCTGCTCTCGACGTCCAGAAACATGCTTGTGTGGTTTAAACTGCCCCGTCTGTGATGTTTTGTCATGGCCACCTGAGCAGGCTAATTCAGAAGGCACGGCTCAGGGTGTCCCAAACGCCCTGGAACAAGGCAGCTCCAGACTAAGGGGGTGAGGGAGGGTGTGCTCAGTTCGAGGGGTTTGGTGCCCCCAGCAGACCCCTGAGCTAGTGTTGGAAGGGCTCTCAGGGTAATCGGGGTCCACAGACATGCTGGGCATCACCCTGACAGGGACCCTGTTCTCACCCCACTGCTATCAGGGCTCTGTGGAGACCACCTCCTCCGGGAAGCCCTCCCCACCTACAGCTATGGGGGGCGACCAGGGGAAGGGCCACCTGCCTCCTAGCCAGCACCTACTTGGGCAGTTGCAAGGTGCCCAACAGCCACGGGAGAGAGACCCCAAACCCCAAGTCCAATAGCCTCCCCACCCAGGCTGGTGGGGGGGTCCACAATGCATCCCAGCATGGCTGACCCTGTCCTAGATCCGGGCCCCCAGGGAGACAGCAGGACCACTGAGAGTGGGATACATGCACTTCCCATCCCCGCGCCAGCACCTGTCACACAGTAGTGCCTCAAATACTCGAGCAGGAGGAACAAAACAGGAGGGTCTTTGATGCCCACTGCAGACGCCCACCGCATGCAGCCCCGGGCATCAGGCTGGCATCCGAGCAGACCAGACCACATGGATTCCTGGGAGTGGGCTGAGGGTGTGGACGGTCAACCGAGGGATCCTTCCCATCACGTGACAGGGTGGACTCCACCTTCACCTCCCACCGCACACCCCGGGCTTCTGGTCCATCGCTCCGGTACAGGAGCCCATGCTCCTGCTAGAACGTCCTCTCTTCACCAGGCCTGGGGCACACAGAGGCATGGGTACTGGCCCTGGGGCCCCAGGCTGCCTGGGAATGAGGCAGCTCCCGGCCATGAGCGCTCCACTCACTGGTCTCCCTGGTATTCAATGAGCACCTACTGGTGCCAGCCCCCCGGGCACCGCACAGACACTGGACCAAGCAAAGATCCGACCCTCCATGGCTTCTAACAAAACGCCAAACGCCACGGGCTCTGGTGCCTCCGTTAGAATTCTGAGTCTGGGGAACCCTAGGGATGGCCCTTGTTAGGAGGTAGGACGGTGGGCAGTAGGGACACCCTGCAGACAGGCGTCCGAGGCGCTGGGTGGGGGGCCAAGGGGTCTCTAATCCTGGAGCAGCCCTCAATGTGCTAAATCACTTTATGTAACTCAGGCCAAGCCGGTGAACCAGGAGCCCGGCTGGGGATTAGTGACAGGCGTTGCCACGGCAACCTGATTAGTCGGAAACATGTCGTGTTTGGGAGCACGGCTTGAGCCTCGCGCGGAGGTAAAAGGAAACCCCAGAGATTCATTAGCAACAGGTTCCCATGGCAACCGCGCCAAACTCATTAATAATTTTTTTTTATTCCTGGTGTGGGTGTTGAAATTCTCCAGAGGGCTGATGGAGGGACAGATGCCGGGCAAACACACACCAGCTACTCCCACCCACAGCCTGGCACTACCCGGCCCAGGGCTCGGCGCCACCCCACCCGTGTGCCCGCCTGTGTGCCAGGATGCGCAGTGACTGGCAGGCCACGTGGTTCCGACGGCCCTGCCTGGAAGGTCCATCGAAGGGAGATCCAGATCAGAAGGGCTGCTCATCCCAGGAGGCCACCAAGACCCCTCTTCTGCCCGCCTCCCAGGGGGATGCCCTGGGAGCATCTTTGGGAGGTCAGGCGGGCAAGTCCTGCTCACTTGGTGGGCTCAGGCACGGGCTGGGTGTGGTGTCTGGAGCCCAAAGGCTGCTTTCTTGGGGACTACCGTGAAGGCCGCTGCAGACCCACTGGCTCAGAGACCCAAGTCCAGGGCGCAAAGGAGTAGGAAGTAGGCAATGTTTCGGAAAACGCTTTGGCATCTCAAGCAATCTGATGCGGTTCCGCATAACCAGGCAATTCCGCTCCTGGGTACATGCCCAACAGAACTTGGACACGACTGCTCACAGCAGCCCCACTCACAGCAGCTGAAAGGTGTAAACAGCCACGTCCACCGACGGGTGAACAAGGAGCACAACGTCCCACCGCATCAGCCCTAAAAGGAGTGACGCACCATCACACTACAGCCTGGATGAGTCCTGAGGACACACACTCAGTGAAGGACGCCAGACACACAAGGTCACTTATGTGAGATTCCATTTCTGTGAAACATCCAGAGCAGGCACACCCAGAGACAGAATGCAGGCCAGTGGGCGCCAGGGGCTGGGGGAGGGAGTTGACTGCTGATGGGGACGGGGTCTCCTTTTGGGGTGATGAAAAAGTTCCAAAATTGACTGTAGTAATAGTTGCACAACTCTGACTATAACAAAGACCACTGAATGGTGCGCTTTACGTGAGTGTACATCTCAACAAAACTAAAAGAAAGTGGGCGCCTAGGTCAGCCTGCCTTGAGCTCCAAATCCTGGGGGCCATGCAGGGATCCACTCTGACCCTCAGTTTCCTCATCCGTAGACAGAACTCGGGTGCTGAAGTTCCCCCCACAAGGGCTGAGACAGAGTGAAGGGCTCCCCACGGCAAATGTGGTGAGCCTCTTCACCACTGTTCCTCTGCCCCAAGGTCAGAGGTGAGCAGGTGCCTGACCCGAAGGCCCCTTCCATCTGCTGCGTGCAGAAACGTGACCCAGAGCCCAGCATGGCCTTCCAGGGCGAGGGACATCCTGGGAAGGACCTGGCCACCCCATCCTGGCCACACTGAGTGGCCTGCCTGCCCCGAGACCTGGTGACACCTGAGTGAGAAAACACACAAACGCGGGGAATCCCTATCACTCAGTCCAGGTTGCTCGGTTTGAATCGGGGGATGGGACACATGGCCTGGTGGCATCTGCAGGACGGCCGAGGAGTGGTCGCAGCATAGGAAAGTGACAATGGGTGACGAGGGGCCCCAAGGCCTGTTCTGAGCCCCTCACGCCCCACGAGGGTGAGGGAAGCAAAAACGTGGCCAGTCACCCACTTGGGAGCCACACCGAGGAAGGGGCAGGTCAAGCCCCGAACCTCAGGAAGGAAGAGAAACCCCAGGAGGCAGGGTGCGGTGCAGACGGCCCCGGGCCCTGGAGCCAGGTTGGGGGTGGTGAGCATACTCTCAGGAGGAGCACGGCTCCCCAGACACCCCCCTTCTCTCTGCCCCGGTGCCCAGGCGCCCCCCTCCCCAACACCGATGCCCAGGAGTCTGCTGGACTGTGACGCTCGCTGAATGGAGCCGGGGAGGGGAGGTTGAGGCCAGACCCCCTTCCCTGAGGGCACCTGCTTCTGCCTGCAGGTCCCTGAGCTGGTTCTGCCCTCCCCTCCTGTTCCAGCGACCCAGATTTCGATGGCAGGTTTTTTAATGGCTCTGGAACAGCAAGGAAAGAATGCCAGGAAGCCCAGCTTCTAAAACGTAAACCTGCAGCCCAGGGATGTGCTTCGTGAAGCTTTGCCCAGGTCCACTGGATGGCCGATCCTGACACTGCTTCTAGCTTCTAGAACATTCCTCAGGACAATGGTGCCCTCCCCCTGCCCCTGCCTCCAAGCACTCGCAGTACTGCACTCTGCGAATGGGGGGCTAGGCGGGGTCCTTCCCAGGAACCCTGTGTCTCCACACTTGGCCAGCCTCCTTCCCCCTCAGTCCCACCCCAGATGGCCCGCCCACCTGCTGCTAGCTCTCGTGTCTCCCGCCCCCACAGGGGGCCCACCCTGCACCCCCTGCCCCCTCCACGGTCTGCACCCCTGTGTGGGGCGTCCTTCAAGTCCTGGAACCCCCACTGAACCACATGACCCTGAGACCAGCGCCTGGAGGGCGCTGCCACAGACCCGGAGCACCGGGCCCGCCACGCCCGAGGCACAGCACACGCTGGCCAATGCGGCTGGTCACGGGGACACGGCTGGTCACGGGGACGCAGCAGGCCCATTCCGCGGCCAGAGCCGGGCGGCTGCCCTGCCAGCAGGACCCGGGACATGTCCTCGTCCATCTCGACGAGGCGCTAATGCAGGCTGACTCATCAGACTGCGGCCGCCTGGCGGCTGCTTGAAAGACAAAGGGACGCATGGGGTGAGAGCTACATGGCACGCACCTGGCTGGGAGAGGCCATCGCCACCCTTGCACCTTCCCGCAGGCTCCCAGGCTCGCTCCCGACCCTGTGGCAGGCGGGGCCATGGCTTCAGAAAGCAGTGGGCACATGTCAGCGGCTCCGTGGACCCTCCCGGCTTCCCCCTTCTCAGGAGAGCACCCGAGGCGCTCCTAGGCCCCGAGACTATGTCCACATCAGCTGCCCCCCACACCTGTCTCCTTGCCTCTATGCCACGTCCCTGACCCCCGCCACCCTTCAGACAGGCACCTCGGGGCCCACCCCCACTGCTCACGCCCACCCGCCTCGGCCTGCATGCCCCAGTCCTGGCAGACCATCCCCCAAGCCCGGCCGTAGTCAGCCTCAGCCCTAGCAAGGCCTGGGTCTCATCTGTCTGCGTGTCCACTGCCTCCCCCCTGCAACCCGCCACCTCCGCAGCCAAGCACAGCCCCAGAGCCCTGAACAGGCCAGAGCGGGTCCCCAGCTGGGAATCTGGCCCATCGCCCGCTGGCCATCCCTGCTGCGCCCTGCAGGACGCCCTGGGCCCAGCCAAGGGTCTCAGATCAGAGTCAGGTGAGGCTGGACACCAGGGGCTCCCTCTACAGCCGCTGCACTCGAACTACCCCCAGGAGCAGCAGGAAAGCCCCCAAAAGCCCCCAACAGCATAGGGTTATTGGCTGAGTGAGGGTCCCAGACTCCCGCAGGGACAGGACCACGTCAGCCTCCATCCGGCAAAAAAGCGCCTGAAGGCCCACATCGTGGATGGACACCTCCTCAGGGAAAGCCCCCAGCAACCCCAGAGACACAACCGATCGAGGTCTGACCAGGCCACCCTGGCGACGAGGCCTCCAAATGACCAATTTCATGGCTGGTTTTCCCTCTCCCCAGGAGGCCCTTTTCCTCGTGGAGAGGCAGACCCCGGGTGGCTGACGTGGTTTATCCCAGCAGGGCCGCCTCCCACCAGCCTGTCCCCACCTCCTGCCTCTCCCTCTGGGGGGACAGCAGGGGGCAAGCCCGGGTGTGCGAGCCCAGGTGTGTGAGCTAGGGAGGTGCCCCCGAAACAAAGCACCACAGACCGGGGGAGCTTACACTACAGGAATTCTTCCTGTCATGGTCCAGAGGCCAGGAGTCCGAGATGAGGGTATCAGCAGGCTGATCCTTCTGGGGGCTGAGAGGGCGGATCCATCCAGGCCTCTCCCGGCCTCTGGTGGCTTCAGGAGCCCTGGGCTTCCTGGGCGTGTGGCTACCTCACCCCGTGTCTACCTCTACCTTCACGCGGCTTCTCCCTGCACCCGTGTCAGCTCCTCTTAGGAGGAAACCATCATCAGCTTGAGAGCCCACCCCAGCCCAATCTGACCTCATCCTCACTTGACCGCAACTGCAAAGACCCCACTTCCACGTGAGGTCACATTCTGAGGTCTGGGTGGACATGAATTGGGGGGCACACTCCAGCCAGTGCACTAGCCTACACGTGTCAGTTTGTGAGGACGATGGGCACACCCACAGCCACACCCTGGATACTGCACCCCCATCCCTGACACTCTGTCCACCCTAAGTGCCCACCCTGCCTGCTCTGGCTGCTCCTGCCCCCCCCGCCCCGCCACTGGCCTGGCTGCTCTGCCGGGGCCTGCAACGATGCCCCAAGTATAGAGCAGGGGGCCCCAATGCTGCCACCCTCACGTCTGTTTTTCTCCGCCCCCTTCAGGGGCTCCCCACAGCCAGAAAGGACCTGACCCCACCCCACCCCCGGGCCAGCACTGAGGGCAGAGCCCAGGGTGTGCACACAGCTCCAGAGGCCTGGCCTGCTCCACTCGGGGCTCAGGGGACGTGGGTGTCCTGACCCACTGACAGGTGGGAACCTCCTTATAGTCACAGGAACCACCAAGATCAAGGCCAAGACAGGCAGCGTCTGGCCCCAGACCTCCAGGGGTGCCCAGGTGGGGCTCAGAGGTCACCCTACAGGCGCCAAGTGGGAGACCTGGGCCTGGCACCTGAGAACCTGAGGGGGAAGCTCCATCCATAGGTACTGCCCAAAAGCCATCGGTGGCCAGAGGAGGCCCAGAGGAGTCCACGAAAGCCCCTCCCCCAAGGAGCCCAGGCCCACCAGCCCAGCTCCTTGGGCATCCTCCTCCCACAGGAGACAGAGGCACTCAGGCCACAGTCCAGCAGATGGTCCCCAGCTGCCTGACCTCCCCCTGGGCAGGTGTGGATGGGGGTGCCCAGCTGGCACTGACTGCCCACAAACAACCACAATTAGAGGTGTCAAGGGGCACAGGCCTGCCCCTCAAATCAGAAAACCGAGGTCCAGGAGGCAACCCCATCCACCAAGGCCCCTCAGCTTTGGGGTGGTGACCCTAGTGGCCCCAGCACTTAGGTACAATGGGGCCCCAGCCTCTGACACCCTGACAGCGCCCAGAGCCCACCGCTGCTTTGCTGCATCAGGCTTCAGGGACACAAATTCGGCCCACCTCAGAAGCTCTACCACCTTCTGGAAAATCCCCCAGCCTCTCCCTCCCTCCATTAACGCATCCGACTCTGCACACCCTCTGTGTGGGCTGGGGCTGGGGGACCCCGGACCACTGCCAGACCTGGGGAGGGGGCTGTGTCCCTGTCAGGCCTCTGGAGCCTCTGCTGCGAGACCCTCTCACCAGCCCGGCTAAACTGGACTAGGCCCTTCACCCCTCAAACCAGGGTGCCCAGTGAACCCTGCTCTGTCAGTGATGGAAAAGGAAGAGGTGACACGAGGGAGAAACCAAGGCACGTGAGGGGCCACCACCCAGGCTGAGGGAGGGGCCACGAGACCCTCTTCCTGTGACCAGGAGACCCCAGAAATCCCAGAGGTCCCAGCCTAACCTCCCGGCGGGGGGAGGGTGGTCACTGACGTCAGGCGCCTTGCCCCCTGAAGAGGCGTCAGGGTGCCCCCACCACAGTCCTCAGGCCAGCGAGGGCCCGAAACACGACCACCCCCAGCCGGGGGCTCCACCGGGCGCAGGTGGTGAGCAGAGAGAGGCCACTGCAGCCCAGAAAAGGGGCGCTGTCCCTGCTGCACCAGTGCCCTGACCTCACCTGGAGGCCAGCCGCACAGGGGCACTGGCAGAGCCCAGAACAGGGAGAGGACAGTGTGACCAAGCGGGCCGGCCGCCGCCTGCCAGGTCTCTTGGCAACGGTGCCAAGTCGGGCTTTGCCCAGTTCCAGGCAGTGGACATGGCCCGTGCCCACCTAAGAAGACTGGCCTGTCCCCCAGGTTCAAGCAGGTCAGGGGCTGCTGGCCTCCTTCCTGCACCTGCCACCCTGCACGCCAGCCCTGAGCATCACCGCCCGCCCGGCCCACCTCGCCCAGCCCCAAGCATCTCACTAACATCAGCTCCCTACGTGCCTGAGAGGTTCAGGCAACCGTGCTGGACGCCGAGGCTGAGGCCTGGCCGGGGCCCCATACAGGAGGGAGAGCTGACCCCAGACAGGGCTGGGGGCACACCTGCATCGGTCGAGACACAGCGGGGGTAGGGGGCCAGTCTCACCCAGACAGCCCCTGTGGAGGGGGTTCTGGGTCCTCTCTCTGCCAGATCTGCGCCCAACTTTGGCAAAGAGAGAAGCTATGGGTGAGATTGAGGTGGGGGCTGCTCTGGGACACGGCCTTGGTCCTTGTCAGCATCCCACTTAGGAAGAGGGGTACTCCCGGAACCTCTGAAGTCTGCACGCATCCAAGAGCTGCTCAGGGTCATGGAGAGGCAGGTTGCTCACACCACGATGTCGCCTGTTCCCCACGGGTCCCGGGGAGCACAGAGATGGCAACGTCCCCACCGCATGCTCTAATTGAGCACATTCATCAACTGTCCCCACTAATCAGGGCTCAGGGCTCTGCCAGCACCACCGACACCCTGCTCCTCCCAGCAGCAGAGGAGCAAGCATCCCAGAAGCAGAGGACACCGGGGTCCTCCCACCTGTCTGCTGGGCCACACGGGGCCGCACAGCCTTGCCTGCCCTGGAGGAGAGAGAGAGAGAGAGAGAGAGAGAGAGAGAGAGGGAGGGAGAGAGAGAGAGAGAGAGAGAGAGAGTGTGTGTGTGTGTGTGTGTGTGTGTGTGTGTTGGGTGTTCGCTGGGGCCCTCCTTAACAAAATGACAACGAGCCGCTACTCACTATGTGAAGACAACGCAGCCAAGCAGCCCCCATCTGTCATCCGCGGCGATCGCAGAGCTCTGGCTCTGGGGACGGTGCCCGAACTCGCTGCCAACTCGCAAGGGCTGGGCTGCTTCTCTCCAAGACCTGTCCTCCCCAGGCGCTCCCCCATCTCCGCCCAGGGAGCCGGGCCCTAAATCACTCCTGCGGCTGCCAGGATGGGCGCCTGAGGCCCACGTGACTCAGAGGTGTTCCCAGTTCTGTCAAAGCGAACCGTTGAGGGGAGGAGAGAGCAACTGGTCTTTTGTGTCACTGAGTTAAATACCCACTTGCAAGAAGGAGAGAAAAGAAAATATTCCTAACTCAGCCGCAACAGCTGCCACCCCTTCCCAGGCGGTCTCTGTGCGGGCGGAGGCGGGGACGCATGTGCAACACTCGTATAAAAGAAGGGAACGTGTTTCCCGCCCGACCTTGACGGCTGGGGCCAAGGTCTAGACTCTGGAGCCAGAGACGGGCTGCTTGGACTCATCCCTCGAATGTTTGACAGGCTGGCCCATCCCCCACATTCCTTCACATCCTGACCCTGGAACCGGGAGCCGCTG
Source organism: Eschrichtius robustus (assembly GCF_028021215.1). Taxonomy (NCBI): domain Eukaryota; kingdom Metazoa; phylum Chordata; class Mammalia; order Artiodactyla; family Eschrichtiidae; genus Eschrichtius; species Eschrichtius robustus. The sequence continues at coordinate 52,175,642 of NC_090839.1, read as the reverse complement.
CCTCTTCTGCCGCCCCAGGAAGGCGCGGGGAGCACCCAGACCACCTGTGAGCGCTCCACTGTGCCAGGGAGGGCGCCCGCAGCCTCCTGCAGTCAGGACAGAGTTTGGGTGGTCAGAATGTGACACCCACTGCTTCCACGAGCTTCCTTTGAAGGGGTGGCGCTGGCCATGTCCTCACCTCAGGCCTCTGCCCCTGAGGTGCCCTCCACCTGCCCTCTCCTGACTTCTCCCCAAACCTGGTCCCAACACAGACCCTCCGTCACAAGCCCCAACCCCAGGTGGAGGCAGACCCACTCCCTGAGCCTCCAGGCCAGCCCATCACCCGCCCACCATGCTCACAGGCCTTTCCTGGGTCTCCCTCCCCACGACCCACCCTACCCCTCCTCCCCCTCACCTCACACACACCCCCCACCTGCTCCAGCTGCAGGACACATTCTACCCGCCTCAGGGCCTTTGCACATGCCATTCCTCTGCCTGGGACACCCCTGTTCCACGTCCACCCGCCTCCAGCTCTCCTCTCTCCACAGATCCCTGTGTCCATCAAGCAGCGTCTCCCTGACTCCCAGCCCCCAACAGCCTCCATCTGGCCCACCCAACCCACCCACCCAAGTACCCCCACCACAATCAGGATAGCCTCGCCGGGCACACGGTGGAAGCTGGCCAAGTCCCAGCGTGGGCCTGCTGGGAGAACCTGGTGGGCCCAGCATAGATCTCAGGACAGGAGAGGCTTGTATAGCGAGGCCACCCCATAGCAAGTGTTTGCAGGAGCCCCCACCCCGCTCTGCACCGCTCTCCCCACCCCCACAACATTCCCAGGGTCCAGCTGGGCAGCAGATGTGGGGGCGGGGGCCACACTCAGCCTCACCATGCCACACACACAGGGCACTTAATCAGCACTCACTGGCCTCTGCCTACTAATCAGGCCACCAGTAAGCTGGAGGGACACCAACTGTCTGCCCAGATCAGGGCTCTGTGGGTGCCTGGGTGGGGAATGGCTAGAAGTCCAGGCTGCTGGGGAGGAGGTGCAGGGGGCTCAGCCAGGACGCTTCCTGGGCAGTCTAATGACACTGAACGTGACACGGACACAGCCAGCGCCCTCCTGGGCAGACAATTCCCAGCTCACACGAATTCCCCCTTCTACAACCCCCTGCCCCAAGGCCTTCCTGTTCCTTCTCATATCCACCCAAACAGCCCAACCCAGCCTCACCTCCTCCAGGAAGCCCTCCTGAACACATAAGCCAAGAGGATGACACATCACAGCCCTGCTCTAAACTCAGGGTCCAATGGGAGCTCAGGCCCATGTCCAGGGACCACAGAAGCAGCCACCCCAGGGATGGGGCTCCCCCCACCCCACCTCCTGCAGGTGCTCAGAGATCCGCCACTCCACTGTTGCCCTCCCCAGTTGTCAGGAAAATGCCCCTCCCCAGGAAGCTTCCCTACCATAGACTCCTATCTCCACTGCTGGGGTGTCTTTACTTCCACTCCCCTCCCCACCCCAGGGCATGACATAGGCCCTCGGAGCGTGGGGTGCGGGGCAGATCCAGAGACACACGGACACACAGACACACGTACTGCAACTCCTTTCCTTTCCAGTCAGAGGAAGTCGGGGCGGCCTCATCCGCCCCAGAGCCCCGGGGAGCCCAGAGCCCCTTCAGACACATGAGCCTGGCCAGCCTAGGGCCGCGAGGCTCCCAGTCTAGCACCGCGGCCCAGGAACTCCAGGTCCAGAGAAACAAACACACACTAGCGTCAAGATGAGGGGCCCAGGAACAGGTACTGGGGGGCAGGGGGTGTGGGCTCAGAGGAGGGAGTGCCCCCGGGCCTGTGCCCACACAGTGCTCAGGGGTCACGGCCACAGGGTCAGGAGGCTGAGAAGGACACAAGACTGTCTGCTCATGTCCAGTCTGTGGGGCCAGAGGGGGCTGTGGGGGGCAGGTGAGGGCAGATGGTGGCCCACCCTTTTCCGCATCAATGCCCTGTGTGTCCTCGCTGAGGCGCCCATGCCCGCCAGGAGCCCAGGTGCAGGCAGCAACCACAGAGCGAGCGGCATGACAGTTTGGGGCATTGATTTTTACAAAATGCCTTCAAGGACCTGGATGCATCAGCCTCACCTCCCTGCCAGGCCGGGCTCACCCAGCTCTGTCCTCCAGCAGCCGTGTGACCTTGTCATGTCCTTTGTCTTCTCTGAACCCTATGCTCAGGGCATTCGGTGCCCATTCCCTGGGACACACCTCCTGGAAGCGTCCACCATCCCCGAGCCCCAAAGTGCCTCCCTACGCACCCCAACGGGGCCACAGCCAGCCTCTGTGGCTCACGTGGTAACCGCGGCAGGGCCCCCTTCCCAGCCAGCACCACTGGGAGGCCCCTCCTGGCCTGGGTGCTGGGACGTGGCAGCTGCATCACAGGCAGCGCCAAGTCAGGAACCCCGGGGGAGCCCGGGCAGAACACAACCCAGCCTCTTGGGCTACAACACATAGATCCCACCCACCTTCCTCTATAAATAAACCTGTGTAGGAGAAACAGCACTCGCCCCAAAAGTTCTAGCACAATTATGTTTTCAAAAAGCAAACTAAATTATTATTGATAGGTGCTGTCCTTGGAAGCTCCTTTGCTGTGGATCGGGTATCCCTTAAGGCAATGACAGAACACGTGTTTATTTGTGTGGGGGGCGTCCACGCCGGGGTTCCGTAAAGTCCAAGACTTAAGTAAGGCCTCTTCCTGTGTTCCAACTGCCTATCTCATCCCTGTTCAGGGCTGGGCTCGGCGGACCAGCTGGGACTCTGCCAGCGTCCAGGGAGCAAGGAGCTGCTTTACGGAGTGTGGGTTCCCAGAGCAAACCCAATTATCCCATTTCCCTCTCCGAGTTTACCCTCCGCAGCAGGAAAGGCTCCAGGGAAGGATGGTGGGCGCCGCCAACATGACATCCACCTGCAGGGCGGGAGACCAAGGCCAAGGCGCACCCTCGGCCCCAGGACAGACAACACGCAGTCCCTAGAAAACCACAGGCCGCCCTCCAAGCTCCTGCCTCTCACAAGGCCGCCACTCCCGACTCCCAGGAATCTGAAGCACTCTGGAAAGCCTTGCTGAGGCCCACGGGCTTCCCCGAGGGGGCCAGTCCCCACCTGTCCAGGCGTGCTGGCTTATTTTAGGCTCTCCCTGCGGCCAAGGCACCCCAGCACCAGGGCCTGGCATCTGCTGCGGGTCACCAGCCGTCCCCACACGCTGGGGGCCTGACAAGCCCACCCCACTCAACAGATGCAGCATTTCCACGGCCAGGCCAGAGTAAAATGATCCTGGGACCTGAGCTCCTCCACACCCCTGCCAGTCAGAAGGGATGCTCTCCCCTGGCTGAGAGCTCTCCTCCTGCTGCTCGAAGCACCTTCTTGTTCCTGGAGTCATGAGGAGCCCAGGGACAGGGACACTGGGAGGTGGCCCAGCCAGTCCCATCCCCCACCCCCCTGGGCCTCACCCCACATGCGTGTGGCATCCCCCCACCTCCCCTGCACTAAGTAACACAAACAACCTTGTTAGACGGCCTTCAGGACGTAGCCCGCCAGGAACATCCAGAACACAGGGTCAGGCTGGAAGACTCCCTGGGCCGAGAGGGGACAGAGCAACCAGACCAGGGGCTGTCAGGAAAGAGAAAGTGCAGGCCCGCTGGGATCCTTCCTTATCTGTTCTCTGCGTGTGCTTGGAAAAGACAGACACGCACGGAGGGCAGCCTCCAGTCCCAGGACCTTAGGTCACCCACCCCATCCCCTACCACCTCACCCAGCCAGGCCACCTTCCCGCCAAAATGAGGTGGCCTGGAAATGGCCAGGGTTCTAGAGGGAAGACTGGCCTACAGCCACCCTGCAAGCTCAGCCTGGCAGCTGCTCCGGAGGAGGGGGGGCTGCCAAGCCCACCAAGGGGCTGCGGGACAAAGGCAGGCAGCGGAGCCTGCTGCCACACTGTGGCGGCGCCCGGGCCATCACCCTCTACCCAGGCCACAACGACCCCCTTCACAACCAGGGGGCTAACCTGACTCAGCCCACGTTTGAATTTCAGAAAAGAAAAAAAAACGCGGTTTATTACTTTCCTGATACAAATTCCTCTTCGGTGTGATGTTTGTACAGTTAGACACACACAATAGGAAAAATATATACACGCATCGCTCATTCCGCCTGTCTCCTCCACACCAGACAAGGGAAGTTCACGTGCAAGGTCTCGCCCCTGTCAGCCTCCTCTCCTCAGCACCCCCACCGTGCTGTCACCCAATTCCTACAGGCCGGGGGTAGGGAATGCCTGGCGCCCACAGCCCAGCCACCTGGCAACAAGCTCCACAGGCCAGTGGGAGAACCAGCTGGGACACAGGGCCTGCTGACAGTCCCCAAAGGCCACCTGCTGGGGACCACCAGACTGCTACCTGCGTCCCAGAAATGCCCCCTACCCGACCAAGCTCTGATCTGGAACCTTCTGTGAAAGTCTGTGTCCATCTCACCAACAGCAAAAAGGGGGAGCCCCTTCCTCTCCGGCTAGGGAAGCACTGGGAGAAGCGACACCAGTGTGCCCGAGTGCGGTGCCAACTGCCTCCCTGCCCCCCACCCCCCAGCTGCGCATGACTTAAATCAACCCCAACATCGAGTTCAGCCTGAAAAGGAGAGTTCACAACCAACGTCACTGCCTCTCTCCACGAAAAAGGACCAGCGAGAGCGCACCGCTTCCCGGCCCCCTAGGGTCTCCCAGACTCTTCAAAGCGCAAGGAACAGGGTGAAAACTTTGCTCTCTTACTGAGGTCCCGCCGGCCTCCTCCTCCTCGCTAGGATCCTGCCTCAGGCCAGCGTTGTGCAAACCCAGACGGGAGAATTCCCTTCCTGACGGGCACCCATGGGGGCGCACGGAGTTCCGCCCACCCCTCCCTGCCGACCCCGCTCCACTCCAAGCCCGCGGTGGCCTCGCCTCTTCTCTTCCACCCTCTCCGTCCCGAGCTGGCTGTGAAGCGGCAACACCCCATTCGTATCAAGAGAGTCACCCCCGCCGCCCCGCAAAGCGCGGCCCGGGGCCGCCTCTCTCGGAGGAGCGCTGCTCTCGCGCCCCTGCCTTGCGTCCCCCGCGCGCCCAGCCCGCGCTGAGACCAAAGAGCCCGAGCGTGGGAGGCACACGCGGAGCAGGTCCCGTGCCCCGGACCCCCATGTCCCGGATCCCCGCACCCCTGGCGGCCCGGGAAGGATATGGGTTACAGACCAGCCGGAGACACCAGCTGCGCGGCCGCGTGGTCTGCCCGAGGCAGAAAAAGACGGTGGCCGCCAGTGCCGGGTACGGGACGGGCTGCTCCTCGTCGGCGCCCAGCTCCGCGCCGCGCTCGGCCGCCGGGCTCTGGGGGGGCGACGCACCGGGCCTCGACCCCCGCTCCGCCTCTGGCCCCGGGGCCCCAGGGCTCGCCGGGGACGCCCCCGCCGCAGGGCCCGGGGCTGGCGCGCCCAGGGGCACTCGGACCTCGTCGGCCGCCTGCACGCTCTCTGTCATGGTAGCGGCGGGTGGCACCTGCGGGGGACAGCCGGTAACCGGGTCCCGAGAACAACACCCTCGCCCGCCTCGGGTGGAGCGGGTCCGCGGAAACAGCCACGGCCGCCGGGATGTCTTTGTCTTTTCTCATTAGAGACAAATGCGCCCCCCGCCCCCGCCCGTCCCCTCCCTCCGGCGAGGGCTGGGCGGCCCCTCCCCCACCGCCGGGGCGGGGGCAGGCGCCCCAGGGGCTCCCTCGCCGGCTGCCTCAAGTTGAAGAGGGTCCCGGCGCGCAGTGGGGCGCGCGTCCTCGCCGCGTCTCACCTCGCTCCGGCGGCCGGCGGCGTCCCCGCGGGCATCGCCCGGGCGGCGCGGTCACCGCGGACCCGGCACGGCGCTCGGCCCCGGCTGGAGCGCCGCAGCCCCCAGCCCGCGCCCCCGGCCCGCGCCCCCGGCCCGCCGGCTCCCGCTCCGGCTCCCGCTCCGGCTGGCCCGGCAGCGACGGCGGCGGCGGCCCGGCGCAGAGGGGTCCGCGGGGCGGACCGGCGCGGGGCGCGGGGGGCGCGAACCGGGCGGCGGGGCGGTGAACGATCCCGACGCCTGTCCGCACTCGGCGCAGGAAACTTCAGAGTGAGCTGCGGGCTGGGCGGGGGCGGGGCGGGGCCGGGCCGGCGCGGGGGGCGGGGCCGGGCTGGGGGCTCGGGGAGGGGCCGCTCCGCCCAGAGGCGCGCGCGCGAGCCGCCCCTCCCCCGTCGCGGAGAGCGCCCCGCCCCCCACCCGGGAGGGCGGAGCTGGGCCCGTCCGAGCCCCCAACCGCGCCCCCACCCTCCCACTCCTAGCCCGCGGGGCGCCAGGGGGCGCTGACGGAGAAGCTTGGCGGGGGCGGGGGAGTGGCGCCAGCGTCTTCCCCGCCCCCAACTGCGGGGGCGGCCGGAGACGCCGAGGCCGGCCCTCCCCCTCCCCGCCGCAGGGCTCACCCCCTGCCCCTCCGCGCCGCGGGCGGGGGTCGGCGAGGGGGCGAGGCTGGCGGGCTTGGGCGGCGCGCTGAGGCCTTGACCGCGGGCGGCGTGGCCCTCCCCCTCCGCATGGGTGTCCTGGGTGTGACCGCGCGTGTGATGTGCTGCTGTATCCGTGGGTGGGATTCTGGGTGCTCGTGCATCCGCATCCCCCCAACACGCGCGCGCGCACACAAGCGCACCTACGGCAGCTTCCTTGAACTTGTCCCTCGCCCAGCCCCCTCCTGGACCGACCGAGACCTGTGGGACCCTGGGGAAGGGGCCAGACCCTCCCGCAGCCCCCCACTCTCACACTGAGACGAGGGACAGAGCACCTCCTCCTGTGCTCTGGGGTCCCTCCCGGCCCCTTGGCCCCTGAGGATCTGCCGGGCTTTCCACTTCCCCACGACCACAAGTCTGCTGGCTCCGGGTGTGACCTCACTCCTTCCAAGCCTACTCTCAGCGCTGGATAAAGAGCGGGGCGGCTGGTCCACACAGGCCGGCTCCTGGGGCGTCAGGCCTCACCAGTTGCTCGGGTGGATGGGTGGGTGGGAGGGCCCACGTGGGGACCCCCCAGACCTGGAGAGGCTCTGGCAAGGTCACTGCCAGCCCGGGCTTCACCACCTGCGCGGTGGCGCTGCAAAGAGTGCATCCAGAATGGGGTGGACATGCTGTTCGGGGAGAAGGGAAGGCCCCAGGAGGCCCTGTGCCCTCCTCCACCGCTGGGCCCTCGGGTGAGGAAGACAGGAAGGCAGGACCATGGCAGCTCCCATGCAAGACCCAGGCGGTGTCCTGCACTGGCCCATCACTGCTCAACAGCACCTCCTCTTGTATATGTGAACTTTTCAAGAAAAGGAAAACATTTACTCTATCTTAATGCTACTACTTAGCGATGGAGGGCCATGACCAGTAATTAAGGCCCTCAAAGAGCAATTAGTGCTCCAGCCACCTAAGAGAGGGACTGGGAGAGCCCTGGGCCTAGGATGGAGCCCTGCAGGGAAGCTTGCAAGGGTGGGTAGACATGAAATCCTCAGCAGGATCCTGGGCAGGGGTCACCTGGACCTCCTGATCCTTTTCACAATGCCCATCTCATTAAACATTAGGGTGAAGCTCAAGATTGGTTCTAGCTGGGGAACTGTTAGTGATTTGCTGGACAAAAATTAGTGGGAGGTCGACAGTGTGCCAGACCCTGTGTGGAACTGGGGAGGCAGTGGCGGTGGCCAGTACAGGCCCTGTCCTTGTCCCTTGGGGCTTCATTCCAGCTGGGAGGCAGCCACAAACAAATTTGTGGATAGAGGAAGAAAATAGTTAAAAGCTGTGTTAAGTGCCATTCAGAGCTGAGATGGGGGGCAGAGGATCTATTTGAGGACAAGACTATTTGAGGACAAGAAAGCAGCTGGAAGAGAAGCAGGGGGTTCTTCCCAGCAGCAAGAGCAGACTGTGCAAAGGCCCTGTGGCAGGCAAGAGAGAGCTGAGGAGCAGGAAGAACCAGAGATAGCCTGAGGTGCCCTGCAGGGGCCCCACCATGAAGGGGGGTGGTGAGGGCGGGGAGGGCAGGGCAGGGGTTCCCACGGGGCCCCATGGTGCAGGGAATTCTAAATGTGACAGACTGTCACCCTGCTCTGCTCACTCTGTCCTTTGGACATCTGCGGGAGGGACAGGGCGTGGATTTTTTAAATAGGTGTTTTTTTTTTTTTTTTTAAGTTTTAGCTTTTTTTTTTTTTTTTTTTTTTTTAATATATGGCTGTGTTGGGTCTTCGTTTCTGTGCGAGGGCTTTCTCTAGTTGTGGCAAGTGGGGGCCACTCTTCATCGCGGTGCACGGGCCTCTCGTTATCGCGGCCTCTCTTGTTGCGGAGCACAGGCTCCAGACGCGCAGGCTCAGTAATTGTGGCTCACGGGCCTAGTTGCTCCGCGACATGTGGGATCCTCCCAGACCAGGGCTCGAACCCATGTACCCTGCATTGGCAGGCAGATTCTCAACCACTGCGCCACTAGGGAAGCCCCAAATAGGTGTTATTTTTTAAAGACAGCGTCTCTAAGCTGACAAAGCCTGTAGCCTTCACGTGTCCCATGGCCCATTTATAGACCGGTGAGGCTGCACAGACACTGGAAGGGCATTGTCCACCTGAAGGTCTTGGAAGGAGACCACCTCCTACCACCTCCGGCTCCATCCAGCACATCTGAGAACCTTGTTCTTGAAGGCGTTGAGTCCCCTGGGCTGATACTCACTGACTCTGTGTGTGTGGCATCTGATGGCACCCAGCCCGCGTGGCAGGCTCAGCCATGAGGCTGAGGGCGATGCGTCTCAGGCCTGAGCTCTTCAGCCAGAGGGAGACTGCACCGCGCGGGGGACAGCCTCACCCTGCAGACGGGAAATGAGGAACAGCTCATGGATTGGTATGAGATGAGAAAATAGCATTAGAAACAATGAAGCAGTAATACATTCACATCGCTAGAAAGGAATGTTGGAGAGATCAAGCACAGGACAATTTGGAAATTGGCATTAAAAGTATTTAATTAAACTGAACAGAGTGTTCAGATTTTTTTTTTAATCCTCCTGGCCTCTGGAAGATTTGGTTCTGCTTTTTGCTATTTCCTCTTTTTTTTTTTTTTTTTTTTTTTAAGGGCAAAGCTTTTTCTTGACAAAGATGGGGGCGGAGGGCAAATGGCCCATTGGTTCAGTCAGCGGGAGGTAGAAACTAGACACCTCCCCAGGAGAGCACTCGTACCCTGGGGGCACATGGCTGCAATGGGGGGGGTTCAGGCTACCTTGGGGGCCCTCCACCTTGGCAGGCTGGGCCATGGGGCAGTGGGTAGCATGGTCACCTCCATCAGGACCTGTGGGTGCCTGCCCAAGCTCACCACCCCCACCCAGCCACTCTGCTCTGTGTCCAGGCACCCCATCCACCCTCAGGCTGGCTGGAGCCCACAAGACCCCTCACATCACATTGGTCCCTTCTCCTGCCTTTCAGGTGGCCTCCTCCTACCCTCTCCAAACATCCCCTCCCCTCCACACACCCCCTTCCATCCAGAAGCCCCCACTGGGTCAAGCCTCCTCAAGTTGGCATGACCCACTTCCGTCCCACTTCCAGCCTGTCCTGCCCCACTGTGCCTTTGGACCACAGACCCACCAGCCAAAGTCCCCTCCAGGCCCCAGCCCTGGCCCTGCAGTGCCCACTGCTGGGATGCTCCTGCCTGGCCCATGCTTAGCCAGTGCCCTCCTGCCAGCGGTGCCCGCTCCAGGGCCTCTCCGACCCCACATACCTCCCCCACAGCACTCACCTTGCGGTGTTCAGGCCAGACTGGGGCTCCCGAGGGCGGCCACGGTGCCATGTTTAATGTGCCTGCGATGCCTGGCAAGTGCCCGTCCCGGAGGTTGGGGGGTGGCCAGGAAACACTGAGCGGGTGCATGAGTGGCAGGAGCTGTGACCTGAGCGAAGGCTGACAGAGGTGAAGTGCCGGTTACCCAGCAGGTGAGCGTGTCCAGAGGAGTGGAGGCTGAGCCCAGATCCCCCCCAGCCACTGCTGGGGGTTCACACCTCAAAGGCGGGGGCCTGGGGCTTCTGCAGGTGGCCAATCCACCTCAGTCACCCCCCCCACCCCGGCCCTTCTGAGCCCACCTTACACCTCTTGGACCTGCCACCGTCACCAAGGAGCAGGGCCCAGCTCCCCGCTGCCTGGAAACTGGGCCCAGAGGTGCTTCCCTCAGCGTGCGTGGGGCTAGAGGCCAGGCTCTGCAGGGAGTGGCCTTCAGGGCAGGCAGCAGGGCCAGCACAAGCCTGGACCCCTGCCCAGCTGGGACGCCTCCAGTGACAAGCGCCTTACTCCAGATCCATGCCTGCCTGGGCCCGAGCATCCTCGGCTGTCACCCCAGCTCAAGGGGTGACACGCTCTACATGGTACCCCTGCCCCCAAGACGAAGCAGGCGCTAAAGGTGAGGCTTTTCTAAATTCTTACTTGAAACTCACAGCACCAGCTGACACAGGTGTCCAGATGATGCCATTTGTTGTAATGCACAGTGGTTTCCTTTGCATTTTAGTGTCCTGTCCATTTTTCAAGATGTTCCTGCAGAATCAGCCCGCTCTGCCCCTGCCAGTCTCCCAGACAAGCCACTGCACTGCCCCCACCCCACCTCCCCGTGGCCCTGGCTCCTCTGCCTCCTGGGTCCCCACAGGGCAGTACTGGACCAGGGACAAGGAGAAGGTGTCCCAGCCCTCAGGCCTCCCTCTGGTCTCTGGCTGCAGAATTGGCACAGTCCACTCTACTCACAGAAGCCTCCAGTTAGCAGATAAAAATACAGTTTGCCCAGTTAACTTTGAATTTCAGACAAACATGAATAACGTTTAGTATAGGTATATCCCATGCAATAGTTGGGATATATTTATACTTAAAACATTTGTTTATATCTGAAATTCAAATTTAACTGGGTGCTTTATATCTTATCTAGTGCCCCTACTTGGGATAGCATGACAGGTCTATGAAGGGCTAGGAGGGAGGGAGGGAGGGGGCTGGGTCCCACCTGAGCCAGGTGCCCGCTGCAGGGCTCTGGGGTGAAATAGCAGGTGCCCGGGGAGGGGGTGTTAAACTGGGGCCGGGGGCACCCCGAGTATGTGTGCCTGCGTGGCCAGCACCCTGCAGGCTGGCCCTTGCTCGCCTGCCTCTCCCTAGAGAGGCTCAGAGGGCTCGGTCCCCACCCCCCCACCCCCCACCACCCCCCCGCCAGCCAGTTCAGGTTCCCTAGCATCAGCGTGGGAGGGAAGGGGGACTGCGGAGTGTGGCCTTTGAGCTCCCAGACTCCAAAAGCAGGAGAAAGCGTGGTAGGTCACCCTGGAGCATGGAAGCTTCTAGACCTTCATTCTCCAGCTGCACGACTCCATGGGGCTTTGGACACGAGACCCTCGAGGGTGGGAGCAGTGAGTCTCCTTTGCTCAGTGCCTGACATACAGTAGGTGCTAAATGAATGTGTGCTGACTGGACAGCTGCAGGGGCTTGTGCTTGCCTTGAACTACAGCCCCCCCACCCAAGTTGTGCTGGGAGGGGTGACCCCCCCCCATGGTGGGCAGGGGCCTGGAGACTGCCGGGTGGTAGGCACCCAGCCCCCAGCTCACAAAGGGGGCCGCCCTTTCTCCGAGGACCTCAGATATTGCCTGAAATCTTAACTCAGCAACAATTTTTTTTTGGAAACAACTTTTTTAAAAAATTATTTATTTATTTATTTGTTTTTGGCTGCGTTGTGTCTTCGTTGCTGTGCACGGGCTTTCTCTAGTTGTGGCGAATGGGGGCTACTCTTCATTGTGGTGCGCAGGCTTCAGTAGTTGGGGCATGTGGGCTCAGTAGTTGTGGCTCGTGGGCTCTAGAGCGCAGGCTCAGTAGTTGTGGCGCACGGGCTTTGTTGCTCCGCAGCACATTGGATCTTCCCGGACCAGGGATTGAACCCGTGTCCCCTGCATTGTCAGGTGGATTCTTAACCACTGCGCCACCAGGGAAGTACCACAGCAACAATTTTTGAAAGTTTCAATATGAAATGCCTAAGCCTTAACAGTACTGAGTGCAGAATCCTTCAGTCTTATTACAGGGAGGCTCAGGGCCTTTCTCGGGCTCTGCAACCACAGGGCCTGGGTTCGAATCCCAGCTCTGCCACAAACTGGCTGTGTGGCCTTGGGCAAGTGTCTTGACTTCTCTGAGCCTTAAGTTGCCTCCTCTGGGAAAAAAGACATGCATCAGGTGAAAAGTGTTACTGAACTGGTAGTTCCTGTCAATGGTTAAACACAGAGTTACCAAGCCACCAGCAATTCCACTCCCAGGTATGTGACCAAGAAAAGTGAAGAACTACATCCAGACACTTCATACGAGAGTTCACAGCAGCAGGATTCACTGCAGCCAAAAGGTGAAGCTACCCAATGTTGACAGACCCTCGGATGAACTGCACGTGGTCGGTGCGTGTAGTGGAGTCCGACTCAGCGATGAAGAGGAGTGAAGCACAGACACAGACGAGTCTTGAAACCATGATACCGAGTGTCAGCAGCCAGACACAAGGTCACGCGGTGCGGGATTCCACAAACGTGGAATGTCCAGACCTGGGAAATCCACAGATTGCCATGGGGTGGAGGGAGGGGAATGTAGCAGAGTGTCCTTTTGGGGTGATGAAAATGTTCCCGAAGTTGACTGAGGTGGTGGCCGCCCCACTCAGAATATCCTGAGAACCCCACCCAGTCTGGTAACCGTGTGGCGTGGGAACAACATCCTGACGAGCTGGGAGTGGGACAGGGAAGGCGCAGCACTGGATGAACACCTGTGACCGTGGCCATGGCCGTTTTTATTGACCCTGAGACGGGGGTAGCGGGGGGAGTTGGGCAGTCCTCGCGGGGCTGCCCCGGGATGGAGATGGGCCCGAGGGGACCAGAGCTGGCACCCTTTGGGGTGCCCGCCTGTTCCCCAGGGTCCTCAGGCATCGAGGACCCTGGAGGGCCACCTTGCAACATCATGGTGCCAGGGCCGAGGCCTCACGGCTGGTCAGGCAGGGGTGCACACATGGGAATTCAGCCTCCGCCCCAGTAAGTCAGGGCAGCCTCCAGGAACTCCTCCGAGGGGGGTGTCTCAGCCTTGAATCTGGGGGTGCAGCCCCCTCAGGGTGCGGTGGAGTGGGTACAGCCCCTCCAGCCTGAGCTGCTGAGTGCCCCCCAACAAGACCGCTCCTGAGGGGGGAGGGACGAGGGCTGACCTAGGGGGAGGAAATGGGGGGGGGTTGAGCCAGCCTGGGTGCTTCCAGAGGACCTTGAAGGGGCCGTGGGAAAGCGGGAGGCCGGATGCAGATGTCAGCCCATCTTCTCCCCCCAAACCCTGTTTTCTCCACAGCCCCCCAGCTCCACCCGCCCACTGCCTGCAGGCAGATTCACTCACGGGGTCCCTTCCGAGGTTTGGGACTTTAGCAGAGGAAGGCCCCTGGAAGGTCAAATCTGCTGGCCCAACAGACCCCAAGCTCCTCCTCAGCTGGCCTCCCTGTCTACCTGGCCCTAGCCATCGGTGACTACCCGGGAGGGTCCGGCTGTCCCTGAGAGGCAGACAAGGCCTTCCACTGGCTGGTCTGCATGCCTGCCTCTTCCCTGACCCTCACCCCTCCCACCCCATGTGCTGTCACCGGAGCTCAGACCCAGCAGGACGGAGACCCTCGAACTGACAGGTGACCCGGGGGGACAGAGTTGAGGGGGGGAGCGTGACGTCTGAAGGATGGGTGAGCCCAGCCCTGGTCTGGGCAGGTGACACGGGGGACAGCCTGTGAAGGGCTCCTGGGAGCCAGGGCTGCCCTGTGCACTGCGGTGGCCCTGACTTTGCACCTGTCCTCTGTTGGATAGAACCAAATGCAGGTGTCAACCAAGGTGGTCAGTGGTCAGCAGTCAGCAGGACGCAGGGGACCCAGCTAGGAGGGAGGTCCTCTGATTCCTGCCCCCTCTTCACACCGGGTACCGGTACATTGTTTATCTTTCTGGTTAAATGGGTTAAGTTGTCAACTGCCCGTATTCGAGCAGCCCCTCCCAAGGGACGCCCCTCCAGGTGTGAGGATGGTGGGGCAGCCTCCCCAGCTGCAGCGTCAGGGAACTGCGGTGGCAGATGTGGCGCCCGCACCCCAGCCACCACCAGGGCCTGGCAGAGGCGGAGGCTCCAACAGCATTAACATAATTTATTGTAAATCGTTCCTGCTTTGTTTAATGTTCCTTTGATTCCACTTAATACTACCTTCTCCAGTGCCTGCTGCTGGACATTGCAGGAAGTTCACGTTTTCTGAGCAGGGGAGACACTCCCAACGCAAGACGCCGTGACAACGGGCTGCCAGCCCACCAGGAGCCATGGTCATCTGTGCCTCAACCACTCAGCACGCCCGGCGTCCCTCCCTGGACCGGGGACCCCTGCCTCCCCCGGAAGGAGTTTCAGATTGTCCGGTGGTGGAGCACTAACTCCTGACAAGCCTCAGTCTGGCCGCACACGTCGGGACCCCAGGGCTTCGAGGAGATGGCCTGGGATACATGGAGGCACACAGCGTGGCCGCCTAGGCTAAGCTGGCCTGGGCCAGCCCTCAGACGGGCAGTCACGGCTCATGGAGCTGAGAAAACATGAGCAGAAGGTGTGAAAAAGGCCCGTTGGGTCCATTCCTGCCCAGAAGTGGAGGCAGGAGGCACCACCACCCAGGCCACCACCTCCCAGGAGCAGTCTGACCCGCCAGGGCCGGGAACTGCCTCCGTGGGCCCCAGGGGCACCTCGAATTCCCCACCATCTCTTTCTGAAAATCTGAGTCCTTGAAGCAGAAGTGGGCGGGCTGGCACCCAGAAGGATTCAACCCCAAGTGGAGACTTTGGAACCTTCTGGCTTCCAGACTGTGGGCCACAGGCCTGGCCAGGCCAGCGCCAACTCCCGGCTAATTCCCAGTCATGTCTACAGCCCTCCCCACTTTGCCGCTGATCTGGGGACCCTGCCGTCATGGGCCTAGCCGTGGGGCCTTAGAGACTGTGGGTGGAGATGGAGGCCCAGCCAGGCAGGGCCTCTTGGCCACAACCTGGAGGCTGGGGGAGGACACCTGGAGGCAGGGTGGCCACAGACCTCAGGGCGAGAGGACAGAGGAGGTCCAGAGTGGGCCTCTGGGTCCAGCGGGCAGCGTCCTCCTCTCTGTGTCCCTATCTGTCCATGGTAGCGTTGGCCCCTCTCCCCTCCCCAGCTCAACAGGAAGGGGGAATGTCCAGCACTGGATGAGCACCTGTGACCGTGGAAGGGGAGGAGGTGCCCAACTCCAGAGCCTGTGCTTGGGATGGCGGGTCCCCAGAATTCCCTGGGGGGCTCCTGAGCAGATGCAGTCTGGTGGCCATCCAGCTCGCCTGGGTCCCTGGAGGTGGCCTGCAACCCCCAAATTAGTCTTGTTCTACCCCAAAGAAACGGGGCCACTCAGACCGTGCGGGGTTAGGGCCTGTCTGCCCAGAAGTGCATTTGTGCAGGTGGGTGGGCCAGGCGGGAACAGCGGGGGAGGCTGCAGGGCCGCAGGTGAAGGGCAGACAGTGCTGGGAAGCAGAGGGAGGACACGACCTGCATGGGGGCAGGGCCCGGGGTGGCCATCCAAGGGGCTTGGTGCAGCCCCAGGATATACCAGGACCCCGATGGGGACAGGGTTTCTCCTGAAGGGCCCAGGAAGGCACCCAGCCCGCAGAGACCCACCCTGGGGCATTTGGGGTCTCCCTCACAAGCAGCAGCAGGGCCAGGCCTGACTGAGCCTCTGGGCCCCAGGACCGACCCCCTGCGACATGGAGTCCTGGCTGGTTAGTCTGGGGGCTGCCCACTGCAGCACTGGTCCTTCTTCCCTGCCTCCAGTTCCCTATTGCACGGTGTTGAAGCATGAAGAGACACAGCCTTTCTCCTGAGGCCTTCGAGGCTCTGAGCCCCCAGGCCTCCAGCCCCTGCTGGGGTGGGTCCTGTCTCCCCATCACTGGAGGGGTGACCCTCACAGCCAGTTCTCTGAGAGGCGTTTCCCAGGCCAGGTTCCAGGCACGGCCGGAAGCTGGGGAAGGGTAGGACCAGTGGCTCGGTGTTCCTGGCTCCTGGACCAACCCTGCAGTCTCTGAGGCCACGGCCACACTAGCAGACCCATGCCAGGCCCCACTGTGGCCCCCAAAAGCCATCTTGTCACCAGCATGCTCAGGGTACAGCATGAAGGGTGAGAGGGCAGCCCCGGCTTGTCAAGGCTCAGAGAGTGCCAGGCGGTGCCAGGCTTCTGGGGGGGGGTGTGGCTGGGGGAGCAGCAACCCTGTGGGAGCCACTGTAGGGCTGGGGCACAGGATGGCCGGGAGATAAGGTCCCTCAGAGTTACCAGCCTCCAGCAGCCTCGAAGGCACCTGCATCCCAACCAGTCAGAGAGATTGGCACCCAGGGAGGAGGGGCCTGTCCACGAGGGCGAGGGGCATTCTCACAGCACCAGCCCTTGGGCTTGCCTCCTTCACCCCCTCCAGATATGAGCTGCCCCTCAGCACCTGCCAATAGCTGTGCCAGCCTCGGAGGGTAACCAGGAAAGACCCCCACCCAGAACCTGTTCCCAGCCTGCTAGTCATTCTGAGTGTCTCACCCACCGGGGTCTGTTGCCAGCTGCAATGTTATATTCCCAGTGGAAATGGGCACTGCAAGGAGCTGTCCTCACACCCTAGCGAAGCCAGCATTGATGGTCAGTCATCGACACTTTAGTATGAATTAGTGTGTCAGGCCGTGAAGTGGTGGCTCAGAGGCTAGGGATGAGGAAGAGGTGCTGGAGAAGCTGGCCTGGTTAAGGGCACAGGGTGAGGAGGAGGCTGTCAAGGTGTGAGGTCAGCCCAAGACTAAGGTCCAAGCAAGCGTGTGCTCCTTCTCCATGTACCCAGGGCCTTTGGTGAAGGACTGAGCAGGGGGTGGGGTGAGGACGGCTCCAGGTCTCTGGCTGGGGTGGGCAGCACTGGAGCAGAAGGGGCGTGCTGAGTGGATGAGGCATCCTCAGAGTTTAAAGGGCCTGAGAATAAATCATATAAAATGACAGGTTCTGCCTGAGAGATGGGTTTGCTCCTGGGCAGCTGGACTTTCCGTGGGCATCCGGGCCTCAGTCCTGCTGGGCCCCCATGGGATCGGGTAGATCGAACCCCGGAGTCATCCACTGAGGGGCGAGAGAGGGCGGTGTTTGTCCACCTGCTCCTGTCACCACCGTTGGGTGCCCGGGTCTTCTGGCCCCTCCCTGAATTGCTGGGTGTTGCCCTTGCTCAGCCAAGCCTTCCTGGGTTCTTTTGCCTGCCTGTTTCTTGAGCACCTACTGTGCTCCAGGTGTGACTGCCCCAGCACTGGGCGCCTCTGAGTGCAGACCTCAACGCTGTTAGACCCTACACTGTGCCCCCTCCACGCCCGGGGCTTCGGGAGGTGGGTGTCAGACCCCTGCCCTCCTCCCCAGCACACAGTAGTAGGTGCTCATCAGGCAGCTCCATGAGCCCAGGGGAGGGGGAGGGATGGAAAGGCTGCTGCGGGCGTCAGGGGCTCCCTCCTGTGGGCCCTGATGTAGGTCTGAGCGATGACTCCAGCTGGCCTTTCAATCACCCTCAGGCTTAAGACAGCAAGGAGAGAACCGAGGCTTTTTACCTTCCCGTGTTTATTAGTAAATCATCTTCTAACTGTTGTCAGAGCAGGTGAAGGTAAAAGAAAACAGCATCATTTGCCGTTGTAACAAGTGTGTTCTGGCAGCGGCTGTGATAAGGCGGATGTCATTGAGCTGGCATGGGCCCTCGCTTGGCTGGCCGCCATGGCCTGGGGTACACATGTGCCTCGCTGATCTCGTCCACACCTCTGCTGGCCGACAAGCAGCCTGAGGGGTATGCAGGGTGGGCCCTGCTAAGTTAATCCAACCCAACCCCCACCGGCCACCAGCCTGCAGGACTCACGGATGCCTCATCCTCTCCTGGAGGGAGGGACTCACGGTGAGTGTGTGGAGCATTGGAAAGCCTTTCCCCTGAAGTTCCAGTGTTGGGTTAAGCATTGCCCCCCTTGGGCTCTTCTTTTCAAAGACCACATCCTTCTGGGAGGGGCTGTGTCATGAGCTGTAGCAACCATTGACATTTTAGTGTGAATTAGTCTCTCAAATCCTTTCCCCATCACACCAACAGTGATGAGAGGGGTGATGAGGGTGGGGAAGGGCATAGAGGTGCTGCTGGGGTGAGAGACAGTTGGGGCCAAGCAGTCTGGGGATTGGGCAGCCCCAGCCCCAGAGGAGACCCACCTTAGCGCAGAGGCAGGGCCTGTTTCAGGGTCACAGGGTGGGTCTGCAGAGCCAGGTGGGATCAGGCCTCCCGGGGATGCTTTTAGGGGATGAGGGCTTGGGGGCAGCAGGGGTGGGCTGGGACACACAGGGGTCCAGCTGGGGACTTGAGCCAAGTGCTCCCAGGGGAGGGGGCTCCAGGGGCCTCTCCATGTGAAGTGGAGGTTCCCCTGAGCTGAGAGCAGCCCACCACCTGGGCCTTGGGGAGGGACGCCCACCACCTGGGCCTTGGGGAGGGACGCCCACACACCTGGACTCATGCTGGGGTGTAGCAGGGGGTGGGGGCGAGTCTGGGACTGAGCTTTGGACCCGTGCTGGCAGCTCAGCCCCTTGGGGTCCCTCTCTGGTCCCCAAGCCCCTGTGCAAGCCCTCGACTCCACAGGCTGGGCCTTGGGACAGGGCCCTGGACACTGGAGGTCCCCAGGCTAGTCCAGGAGGGTTTGTGTAGGGGCTGGAGGCAATGACCGCATGGCCTCTCCAAGCACCCCGCCCAAGTGGCAGGAGCCTCGTCCAGCTCCTGCCCTCTCGCCTGGCCAGAGAGCAGCTGCGGGAGATGGGGATTCTGTCCCGCAGATGCCGATGCTTTAATGTCCCTGGATTTATAGCGTGTTCTGTGGCTTCATTACCGAGATAAGGATGGAGCCCATCACTGTCAGCCTCCACTCGGGATGTGCAGCTGCCCTGCAGACCAGCACTGATGCTGTGCAACCTGCACAGGTGGCAAGAGGGCCCCTGGGCCTCAGGGCAGCGGCCAGGGCCTGCTGGTCACCGGCTAGGTATCCTCCCACTGGGGCCAGAATAACAGACACTTTGTCCGCCTGACCAAGGCATCTGTGAAAACCCCACAGTGGACCTCACACTCAATGGTGAAAGGCTGGAAGTTTTTCCCCTCAGATCAGGGATGAGACGAGGACGCCCGCTCTCCCCACTGCTCTTCAGCACAGTGCTGGAGGCCTAGCCTGGTTTTTTGTGTTTTTGTTTCTTTGGCTGTGCTGCGTGACACGTGGGATCTTAGTTCCCCTACCAGGGATCAAACTCATATACCCTGCAGTGGAAGCACGGAGTCTTAACCACTGGTCCGGCAGGGAAGGCCCCCTAGGCCGTTTAATTAGGCAAGAACAAGAAATAGAAGGCTGAAAGTTTGGGAAGGAAAGAGTAAAACCATTTACACAGACATCAGGACTGTCTGGAAATCTTGCAGAATCTGCCCCAAATCAGCCAGAACCAATATGGAGCTTAGCAAGAGCACAGAACCACATACAAAAGTGTGGATCGGCACCAAACAGCAATGTAACATTAGAAGCACTTCCATTTAAAATATCACAAAACAGGGACTTCCCCAGTGGTCCAGTGGTTAAGACTCCGTGCTTCCACTGCAGGAGGCATGGGTTCGATCCCTGGTCAGGGAACTAAGGTCCCACGTGCCACACAGCGCGGCCACAAAAATAAATAATCAAATAAGTAAATAAATAAATAAAATATCACAAAACATAAAACATGTAAAAATCAATTTAACAAAAGATGTGCAGACCTCTGGAGTGAACCGAGTAGCAGAAACTTGCTGCAAGAGGATCCAGACCTCAACAGGCAGAGACGCAGATTTCCGTCCACAATCAGGGGCCGGGAGCCTTGGTGTCACCAAGCAGTCACCCCTCCCACGTTGCCCTGTGAGATTTGGGGCAACCCCAAACAAAACCCCAAGGCTATTTTGTAACAATTAACCAGCTGAATCCAAGATACACATGGAAATGCAGAGAGCATAGAAGAGGTAAAATCACCTTGAGAAAGACGAGCGGAGTTGGAGGACTCACACTCAACTAACTGTGATCTGCGGGGAAGCTTCGGTGATCAATGTCACATGGACGCCACGACAGGGATGTGCAGAACTGAGGGCAGACGTGGCCTTGACGGAGCCGGGGGGTGGGGGTGGGTGGGCTCAGTGGGAGAAAGGAAGTTTCTCCAAACATTGTGCCAAGAAAACTGGCAAACTCAGCAGGAAAATGACCCCCGGACACACGAGACAATTTGAAACAAAGCATAGACCCCGCATAAAAACTAAAACTATGACTGCCCGTAGAAGTTCTGGGTGAATATCTCTGCAACTTTGATGTGGACAAATATTTCTCAAAGAAAACACAAAAACATAACCATAGAAGAAAAAATTGATACATCGAGCTTCATCAACTAAAACCAGCCCATCAGGGACTTCCCTGGCGGTCCAGTGGTTAAGACTCTGTGCTTCCAATGCAGAGGGAGGGGGTTCGATCCCTGGTGGGGGAACTAAGTAAGATCCCATATGCCACGTGACAATAAATAAATAATAAATAAATAAATTAATTAATTAATTAAAAACTGCCCATCGAAAGAAACTCAAAGGAAGATACAGACTGGGAGTGGGCATTCACAGTGCGGGTCCACAGGAAAGGCTCACATCCAGGATAAAGAAACACCAACATTCACATTAAAATGATAAATAACCCAATTTGGAAATGGTCAAAAGGCTGCAATAGACACATCACCAAGGAAGACATGCAGATGGCAGAGAAGCGCACAAGGAGAAGCCCAGCATCACTAGTCACTGGGTAGACGCAGACCCAACCCGCAAGCCACAGGAGAGACCCTCACCTCACCTGTCAGGTGGGCTGCAGTGGGGGCCCACTGTACCAAGTGTCGGCCGGAGCTCTCACACTGCTGGCAGGATTCAAAAGTGGTGTGACCACTTTGGGGAAGAATTTGGCCATTTCTTAAAAAGTTAAATGGACTCGCACATGCAGTCTGGTCTCTCTGCAGCCGGATATTTACCCAGGAGAGACGAAAGCGCGAGTCTTACAAAGACTTGTCTGAAGGTTCACGGCAGCTTCCTTGTAATTCCCTGTCCCAGTTGGCTCAGGCTGCCAGAACAAAATACCACGAACTGGGTGGTTTACAAACAGCAGACATTTATCTCCCACTGTCTGGAGGCTGGGAGTACAGGATCACAGCGCCTGCAGGTTCTGTGCTGTGTCCATCTTCCTGCTGTGTCCTCACAGGGTGGAGGAGGCAAGGGAGCTCTCCAAGGTCTCGTTTATAAGGACACTAACCCACTCTCCTGACCTGATCACCTCCCGAACACCCCACCTCCTAACACCATCACCTGGGGGTCAGGTGTAAACGTGTGAATTTTGGAGGGACACAAATATTCAGACCCCAAATTCAAGTCCCACACTGGGAACTACCCAAACGCCCTCACCAGGGGAACCCCGGAGCACGAGGATGCAGCAGGGAGGGGTGAGTAAATGCAGATGGAGCCCAGAGCAGAGATGCTGAGGGAAAGAAGCCAGACAGAAAGGGGACACACTCTACACACCATCCTGTTCACGCAAGTCCACCTGCAGTGACAGAGCCAGGTCGTGGGAGGGGGAGGGGGAGGGCTTGCGACTTCTGGGGAGATTGGCATATCTGCTGTCTTGATTGTGGTGATGGTTTCACAGCCTTCCGCGTGTGTCAAACTTCAAACGTGCGCAGCTTATTGCACGTGAATCACACCTCACAAGAGTGCTTGAAAACATCTGTGCTCAGAGATAATGGCCCCCCACCTTCAGTGAATTGAACACTTTGTATCAGTGCATTTCCTCTAGGTCTCATTGTTCTCAGTCATTAAGAGGCTCCCAGAGAGAGAATCACACATGCTGGAGGAGAGAGGGGGAAGGCAACCCCATTAGGGGCCTGAGCACCAGGCAGCAGGTCCTGATGGGGCGGAGGTTCCCACCGCACAGGGTTCCCAGAGAGGTTTTGATTTCAGGCCACACACATCCTCTCTCACTCATGCTCTTATCTTTTCCTTCCCCTCTGATCCTGCACCTGAGGCAGAGGAAGCTACATCTCAGCCCTGAGGAAGGCAGCAAAGGGCTCAGGGACTTGGGATCCTCTGCCCTGGGGCCCTGCAGTCTCTAGCATGTGCTTCCTTCCGTGGCCAGGGGAGGGTTGGGTGCAGCCCTCCTGGAGGACAGGGGTGGTGGGTGAAGGTGCCCAGGGACCTTGGGCAGTGGGTTTCCTCCTCCAACGGCAGCTGGGGAAGGTCCGAGGGAAGGGCTGTCGTGAGGGGCAGGCGGGAGGCCCCTTCTCAGCCCCCACCTCCCGAAGGCCTCCCGAAGGCCCCCTCTAGCAGAGTTCCGTGTGTCCATCTCAGCAGTCTGACCTTGCCTTCAGGGGCGGACACCCCTACAACCTGAGGTCAGATGAACCTGACGCCCCACTCCGTGCAGGGCCGGGTTCAAGACCCGACTCTGTCCCTGGGGCCCACATCACCAGGGCCGAGGGGCTGACCTCTGGGAGCCTCGGTTTTCCCTCTGAAAGTGGGAATACCGGTCACTCCCCCACAGGGCCCTGTGACTGTGCGCGGTCTCTACACGGGAAGTGCTGGGTGAGTGCCCAAAACAGCGGTGTTCGTGCTCACCAAGGGGTCTCTGTTCTAGAAGAGCCCAGTGTGAGTGTCTGCGGGCCATGGTAACAAACCATCACAAACCAGGGGGCTTAAAACAACGGGCATCTATTCTCACAGTCTGGGCCGGAGATCCAACACCGAGGTGTTGCAGGGCCACGCTCCCTCGAAGGTGTGGGGGGAGGCCCTGGCTTGCTGCCTGCAGCTCCTGGAGGTGCCAGCATCCTTGGCGTCCCTTGGCTTGTGGCTTCATCACCCCCATCTCCGGCTCTTTGTCACCCAGCCGACTCCCCACGTATGTCTTTGTCTTATCTCTCCCTCTCTTACCTTATAAAGAACTGGATTTAGGGCTTACCTGGATAATCCAGGATCATCTCATCTCAAGATCCTTAATTAGATCTGCAAAGACGCTTCTTCCAAATAAGGTCCCGCTCACAGGTTAAGGGATTAGGATGGGGCCGTGTCTTTGGGGGTCAGCATTTGTCCCATGACACAGCCAGGTGGGGGGCAGCTCATGGGACTCTCTCTGAGGTCCCTACCCGCATGACAGCCCATCGCCTGACCACTGAAAGAACCCCCAGCGTCCACCACCGACTCCCCTCCGCGTTCAGCCCTCCTTTGCCCAGTCACCCTTGGAGACCTGGCCCCATTCTGACTCGTGCACAAGCCTCGTTGTGGCCTTGGGGAAGGCCTGGGCTGTCCCAGGCATCCCCGGGAAATGCCCTCCACTGTCACATGGGTTTCCTTTGTTGCAGCTTTTTTTCAGCTTTATGAAGCAGCCGCTGCAGCCGCCTGGCCAGTCACCTCCCGGTGGTGCCAGACCTGGCCTCCTCTCTCTCTTTTCTTCCTCCTCATCTGGAACGTAGACAGTCTGTGTCTAAGAGCCCCGCTGGGAGGAGGACAAAGCCTGCTTTGTGCCCCAGAGCCCACACTGGCCACTGGGTACCTGTTTGAAGCCGTGGACTCTGCCTCCCTGTGGGTCTTCAGGGGAGCCGGGGTCTGGCCAAGGGGCTCCAGGCTCTGCAGGCATATACAGGACGGACCAGGGGTGTGCCGGGCAGCAGCAGTGAGGAGAAAAGTGTAACCTGAAAATCCCAACCAATGACACCGAGAAATGCTGCATAAACCACAACAGACTTTAAGAGCTACTTTAAGGGCTTAGCTGGGCTCACCAGGAAAGAAAGGGGATAATAAACGAAGAGGGTGTCATGGTCGCTTGGGCGGCTGTAACAGAATGCCATACTGGGAGGCTTATAAACAGGAGAAATTTACGTGTCATAGTTCTGGAGCCTGGATGTCCAGGACCATGTGCCAACGTGCTCGGATTGCTGACAGCCGACTTCTCTCTGTGTCCTTATGGGGCGGAGGGGCTCTGTGGGGTCTTGTTTGTAAGGACACTAATCCCACCGTGAGGCTCCACCCTCTCAACCTGGTCACCTCCCGAAGGCCCCATCTCCTGACACCATCACCTGGGGGGCAGGTTTCCACACATGGATCTAGGGGGACACAGACACTCAGACCACAGCTGAGGGTACAAAGAACCAGGTGGTGAGCCTGGACTCTGCATCCACGGTCTGGATTAGGGGCTGGAGCAGCATGAGTTCCTGTCTCCTAACCAGGGTATTTGGTGCTGACTGCTATGAGGAGACAAGGCTTTGCATCCAGGTGAGGCAGGATTGGAATTGGGGTCCCAGGAGGCTGGAAAGATCCAGGCACAGGCATTGTCTGTGTCCACCTGGCCCCTGGGCAGGAGAGAGAGGTGTGTCCCGGAGCTTGAAACCACAGACTGGCTTCACACAGGCCCTGCCGGTCTAGAAATCCTCCAGCCAAGGCATGACATAAAAGCCGGGCCAGCGACACCCCAGGCCCTTGGACCACGTGCTGTGAACTCCTCTGAAGGGATAACCCTCCAACCAGGTCCTGCTGGGGCTCAGCTCACAAGGAAACCAGCACCATGAGCTCAAAAACATGAGCTGGGGAATTCCCTGGAGGTCCAGTGGTTAGGACTCCGTGCTTCCACTGCAGGGGACATGGGTTCAATCCCTGGTCAGGGAACTAAAATCCCACATGCCTTGCAGTGCGGCCAAAAAATAAATTAATTAATTAAAACAAAACAAAACAAAACAAAACATGAGCTTACACAACGTCAGAGACAAGCACCAGCAAGAGGGTGTCAAAGAGTGTGAAAAACGCAAAAGAAGGCGCCAATACCTAAGGGAAAAATGACACATCATGGGAAAGGGGAGTGGAACTCGGAGATGTGAAGACGATCTTTGAGAGTACAAAGTGCTCGGCAGGGTGGATGGCAAACTGGGCGAAGCTGCGGAGAGAATTAGTGAATTGGAAGAGAAAGGTTTGGGGACAACCCTGAGTGCCCCACAGAGGGGCCGAAAGACAGAATAAATGAAAGAGAGGTCAGGAGACCAGGGGTGGGTGACCGGGGCTGTGTCTGCCTTCTCGCCCCCACTCCCCGCCGTCTTTTTACTGGAACCAGCCTCACCCAGGAGTACACATGTTGTGAGTCAAATAGTTGACAAAGACACTTGGGCCCACGAAGCCTAAAATACTTCTGATCCCTGCCCTAGAAGGAGCTCCAGAGGAGAGAGAAAAGAAAGGAAGGAGACGCAAGCACTGAAAGGTTACAGCTGAGACTTCTCCAGAACTGATGAAAGCTAAGAAGCCTCAGATTCCAGAGACACAAACATGGGTAAATATGATAAATAGGAGCAAATTCCCACCGAGGCTGGGCCAGGTGGGGCTGCAGGACCCAGGTGAAGACAGGGTCCTGGTGAAAGTAGAGAGGGGGGTTTGGTGATTCATGGAACGGCCAGAAGACGGACAGCAGACCCTGGAGACGATGGAACAACATCCCCAAGGTTTGGAGGGAGGAGGGGCTGGCGAGACTCTGCGTGTGGCCACCAGTCAGTGAAGACGTGAAGACACTTCAGACAAACCTGGACCGAAAGGGTTTCTACTCCCTGACTCCTGCTGGAGGGACTGCTGAGGGAGAGGGAAGATGCTCATGACAGTTACAAAGAAAATAATAAGAAATGTTATTCAAAGATATAAAAGTAGATCTAAAAAACTGGAGAACTATGATGTCCGTGGGTGGGAATACTCAATATGGCAGAGATGGTAATTCTCCCAAAATTAACCTATAAACTCAAGGTAACTTCCATCAATAACCCAACACCTGAAGCCACGTGATGCATGTGTGTGTTTAATCTCCAAGGAGTGTCCAGGGTTAGCGCTGTTATTTTCTGAACTTTCTAGCAGTTTGGAAATATCTCACAATTTGTTTTTGTTTTGTTTTTTTGGCCACTCCACGTGGCATGCGGGATCTTACTTCCCTGACCAGGGATCAAACCCTTGCCCCCTGCAGTGGACGCACGGAGTCTTAACCACTGGACTGCCAGGGAAGTCTCAATATTTCACAATTTGAAACTGGTTTTAAACAGAGGTTGGTTTTGGCTCCCAGGGTCTCCCCTCCAGATGGGACTCCCCCATGCCCCACCTCCTGGGAATGTTTCCATCCACTTCCAGCTGTGGCTAGGAAAGCAGGAGAGTCACACGGGCTTGAAGATCCCTGCTCCTGGAGCTCAGGGCTGACGCTTGCTTCGGGCTGTAGAGAAATCTTCTCTGGTGTCCCAGGCTCCTTGGGAGCTGAGGGAGCCAGGGAGGAGCACCAGCTCCTGTCCCTGGTGGGCGCTGGGTGGCACTGCTGGGCCGGGGCAGCACCTGTGGGGCCAAGGGCCGCCCTCGCCACGAGGCCCTCGCCCCCCAACACCCCAGGCCAACCCGGGCACCAGGAGGCAGAGCGCCAGGGGGCAGCACAGCCATAGCCCAGAATCGATGTGATTATAAATGGGGCTTGGAAGAGGTTTAATATTTAACAGGATTAAATATTTAAACAGGATGAGTTGACAGGGAGCGCGGTGGCCCTGGGAGACGGCAGGGACAGGTCCTGAAGATGGGGGCAGGCCTCAGACACCCAGGCCCGCCTTCCAGGTAAACAGCAGGAGCTCAAGAGGTTCCCTTCAGAGGGGGTGATTTGGTCCCAGCTATCAGGGCTGACCAGAGGAGGCTCGTGCTGGCCACTGGCTGGGTGAGCAGAGGACGTCTCCAGCCCCCTCTGTGGAGCCCTGTTTATTGAGTGCCAACTGTGCCAAGCAGGGCTGGGGGTTGGGACTGCCTTGCAAGCGCTCCTGTGACTGTGAGGCACTGCCTCCTCCGGGAAGCCCGCCTGGACTGGGCCAGTTCCCACACACTGTCACCCCCTGCACGGGCCCCTGCACCCTGCCATTTGTAAGGATCCCAAACGCTGCAGGGTCAGCGGTACCTCTAGCTCCCTGCGTGCAGTGGGTGCTCAGTGCCGTCCTTGACTGAGCGGCTCCCAGCCTGCGGCACGGTGGACCTAGCTGGAGGACATGGCTGCCAGGGAGACCCAGCCCAGCTCCCCACCGCCGCCAGCCCTCTTGGGGCAGTGCCAGTTAGGGCTTCCCCTCTGGGGTCCTAGTGACCCACCGGAGTCTGTGACATGGGGGGAGGGGGTGGGGGCGGGGGTGGGGGGGTGCAGTGGGGCCAGACTTGGTTCATGTCCGGCGCTGTCCAGCCGGGGAGGCTGCCTGGGGGTGGGCGGCTGGAGGGACAGTCTCAGGGAGCAGGGTGAGGAGGACACAGGGCGTGTGACCCTCCTGGGGCTGCCGGATGGCCTGAAATAACGGAAGCTCATCCTCCCACAGTCTGGAGGCCAGAGTCCGAGATCAAGGAGGCCCCAGGGGCTCTTCCTGCCCCTCCCAGCTTCCTTGGCTGGGAGCTGCATCACTCCAGCCTCTGCCCCCGTCACCACATGGCCTCCCCGTGTGTCTGACTCTCTAAATCTCCTCTCTTGTAAGGACACCAGCCGTGAGACTAGGGTACCCCCAATGACCTCATCTGCAAAGACCCTATTTCCAAATAAGGTCCCATTTGCAGGTACTGGGGGTTAGGACCTGGACTTATCTTTTGGGGGACACAATTCAACCCACTACCCAGGGTCACCTGCACTGAGGTGGGGGCCCAATGGTGTGTGGCCCTAGTCCCTCCATGCGGATTGGCAGGTGTGGCCGAAGACGTGGGCAGAGGTTCCTGACTCGGAGTCCACGGAGGGAGCTGAGACTGGGGAGGGTGTGGGCTTGTGCTGGGGAGAGCCGGGACCTTCAGTGACCAGAGACGTTGGTCTGTGCCGGCCACCCCGCCCCCAGAGGCTGAGAACTACCCCCTCCGTTCAATCTTCCTTCTGAACTGGAAGGTTTGGTCTTTATCCTCCAAGAAAGCACTGGTGCAGCCAGAGCGGTTGTTCTGGAATTTCCAGGTGGCACCGTCCTCCCCGAACCCCACCCCCTGACACCCCCAAAAGGTGTCAGTGAGCTGAGCACTGGGATGGACTGGACAGCGGATGGCGCTGGGGCGGAGCTCCTGGGCCTTCAGTCTCCAGGCCCCACTGTCTCCGCGTGGTCGGCAGGAGGCAGCCGTCCAGTTGCAGGGCCCAGGGTCCCCACAGGGCTCTCAGAGAAGCCCTCACCCCACGAGGCCTCAGCGACTCCAAGGGGGCCAGCAAGACCTCGCGACCCTCTGCACCTGCGGGCCTGTGGGCCGCTGCAGACGTTGCGGCCGGTGTGCAGGAGGAACAAGGTTGGAGGGGCGCCAGGTGTCTGGCTCAGCCCCCGCCCCCGCCCACTCGCTCCCGCCCTGGGGGGCAGCTTCCCACATGTAGCACCCCACGTGGCCAGGCCAAGCGGAGTCTGCGGAATGTCAAGGCCGCACAGAGGAAGTGAGCAGGGCGGCCAGACCCTCGTGATGTCTTGCAGACCCTGGGAACCGGGAGAGACAGAGCCCACACCCCAGGCCAGGATGACGGCTGCGTTCCAGGTGGACCCAGAGCTTCCTGAGGCCATGCAGGTCTGGGGCTGGACCCGAGGGCATGAACAGGGCTGAAGGAGAAACAGAGCAGGGAGGGGGAAGCCCAGAAGGAGGCTGGATCCTCACATGGGGCAGGGGGCACTCGTGAGCAGGCAGTCGCACCGCACGTCTGGTCCGGAGACACGTGCAAACCTGGCTCAACCCTCCTCTGGCCACTGGGAGCGGGTGTGGGCTCAGGCCTGAGGCCTGGCAGGGACGCTGTCTGGGCACTCTGCCTCATGGCTATGCGACTTGCCCCCTGAGCCTCCATTTCCTCATCTGTAAAATGGGTTGGAGAATCGTGCTTGCCGCAGGGTGGTCACAGGGCTGTAAAATTAACAAACAAAGCACTAAGGCTGGGCCCTGGTTACCTGTCAGGGTTTCCTGCCAGCGGGAGACAGACACACAGACAGAGGGAAGCAGGACAGAGCCTGGGAGGAGCGGAGGCCTGTTGGGAGGTGGTGGCCAGGCCGGGAGAAGGCTGTGACCCAGATTCCCCCGCCCTGCTGCTCTCAGGCAGGATACTCAGTTTGCTCACCTCCCGCCCCTCTGCCACTCTGCACCCTGACCCCGTGCTTTGGACCCTCATTCTGGGCTCTGCCCTGCTCTGCAGGCCCCCCGCCCGCGGTAGCAGTGGGGCCCTGGGCCCTGTGGTCCAAAGGGGGCAACACTGTTGGGGTGGCAGGCAAGTCAGGGGTCAGGGGTCAGGGTTCATTGAGAAGGACCTGGGAACGGAGCCACCCCCTCACAGATGTCAAGTGGGGAGGGGGCACTGGGGCTGCAGGGAAGGTTGTGGAGGGGGCACGGGAAGAAGAGACGTTGCCTGCCTCACATCACCCTGGGTGAAGGGGGCCCCCCCCATGCCCAGGGGCCCCAGAGCCCATGAGATGCCGCGTGGCGGGGAGCAGGCTGGAGGCGGAGACCAGGCGGTGACGCCGCTCCTGGGCCAGCTCTGCGTGAAGGCCGTGGGGATAGGGGTGGGGGGTGGCGGTTGGAGACAAGGGCCTCTTTGCTCTCCCAGAAAAGGTCTTCAAGCTTCACGCCCAAAGTTGCTTGTCTACTTGGCGGTGACTGGAGTGTAACAGATGTTGAGACCTGGAAGGGGCCAAGCAAGGGGGTTAATTAGCAGCCTCTTCTTAGTTTCAGCAAATCTCTCTTGTAGCTCTGATCAATGGGTGACTGTAGAAGCAGCATATAGCATCACTGTTCCCTCATGGTTCACATCGGCAAACTGACCTGCTGGGACTTCCCTGGCGGTCCAGTGGTTAAGACTCTACGCTTCCACTGCAAGGGGAGCAGTTTCAATCCTTGGTCGAGGAACTCAAATCTCATGTGCCTCGCACATCAAGGCTCACCCCCACCAAAAAAAATTGAAAAAAATAAACTGACCTGCTGCTGGTCAGTCTTTCTAGCAAGAATGTCCTTCCTCATTCTGGCCACCAGAACAAACTCCTATTCAGTCTTCAAAACCCCATGAGATCTGTACTCTTAAAATTTGAGCTTTTCACTGCATGCAGGTATTCCTCAATAGAGGTAAAGACCTCGGAAAAATTAGTGAGGTAGGAAGTGCCTTCTGTTTCCCTCTCTGGGAGTCGAGGTTGAGTGGGAAGGTGTGGACAGTGTGGGCCCCTGGAAGAAACCTGTTGGGTTGACCGTGAGCCACCACTCCTCCCTCTGAGAGAGATGGCTGGGGGAGGCGTTGTTGTCACCACAGGCGTCCCCACCAAAAGGAGCTGGAGGGGGTCCTGCTTTCCTGTTGGACTGCTGCTCCCGGGGTCCTGGGCCGAGTCCTGAGTTCTGCCTGTGTCCCAAGGGACCGTGGGGACTCTGGCCTGGCCTGGGTGCCAGCTCCTGCCCCCTCTTCCCTCAAGGCCTCGCTGTGTCCATCTCTGCCTCCATTGCCATCCTGGAAGTGGCCGGGTGGGGTGGTCTCCACGGAAACATCCATGACGACCAGTCGTGGGTGGCTGCGGAAGGCCTCCTGACGCCATCCAGAGGCAGAAATTCGGCCAGAAAGAGGCCACGTGGGGACCTGGTGCCAGAGTTTGGGGGCATCGGCTGGCAGGCTGCAGGGCAGGTGGGGGAGCCCAGGGCTGGGGGCTGAAGCTGGCAGGCAGAGCTTGGCTCCCTCCTAATGCAGCCCCTTGGCCCCCACATCAGCCTGGTGGTCCTGCAGTGCCCAGGTGCTCCCCGCCCAGGTGGCTCCAGAGGGCAGCAGTGACAGCCCAGCAGGAGGGGCCAGCCTGGGAACGGGCTGCTCCGCCCCCCCTGTCCCCCCCCAACCCCCGCCCGCTGCCGGCCAGCTGGGCCTGGGGAGTGTCCCAATCACGTGCTCCACCTAGCTGCATGTCCAGACACCACAGAGTTCAAACACCTGGCAAGCAGCAAGCAGGCCACGCCCAGATCAGTTCCCTCCACAGCGCAGGGTTGGGCCAGCGGCGGAGGCACTCTGAAGCTGCGTACAGAACAGCATGAGTTTAGGGAGGCCCACACCTCACTTCGTGGGATCCCTGTGGCCCGGCCCCGCACTCTGGGGTAACAACACGAGTGATGAGCGGCACCAGCCCCCTGGACCCCCTGTGTCGCTCCATGAATCTCACCTGAGTGCCCATCACCCAGTGATGGGGTGGAGACCCCACCTCTGACTCCTCAGCTGCCCCCAGACAGCCTGATGGGGTTGGGAGGCCCAGGCAGGCATGGTGGGAGGGGAAAGAGTGTGCTCGCCCCGGGGCCGTCCAATGTTGGGGGTCCAGAGAGCAGAGATGGCTCTAGAGGCTCCTGGAAGTCAGAAGTGTGCTGGGGTGGGGGAGCTCTCACCTGGATAAATGGACCCCATGAGATGTGGGGGCCCCACCCCTCCTCCCAGAGGGACAACTGAGGCTGGCAAAGGCCAAAGTCTCGTCTGGCATCTCGGAGCCCAAGGTGGAGCCTCCTGGTGACCTGACCCCAGCCCCGACCCTGGGTTCTCCCAAGGAGGGTACATGGCCAGTTGTGACTGCTGCAGGCCCCAGACACCGAAGACCCTCTGCCCACACAGTTCATATAAACAAACTGTACCTCTGGTCTGTGGGGGTAGACTGTCCAGTGCCCCAGAGAGTGGGCAAAGCTGGCCTCTGAGGCAGAGGGCTAGACTGGCTCAGCTAGAGTCTGGTGGACAGTGGGGAGGAGGTGGGGCAAGAGGAGGTGGGGCAAGAGGAGAACTTGGGCTTCTCAGGGGCTGAACAGAGACACCCGGCTACGGCGCCCTGAATCACTCCTTGATTCCACAAGCACACAATGAGCGCCCGTGTGTGCCAGGCACTGCTCGACTGCCAGGGAGCACGGTGATGAGGACAGACGGGGTCCTGGGGACAAGGCAGAAAAGCAGAATCGAGCAAGGCAGGACGCCCCCTCGACCCCAACAGGAAGTGCAGGCTGGGCGGACCTCAGGATTAGAGGTTACTGCTTCCACCGGCAATCCCTGCCAGGAGGCTCCTTAAACCAGTCTCAGGACTTCATCCAGAAGATTAAGTAAGATAACACCCTAGTAAATGTATTAGCACAGGCTGAGCCCAGGGGGCTCTGTAAACAGTCGGAGGAGCAGAGTGGGGGAAACGGACACTCAGTGAGGCTTAGAGCCACTGGGCCCCTGAGAAGAGGGTTCAGGTGGAGGCTTCCAGGAAAATCGTGGGGGGAGCAGGCCGGGTGCAAAGGCCTCGGAGAGGACCCCAGGAGCCCTGCGGATGGCTGGGGCTACACCCAGTGTCCCAGTCAGGGGCTCCTAAGGGCTGTCCCTCGAGTGTGTGGGTAGCACCCATCCCATGTCTAGAGGATCACCGTGAGGGGACCGGGTGGACCAGGAAAAGGTCACAGGGCACCACCGGCCAATGGGGGTGTGGGTGTCGCCCCCTCGCCTTGGGGTGGGCACTCGGAGATGCCAGGGACCCTCAGAGTCTGTCCTTACCTCCGCCCCAAACTGGCACTGGGCATCTGCTCGTCACGGTGCACGAGGCCCGATCCCCAAACAAAATATTTGGTTTCCAGGGTTGATGGCCTTGAAATGCAAATATTGCTTCTCTGTTTACAACAAACAGTCACATTTGGGCTCCTGGAGCCCTGAGCTGGCTCCTGGCTGAGATAACCAGTGTCCGCTGGCCCTGCTGAGAGCCAGGCAGGGGCGGCCCCTCTACCCCCCAACAACCTGGAAGTGGTGCAGGACCCCCACCACCTATTTTGTGGGTAAGGAAATGGAGGCTCAGGCCCCAGGGGCCAGAAGAGCCCCCAGCTCTGGGTGGGGCCAGCCTCGGCTCCTTGAGGTTCGCTGGGACCTCCAGGCTCTCAGGAGGGGCCCACACAGGAGGGGGCTGCCGGTCCCCAGGTGCTTCTGCCCAGTCCACTGGTCACACTGGTCTGTCTTGGCCAGATGACCCTGCCAGAGACTGTTCACAAGTGGGCAGGCGTGGGGACCCACAGACGGCAGCTCAGCACCGCCTGGACTGCAGGGCCAAGACAAGGAGGGAGAGAGGCTGCCGGGGGTGGGGGTGGGGCTGTGCACGGCCCTCTGCCTGAATGGGTGTGAGCAGGGATGAGCACCCACCCCACCCTTCCCCTCCAGGACCCAGAGGCCAGCACACTGCCTGAACACGGCTGGCCGGAAGCCTGCTGAGGGCAGAGATCAGCCCTGCGCAGTGGGTCAGGGGGCACAGAGGCCCGAGCCTGCTGGGGCCCCCCAGCTCCCCCGTTCTGTCTCCTCACATCCCATCTCTGCCGGCATAGCCACCCTGAGCCCGCACTGCTGTGCTGTGTGTTGTTCGTTCCAGCCCCTCCCCACACGGTCAGGGCAGCACAGGGAGGGGCTGTGTGTGGATTAATCCGAAGACCCTCAGGCATGTGGGCTCTGCAAGTGAGGACTCAGGGATGACACAGAGGTTCCGCACCGAAAACCACGCTGTTTTCTCCAGAGGAGACCAGGGGAGTCTGAGGCAAGTTTAAGTGTCAAAATCTGCAAGCAGGTGTGGACTTTTGTTGTCCTGGCCCGGGGCGGGGGCGGGGTGGGGCGGGGGTACCTGCCGAGTGAGATGAGGCAAGAAAGGCTCCTTCCTTCCCACTCAGGACCTGCCAAGAGATTCATCTCAGAAAAGCGGAACTACTGGGCTCGGCAGCTCCAGCCCTGCTGGCAGCCCCTGAGGGATGGATGGGGGCAGTGGCAGAGGCACAGACCCCACCCACAGGGCCCTTCCCTGGGCTGTCAGGAGGGGGGGGCTCCTGGAAATTCCACACACCCCCCTCCCCATGCTGAGCACCAGGAGCCTTCAGGGCGGCTGCATGGGCCCCACCCCTGCCTGGAGCACCTTCTCAGGTGCCTCAGGAAGGCCCAGCGCAGGGAGGATCGGGGCAGGAGGGCCCAGGCTGGCCTCCCTCCTGGCCCAGTGGAAAAGGCGGGGGACCCCTGGGAGGACGCCAGGCCCATTCAGGCACTCTCCACAATCTCCGCAGGACCTGAGGTGTCCTGCACAGCTAAGCCTAAAGAGCCCCTCAACCTCGTCCAGAGCTCAGACATCAGAGGAGAGATAAACGACACGTGGGGAGGTGCGTGTCTCCGACACGGTGGGTCAGTGGGGCTCGGGCGGGAGCAGCCTGGGCCCAGCCCTGCTCCCCGATCCTCCATCCCCCAGAACAACCTGTGTGGCCCCAGAGGAGCGGGCCGGCTGGGCGCCTCGTTGCTCAGGGGACACAATCTTGGCCAGGACGCTGGGAGGCCCTGGGACCGGGAGGGAAGAGCTGGTGTCTGTGGTCAGCCTGCCTCCAGGTAGACAGCAGCAAAACCCCCAGGCCTCTGTCGGAGCGGGTGCTGCAGGGAGGGGGAGCCCCAGGCCCTGGGGGTGGGGGTGGCTGGAGGGCCGCCCAAGGGCTCGGCTGGGCACCCGGGGCTGGGGAGGCCCTGCAGAGAGCAAATGGCATAAAGGGGTGGGGAGAGGGCTCCTTTGTTCCCAGAGCCCGGGATGCGTGAGACACGGTGGGCCTGGGTCCCAGTCCCCGCTCTGGCCCAGCGTGTCACTTCGGGTGACGCAGGGCATGAGGGCTCTGTCTCCAGGTGTGATGGGGTTGGGGGGGCCCTCACCCTCTCCCTCTGAAGATGTCACTGGCCCTAACTGGGACTATCATACCCAACCAGGTGAGCTCAGATCACGCTTCACATGTGAGGGGTGGGGCACATCATCTGCTGGCCTAAAATCGGGTTTCCACTTCTCAAAAAAGCCAGTCCGGCCTCCGATTGGGGCCAAGCAGCTTGAGACCTTGGCCCAGCACTGCCGCTTGGCCTCCGTCTCCTGGTCTGAGGCCACCCCAGACGCCTGAGTGCCAGGGATCAATCACTTGGAGGCTTAAGGGGGTCCCAGGCGCTCCTGGTGGTTGGGGCCCCATTTTCTCTTCCTTTTCCGGGGATTGGGCATCAGACGTTGAGCACAGAGGGTGGACCAGCAGACGCCCGCATTGACCAGGACCCCTCCCCCCAGGGCCTGCAGCCCAGAGCCCTGCCAGGTGACAGGGGAGAGGCTGTCTGGCTCATCTGCAGAGAGGCCAACCCGGCTGAGACACCGGGATGTCCTCCATGCACCATCCCCTCCCTCACACTGGCCTAGCTGGAGGTGCTGAAGGAGGCAGGACCAGCCTGTGTGGGCGTGGGGGGGCGTGGTGCTGGCAGTGGGGTTGCCACGCAACTGCCACATGCATCTGGTTGTGACTGGGCTCCGTGGGCTGGAGGAGCCCCAGGTTCCAGTAGCCGTGCTTAGCCACTTGCTAAGGTGGCAGGACAGGACCATGTCCCAGACGCCCTGGGTCCCCGGAGAGAATGCCCCACGCCCCCAGTCCTGCTCTCAGGAGAGGGTCCCAGAAGTCCTCCAAGCAGCTTAGAGCTGCGGGCTGGGAAGCTGTGACAGTGGAACTCAGGCCTGAGGCCTTGCTACAGTCCCCTCTGCCTGGCCGAAGTGAGGGACAGTCCCAACCTGGGGCCCAGCCGCTCCTGGTGGTCCTCAGCGGCAAGTGTCACACCAGCAGAGCCTCCCCAGCGTGGTGCTCTGAGCTTGACTCCACAGCCGGTGGGGGACCAGGGGGTGGTCCCCAGGCTCCCGAAGCCCCGGTTTTCCCATAAGTGCAATAGGTGTCCTTGTGGCCTGGTTGCTCCCTGAGGATTTGGGGTGACCAGAGACAGCCCCTCCCTGGAGGCCCAGCACTGCCCTGGGGCACTGACTACTTGCCAGGCTTCCTGGGGGGTGAAGGCTGAGGGCAGTGGGGGTCTCCATCCAGACTTGGGGACAGCAGGACATGGACACTGCCTGCCAAGGTTCCAGCCTGGTCCACCCCAGTCCACTCCTTGTGGGCCAAACCCCAGCACCTGGCCAGGTGGACTGGACAGTCCACCCTGCTGGGTGTCTGGGTTTTCCAGCACCTTCTGTGGTCCTGTTCCATCCTGCACCTGGGCCTCCTGCCAACCCAGCGTGGGAGTGAGGGTGGGGGTGGTCCCTGCTGGCACATGGGAAGCGTTGAGGGCCGGATGAGGGAGGAGGCTAGCCTTGTAGGAGGGTTCCACTGGCTGTGACCCTATCCATCCGTGGACGCCACCGAGGAGGACCACCCCCCACCCCGCAGGCAACACAGAGCCTTGGTCTCCCCACCCATCATACAGGCCCCACCCCCTTTAAGCAGTTTGGAGATGCCCTGATATGTGCCCCCGGGAAGCTCCCCAGGCCCTGGGCTGTCTGTGCTTGGCCGCACACCTGGATTACCTCTTCCTTCTATGTCCACATCCTCACACAGACCAGGGCATCCCTGATCTGAGGGTGTCCCCCCAGCAGGCGCTGAGCGCCCAGGCACCCCAGCCAAGGAGCGAGGCAAGCAGGGCCATTGGGGCCTGGCTGCAGGCTCTCCCCTGCTTGCATTCAGCATCCCGCCCAACGTTGGGTCTGGTCCAGGCCACACAAGCCCGAGGCCCTCCTGTAGGTCTGGGAGCTTCAAGGAGAGGCAGGAATCAGGAAGTGCCAGAGGGCGCAGATGTCAGTGTGTGTATGTGGGGGGCTTTGAAGGGGGAAGTGACATGATGACCCCCTTGCCCTGGGGCTTCTAGGTCAGGGCCCTGGGGGGTAGGGGATCTCTGTGCCCCCCCATGCCGGCCCTCGTTAACAGGTGGCCGCCTCTGAGGTCCATGTGGGGGTCTCTGCATCATGGGGACCTTCAGGTCTTAAGGATTGTCCAGGCACCGATGGGGTGTCGCTCAGTGGGGGTCAGACAGCTGAGTCGACAAACTCTCCCTCCAAGGGTCCTGGAGGCACAGCCCTCCTCACACTGGCTCAGGGTGGCCAGGTATTAGGGCACCTGGACACCCCAGGCCTTGGTCTGTCTACAGGCTGGCAGCCTCACCTGATCCTCCCTGAGGGGTCCTGGGTTTCCCAAGGCCCAGGGACTCGCGTCTCCTGGGAGGAAGGTCCCTCCCCATCCCGTGAAGTCGCAGCCCAAACCGGCAGATGGATGTGGGCTCAGGAGGTGGGGCCGCCATAAACATGCAGATTTACACACGTGAGTCAGACAGACTCGAGATCTTCTGTTTGTTGAGCAAAAAACGCATACATGAGATTTCTAAGTGCAGCCCTCCCTCCAGCCTCTGGATTGGGGAGGCTCACAGCCCCTACTGTCCCTCTGTGTAAGGCCCGGCTGCCATGGGTTTATTATTCCTCGGACAAACGCTGGGCTTGTCCAAGGCCCTGGGAGCAGACTGGGTACACCAGAGACCAGACACTGTGGGGCCCTGGAAAAGCTGGTGGGGGGAACCCTGGGACTGACACCCCGATAGCCGGGCCTCTCTGAGGGGCATTCAGAGGGAGACAGGGCCAAGCTGCATGTCCCCAGCCCTCTTGCATCCAGGTCTGCTCCCCATTTGGTGGCTCTGCTCACACGGGCCTCTGGAAAGCCCCTGCAGAACCCCCTGCTCCTGAGAGCTGGGCCAGCCCTTGCCCCTGGGGCGGAGGATTCAGGGTTTCTGTCCAGGCTGAGACACTCCGCTGAGCCCACCCTGGAAAACATAGGGCAGCCCAAGCCTGTAACCTGATGGAGGAGGGGCGATGCACACCTCCACGTTCGGGGTAAACCAGCCCTAGCATCAGGCCACCTCACACACCTGTTGGTCCAGCAAGAGCTGCCCACAAGCCTGGGAACCCTGTTTCCTCTCTC
The DNA here is from genome assembly GCF_028021215.1 of Eschrichtius robustus. Lineage (NCBI taxonomy): Eukaryota > Metazoa > Chordata > Mammalia > Artiodactyla > Eschrichtiidae > Eschrichtius > Eschrichtius robustus. The sequence continues at coordinate 52,137,801 of NC_090839.1, read as the reverse complement.
AGATGGGCACTCTGCCCCATCAGTGCCTTCCTAGTACCCACCTGCCTGTGTGTGTTTGCACGCCACCCTCTGAAGCAGTTTGTTTTAGTGTTTCATTGACCTGGCAGTGCGGAATCTCGAGGCAGAGGCCATGGAACCCCTCTCCTCAGCTCCACACAGACCCCGGAGTCCCTGCCTGTCACTGGCACCTCGTGAGGAGGGCGCCTTTAGCAGGGGCTCTGAGGCCTTTGATGCCTCCAGGAGAACGGGAGTGGCTTGCAGACAGGTGGGCGGGGCTGCGGGCCATGGCGGTCTTGGGACACAGCCAAGCTCTCCCTGCTCCCAACTTCACAACTCTGCCCTTCCAGAAACGATTTCCCAGCCACCGAGTCTCTGGAACCTTCTGGAGTATTCCGGGCTGAGCTTGGGGGACAGAGAGCTCGGGGCCGAGGTGGGGCCGCTAAACCCTGACTCTCCCTATTTTATTGATCCAGGACAATTTCCGGATGGCAAACCCCATTAGGTCCTCATGCACCATTAAAGACTTTAAAAATAACAATTTATCACTGATGCCCAGGGCAAAGTTCAGGGCAGGATGCTGTGCGCCTAATGGTGAAGGCGCCACTCTGGACGTGGGGGCGGGGATGTTGTGAATCTGGTCACCCCCGGCTGGGGGGGGGGCACTTGTCTCCCTGGGTAGTCGGGAGGGGCAGACCTTCTGCTTGGGAGCTCAAGTCCACTCAGAGCCCAGGAAGCTTTGCTCTAGCCAATCCCAACCCCCACCTCATGGGCCCCGGGCGCCCGGGATGCCCAATAAGCAGAGTGTGCTCCTTGCCCAAAGGTGGGAGGCCTGGCTCAGCCCCCACCCCCTCACCCCATTCCCAAGGCCTGGTGAGCAATTCTCCACCAAGACCAGGAGGCCCCGTCGCCATAGAAACAGACCACGTTCCCAGAGTAAACCACCGCCATCTGTGTCCCTCTCTGGCCAGGGCTGGGAGTGGGTGGGGACAGGCGGCCTCTCCCCACTGGATCTGTTAATGAGACAAATAGGGTCAGGTCCCCGCTCGCACCGCCCCGCTGTGCCAGCTTCCCATTATGCAGGAATCAATCCTCCCCCTGACCCCATCTCCCCTGCCCCCTGATGCGCCATGCTGGCGCCAGCCCCCAGCTGGCCAGCAACACGCTGAGCCCAAGCCCATCCTGGGCTCAGAACCAGAATTAGCCACAAGCCAAGGAACACCGGGAGGCCCCAGAAGCTGGGAGAGGTGGGAAGGATCCTCCCCTGGAGCCTGCGGAGGGAGTACGGCTCCGAGACACCTTGACTTAGAGCTTTTGGCCTCCAGACTGCGAGAGAATGAATTTCTGGGTTAAGCTCCCAGGCTGTGGTCCTTTGTTAGGAGAGCCCTCGGAAGCTAACATTCTACCTTAAATAATGGTTATCATGGTACTCTACAACATGGACAGTTAATGTCTCATGTAAAATATGAACAATGCATCTTTACATCTTTTGGTGTTCTTCTTGGTTTGTAATATACAAAGGAAACCTTGTATACTCAAGACAGCCCCCCCGGTTCCCCCAGGACTGCAATGACAGCTCTCGGCGAAGCAGTGATGCTCAGGTGCCTCCAGCCAGGGTCTCCCTCTATCTGTGACGCCGTGCTGGCCTGTCAGCTGGCCACGGGGTGGCCGGGGCTCGGCCAGCTGCGCCAGGCTGGGCTGGTGGCTCGTCCAACCCACTCCAGGGCGCAGCTCGTGCTGGCCAGTGTCTGTCCAGCCAGCGGTGGCCCCTCTGGCAGTGGTCACGATGTCACCTGGAGGAGGGACACCGGCTCAGCCTGGTGGGGTCCCTCCACTTAGTCAGCCCGTATACTCATGGGGCCACTTGCTGTTGGAGGCAGAGGTGTGGGCAGACGTGGAGGCCCAGCTGGAGGCCCAGGAGGAGCTGGGGCTGCCTGAGAGCTTCCTGGAGGAGGGGTCCCAAGGCCGGTCCTGAGGATGGAGAGAGATGGGAGGAAGAGCAGCCTGGGGGAGGCCTGGGGGCAGAATGACCTGGGCTCTGAGTACCCACGAGGTCGGCCTGACTAGCAGAGGGGCTGGGGCTGGGGGCTGGCAGAGGCCATTGTGGCGGGGGTGCGGGACAGGGACACAAAACCCACCAGGAAGGAACTTTCTGTAAGTCAGGAGTAAACGGTGTTTGTGAGGACGAGGCGCCAGCTCCCTTACAGAGGCAGGGTCCCCAGAGCACCCTTCCCGCTCTTCTCAGGAAAGCAAGATTTACAATAATGCAAAGTGCATTAGTGCAGTGGGGGCGGGAGGGGGTCTGGTCCCACCGGCTGGCGGCTGGGCTTCCTCACTGGCCTTTGTGTTGGCAGCGGGGCTGCGGTCGGTCGATGCCTTGGCTGACGGCTCTTTAGAGCTGCCCAGGGTTGTGAGGGAGGGGCGGCGCTAATGGGGGGCTGGGAGCGGGCAGAGGCTGCCCCCCACACCCCGTGCCAGTGCGCCCTCCCTCCGTGGGCCTGCCTGGTTGGGGGGGAGGTCTTCCCCCCTCCCCAGAGGCCACATCTGACCTTACCTTACCCACAAAGAAGACCCCAAGTCCCAGGAACCTCCTTACCCTTCTTGGGGGACCCAGAGGGTGGACGTTAGCTGGGTCCGTGGTCATCAGGCGCCAAGGTGAAAGGCAGGCAGAGATTGGGTCTCTGATGGGCTGGTGGGGTCAGGCCCTTCCAATCCCTCGCTAACTCCCAGAGCTCCAGGCACACCCTGGGTGCTCACAGGGTCTTAGAAAACCAGCATGACACACTGCCATTGGCGGGTGAGCGTCACAAAGTGCTGGGGGAGCCCTACCTGGATTCCATTGCCCACGTACCTCCCAGAGGTGCCCAGGCTGAGCAGACTCGGGCCTGTGGGGAGACCAGAGACGGAGGGCTCCGGCCTTGGCCAGGCCCACTTCAGGGCCTCCCCTTGGCCTCCGACGGGCTCAGGGCCTGGGACAGGGGCCTCCATGTGATCCCCATGGCCCCTGCACTGTGGCCCTCCAGGATGGTCTCCAGGATGGAGGCCTGAACGGTCCCCCCCATCTCTGGGAGCACCTAGAGTTCAGAGGGCAGCAACTGAGCCCCTGCCTCCTGGGGTCCCTGTCACTGTTGGGACACTGTGTCTGCACTGACCTCTGGAGCTCCAGCTGGCCGGCCCAGGCCGGAGATCCGTGTCCCAGCTTGCCTCGGCCTGCCTGCCTGGGAAGGGACAACACCCAGGAGCTAAATTTACACCTGAGGCTGCTTCCCACAGCCACAGAGATCAGGAATCGAGGAGCTGAAGCAGGGAGGCGCAAATTACCTGGGGACCGTGCCTCCCACCCTGGCCCCCGAGCTTGGAAAATCAGGCAGGGCTGGGGGCCGTCAGTGGAGGGCGCACGTGAGCCCAGAGCAGGGCAGCGGGTGCAGCTGTGGGGCTTTGTGGGAAGGATGGGGGTGCCAGTGCGGGGAGGCCAGGGAGGGAGAGGTCGGCGGGATGGGAAGGGTTGCAGCTGACCTCTTGGCCAGGCCCTGTGGTGACCTTGCCCTTCTCCTCCAAGCACTTAACCGGCTGCTTGCTCCCTCTTGGAGACTCTGAGTGGCCCTGGTTCTCAGCTAAGTGGCTCCACACCATGTCCACCGCTCCCGCGAGGGCCTTCGGAGCTTGGTGTGCCGTCCAGCCGACGTCCTCTGTCTATTTTCAGGGCCTCTTTGGGCTAAGTGCTGGGTGGAGCCGGGCCTCCTGCCGCGGCCCTGGAGGGGCTACACTGGGGCTGTTTGCATCCTCTCTGGGGCCGCTGGGCTCCTGGTGCCGCCTCGGGCCTGACATCCTTTCAGATGCACTTGGGATGCCCTTGGCCAAGGACGCTGGGCTGGGGTGGGGGGTGGGGGCGGGCGCCGGCTCCTCTTTCTTGCTGTAAAGGTGTTGTATTGGAGAGAAGAGAACCCTTTCTCTCAGGATCTCCCACAGGAAAAGCAATGCCCCTTCCAGGGTAGGGTCTCCCCGCCTCTGCGCAGTGGGGCCCAGGACTGGCTTCTACCCACCGGATGCCAGCGGCACCCCGTCCCCTGGCGTGTGACAACCAAAAATGCTTCTAGACGTTGCCAAGGGTCCCCCGCGGCAGAGTCACCCCCAGCTGAGAGCTGCTGCTTCAGGGGGAGCATGAGGTGGTCCCATGGGGCTTGAACACAGAAAGGTGATGTGAGGGTCCCTTGGGGTCCCCTGTGTGGGGATGTTTGGGGCCTGGGGACCCCCAGTCACACTGTATGTAGGACCCCGACTCCTCTTGTCTGACGGGGGGCATAGTACAGCCCAGCCCAATAGGCATCGGGCCCAGACCCCACTGCTAGCGCCTGGGGGTTACGGGAGGAATGTCAGACTTCACCCACCTCCCTAATGGTTCCCAGAATCCCCCAGCACCAAGCCCTGGCCACCGTGGCCTGCAGCCTACCAGGCAGAGGGCTGGACACCTCATTGTAGTCACCCCACACCCAGAGAAGCAGACCATGGCTCCATTTTGCAGACAGGGCACAGAGAGCTTAGGAGTTTGCCAGCAGTCACACAGCACTCAGGCGGGATGAGGGCTCACCCGGGAGGCCTGACTTCAGGGCAGCTCCGTGCCCTTGACCGGAGCCTCCAGAGGGGCCGGAGGAGAGGGAGGGGTGGGCGGGAGGCAGGGGTTGGGTGGAGAGTATGCATTCTGCACAGGTCCTCTGTGTCTGCCCTCCAAATGACCCCTGGGCTCTTATCTGGAGCCTGCACACCCCTAATCGGCTCGATTGCTGACAGAGGCATTTGCAGATGATGCTGCTAGAGACTCTTAACATCAGAAGCGGTTCCCTCGCAGACACTCCACTGGGACGGCCCAAGGTCGTTGGGGCCACAACTTGAGGGGGTGCGGAGAACTGGGGGTGGGGCCAGGGGGAGGCCAGCCGAGGTCAGAGTCGGGGGGCAGGCATCCCTGCTGCAGCCCGGGCTCCCCCATGCAGTGGGGGAAAGGGGACCCCCCTGACGCCCCTTCCAGGCCCCGGTCCCCCGGATCTCAGGGTTTGCAGCTTAGGGCCGGCCCAGGATGTGTTACTGCTGTGTGGCCCCAGGCTTCCCCCAGGACCCTGTACATCTTTCTTCCTGGGCTGCAGAGGCATAAGATGGGGAGGGGGGTGTGAGCAGCCCCTGAGACCTGCAGAACGTCAGGGCGTCCAGGACAGCCAGCGCCGAGGCCCGAAACACAGGGCTCAGATGGGGTTCGGGCCCAAACACTAACAGTGTCAAAATGGCCCCTCTGTCCCCCAGATGGGGCTTGACCTCACCAATACCCCGAAAGGCCTCAGCCCAGCCCCAAGCTGCCTGGACCCCTCCTCGGGCCAGCCCCACTCCCCATCGTCCCGTCCATCCTCGCTCCCAGGAAAAGGCCTGCGAGTCCCGTTATTCCTGTTACAGAGGGAGCAAGAGGCTCCCGCAAAGTCCCCCAGTTGGTGGGGGGCTCGGCAGACCCTGAACCTGCTCATGACCCAACGTCCAACACCCCCGCTACCTCCACCATGACGCCGCATCTGCCATCCCAGGACCAGGGCCTCCAGGACGGTGATGTGACCATCGCTGGTCAGTCCAGTCACTCCCACGGGGGTCTGCTGGGCCCAGCCTGGCTAAGGGGTGACCGGGTGAAGGCGTCAGAGCCTGCAGTCCTTCTGAGGCCAGCAGAGCCCGCCGGTGGTGGACACCAGCCTGGGGCTGAGGTGCCTGGACACAGGGCAGGCAGTGCAGGCGGTAGGCGGGCAGGCACCGCCCCCCAGGCTCCCTGCCTGGCCCACCGGCTTCCACCTGTTCAGCCTGTAGGAGGCTACGAAGTTAGGGACCATCCTAAGACCCTCACTTCTGACCCCACTGCAAGCCCAGAGGTCTCCAAGACCACCCTGATGTTCCGTGATTCTCCAGAAGGGCGCACAGCCCCGTGATGCTCACGGGCACGGTTTGCCTTGGGGACAGAGCACTGGTGGATGTGGGCCAGGGTGCGGGCCGCGTGGGGCAGGGTCCAGGCAGCAGACACCAGACCCCTTGTTGTCCCCCCGATGGAGCCAGCACACCTTGCCCCCTGGCATGGACCGTGAGGGCACACAGGCAGTGCCAGCCGGGGGTGCTCCCCGAGCCGTGTCCAGGGATTTTACTGGGGATGCGGCGAGGTGGGGGAGCCCCGTGGGTGGGCAGGCAGGAGAACCCTGCAGGAGTCTCTCCAAAACTGTGCAGCTTGAGTGCTGCATCTGAGGCCACGTCCCAGCACCCCAATGCTGCCTGGGGTCTGAGAGTCAGGAGATGCCCTGACCTCACTAAGCCTCAGTTTCCTCGCCCATAAAAGGGCTGGTTGGGAGGTAGGTTAAATCCTGCCCTGCCCATGGCAGGACCACACGTGTGTCCACTCTAGCTGGGCGTTGGGGCCCAGGTGACGGAGCTTCTATGGATTCTGAAAGGCTCACCAGTAATGATGGGGCAGGGGTGGTGAAGGGGAATGCGGGTGCAGGGGGCCTGTGACCCCTGCATGTGCCTTGTGGCCACTGAGCTCCAGGGCCGGTGGGGGCTGGGCTGGGCACCCTCTGCCCACCCTCCCACCCTCAGCCCAGGCATAAGCGGCCTCGAGACGTCAGCCCATTCCTGGCCCTGCAAAATCTCTCCTAAATCCTGTATTTAATTTTGTTCTCTGGGAAATTGTAGGAGGTTTTGGAGATAAAGCTGAGCTGATAAATCAGGGATTTGGCCGTTCTTGCAAAAACTCTTGGACTGGGAGGTGGGAGGCAGGCCCAGGATGCCTAAGTCGGCCGGGCCTGGCTTAGGAGTCCCCCACCTCGGAGCACCCACAGGGCCCCCCTCACTAGGACTGAAGAGACTCTACAGCTGGGTCAGCAGTCTCCCCAGGGTGATGGGCATGAAGGACACCAGGGTGAGCATGACACACATGGGGGTCAGACCCCAAGGAACACCCCCAAGGCGCTGTTAGAAGGTGGGTCCACGCACTGCAAGAGCTTGAGGGGCTGAATTACGTGGGGGAGCGGGGTTGCTGATATTCAGCCATCCCTTGAGCCCTCTTCTCAAAGTTGTGCTTCCAGGACCTGTGTGGAAGGGGAGTGGCAGCACCTGGAAAGGAGGGCCTCTGGAGTGTGGAGTTCCGGAGTTTGGAGGAAATGTCCCATGTAATCGTGGAGGTTGGCAGGTCCAAAATCTGCAAGGTGACAAAATTCCTAGCTAGAGGATTACATTTGCCAGTATTCCTTATAGTCAGGAGTCAACATTGAAATGCAAGAAGTTATTGGGTAGAGTTTCAAGTAAAGCTCCTTACAACTTTGCCTGGGAGAGAACTGCTATTCATGATGGCAAAATGCCCTTAAGAATGAAAATATATATCATGGGATGACACATATGACAGTGTTTACGCAGTGTTGAATATCAAGAACAGTGAACATTACCCAAGGCCCTTGCATTCACTTCTGGGGAAAAGGCTGCTGACTTTCAGAGCTGAACTTAGATCATCAGCTCTCCTGGTTCTCAGGCCTCCAGACTCAGACTGAAACTACACATTAGTTCTCCTGGGTCTCCAGCTTGCCAGCTGCAGATCTTGGACTTGTCAGCCTCCATAGTTGCATGTTGAAGCCCTAACCTCCAAGGTGATGTGTTTGGAGGTGGAGGCTTTGGGAGGTGATTAAGTATCGATGAGGTCTTGAGGATGGAGCCTCTGTAATGGGATCAGTGTTTTTTAGAAGAAGAGGAAGAGACTAGAGCTATCTCTCCATCTTTGCCATGTGAGATACCCAGTGAAAAGGCTGCTTTCTACAACCAGGGAGAGAGACCCCACCAGAAGCCCACTGTGCTGGCAATCTGATCTTGGAGAACTTTGAGAAATAAATTTATATTGTGTAAGCCCAAAAAAAAAAAAAAAGTTGTGCTTCCGAAGACCCTTCCCCCGGGGGGTGTGGTGTCAGTCCCTGCCCTCGCTGGCTGCTCTGCCCTGGGCATGCCCCACTTAGCCAACACCGCCACCCGTGAATAGTCTCTTCCAACCTCCCACACATGTTGTGGCCAATGTAGAGTGGAGTAGTAGGATGATAACCTCCCTCATTTGGGAATATATACCTCTTTTAATGTGACCCTGAATGACATTTGGTTTGTCAGCCTTGAAACCTATTGGCTGATGTCCACCAGCGGCCTCAGAAATCCTGGTGGGTAGGGCAGTTCTTGTCTGGTTTGCTCATTATTATTGGATTTGTCTTTTTAATGGGAGTGGTGTTCAGCCAGCAGGCAGGTGATGGCTCGAACCCAAGAGTGCTCTGTGTTGCGAGCTGCCCACTTGGCCCCCTTGTCCTTCCTTTGCCTCTCACCTCTCCTTTGCGTACACCTCAAGCTGGTTTCTTGCATTTCCTTAGCTGGGTCTGAGTTCCTTTTACTCCAACAAAGGTTTGTGAATGCTGGGATGTGTCCCTGTCTCTGGACTACTGAAGGCAGAGGAAGGAGGAGGCCCGAGCCAGTTCTGAGACTGCAGGAAGCAATCAGGGCAGACTTCCTGGGGGAGGGGTGAATTAGCAGGAAGGGGGTTGGAGAGCATTCCAGGACGGGTGTGGATGTGGGGAGGGTGGGTGTGCTGAAGCCTGGGATGACCCAGGTCCTGGCTGGGCCAGGTTTTGCAGTAGTGACAGAGGTCTGGTCATCTTGGGGGCTTCCCACAGCAAAGGTATTTCAGGTCCCTGGTGGGCCATCCAGGGCCTGCCCCATGCCATCCTCACTCAGGGACACATCACCAGCCACCTAGCAGGGGCAGGGCAGGTGGAGAATCGGCGCCAGCTCTTTAATGCTCTGCCCATGAGTGACTCGGGTCACTTCTGCTCCCCTGTCATTGACCACAGTGGGGCCCAGGGCTTCACCTAGCTTCAGGGGGCTGCTGGGGGCCCCCTGTGCACAGATGCGGGGCCACAGGCTGCTGCTGAACAGAGGATGCCGGGCACTCGGGGTCTGTCTCCAGCCAGGAGAATAAAACCCCTGCTGTCCGGGTGGGTGCACTGGGCCCACCCCTAACCTCAGAGCCTGCAGGTTCCCCCACTGAGAAGCAGTGCCAGGGGGAGCATGCCCTGGAGGAACAGACATCTGGGGTGGAACCCAGCCTTTGGCCCTGAAGTCAGAGAGTGCGAGAAGCCTAGCGGCCCCAGGAAGAAACCTTTCTGGAAAGAGACATGATTTAAAATCTGCCTTGAAATTCCTGCCGTGAACTTTCTCCTAACACTGCCTCTGGAGACAGAAGTGAAGTGACCCATGGCAGCCGAGCATGGACAGCGGCAAGTCTGCTGCCCAGGGGCTGTCCCTGGACCCTCTGCTCTTGAGCAGCTGCAGACCCCCATTCCCAGAAGGCTGAGGAATTAATAGCAGGGCAGGGGCCGGCTGTCCAGAGAGGCCCCAGCACCTGCCCTGGGAGAAGGTTCCAGAGTTGTCCAGTCCAGATGGATGCCAGCTGCGCGGCCTTGCCAGAGCGACTGCTCCTCTCTGGGCCTTGGTCTCCTCGTCTGTAAACGGGACCCGGCGGCACTCAGGGTGACTGTCCAGCAGATGCTGGGGCGGGGCCACCGGAGGCCACAGGAGTGGGGGTCAGCAGGAACAGGCGGGCGTAAGCGAGAGTGGGGTGTGCGGCTCTGGACCCCATGGCTCCCCCCAAATTCCACCGGCCAGCATGCTCGAGGGATGTTCCTCAGAGCCCGAGGGTGGGAGTCCCGGGTCTCGGTGGGCCGCGCGCTCCTGCAGAGGACGAGGTGGAGTGGACAGATAGGGACAGAGCCCAAGGACTGGGGACACCGGCTGTCCAGAGCCCCCGGGAGAGACACGGAGCCAGTGGGCCTGGCGCAGCTCCTTCCTGCAGCATCTGCCCCAAGGCCTCCCTCAATGGAGCGAGGTGCTGCATCCGAGGCTGGTCTCCTTCTCCCCAGGGGCAAGGCACACGTGCACAGGACAGGGTGCAAGCTGCCCAAGTGTCGCGTGTCGGGGGCGTTGGAAGGAGACACCTGGTGGGGATGGTGACTCTGTGAGCCGCTTGGCGTCCCCCAGCTGTCCCCGATCCCTCTGCCATTCTGCGGGGTGGGCGGATGGAGTCCAGGCCCACTGGACAGTGGATGGAGGACCCCAGGAGGTCATCTCTCGTGGGAGCCCATGGAGACCAGGGCCAGTCCTCCCTTTGTGCCACCTCCTCCTCGGGATGGCCAGGGCCTTTCCCAGCTGCCTGGTCTCTGTCCAGCTCCTGTGGGCTGACTCCAGGTCCCGCTCCCTTGCCTGCTCTGTGCTGGCATCCTTGCAGTGGGCAGTGTGAACTCTCCCAGGCCTCACGGACAGCCTACCCATTCCGGTTCCAGGCTTCTCCCTTGCAACCTGACACACGGCTGCTTGAACTCCTCCACGGATGGGGAGCTCACTCTCTGTGGGAAGCACAGCCTTGCAGCACCATGCTATGATTAAAGCACCCCACGTCTCAGGGCCCTCTGTTTCATGGACACATCTCAGGCATTGCTCATCTGTGTCCAGATCCCAGACACTCGTGTCCTTGGAATTGAATCTTCCTTGTGGCTCCACCGGCCCAACTGTTGGATACACTGCTTCTTTCCACTTTGTTTCTGATCATAAATTTCACTGCTGTGCAGCTTGGTACAAGTGACTTTTTTCGTTTTTTTAAAGATTCCCCCTTATTTGCAATTCTTTCCTAGGACTGGATTTCCAGGGCTGGAATTGCCGTGTCGGGTGCGGGAGTGGCTCTCGACATCACCTGCCAAACTGCTCCCAGAAAAGCTGACCCAGCTGGCCGGGCCCACAGGACAGACAAGTGTGGGTTTCTCCGCAGCCCAGCCTGCACTGGGTTTCAAACTGCTGCCGTTTCCCCTGGTTCGATGGGGGTGTGTTGGTGGTGGGAAGTCCTTCAGGTTTCTATTATTTTCGAGTGGTGTCTGGGTAATAAAAACAATAACACACTCCAAAGGATGGAAAGCAGTGTTCAAATAAAAACCTGATGCCCACGTTCACAGCAGCACTGTTAACAAAAGCTGAAAGGTGGAAACAGCCCAAAGGTCCACCAGCTGAAGATGATAAACACAATGAGATAGAGCCACGTGGTGGAGTATTACTCAGCCATGAAAAGAAGTGAAGCACTGACACAGGCTAAAACCTGGATGCACCTTGAAAACAGCTTGTGCAGCAAAAGGAGCCAGATGCCAAAGGACAAATATCTATGATTCCATTTACCGGAAACATCCAGAACAGGGAAATCCACAGAGACAGACGAAGACTGGGGGTTGCTGGGGGCTGGGGGAAGGGGGCGGGGAGTGAGTGCTAATGGGGACAGGGCTTCCATCTGGGGTGACAAAAAAGTTCTGGAACTGGATGAAGGTGGTGTTTGCACAGCCTTGTGAATGTACTAAATGCTGCCAACTTGTACACTTTAAAATGGTAAACATGGTAAATTTTCTGTTATGTGTGTTATACACAATAAAGAAGCAGTGACAGTAGTAACAAACGCTCCTTCAGGGCTTGCTCTGTGCCAGGCACGGTTCTTACCTCCAGCGATGGCTCGTTACTGCAATTTACAGATGGGGACAGGCTCTCCTGGGTCACCTCACTGGCGGGCACCCATCCGCGCCTCATTCCTTACGTCCCTGCAGCTCTGTCCCACTCCACTTCCTTGGGCAGAAGTTTCTCTGTAAAGCCACTTCGATAAGTATACGCCTGTCTGTCCTGCGCCCAGTGATTCCTCCTCTTCCGTCAAGAGCCAGACATCCACATGCCTCCTGCAGTTGGGGTCTACACGCTATCTCATCCATTCTGGAGTTTTAAAGCTTCTTCTAAAGCCTGTTTAGGAGAACAGGAGACGAGATGGCAGAGTAGAAGGACCTGAGCTCCCCTCATGAGCACACCAAAATCACAACTAACTGCTGAACAACCATCGATCAAAAAGGCTGGAACCTACCAAAAAAGATATTATACATCCAAAGACAAAGAAGAAACCATAACGAGATGAGATGGTAGTGAAACACGAGGGAAAGGGGCACGGCACAACCCTTTATGAATGACATAGCCATTGTGGGTATGACCATAAACTGGTTAGAACCGATTAGGCCCAAGTTGGCGGAAGATTCGACCTCCAGTAGACCTTGAGCCTCATTATATGCTCATTGTAATACATTAGCTAAATGACACGCCCACAGGTGCCAGGACAATTCTGAGGCTGACCATCAAAGGCCAAAAAGTGGGCGGTGGCCCAATTCCTGGAAATCCCCACCCCTTCCCAGTTGGAATAATCCTCCCAGTCATTAGTCTATGAAACTACCCAGCCCATAAAAGCTAACCACACCATAATTCCGGGCCTCTTGCCTTATGAGATGGCCCACACTGTCTGCGGAGTGTGTTTCTCTCAGGGCCACTCTCAGTTTCCAAGAGGACCCCATGCTCTGGGGCCGCTCTAGCCTTTTGAGATAGACCACATTCTGTCTATGGAATGTGTATCTCTATAAATAAATCCACTTCTTACCTATCACTTTGCCTCTCGCTGAATTCCTTCTGTACTGAGACATACAGAACCTGAGCTTCATTAAGTCCTGAGACCAGGTGTGTGTCAATTAAAAGACAGTGGTTTGAGTCCCTGCTTGTGGGTTCAAGTCCCAGTCTGGGTATTGGCTGTGTTCAAATCCCATGTGAGTTGTATGGTTTCAGTAGGAGGGGGCACTCACCATATAATCAAATGCCATACCTGCCAGGTGGGTGACCCACAAACTGGAGAATAATTATATAGCAGAAGTTCTCCCACAGGAGTGAGAGTTCTAAGTTCCCCATCAGGCTCCCCAGCCTGGGGGTCTGGCATCCGGAGAAGGAGCCCCCAGAGCATTTGACTCTGAAGGCCAGCGGGGATTGATCGCAGGAGCTCCACAGGACTGGAGGGCGCACACACTCTTGGAGGGCACACACAAGGTCTCCTGCACCAGGACCCAGGCAGTGACTCCACAGGAGCCTGGGATGGACCTACCTGCTGGTCTTGGAGGGTCTCCTGGGGAGGGGGGGGAGGCTGTGGCTCTCTCTGGGGTCATAAAAACTGGTGACAGAAATGTCTGGGAGTGTTAAACTCTCGCTGGAGGCAGATCTCTTGCTTGGGTCATTAGCACCAAGACCTGGCCCCACCCAACAGCCTGTAGGCTCCGGAGCTAGGACACCTCAGGCCAAACACCAACAGGGCAAGAACACAACCCCACCCATCAGCAGACTGGCTGCCTAAGACTTCCTGAGCCCAGAGCCACCTCTAGACATGCCCCTTGACCTGCCCTACCCACCATCTCCTCCCACCAGTGGGCAGGCACTGGGCCCTCCCCCCAGGAGGCCGGCATAAGCCTTTAGACCAGCCTCACCCACCTGGGGGCAGAATGCAGAAGCAAGAAAGCTAAATCCACAAACACAGCCCAGGACCTACCCTGGGACCAGCTGGCCCCTGGCCCTTGGGTGATGAGAGGGGGCATGCAACTGCGGGGGCACACAGGATGTCCCCTACGGAGGGCCAGTTCTCCAAGGTCGAGAGACATAACTAACCTTCCACATACATAAAAATAAAACCTGTTTAGCTCAGACATGTGTGCAGTTAGTTCCGGAGAGCAGGGTTCCCGAGTGGCGGTGAAGGTTGAGAGCACGGTGTCCACCTCCCAGCCCCGTGCTGCTCGACAACCATCAGCTCCTTGCCGGCCCCCCCTGGGTGGGTACCCAGGACCACCTGTTTCTGGGCCCTCCCAGCCTTCTCTTCCACCTGTGGCCACCTCTCCACACATACGGCCACAGACCTCACCCAGGAAGGACCTGAGGGTGGGAACAAGGCCAGGGGGTGAGGCCACCCAAACGAGGGGACAGCCGTGCCAGGAGCTGCACACACGCCTCCCTCCATCCTCACATACCACAAGGGAGAGACTGCCCGAATCCCCATTTCACAGATGGGGAAACAGAGGCATGATCCCATGATGGCTCCCAGCCACGCAGCCTCTGGGTGACCAGGCCCCGGCCACCTGCAGCTGCCATATGCAGCGCCCACCTCTGGGCGGATGAACTGCGTCCCGCATGTGATGTCCTCCCTGGTGAGGCGTGGGCAGGACAGCGCTTGTGGCCCTCAGCCCCCCATCCCCCCACCACCCAGGGCCAGGCCGGGGAGCCGAGCCAAGCGAGTCCTCAGCTTGTCAGACTCCCTCTCGTCCGCCCGGCTGTCTGGTTGAGGGATGTGGCACGGAGCCCACCTCGGCCGGAGGCCAGGCCTCTGGCTGCAGCCTCGCTCCCGCCTGCCTGCCTGCCCACACTCAAGTCCTGTCTGCTTGTCCGATCCTGCAGCACCAGTGCCTCTGCCGGACCTCACACCCCCCAGGGAAGGGGCTCCACAGCCGCCTTGGGGGTCAGACCACCCTCATGCCCCCCCACAGCCTTGGGGGTGCCTGCCCCCATCTGGACTGTGTGCCCTTCAAGTCTCAGCCAAGGGGACTCTTCCTCCAGGAAGCCCTCCTGAGCCCCCTCCCCCTCCCCCTCGGCCTCCTGTCCGCACTCTGGGCTGCTGCACCTGGAGGAGTGGGCCTGCTCATCCTCCCCTCCTGCATGTGGGGCCCCTCCCTGCTCCATGGCTTCCCCAGCATCCACTGTGACCGTGGCCAAGGCCGGGCTCAGGGCTGTCTGAACCGCTCCAAATCCTCCCGTTATTAAAATGTTCCGCTGGTCCCAGGAGAGACAGGTGAGGCACCTCTCGCCTGTGCCTGGCAGGTGGTCTGCTGGTGGCCAGAGGCTCCTTGAGCTGTCATTCCAGGCGGGAGAGTGGGGAGGGCGTGGTGGGGGGTGTGGTCTGAGGAGGTCAGATGGCTGAGTCTCTGCCCCTGGTATCTGAGTGACCTTGGGCCCATCACGGCTACCTGGGCCTGTCAGGGTGAGCTGCAGGCTGTGAAGCTGAGCAGAAGTGACAGGCTCCTGTCTCCCCATCTGGCAACTTCCAGGATGGACCGCGAGTGAGCAGGGGCCTTGGGCCAGAGGCAAGCTGGGCTGGACCCAGCAGGAGGAGCCCTTCTCACCAGGTTCATCCACTACTGGTGCCCACAGGGGTCCCCAGGGACGGTGACATGGAATGGGTCAGCGCCGTTCCAGAGTGACCCTGCTGTAGGCCCTGTGTGGGGACGGGACCCCAGGCCTGGGGCAGGAGTGTGTGTCTCCTGGGCTGCCCTGCGTCCTGGTCATCCTTCTGCACAGCTGGGGTCAGTGCTCTGCAGCCACCTCCGGGCTGTGCTGCAGGATGCCTGTTGGGAGCTCGGGGTGCGGGCCAGGGCAGCCTCTGGACCGTCCTCTAGGTGGGCCCTCTCCCTCCTAATCGTCCTTGTCACAGGGAAGCCCGTGATGGAGCTGTAGCTCTGTCCCCCATCCCCTGCCGGAAGGCCCATCCGTGGCCCAGGTGAACTTGGCCCTGCCCTCCCCATGTTCGGGTCCCGACCCGGGGGCTCAGTTGAGGCAGAGCGCCCTCCATGGCCCCCAGCTGACTGAAAACCCACCCCCAGCTGCTAGGGCCTCAGTTGACCCATCCAACTCTGAGTCCATAAAAGGGGGCACTGGGGTCAGGAGGTCCAGCCACGGGGCACAGAGGGCCCAAATCGGGGACCCTGGGCATGCCCCCTCCCTGCGAGGGGCTTCCCCCAAGATGCTGAGCCGCGTCCTCTCTGAGCTGCTCCCCCTGCTGGGTCCTGGGGCAAATGCCGGCAGCCTGTGTGCCAAGTCTGCCTGCTGCCTCCCAGCTGTGCCGCTGGGGCTGTGGCTCAGTGTCCCCTCTGCACAGAAGGGGAGTAGCTGCCGGGCCCCCGAGGATGCTGGTGCAGGCCTGCCGGCGAGCTCTCAGGAAGGGGTGTCATTACCCCGCCATCCTCTCCCTCCTCATCTGCCTCCTCCTGTCTCAGTTTATCCAGAAGGATCAGGCCTAGGCCTGGGAAGGGTTTGTTAAAGGGGCCGACTCCAAGGGAGGAGCACGCTGGGGGGCGCCCTCCAGAGCTGCCCTGGGAGGAGGGGAGTGTCCCATCCCTGGGGACGTGCAAGCAGTCTGGAGGGGAGCGTTGGGGCCTCAGGGCTTTGTTGACCCCACCGCAGCCTCTGAACCACTGCCTGAAAGCTGCTGGGGAGAAGGGTGCTGGGCAGTCCCGGCACGTCCCGAGACTCAATTTTCCCAACGCTAATGCAATTTGAAAACAAATAAATTTAATAAATCAATGCACCCGCCTCTGCATCCTGACACATGGCTGTACCCACCTGCCTACACAGACCTTGCTCACCTCAGCCCCTGCAATGGGGGATTCACCCCCAGAGACCCTGCAAGGCTGGGTCAGGGGGTGGTGCTATGTGGGGGTGGGAAGGGGCCAAGGGGGGTGCTTGTCACTCCCAGCACCGGGCACCGGGGCAGCCATTTCCTGGCCTCCACTCAGGCCATGCCCACAGCAGCTCCATGCAGAGGCTGGTGTAACTTCACTCCCCGAATGGGGAAACTGAGGCTCGGGGTGCGGGGGCGGGCCTCCTGTCCGGCCATGTGGTAAAGCGCAGGGCCTGAGTTGTCCCAGAAGTCTTCATCCCATGAGCGCCACTCGCCTCTGGACTAAAGGCCGGAGGCTGTGGGATCTACTGCTGTCCAGGGTCAGGGCCAGTTTGGCCCAGAGCCCCACCTTGGGGACCATGTCCTATAACAGGGAGAGTTAGACTGGGACCCCCACATGCGAAGAGGGCCCCCTGCCGGCCCACCCGCCACACCCCAGGGTCGTGCAATGTCAGGGAGCTCGGTTCCAGTCCCACGTGTTCTGGCCGGTTCCCTGGGTTGGACCCCGGGCAGGTCCATCCTGTTCTGGCCACAGATGGTGTGTGAAGAGCAGGTTCTAAGTCAAAGGTGGACAGTGGTCCCTCCCGTGGTCCCCCCCAACCAGCAGGCCCTGTGTATCCACTGCCACCTGGGAAACTAAGCACAGAGAGGCTCAAGGTGGTTCCTCAGGCCATCAGCCCCGATGATGGGCTCTGGGTTGGGGGAGGTCTTGGGCTGCTGTCTCCAAAGCCTCCATTTTTGAAACACCTACTGTGTGCCAGGTGGTGCAAATGTCATCCGTCAAGTGAGGGGTGCCAGTGCCAAGGGTCAGGGCCCTGGGAGGAGGGCATGGGGGCCCAGGCCAAGGGCAAGCCCAGGCTGGTGCATCTGAGGTGCTCCGGGGGCTTGTGTGGCCCAAGTGGGGGATGGGGCAGCAGTGGGAGAGGTGGAGTGGCAGGGACCACGGGACTGTGCTGGGGGTGGGGTGTGGATGTCCTGTTAGAGCACTGGTGGGTCCATGGGATGGGTCAGAGTGCGAGGTGCCAGAAGTCATCCAGGCCACAGCGTTGCCGGCTGGGTTGACTCAGGAGAACCCCAGGAGCCGCTGCCCTGCCAGCTGCACAGTATTTCACGGCCAATGGCGCCCTCTGCTGGCCATGTTGGGTATCGCCCTGACACCTAGGCTCCCAGCCCAGGATGGGGAACTTAGAGATGTTCACCCTTCCCCGCGGACCAGGAGACACACACCAGGCTCTGGGTGGCCTTGGGGACACTGTTCCCAGGACAGGACCTACCTACAGTGTGGGGAAGATTTGGGCATCTGACTCAAGGTACCCACTGGAGGCTCAATTCAACTCCCCATCAGAGACACCTGCGTGCCCAGGGGGACAGCCCCACTGGAACCAGTAAGACACAGGAGACAAGAGCCTGGCCTTGGGTGTGGTCCAGGTGCAGTTCCTCCAGGCAGGTGCCAGATGTGGCCAGGACAGGTGGGGCTGGGGCCTGCCTGGCCCTTTAAGAGGGCCGCGGTGGGGAGGGGGGGGGAATCCCTGTTGCCTAGCAACAGGAGGGCTTGGTGTGTACCTGTCTACGAGACCTGAAGCCATGTCCTGCTTGGGGACAGAGTGGCCGGAGCTGCCCTGCTGACCGTACTGAGAGGCCCTCCTCCCTCTCCCCCGCCACCCCGTGCCCGGGCGCACCATGGCGCAGACAGATATACTTCTGACCAAGGAGCCCGCCCCGCAAACGGTGCCAGCATGCCAGCTGCCCCGCAAGCTGTACGATGTGGCCCGAAACACGGGCGCCCACACGTCCTCGGGCCTGGCCACCGCTGGCTTCCGCACGGCCAAGTACCTGGTGGATGAGTGGTTCCAGAACTGCTATGCCCGCTACCACCAGGCCTTCGCCGACCTCGACCAGTCGGAGCAGCAGCACCACGAGAGCCAGCAGCTGGCGGCCGAGACTGAGGCGCTGGCGCAGCGCACGCAGCAGGACTCCACGAAGAAGGTGGGCGAGCGCCTGCAGGACATGCACTGCTGGAAGTCGGAGCTGCAGCGCCAGGTGGAAGAGCTGGTCGCAGAGACTGACCTGCTGCTGGCCCAGAAGCAGAGGCTGGAGCGCACCCTGGATGCCACGGCCGTGCCCTTCTCCATAGCCACCGACAACCTGCAGTGCCGGGAGCGCCGCCAGCACCCCGACCTTGTGCGTGACTGCGTGGAGATGGAGCTGCTGAAGGTTCGGCCCCTCCCAGCCCCCAGAACTGCAGACTGGGCCGCCCCACCTCTCCCCAGGGAGCATGACCTTCCCTGGGCTGACAGTGGGCACCCGTGTGCCCTCACGACACGGCTGGCAGAGGCCTTGGTGCCCATGTACCATGTGGCTGCACACAGGCACAGGGAGCCTTCTCCCCTCAGCACAGGCAGGGACACACAAGCACATGCCCAGGCGCAGAGAAGGTGGCTCTGCTTGTAGGTGGGGGACCAGAACCGACTGGGGCCGCCCCGGCTGGGGGCAGGGGCAGGGCTCAGACTGCCCAGGGGGGAGGTGCCGCCCCTGGCCCCAGGAGGGTGCCGGGTCTGGCCTTCCCACAGTCTGGTCCTTATAGTGGGTGCTGGGCAAGGCCTTGCTCCCTGCAAGGTGGGCCCAGACAGGACATGCTGGGTTGGGGGCACTGTGGCCTGGGGGCAGGTCCCAGCATGGGGGTTGAGCATGGTTGGGGGCAGGGGCTGGCCTTTGGTGCTTATCCACTCACCCTAGCCCCGGGTCCAGGGTTCCTGCTCTGCCCCCTGCCCCATTATGGCTCCCACGTGGGGGTGAGGCAGGGCCCTGGCCGTGGCAGCATTCATACCTGGAACGTGTATTGGGACGTTTGCCTGAGGCTGAGACAGTCAGAGGCCACTGAGGCAGGGCGGGGCCTGGCCAGTTCCCCATATGCCCTGATGCCCCTCCACACACCCCCGAAAACCAGGAAGGGCCTGAGCTGAACCGCAGGAGCGGCTAACTGAGGTTGGGATGTGGTTGGGGCATGGTGGTGCCTGCATCCACTGTGCGGTCCCTCAGTCACCCCTGGGTCCTGGCACCTGCTGAACAGCCCCTTTGGTCACCCTGGGTCATGCAAATTAAGCCTGACCCTGAGTTCCCAGAGGCAGAGACCCCATGCCCCGCCCCCCATGCCCGTGTTGGAAATCCAGCCTCAGACCAGTGTGCAGGCGTGGACGGGATAAAGGTGGGGTGGGGGCCACATGCATCCCACAAAGAGCCCTTTCCCCTCCGAACCTGGCAGGACCTGTCCTTGGGGAAGCCCCCAAAGGATCAGGGAGTCACCCAGGCCAGGCCCCTGATGCTGTCAGGGAAGAGCCTCACCTGCGAACAGGCTGCAGGCCACAGGCACTCATGAGATATGGGGGAGACAGCCAGCCAGCCCAGGTGCCTGGTGACCCCCTGCAAACCCCAAGCTCAGGCCAGAACCTTGAGTACCTCCTCCTGGCCCCAGGCCCTTCCTCTGTCCCCCCAACACCCCACCCTCACACCCATTCACTCAAGAACCTCCCAAGGCTCTGGGGGTGAACCCTCTGCCCTGAGCCAGGTCCCCCGCCCAGTAGTACATGGACAACAAAGGGGCCAGGACAGGGAGATGGACCCACGGGTCAGAACTGGGCACACAAGGGTTTAGAGCCCAACGGAGGAGAATATTCAAATCAGGGGGAAAGAGTTTTTCCTGCCCGGAAAATGAAACTGTCAGGGTAGCAGGAGGAAACACAAGGTTTCCCCTTGTGTCCTTTGTCTGGGTAAGGCCTCTCTGAGCCCAAGGCCCCAAGGGGCAGCCCCAGGGGGGCTCCTGGTCCCCAGTGGCTGGGGTCCTCAAAGGCTGTCGCCAGGCTGTCCAGGGGCCAGTGGGTAGGCTGGTGCCCTCAGTGTCTTGGGCAGGCTGCAGGGGTGGCCCCAGAGCCCAGGGGGTGCTAAGTGCCCAGCAAGTGGGAACCACTTCTGGGTGATCCTCCCCACAGCCCATAGAAGCCCCCAGAAGAAAAGACCCACTGCACCGCCCCAAACAGCCCAGAATAAATCCGGCGAGAAAGCCGGGCTCATCTCCCATTTCCAGGAAAGAAGCTGGGGCCCAAGGCCACCAGCAGAGGTCAGGTGCTGGCAGCGCCCCCAGTTCCACTGGGGGTCACCCCAAATCTCAGCTCCTCCTAGAGGTTTGAGAGGCTGCCTGTGGGCCCCACCAGCCTGGCTGTCCTCAGACTCTCACCAGGGACGGGGGTCTTCTTCCCCAGGAGGCAGACCTCATCCGGAACATTCAAGAGCTCCTGAAAAGGACCATGATGCAGGCTGTGAACCAGATTCGGTGGGTCTGGGTGGCCTCTAGGGCTTCCCTTGGGATGTCCCTCTACCCCTCAGGCTAGCTATGGGCAGGAAGTTGGGGTGACCCAGCCCTGAGGCTCAGAGAAGTGAGGGATTGTCCCCAGTCATAGCCAGGAGCAAGGGGCTGGGTGGAGGCACTGGGCAGGTGGGGGTGGCAGATTCCTGCATGGCCGAGGGGCCTGGGCATCCAGAACCCAGGCCAGCATTACAGGGCCCACCCTGCCACTTGGGGGGCTTACCCTGTCCTGCGCCCAGGTGGGCCCAGCTCCCCACCCGCAGAGACGCAGGCCCTGCCCGCTCTCCCCAGGATGAATCACGAGCACAAGGAAACGTGCGAGATGGACTGGTCCGACAAAGTGGAGGCCTGCAACATCGACGAGGCCTGCTGCCGCTACCACAACCAGAGCACTGACTTGCAGTTCTACCCTCACTCCGCCAAGTTCGAGGAGAGGTGGGGTCTTCCGCGGGGGCTGTGCACAAGCACCCCGCCCCCATCTGAGAGATCCCGCCTGGGCTCCCAGTCCCTCCGCTGGGGGTCCTTTGTGCAGCTCTTCTGCTCCTGGGGATGGGCAGGCGAGCGGGACCTCCGCCCAAGTGCCCGGCACACATGGTTCACCACAGGGGCTGGGGTTTGCGAGGGAGGCAGGACCCAGGGTGGGGGGCCGCCTGAGGCCGGGCGGCTGACTGCAGCTCCGCATAAGGCCGGCAGGGGGCGCTCGGCCACCACCCATTGCAACACAGCCCCGGGGTGGCGCAGGGCCCAGGGACGTAGAGGCACTGGGGCGCGGGAACCACCGGGGGGCGCAGGAGGCACGGAAGACACGGAGTGGGGAGCTGGGGGCGCGGGGCTAGCAGGGCGGAGCTGGGGGAGCAGGAGGCCCGGGGAGCGCGTGGGGAGGCGCTCCGGGTGGCGCGGGGGGCGGGGTGAGGAGTGGCGCTAGGACTGGGGGTGGTTGTTTATGCTGGGGCGCAGGGGACACCGGGCGCAGCGAGCGCGGGGAGGCCCTGGTGCACACCGGAGCCATTGGCAGGTGCCCTCACCGACCGCGGTGCCCGCCCACTCCCTGCCCGCAGTGCCTCCACGCCAGAGACCTGGGCCAAGTTCACCCAGGAAAACCTGTACCGCGCCGAGCGCGAACGCCTGGCCTCAGTCAACCTGCGGAAGCTCATCGACTGCATCCTGCAGGACACATCCGAGGACCTGCGGCTGCAGTGCGACGCCGTGAACCTGGCCTTCGGGCGACGCTGTGAGGAGCTGGAGGACGCGCGCCACAAGCTGGAGCACCACCTGCGCAAGGTGGGGCCGCCCCGGCCACGCCCATCCCACGTCAGACCACGCCCACCCACCGACAGACCACGCCCACTCCGCAGCCAGGCCACGCCCAGCCCACGACCTGGCCTCGCCCAGGGCAGCCTCTAGGGCTGGACATCCCCTGGTAACCACAGAGAAAGACCAGGTCCAGACCGGGTAACCCAGACCACCCCTCCCCCACTGGCCACTATGCCTTTGTCACAACCTGGCCTGGCTCCTGCCCCTCCTTAGCCCTGCCCATCCTGAGGGACCCCTGAGGCAGGGCCCCCACTCCTCCCTGGGCCCTCATTAAGCTGATGAGAAACCAAGTGACATTTGGGGGTGGTGGCATTGTCACTGGAGTGACTGACCAGGGGGTGCTGCAAGCAGGAGCAAGGAGGGTGGAAGGAGGTGGGGCCTGGCTGCCTAGTGGGGTGTCCCCGGTGCTGGCCCCTGGCCTGGCAGGGCTCTGACCCTAAGCTCTCAGGGTGACCTTTGTTGCCTTTGTCTCTCCAGCTCCTGACCAGGGTTGGGGGCTGGTGACCACAGGACTGGGGACTCTCAGGCCAGAGCTGCTGTGCCTCAAGCTTTGCTGTCTGCACCGCCCCCAGGCCTCTGGGTGCCTATGGGAGGGCGGAGGTGGCCGTGCACATCCTCCCTGCCTCCACTCCTCCCCCAGAGCCAGCGAACAGGGCCGCCTGCTCGACGTGGCACAGGGCTTGGGGTGCGGTGGGGGAGACCCACAGGGACTGTCCTGTGTGCAGACACTGCGGGAGATCATGGACCAGGAGCACAATGTCGCAGCGCTGAAGCAGGCCATCAGGGACAAGGAGGCGCCTCTGAAAGTGGCCCAGACCCGCCTGTACCAGCGTTCCCACCGGCCCAACGTGGAGCTGTGCCGAGACGCTGTCCAGTTCAGGTGCCTGTCGCTGCTGGGGCCGTCCTGGGCTGGGCCTGGTCACCAACCACCATAGGGCGCTGTCCACCCGCCTCCGGGCTTTCCTCAGCCTCTGGGGCCCCCTTGAACCCCTCCCCCCACCCCCGCACACAGCCCTGCAGATGTGAAGAGGAAAGACATTGGGCCCCACACAAGCACAACACACACACACACACACATACACACACACGGTTCCCACGTCCCCAATCCTGCCCCAGCATGACTGGATGCTATGCGTCCCTTGGGGGACACTGTGCCAGGCTCCGAGTGCCAGGGGCGGCCACACTCCCCGCTTCACCCTGGTGAGGAATCTCAGGGTCTGGGAGGCAAAGCTCCCCAGGCCACACGGCCGCCCCGACCATCCTGCTCGTGGCCGTCCACACCTCCATTGTCATGGTAGACACACATCCCCAGCTTGAGGTGTAGGTGGGGTCACATCTTCTGTTTTCTAACTTATCGAGCTTCCAGTTGCCTTGTAAGCAGAAGTGCCCCTGCCTTGGGCATCCCTCTTTCCCTGTCCCTCAACTCCTTCAGAAAACTGGGGCCTCACTCAGCTCCAGGGGCGCCCATCTCACTTCCAGATGCCAGGAATAGAGGAATAGAAGTTCATGTGGTGTCCTGGCTCGGCCCTCTCCCAGCGCGGCTGCTGGGTTTCCCTCTGGGCATTTTGGGAGCCCGTCTGTGGCCAAATGTCTTGACCAGGACCCCCAACAAGGGCCCCCAGCCTTTGACCTTGGGCCTCACTCTCATCCAGAAGGCCAGGCGTCCCAGGGCAGCCCCAGCTCACCCCTCCCTCCCACCCCCGCAGGCTGGTGAGTGAGGTAGAGGAGCTGAACCTGTCCCTGGTGGCTCTGAGGGAGAAGCTTCTGGAAGCAGAGCAGTCCCTGCGCAACCTGGAGGACACACGCATGAGCCTGGAGAAGGACATCGCTGTCAAGACGAACAGCCTCTTCATCGACCGCCAGAAGTGCATGGCCCACCGCACCCGCTACCCCACTGTCCTCCAGCTGGCCGGTTACCAGTGACCGGGCAGGCACCCCGGCGGGCGCAGGGACCTGTCTCCCCCTCAAATAAAGAGCATGTTAGCTTTCTACTCAGAGAGTGTACCCGGACAGGTGGGCTTTGCCTGTGGACCCCATGTTCCAGCCATGGGGGGCCAGGGGTCTCCTGCCTGGGGAGCCCCCAGTCACCACCTGGGGAGAGGGGTCAGCCAAGAACCGTCGAGGCCCCCCCTCGTTGCTCACTGCTGACCACACGGGGCACAGCCAAGGCATCGACAGTTTCTCTATCCACCTGGACCACCTGCTGGATGCTTCAGAGGGAGCGTCACCTCCTGTCACCACTTGTCACAGGCTCTGGTGGCTGCAGTGATAACTGAAGCCCCGCTCCTTTTCTTCCATGTGCCCTGGATGCTGTCACCCGAGGCCAGCCGGCACTCCCCTCATTAGTGGGGGGTGAGCCTGGAGCAGCGCTGTCAGAACACGCTGCTGGCCCAGCTCTCCCCTAAGGGACTTGGCCCCCGGGCTATGAGGGGCCACGCAGGGCGGGGCCTGGGGCAGTGACCGCCGGGGGAACTGTGGGACCTCTCCCTGCCACCCCCACCCGGCACAGGGTGGGCACCAGACCCTGAGCTGGGGGGGGAGGGTCAGTGCTGCTGGTCACCTCTGTGGCCAGGCTCCTCGTCCAGCCCCCTCCTTAGCCAGCAAGTGAGTCAGGCCGGGCTGTGGGTGGATGGGTGAGGGCCACAGAGCCCTGCTGCCCACCTGGCCCCACACCCTGTGTCCATGGCTCTGGGCAGAACTGGGCGCAGCATCAGGGGCTCCCCCCAAGCAGGGCCAGGTGGCTGTGAGGCCCTCTCACTGTGCCCCCTGGGGACGAGCTCCAGGCCACTGGCCCTGCGCCCGTGGCAGCTCATCAACAGGACTCGGGAAGTGTCCATTAAGAGGCTGGGAGATAATAACTCGGCCGCATGCACGCCAGCCACTCAGACCCCCATTACTGCCTGAGACCGAGGCGGGCTGGCTGTGAAGCGCAGCGTCCCCATCAGCGGCTATGAGGGCCTCCTTGTTCCCGCGCCCCACCCCTGCTGGGTGACTGCTGATGGGGAGCTAAGTGGAGGTGCTGTGCGAAGGTCATTATCTCCAAAGCTGGGAGGGCGCGGGCACAGCCCCGGGGGGCCGGGCACTCATTGCCTGCAATTGTCTCATGACCACCTGTGAGGCTGGAAATTTTGTCCCCTTGTAGAGACAAATGATCAGGCCCTGGAGCTGATGGGTGGCTCTGGGCCACACAGCAAATTCCAGAGGCTGTGGCTGCGTCTCACTGGAGAATTAGCCTCCCTGGGGAGTCTGGAGGGTGGCCAGATTCGGTCCCTGCAGGAGTGGGGAGCGGGGAGTCACAGGGGGGGACATCAGGGCCCTGAGGGTGGCCGAAGCCTGCGGCGTTTCCATCCACCACAGAGGACACTCTGGCCACTCTGAGTCCACTGGTGCCCATTTAACAGGTTGGGAAACTGAGGTCAGACGCAGGGAGCAGCAGAGCTCGGGCGTCTGCCCTTCTCTGGGAGCCCCAGGAGCCCCAGAGACAAAAGTGGGGCGGGCAGAGAGGAGCTTCTGCAGGTTGACTGAGGCCAGTCAGCAGCTCCCGTCGGAGCCTGGACTAACCCAGCCCTCGGTGACGCCTACAGAACGCCCTCCGTCCAGGCCACCCACATCCAGATTCCAGCAGTGGTTGCTGACAAGGCGTGGGAGGCCGCCGAGCCCCACTGGAGTGTGAACTGGCATCTCAGGGAGGACGGGGAATATCTGGGAACCGGCTCCAGCTGGTGTGATCTCCCGACCACAGCCCTCACCAACTCTGCTCCCCTTCAGCCTGGCACGAGAAGCCCCTCAGTCTTGCCCTCTACCCTCATCCTTGCCCCCTCCCTGGTCATCAGTGAGGAGTGCCAACGTGGGGAGCGCCAACGTGGGGAGCCTGAGGGGAGAGCCGGACCCTGGGCTGTGCCTGCATCTGCAGAGGCGAGAGAGCGAGCCCCAGCTGCCCACGGCCTGTCTTCTAGCACAGCGGCCACAGCTCCCCAGGCCACATCTGTGCCTCCCTCTGCCAGGCAGCCTGGCTTGATGGTGGTGGTGGGGCGCTTCCCAGGGAGTCACATGTCCCCGTGCTCAGAGGCTGAGGCACCAGGCCCTGCCCCTGGACCTAGCATCCAGCTGCTCAGGCCCAGAGCAAGCACGAGGCCAGGCCCTGGTGTGGGCGTAGCCCACGCCTGCCACTGCCCGGGGGGCCCTGTGAGTCATTCCTGCCAGGGGGTTGGCATCACAGGGACACAACCCTTATCCACTGAAAGGCTGGGCTAATGCCGAGGGCCCCCAACATGGTGTCACGGCAGGCCTCTTGCCCCGCTGGGCACTGTGACCCTGGGAGGGTGCAGCGGGAGGTGGAGGCAGACACAACGGGCCTGGCCCGACGTTTCTCTCCCAAGCTTCACCCAAAAGGCTCAGCCCTCCTGTCCCAGCCAGAGACAGGAGGGCGTCACCATCACCAAGTGAGCTCAGCACAGGCATGGTGGTCTGTCTCCCCTGACTTTGGCCTCCAGCCTCCTCACCAACCTCCCTGACTCCCCTCTGTCACTGCATCCCAGACAGAGGATGGCTGCCAGCTCATGGTTTCACCCCCAACCCCCCAGTCCCAGACACCCCAGGCCCTCAGAGCCACGCTGTGGCCCATGGGCTGTCAGGAGGATACTGGAGCCCCCGTGGCAGGGCTGCACTGACGTTGCAGCAGGTGGCAGGCTGGGCGGTGGGTGGCAGGGCCCCGTGAGCCTCCTGCCCGGGAGCTCTGAAGCTGGCCTGAGGCCTGTTGGTCTTGGATGGCCCAGAGGGAAGCCACGGGCACCTGGGGCGGGCATGAAAGAGCTCTTTCATGGGCCACTGGGCAGAGATGCCGGAGACGCCAGGCAGGCAGCAGCACCCGATCGTGAAATGGTAACAGGGAGGGTGGGGGCGGGTGGGGGTCTTCACAGCCATTCTGAGCAGGGCCAGGTGGCCAGGATGCCTGGGACCCCAGACCTCTGGGGGAACAAAGTAAGGGCCCCAGCAACACAGGCCTGTCTGTGGAGTGAGCTCCCCAGGAGGTACCCATTCCTGTAAGGTTCCTCCATGGGAGGAATTCAGGAGGGTCTTGCAGAGTCCAATGGGGCTAGGGGGGTGGGTGAGGGTCTGCTAGGCACTGAGGGGGAGAGGAGGGCTCCCACCTGCCAGAGAAGCTCAGCCTGGGAGTGGGTCTCAGACCTACTATGTAAGAAGAAGGACCTCACCCTGGGCTGCAGTCCCCGAGGGCTTCCTGGAAGAGGGAGCCTGAGTCTTTGCTCAGCATGGCCAGGGTACAGGACCCCGACCTCACACGCCTGCCCTTGCAGGAGACCAACCCTGGCTGAGCCTCTCATACGTACATGGGGAAACCAGGGCAAGCAGGGCCCACTTGCCAGGGAAACTGAGACCCAAGTGATGTGGGGCTCACCCAGGGCCCCCAGCAGCTGTCGGTTGAGCCGGAAAGTGGCGCCTCCACCTGGCATGGATGAGCCAGGTGTCAGGCAGGGTCTCCCGAAGGAGAGGAGGCGGAGGCAAGAGGCCTAGGACTGGTAGGGCTTAAAGACCATCTTACCCACAGATAGGTGGGGGCCACATGGGGTAGCCTCCCAAGTTACCCGCAGGGGCCTGGCCTGGCCCACAGGAGGTCAGGATGAGGGTGCCGCCCTCTGCCAAGCGAGGCAGCCTGGCAGAAACTGCCTCATGTCTGACCCCAACCACCAGGGCCCCGGGCCCAGCCACCGGTGGGTGGGGTGCTGCCGTTCCCTGAAGTAGCCTAGCTGTCCCTCCCGGAGGGCTCTGGCCGGCCCAGGTGGGTGGGGGACTTAGAGGGCTGATTCAGAGCCCCCACCTCCATACACCTCTCCCTGCATCTACCAGGTGCGGGGTCTCCAGCCATGGGGAGTTTGGGGACCGGGACTCCCCAGCTATAGGCAGTTAGGGTGCCTGCCACTGCCCAGAGCTAAGGCCCTAAGGCCCCAAGGAGGGAGGCAGCTATGGGGAGGAGGGAGCAGCCCCGGAGAAGGAATCTGGAAGCACCAGCTCCCATGGGGTGGGGCTGCCTTGGTCACTCACTGGGGCTCTGGAAGCGCAGGTGTGAATGGTCCCCTGTGCTGGCCCCTCCTATCGATGGTGGTCCCCAGGTGCTGTGTTAGGGAGGATGCTGAGGCCACATCCAGGTCCAGGGGAAAGTGTGTGGGGATCCATTAGTGATGTCTGTCGGGGCAGGGGTCTGAGTGTCCAGGAGGGCTCTGCCAGGTGCCCTGTCTGGTGCAGGATGAGGCTCCGGCCACGCCCACTGCAGCCCCTTCAGGGGTCGCAACTGTCCATCCTCACCCAGGCAGCTCCCTGGTCCCACCAGCGCACTGTCTCCCCCACACAAGCAGGCACAGTTGGGCTGCTGCGGGGGTGGGGGCTCAGCAGGGGTGTCCCCTCTCCACTCCCCGTTTTCCTCCCCCATCCTCTTCCTCCCTTCCTGCCCTCCCGACCCAGGCTCTGGCCCAGATGGCAGCCTCTGCCCTCCTGCTCCTCCTGGTGCTGCCCGCAGGGGCCTGGCCTGGCCTGGGGCTGCCCTGCTGGCTGTGTATGCACTGCAGCTGCCCACCCTGGCCCCCGGCCACCCCCAGCCCACATGTCCGCATGAGCGACGGGGATGAGTGGGTGGGGCTGCCCCACGTGGGGCCCACCATCGACATCTCGATCCTCAAAGGTGAGTGTTCCTGGAAAGGCGGCCCCACTGTCCCTGGCCCCGCAGGGACACTCCGCAATGAGGGGCATGGGAAGAGAGGCAGGAGAGCAGGGCGACGGCCCAAGGCTAGCTCTGGGAAGGCTGGGCCCCAGGGGGGCACACAAGGGCCTGCTCCCTGCTCCCCATAGCCGCCTCCTCCGGTGGGAAGCAGGGTTCCCTGGGGAAGGGGCTGTGGATTGGGTGGGATGGCGGGGGGTGGGGTGGGGTGGGGTGGCAGGTGGGGCTGAGTTTCCCTTCAATCCTGCTCCCCCACCCCAAGGGGAGGTGGGAAGGGGGTCTGGGAGCAGCGCCCCCTTTGAGAGGCAAGACAGGCTGAGCTCTAAGAGGGAAGCACCCTGAAGGCTGGACGGAGGCCACACTGAGGTTGGATTTGGTTACCAACTTCCCAGGCCTCTCCTCCTTCAAAACCCAGTTCAGACACTTCCTCTGGCAGCTACTGGACCCCCATCATCCCCGCCGTCCCAGCCATCCCCATGTGACCATCTGCACAGGCCTCAGAACTGCCAGGACCTCAGGGTGTGGCTTCTTTCTCATTGCCCCGTGGAGGGCGGGTTAGCGCCCACCTGGCAGATGAGACTGAGGCTCGCAGAGGTGAGGTCACTTGCAAGGCCGTGTGGCCAGAGAATCTGACTCTTGAAACCTTGACCAGGGGCTTCCCCTTACCACCCCCGCAGGTGAGAAGGGTAAAGCGGGGGTCAGAGGTCGCTCCAGCAGTAGCAGGAAGGAGGGCCTGCCCGGCTCCCGGGGCCTCCGTGGCCACAAGGGCCAGAAGGGGCAGGTGGGGCCGCCAGGCACCCTGTGCCAGGGTGCCTACGTGGCCTTCTCGGTGGGCCGGTGAGGGGGCTGCACAGCACCGATGTCCTCCAGGCTGTGCCCTTCGACACGGAGCTGGTGAACCTTGATGGTGCCTTCGACCTGGCCTCCGGCCGCTTCCTCTGTGCCGTGCCCGGCGTCTACTTCCTGAGCCTCAACGTGCACACCTGGAATTACAAGGAGACGTACCTGCACATCATGTGCAACCGGCGGGCTGCAGCCGTGCTGTATGCGCAGCCCAGCGAGCGCAGCATGATGCAGACAGAGAGCCTGCTGCTGCCGCTGGCCGCGGGTGACGCTGTCTGGGTGCGCATGTTCCAGAGGGACGGCGACAACGCCATCTACAGTGAGCGTGGTGACCTCTACATCACCTTCAGCGGCCACCTGGTCAAGCCGGACGCTGAGCTCTAGCAGCCCCCACGCCACATCCAGCCCTCAATGGCAGTCATTCCCGGAGCCCCGCAGCCCAGGACTGATGCCAGCTGAGATGGAGCACCAACTGCGTGCAGACGCTGAGCTGAGCACAGGGGTGTGGCAGCAGCAGAACAGACCGGGGCCTGCCCTGCTGGAGACGACACAGACCAAGGTTTCACACCAAGACATTCAGGAAGCACACCCTTGTTCTGGGCGCGTGGTGGGTGGAGGATGGGGGGTGGGCCGGAGCACCTCCACACACGATGGAGTTTGCTCCCCTGGTCGAGCTACCTATTCTGCATATAAAGGCTGTGCCAGGAACCACTGCCATGGAGAGCTTTACAAAGCACCTATTGGGTGCTGGGCTGGTTGCTAGGGAGGCTGCAGGGTAGGGGGGGAAGGGGGTCAAGTGCAGATGCCGGACCTCCTGGAGCCAGCTCTAGCAGGAAGCATGATGGATTCCAGGGTGTTCGAGGGCAGCAGAGGCCACAAGACAGGCTGAAATGGAGCAGGTTAGGGTGCTGGCCCGGCGGGGACAGGTCTCGTCCTTGGTGAACACGCCACCAGCCCTGGTGGGCTGATTTTCTGGGGCTCAGCGTCCCCTTGTCTGTCTGGAATGAGCTGGAAGGGGGAGGAAGCTCATACCTGGATGTGCACCTGAGCCCAGGGAGCCCCAGACCCCCACGGTGTCACCTCCTACTTAGGTGTGCTGATGCTGGGCCTGGCGGCAACGGGAAGTGACCAGGCTGGCCTCGTCCCTGCAGATGGGTGTGGGTGGAGTTTGGCCATGCTCACTCCACAGGAAGCCCCTGTCCACCCCACGGTCGGAGCCACCAGGCTGCCCCACCCTCGAGTCCACTCCGAGTCTTTCCTTTCCTGCCACGTGTCCTCTGGCCACTCTGGGACCTTCTGTCCAGCCCCTGTGGCCCCATCACCCGCCACCTCCCCTCTGGCCCTCCCCTGACATCCCCTCCTGCAGCTGCTCCCTCCTGAATGAGGATTCTGGGCCAGTGAGGCCGCTGGGGCCCTGGCAAGAGCAGCGTCTGGAATCACCAGAGCCCGGCGAGCTGGCTGAGGTCCCAGGCCATGCAGAGGTGGCTGGAGCTGCAGGCTGGCCGGGCTGAGCAGGCCAGGGCCTTCCAGGTGCTGGACAGGCATGGGGGTTTCCACCTCAGGGTCTCGGGCCCACAGAACGCCGGCCTGGCTGATCGTGTCTCCTCACCACGTCCTACCCCGGCCCCCACTCCTTCCCACCAGGAGCCCAAAGCATCCTGAGATGGATCTCTGACTGGTTGGGGGCCCCACATCCACCTGGCCCTGGCAGATCCTCTCCAGATCATCATCGGCTGATGGGGGAGGTGGGGAGGGGGTGGGGGCCCACTCGTCCTTTTCACAAACAGGCACCTCCTTGTCCCCAGGGAGGGGACACAGCTGGGATCACGGTGACCCTCCCCTGCCACCACGGAACTCAGTTATCCCTCAGGAACATCAACCCTGAGTGAGGCTGGAGCCAGGAACGTCCCACACCCACCCGTGAACAGCAGAGCCCACCCTCCCAAACACACAGGCCAGGACAGGCCACGCCCTTGACAGGTGGGGAAACTGAGGCCTGGCAAGGGGGTGTAGACCCCCAAGACTGTGTGGGCTGGGAGCTGGTGCCCTCCATGGACTGGGCTGTCTCCCCTAGTATGGCCTGGGACAGAGGGGGAGGCAGGAGACGGACCCCCACTGGAGAGGGGCTGCTGGGACTCCCTGTCTGCAGGGGGAGGGGGCTTTTTTTTTTAAACATCTTTATTGGAGTATAATTGCTTTACAATGGTGTGTTAGTTTCTGCTTTATAACAAAGTGAATCAGCTATACATATACATATATCCCCATATCTCCTCCCTCTTGCATCTCCCTCCCACCCCTCTAGGAGGTCAGAAAGCACCGAGCTGATCTCCCTGTGCTATGCGGCTGCTTCCCACTAGCTATCTATTTTACATTTGGTAGTATATATAAGTCCATGCCACTCTCTCACTTTGTCCCAGCTTACCCTTCCCCCTCCCTGTGTCCTCAAGTCCATTCTCTATGTCTGCATCTTTATTCCTGTCCTGCCCCTAGGTCTTCATAACCTTTTTTTTTTTTTTTAGATTCTATATATATGTGTTAGCATACGGTATTTGTTTTTCTCTTTCTGACTTACTTCACTCTGTATGACAGGCTCTAGGTCCATCCACCTCACTACAAATAACTCAATTTCGTTTCTTTTTATGGCTGAGTAATATTCCATTGTATATATGTGCCCCATCTTCTTTATCCATTCATCTGTCGATGGACACTTAGGTTGCTTCCATGTCCTGGCTACTGTAAATAGAGGGGCAATGAACATTGTGGTATATGACTGTTTTTGAATTATGGTTTTCTCAGGGTATATGCCCAGTAGTGGGATTGCTGGGTCATATGGTAGTTCTATTTTTAGTTTTTAAAGGAACCTCCATACTGTTCTCCATAGTGGCTGTATCAATTTACATTCCCACCAACAGTGCAAGAGGGTTCCCTTTTCTCCACACCCTCTCCAGCAGTTATTGTTTGTAGATTTTTTGATGATGGCCATTCTGACTGGTGTGAGGTGATACCTCATTGTAGTTTTGATTTGCATTTCTCTAATGATTAGTGATGTTGAGCATCCTTTCATGTGTTTGTTGGCAATCTGTATATCTTCTTTGGAGAAATGTCTATTTAGGTCTTCTGCCCATTTTTGGATTGGGTGTTTTGTTTCTTTGATATCGAGCTGCATGAGATGCTTGTAAATTTTGGAGATCAATCCTTTGTCAGTTGCTTCATTTGCAAATATTTTCTCCCATTCTGAGGATTGTCTTTTCGTCTTGTTTATGGTTTCCTTTGCTGTGCAAAAGCTTTTAAGTTTCATTAGGTCCCATTTGTTTATTTTTGTTTTTATTTCCATTTCTCTTGGAGGTGGGTCAAAAAGGATCTTGCTGTGATTTATGTCATAAAGTGTTCCACCTATGTTTTCCTCTGAGAGTTTGATAGTGTCTGGCCTTACATTTAGGTCTTTAATCCATTTTGAGTTTATTTTTGTGTATGGTGTTAGGGAGTGTTCTAATTTCATTCTTTTTACATGTAGCTGTCCCATTTTCCCAGCACCACTTATTGAAGAGGCTATCTTTTCTCCATTGTATATTCTTGCCTCCTTTATCAAAAATAAGGTGACCATATGTGCGTGGGTTTATCTCTGGGCTTTCTATCCTGTTCCATTCATCTATGTTTCTGTTTTTGTGCCAGTACCATACTGTCTTGATTACTGTGGCTTTGTAGTATAGTCTGAAGTCAGGGAGCCTGATTCCTCCAGCTCCGTTTTTCTCTCTCAAGATTGCTTTGGCTATTTGGGGTCTTTTGTGTTTCCATACAAATTGTGAAAGTTGTTGTTCTGGTTCTGTGAAAAATGCCATTGGTAGTTTGATAGGGATTGCATTGAATCTGTAGATTGCTTTGGGTATTATAGTCATTTTCACAGTGTTGATTTTTCCAATCCAAGAACATGGTATATCTCTCCATCTGTTTGTATCATCTTTAGTTTCTTTCATCAGAGTCTTATAGTTTTCTGCATACAGGTCTTTTGTCTCCTTAGGTAGGTTTATTCCTAGGTATTTTATTCTTTTTGTTGCAGTGGTAAATGGGAGTGTTTCCTTAATTTCTCTTTCAGATTTTTCATCACTAGTGTATAGGAATGCAAGAGATTTCTGTGCATTAATTTTGTATCCTGCTACTTTACCAAATTCACTGATTAGCTCTAGTAGTTTTCTGGTAGCATCTTTAGGATTCTCTATGCATAGTATCATGTCATCTGCAAACAGTGACAGCTTTACTTCTTCTTTTCTGACTTGGATTCCTTTTATTTCTTTTTCTTCTCTAATTGCTGTGGCTAAAACTTCCAAAACTATGTTGAATAATAGTGGTGAGAGTGGACACCCTTGTCTTGTTCCTGATCTTAGAGAAAATGGTTTCAGTTTTTCACCATTGAGAACAATGTTGGCTGTGGGTTTGTCATATATAGACTTTATTTTGTTGAGGTAAGTTGGGAGGGGGCTTTCTGTCAGCAGCCCACCCCAGGGCCTGGGCCTGCAGCCTCCCTTGAGGGCTGTGATGGTCCCACTGAGGCTGGACCTCGGGCCAGCTCTGGACCAGGAAGATAGGGGCTCCTGGCGTCCCAGGTATGAGACCCTCGCATGCCACGTGCAGGCCCTACAGCCACATGAGGAAGCTGAGACTCAGAGGCGTGGGTCCCTGAGCTCAGGCCTGGGCAGCGCAGGCCTGTGACTCCAGACCCCCAGCACAGGCAGGGGTCTGTACCACAAGATGCATAGCATCAGGGTCTCAAAGGGATTCCTGCCCCCATGAGCCCCAAGGCCCGACTAGGCCCAGCCGTGGCACATGGCAGGTGGCAGCAAGACTCTGGGGGGCTTGTTACAGCCAAGGGGTCGGGGATTGGAGTAGGACATTCTGACTGGTGAGGCCCTGGCCCCACTAGAGACTAGAGGGTGCTGGGTGGGACCTCGGGAAGCCGGAGGGAAGGCTGGGACCCCTCCCCCCCATCCACATCCTGGGACCTGGCCCCTCCCGGGATGCTGAGTTGGGCTGAGAAGCCTCAGGCTGCACTTTGGCCCTTTGGCCTGTGTCCTTTTATGGCTGGAATAGCTGGACACGCCCAAGGTGCTTGGCAACCATCAGGGCATCAGGAGCCACTTTGGAGCGCTAATGGGGGCCGTGGTGGCTGGGAAGTTTCCACTGTAGAGATAAAGGTGCCCGAACAGGAGTGTGGGGGGTTAGAAGGACCCCAGCGTCCCTCTTTCCTCCCAGGTCCTGGACTCCCCTGCCACCCTGACAGGGACCCAGACCCACTGTGTGATGCAGGCCAACCTGGCCGGGTGGGGCCAGGAGAGCAGCCCCTGTCCAGCAGCTCCAGACAAAGCCTGGGCTCTTTCTGGCTCCTCGTGTGGCCTCAGCTCCCCTGTCCGGCATCAGGGTGCAGAGCCCTCCATGCTGCACTGGGCCCTGAGGGTGCAGGGCCGGGGTGGGCATTCCCGTGAAGGCTTCAGACCCCATGGCTGCTCGGCCTCCCTCTCACTCACTCTGTCCACGGTGCCTGGAAGGGAGGTGCTGGGGCAGCTTGGCTGAGCCTCCCGGGACAGACCCTGCTCCCAGCTGCTGACCCAGGAGAGCAGAGCAGGTCAGGCCAGAGGGTGTCTGACCAACTCCAAATCCAAGGCCACCTCCATGCTCAGAGAACCAGGGGCGGGGTGGGGGCTCCCCTTAGTGTGGCCGAGAACCCCTCGGAGGCAGCCAGCCAGAGCCTCAGAGCACAGGGATGTGCCAGGGGACACTGTGGGTGGGTCCAGGGCAAGGCGGCGGTGCCTGCATCCCCCCAGCCCAGGTTTATTTAAAAACAGCGACTGAGAACAGGGTGGGAGGAGGTGAAGTCGTTATCTCTGCAAAGTGATGAGCGGCCCGAGACTCAGAAATCCACGTGCCAGGCTGCTGCCCTGACCGCTTAGGAGATGAGAAGGGAAATGGCCCCAATCAGAGCAGCAGCCTCCAGGCACCCTCTGCGGGGCCTCGGTGGAATCAGGACTGGCCTGCTGCGGGAGAAGAAAGCTGGAAAAGACTAGAATACAGGGCAGCCTGAGAGATGGATCCTGCGGGAGCCAGTTTCCATATCAGTTTACCCATTTGGTGGAATTCCAACAAAACACCCATTTTTAAAACTTGGGTGAAATTCATATACCATAAAATTTACCATTTTAAAGTGAACAATACAGTGGCATTTAGTACATTCACAACGTCGTGCAACCCACATCTCTATCTGGTTCCAGAATGTTTTCATCACCCCAAAGAAATCCCGAACCCACGAGCTGGCACTCCCACCCCTGCCCCCAGCCCCTGCTTTCTGTCTGTGGATTTGCCACTTCTGGACATTTTGTGTAAGTGGAATCACAAACTCTGTGGCCTCTTGTGTCCGTCCGTGTTGTAGTGTGTGCTGGCACCTCACCCCTTGCCAAGGCTGAGGGGTACCCCACTGTGCGGACGGACCACGGTTTGCCTGTTCACCTGTTGATAAACATTCAGGTTGTTCCCACCGTTTGGCTATTGTGGGCAGTGCTATGGTGAACATCTGTGTATAAAACCCATTTTCTAACTTTGTAAAATAGTGTTGAAGGGCGCTTGGAGGAATGGGTAGGCAGGAACCAGCTCAGTTCTGTGTGCTCTCTTGGACATGAAAACAGATTTGGAAGATATGGTGATGAGTGCAGTGACCACCAGGCAGACAACAGGAACCCCCAGAGGCCGGTCACCCGGGGGACAAGAGCCCGAGGTACCAGCGGGGTTGGGATGAGGGTGCGTTTGCGTTCAAGGGTCACCTCATGGACTAAAGGAGGTATCAGTGAAGTAAAGAGTTGTCAGCAATACAACCATTAAAAATATGTGGGACACACACAACGCACAACAGCCAAAAAGTGGGAACATCCAGGTTATCTATTGATGATGAACCGATAAAGTGTTGTTGGTCCCTCCATACACATTTTACGGAGTGTGTATTGTACCACAACTAAAAAATACATGGGAATATTTAGCTAATTTCTGGATGGGAAAGACATCTCATTTTTTTTTTTTTTTAAAAAAGGAGGAATTTCCCAAGCAGAAGAGGGATAGGTTTGATTTTGTAAAAATAGAAAATATTGTTCTACATCAGTCCTGAAGCCAAAACTCACGACGCTAGGAAGTGCTCCTGCCTTGGGGAGAGCGAGGGTGGGATTCCTGCCTTCTAACGAGCCCACAGATGGATGGAGAAATCTTGAGAGGAGAGAGGAGATTCATCTGTGAAGGAAGGAGTGCTCCTTCTATACCGACCACCAAGGGCATCGCGTCCAGATATTGTTTCCAAGCTGCCTGGTCACCACCATCATCTGTGTCCCTCAGGGAACCCGTGGGCAGGGCCTCGTGGGCCCCAGCAGGGTGGCTCCAGAGGACACATGGGCAGACAGGTCCACTGTCCAGAGGGCCAAGAAGGCCGCAGCCATGGGTCAGGAGGAGACCCCAGCAGCGCAGCTCATGGGAGCCTTGGTCCCCTCCCCTTTGCATCAGCAGCTACCAGATCCTGCCTGGTCCCCGGCGCCCCTCAGCATGGCCCCTGGGGGCTCAGCTAGGAGGGAGGGTGGGACCCGGGCTCCAGTGTGGGGAGAGGTCGGGGGACTCTGGAAGCTGACCCTCATCCTAGGGCCGCCCTCTCAGGCCTGATGACCACAAGAACACGGACCCCTATGGACCAGGCCACCTTTCAGGTGCCCAGCAATGGGAGCCTGGCAGCATGTGGGAAGGGGGAGGGGAGAGGGTGGGCACTCCGTCCCCAGAACGGCTGCTGCCTTCGGCTGCAGGAGGGCCATGGGTCTCCTTGTCCTGATAGTCCCATCCCTCACCCGCCAGGGGGTAAAACTACCTGCCCACCACTCTGTAAAACGTCCTTTAATTAAACCCTCCTCAAACTGCCCAAGTGGAGGGGACACCTGTTTCCTGGGGGGCGGGGGGGAGGGTGGGACAAGTGGGGGGCGCGGTGAGCCACTCGGGGTGGGAGCAGAAGGGAATCATGGCCAGTCCCCACTGCCCAGCGGTCAGGTTCCTCCATCTGGAGAGCCGGCCCCTGTGGATGGCACCAGGAGGACCATGCCCCTCCCCCTCCTGCGGCGCCCCGGCCCCTACACCCACAGGCCGGGGGCCCTACACCCCGCAGCCACGGTCAGCCGTCTGTGCAGATGTCACGGAAGAGAGTGGCTGAGAAAGGGCCTCAACCCCCCTCCACAGAGGCAGGGGCCAGGGGAAGGAGGTTTGCTCGGGCGGAGACCCTGCCGCCCCCAGTGTGGGGACCCACGCAGATGGAGCCCCCAGACCCCCATCAGTGTGGATATGACAAATGCATAGCTGTCACCACCACGTCCAGATATGCAGCCTGAGGGAGTGGGGAGGGGGTGGGCCTGGGGCAGGGAGGAGCAAGGGCCCTGGAGAGGGGTGAGAGCTCGGGGAGGGAAGGACAGAGATGGGGACCCCAATCAGGTCCCTGGACAGTCACTGGACCTTCAAGGTAAGGACCCCAACTGGACAGAGCCGCCATCACTCAATTATCAATCAATTATCACATCAATCACTCAGTTATCCATTCAGCAAACACACTGCAGGTTCATGGTGGCCAGACCAGCCCTCGGGAGCCAGGATGGCATGGGCCAGTCTGTACAGGACAGCAGCGGAGGGGAGGCAGCACAGTAGGGGCTGGGATCCCCCATCAGCCAGGATGGAGGGGGGCCATGGACCCAGCAGTCTCTCCAGGTCCTCAGCCCACCCAATCCTTGAAGTCCAGGGTTCTGCTGGGGCCCTGACAGGTGACCAGCCAAGACCCTATTCTCAACATCGATCACCTCCCTGACACCCCCAAACGGTATCTCAGCTCTCAGCCCCCAGATTCCTGTGGGAAGTTCTTCCTGGTGTCTACCCATGGTGTGCCCTCCTTCTGTCCCAAAATACCCAAGAGGGTGGACCCTT
Source organism: Eschrichtius robustus (assembly GCF_028021215.1). Taxonomy (NCBI): domain Eukaryota; kingdom Metazoa; phylum Chordata; class Mammalia; order Artiodactyla; family Eschrichtiidae; genus Eschrichtius; species Eschrichtius robustus. Next base: position 52,099,224 of record NC_090839.1, on the reverse strand, counting down.
CCTGACCCTTCCTCGGGGCCCTACCCAGGGCACCCCTCGCTCAGCCCTCAGGGTGGGCCAGCCTTGGTCTCCCTCACTGTGGGGCTACAATACCGGCTCTGCCTGTGGGGGCTGCGCCTCCATCACCCGCCCCTCCCACCCTGCAACCCCCTGCCTGGAAAACAGCCCCCCCATCCCGATCCCAGAGGAGGCCTCACCCTGCCCCGCGGGCCGGATTTCCTGAGTAAGGTCACTCTGGGAGCCACTGGAGCCCAGTGGCCAATAAAACCCATCGATGCGGAGAGAGAGACAGTAAAGCAGGTCAACGCCAGAGGGCATTTGCTCTCCCCACCCCCCGCCCCACTCAGGGCCTGTGGACCCGGGACCTGCAAGCCGTGTGGTGGCTCTGTGGCCCCCGGAGCTGTGCCCAGCCTGTGCTGGGTGCGGAGGGCAGTGGCCAGGCCAGGCTGCATCCCCAGGCCCACCGTGCCATGTCCACGGCCCCCTGGGCTCACGTTTCTCCTGGAACACTCCTGTCCCGGCTTCCCTACAGGCTCTCAGGGGTGCCTAGTCCTTACTTCCTCCCATTCGGTGTCCCACCCTGGTCTGGGGCTTCAGGGACTGTCCACCCTGGCCAGTCCTGGTCACCAGCTCCCACCCAGACCCAGGGTCCATGGGCTGCCTGGAATCAGTTCCTCCACCCACTGGGTCCATCAGGCTCTGGGCACACACACAGGCACACACATGTCTACACATGCACTCACACACAGGCACACACACTCACAAGCAGACACATGCACACACATACACACCCACACGTTCACACATATATACACACAGGCACGTGCACGCACAGAAGCACATACACACACACACTCACATACAGGCACACATGCACACACACTCACACCCCTCACAGGCAGGACTGGTCAGGTTGCTGCTGGTGTCGGCAGTCCCCACACGGGCACTCTTGGCTGGCACTACCCTGGGGAGGGAGCTCAAGATGCCAAATCAATTGGGAGAAATTGACCTGGGCAGACATTTCTGAGCCATCTGCTTGCTCCCCAAAATTATTCTGAGTGGATGCACTTTGCATCCAAACCCAGGGGTGGTGGGGAGTGGTTGGTTGAACGAACCTGTTTCTCCCAGGCACCCACCCCTCCCTGGGATGCTGGTCCCCCTAGGGCCGGGCGGGGGTGGCTTTAGTCACCAGCTCCCTGTGACTCCAATGCCAGGCTTTGTGGCCCCCACCCCCGAGATGGAGCCCAGGAGTGGCGGAGACTCAGCCTGGGGCTCAGGAGGCGGCCGCGTTCCCACATGACCAGGGACGGGGGCAGGGGCCCCAAACGAGCCACCCACTCCCCGCACCCACCAGCCATGGAAGAATCAGATGCATCCCCTGCATCCTCCAGGGCCAAATCCTAACCCTGCCACCCCCAGGAGGCAAGCCGGGGCAGCCCCAGCCCTGTCGCTCCGTTTAGCCGGCTTGTGTACACTTTTCCCTGCCTTATCATCTAAGTGTCCCGCTGTCCACTTCCAGCTGGGTGTTTGCCTACCCCCATCCCAGCCGAGTATGATCCACTTGCTCTGATTTGCACTGGCTTCAATCGGCTCCAGGGACAATATTTGCTCTGGGAAAGAGTCAAACATTTATTCTCTAATTTATTCAGGGAGCGGTTGTCAAACACAAGCGCCCTCATTATGTGATCTCGTTTCCAGGGCTTGGCCTCTGTCTGGGGTCCATGCCGAGGCCCAGGTAGCGCTGACCCAGGCTTTCCCCTGCCCAGCACGGCTCTGCCTGCTCCCCGCTCCCTCCTGGGGTCGGCATCCTGCTCTGGGCCAACTGAGGACAACCGAGTTGGGGGCGGCACTGGACAGGGCTGTCTCAGATGGGGGCCTGCGGGTGAGTGACCCCCACATTCTGATTCTTCTCCTTCCAGCCTCGCAAAGAGGCCCAGACACCAGGGAGCCCAAGGCCTTTCCGAGCGAGGCTGCCAGGGCATCTTCTCTGGGACCCGTTTTCGGGCCTGGGGGGTGGGAGGAGCGCATTTCTTGGGGGTGGAGAGGACAGGAAGCCGAATTCCTCCAGGGCCTGGCATCTGCATACGCCCCACTGGGCCTGGGCTCTCCAGTCTGCTATTTGCCTTGGGAGGCCGCTCCCCCCACTGCTGTCTGGCTATTTCTCCTCTTCTGCTCCAGTCCCCCCGCTTCTCCGGGAAGGAGAGCAGAAGAGGTGGCAGTGGGTTCCTGTACCCTCACCTGCCCCCCACCCATCACCCAGGACGGCCTCTCCCGGGGTCCCCTCCCGTGGCCTCCGCGCTCACAGCTTGCTGGTCTGCATGAGCCCGTTGGCCTTGCAGCTGCGTGTGGGCAGCATGGCCTCCTGCAGCCGGCTGCTCTGGCCCGGCCGCGGCTCCGTGGCATCCGCGTCCTCAGTGCCGTAGCTCTTGCGGAGGCACAGAACCTTCCGGAAGCTCTGGCGGAAGTTGTCGGAGAGGAAGCCGTAGAGCAAGGGGTTGGCGCAGCTGTTGGCATAGGACAGCACGACCACAAAGAAGTAGGCGCCGGCGGAGGCGGGCTCCTCGGGCAGCACAAAGGCCAGGTTGACGATGTTGACGATGAAGAAGGGCAGCCAGCAGCCCACGAACACCAGCACCACCACCACCACCATGCGGGTCACCTTGCGCTCTGAGCGCCGCCGCGTGGAGCCCACGCGCATGCCCGACGCCTTCAGCTTCACCACGATGAGCAGGTAGCACAGGCAGATGACCAGTAGCGGCCCAAAGAAGCCTAGCACGGACGTGTAGATGATGAAGATGGCGCCCCACAGGCCCACAGGCTCCGGCCAGCTGAGGTTGCAGGTGTTCCACCCCTCCTGGATGTCCGCAAACACCACCAGCGGCAGTGACATGACCAGAGAGAAGGCCCAGACCGCGGCGCTGGCCAGCTTGGCCACCCGAGGGCGGCGCCAGCGGGCGGAGCGGATGGGGTGGACCACGGCCATGTAGCGGTCCACGCTCATGACAGTCAGGCAGAAGATGCTGGTGAACTGGTTGATGCCGTCCAGCGTCATGACCAGGCGGCAGAGCACGGGGCCAAAGGGCCAGTAGGAGATGGCGTTCTGCGTGGCCACGAAGGGCAGCCCCAGCATGAGGAGCACGTCGGCCACGGCCAGGTTGAGGATGTAGATGTTGGTGACTGTCTTCATCTTGGCGTGGCGCAGCACCACGTAGATGACCAGCGCATTGCCGCCCAGCCCCACTGTGCACACCAGCAGGTAGAGCACGGGCACCACCACCGCCCGGGCACCCGGTGAGGGCACCAGCCCCGCCAGCGTCCCATTCTCGCCGCCGCTGCCTGTGGCTGCCGAGGAGGCATTCCAGCTGGTCAGTGGGGAGGCTGGGAACAGAGGCTCCATCGTGGCCGCCGTGGGCAGGGCAGGGTGAGCGGGAGCGCCGGGCGCATCCACTGCAAGAGAATGAAGGACACGGAGCGACTGACCAGGAGGGTGTCTCCCCTGCGCCCGGCCCCACTGGCCCGGGAGGCGCAGGATTACCCCACGGCGCCGGGTAAACACGATTACTCATGTTCAACTGGGCCGGGAATCACATTAAGCAAATTGTTTGGAAAACAAGCCCAGAGAGGAAGGAGTAGCAGGACAGCTGCCGTGGGGGCAACGGGCAGGCGGACCTGTGAGCCCAGACGCCGTCTGTCGATACCACGATGGCTCCCAGAGACCTGACCGTCCCTCTCCACCCCAATGCCCCCCTTCCTGGCTCACCCATGGCCACTCTCGAGTCTGTGGCTGGCACCGTCTCACTGAGGCCTCGTGGAGTCCTGGGGGTGGCACTGATACACCCAACTCGCAGATAAGGGACTAAGGACGGTGGGAGTCACCTCCCCGGGGACTCTCAGGACAGGTGGAGAGGGGTGGGGGAGGGATAAGGAGGCTGAAACATCGGCTGGGCACCGCAAGCCCAGGCCAGCCCGAAGTGCAGTGACACCGGCCAGGCCCGCTCTCCTAGGTGACCCCAAAGCTGGACTCTGGGTTGCCTCCTGGAACCATCGGAGGGTGCCGGGCCTTCCGTGTGGCTGAAAAACCAGAACTCAGGCTGCAGAGGCTCTGCCAGCGTCCAACTGGTGAGCCACGTCCGTGTCACCCCAGCAGAGCCCCAGCCGCATCGCCAAGAGGAGCTGGTTTCCCTGACCCCAACAGCTACCCGCCACAGCACGGATGTCACTGGGCCAAGGAGACGACCAGGGACATAGATGTACATGCTCTCGGGCGGGTCCATCACCCCCAGCCCAAGGACAGCAAGTCTGAAGCCCCAGGCAGAAGGCACAGAGCAGGAAGGGGTGTATGAGGACCCCACACCGGGAACAAGCAAACACACGACAGGCAGAGACGAATTACAGCCTGAGCCACTGGCCAGGAGGAAATGCACGTGTGCGTGTGTGTGGCAGGGGAACGATATGGGGAGGGTGGATGGAGGGAAGGCTTCAGGGGTGATGGGGTTTTGTAGAGAAAGAGCCAAGGCAAAGATGGGGAAATGGCATCTGCAGGTCAAGGTGATGGGCACACGTGTATCCATTATATTGTTTTTGTACTTTTCTGTATGTTGAAATTGTTCATAAAAACGGTGATGCTCAGGAGAAAATAAATACCTCCACTGATGAGAAGGAGAGGAGGAAGGGAAGATGGGGGCTGACACCTCCAGCAGGGGATGTGGGGCTAGCAGGGAGTCTAAGTGCCCCCAGGGGACCCAGACAAGGGCCTGAGCGGGGCTGGAAAGGGCCGTAATGACAAGCCAGGGTCAGCTGACCCCCAGTGCCTCCAAGTCGCCTCAGCATAGGGGTCCCAGCGGCCGCCAGGCCCGGACTGGGGACCCCAGGGTTGCGGGGGGGCAACTGAAATCTTGTAGACAAGGGGGCAGAATACACAACTCTGACAACGACGGGGAAAAACCCTCTGCTCCGGATGGGCGGACACACCCGGATGCTAACAGACACTGGGAAACACGACCCAGAAAATCAACAGTGAGAAGGTGGATCAGTGGATTTGTTTCAGGTGAAATAAAAGTAAATGACTGAACAAGTGTGCTTAAGATATGTTTAAAAATGTTTAGAATCCTCTAGGTATGGATAAAAATATTCTGAAATGAATTTGGCTTCTGTCTAAGGAGTAAAATGAACAAGTGTCTATTTTTGAAAATTACAACTCTTGGGTGTGAAAAAAATCATCATTTGGACAAAAAAAAGCCCCACAAAAGTCTGGACACAGATGAAGAGAGAATGGGGGAATCGGAAGAGGGGCTGAAGGACTCCCTCGGAGCAGGTGCAGAGGTGGGGGTGCAGAGGCACCTGCAGAACTGACTCAGGGCAAGAGTCCTGCTCAAAAGGGAAACCCTGTCCCAAACAGGATAAACAAAAAATGCAGCAGCGTCAGAGTCAACCTACAGAGCGTCGAGGACGAAGAGAAAACCCTGAAGAACGCAGAAGGGCTGGCTGGACGGAAACCCAGAGCAGTGCGGATTAGGACAACAGGTTCCGTAAGCGGGGGGGACCTGGGGGAGCCGGGGGAGAGAGAAACGCTGTCACCCCTGGAATCCCCACCCGGAGGAGGCTTCCGGCTGGCCTGAAGGGGAAAGAGAACTTTCTCTGTGCGTTGCTGGATTTGCTGGTCCAGGTGCTGAGCACACCTGCTGTATATCATGACCTGATATGAGGTGTGTGACAAAAATTCTGTTAAAAAAAAAAGGCCAAGGTAGGCTGCCAAGGGATGACGCATTTCAAGACAAAGCTGGCGGCGGGTGGGAGTGGGGGAGACTTGCCCAGTGGTCCAGTGGTTAAGACTCTGCACTTCCACTGCAGGAGGTGCAGGTTCGATCCCTGGTTGGGGAACTCAGATCCCACATGCTGCGAGACGTGGCCAAAATAAATAAATAATAAAAAGATTTTTTTAAAATACAAAGCTTGGGGGTCCCTTGGGCTGTGCTCTGGGTTGGGGGCAGGGGCGGGTGGGGCTGGTGCCCAGTTGGCAGGAGGGACACCCCGGACACTCCGAGACTGGACACCTGAAGGCTTGCTCTGGTGGGTGGGAATTGACCTGTTGACCTCTGTTCCCCAGGGCCTGGCACAGAGGGGCCCCCTCACATTTTAAAAAGAAATTAAATGTAAAATAATGTTTACAGCTCCCTTGAGGTGTTAATGGGGAATGAATTCTAGAAGGACGCTGGTCTGGAGACAGCCAGGTGGATCGTGTGGGCATCAGGGTGGAGAGTCCTGGGGACTACACCCTCTCCCCAAAGATATCCAAAGTGGAGGCTTTCCGGGGGCTGGGTGGAGAAGAAAGAGCTCGGACGCACCTGAACGTGAGTTTGATTCTAAATCAGATGAGCACCTTGTCTTCAGGAAGCGGCCAGGTGCCCCTGCTGCCCGGAACCCAGAGGGTGCTGAGCAGACTGCCAGGCCCCTGCATCCCCCCAGATACCCCAACGCCTGAGTTAAACTTCAGAGCAGTGAAGAACAAAATTAGGTTGATCTTGCCGCGCCTGCCTCTTGGAACATAATTCTGCAAGAGCCATCATTCAGAGAGAGCAATCTTCTTAGTCACAGAAATCACACGCTCGTGGGGAACTTATTCCTCCAACCCTTCCCCTCTGCGGGTAAGGGTGGGGGGTAGCTGTGGAACGACCACGGGCCAACACTGGGGCTTTCTGACCCAGAGGCCCCCACCAGGAAGGGACCACCTTCCCACTGCTGTGGCAAAGGGAATAGAGCCCACCCCCTGCCCCAGCCCATCCCCACACACAGGCCAAGGGGTCTTAGGTAAGTCACACCACTTCTCTGAGCCCTGGCTCCCCGTAATAGGTGACACCTACAAAGCCACTGAGCAGAGGAAATGAGTCCAGGCACACAGTGGCGCTCAATAGCTGCTGAGATGCCCGACACATAGTAGCGCTTAATAGCCGCTCCCGCTCACGTGCCCCAAACAGCCCAGCACCTCCTCCCCAGCACCAGGAGCCCTGGGCTCTGTGGAGAATGTGCCAGAGCCTCCCCAGGGGGCCTGGGAGGGGACCTCGGTGCTCAAGTGTTCCATGCCCTGTGGGAGGATCAGCGTGGTCCAATCCCTTCTAGGCTCACCCAGTGTGAGGTCAGCAGGAAGGAGCCGGCCCTGCAGCACAGGGGCAGCTGTGGAAGCCACCGAGATCAAGGCTTGCTGGTCCTGGGGCCTCACCTGTGCAGGGTGGGGGCAAATGGGCGGGGGATATCGTGGCTAAGAGCCAAGGGCCCCAGCCAGGCCTGCCTCCCCTGGGACGGCCTGGATCATGGGTGCAGCCGATGGCAACCCCCACTCCTGTCCCTCCCCTGAAACACGCTCCATCTGTCCTTAAGGCAGCCTTGGTCTGGGGTATCCCTTCCGCATGAGGGGGAAACTGAGGTGGGTGAGGGTGGGCTCCATGCAGCAACAGGGAGGCCAGGCTGGTAGAGCCCCCTCCTCAGGGTCTCTGCAGGGTCTGCATGCCCTGCAAGAAGTTTCCAAAGCCACATTCTGCCCCCAGCACACTTTCTCAGAACTTCCGGTCCCTATTTCACTGGGAACCACTGGTGGGTCATTGTCATCAGTGCCAGCGACCACGTCTGCCCGGGAGGCTCTCCGTCCTCCCCTCGAGTGGCTGCTGTCCCCAGGAACCTGTTCTCTTCAAAAGAGGCTCAGCAGCAGCCAGGACTGCCTCACACTTTGGGTAGCAGGGGCTCTCCCACTCTCTTTCTCCCCAGAACCCCAGGCTGGCAGGAGGGGCAGGGACAAGGCAAGTGGGCAGGTGAGGGCCCCACCTGGACCCTGGGTGGGGAGATCGCACACAGGTGAACTTCCAGCCCGCGTGCTCCCTTCTGGAGAGGGTGGCCCCCAGAGCACAGGTGCCAAGCCCTGGACACGCCAGGGTTCCATCCCCAGCCGCCAGGGCCCCAACCCCTCTACTCCCCAGTCCAGGGTGAAGCACTCCGGGAACCCCAGGACCAGGCACCCTGTGCTCTGCAAGGCAGGGCCCTGGAGCTGGACCGACACTGACTGCACTCTTCCCACAGCTCACAGACCACCGCCTCTCCTCTGCCAGCACCCCCCACCCAGGGGCCCCTGCGGCTCCTGTGCCCTCCGCGGTCTGCTTTTTCCGCACCCACTCCAGCCACAGCCTCCTCGCGAACCCTCCCGGCTGCGCCGCCCACCCTCGCCAGCCCCTGGGCGAGCCCCGCTGCTGCGCCCTCTGTGGGGAGGTCGGGCCGGGAGAGGCGCGGTGGGCAGAGCCAGAGCGGGTCGACCCAGTCTCCCTGAGGTTTCTGCCCTGACTCTGGCACATCGGGTCCAGAGGCGGGAGGATGGCGAGGGTGGGGAGCGAGAGAGTGGGAGAGGATGGCGGCCGAGACTGGGGAGCAGACGGAAGGGGAGGGGAGGGACTCAGGACGGCGGCAGGAGAGCTCCAGGAGTGCCAGGGCGGCGCAGGGCTTCGCGCAGGGTGGTGAGACCCGTGGAGAGGGTAACGGAGATCTGTGAGGCACCCTGGCGAGAGCGGAGGGAAGGGGCGCGGGCGGGGATGCGGGGGCGGGGGGCAGGGGCGCGCGGCACTCACCTGGGCGGGGCAGCCCCTTCGGCCCTGGGGAGCCAAGTGCCCACGCTGCGCTGGCTCAGGACTCTGGGCTCCGCTCTGGGGCTCGGGGTGCTGACGGGGAGGCGGGGCGCGGCGAGCGTCGGAGGGAGGTGGGGGTGCCTGGGGCGGGGCTGGGGGCGGGCACTCGGCTCCCCGCGGGGCCCCACGCCCAGTCCATCCTCAGTCCCTTGCTCTTCCCCGGGCCTCCGCAGTTCACCCGGAACCCTTGTCCCGTCGGCGGGGACTCCAATGACAGCGGCACCCCCACCTCATTCTCTTCTGTCCGCTCTGGCCGCAGACCCGAGCCTGGGGGGGTCCTGCCCCCAGAAAGGGTTGGAGGGGACTCAAAGTGCCCTTCCGAAAGTCTGAGGAGGATTGAGGAGGGGCCCTCACTCGGGATGAAGCGCTGGAGGCTGACTCTGACGGATAGAGTGGGGCTGTGTCCGAGAGATGGGGGTCAGGACGACGGCCAAGGGGCAGCAGGTGGCCACAGCTGGCTGGGTGGCTCACTCTGGGGTCTCCCCTTAGCAGGCATCAGAGTCACCCAAAAGAAGGCATCCAAACGCAGGTGTCTGCCTGTCACGCCCAGGGTGCTGACTCCACAGGTGGGCAGGCCTGAGAATCTTCATTTCTGCCAAGCTCCCAGGGGATGCTGCTGCTGCTGCTGCTGATTCAGGGGCCGCACCTTATCAGCCAGTGATTTTAACCAGCAGTGTTGAGCACCTGTGCTCCATCAGGCAGGGAGAGCTGGGTGGGGGTCTGGACATTCCCTCACCAGGATGCAGCCCCCAGCACCCTTACCCTGCCCCCATCTGGGGGAGCTCAGCTCTGGTTGAATGAAATGAGCTGCTCTCAGATGATGGCTTGACCCCCAAGACGCCAGGACCCTCACCCAAGGGGATGCAGGCAGCCATGGGCTGCATGTGGACAGGTGGGGACAGCGTCACGCTGCCCCTGTATATGGAGGTACTGGCAGTTCCCTCAGCAGGGCTGTGTGCCTAGACCCTTTCTTTTCTTCTTCATGGTTTTCGGTGATATGACATTTTCTACAAGGAGCATGGATTATGATTTAATCAAGAAAAAGCACCTAGAGATCTAAGGATCCCAGCCCGGAGGCCAGTGCCTCTCTTCACACAGGCTCCCCTTGGGGAGGCTGGGCTGCTCCCTGGAGCACACAGTACCCCCTCCCCAGCCAGACTCAGACCCCCATGCTCAGGAAGTCACCAGCCTCCCTTCCCCCACCCCAGGCTGTCTCCCACGTGTCCCCCAGCTCTCTCTCCGAGGAGGCTGCACAGACCCCACCCCCATGGACATGAAGCCAGGAGCCCAGCCGAGGGGAAATGGAGTTGGGGAGTGGAAAACCACCCCCTCGGAGTGCAGCCCTCCCCTGTAGTCCCTGCCAGTCTGTCCGAAAGCTGAGGAGTCCTGCTGGCCATCAGATGGGCAGCTGCCAGCCTGGCCTGCAGATGGAGGCGCAGAGGCCCACAAGGAACCTGATGTCTCTCCTGATGACCTGCTGGGAACAGCGGCTGCAGCAGGACGGCCCACGCTGAGGTCCAGATGTCCCAGGTGACTGGTGCAGGAGGCCTTCTGGATGGGACGAAGTGGCAAGCCAGGGCCAGGCTGCATGTCCTGCTTGGCTGGCACATGCATGTGGCCTGTCGCATACTCAGCAGATTCACACACACCCTCTGGATGAGTTTAGGTGGGAGACACAGAGTTCCCCGCGTGCCCAGGTGCCATGGCTGCGCAGGATGGTGCAGATGCTGCTACGGACAAGACAGACAAGGCCTTATTCTGTGAGCTCCAAGGCTGGCAGAGAGAGGGGTGATAAACCAAAAATAATTTAATGGATGTACTTTTAGACTGTCATAAGTGGAGAGGATCAGGGTGACGGGAAAGAGAGCAGTGGGGACAGGAGGCCAGGGAGAGCCTTTCCAAGGCTCACTGTCCTGGGTGCAGGGTCGTGTGGGGGGGTCAGTGCCTGGCACACAGGGGGGGACATGGCCCTGTGAGCGGGCAGGTGCTTGGTCAGTTACAGCCCAGCATCAGGCTGGGACGCCCCTTGCACCGTAACATCTGTGGGGTGTCTCACCTGAGCCCCTCTGGGGGCTCCCATTCCAAAAAAGAAAAGATGCCTGGACAGGTGGTCAGTCCACCCTGAGGCTGCCTTTCCCTCCCCTGTTGCCCCCGCTCCTGGCAGGCGCCCCCTGGCCTCTGAGCCCTGGTTCTGAGCCCCAGGAGATCAAGTGAGGTGAAGCCCTGAGACACTCTGCAGAGGTCACGCCAGCACCAGTGAGGAGGGCGAGGATTAGCGGCAGCCGGGAGCCATGGCAACAGGACAATGCCCGAGGGACTCCCCAGGGATGACCCCCGGACCCCTCCCACGGGAAACCCACCTTTGCTGTAGCTCTGCTGTGGCCTGTGATCCCCCTTTCCAGAGGCGGAGGCCAGTGGCTGCTGGACGCAACATCCCCCCAGCCACTCTGCCCCTGCCGGTACTCAGGCACCAGGGCTGAGGCTCCCCGTAATTATTCAAAAGCGACGGAGGCTGACTCCAGTTCACCTGGAAACACCCTGGAGCTGGGGCGGGTCTTGGGGGGCTGTGACACCCTCTCCATCCTCCCGCCAAGCTGGCCTTCCCTCCGCTCCTTGGATGCTGCATGCTGCCTCCCACCGCGGAGCCTTTGCCCTGGCCGCAACCCACCTCCCTTTCCCCACCTGTCAGCTTCAATGCCCCCTCCTCCAAGAAGCCCCCTGGCTGCTCCACGCTGGCTGTTTGTCCCTCAGCCACCAGCACTCCCAGACCACGTCCCCCTGGCAACGTCCTTCCTGGTTGCAGAAGGTGTGAATGCTGGTGAGTGAGCATCTGCAGGCGCCACGGTGGGCTCCCCGGGAGGCATGGGGCCTTCGGTGGGGGCTGAGCCCCTAGGGACCTGGGAGAGGCTGGGCTGACCCTCCTGGCCGTGGTCTCAGGCTTCAGTGGGCGCTTTGTTAAGATGCGGCTTCCCTGCTTTCGGGTTGGGAGGTGGGGTGCGGGGGGCTTCACCCCAGGGCTTAGTGGGCATCATGCTGTGCTGAGCACCCTGGAGGTTCAGGGTACAATGGGGACCAGAGAGCCAGCCCCTGGTAAAGGGGAAGGGAGGACAAGGAATCTGGGTGGAAGACACTCCAGGAGACTTGGCATCCACGCTGGTGAGAAAACCTGCACCCCTGGGGGGTCACTGGGACCCCCTCCCCCACCCCCACCCCTGCCAAGGCTCTTCCCTCACTTGCTGGTTGCACCACCCCAGTGAGGCTGCAGGTTCGCCCTGTGCACTCTGATTGGCTTAGCTGGGTGAGGGGCAGAAACCTGGAGGTGGGGGGAGCCTGGCCCCACCCAGGCCTAGTGAAGGAGGTGGAGCCCTCGGGTCAGTGAGTCCAGAGGGTCAAGATGGCTGAGTGCCGTGGCCAGTCCCCCAGGAGGAGGGCCTATGCCTCCTGGCCTGGCCCCACTGCCCACACAGGTGGGCCCCTCCCCAGCCTGCCGCCTGGGGGCGGGAGAGCAGAGCTCTGCAGGTCACAGCTCTTCATCTGAAGGTGGGGACACAGGCTTGGAGAGGGTGGGGGCTTGTCTGGGCGCAGAGCAAGCCTGGGCACCCAGACTGGGGCCTGATCAGGACACCCTGCTGTCCCTCAAATGGAGGGGCTCTGGCAGGGCCTGGGTTATCCTGGAGAGGCCTCTCGGGGTGACTCAGCAGCCCCCTCTTGCCAAAGTCTGCCCATAAGGGGGACTGGTCCTCCCCACCTCCTCAGGCCATTGCTTCTGGGGGCTGCAGCCTCCGCCTGGGCGGGGGTGAGGCAGGGAGCAGCTGAGGCCTGTCCACACAGGCTGCACGGCCATTTCCAGGGCCACCCTGCCCATGTGGTGTCGGGTACAGCTGTCAGCACTGACTCAGTGGCGGGTGTGAAGGCCTCCAGAGGGAGGAGGAAGGCACGAGCTTCCAAAATTAGCAGACGTGCAGTGGGGGCTGGCGGTGCCTGTTTACAGATAGTGTCATTGATCAGCAGAGACTCGCCAAGTGCCTGCCCTGAGCCCAGAGTGTTTGGGGGACAAACGTGCAAGCACTGCCCTCCTGAGCACAACGAACAGAGGTTGTCCCTTTTCCTGAGGTCACCGGGAGAAGGTGGCAGAGTGGCATCCAACCCTGCCCGGCGCCAAGGCCGTGGGCTTCCCTTGCTGCCTGGCCAAGGGGGTAGACAGAGGTGCCGGGGGAGACCTGAGGTTTGGAGCCCAGGGGTGAGGAGAGAGCAGTGTTGGGACAAGAGATGGATGACACACCCAGACTGGGGATGCTGTGCGCCGGGGGCCTGGGTCCAAATGGGGGAGAGACCGGGAGGCGGTGATGCGCCCACAGAGCTACAGCTCCCCCTCCCCATGCAGACTGTAGGCTGCATAGACCAGCCTCCCCTGTGGCCCTGACTGGGTTTGTGGATTTCGGCTGGTTCCACCTGCAACACCCGGAACCCCCAGGGGCAGGGACAGGAGATGCCCAAAGGCCGGGGGTGGGGGTTCCAGACATGGGGAGCTGCTGGTCGGCAGGGCCTCCTTCCAGGGGTCTGGGGTCAGCTTGTTGGGGCTGAGACTGAATGTACAAAAGGACGAGAGCCAGCCACATGTGACAAGACCACGGAGGTGTGGTCTCCCGCGGTCTGGAGGCCAGAAGTCTTCAATCAGGGTGCTGGCAGGGCCGCGCTGCCTCCTAAGGCTCTAGGGGAGAATCTGCTTCCTGCTTCTTCCAGCTTCTGGAGGTGGGACAGTCCTTAGCATCCCTTGGCTTGTGGCTTCATCCCTCCAACCCCTGCCTCTGCCTTCACAGGCCCCTCTTCCGGGTCTGTATCTCTCTGCATCCTCTTTTTAGAAGGATGCCCCTAAACCCAGGATGAGCTCATCTTGAGATCCCGAATTACATCTGCAAAGGCCTGATTTCCAAATAAGGTCACATGAATTTGGGGGGGATGCTTTTCAATCCAGTACACAGGGTGAGCATGTTATGTCTACAACTGAGTAAGCGGGGTGGGGTGGGGGAGGCAGCTGGCAGCCAAGGGGCCGCCTCTGTTGGAACCAGAACGTGAGTTAAACAGGACAAAGACGGTGTCCTGAGAGCACACGTGGGCAGGGACCCATCCCAGCCTTTCTCACCTGTGTTTCTTCCCACATGAGCCACCACCCAGTTACACCGAAACGATGGTGCAGAAGGAAGAGAAAGCACCGTAGCCCCTTTCCTCTGTGCCACCTTGCTCACCGAAGCAGAGGGTTGCAGAGTGTGTGAATTCAAGGGTGAAATCAGCTGCCTGAGTCTTGGGCGGCGTTTCCACTAACCTGGTGACAACAAAACACACATGCGCGAACTCACCGTGAAGTAGGAATCATGCAGTTTGGGTGGTTTAACTGAAGAGTGAAACATCTTACAGCTGCGTTTACAACTGACATCACACAATACAGAGATGCATGGTAAAATTCATGTTAATAATTTAAACTTAAAAATTTTCCTCACTTAGAACAATATTAAATCACCAATGAAAAGACCAGGACAAATTGTCAGAGACTGAAGAAGAAAGGAAAACATTTTCTGTATTAGTACCATTCATGGCACTTTTCTCCTGATTTTTGGTCATGGGCCCTGCCAATCATGTAGCGAGGATAGGCGGCCCGTGCCTGGAGCCTCTCGGGGGCCTGGGCTGAAGCTGACCTCCCCACGGTGCCCTCCGCTCCTGCCCTGCCCTTGAGGACACCGTGGAGCCAGCCTGGAGGTGCCCCAATCAAGTGCAATTTAATAATCCAGTGGCCACAATGCCATCCACCCAGTGGATGCCAGAATGACGTGGGGCACTCGGGGCAGTGACGGACTGCAGGTTCTGTATCCAAGATGGGGGTGTCGGACACTTGGCTTGGCCTTTAGGAGGGGCTCCAGGGAGGATGGGGTCTAGGGGGACAGGGTGCTGGACAGAGCCTGGGGGTGGGGGCTCCCACTGACACTTCCATGCCCTGCCTGCTGTGGCCTCGATGCAGCCGGAAACCCAGGAACTGGCTCCTTGTCATCTTTTTTTTTTTAATTAATAGACTTTACATTTTAGGGCAATTTTAGGTTTACAGAAAACAAAGCAAATAGTACAGAGTTCCAATATTCCCCCTCTCCCTCTACACAGGATTCCCTCTACTATCAATCTTGCATTTGTGATACGGTTGTTAATATTAATGTTACAATGATTGATAATATTAATACATTATTATTAACTAATGTGTGTAGCTTCTGTTAGGGTTGGTTCTCTGCCTTATACATTCTTTGAGTTTAGACAAATGTGTAATGACATGTATCTATCATTATAGTATCATACAGGGTAGTTTCACTGCCCTAAAAATCTGTGCTCTGCCTGTTCATCCTTTCCGATTCCCAACTCTTAACAACCACTGATCCTTTTACTGTCTCCATAGTTTTGCCTTTTCCAGAATGTCATGTAGTTGGAAGTATACAGTATGTAGCCTTTTCAAACTGGCTTCTTTCACTTAGTAATATGCTTTTAAGGAATTCCCAACGCAGGGGGCCTGGGTTTGATCCCTGGCCAGGGAACTAGATCTCACGTGCTGCAACGAAGATGCTGCGTGCCGCAACTAAGACCCGGCACACCTGAATAAATAAATATATATATTTTAAATGAGCCATTAAAAAAAAAGTTTCCTCAGTGTCTTTTCATGGCTCGATAGCTCATTTCTTTTTAGCCCTGAATAATATTCCACCATCTGGATGGACCACAGTTTACTTATCCATTCACCTGCTGATCGCTCCCAGCCCTCTGTCCTTTTAGGGACAGAACAGGTAATACTCAAATTCCCAACCAGTGCCTTCCCGCTGCACACACATCCTGTTCCCCACCTGGATGTCGAGGAGCTGTCCCGGGCCCATCTCACCCTTGCCCCAGGCCTGGTACAGAGCTGGGCAAACACCAGGGTCTCAGCTAGTGTTGGATGATCTTGCCCAAAGAACACTGGTCCCTGAACCCAAGGGGGAGATGTGTCAGCTCTCTGGGCAGCAGAGCCCTGCCACCTCCTCCAGGAAGCCCTCCTCCTTGGAGCTCTGTGGCCACTGTCGGTTTGTGAGTGTTAAAGGGCCCATACTGGGCTGAAGAGTGCCTCCCCAAAATTCATGTCCACCCAGAACCCCAGAATGTGACCTTATTTGGAAACAGGGTCTTTGCAGATGTAATTAAGTGAAAGATCTTGAGATGAAGTCCTCCTGGATCAGGGTGGTCCTAAATCCAATGACAGTGTCCTTACAAGAGACAGAAGAAGAGAGACACAGAGGAGAAGGCACATGAAGATGGAGGCAGAGACTGGAGTGACGTGGCCACAGCCAAGGGACACCTGGAGCCCCAGAAGCTGGAAGAGGCAGGAAGGATCCTCCCCTAGAGCCTCAGAGGGGAGCGTGACCCTGCCTACACCTTGATCTTGGACTTCCGGCCTCCAGACTATGAGAGAATGAAATTCTGTTGCTGTAAGTCACCAGGTTTGTGATAATTTGCCCTGGTGGCCCCAGGACACTGGACAGGCTCAACCCTTACAGGCTCCCTCCCTCCCTTTCTCACTGGTAACCCCCTGCAGCCCCTCGTCCTGGGCTAACCCTGTGTGCCTTCCAGGACTCTGGTTTCCCTTCAGAGACCTCGCTCGTTGTAGCCAGATGTCCAGATGGCCCGGCCGGGTCCTCTGTGGCCCCAGCTCCCCCAGGGAAGGAAGGGCTGCATCCCCAGAGCAGGGAGAGGCACACCTTCCCCACTCTCCCCCCAAACACAAGAGCTCTGCGGGACTTCTGCGTTTGTGTTTCCACATTTAGTGTGTTCTGGTGTCAGTGCATTCAAAGTCCATTTGAGGGACTTCCCGGGTGGCGCAGTGGTTGAGAATCTGCCTGTCAATGCAGGGGACACAGGTTTGACCCCTGGTCCGGGAAGATCCCACATGCCGTGGAGCAACTAAGCCTGTGTGCCACAACTACTGAGCCTCACTCTAGAGACCGTGAGCCACAACTACTGAGCCCATGCACCACAACTACTGAAGCCCGCATGCCTAGAGCCCGTGTTCCGCAACAGGAGATGTCACTGCAATGAGAAGCCTGTGTACCGCAATGAAGAGTAACCCCCGCTCGCTGCAACTAGAGAAAGCCTGTGCGCAGCAAGGAAGACCCAATGCAGCCAAAAATAAATAAAAAATAAATTAAAACAAACAAAAAAAAAACAAAGTCCACATGAGTCACTTAATTTCCCACTCGGAGGCAAATCAAAAGGAGCACATTTGTCTTGATTTGTTCACATCAACCAACTTTGACATCAATTAAGAAGTCCATTTTGCTCACCAGATGCCAAAGGAGTGCTCTTTTCTAATATGTTAGCATTTAGTGATCATCAGTTTATTTCATTCCATTTACATCTGAGAGTCAAATGGCATTTGGAGGCAGAATTCCCCATTAGAGAAAAAGTTGTCAATAAGTCAGCACGAAAACGCAAAGCCCGCACTGCTCTGTCTCAGCAGCAAATCGTGGTGCTGGGACTTAGGGGATGGGTGCCCCGTCCCCATCTCGTCTCAGCATCTGAGCCCCCAGCCAGGAGTGACTGCCAGGCTCCCAAACACCTCAGCCTCCGGCTGGTGGGAACTTAAATGAGGGATGGCACCTCTGTGTCAGGGGTGGGACTGGGCCACCTGCCATCCTCAGGCTAAGCAGGGGTCCCTCTCAGCTCCAGCCGACGGCTGCCCTTCGAGAACAGAGGCCCGGCATTGCCAGAACTTCTGACTTTTTCAAGAGAAAAATTGTTATGTTCATTGTCCCAATCCACACGTGCCGTCAGCAAACTCCACCCACAATATCCACCAAGCCTCCCAGCACATCCAGGGCCTCGTCCTCGCAGCTGCCCTGACACCAGGGTGCCGGCCACCCTTTCTCTGAGTGAGCCAGCTGGCCCGCGGGGAGGTGCCGCACAGGTGCCCCGATACCTGGCGCAGCAGCCCGGTCTCCTTGGGGCAGCCCAAGTAGGGGTGCAGCTGGGGGACCCTGGCTCTGCCCTGACCAGCTGTGGACCTAGGACAGTCCACAGCTGTCTGCTTCCTCATCTGTAAAGGGGAACAGTAAAAACAACGAAAATGAACCATCACGGTACCAATTGTGATGGGCTGTTTTCTGAGCCCACATGGCTGCTTAGTCACACACACGGGCACAGGTGTGGCTGCGAAGGCCTTGGTGCATGTGCTTTACACCTGCCTTCAGGTGGCTTTAAGTAAAGAGGTTGGAGGTCTCAGGAGCAAGAGAGGCTTACCAGGATGGAATCACTGCGGAATCAAAGGCCACACCACGGGGACGCTGCCCTGTGCATTGAGATTCACATTGCAGGGGGCCGGGGACCCCACGGAGGCCATGAACATGTCCCGCCTTCGAGTCCCTCTCAGGTGTCCTGGAGCCAAGCCCCACATTAGACGGGCTGCAGGAAGCGCCAGCGATGGTGCAGACGCCCCGCAGCCTGCAATTCTGGCGGCACTGGAACCAGCTCTGTGCCCAGCAGGCCTAAACCACCATTTAGCTCCACACGCCGAGGCCACAGCCCCTTAAAGGGTGACTAAGTCTGACGTAATACAATCAAAGCCAGAGTGGTGACTGGGCCTCAGCGGCAGCGGCCAAAGACAAAGCATCCAGCTGCTGCCTCGTGATGTCTAGGTGGCTGGAGGCGGGGTACCCAGGTTGGGCGGGACCACCGGGGCTGAAACCAGAAATTCACCAGGTGCCTGGAGGGATCTGGCTCCAAGTGCTATTCCCGAATCTCGAATCTCGGTCACCGCTGTGAGAAAGGGCCAGATGGGGAACTGAGGCCCTGAGGGCAGAGCACCTGTCCGAAGTCCCCTGCGCTAAGTTCCAGGGCAGCTGCAACAAAGGACCACACAATGGGGACTAAAGCAAGGGAAATTTATTCTCACAGTCTGGAGGTCAGAAGTCACAATCAAGGTACGGGCAGGGCCGCACTCCCTCCGCAGGCTCTGGGGGACCTCCTGCCTCCGTCCTGGTGCTAGTATCACCAGCATCCTTGGTGTTCCTTCACCCCAATCTCTGCCTCTGGTCACATGGCCACCTCCCTGCGTATCTGTGTCCAAGTTTACAAGGACACTAGTCATTGGATGGGGCCCACCCTCATGGCCTTGACTTACCTTGGTCACATCTGTTAAGACCCTGTTTCCATATAAGGTCACGCTCGCAGTTATTGGGGGAGAGGATGTAGACATACCTTTGGGGATACATGATTCAACAATTCAACCCACACAACTGGCTCCTAGTACCAGGGCTGGATTCAGCCCCAGGTCTTTAGCTGCAGTGACCACTGGTCAGCACTGCTCATTGGCAAACTCCTCCCCAGGCTCAGGGCTGGTCCCTCCACCACCTACGTGAAGGGACCACCTGGAACACCAGGAGGGCAGGACCAGCCGATCCCAGCGGAGACAGAGTCAGGGGAGGGGCTGTGCCCACCCCACCCCCCGCCTGCTCAAGAGAAAGGGGCACCCCTGAGACACCCTCCCAAGTGCCGGGCCGGCTTTGCTGTCCACTCAGCAAGAGGCAGACCCTGGGCCAATGGCTGAGAGTGACCAGGCATCCACTCTAGGCCGCAGGGGGACACTGGGAGGGCTCCTCTGGGTGGCTGGGCGGCATCCCTGGAGACCGTGGGCCTCTCAGTCTGTTCTAGGACACAGAGACCACCCAGGCCCCAACAAAGGCAAATGTCCACCCCAGGGCGAGGGCTCCATGGAAGAAATGATTCCTGACAAAGATGAGCTCACACCATGAGAGACGGCAGCAGACACACTGGTACTTTGAGGACTAAAGATAATAATAGAAGAACAAATCAAAAGAGATCATACAATAAGCATAAAGTGATTAAAGAGGTAAAAGTGGAAGTAAAAACCAATAGTGTGAAAAAAGACAGCAGATTTGGAAAACAACCAAATAAGACCTTCAGTCTGAGAAATGTGGTCATTAGTATGAAATCCTGAACTAAGGGTTTGCATAGCAGCTTGTACGTGGGCAAAAGAGAACAAAGGAGGTGGGAGACAGGCCTGAGGAACTTACCCAGACATTGCTCCCCCCAGCCCCATCCGAGAGGGGGATGAGGTGCAGAGAGACCCGGGCTTTCTACTGAAGATACAGGCCAAGCCGATGACCTCAACACAAATAGGAGGGCAGGGACACCAGGAAACGTGAAGCCGGGGCTCCCGAAACCCCCGTGCCCTATGCCCACATCTGTGACGACCAGGTGAGATGCGGCCGTAAAGCCCCCAGCCCGGCAGTGCCCCCAGAATGCCAGAGCACCCTGACAGGGACCACCTCTCAGGATGGCGGGGACTCAGGCCTCAGTAGGAAACGTTCAAAGCCACCAAGAACTGGCCAGCCCTGCCTGTGCTTCTACGTGGAGCCTCTCAGCATCAAATTGACATTGTGATAATTGGCTGAAAAGACAAATTAAGGCATTAGGCAAGGACAAATGAGAGGCTCTCAACATCGCTGGGAGGAAATGGGGTGGGGGAGGGGGCCTGGTCTGAGCTGAGGTGGTGCAGTGAAGGGGGAGGGGAGGGAATCTAGACCCAGGGGTCAAGGGCCCCCACCTCCCCTCCCCTCCCAACCCTCAGTTGTTCCGGGGGCCCACTGCCGTCTCCTTTGCCACTGCTCCCGCCGGCGGGTCCTCTTCCTGGGACCCCCATGTCCCCTGCTGTGTTCCCTCCATCGGTCCTGGACCCCACCTAGCTCTCCCCTTCCTCCCAACCCTTCGCTCCCTGCCTGGACCCCCAGTGGGGCGGGGGGCAGCTTCTGTACAGGGGGAGCAGAAGGGAAGGCAACACAGATGCTGGGACCCACCTCTCCTCCCCCGGTGTTCCTGGGAGGAGGCAGCCCCCCACTCAACCCTCCCTCCGCAAGGGAAACCTTCGGGGTGCCAGAGCCAGGGCCTGCTCCCTGCGCCACGCGGTCCCCAGGCAGAGGCTGCCGCGCCCTCCCACCCCCCCATCCCAAGGCGCATCCCCACCCCTGCACTGCCGGGCCCTGACCCAGGTACGCGCCGCTGGGAGGGTCACGGTCAGACGCGGGCCTCGCTCATCGGCCGGCCTCTGGCGCCACCTGCTGGGCGCTGCTGTCACTGCGGGCGGGGGCGGGCTCTGCGAGGGGCCTGGCCTGAGCAACGGCGGGGCTGGGCCCAGCTGTGGCACTTCCTGAGCGGGGCAAGGGCGGAAGCGACCAGAGCCGGGGTTCCCTGCCTGCCTATGGCGCCACAGCGCCACCCATGGCCACAAACTCCCCTAGTGCCACCCACGGCCGGGCCGAGTTCCTACCAGGTCATCTGTGTGGCCTCAGCTGGTCACTCAACTTCTCTGAGCCTCAACATCCTCCTCAGAAACAGAGAGGTCATAATTACTGCCCCTCTTGTCCACTCCACTGGAAGTTTCCAGGAGACTCCTGCCCTGAGCCTCTCCCGGGTCTGCCCCAGGCCCGCAGCCTGTACTGGGGTCCCTGGGGCCCCTTGGTTGGGTGACACCTCCCCAGTGTTTCCCTAAGCTCCTCTCCCTGGTGGACAGCTCTCCACCGGGAGCCCTTGTCTTGGGGATCAGTGCCATAGGCCTCAGGGCGGTGTGGGTGGCATGGACAGAACAGGAGAGGAGACGGTGGGGGGTTCCTTGAGCGGTCACGCCTCTGCCCACTCTTCAGGGACCTGCCTGAAGGTCTGTGTCCACCAGTCCAGGCCTTGGCCAGGCCTTGGCCCCTCCTGCAGGGGGACCACCATTCCTGCACGGGGGACAGCTGGTGCCCAGTCACCTGGGTGCTGGGCATGCTCATTTGTTGGGGGGGCCATTAGCACCCCGCACAGCTGCCCCAAGGCCCAAGGGTGCCCCTGGGACTCACTCTTAAGCCGCCCACCCTCTCCAGGCTTCCTGTTGGCACTGAAACTCTGTCTGATTTGAGGATCCCAACCAGAGGCAGCCTCTTTTTGGTCCTCTCCTCTCCCTCAGGCCCCTAAATCTGCCCCCACCAAGAGAGAGTTCAGAACCCCCTCTGATCCTGTGCTCCCAGTGGACCACAGCACAGCACCACCCGGTGGCTCCCAATCACTGGTCCCCCACCAGCCTCTATGAATCCCTCGGAACAAAGCCGGAACTGGCCACTGGGGGGTGTGAGCAGCTCACAAATGCTCCAGAAACAAAACCAGGGGCCCAGGGGCCCTCCAGCCGAAGCTGAGAGGGAGGACTGGGGGAGGAGGGTGTCCTCTCTGTGCCTCTTCTCTGACTGATGGTGAGGATTTCCCGCATTGGACTGAGAACCTGGGGTTTCAGGCCAAGACCCAGGGCCAGCCAACCGCCCTGGCTGGCCGTAGGGCCCAGAGAAGCTGGGTTGTGGTCTCTGCTCTGGTGGGGCAGTGGTGAACTACGTGGGGTATGGGGGCCTCCTGCCACCCCCAGCCCCGTCCACTCTCTGCTGACTTTGCTGCCTGGGCAAGGGGCCAGGCCGGCCGCCCCACACCCTCCAGCAGCTGGCTGGCAACTCTCCCGACGGCCGGCGGACTCTGCTCAGCCGGGCCGACCACACCTGCCACAGCAGCTGGTTCAAAATCCCCAAATCCTGAAAACTGGTCCCACTTGGCCAGTCCAGGGAGTCCTTGGCCCCGACGGTTGGCCTGTCCTTCGCTGAACTGGCTGACAGGGACTGCGGCCAGACAGCACCAGTGCCCCGAGATGCCAGGGGCTCCAGGCAGGCCAGGCCATGCAGACCCCGGGCCTTTGGTGGGGTGGGCGTGTCCCCACGGCAGGAGTGGATCTAGGGGGCCTGCAGACTCACTTTTCAGCAGAAAGAGTAATGGAGACATTTGAGCGAGTCTGACCACCCTGGCCACCTCAGACCAGAAGGCAGGGGTCTGGGACATTGTCCCTCTGTGGCCACGCGGCCAGTGGGGAGGCTCTGGTCCATGGTCATGATGGGGACCTCAGGACCCGCGTGGCCAGGAGAGGAGGGGCCAGTGCTGTGGGAGCCCCTTGGCTGGCTCTTGATGTGTGGGCTGCCGCCAGGCCTGGGGTGAGACCCACTGCCCCCTGCCCGGGGCAGGTGCTGCCCTGACCCCAGAATCTCAGGCTGTGGGAAGTGAGACAGGCACCCACGGGAGTGACTGACGAGCCTGTGCGGTCAGCGCTTCACCAGGCTGGGGCCGCTGATGCCTGGAGCGTTGATGGGCACCTGCCGTGTGCCCGGGCACCCACACAGGGCAGCCGCCCCCGCAGCCCCTGCGACCTCCCTCACCGAGGCCACGCAGCCTTCATCTTGCCCCCTGAACTCCACACCTCTGCTCAGCCCCAGGACGTGGGTCGGTGGTCACCAGTCTTGGGAAGGGGGTAGGGGCAGCTTCTGGGTGTCACTGTGCGCTGCCTGGAGTGTTAATGGGAGGGGGGTTGCCTACATCTGGGGCTGGGGACGGCCAGGGGAGGCCAAGGGACAGTTTCTAGTGAGCAATAGGACCCCTGGGCTGTGGGAGGAGGTGGACAGCCACGTCCATGCCCACCCCCCACCCAGGGGAGAGCTGGTGCCACACCTGGGGGATGGGGGGATGGGCAGGGGTCAGCCCTGTGCTCTCCCCCACCCCATCCACCGCCCCTCCCTCCCCCCACCCCGTAGTCCCGCCGCTGTAACTGATCCCTGGGTGGGGGCAGCCTGGGCTCTGGGCTCTCCTGGCTCTCAAGCCTCCGGCCCAGCTGTTGCTGGGGAGGCCGTGTCTGTCCCGGGGACTAACAGCTGCAGGCCCGGAAGCCCCCCACCCTCCCCAGAGCAGGTGTGCCCCCCATGGCCCAGCCTAGCCTGCCAAGGGCCGGTCCCAGGGGTACCAGGGGCCCCTCATCCTCATCTGCTCGGCCCTGGAGGGGCCCTGGGCTGGGACTGACATTCAGGGTGCTCAGGCCTCCTGCGGCCGGCCTGTGGGCTGTGACCAGCGCCAAGAATGGGCCCTGCCATGCGCTCCCACCCACCAACACTGCAGGGCCGGCTGGACAAACACACACAGGTGCCTTGTCCAAGGTCCCCGGGGCAGAGAGCGGGAGGTCAGCTTCCCCCGAGGACCACAGAGTATCCTCACTCCAGGCGCCCTGGGTGGGCAGAAGTGAGCACCCCAGGAGCCCACCCCCCCACCCCTGCCCAGACTCGGCCAGGGCCTGACCCCATGCTGCTCCACTCCCTCAGGACCCCAGCACCACAGTGTTCTCCCTGACCCGTGAGCCTGCCCCCACTGTCCACTCCAGGTCCAGAAGAGGGGGCCCCTGAGCCATGGAAGCCACTTGTGAACACTTGTCAAGGGGTCTACCCCCACCTGGGGGTGCTTCTAGCAGACTCTGCCCTGCTCCACCCAGCATGGCTGCCTATTTCCTGGGCTGTCCGTGGCCACAGTGGAAGGAGCCTGAGGCTTCAAACCAGGGGCCAACTTGGACCCCCATTCCCCCTGCCCCTCACCAGCTCTGGGCACTGACTCCCTGCCCCCAACACCCCACCTCTGCCCGGCGCTTCATCTCTGACCCTTGGAGCCCCCCACCAGCGCACCTTCCCAGGACAGGGAGAGGCTCCCAGTTAGGACACAGAGCCTGGGGCAGTCAAGGGCAGGTGGCCCCACTTTACAGAGGAGAGGCTGGGGCTCCAAGAGGGGTTTTGCCCCAAGGGTGGACGTGAGCCAGGCCGGGCTGCCCCACACGCTGCCCCTCGTACACTTGGTGTCTTTACTGGGTTGAATGGTGTCCCCCCAAATTCATGTCCACCTGGACCCTCAGCTGTGATCCTATTTGCAGGTATGATTAAATCACGGTGAGGCCAGGCAGGGCAGAGTGAACACTAATGTCACTAATGTCACGAGCACTGATGTCTCCTCCTTAGAGAGAAGGAGGCGGCTCAGGAAGAGGCCAAGTGACGACCGGGCAGAGGCTGGAGGGAGGTGGCCACCAGCCAAGGGGTGCCAGGGGCCACCAGGAGCTGGAGTGGCAGGAAGGAGCCTCCCCTGGAGCCTCCGGAGGGAGCGGAGCCGGCCCACACCTTCACTTCCTCCTCTGGCCTCCGGACTGAGAGAGGGCACCTTCCTGCTGTTTTAAGCCCCCCATTTGTGAACATCTGCACAGCGGCCCCAGGACACTAGCACAGGCCCCATCCCTGGACATGGTGAGTGGGGGCAGGGAACTTGCTCAGTGCCCGGCACCCGGGACGCCCAACAGGCCCGCCTCTGGGCACTCCACCAGCCCTCCTGTCTCTGCCTTGCCCCCGAGACCCCCACCCGGGCACGGCCTGTGGCTGTGGCTCCTGACCCAGGTGGGGGGTTCCTGGCCCCGCTCAGGGGGCTCCACGGACCTCGTTAGTGGGTGGCGTCACCTGACCTGTGCATTGGGTTTAAATTTACATTGTCAACTAAACTGCTCGTCCTGGGGGGCAGCGACCCTAGATCAGGAGCAGCCCTGCCATAGGAGGTGGCCCTCAGGACGTCTTGGGTCTCCGAGGTCAGAAGCTCACCTCTGTGGCCTGTAACCACACCTGGTGGGGCTGCCACGTGTGTGCAGAGGGATGTATTTCCAATCAGCCCAAGTCCCCGGAGGCCTCTCTTGCATGTGGGGGTAAATCGTCATCTCCGCCAAGCCCTGGGGCAGTGGGGGGACGTAGAATGGGTGGACCACACACGGGACCTGAGGACGGTGGACAGGGCTAGGGACCCAGAGAGATGGCTCTGTAGGGCTGCAAGGAGGGCTGGGCAGTGTGGCCCCGAGGTGTCCGGCCCTGGTCCTGTTCCCTCACCCCACAGTGGGAGAGGCTGTGACACCCCTGACATCCACCTCTCCTCCACAGGACTGTCCCCTCCCCGACAGGACTGACCCCCAGGCACAGAGCAGGAGCCCCCCAGGAAGGGAGCACATGGTAGGCTCAGGGGTGCCAGGGCTTCCAGGATTGAGGAGGGTGGCATCAGCCCTGAGGTGGATGAAGGGTTAGGGCTGGGAGTTCTGGGGAGGAGGGAAGACCCCTTGCTTCTCCTGTGGCAGGGACTTCCCTGGGCTGTGGGTGGGCTGGACCTCTCAGGCCAGGGCCATCAGACCCCTCATGGCTGCCTGGAGGGATGTGCTGAAAAGGTCAGGAAGCCATTTCTGCAAGAGTGTGTGCAGGGCTTGATTAGTGATGTCTGCCCCGGGCACCACACTAGAAGTGATGCCATGCATGCCAGTGTTTGCCACCTGGCTGAGAGGAAGCAGGATGAACCAGGAAACCTCTAAAGATCCTTCCCAGCCAGCCCCCAGCCTGGGGTTTCTCGGAACAGGGTCCAGGCCACTCCTGGGAGCAGTCTCTTCCAGGCCAACTTCAGGCGTCCAGACTGGAGTGGGCTCTTCAGGACCTCGGGTCTCCAGGTGACTCCCTGGGCTGCCTGGCAAGACGAGGAGGGAGTGGGCACACCAGCTACCCCGGGCTGGTCCCCTCCTGATCCCGCAGTAAAGGAGGCCTGGGCCAGACATGTCTGGTCAGGCAGACATGGTCCCTGTGCCCTTCTGGGCCCCCGGCACCTCCAGCATCAGTTACTGCGGCCTCCCCTGATCGGCACCCAATCCATCGGCAGCCTCTCCAGCCCAGGCCCAGCGGTGAGGTGGCTAGCTGGCTTTAAGCAGGTGATTTATCTGGGCTTTGTTTCTCCCCAGCATTTTCAAACCAACATCTGATGGTTTTATTTCTATGGAGCGGCTCTCTGCGTGGTCTGGATTTCCCATCTCCGGGAACCTTTCACTTCTGAGAGAGACTAAAGCGGTGGAGGTTTTATTTTACTGCTTCTCCCCACGCAGGAGTTTAATAATTTAGCAGCAGGTTTGAGGCAGCTCTGCGCAGATTTCTCTTCTTTTCCAGACCCCCATATGCATGTGCCGGCTGGCTGCATATCATGTTTTTCCTCGAAAGAAGTGGTTTTGCTATTAAGATCTTTATTTCAGCTAGATTGTTCTACCATCCCTCGTATTTGGCCCAGCTGCCCGGGGCCAACGGCAGCTCCACGGGGCTTGACCTGCACCCCTGGCGGGTTGGCCCCAAAACGCCTGCCCAAGGCTCAGCCCAGACACTCGGGCCACACGTTCGGGTCCTTTGCTGGGGAGCAAAGCTGGGCCTTACATCAGCCCCTCCCTAGGGCATCTTACTGCCCCGGAGGGCAGACCCCAGAGTGGCTGCCACCTCTCAGGGACTCTTGGCTCTGGCCGGGGCCAGTGTCTACCAGGAAGCCTCCAAAGAACAAACACTCATTAAGCACCTACTGTGTGCTGCTGGCTTGACTCGCCTTATCTGTAAACTTGACGTTGGTGGCTTTCCCCTCGTGAGAGGGCGTGAGGCTCTGAGAGGTAGTGGCTATTTAACAAACTCTTAGTGTATTCCTGTGCACCAGGCACCATTGGAAGGACTGCACAAAATGTGCTCCATTCTCTACACCACAATCCAACACGTGTACAACTGTTAGCCCCAGACAAGAAAACAGAGGCCCAGAGAGGCTGAGCGCCCGTATAACCGGCCAGAGCTGGCGGGTGGGGAAGCAGGCACCTGGTGCACACTGGCTGTCCCCACTCGCCCCTGCTCCTTGGCTGGACTGGTGTGTGCACCGGGGGAGGGGGTTTTGATGAAGAGGAGGGGTCCAGGGGTGACTTCAGGAAAACCTGCTGACTGAGGAGGCTTGGGGGGACCTGGGGGTCTAGGTTTGCCCCTCCTGGCCTGGACGTGGAGGGACATGGGAGGCGGCAGGCCTGGCGTGTGCTGCCTGGATGGGGCAGAAGGGGCTGAGGGGACCATCCCCCTGTGGGTCCCCCTGCAGCGAGCCCCTCCCTGTCTCGTGACCAACTTAGCTAATCACCATCAAAATCGCGTCATAAAGCTCAGAGCAGCAGGCCCTGTACTCCTGGGCTCACCGGGCCCTTCTCAGGAGGGCTCTTTAATTTAAACAATCCTGTGGTGACCGTGTTCCCCGGCCCCACCCTGCCCAGCTCCCAGGCCCTACTGAACAGAACTGATCGGCTTGGGACCAGGCCCGGCCTCCCCTCCCCACCTGCGTCCTGAGGCTGGCAGAATGGGTGGCTGTCCTCGTAGGAGCTGGGCCCCTAGGACATGGAGACCCAGGAGCTGCGGGGTCAGGTATGGGAGCCAGGGTTATAGGGGTGCCATGATGGGGATGACCCTTCGGCCCTGTTGAGACAGCAGCTGCTGCAGCCTGTCTGTAGCACCTGACAGCAGCAGGCACCATGCTGCACTGATGCCGGGCAGTGGCCCCAGGGAGGAGCCTGCGGAGGCTGCAGCCACCCCAGGACCCTGCGCCACTGGTGGGAGTGCCTCCTGCCCCCCGACCCCCATATCCCGACCGAATGCAGATCTGGACGCCCAGTGCAAAGTGAAACGTGCGCAGATGGTGAGGAACCTCAGGAGGCGGCCGTGGAGCGGCACCCAGCACAGGGCCCTCTGTCAGTGCCCGGCCAGGTCCCCCAGATGGCCAGTGCCAGCCTCCACCTCAGATGCGGGCACCACAGCCCCTCAGCCCACAGATACAGGCTCTGGGACTGAGTCAGCCCCAGCCCACCTCCCTCACCCAGGCCCCCCAAGCTGCCCGGCCGGGAGGGGCTCCAGCGAGCGCCCCCCTGCAGCCCCCTCTCGCTCCTCATCTCCTCCCACACGTGTGAGCGCAGCTGTGGGCCCCCGGCCGGAGGAAATCCTCAGCTTTGCCCAGGCCCTGGGGGACACAGACCTCGTCTAGAACAGCTGGGAGGGAGCGCTGCTGATGGGGGGCTGGGCTGGGGGCACCATTTCTGAAGAGGGAGGCAGGGCAGGGGCTGTTCTCTGAGGACCCTCTGGCAGGGAACATGCACCCTTGAGTTCAGGGATCTGCCCCCACCCACCGAGGAGACCTGGGTGATAGGACCTGTGGCTGTGACTGTCCAGCCTCTCCTTGCCAGGAAAGAACCCTGAAATTCGTGTCACTGACTTACCTCTGAGACACCCCTGGTTCTGGGCACAGCCAGGGACTGAGGGAAGAAGAGGGGGACAGGAGGGGACACTATAGGGCCCTGAGCCTAAGGAGAGGTGTGGCCCCCTCTCCCAGCTGCCCCAGAGCAGTTCTGGGGGGACCACAAGGCCGTGGTCTGGTGTGACCCGAAGACAAAAGACAACGCCCCAGGGCGGTACTGGCCTTGGGTCAGGCGTAGGAGTCAGTGACCGTGAGCAGGCTGGAGGTGGAGCCGGCGCTGCTCAGAGACCCCCGACAGGCCCAGCTGAATGGAGGCATCTTCGCAGAGCCCGCCACAGCTGCAGCATCTCCCTGCCCGGTGCGTGCTGCCCTGAGGAGCAAGGAGGAGGGGGCTGCTTGGTGACCCCAAGGGGGGGTGGGCCTGCCGTGTCCACCAGTCCAGAGATGGGCAGTGATGCTCCTCAGGGCCACACGTGGGTATGGGCACAGGCAGCTGAAGCCTTGGTCACCAGGAGAAGGGAAGGGGACGGAGCTCACTTGTCACAGGTCCTGAGCTCGTCCCAGTGCTCCTCCCCCAACCCAGGATCCATCCAATGTCCTGAAGGCCTGTGAAGCAAATAACGGAAACATCAGTCTCCCGGACTTCAGTGAAAAGCACAAGTTTCTGGATCATGAAGTTGGGGGTCATAGCTTCAGGCATGGCTAGATCCAGGCACTCAGCTCTCCTGCCTGCTCAGCTCAGCTTCCCTGTGCCTTCACTCTCCCAGGGAAGACAACCTCCTCCATGTACTGAGCTGCTAGGTACGAGAGGCCCTGTGGTCACACGTCACATCCATGGTGGAGAAGAAGAATATGTGATAAAGCCCTTTGCCCACCCCACAGAGCAAAGGTGAGGGGAAGAAAGATCTCTGTCCCCTCAGAGGACCTGTGGCCCTGAGCTTCCAATGTCACAAGGCTGGTACTCGAGGCTGTTGGCCTCCAGCCTACAGACTGGGCATCTCTGTGCCCAGCAAGACCCTTGGCCTTTTGGGTGACCACCCTGTTCGGCAGGATTCCAGGACAAGCTCCCTACAGGCCCTGGGGCTGCAACAAGAAGCAACTCAGCTCTGAACCCCAAACCCCATGTCCTGAGCTGTCTGCACCTAGGTGTCCCAACGGCCCCACACGGGGACACTGCCAGCCCTCAGTCTGGTGGCTGTCCCCAGAGCAGCACCTGGCAGGTTCTTTGGGGACCCCTCCCCGGGAGGATGTGTCCATGGGCCACCCCAGGCCCCTGGGAGCGGCAGGACAACTTCTGGGGCAGCTTTAGCATCCACCAAGCATGTCCAGCCACCTCCTGCCCTGCCCTGGCCTTGAGGAGGTGAGGTCTGGGGGCCGAGGTGAAGCCAGGAGTGGATGGCGGCACACAGTGGGTGCTCAGCTCCAGGCCACCCCAGACTCCCCAGGAAGGGGCCCTGGCACGGAGCCCTCAGTCTGGATAAGCCCGCCTCAGGACGGCAGCCCGCCTCACCCTAACAGGGTTTGGGGACAGGAACCGCACCGGGCCGGGGGCACAGGGCCCAGCATCTGTGGCCCGGGGCAGTGGGGCCCGCCCATCCGGCTCCGTGCTGCCCAGCCAGGACGGCCGCCTCACACAACAGGGCTCTGAGCCTGGGGTGGGCTGGGAGGCACTGCCCGCCGCCCGCCGGCCGCAGGCTCACAAGGGCCCCATTGTGCGGCTGCGGCTGTGGGCAGCAGGTGGCTGCCCGGTCCCACACGGGGAGGCCCTGCCGCCAGCCGCGAGAGCGGAGGAGGGCACCGCGGGCACCAGCGGCAGCGGGGGGGCGCGGTGCGGGTGGGCCGGGCTGGGCCGGGGCGCAGCACACACGGAGCCGGGGCTGCAGCATGAAGGCGCCTATTCTCCCAGCCCTGGCCCCGCCTGCTCGGCCTGGACGGCATGTGGTGAGGCGGCCCCCACCCCGCCCCAGGCCCCAGGCCAGTGCCCAGCCGTGCCCGGGACGTGGATGCCCGCACTGTGGCCTGCCAGTGGCTGGGGCTGGGAACACGGGGCCAGTTCTGAGCAGAGCAGTCCAGGCAGCTTCCTGGAGGTGGTGAGAGGCAAGAGGGGCAGGAAGTGGGCAGTAGGAGGGCCCAGCATGACAGGGAGGCCCCCCGGGGTCAGGGTAGCCCCTAGACACTTTTGGGCAGTAGGACGGCCCCTTGGAGAGAGCTGAGCACAGACACCCCCTCTCTGCAACCTACAGCCTCGGACAGTGGATGTCCCCTCTCTGTGCCTCAGTCTCCCCGTCCGTGGAAGGCAGAGAGCCCCAGAATCACCCTGGAGGTGGCGGAGAGTGTGACATGAGCTAACCCGTGGACAGGCCAGGTGGGGGTAAGCACCACGCCAGGGCTGGTCATCCCTCCTCTCAGAGCCAACGTACAAGGAATGTTAGCTAAACGTACAAGAAAGCTTTCCCGTCTGCAGGCCCTCCCTGGGAAGCCCCCTCCCCACCTAGCTGGGCCTGTCTTCCAGCAGCTGGCAGGGAGGGACACCAGGAGGGGCTCGGCCTGCCGCCTTCCTTGGCCCCCAACTCCTCCCAGCCCTGCCCCCACCCCGGGGCCTGTCATGCAGGCAGCGAGCCGGCGCCTGGCTGCCCCGGTTTGGACACTGGGCAGGCTGCTCCCACAAAGGCAGGAGGCTGGGGCTTGGCTCCCACCCGGCCCCCCACCCCAAGCCGGCTGGAAACACATATGGGGGTGGCCACCCAGCCTCCCTCCCCGAAGTGGCATTAGGTAAGGACAGCTGGAGCCAGCCGGGGAGGCTGGCCAGTCCGATGGTCAGTCAGGGCTCTTGCAACCAGACACTGGGCCAGTTTCACCACAGCTCCCCAGCCGGCCTGGGGCTCTGGGTCAGGCTGCCCCTCCTCACCTGCCTGGCAGTCAGAGGGGGCTGCCTGGGGCCCAGACTAGCGGGCAGGCGGCCCCTCTCCAGTGCCACCGGGGGCCTCACAGCTGCTGTTGGCACAGTTGTCCCTCAAAACAAGAGGTTCGAGTTAATGCAGTTTTAATGTACGGGATGTGACAGAAATGAAAGGCAGGAATAGTCAGCCCCAACAGCAGGATTTGAGTCAAAATAAAACTTGGCCCTGGGCCTGGACGCCCCCAGGACCGCAGGGACATTGACACTAACCCACGCCTTTGGGCAGCCCAGCGCCTGCCATGAACACAAAGTCATGGGGGTCAGGGGGCCGAGGGAGGCCCGAAAATGGCCGCCATGTGTAGAGGTCACCTGCCTCACATGGGCTCCGCACAAGGGCCTTGGGCAACTGAGCAGAACCCAGATGGCCCTACTTCACAGATGGGAAACCGAGGCCCAGAGCCCACTGATGCCTAGGGGCTGGTGCTGGCAGGGTCAGGGTGGGGCAGCCTGTGCTGGACCAGCCCCACTTTGGCCTCCTCCCAAGGAGGAATTGTCCCTTCTGAGACTCCTGTTCTCGCCTCCTGCACTGCCGGGGAGCCGGGGGGCCGGGGGCCTGGGGAGCTGGGTCCCCGCAGACCTCCCCTCGTCCGCTACCTCGAGGGGCAGGCAAACCGCTTGGCTCTGAAAGCCAGAACTTTCTGGGGCCTACGCCTCCCCAGCATCTTGGCTCAGCCCCCTGGCGGCCCCTGCCCGACTCCTCCTGCCCCTGGCCCGGCCAGCGAGGAGGCCCTCCGGGGCTGACTCTCCGGAAGGGGCTCGGCATACAATGCCAGCCTGTTGGGGCGACTCCGGCACTCAGGGAAGCCGGGGTGTCAGGGAGAGACGTTCCAGGCAATTGAGAGCGCTCAGCCAGGCGTGAGACGGTGTGGTCGTTGCAGGGCCCGTGGGAAGAGCACGTTTGATTCACCAAAGCTGGTGCCAGATGAGGGCTGCCCGCCCTGGGCCTGGCCCGCAGAGCCGCCTCACTGAGGCCTGGCCCAGGGGGGACTCGCAGCCTGGCTGGGGCCGCGGGTCTCACCTTCTTGTCCCTGCCAAGCCAAGCTCCGCCGTCCCCATCCCCACTGCACCAGCTCAAGGCTGCCTCCTCCAGGAAGCATGCCTAAGGTCTCCCTCTCCTCCCTGTAGCTCATAGTGGGCAGTGAAAGAGACAAAGAAAGGGAACCAGGCTGCATCCGTGCTCTCCCTTCATCCCTGACTTCGGCTGCCCAGGCTTGGTGACACCCCCAGTCTCTGACCCTCCCCATAGGCATGTCCCTGTCCTTGGAGGACTCAGGCCAGGGCGTGTCCATCATCCCTGGGTCTCGTGCCTGACACAGTGCTGGCTGGCAGAGCGAGCCCCATGGCGACCCTGCTGGGCTCCTGCCTCTGGGGATGACAAGACCCCCGTAGGCGGGACTGACCCACTGTCCTGGCTCTGCTTTTCACAGTGGCGCCAGCAGGCTGTCCAGGGGTACGTGGGGAGGGCAGGGAGAGGCGAGGGCGGGATGGGGGGGATGGGCAGGGGGCTCCCTGCCTGCGGTCGCCTGGATGTGGCACAAATCAATTCTCCCCCAATTTCTTGCTGGGCCAATCTGGAGCTGGATCAGAGGAGGAATTCCACAGCCAACGGAGTGGAGCCAGGCTTAACGCTGAACAAACCGGCTCCCCCACTGCCCCCCCAGCCCGAATCACAGCCAGAGCCCAATTACCCGCTCCCTCCCGTCACGCCCTGTGGCTCTGGGCAGGGGGCAGGCTCCGGGCAGGGGGCAGCCTGACGCCCCCAGAGGCTCCAGTGTGCCCCGCCCCCCACTCAGCTCGGTCTGCCCACTGCCCCCCAACCCCCACCCTGGCCAAGAGAGGCAGGAGCTGGGCCAGGTGGGGCCTGTGCTGTCCCACTGAGGACCCGGCTTGGCCCCTGCCCATAGCAGGGCTACTGGCAGCTACCCAGAGCTGCCCCAGCCCATCAGCTCCAGGTGGACGGTGTGTCTGTCTGGACACTGTAAGTGTCCCCTGAAACGTGGGCTTCATGGCTGCAGAGTGACACCAAATGGCCTGTCCCCAGTTCTTCCCAAATTTTAAAATATGCTAACAAGTTTGGCTTTTGAACCAGTTGGCCAGAGGGGTGTCCCCGACCAGGAGGGCAGCATCGGGAAACTGCATGTTGGCAGTTGGCAGACATGCAGTGGGCGGGCTGGGGTTCGACCCAGGGGCCCAAGGACTGGGCTCAGGTGTTTGGGCTTCACAGGGCCACTGAGGGGGGTCACTGGAGGCATCTGTGCAAGGGAGTGGCTCAGCCTCCTTCCACTTGGGCCCTGTCTGTGAGGAGGGTGCTCTGGGTCACTGTGGCCACACGCAGAAAGGATCTGGTGATCAGGATGTCTCAGCAGCTTTGCTGCCCTCTCACTGCTCACGGGCCTCCTGCTTCCCAGGATCAGCGCCTCTTTCTTCTCCGACAGCCCCTCCCTCCCTGCTTGGTACACTGACCAGGTGATGTGAAGCCCCAGGGCCTTTGCACTTGCTCTTCCTGTAACGTCTCCACCCCAGAGCTTTGTACATGCACTCCGTCTTGTCCATCAGATCCAGGCAAATAGGCCACCGCCTATGTCTTAGTCCACTCAGGCTGCTATAACAAACAGCCCCAGCCTGGGTGCTTTAAACAGCAAACCTTGATTTCTCACAGTCCCAAAGGCTGGAAGTCCCAGGTCAAGGTGCCGGCAGATTCTGTGTCTGGTGAGGACCTGCTCCCTGGTTCATAGATGGCCGACCTCTTGCTGTGTCCTCCTCAAGGAAGGGGCAAGAGTGCCTTGGGGGTCTCTTTTAGAAGGACACTAGTCACCTCCTAGAGTCCTCACCTCCTGACACCATGACCTAGGGGATAGGATTTAACACAAGAATTTGGGGGACACTAATATTTGGTCCACAGCATCCCCTGAGAAGCCCTTCCTGACCAGCCACTGTGCCCACACTGTGTTGTCCTCTCCCAGCACTGACCCTCAGTGACCTCATGTGTCTGCCTCCCTGGTTGTCTGTCTCCTCCTTTCAGACTGTCTGGACCTGAGCTCCATTCACTGCCACGGCCCCACAGCCTAGTCCACCCGTGACCCTCAGGAGACATTCAGCACGTGATGCCCCATGAATTGTTAATGAGTGGCCATCAGAATCCCCGGCTAAACTGAAAATAGCGACCTAGCCATTTGGTTACGTGATCTGCCTACATCTGGCATGTGATTCTTTTCACTGAATTAACCAGCTGTTTCGGAGTCACACATAACCAGGCTGATTAAATTCATTTTTGCGGGTTGATTTGAGTTGATGGATTTGAACAGAGGGTTCAGCAACAGATCTCGCACACAGGGAACTTAGCCCATTGGGAATCGGTGAGGGAAGCATGGATTCTACAGCGACTGGTGTGGGGACAACTGTCTACCCGTAAATACCCGTACACTCAGATCCCTACCTCACACCACACACAAAGTGAATGCCAAGGGGATGCAAGCTCTTAACACAGACAAGAAAATGAGCGCTAACATTGCAGTCAAGTTGCGGTGCCTGACGCCAAGGCCAGAACTCATGGAGGAGACTGACATAGGTCCTTCACTGACATGTCAAATACCTTGGGAGCAACCTGGCAACCTGCACGGGACAAGGTTTAAAATTAGTGACAGATGGTGGCCGGGGCGACACTGCCTCAGTTACGGAGAAGCCACCGGGAGAAGGGAGACAGTCTGAGCTCGGAAGACACAGGGGCAGGTGGTCCTGGGAGGTTGGCCCTTAGTGGGAACGTGAAAGGATGGGATTTCTTAGCCGTCACTGCTTTTGGGGAGCACAGGGCTCAGGAAGGTTGATGGAGGAAAGCCTCTCCCAGGCCGGGATGTGGGAGCTCCTGGCAGTCACACGTGCACAGGACCCCTCAGAGCACACGGGACCTCCACAGCAGCCAGGCAACCCCTCACACTGAGTCCAGCTCACGGGCCCCGGGGACCGTGTTGTGGTGGGACCTGGGTGGTCAGGTGGGAGTTCATGGTGATGCCGGGTGATCGGGAAGGAGACAAATCAGGAACTTTGGTTGGGAGGATCATAGCCACACAGTGAAGAGAATAGGAAGCAGCTTTAAGGTTGACAACTTGGGCGAGTTGACAGGATCCTGTCTGATGTACAGGTAGGCGCCCAACTGGTGCTCACACAGTGAGTCAGTGCGCTCGCCACCAGGCAAGACAGAGTTTACATGCCCTTCAATTCCTGGACTTACAAAGAGAAGTGGGGGGTGGGAGGGAGGGAGGGATCCAGGAAGGAGGGGGAGAAGGAGGGAGCCAGGGGGAATGTGGGGGACGGGGGTCCTCAGGGACAAGGTGCAGGATGGGGGTCCTTGGGGATAAGGTGGGGGTGGTGGTTCTCAGGGGGCAGGTGGGGGGCAGGGGTTCTCAGGGGAGAGGTGGGGAATGGGGGTCCTCAGGGGGAAGGTGGGGGCAGGGTTCCCAGGACAGAGGAGGCTTCCCTAACCTGGGCAGGAGGCTCTGGCGTCGCCGGCTGGCGGCCCCTGGGAGCCCCATCCTCAGGCACCCTGGCTGGAGCGGCCGCACACCCCCTCGCAGCACAGGGTGTCGGGTGGAAACACCCTCCGGGCCTGGCAGGCAGCTGCTGACTCGGCTTCGGCCTCGGACGCCAGGCTGGGGCTTCTGGCTGTTTGTCTCACCAGGGCTCCGCGGCCCCCCGCTGGAAGCCCACTTCCCTAATTACACGTTGGGGCCGCGGTGGGCCAGCCTGGCGGCAGTCTCGGGCTGGCTGTCATCTCAGAGGGAAATTTCCAGCCTCTGGGCCCCAGGGGACCCCGGACCCTGCTGGCTCCTGGCTGCCGTGGAGTGGGACACGTCCGCACACTACGGAGTGGAAACAGCTATGCCCCAAGGTCCCACGCTGGCTCCCATGGCCAGGCCGGGCCTCCTCTCCTGAGAGCTGTTTCCTTACAGTCCAGAGATAGAGCCTCCTCCTTTCGTGGCTGCAGCTGGGCTTGGACGGGGGTCAACGTCCAGCGTAGCCACCAGCTGTGTGACTTTGCCCAGGTTGCTTTACCTTTCTGAGCCGTGTCTCTGCATGTGAGGCAGGAATGATAATACTCGTATCTCCCGGGGTCTCTGTGGGGCTTGAGGGTGCGTGTGCAGTCTTGGCCACAGCAGGTGTGGCTGCCCTGAGGCCCGTCCTACCCGAGCTGGGGAAGGAGTGGGGGCCTCTCCGGGCAGAAGGCCCGGATTCCACGTCGAGCAGCAGAGCTGCCGAGGGAGGGTCCCTCCTCTGGACTCTCTTCAGCCTTCCCATGATCTGAGGGTAAAGTCAGGGACGGTGTAGGGAACCTGGCATTCTGTCACCTATCCTATGGAGGGATCCCAGGCCTCAGGCCCAGGAAACCAGGAGCTTAAGACCCCAGACTTGCCGGCGGCCTGGTTTGAATCCAGCTCTGCAGCTTCCTTGTTCTGTTACCAGGCTTGTCACTGGGCCCCTCTGCCTCAGTTTCCCCACCTGGAAAGGGAGAGGCCAACAGTACAAGGCGTAGCGGGCTGTTATGAGGAAACCTGGGCCAGGCCATGGGCTCCTTGGAGCTTTAGGTATCTGGAGCAGGCTGTCCGGAGAGTTCCGCCAAGTTCAGGGACCCAGGGGAGCCAGAGTGTGGGCAGGAGGGGGGCAGGCAGGAGGACCAGATCAGGCCACACACGTGAAGCAAGCTCTGGGAATGTTCACGGCGTGTCCCCAGGACTCGGGGCTGGGCTGGGCACACAGTGAGGACTCAGCAGGAGCTCTGCAAATGAGTGAACGACCTTGTGAGTGAATGAATGAATGTGTGAATGAACGACTGTGTGAATGAGGGAAGGGATGTGCCAGTGAGTTAGTGTGACTTATGCTGGCAGCCCTTCCAGCCCCAGGCGCCACAGGAGCTCCCTCTGGGAGGGCAGCACTTCTCCAGAAAGTCCCCCGGCAGCCAATGCTTCTGTTGGACACCTGAGCAGGGGTGGGAGGGGCAGGGTATTCTACCAAGGCTACTGGGGGCATGATCTCCAACCTTACTGGAAAACGGTCATCAAGTGACCAGTGACAAAAGATGGATGTGAGAATAAGGCCTCCCTCCTTCTCCCAGGAGGGCCACGTGGTGCAGAGTTTTGGAGCGAAAACCCAGAGATGCCCTCGCCCGTTGCCAGAGCGCACGCATTCCCAGGGACCGATCTGAAACAAGTCAAAAGAGGACAGGGGTGCAGGGATGTGGCCCACCACCCAACAGCGGCCACAGTGCAGAAAAATAACCCAAATACCTGTAGAGGGGAGGTACACCTCATCGGGCAAAATGACGTCTCAATAAGGCAAAGACCAGAATCAGGGCCAAAAAGTATAGTGTGGTGTATTATCCACTGCTGTTGCTGTGGGCCGAGTGTGCCCCCCAGATTCCTGTGTTGAAATACTAACCCCCACTTCCTCATGATGTGACCATATTTGGAGATGGGGTCTTTGAAGAGGTGATGAAGGTAAAATGACGCCATATGGGTGGACCCTAATCCAATGTGACTGGTGCTCTTATACGAAGAGATCAGGACACACACACGCACAGAGGGACACCATGTGGGGCATGGGGAGAAAACAGTCGTCTGCAACCCAAGGAGAGAAGCTGCAGGAGGAATCAGCCCCGCTGACGCGTTGATCTCCGTCGCTCAGGATTTCTGTGTTCTCCGGGACTGTGCGAGATACATTTCTGATGTTTAAGCCACCTCGTCTGTGGGATTTTGTTAGGGCGGCCTTAGCGCACTAGGGCAGCTGTGTAAAAAATCGCCCCCAAACTTAACTGCTTAAAATAACTACAAACACTTGCTGTCCACGCAGCTTCTGAGTCCAGGATCTTGGGAGCAGCTTAGCTGGTGGGTTCTGGCTCGGGGTCCTCGTGAAGATGCAGTCAAGCTGTCGGCTGGGCTGCATCATCTGAGACGGGGCTGGAGGGTCCACTTCTAAGGGGGCCCACCTCTCACTTCTGGGACTGGCAGGTTAGTGCTGCAGGCGGGCTGGGGGACGAGCACCCCGCAAGCATCCTCCCAGCACGGCGGCCGGCGTCTCTCTGGGTGAGTACTCGAGAGAGGTTTTTAGGACCTGGCTGCAGAAGTCACACTCTGTCACTCTGCAGTATCCCACCAGATACACAGGCCAGCCCTCCTCAGTGCACGGGGACCACACTGAGTGGGAACGCCGGCGTCTGAGAACCATTGGGACCACCTTGGATGCTGGCTGTGCACACAGGATTGCAGAGACTGGATTCCACGCTGCTCTGCAAGATTTTACAACTAGTGAATGAATACATTCCACCTGCATTTATAGGAAAGTCATCTGGAGAGACACGCACCTCAAAGTTCCCCAGAGTTATACTTGTGTGTTTGGGACCGCAGTAGAAATTTGGGGCTTCTCTCTGTTGTACTTGAGTTTTGTGATGAGCATGTCTTATTTGTATAATAATGTTTAAAGCTTTATTCAAAAGATAAAGAACGTGAGCAAGTCCAGAAGTTTCCAAGTCCCGACCTTGAAGCTGAAGGCTGTGCAGTGGGTCAGACCACCCTTCCCAGGGTCCAGCCTCCTGAGAAGGCAGGAAACAATTTAGTCCTCCGGTGCAAAGGTTTTCATCACAAATGGTCATCGCTGAAGTCAGGCGCCCGGCCACTTCTTCCTTCATTGTTGAAGCATCAGGGTGTGTTTCTTCGGTGGGTTCTGCTGTCACCTGGGCTGAGTCGATACACAGAAGTACAGACTGAAAGTCACGAACAGGAGGAAGGAGCTCTCAAGCCAGCCTCTTGGCTAAGATTCGACGTCTCCCACTGAGGGGACGTCCGTCTCCTCCCTGCGGTACAGAGCCACCTGGGGCTGCAGTGGGGGCGGGGAGGGAAGTCTGTCTCACTCAGGGGACCCTGGTGGGGTCACATCCTCTGGTGACCACAACAGCAGCTCCAGAAAGAGGGCTGAGCACACTGGGCACCCAGGGCACATGCGGGGTGCCACTTCTCGGGGATTAGCACCTATACTCCCTAGCCCCCCAACCTGACCCTGAACCCCAACACAGTGGCCAAGTTATGAGACGTGTCGCTACTGCCGCTGCCCCAGGGGCTCCCAGAACCTCCACTGGCTGATGGAGGACACATGACCCCATGGAGGTGCAGGGGCATGTTGGGGTCACCTGGCTGACCAGATGGGATGGGAGACCCAGCTCGCAGCAGAAACCACCTGTGGGGGGGGAAGCCCAGCCTGCACCGGGACCCTCCTGGCACCACCGGCCAGGTGCCACCAGCCTCCTGCCCTCTGGCCTCAGTCCCTCTCAGTCACGGGCTGTAACCAGCAATTACCAGAGAAAACCACAAACGACTGCACAAAATTGTCCCAAATCCCCAAAGCAGTGAACACACAAACCTCCCAGGGACGAGGGGCGCCTTCAGGCAGATCCTGTCTCTCAGCAGTCCCCTCGGGACCCCCAGGGTGGGCTGCAGCGGCAGCCCCTCCCGAGGCGTCCTCCGGGCTGGCGCCCCTTCTGCCCCCTCCTCATTTCGGCGCCTCCAGGATTCCGGGCTCTCCCGCAGGAAGCCGCACGGTCCCCGCAGACGGCCGGGGCTTCCTTCGGAAGTTGTTCGGCTGGAGCCTGAGGTTGGCGCGGCGAGGGGAATGAGTCCTCCTAATTACAAGTGTGCAGAAATCGCCGGCCGTCGGAAACGGGGCGATTACATGCTCGGGGCTGGCAATGCTGCAGACGGCGATCTGAAATGAATTATGGCCACTGGGCGACTTCCCCTGGAAACTCGGCTCCAGGGGTCCCCTCTGTGGGGCAGCTGCTGGACATACAGCCCCCTTCCTGGCTGGGACCGTCTCCCTCAGCTTTAAGGTTCCCCGGGGTAGGGGGACACCCTGACAGAGCCCTGGGCTGCCAGGGGTGGTCTCTCACACCCCTCCCTGAACTTGGGGACCCACGGATAGGAGGGGAAGAAGGCAAAGCTTCCCAGCCCCCCTCCCACTCTGAGATCCCATGCAAAGCAGCCACGAGCACGTGGGGGACAGTGGAGACCCCAGCTCGGCCCTGTGAGCCCCCGGGCGGGAGTCCCAGTGGTGGGCCTCATCGCCCATCCAGAGTCAGACCCCAGGCAAGGCCCCAGCTCCCGGAGCTTGTTTGCAGGGCTGTGAGGAGGTGGAGAGGGAGCAGCAGCCAGCGAGGGGGCTCCTGGCTCCGTCTGCAGGGTGGGAACCTGGGATGTTTATGTGCCAACTCCTGGGGTCCTTCCAGTGTCCAGAGGGTCCCCAGGCTGGCCGGCTGCAGCAGGAGTGGAGGGAAGCACCGCAGTGGGGCTGGCTGTGTCCCTTCTGGGTCCCCTGTGCAGGGCAGAGACCAGGGCTAGGGGACAATTCCTGAGCACCCAGGCATACAGGAGGTGCTTAATAAATGCAGATGCCCTCCTGGGAGGGAGAGGCAAAGCGAATGAGGGAACCCTGCTCCCTTTCCAGCCCCAGCACAGGCCTGCACTGCACACAGTAGGTGCTGAGCTAAGATCTGCCCCGGGAACCACTGTGTGCCCAGGAGCTGGCCCACACTTCCCTGGCTCGCAGCCAGGCCTTAAGGGGTTAATGGCGGGCTGGCAGGCGGCCCCCCCAATGCTGGTCCATCCCCGCCCTTTGGGCTCTTCCTCTCCCCCCGTGCCCACTCATCCAGCTCCAAACAGGGCTCTGTTGTCCACCAAGGCACACGCCTGGAGGCGGGGGACATCAGGCCACTGCCCCGAGCACACGTGGGCTTGGCAGGACCACAGGAGAGGCCGCTGCCCCCTCACCGAGCTCCTGGGGCTGGTGGCCGGCTTGACAGCCTCCAGGATGGAGCTCTTGACGGGCCCTGCCCCCTCACTGGCCTCTGTCCGCAGTGGCAGCACAGGCGGCCGAGAATGTGGGCCCCACCACTTCCCACTTGCGTGGACCTGAGCCTTGGTTTCCACCCCTGCATCTCGCAGGGAAGTTGGGAGCATGAAAAGGGCATGTGGGTGGAAAACGTCCTCTCCTCCTCATGTTCCTCCAGAAACCAGTGTCTCATCTGAAGCCAAGGCACCGGACTCCTTGCAGCTGCCTATAGCCAACCTTCCTCCCAAAGTTCCAGACCAGCCCTCTGGGCACCCCGAGGGTCACCTCCAAGGCCAGCAGCCTTGGCTCATCCCTGCTGGCTTCAGGAGCCTGGTGGAGATGGTGTCAAGTCGGGGTCAGAGAGTGTCAGTCACTGCACCCCAGGCGACGTCCACTCGGGTCCAGGCCCCTCCAGGCCTCTGTCCAGTCGCACTGGTGATGGATCCACACCGTGAAGCCAGCCCCATGCTGGGCCCAGCACCCCCCTCGCTGGGTTCCCAGGGCCCTGGCAGCCTGGCCACCCTGGCCAGCAGCTCCCCCTCCTCAGCCAAGCCCAGCGCCCCCCAGGCTGGCACTGTGCCCTCAGGCCCCAGCCAAGTCTAGACTGATGGATGCTGGGAGCACACAGGAGCCTCTCCCACCTGGAACCCCTGCCCTTTCCCAGCCACCTCCTCACGCCCTTACACTCCTGCCCAAAGCACCCTCGTCCAGCCTTTCTGTCCTCTCCTTGGTCTGAATCAGCTTGGCCCAGCAGACACATCTTCCCGCCCTGAGTTTTCCCTAGTCCAAAGGAGGGTGAGTAATTACACTGCTATAAACTGGAAACACTTCTCAGCTGCAGTGGCAGGGGCCAGCAAGTCCAGACCCCCACCCAGAGCCCGCAGCTGTGGCTGGGCTGTCTGCCTGGTGGCCGGTGGGAAAGCCAAGGCCCTGGGAGGAGGGTGGACTGTGAGACCTGTCTGGGGCTCCCCCCCGCCCATTCATCAGTCACCCAAGGTCAGACACACAGAGGGATGGACAGATAGATGGACAGACAGACAAACA
Source organism: Eschrichtius robustus (assembly GCF_028021215.1). Taxonomy (NCBI): domain Eukaryota; kingdom Metazoa; phylum Chordata; class Mammalia; order Artiodactyla; family Eschrichtiidae; genus Eschrichtius; species Eschrichtius robustus. The sequence continues at coordinate 52,056,702 of NC_090839.1, read as the reverse complement.
GATGATTGGATGGGTTAACAGATGGACAGACGGATGGATGGATCGATGGATGGGTGAACAGGTAGACAGATGGATGTTTGGATGGATGGACAAATGGATAAATGAACAAAGTTAACGGGGCCTGGGAGGGCAAACAGCCTTCAGCTCCTTTCTCAGGGGCTCATAGGGGCAGAACCACCAGCCTGGGGGCTGAGCCCAGACTTGGCCCTCACCTGAGGGACTCACGCAAACCCTGAGTCATCCTTTCCCCGCCCTCTGAATTTGGTGGATGGTTCTGCAGGTGGGCACATTCCATGTGACCCAAAAGCTTGCCTGGGCTATTTCTTGCAAGGACTTAGAGGTCAGGCAGCCACCTCTGTCCAGCAATGCTGAGGGGCACCAGGGACAGGAAGGGCGTGGGTGGATTCCAATCCCCATCCTCTCTGGACCCATCTGTGTGCCTGGCTGCAGGGGGCTGAACGGTAACACCCCCCCAAAATTTATGTCCACCAGAACCTGTGAATAGGATCATATTTGGAAAAAGGGTCTTTGCAGATGCAATTAGGCTAAGGTTCTCTAGATGAGGTCAGCCTGGATTAGCCGGGTTGGCCCTAGACCCAATGCTGAGTCTTTATAAGAGACTGAAAAGACACATTGAGGAAGAGGCACAGATTGGAGTGATTTGGCCACTCGCCAAGGAGCACCAAGGATTGCCAGCCACCACCCCAGGGAGCCACCTCCCTCCACCTGGGTGGGCTGTTCGTTCCCTGCCCACCAAGCCGGGGCCCCCGGCAACGGAGGCTGGGCACCTGGGTCACCTGGCTGCACGTCCGGCACCTGTCCTGGGTGTCTCCCCAGACTCTCTGAGCCCCAGGCCCACAGTGCAGAAGCTCCCTCCCTTCCCCTCTCAGTCCCCCAGTCCCTGGGGCGGTGGACCTGGAGGGAGGCTGTGGGCCCCCACCGTCTCTGCATACACTGTCTCACCAGCAGCACAGCCCTGGCTCCCCCTCCTCATCCCTCCAGCCGAGGTGTGGCCATGGCGGCTGCTGCCCATCCCTGCATGCTTCACCCCTCCTCCACGCCCCCGTCAAGAGTCACTCAGCTCCCTCTGGTGTAAAGGTCTTAGGAGGGGGTTCTCTTTCTTGGCAGACCCCTGACTGAGGGGCCATCCTACTGTGAAGACACGTGCTCCCACCCACAGCCCAGAGCTGCAACTTCTGACCCGCCCCCCACCTAGGTGGCCGCAGACAACCCTGCTGGACACCTGAGCCCCGGCTGAGCCCTCTTGCTCCATGTGGCCAGTGCTCTGGTGTCCAGGTCATGGGAGTGCCGCCCACCTCAGCCCCCTTCCCACCTCCTCCCAGACAATCCCTGGGTACAGGCCGACATGAGCCAGGCTGAATGGCAAGGGGTCTTCTCAGGGGCTGTGAACGCAAGGGTCCCACTTCACTGCAGAGCCCTGGGCTGCCGGCATGGTGCTCAGGGCAGGGCTCCCACTGGGGGACCCCCAGCCCAGCCCCCAGGATGCCCTCTGAGCTCCACAGGCCTCCCCGGCCTCCCCACCCTCTGAGGTCATTTTCCGCTCGGCCCACACCCGCTGGAAAAAGAGACCAGGACATCTCGTTGCCAAGCCAGGGGGGCCGCTGGGGAGCAGTGGGAACCCGACCAGGCAGCAATTTAAACCAGGAGGCGCAGCCCGTCAGCCGCCAAGGGAGGGGGCTGTCAGGGCCAGGCGGGGCACCCCTCAAGGAGAGGCCTCCTCTGGCACCGATGTCGGGTGACACCACACCCTCGGCCCCACGTTCACCCCATCTTACAGACACTCACAGGGCCCGCGGCAGCATGGCCATACTCAAACCCAGTGGCCCAGATCTGGGCTGGGTCTGGGAGCCCCGCCAGCCGTGTGGACAGAACAGGGGTGAGTGGGGCAGCCACTCAGTCCTGGGGCACCGTAGCAAAGGACCACAGGCTGGATGGCCTGAAACAACGAAAATAATCTCTCAAAGTCTGGAGCCAGAAGTGTGAAATCAAGGTGTTGCAGGGCCCGGCTCCCTCTGAGGCTCCTGGGAGGCTCCCTCCTGCCTCGTCCAGCTTCTGGGGCTGCCAGTGTCCCTGGGTTTGTGGCCACGTCCCTCCCGTCTCTGCCTCGTCGTCACACAGCCGTCCTTCTGCGTCTGTGTTTAGGTTTTCTTTTCCCGCATGGACACCAGCCACCCTCCCTCCGCCATGCCAGTCTGACCTCATCGTAACTCGATTAATCTGAAAAGACCCTATTTCCAAATAAAGTCACTTTCTGAGGTTGTGGGCGGACATGAGTTTTGAGGGGACCTGTAGAGTGTCCCGGGATGTGAGCAGAGGCCTTGCGTCAGGAAACCGTGTCTGACGAATGAGGAGCCGCTTACAGAGCATGGGCCATGCGGCACCAGGGCAGGCAGTACCGGGGTCCTGCGGCCAAAACGCAGCCGGGTGTCAGAGGAGCAGCTGGAGGCTTTGGGGCAGGCTTGGCTGGGGCAGGGGGAGCAGCGGAGAGAGAGGCGTGCGACCCCGGGCCCGGGAGCCCGCCCGGGCCCTGCAGCCGGCTCACTGTGCATGCTGGCACATGCAGTGGTCAGCAGATGCTCATGGAGTGACCAGGAGTGAGGGGGCAGCAGGATTGTGGAAGGAAGAAGGCTCCGAGTCAGAGAAAATGAGTCGTCGGGGCCCAGGCAGTTTGGGGGGCATGTCGGGGCCCGGAGGGGAGGTGGAGAGAGTCTGAGGGAGAGACGGCTGTCCTCGGGGCAGCCATGTGTCTGGGGCTTGGTGGCCACAGTCGGCCTTCCCAGGTGACAGATGTCCATGGTGCTGAGCAGAGAAGAGCTCATACACCTCCCAGCAGCCAGCGAGGGGTGGGTGGGCTGTGGCTTCCCTGGGGGCGGGGTGAGGGTGCCGAGGCCTCTGAGGGCCTTGGCAGGGGTGGGGTGGGGGATGGCTCACAGGGAGAGTCAGCTGAGAGGGTAGCTGTGTTGGGGATGGGGCGGCGGCTTGTCTGGCGGGAAGGCGTAGGGAGGCCAAGGAGCACGCAGACTTCCTTCCTGGGGCGGAAACTCCGTGCATCGGCCGTGATAGGAAGCAGTTGTGTGCCTTGGAATTTGGAGAGGGGGTCCCGGCCTCCCCGGACCCGCGCCAAGCATCTCCTGGGGCTCCCGGTCTGCAGGCTCCAGAGGAAGAGAGGCCATCTGCTTTGCGTCTGGCAGACAGTCTGGGGCTGCCCCTCTCCGGCCTGGGGGCCGCCCTCCCAGGTGGGGGCATCCTGCAAACCTGCCCCCACCCTCCACGTGTGGAAATAGGAGAATGATCACGGCAGCTGGGCCGCCTGTGCCGTGCGTAACGTGGGCTGTCCCTGTTGTCCTCGCTAAACCCCACTGGGCAAGGAGGCTGAGACTTCCAGAAGGTTCCAGGGTGCCCCCACCCCCATAATAGCCCACTGGCCCCTTGGCCCCTCATCAGACCAGCCAGCTTGTCCCTGGCCAGGGTCTTGCACGTGGGGCCTGGGGTCTCTCTCAGGGCCCCACGTTGTGGGGAGAGGGCGCCCCACGGAGCCTGAGAGGCTGGGCTTCCATCCAGGCAGGAGCCGCTGTGCCGCATGCAAGGGTCCCTGCCCCACCAGGGGAGCCCCTCGGCACGACACTTCTGGGGCACTGAGCTTCCAGCCCCTAGGAAGGCGGCTGCCCTTCCGCTGACGGTTGTCACTCGGATTCATCCTGAAGGCAGCGGGCAGTACAGTCAGGCTGCAGAGGAACATGGGCCCAGCTCCCTGTGTCACCGCAGGAGACTGGCCCCCCTGCGGGGCCGAGAAAACAGATAAGGACTTGTTCGGAGACATGACACCTGCATGAGAACCTGGTGACAGAGAGCTGCGTGACTGGGTTTTTTCCACTTTTTTGTGGTAAAATACACATAACATAAAGTTTACTGTTTTAACCATTTTTAAATGCACAGTTCAGTGGTGTTAGGCATATTCACACTGTTGTGCGACCATCACCACCGTCCATCTCAGAACGTCCTCATCTTCCCAAACTGAGATGCCATCACCCAGTGTATCCAGAATATTATCATTGCCCCATGTAAGTAATATCAAAATTATTAATGAGGTGGTTTACAGTTTTTTAATTTAATTTTTATTTATTTATTTCTGGCTGTGTTGGGTCTTCGTTGCGGTGCACAGGCTTCTCATTACGGTGGCTTCTCTTGTTGCGGAGCACGGGCTCTAGGCACACGGGCTTCGGTAGTTGTGGCACGTGGTCTCAGTAGTTGTGGCTCGGAGGCTCTAGAGCGCAGGCTCAGTAGTTGTGGCGCACGGGGTTAGTTGCTCCACGGCATGTGGGATCTTCCTGGACCAGGGCTCGAACCCATGTCCCCTGCATTGGCAGGCAGATTCTTAGCCACTGTGCCACCAGGGAAGCCTGGTTTACATTTTAAAAACCAGTTTTATTGACATGTAATTCACACACCATACAATTCACCCACTTAAAGTCTACACTTCAATGGCTTTTAATATATTCAGAGCTGTGCAGCCATCTCCACAGTCAATTTTAGAACATATTCATCCCCACAAAGAGAAGTCATTCCCAATGCCCCCCTCCCCTCCCAGCCCCGGCAACCACTGATCCACTCTCTGTCTGTGGATTTGTTCTGGATGCTTCACATAAATGGAATCACACACGATGTGGTCTTCTGTGCCTGGCTTCTCTCACTGAGCATCACATTTTTAAGGTTCATCATGTGGTGGCCTGTGTCAGTGCTTCGTTCTCTTTTATGGCTGCATAATATTCTGTTATATGGATCTACCGCATTACATTCTTTTTTTAGGTCTTGGAAATCTGGCCAGCATTTTACACTGACGGTTCATCTCTACTTGGACCAGCCACATTTACGGTCAGCAGCCCCGAGTGGCCCCTTTGAGCCCCGGTTGTCCGACAGTCGACCATGATATACCTTAGGAAGTTTGCACCGAAACGAGGAAAAAGTTAACGGCTCTGACGTTTCAGAAAGAAAGAAAAGGAGACTGTCCTCTGAAGATGTTTTCCAACTGGCTCCTTGCATTTGGTTTTCTATCAGAACAAGCTTGAATGTTTGGGGGAAGGTAGGTGGGAAACCTGCCAAATCCTTTTGGGTGACGCATCCTGACCACATTGTGCTGCTGCTCAAAGGGGCTGGGGCACAGAGGCGGGCTCACCCTTGCCCAGCAGCCACCATCCTGCTCCCCGAGTGACACAGACACCCTGCCTGCACCGCTTCTCAGAGGGCGCCTCCTGGGCCCTCAGCCGTGTCCATGGCAACCCTGGCCTTCAATGCCCCGGGGAAGGTGGCCTTCTCAGGGGTGCCAGGCATCCCAGCCGGTGAGCTGCTCCCAGCCGAGCCCTCACCCATGGGATCAGTTTACCTGCTGGATGCCATCGTGTCCTCCTGCTCCCTGCCTGGAAGCCAGGCCATGGGAGCTTCTGCATCTTGCTGTGACCTGGGGGTGGGCACAGAGGCCTTTTCTCCCACCAGGCCCCATGCCATCCCAGCAGTCCAATCTCCACTGAGTCTGGATCCCACGTCAGCTGGGGTGCTGGGTGCTGCCACCCCCTTTTATGGATGGGGAAACAGGCTCGGTGTCAGGTCAGGGTCACCCCCACTTGGTGGGGTGGGGCTGCGACTCAAACCCAGGGTTTCTGGCTCCTGTCTCTTTTGCCTCCTCATTGATATTCATAGTGACCACTCCTCACGCACGGGGCACGGAGCCCTTTCTACACGGGGTGCAGAGCCAAGCTCAGCAAGGCCGGAAGTAGGTGAGGCCACTTCACACATGTGAGGACTGAGGCTCCGAGAGAGCCGGGATCCGCTGGGGGCACCAGCTGGGAGGCAGGTCCTGCCCACCTTCCCAGTGGCCTTCCTGGTCAGGGGGTGGAATCCCCACACTGTGGTGGGGCAGGTCTGACAGGGAGGAAACCGAGATCTGGGGAGGGCCCTGGAGCACCCAGCCAGCCAGCCTGCCCCCTGCGTTGACTGAGCTGCTGCTCAGGACCATCCCCACAGCTTCTCCACCAGGCTGGGTCCTCCGCAGCTGGGCCTCAACTTTGCCAGTCAACGTTCAGGGTCAGCGGCCTCCAGCCCCCGCTGCAGTCTCAGGGCTGAGGGACAAGAAGTGGTCTAATCTGAGCCACCTGCCCAACCCAGATGCCCTGAGGTGGGACTCAGGGCTCCCCAGCTGCACTGCGTCCCCCCAGGAAGCAGGAACCAGCGTCTCTGGCCCAGTACATCCTGACAAAGGGCCCTTGCCCACCGGGGGAAGCTGCCTGGCCACCAGCTCTGCATCCCCACCCCTAGCCCCGCAGAGCTGAGAGCTGCGCCATCACTTTGGGAGCCAGGCACCCATGAGTCACCCCAGGGAATTCCACCCACACATCCAGCAGGGTGGGGCCTCCGGGCCCAGTTGCTCTCGCTAGAAGTGGAAGGAACGTCCTGCAGAGGTGCCTCGGCCGCTTGCCAAGTAGACTCCAGGGTGTTTTCCAGGAAGATCAGGAAGTGAAATCGCTCCTCATCCAGCCCTGGGGGCAGGGACCCTGGCTGGCCCCCAGGGAGGGAGAGCAGACCCTTCCCCACGGGCTCACCTTCACCAGGGCCCCTACAGCTGCACCCCCTGGACGCCATCCCCATCGTCCTGTGGCCAGGCACCCTGCACTGGGCAGGCAGGAAGCCCGCCACGCCCGCTCCTGGGGGTGGAGGGTGGGGGAGAAAGGACACCTTCGAGGGCGTGGCCTGTCCCTGTGGAGCTAGCTGAGGCGGGAGTGAGGGCTGGGCAGGGTGAGTGGTAAGTCAGACCCCGAGGGACATGCGGAGACCCTGATTCTGGGGGCAGCAATCTGACCAGCAAGCTCAGGCTGGGATGGAGGACCATGCTGGAGTTTGAGCCCCTTGATCAGAGTCAGGGGGCTGGATGCAGGTCAACACAACGCCTGCTGCCCGTACCCCATAGCCAGTCAGCCACTCAGGGTGGCCTCAGCCATCAGAATCCCTGTCTGCACCCTGCATTCCAGCCAGGAAAACCCCGCTTCCCTCACTTTGCTAGGGATTCGCCCAGAAGCAGAAGTGTGTTCAGATCACCTGAAACCCCGGTGAGGGTCACTGCAGGGTGAGGGACATGCAACTTTCTGTGCCACGCCCCTAAACAGGCCCCTGGGCACAGAAGTCACTGGTGGAAGTTCGGAAAACCTCCAACACCCCGGCTTGGAAGCAAAACCTGGAGGTCTCGATGGCGTAGCCGTTTTCCTTCTGGATGGAGGGGACACCGGGTCACAGATGGAGTGTTCCAGCCCGTGACTGAGGCCTCCGTGCCGCCCCCGCCACCCCCCGCTCCCACGTCAGCCGGGCTGCAAACCCCAGCTAACTGGGTCCCTCTCCCAGCTTGTGGGCAACGTCTGCTGGGTCCGCCCTCCGCCCCCCTGGCGCCAGGCCGGCCTGCCGGGGAGGGGCTGCTGGCCACGTTAATCTATCAGTTCCTGGTGTGCCCTGGCTCCAAACAGCAGAGGGACAAGTAGACGCTCACTTGGAGCCCCCGGGACTGCTGATAATGCAGCCCCTCCCAGCACGACCCCACCAGCAGGCTGGAGCCAGGGCCAGAGTTCAAACTCATTAGCACACGCAAAACGCAAAACGGGAGTCCAAGGATGTCCTCCTGCCCTGACCTCCCAACCTCCCATCTCTCACTGGTGAAGGATCGCCACTGGTGAAGGATCCCTCCTCACCCGGCTCCGGTTGCTGTGATGTCACCAGGCCCTGGTCCCCTGCCACCAGGAGCAGCGTCCCCCACTGGCTTTGTGTGGCCTCTGGAGGTGAGGCAAGAACCCGGCACCACGGGGTGCCCCGGGTCCCCCACTGCTCATCCCCCCTCCAGAGCACCCCCAGCCTTCATCCACCATGCCTGGAAAGCCCCCCGGAGATGGTGCCTTCAAGTCCCCGAGGGGGAGGGAGACATCTGCGTACAGATCCTCGGCCCACTGGCCCCCGACTCGGCGGCTCATGCATTCACACGCTCACAAACACGTGCACACGCCCTGCTCTGAGCACAGGGCGAGAGCAGAGCTGCAAAAGCCCTCAGACAAATGTCCTTGCATCCGCCTTGCTAGTCCTGGTGCAGAGGCTGTTTATCTGGCCAGGGGTTGCCCAAGACACAGTGAAGAGCCTGAGGGAACAGAGAAGCCGTGGGCAGGCAGGCGTTTTCCTGGGAGGAGGGTCTGTGCTTTCAGAGGGTTTCTACCACAGTCAGGACCCCTTCGGCAGGGTGGACACACGGCTGCCTGGGGTTCTCATACATGGAGCAGAATGATTTCCACACCCCCAGCCCAGACCCGTGATGTGTCCAAATGCAGTGCAGGGCAGGTGCCGACCACACCTTGGAGAGGGCCGCTGCCCCCATGGACTTCCAGGACATGGGGAATAGTTGCCATGGCCCCCAGAGGCCACCAGGAGGGCTGGTCCAGGACAGCTGCTCCGGCATCCCTTTGGCTGTGTCTGCACGGTGGGCCGGCCCCGACCTCACACACCTGGATGACAGGTGACCTGAGGACCCACCTGACACTTGGGAAAGTGCTGGGCTCTGCTGCATCTCAGCCAAACCCTGGCCCCTCCAGACACCAGCCAAACAACCGTGAACATCTCAGTGGCCCAACAAAGAGTGACAGGGTCCCCGCAAACCCTAAAAACGCAGTTAAAGAGAAAGCAACAGGCCAGTCAGTGCATGATTTACTCCAGCAAAGCACAGCTGCAAAAGCCAGACCCAGTGCCGGGCAGTCTGCAGTGACCTCAGCCCCTCCCGCACCTTCTGCCTGGGACTCAGATGGCTTTGCCATCCGTTTACACGGGTGCTAATGGCCAAGGGTTGTGGGCTGGGCAGCGGGAGAACCGAGGGGCCAGGCAGTGCCTGTGGGCACAGCCATCTGCACGGCCAGGGGCTGGAGACGCCAGCCCAGTCGGGCCGTTGCCCTGTCTGTCGCCGGCCCTGCGCGGTGTGCCTTGCTGGGTTTCAGCTGCCTTCTGAGAGCAGTCCCCTGCTTGCTGATTTGTGGCCGACTTAATCCCACACTAATTAGATTTCTGCGTTGGTGGCGAAAGGGCCCCGTGCCGTGCGTGCCAGCCCCCTGGCAGCCCAGCCTGTGGCTTGTTTTGCACAGAATTTTAATTGTTTCCAAATTAATCCTCGGACTTGAGTGAGCTCAGCACAGATAAGCCGGTCGCCGGGAGGGGAGCAGCCGCGTTCCCATCTCCCCGGGCCGGGGCTGGCAGCCCTCCGGTGGGGCGGCGCGGGGAGGCCGAGCCTCGGACATGACGCGATCGCCCAGAAATGTCCAGGCCATCTCCCACCTCCTGCCTCTGAGAGCGCTGCTGGGCTGCCCGGCCCTGGGAGTTTTCCTTCTGTTTGCTCTTGGCTCAGCTTCCCTCCTAATCCTATTTTCGCCAGTTTCTATCCAATTTAATACAGCTTCTGTAAGTCAGAATTAATTACCCTGTGTGCTTCCAGCCCCGAGTCCTCTGCTCACCGTTCGAGGGCTGGGCTCAGAAAGGTGGGGCTCGGAAGGCAGGCAGGTGGAGGAGAGGAAGACAGCCCCACACGTGGAGGAGGGTTTGGTGTCCCACTTCCGCACCAGGGAGCCCTACCAGGCTGAAGAGGCTGGGTCCCAACACTGCAGCATGAAGGACCAGCCTCTTCCACCAGGAAGCCTTACCTGATTGCCTCAGCCTCCCCGGGCTCCGCCAACAACCACAACGTGTACCCAACGCCAAGCCCGCCGTCCCCACCACCCTCAGGGAAGGACCCACGAAGGACTTGAGCACCTTGCAAAATGTGTCCATTACCTTCGGATAAAAAACCGAGAAAGATACTGCAGGCTACAGAAGAAAAAAATAGATAAATGACTTTACCAAATTAAAAACTTTTGTGCTGCAAAGGCACCATCAGGAAAAGGAAAAGACAACCTACAGATCGGGAGATGTTTGCAAGTCATGTATCTGATAAAGGAGTAGTGTCTAGAATATAGAGAAAGCTTGAACAACTCAGCAATAAGAAGACAGATCACCTACTTTAAAAAATGGGTAAAGGATTTTTTTTTTTTTTAATGGCTGCGTTGGGTCTTCACTGCTGCATGCAGGCTTTCTCTAGTTGCGGCGAGTGAGGGCTACTCTTTGTTGCAGTGTGTGGGCTTCTCATTGCGGTGGCTTCTCTTGCTGCAGAGCACGGGCTCTAGGAGTGTGGGCTTCAGTAGTTGTGGCACGCGGACTCAGTAGTTGTGGCTCGCGGGCTCTAGAGCACAGGCTCAGTAGTTGTGGTGCACAGGCTTAGTTGCTCTGCGGCATGTGGGATCCTCCCAGACCAGGGCTCGAACCCATGTCCCCTGCATTGGCAGGTGGATTCTTAACCACTGCGCCACCAGGGAAGTCCTGGGTAAAGGATTTGCATAGACATTTCTCCAAAGGAGATACACAAATGGCCAGTTAGTACATGAAAAGATGCTCAACATCATCACTCATCTGGGAAATGCAAACTAAAACCACTATGAGATACCACCTCACACCCACAAGGATGGCCAGGATCAAAAAACAAAACAAACAAACCCCAGAAAATGACGAGTGTTGGGGAGGATGTGGTCGTGGAAGCTTGTGCACTGCTGGTGGGAATGGAAATGGTGCAGCCACCAGGGAAAATAGTACGGCACTTCCTCCAAAGGTTAAACACAGGATTACCATGAGATCCAGCAATTCCACTTCCAGGTAGTCACCTGAGGTAATTGAAAACATATGTCCACACAAGAACTTGTGCACAAATGTTCATAGCATGATTCACAGCAGCCAAAAGTGGAAACAACCCAAATGTCCAACAGAGGAATGGATGAGCATAATGTGGTCTATCCACACAACGGAATACGATTCAGCCATAAAAAGGAAGTACTGACGCACACTACGACACGGATGAACCTCAAAAACATCACGCTCAGTAAAATAAGCCAGATACAGAAAGACACAGACTGTACGATTGTCCCTTTATGAAATGTCCAGAACAGGCAAATCCACTGGGGCAGAAAGTAGATTAGTGGTTGTCTAGGGATGGGGGCTGAGGGAGGGATGGCCGAGGGGTATGGGGTTTCCTTTAGGGGGTTCCGAAACGGATTGTGATCCTGGTTGCCCAACTCCAGTATCTGTAGTGAGTATCCTAAGAACAATTGAATCCTACACTTTAAAATGGCAAATCTTGGGACTTCCCTGGTGGTGCAGCGGATAAGACTCTGCACTCCTGATGCAGGGGGCCCGGGTTTGATCCCTGGTCAGGAAACTAGATCCCACATGCATGACACAACTAGAGTTCACATGCCACAGCTAAGAAGCCTGCTTGCCGCAACTAAGGAGCCCACCGGCCACAACTAAGACCCGGAGCAGCCAAACAAACAAATAAATAAATAGTTCAAAAAATAATAATGAAATGGCAAATATTACTGCAGGTTAAGTAATCTAAGAAAAGTGATTATAAAAAAAATGAATAATGAGTGAAGAAAGGAAGAAGAAGTACCAAAAGAAACCAAGAAGTCCAGAAGGTGCCCAGAGCCCCCAAGGCAGTTGAGGTGGGTCACACTCTCTGCTTGGAGCTTCCCAGTAGGCAGAGCAAAGATGGAAATGCACTCACAATGATGCCCTTTGCCTCCGTGATCACATTCCAGGAACTTCTCACCTGTCAGCCAAGTTCACCCCCAGCAGAAACAGGCAGGAGGCTGGCTTTACAGATGAGAGCACCGAGGCAAGGCCAAGGTCACCAACTGGCGAATGACAGAGACCAGATAGGCACCCAGGCACTCTTCACTCCCCACTGCCTCCCCACCTGCCCATTTGTGTCCACAGAGATGTGAGCAGTCACCACCAGCAAGAGCGGCCACACATGGCCTTTCCAAAGGAGGTTCTGTAACCTGTTCTTGAAGACAGGGTGTGGGGGGGTTCACCCCCACAGGGTAACACACACCAGGACCAGCCAGGTGTCCCTTGCAGACAGAGGGCAGGATTGGGGGCAGCCCCGGGGAGCACATCCAGGGCTCATCACAGAAGGATGCTGGCCAGAGAGGCGGATCCTGGCCACCACCATGACTAAAGTTTAAAGAATGTTTGAAGCCTTGAGGATTTTATGAAAGGGCCCATTCCTGAGGGCATTTGGGAGTGTCTTGGTCCCTGGGCAGGGAGACCCTGCTTCCCGAGGTTGTCGGCCTGGCCCCCCCGGATGTGCACACAGAAGCACGCACGCCCGTGGATTTGAGCAACGCTCCAGACATGCCTGTCTCTCCAAGGCCCCAGGCCCTGGGGGTTCCAGGCTTGTGGTCTCGGTGGTGTCTTCCTCTTTACCACTTTTCCCTGGGGCGACATTGAGGGGGGGAGCGGGCGCCACAAGACCACAGTTCCCACGGCCAGCGGCCCCTCAGAAGACCTGGCTGGGGCCCCAACAGAGGGGGAGGCCCGGGGGTCCCTGCAGCCTGTGCCTGGCTTGCTCTTTCCTGGGACCCTCCGCACTGGGCTCTGCCCGATTCTCAAATGCCCGGCGTTGCAGTCCTGGGAGTGATGTGCCAGGCTCAGGTCTCCTGCAGAGTTCAGCTCGGGGGCTGGGAGTCTCAACCCCCGCAAATCCTGAGGCCCTTTGCCAAAGAGAACCATGTCGCTGCCTGCGCCTCACTTCCCTGTACTGGACCCCGGGAAGAGGGGGCGCCCGGCCCTGCAGTGACCCTGCCTGGAGTTTAGACAGGTGGTCGGGCCCTGGCTCTGATGTCAGAGTTCCAAAAAGGGCCCCTGGGGCGGACAGGAGTGCAGGGGGCTCCCCCGGGGGCACTGCAGGATCTGTCCCGGCCTCTATCCAGCTGCTGGCAGTTCCTGGGCGCCGGGCAACGAGTTGCTAGTCTTCACGGGCGCTCTCCCTGAGTGCACTGTGTCCACACCTTCTCTGAAGGATTCCAGTCCCATTGGGTTAGGGTCCACCCCACTCGGGAATGACCACATCTTACCTTCACTAACTATAGTTGCAATGACTCTGTTTCCAAATGAGGTCCCCCTTGGAACTACTGGGGGTCAGCACTTCAACACAGGAATTTTAGAGGGTCACAATTCAACCCTTAACATCCCCAACAGAATTCCACCATCAACACGACTCGTGTGAGGCTGAAATGTGTGCTGGGGAGTGGACCGCACCCGACAACACTGTTGGCCTGGGTGCAGGTTCTGGGTGTGGGGGCAGCTCTGCAGGGCCTGGTTGGGGGAAGGGGTGGTGGTTCCGAGGGGTTCCAAGGCCCGATGGGCTGCACTGGGAACAGAGAGCACAGAGAGTGGGGTCCCTGGGGTCCTGCCACGTGGGGCCCGGGGCCGTGTTACGAATTTGCCCACCAGCTGACCTGAGATGGGATTACCCTGGGTTATCTGGGTGGGCCCAGTGTCATCCCAGGGGTCTTCAGAAGTGGACGAGGAGGCCAAGGAGATGTGAGTGAACATGGAGGAGGGGGCTGAGCCAGGGACGTGGCGCCTCCAGAAGCTGGAAAATGCAGGAAACGATTCTGCCCTGGAGCCTCTGAGGAGCCGGCCCAGCAGACACCGTGATTTCAGCCCGCGTGGGACTCCTGACCACCAGACTGTGAGAGAATAAAATGTCACTGTCTTAAGGCACTGAGTTTGTGTGATTTGTTACAGCAGCCACAGGACACCAGTACGCCCCTGTCCCTACCCACCCCCGGAACAGGGGGTTCCAGGAACGAGGCCCAGAGCCCTGTGCCACCAGGTGGATCCAGCTAACCAGCCACGGAGGCTTTTGACTGAATGCTGGTCTAGTGCCACAGAGAGTTCCCCAGAAGGACGAGAAGGAACACAGTACGGCCACACCTGTGACAGACGCTGCACATCTGATGCCACGAAAGGCCCCGCCCTGTGAGCTCCACCTGGATGAAGGACAGCTCACTTTGATGGGCGACCAGAGCTCTGAATGTGCCTGTCCTCGTGGCCTAAGGCCTGGGGCAGCCTTGGGGGACCTGGAGCTCATGGGAGGCCTGAGGGACCCTGACAGGGCTATGTGCCCCCCGTCCCACCCCAGGCCCTGGAGGCCTCTGTCCTCTGCCAACCCCGGGCCAAGCGGCCGGCCTGTCCAGCTGCTCCGAGCAGACGCAGCCACAGAGAGTGGGCCCAGCCCCAATGCACACAGCCCAGAGCCCTGGCCGAGAGCAGCCTCCCAGTGGGAGCGGCCGCCAGCTGTCCAGAGCGCCGTCTCCGTCGCTGAGACTGGTGGGGTTGTGCCACCCCCAAACACTGTCCCTAAACTTGGACAGCATGTACAGTGCTCCGTGCCACCCCACTGCTCAGACGGGGAGACTGAGGCTCAGAGGGCCAGGGGCCACCAGCTCTGAAGCCCACACCCAGACCCCCACCCTAAAGGGACAGCTCACCCATCCTATTCTGTGGACGGACCTGGGGAGGGGCCAGGAGGGGAATAGACACCCACTGGAGCTCAGGCTGCCACTGGGGTGGGGCGTCTGGACCTCAGCCCCCACCTCTCCCGGAGCTGGGAATGGTAGCCCACGAGAACTGTCAGGCCTGGAGGAACCCCAAGCCCCTGGCCCATCTCCGCCCTTGGGCCACTGCATCCCCCTCCAAGAAGTGCAGCCCGGGTGGGTCTCCAGAGCCCACACCTCATCAAGTGAGAAGGAGCTCCCTTGGGGGCCCTGCAGTGTGGATGGGGTCCCTCAAGCCAGCCACTGGCCACCCCTGCAGCCCTTGCCCATCTTGCTCACCCCAGGGTCCTCCGGGGTCACAGCGCCTAGGACCTCACAGGTGCTCAGAGACAGAGCTTCACCCCAGACCCAGGGCCCCGCCTCTTGGCACAGCTGCTCAGAGCCCAGCACACAGTAGAGTCTCCCTAAACACCTGTCAGATGCAGGTGGAGTAAGGTGCTCCTGGCCGGCAGCAGCTCCCCCTGCCCCCGGCCACTAGGACTCCAGTTAGAGCTAGACCGCTGCCCTGGGCCAGGCTCGGCCCCACCAGCCTCCACTCCCCAAGCACCCGGCCAGCTCCTCCTGCAGCTCTGTGTCCCCAGCACAGCCGGGACTGCACTGGAGCCAGTGGAGGTTGGAACAGCCCACAAGGAGCCACTAGGGGTCCGGACACAGAGTGGATCCAGGGGAGGTGGGGCTTTCGAGCAGGAAGACCCCGGCACCTGCTTCACAGGCAGATGAGGGGGCAAAGAGGACATGTATGAACCTGTGCCTGCAACCTGCATGTGTACGAGCACCACACATGTCCGCGTGCACGTCCCTGTGTGTGTACGAGCACGGCAGTGTGTGCACATGTGTGCACTTCTGTACGTGTGCATCTACCTTGTGGGGTGCTCCTGTGAGCTTTGGGAGCCATGAAGAGCCCGGCCCAGCCCCAGGATCCCTGTGGGCCACGGCCATCTGTCCTCCCTGGACACTGTTGGAGCCGGGCCCTGGGCCTGGGGTGGAGCTGAGCAGGTCCCTCGGCCCTTCCCACCTCAGATGCCCACCCCCCACTCTGTGACTGTGGGGAGGGAGTGTCGGGCAGGACAATGGCGCGGACAAAGGCAGGGAGGTGGGACCGAGCGCAGCCTGTTCCCAAGACTGGGCAGCATCGGTGGGACACCCCAAGGCCGAACAGCCAGGACCAGAACGGTGGCCTGAGCGCAGGCGTCCCAGGACCCAGGGCAGCCCCTCCCAGCGCTCTGCAGTGACCCTGGGCTGCCTTCCCAAAAGTATGGATTCCAGAGCAGCTGTTCGGCTATTGAATCACCTTGGGAAATACAGACAGACACTGCCTGGCAGAGCCGGGGTAATCCACGCCTTCCTGGGGACACGGTGACCACCGGGGAGCCCTGAAGACTGATTTTCCACCCGATTTAGCCAGCTCCTCTGTCCCTCCCAGCGTGGCCCCCACCGTGCTCTGGGCAGGGCTGCCCTGGACCTCCCCCTCCCCCAGCCCCAGCCCCGCCTTCCTGTGTGGGGCTCCTGGGTGTCAGTGAGCTGAAGGGTGTGGCTCCCCCATCGCCCCCCAATGGGCCCCACACTGAGGATTCATGTGCCTTGGGTGAGAACCCTTCTTGCCGGCAGGTCTGTGCTTCTTCCAGTGTGTGTGGACCGGAAAGAGAACTCCACCAGCATCACAGACCTGCCTCAGGAAACCTCTTTTCAAACAGGCTTGAAGCTCAAGTGGATTTATTTTGAAGAAAAGTAGGTCACTAGCGGCACAGGTGGCCATGGGTCCAGCAAGGCAAACAGTGTTGACAACAACCTCCTTGAGTGCGTGCACGTCTGAACAGGTATCGGGGAGATAAATTGGGTTAACAGGTGTCTTTCAGCACCTACTATGCACCCAGCTCCACGCTACCCACCAGTTGAGTATCTTTAAGCAGAGAGAAGTGCGTCATCCCTGAGGCCCAGGAGTTGTGATCCCCACTGAGAGTGGGCCAGGGGCAGGGGCAGGACAAGCCCTGGGGTTTCCTGACCCACGGGGGGAGGAGGGTGAGGCCACTGGCCGGAGGGGGAAGGAGCCGTGTCCCTGGCCTCATGGACACCCGGCTGGTCAATCATGGAGATGGTTTCTTCCGGCTCCCCGGGCCCGCCGGGCACCACACTCCTGCTCTCTCCATTCACCAGCTTCTCTCTCCTCCCCAGGGGGTTGTGGTCCGTCAGAATCAGGACAGAGTCAACCCCTGCGGAAGCCTCCTCTACCATGTGGGACAGTCAGGTAGCCGGTGATGGACGGAGAGACCAAAGGGATGCGGCCACTAGCCAGGAACACCACAGATTGCCGGCAACCAGGAGGCTGCAGGAAACCAGTGCAGACAAGGGTCCAGGAACCCAGGACCACAAATGGGTTAAAACAACAGGAACGTAATCTCTCACAGCTCTGGAGGCCAGGTCGAAAATCAATGTGTCAACAGGGTTGAATTCTTCCTGAGGCTCCAGGGGAGGATCCTTCCTGCCTCGTCCAGCTCCTGGTGGCCCCGGGCCGTCCTGGGCTCCTGACCATGTGCCCCAGCCTCTGCCTCCGTCCTAACACAGCCGTCCTCTCCGCATGTCTTCTTAACGTCTGCCAGGGTAGGGCAACTCCGGGGCATGCCCAGTCCTGCCCACGGGACGGAGCCCGGTGCCCATGGCGCTAACCTGATTGCTCCCCAGCATTCCTGGAGTCATGTCCTCCTGGAACCCTTGTCTCCGGACACGCTGGGCTCAGGCCATCTCCCTCGATACCCGGAGATCACTGAGGGGAAATGCTGGCTGCAAGACGCTCACGCGGAGAACACCTGCCTCACCTTTCTGCGTTTCTCCTCCTGTGGAGGTGAGGGTCTCCTGCCCGTGGATGGGCCACATGGACGCATAGCTGGTCACCCCGAGCAGAAGCAGCCTCAGCCTAGCAGTGTCATGGCAACCACCGCGGCTGCACACTCGCCCCCACATGCCTGGAGCCCCATCCAGCCGCGGCACTGCCGAAGGCCCTCTGGTTTCCGTGTTGTGGCTCAGGCTGCCCTGCTTGTTAACAGGCAGGTTTTAAATTTGGGGTTAATACCACGGTCCAGCACTCAGCACCTCAAATTTACAGCAGGAAGTCCTCCGAGGTCCCTCTGCACCCGGCCTTATTTATGGCCTCACACTCAAGATGCCAGATGCCCCCGCCCACCCCACCCCAGGGAGGCTGGACCTGGGCACAGGATGGGGCGCAGGATGGGGCGGCGGTTGCCTAAAGAAGCATGACTCAGGCCAGGCCTTGCCGGCCAACAGCTGTGCCTGAAGCAGCTGCTGGCCAAGGCAGCCCGGTCGGGCCTGGAACAGGCGGGCCAGCCAGGTGCCCTGCAGCCAGGCCAGGGCCCCCACCTGTGCAGCCCCCACGTTCCTCCCTCCTGATGGACGAGGAGACCGGCTTGGTGGATGCTGTGCCCGCCTGTCCCTCCGTGGGTGCCCCCCAGGCCGGGTCCTTAATGTCCCAGCAGTAGGCACATAACCTGCAGGGTGTGCTAGGAGGACGGAGGCTCAGACAGCGGCCTTGAGTCTCCCTCTGTCAGCATCAAGATGGCATTCAGTCCTGTTTCTGCAAAGCCCTTTCCGTGGACATTGTCTGAACACCTACTGTGCGTTCAGCCCACAGACCAGCCTCTGTGTTCAGCCTCGGCCCCAGAATGCCTCTGTGCCGCCCGCCGGCCTCCCATCCCCGACAGGACCTGTGACCTCCCACCCTCATCCCCAGGGAGGCTCTGTTCTCAACTACCCCCCTTCCTCTATTAAAATCACAGGCCAAATCACACCTCAGAATGGGCTCTGGGGTTGCCTTTCTGCGTGGTCTATTGGGACCCACCAGCTGCCCCTCCTCCCAGACCCCCCAGTCCCCCAGGAGGCAGGTCCCTGGACGCCTCTTTCCCTGTCTGGCAGCTCCTTGGGCACCCACCTCCAACCAGCTCATTCCCCTCAGCGCCTGGGGGTTCCCTCCCATCCACAGGCCCCTGTGCCCCCCAGAGCAGCCCCCACCACAGGAGTTGGCCTGGATCTGGGGGCTCCCCCACCTCTCTGGGCATCAACTGCCTGAGCTAAAGTAGGCGCTGCCCTGGGCGGGTAGCATCCCAAAAATTCACATCCGTCGGAACCTCAGAATGAGACCTTATTTGGAAATAGAGTCTTCACAGATGTAATTAAGTCAGAAGAGGTGGTCCTGGATTAGGGTGAGAGTTAATGGTCTGACACGTGCCCTTCTAAGCAGAGAGGACAGACAGAGGGAAGAGGGAGTCACACTGGGGTGAGGGGCTCTGACCTCAAGCTCTGGCCTCCAGAACCTGCAGACAGTGTTTGCTGCTCTTCTAAGCCGCCCAGTTTGTGGGGGGTGGTTCCCATGCCCAGGACACTGACACAGGCACCTCATCTCTGCCCCTTCTCCCATGGGGATCAAGAGCCCACCGGCCCCATGGTCCCACCCTGAAGGACAGTCTGTGAGCAACGAGGTCCTGCCTTCCCTCGGGCGGGCTGGGTCGGGGGCAAGGGCAGGACGCCAGCCATGAGGTCCCAGCCGTGGGTGGACACGGGAGCCGTGGGTGGACACGGGAGCCCTGGGTGACGGGGTCTGCAGGAGCCAGGCTGGAGGTCCCTGCCGAGAGTCTGCAGGCCCAAGTCGGGGGGCCTGGGAGACCCACGGGCCTTTGGGGAGCTGCAGGGCTTCAAGGATCCCAGGGCCCCGGGGAAGGGGGCAGTAGGGAGTTACAGGAAGTCCGGCAGAAGCTGGCCAGGTTCCCTGCCAGGGCCTGGCAGAGCCCGCAGGGGTGGGAGGAAGACGTGGAGCCTCAGGGGACAGCCAGCCACCCCCTGCTGTTTGCACAGGGCCAGAGGGGTGTCCCAGGCCAGGCTCTGGTTACCTGGCCTGGCAGAGCTGCCCGAAGCTCCGGGCACATTCATCCTGCTGGGCATCCACGCTCTCCTCCCTTGCTGGACGCCTCTAGGGCTATTTCAGGCGCCTGGTGAAGACACGACCCGTCTGGCCAGACAGGGGCATGGCCCCCGCCCACTGGGCCCTCCCTGCCCAGGCGCCCTGGCCCTGCATGCCGTGGTGACTCATGCCCACCATCAGGCCACCAGCCATCTCAGGGCAGGGTGGCCCCCAAGAATTCTGCTCTCCCAACCTCCACTGCAGGGAGACCACTGTGCTGCAGCCACCGGGCCTCTCCTTCCAGGTCCCAAGCCAGCCTTCTGCCCCCTGGGCACTGAGCCACTTCCCCACCTGGAAGGGGGAAATCAGAGTTCCACCGCCATCCTCACACTCCCTTGGGGTCCACACCACCCCCCACCTCACACCACACCATCCTGCTCTGGGCCAGGTCTCAAAGCCCCCACATTGCCAGGTGATTGAGCTAAGGGCCCACCGCTGAGGTCCAAGGGGCTGGGACAACCGTGGGTGACGGTTTCCCTGTGGATGGCGGCAGGAGTGACCAGCTCCCGGGCTGTGGCCACAGTGGGAGGGTCAGACGCTGAGACTGGCCCCAATGCCATGCCACAGGGGATGAGACCAAAGACTGTCTGAGTCTACGCCCATTGGGGCCAGGGTGAGTTCACACTGGTGGTACCAAGACCCCAGCCCTCACGGGCACCTGGCTGGGTGCAGGGAGGGGGTTCTTGTCCTGAATCCAAAATGCCACTCTACATGCCAAGCCCTTCACAACGCATGTGCCTGCTCCCTGCAGAGCGACCCCAAACCTAACAGAAGCCCCATACATCATGTGCTGTGAGCACCAGCACCCCTGTTCCCGACAAGGGGGTTCAGCACACGGGGCAGAGCTGAACATGGACCCCCCCACTGCCACCTCCCCTTCGTCCCCACCATGTTTTCCAAAAATTCAAATATGCACAGAACCCAGAAAATGAAATTGCTTCTGCCCGTTTCATGCTGCAGTTCCCATTCTACCCCCTATGTACCGGTTACTGGAAAGCAAGTTTCACAAACGGCTTTCTGTAAAGGACTTGTTTTTGGAGAGTTTATACAGCTACCTTTGTTCATATAAAAATCTGGAAGCTGCCTTCTGTGAGCTGGGCCCCTCCCCCTTGGACACTTAGGGAGGTATTTCTGCATGAAATACGGTCCCTGCTCTGAGGCAAAAAACGAGCAGGCACAGTAAATTCTGAGGTGGAATTTGTTTAACCTATCCCCCCCCCACCCCGACAATAAGTGTGACACTGGGCGGCCTAGAGCACTGAGGTATTTTTATGACGCTTGGCAAGTCCACTTGGGAGGCTGGAGAAAACCCACCAATAGGAGCTGCTGCAGGGGTGGGCTCACTCCCCGGCTGGCTCCTCTCTCAGAAAAGGTTCTGAAGCCTCACGGGTCTCTGCAGCAAACCATTTAATCATAAGTTCATTCGTTCATTCATTCATCCATTCACGGCCAACTTCACTCTCTAGCCAGGCTGCCTGCTGTGGACAGGACCGTGAAGATACTGCCCCCAGCCCTGGTCTGCCCTGACATGGTGGGACAGGCCATGGGGAGCAGGGAGTTTTGTAACACTCCCAGGAGGAAGGGATGAAGGAAGAAGGAGGGTCCCAAGAAGCTTTGCTGCCCCTCGAGCAGCACATGCGGGTGGCCTTCACAGAGGGTGAGCCCCCCGGCTCTGGTCGTAAGCAAGGAGAGGCTGGGGAACCCCAGAGAGTGGGCTGGGCATCTCCAGGAACGCCCCATCTCCCTGCTTGCTCACACACAGCGTGCTCCATGGGCCTGGGTCTGCAGCCGCAGGGCAGAGCTGCTTCTTCCTGCCAATGGCAAGGATTTGGAAGGAGGTGATGGGCAGACCAGGAAGGTGGGAACTTGATCCGACACACACGACCACACTGGAGACACAGCCCCTCACCAAGAGAGGCCCAGCTCGTCACCTCATGGCCCTGGGTTTTATGAGACTCTGACTTTTCGGCCCCAAAGCACGATTAGGGCCCGATGACCATCCCATGGAGAGACTGTCCCTCCATGGCCATCAGCCCCCAGGGGCTGCTACAGGGTCTGGGATCAGCAGGGCACTCAGGGAAATGGGGACACTTTCACTGCCCGAACGCCCTCCTGAAATTGAAGTTTCATCATCTGAGTCTTAATTGAAATAAGTTAGGAAAATTCTCCCCCACTTGGTTTTGCAAAGAAAAGGAATCGACCTATGTGAAATGGGGGGTGCCCATGCAGGTGCTGCAGCCCCCTCCCAGCTCACAGCCCCCGTCTCTCCCCTCAGCCCCATCTCTGCCCACAGCCCCCTTCTCTGCCCAGCCTGAGGGCTCTGTCCAGCTCAGGCCCTGGGGCCTCAGGCAGCAACCCCACAGTCACCCTGCAGGCTCCCTCCACCCTGGAGGCACAGCGGGTGCCACGTCTGCTCTGCATCAATATTGACCCAGCCCGGTGGGAGTGGGGGGCCCGGTGGCCCGCAGGGGGCTTGCAGAGTCAGTCATGCCTGCCGTGCTCCCCGGGCCCCTGAAATGTTTGTGGAAAGTTGGAAACCACCCTGGGCCCCACATTTACATTGGGAAAAATAACAGGTTTTTTTTTTTTTTCATGAAAAGTTCGTTAATGGCTTCTGGAGGGGAAAGAAACCTTGAAAACTTGGTATCAAACTTACCAGGAGTGTGAACCTCACCGTTGTGCCTGCCACAAGGCCCGGCAGGCGTGGAGCCAGGGCGGAACATTCCAGGGCGGCTTCTCCTCAGAGCACTGATGCCAAGGTTTGGTTTGGGGGAGGGCCAGTGCGAGACTGGGCACTGTGTGTGTCCAGGCTGTGCTTCCTGCCAAGGGGGACTTGCACAGGTAGCGTGGAACCCTGATGGGTAGACAAGATCACAGAAGCTTCTGGAACCTCTCCCAGGATGTGGACACAGCTGCCTAAGTCACACTGCACTTGACCTGCAAGTATTTCAGTGGCTTTTGTCTGCTCAGGTGGTCAGAGAACAGAGCCCCACTGACAGGGGGACTCAATAGCAGGAATGTGTCTCCTCCCAGTCCCGGTGCTGGACGTGGAGATCAGGGTGTGGGCAGGGCTGAGTCCTCTGGAGGCCTGTGTCCTCGGCGTGCACACGACCGCCTTCTCCCTGTGTCCTCCATGGTCTCCCCTGTGCGCGTCTGTGTCCTGATCTCCTAAGGACACCAGGCACGTTGATTAGGGCCCATCCTAACAACCCCATTTTACCTTCACCACGTCTGTAAAGACCCCCTCTCCAAATACAGTCACATCCTGAGGAACTGGGGGCTGGGGCTTCAACACAGGAACTTGGGGGACACATTCTGCGCATGAGAGCTTCAGTCTCTGACAATCGCCCTGGGGTGATGGTGAAAATAAAAATCACTGCCCAGACGCTCAGAGCTTTGTAGGTGCATCATCCCCCTTCAGCCCCACAGACAGGGGCACCGTGATCCCCCCATTCCCAGGCCCAGGGGTGGGGTGTGGAGATGGGGACACACTCGCTGTCCAGGGATCCCAGGCCTCTGCCATGGGAACCCCAGGGGACATGCAGGACCACAGCATTGGTGGAGAGGCTGGAGATGACTTGTAGCTCACTCTGAACAGCCCCCAGGAGTCCTGAAGCCACACCTACGCTAGGCGCATCACCTCCCTGAGCCTCAGTATCCCCATCTATAAAGTGGGTACAACCAGAGTCCCCACCTGGAGGTCACGTGTGTCAGCGCTTTGGCTGGCGCTGGAGGAGAAGGTTTCCTTTCCATGGCCACTGTCATTACCACCAACGACACCACAGATTGGGAAATCACATCCAGGTGCAAAGGTGGGCAGAGGGCACACAGCTCCTGCCAGAGGCAGCACCCAGATGGGCCTGAGCGACTGGTGCCCTGGAAAGTTTCTCCTCCCCACCTCCCCCAGGAAGGCTGCTGCCTGTGCGTACCCCTGACACACGGGCCCGACCCCACACGCCCGCCCCAGCAAAGGTGGGGCCTGGCCACGGAGGAGCACGGCCTCCTGAGATGCCACGGCCTCTGGGGGCACCAGGGGCCACTGCCTGGGGCCAGCACTTCCTGGGGGACCAAGGCCTTCCCGCTCCCCATGGAGATGCACCAGCCTTCCGCCTGACCGTTAATGGGGCCTGATAGCTAACAAATAATGAGAGGGGACAGTATGTAGGTGGATTTTCAGTGGGGAGTTTGCCTCGTGTGCTGTCTGGGGAGGGGGGTAAGTGGGACCCTGGGTGACCAGCGGCCACTCCAGCCCCTTCTGGGGCATGTCTGGGGTTCTAGCCCAGCTGGGCGGTGTGAGGGGCCCACCCCTGACTCCACCCATGGGCAGCACTTTCCATGAAGCCTGGAAAATCTCCTTGGGGCCCACCCCTTCCCCAGAGAGTGGTGGGTGACTTGGGGAGGAGGGTGAGCCCCTGGGCCCCACGGGACCGCGTGGACGAGTACAGGGTATGTGTGCACGCAACCTGTGGGGCCCGGACGAGGAGCACCAGCTCCTCACTCTGAGCCGCAGTCCTCGGCTCTGGGCAGGCCCCGTCCACACCCCCAGGGGGAACACATCCCCTCCTGCACCTCTGCAGTGTCTTCTCCATGCCGGCTTCTCCCAGGAAGGCCAAAGGCTGTCCGGGCTCCTGGGCCCACACCCCCGGCCTGGCCCAGGCCCCCCGCGCCTCCTGCTGGGCCCAGCCCTGACAAGGACTTTCATTTCTCCAAACTCAAAGCCACTCCCTGACCTGGGAGGGCCAAGCGTGCATCCACTGCTTGCATGACATGGCACCTGAGCTTCAGTCCCCTCCTGCCTAGGAGGAAACCCAGCCACCTGGCCGGTGAGGCCCCTGCTCAGCCAGTGTGCCTCCGCCCTCCCCGGCCCGAGCGACCTCACTTTGGTCTTTCAGTTTTTGGAAAAGTTCGGATTTGTCTTTAAATGACCACAATACAAATGGTCTGGATGAGTCACCCCCAAACCTGGGTCATCTTGGCTGCCATGAATCTTTCTATTTTAATTTATTGAGTTGAGATTCACATAACATAAAATTAACCATTTTAAATGTACATTCTCAATGCGGTGCAGCCACCACTTCTATGGAGTTCCAGAACTTTTCTACCACCCAGAAGGAAACCCCGGCCCCATCAGTCACTCCCCATGCCCCTCCCCCAGCTCCTGGTGACCACTGATCCATTTTCTGTCTCTGTGGATTTGCCTGTTCTGGACGTTTTGCATACATGGAGTTACACACTATGTGGCCTTCTGTGTCTGGCTTCTCTCACTAAGCATCATGTTTTCAAGGTGCATCCGTGTTGTAGCAAGTGTCCGTGCTTCATTTCTTTTCATGGCTGAGTGATACTCCGAATGTGGATGGACCACACTTGTTTATCCCTTGGCCTGGCCCTTGTCACCCGTTGTCCCAGGACCACGGGAGCAAGCACTGCCAAGCCTCCACATTTGGTCCCAGCCCACATAGCCGGCCACCACACATCAGGTGTCGGCTTTGCAGCGGTTTATCCTGGGGACAGGCTCTCCAAGGACAGGTTGGATTTCACTAATTTTTTTTTTAAGTGAGCTTTTTTTTTTTTTTTGGCCGCACCGCACGACATACGGGATCTTAGTTTTTCCTGACCAGGGATCGAACCTGTGCCCCCTGCAGTGGAAGTGCAGAGTCTTAACCACTGGACCACCAGGGAAGTCCCTGGATTTCACTCATTTTAATCAGCCCCGGTGTGGCGTATCAGGGCCCCAGGGCCGTACCAGCTGCCCCTCTGTGCAGAGACACTAATTCCCTGTTCACAGAGGTCACTCACGTCTGCCGTCCCCACCAAAGGGCAGCCCCCATCATTCCAGAAGCAGGCTCTGAGGCTGGTGTAAAGGGGACACCTGTGTTCTGTCACCTGATCACCGCAGCCCCCACATGAGGAGCAGTGCCCAGACAGGCTAAGAAGCATATCTCAGGCTGCATGGCCATGGGCAGAGCGGGAGGCCAAGCCCCCCAGCCCGCCCAGGGTCCAGACCTTCCCTCTCCACTCTCCTGAGCTCAGCTTCCAGCTGACTTTCCTGCTGGCATTCCGAGGAAAATCCAATCCTCCTGGGTGGAAACGGCATCTGTCCAAATGAGTTTTCCGAGTCTGGTTGAAAACACTCTGGGAAGCTCCAGGAGAGAAAATGTGGTTTTGATTTTCTGGGGCAGCCAGGCCCCCAAACTCAGCCCACGTGGCCCAAGCACGAGTCTCTCCGATTCTCAGCCAGACACAGCGCGTCACTGAGCAGGAGCTTGCTGACAGGTGGCCTCTCCCCGGGGCCTGGGGCTCCTGTCCTAGGGTGCTGCTCCCTCCGGCCTCACCTCAGACAAAGCCAGCGTCTGAGCTCTGACTGGTCACTTCTCAAGGTCACTAAGAAACTTGGGCAGGGAAAGAGCTGACCCCATGGGGCTTCCAGGACATCCCGACCAAGCCTGGGTTCACAGCTGCTTCCTCCTACCTGGGACTGTCCAGCTAGGTAGTGAGCTCCTCTGCGCAAGAAGGTTGCCAGGGCAACCACATGAGCTGGGCACGTGGACAGAGGCGAGGTCCTCCCAAGCGCCCATGCCCATTCTTGTCTGAGGTCAGAGGTGTTGGTTGTGTCCACCTCTGGCTGGAGGATCCCAAGCCCGTAGGCAGCAGGGAGGGTCCGGCCACCCAGAGTCCATGGAGAGGGTCTGTGGGGGGCTCCTGCTTCCTCTCCCAGGCCAGACTCTTGGAAGTCCACAGGAGCACTTTGGGGGAAACCCGTTGGCCTCCTGGGGCTGAGGTCATGGGGAAAAGGCCCTCCTGCTCCCAGGGGTCCCTGGGGTTCTACTCACTTCCCTGTACCCCACATCAGCTAGAGAGCAACTCAAGAGGCCTTACCAGTCTCTGATGCCTTGTAACACGGAGACCCCAGTTCCCCATCGGCAGAGCGGGGAGACCCCCGCCGGGCAGGGAGTCTGAGCGGTATCATGAAGGGGGTCGGCAAGTTCCAGGGCTCAGCCGGGGGATGGGACTGGGAGGTACCCGAGCAGCCCCCACCCACCCAGACTCTGCCTCCGGAGCCCCTGTCCACCCCTGATGGTCAGCTCATGTGCCTGACATGAGGCGCTGGGGTCAGCAGTGACCACAGTGGGCCCGCCGCTGCCTTCTCGGGGCTCATGGTGTGTGGGCAGGAGTCCCACCTGTCGCGATGACAGCTGACGGTGACCTGGGCTACTGGGGAAATAATCAGATAGGCTCACTGTGTGGGGTAGTGCAGAAGGCTTCTCGGAGGAGGAGGCATCTGGGCCGAGGGTGACGGGGCCAGCAAGGGAGAGGCAGGGCAGGCACGTTTAGGGCTGAGGGCACCACTCCCCACTTCTCCCAGGAGGGGAGATGTCCCCTTATGGCAGCAACTTGTAGGACGGTCTGGCTGGTGCACCTTCCCCTTCCTCCCGACAGTGGAAGCAAACAGGTAACCCACTCAGTTCCCGTCAAGTCTCCTGGGAAGCGGCAATGCCCGTTCCGGCCTCTCCTTCTTCCCCCATCTCTCTCTCTTTAAGTCTGGTGCAGGGACATTCTGGCAAGCCAGCCCGGCTCCCCTCGTTGAACCCTCCCTCCCTGCCCATCTCCTCCACCTCCCCTGCAGCCCCCACCCAGGGGTGGCTCCTTGGAGTACTCACCAGGCCAGGCTATTTGCATCCCCGCTTGACACCCACCCAGGAGCCAGGCGCTATACCTGGTTAATTGTTTCCTACCACTGTTGGGAGCCCCCACCCACACACCTCCCCCAGGCTGCCCCCTGCCTGCTCCAGAGCTCCCGGAGTCTGTGTGCACCCCCGAGGACCCAAGGGCAAGGTCTCTGGGGCAGCTGGGCACTCGTGTCTCCGTTTCGTGGGCCTCCTCCCCAGGGACCACCCAGCCTCGCAGCCTGGCCCCAGCACTCACGGCTCTGGCTTATCCACCCCATGGCTGCATAGGAATCTCCCAATTTAGTCCATTGCTCAGGCTCCGTGGGGCTCAAGCCTCTGCTCACTCAAGCTGACCTCCTGGCTGCCCATGGGGGAAGCTGCTCCTCTCTTTCCCCCTTGGCTCCCTCGCCGCTCTGAGGTGCCCAGGCAGGTGGACTTGGGTGCCCATTTCCCAGATGGGTAAACCGAGTCTGAGCCTTCCCGATATGCCCAGCCCAGGGGAACCAGCAGGGACCATGAAGCGGCCTCTTGCTGGGGTCCCAGCACCCATCTGGGTGGCGGGGGTGGGAGGGCATTTTGCAGACTGGAGCTCCAGGGGCTCAGTATCAAGGAGGATTTGGGTGGGGCCTCTCCGGGGCTTCATGCAAATGAGCCTGCGCTGGGGCTGTTTTGTAACAGCCTCGCCCACACTCCGGATCTGCCGCGCCCGCTGCCGCCCACAGACCCTGTGGAATTAGCTCGCAAATGGGAGGAACAGGTGACAGGGAGCCCGCGTGAGGGGAGTCAGCCCCGCCAATCTCACACCCGGGTGTGCGGAGCGGGAGGCAGGCGGGGGCGAGGGCTCGCGACCCCATCAACCCATCACAATCAAGATGTAGTTTGTCTCCTTTCCAAAGGCACCGAGCTGGCTGCATCCCTGCTTTGCAAGAAAACGACTTTCCTGCCAGCTGGGAGCAGGACGCCCACCTCCCCAAAGCTCCAGCTCTGTCTTCCTCCACGACAGCGCCTGCTCCATCCACACTGCGGGCACTCCCGAGGCGATGAAAACCCCCGCTCAGCCTGGCCTGTAACATCCATCTGCCCGGCGGCGGGCGGGTGGGGCTGGGGCTGGTGTTTCATGGAAGGAAACACTCCAGCCAGCGCTTCCTGCTCAGGTTGCCTTCTGTCCCTGCCGCTCCCTCTGGGCCTGGCGGTCACGGAGGCAGGGCTGGGCCAGGCTCCGCGTCCAGCAGCCCCCAGTGTGCACCCGACCCCCACCCACCACTCAAGCCAGCTCCCAAGGGTGCCTGCGGGGCCTCCCTGGCCTCAGGGCCAGCCTGAACATCCAAATGTGCTGGCCGCCCTCCTGGGGTGTCCAGAGGGGTCCAGACCTTCTCTCAGCCTTAGATCGTCCTCTAACTAGGACACCCAAGAATGCTTCCCTCTGTGGGTGATGCCAGAGCATTTGGGTCCCCTGGCAGGCCAGCTTGGGGGCTGATGGGGCAGGGGCACCTGCGGCATGACCCGCCGAGGCAGAACCCAGGAGGAGCGTCTGAGCCCACAAGCCCCTTCCATCCAGCTGACAGAGTGAAGGCCCTTTCCCTTCCCAGCGAGGAAGCCCACACTGCTCAGAGGGCAGACAGGTGTAGGGTGTCCCTCTTTAGGGCAGCAGATCCTGGCGCGTCCTGCCACTGGGGCCTTGCCCCAATTTGCTCTTCTGCCCAGGGCTTGGCCTGGGGCCCCGGCCAGCAGAGTGACCACGGGAGAATCACAGACCCTTCAGGCCTTTGCTGAGATCACACTGGCTGAGCACAGGCCAGCCCAGTGCCCAGCGCACACTGTACAGTCGCCGCTGTCCTCATGACCCCTACTCTCTTCTGCACACCCGCCTGCCCCCCCAACCCCTTACGAATAGATGCCTCCCCAGGTCCTCACAGAGCATGTAGGTTTCCTCTTTTAACAGGACCACGCTCCCCCCCCCCGCCAGACGTTCCTCTCTGGGGACCTGGGCAGCTGTGAGGGGCTCCCGCCCGCCTTGCCCTCCTCACCCTCAGCAGAAGAAAGGCGCTCTGGACTCCCTTTTACCATCGTTGTCTTCACCATCACTTACCTGTTTCAGGATATTTTCTTTCTGTCTGCTGAATAGAGTGGAACATTCCACAATGTGGAAACGTGCGGACATGGGTCCCCTGACTCTGGGGAGAAAAGTTCCAGAGACCCCACCTTCCATAGAGTGATCAGCAGAACTTTGGGTTGATTTTGGAAGAAATCCTCCTACATGTTTTTCTCACTGCCCTACCTTAAAAAACAACAACAAAACAAAACACAAAAGCCCTTATCCTGGATGTGAATGGAATCTCCCGGGTGAATGGAATCTCATGGTGATCCATGCCTTGGGAGGCTCCGCGATGCCTGGCTCCTTCTCCCAGCCGTGCTGGACCCCAATGTGTGTAAAGATCATAATTCACTTACTTACTCAAAGGGCACTTGGGAGGCTCCCAGTTTGCAGCCTACAGAGAACCTTCTAGTCTTGTGAGCACAAGAGCTTTTGGCTGGGTGTGCACACCCCAGGAGCGGGACTGTGGGGTTGCAGGGCACCTATGTGTCACCTGCAGACAGGACTAAAGCCGTCTGGAGAGACGAGGCCCTGGTTCCCCACATCCTTTCCAGCACTTGGTGTTTTCCCTCCTCTTAATTTTGGCCTTTCTGGCAGATGCCACCCCTTCTGGAGAAGGGAGTTCACACACGCTTCAGCTGTTTCTTGATAATTCAAGGTCTCTATCATCAATGTTACTCACGGTTCTAGATTAAATAGCTCAGAGCAGACCAGCCCTCCCCATGTTGTGTGCTTAGCACCCCCCTCACAACAACTCACCGTGCATGGACCACCAGACTGCCAACCAGAGTGCCCGGGGCTCCCAAGGCCTCCTTTGTGCCCTGTCAGCCACCCCTTTTCACTCCCTGCCACTCCTGTACAAATATTGTCACTATCTGAGACATATTGAAAGAGAAAACAGTGAGTCCCCGGGCATCCTGCCATGCTGCTGCCCTGCCCTTCTGTGACCACTGGGCCTTCGTCCGGCTTGAGGCTTTGGAAGAACTGAGACCCACCTCATCTTCCTCTGTTCATTCACGGATTCACAGTCGGCAAATACTCCCTGAGCATCTGGTCTGTGTCCAGAACAGCCTATGTCATGGATGAGGCTCAAGCACAGCCACAGTCCTGACCCTGTTGAGCTCGTAAGGCCACCCAGGGGCACACTGCCCATGCTGGGATGGGGTTGCCGCCCCAACACTGCCCCCACCCACAACCCAAAGTGTGTGTTTTCCACAGAGAGGCGTGGGCAGTGTGGGACCTCCCACACCTGTTTATTGGGTGACCACCGTCCTGGTTCTCCAGGGACAGAGGGCCTCCCAGGATACATGACAGTCAGTGCCAAAGCTGGAAATGTCTGGAGAAATTGGGGTGAGTATGGACCCAGAGTTGTGGGGGCCTGCACCTGGGTCCTGGCCCAGACACTCTGCCTGCCTTGGGCATGGCTCAGGTCTGCCCCTGTGTCTTCTCAGTGCTGCTGCCCACTCAGGTCCAGTGAGAAAAGAGTCAGCCAGGGCTGCCCAGATGGGCTCCTGAGGCTGAGTGAAGGAGCGAAGGATGATGCCATTTACCAGGATCTGTACTAGGCAAGGCTGAGGTCACAGATCCCTGCTCAGAGGCAAGACCCTGTGGAGGGGATTTACCGGGTGGTGCAGTAGTTAAGACTCCGAGCTCCCAATGCAGGGGGCCCAGGTTCGATCCTGGTCAAGGAACTAGGTCCCACAAGCATGCAGCAACTAGGAGTTTGCATGCCACAACTGAGGAGTCCATGTGCCTCAACTAAGGAGCCTGCGAGCTGCAACTAAGGAGCCCACCTGCCGCAACTAAGACCCGGCGTAACCAAATAAATAAATAAATATTAAAAAAAAAAGACTCGGTGGAAACATCTCAGGGAGACGCCTCCATGACAACCCGCAGAGGAGGCTGGCCCCTGTGTAGGTTCCTACAGTCCCCTTCACTTGTCCTGTGTGACCCTTTCTTGCTGCACTGAGAGGGGGGCAGGGCTAGGTTAGTCTCCTTCTCCTTTAAAGCCCGGTACTTGGTGTCTGATGGTCATTGGATGGATGGAGGGATGGATGGGGAGCATGTTGGCCGTGTCCAGCAAGCAGGCCGACTCCTTGCTGAGGTGTGAGTCTTAACTCCAGCTCAATGACAACTTTGGGTGATGTGTATTTAGTGGCTGCTCCTAACCAAATCCTGTGCTAAGGACTCATCTCCCATGCTTCTGAACACCGTTCCTGGGGAGGTACACACCATCCTTCCCATCTTACCGAGGGATCTCAGAAGCCAGAGAGGCCTACCAGACGCCAGGCACCGTGACCCTGCCTTGATAACCCCCTTCCTGTTTGGAAAAATGTAGAAGACTCAGGTTTCTAGAGCTAGGGTCGGTCATCCAGGCCCTCTGGCCACCTTCATCCCACCCCTCCCTCTCCCTTTAGTGAACAAGCTCCTCAGAAGACCCATGTGACCCCAGGAAACCGGGGAGAAGGAAGGGGAGGCCCCCCCTTTGGGGGTGATGCCCAGAGTGTCCAGGCCCGCCTTAGTCCCATACTTGTGTGTGAGGGGGGACGCACACACAACCATCGGGGGTACAGGGTACAGAAGCATCAACAATGTTTCCCAGTGGTGTCCAGACGCCCTGCCACCGATGGGACACTTGTTATCTGGAAATGGATGTGGCCTCTGCTCCATGCAGCCCTGGCTTGATGGAGCTTCCCCCACCCAGGGACACCCAGTACTTGCCCTCTGCCTGCACGAGGGGCTGTCCTCTGGACAGAGCAGCCCCTCATCCTCCATCAGCCGGGATCTGGAGCTGGTCCAAGTGTCCCAGTGGTGGTGTCACCTGTCCCTTAACATCCAGCCCGGGAAGGGGCATTGACTGCCTGGTCACACACCCTGCTTATTCTCCCACATCCCCATCGCCCCGCGGCAGGGGGACCCCTCTCCCAACTTGTCTGGCATTTCAGCCCCCTCCCTTCCACCCCCGAGATGACACCCAGGGGGCACAAGACATGCCGTGAAGGAGCAGGAAACCAGGGAGCCAGGCACCGGCTCCTCCAGGCAGTTTCCAAATCCAGCCCCCCAGGGGGTCGCAGGGAGGAGCCGGCTGATCCTCCCCCGCGATGCACTCCTAAGTCACAGGCTCAATTTTTCTGGGTGGAAGAGCTAGATCTGTGGGTGGCACTTTTTTTCCTGGTGACGTCTAAATAACCATGACAGCAGCAGCAAAGGATGGCGGAGCCTGGCTCTCGGAAGAGTTTCTTCTGGGTCTTCCAGGTTCCCTCTGCCCTCCCCCACTCCTCTTCCCCTCTTCTCTCTTTTTTTCTCCCCTCCTCACCTCACCTGTCTCCTCTTTCCTCTCCTCTCAGTCTCTCTCCTCACCCCCCTCCCCGTCCCTGCCTTCTGCTTCTCACAATGCAGGGAGCACCCCCACTGCCCGCCTCTGTCCCCTGAGCCCAGGAAGTAGAGTCCAGGGGCCAGGATGCCCACCCGCCAAAGTCCCCTCTGTATCCAAATATTTACACTGTGTCTGCACACAAAAATTAATACATCGATTTTGTCAGCCGATTCCCACTGCCCGCTTGGCCCCTGGAGAGTCAGGCCGGCGCTGGCCCGTCCTGCCCGCCACAACAGCAGCGCCCACAATGCTGCCCAGAGGCCGGCTGGTAGCGCATACAAAGCACCCGTCCGGCCATTATCATTCCGGAGCCGAAATCCACCCCGGCGTGCATCTCATCGGTCATTCAGCAGCCCTTAATGACTTGTCAGTTCCTTGCCCTGCCATTTTCTGTCTAATTAATTCTTTTATTGTGCACCGGATAAAGCAAGACAAAGGCCTCCCCGGCAATAATGATTCATTAAAATGCAGCGCCTTCGCTGGCGCTCTTGGCCCTGCACCAGCCCGGCTGCTCTGCTCGGCCGCCTGCACTCCCGCCAGGCCTCCAGCACCTTAACCCTTTGCGGGGTCCTGCAGGTGGCACCCTGGCACAGGGAGCCGGCGAGCAGGGCTGACCTGACCCGGTTAGGGACCTCTTGGAAAGGCCCAGCAGCAGCCTCAGCAGACCGAGCCCTGCATTCTGGCCCCAGCCCCCTGGGGACGGCAGGGGCTATGGAGAGCTTGGGGGGGCGGGGGCGAGGTATCCGCTGTGCACAGGACCCTGCTGGGGACAGCCCAGCCTGGGCAGGGGAGGCAGGAAGGCTGTGCAGGCCTCCACCGCTGGCCATTCTGGGGCTGAGCTGAGGAAGTCACTATGAGGCTGGGGGAGATGAGGGGAGGGAAGACCCCAGGGGTCCGGGGACAAGTCTGCCAGCAGGATGGGGCAGGAAGGTTCCCGTCCCGTGTGTCCAAGTGCTGGTCTCAGGCTCACCAAGTAAATCCTCAAGGCACCTCGGTGAGACCATCATCACCCCATGGTCGTGGGGGGAAACTGAGGCACAGAGGGGTTGACGGGCAAGTGACAAAGCTTCTATCCACCGGCCCAGTCTGCCTTACTGCAGGGAAGCTTGGAGGACACCTCGGTGAAGCGGGAGGGGTCCCAGAGGCGGAGGCTGGGAGGGGGGCATCCCAGGCCCCTGGCCTTAGAATGCACATTCTCTGCCCATTTCACTTTTACTTAATTTTCTTACCGGCAAATCCACCTTATTCTGCAGATGAGCAAGAAGCAGCATCATGTGATTGAAGGTGGTAATTATAGCACCAAGAGTTCTCTGAGGCATCTGTGCAAATGCTCCATCGCGGGCAGATCCTAATCTCACTGAGTCCCCCCAATATGTCAGGGGGTCTTTTCCATCTTGCCTCCCTCCCAGAGGGAGGCCAGGTACCCCAAAGCCAGCCCGAAGAAGCAGAAGACAGGACACCCCTCACAGCCTGGTTGCCCAGGCACGCAGCCAGGGGTGCGCAGTGCTGGGCTCTCAGGGCCAGTCCTTGGCCCCACTCTCTGCTCCAGGACGTTCCTCACATGAAGGGGGGGCTGGAGCCCCATGTGCATCTCCCTCTTTTGCTCCTTCCCTCCCTGACTTTTCCCCTTGGAAGCCTCCTGCAGCCCCATCCTTGGGGACATCTGTACATCTGCCCCCTCCTGGAGGAGAAGTGCCCGGGCCAGGGGGCCCAAGTTTGGGGGCAGAGGGCGGCTACAAGTCTCCTTCCTCGAGAATGATTCCTTACCCCCAGTGCCTGGCGGAGCAGCCCATCTCCCCTGTCTTGGGGTCTATACTGTCTCTTGGGTGAGACTGGGGGATTTAGCATCACGGGCTTTGTGGCCTCCAGACTAGGTCCTGGTCAGCACAGGTTTTCCACGAAGCCTTTTGGAATGTGTCCAAGGAGGCCGTCCACACAGGGTGTGAGGGCTTGCCTAGTGTCTGGTGGCCATCGAGTCACCACCTGGAAACACATCCCCCAAGCCCCACCTGATGCCATGGACCGCAGCCCCTGCAAACCTGGTCAGCCAGAGATGGCATCCACAGAGACCCTCTGTCCTGGGCTGGGCTGGAGACCCCAGCTACACACTGGGGAGGAAAGAATGGGTTTCATACCAGGCCAGGACTCTAAGTCTGTGATGCCCATCCTGAGTGCTGTCCCCCTAAATGTGGCCCAAAGTTGCAGCAGGCTGGGTGGGTCCTGAATCTGACCCTCGGGATCAGCCGGGTGAGAGGGCCTTTGGGCCTCTCCCAGGCAGCTGCTCAGAGGACACGGGCCTTCCCCGAAGCTGACAGCTACACTGGCTATGAACTCCCATTCAAACAGAAAATCCACTTCTGAAAGCCAATATCATCCCAGGAAGAGTGATTGTGAACCAGAAGGGGCCTTTCCAACCCATCAGAGCAGGGCTAGATCATAAATGCCATTTCCCCTTTCTCCCTGAACAGGGCACTCTGTTCATCTGAGATCAGAGGCAACGCTCTCTGTTCTGCATGAGGAAATGAAAAATGAGGAACTTTTCCTGCCAGCCTGGCCCTGGGATGGGCCAATGGAACAGTCTAAATGAGAACAGGACTCCGGACCAGCTTGAGCAGACACTCTCTTAGACTTGGGGCGAGGCAGGGCGAGGCCGACCTTGGGAGTAACCTTGTCAGCTGGGCTCTCCTCAAAAATCTTTCACCAGCCTGTGGATCAGGGTAGCCCAGGGAACCCTCTCAGCAGCCCTGACCCCCCGGGGGGCCGCCCCAGCTGCCTTCTCAGAGTGTCACTGAGGGACCCAGCATTTGGGGAGACAGAGTCCCCACCACTTCTAGGGTCCTTGGCTGTGGGCTCGGCCTGCGATGCCTGCCTGAGAATGCTCCCAGCGGGGAAGCCACCAGCCCAGGCCCCAAAGAGGGGAGGGGGCCCTGGAGGGGCAGGGACAAGGTGCAGGGCACTGGGTCTCCATGCCCTCGGCCAGGCAGGGTGTGGTTGCACCAGGACCATGTGGCTGTCCTTCCTCTCCCTGGAGCGTCACGAGCTCAGATGTAGGAAACCCATGGGAACCTTGCCCAGAACCCGGGGCCATGGGGGCTGTCACACAGGGTGGGTCAGCGGGAAAAGACCGGGACCTGGGGAGTTAGTACGCAGGAGCCCCTCCAACTCCAAACAAAGCTGGCAGAGCCTCCAGCCCTCGGGAACCTGGCAAGGCCTGAGCGATCCCAGAACAGCAAAGGGGAGGCCTTGCTCCGTCAGCAAGCTGGACGCTGGAGGCTTTCCTTGGTTTGGGGTGTCAATGCGAGGGCTTAGAGGGCCATAGGGACCTGGACAGCCCTTCGCTGGATGCAGGGCAGGCTGGGTTGGCTCCTCGCAGGCGGCCGGCTGTGAAGGCCGCGGGCCTCCGTGAGCCTGGATGTCTACATCCCCCCACCCCAGACCCGCCTCACTGGGGAAGCTTGGCACACACTGGTCTCACGAACCCTCATAAATCTGGGCAGCTCTTCCCAAACGCTGCTCTTGGCAGGCCCTGGATGTGGCTCCCCAGTGCAGGGTGAGGGACGCGCCCTGGATTGCAGCCACGCGAGCGGCTGGGCAGGCGAGGGGATGGGTGCGTGGCCCCATACCCAGGCCACCCCATTAAAATTGCATAGGCAGCTGCCTTGCGTATCTGGGTTCTCTTGAGAAGCATAATCTTCCTCTCACCCCCAGATGCATCTGCACAGCTCAGAGGTGGGTGCCCCTAGGCCCGTGTGCTGGGGAGGCCCAGCCGGGAAGTGAGGCTGCCCCTCGCTTGCTGTCGCTCCCACAACCGTTTCTTCCTAGAAACCCTTTCTGCCAACCAGACAGTCCTGCCCGGGGCCTGCAGGGCGGCTTTTATCCAGCTCCCAGCCTGGCTCTGAGCCAGTGCCCGAAAAATGTCGTCAGCCACCCAGAAACCAGCTCTGGGATTCGCCTGGGAGGAAACGGCCCAAATCTGGCCCATCTGGACCCATTTTGCCCACTGGGGAGGTTCCCCCGCCCCGCAACACACACCAGGAGGAAGATGCATCCCCGGCTTCCTGGAGGCTTCTGAGATCTATCCTTTTCAAATTCAGATGCAGCACCCAAGAGGGAGGGTGGTCTGGCCAGCTGGCCCCTCCCCCCGGGGAGCCTGGGGTTAACCCTCACAGAGCCCACTCCTGCCTTGGCCAAGCCCCTTCAAAACAGGACCCCCATGGTCTCGGAGACCCACAGCCCCCACGCTTATGGAAAGCAACACACAAAATGCAGCCCACGTAGATAAAAAGCATTTTTTAATTTTATCAAATTGATCTGTACAAAAGTTAGCATTGCTTGGTCAGAAAGTAGCGAAACACAGCAGGTAAGTGACAGCGAAAGTCCAAACTTGACACCGAAAAATAAATTGCATAAAAATGAGTTTGCTGTAGTTCCCTGCCCCCACCCCCAGGAAGAGATATGCAAAACAAAAAAATTTTTTCTAGAAAATGGTAGGAAAAAGTAGAAAAAGTAAAAAGAAGCAACATCTCAGATGTACTTAAATTTACAAAGTTTTAAAGGCACAATTTTCCATGAAGTAGGCGGTTATCATCGCTCAGCACACAGCGGAAGCAGGACAGGGAAATCAGGTATTATTCTTCTAAAACTAAGAATCTAAAAGCGCTTAGTGGAGGTTTTAGTTTCACAGCTTGTAGGTGGCGCCTGGTTCCTAAGAGCCGAGATTAATGCATTTCTGGAGCCACCACGTCCCAGGAAATTCCCGCCTCCACCACTTGGCACGGTTGTGAGCAGGAATGAAATTCAGCGACCCTGCCTTCTAAACCTTCTTAATGCCGGGTGCCAGGGGCACCCCAAGCTGATCAGAGACACCACAAGACAAATCCCTTCTCCTGCCTCGGGGTTCCGGCCACCTCCAGGGGGCCTGGAGCTGGGGCTCTGCCTGATGCCTCCCAAACAGCCAGGTTCCCAAATGCCTGGAGCAAGGGCCCCACCCCATCTGCCTCCACCCCCGGCCTTCACCCTCAGCTCTGCGGCTTCCGTTTTGTCTTAAATTCTGCTCTCTGCACAGATTACTTCATTAATTAAAGATAAAATAATACAGAACATAAATACATTTTAACAGCTTTCAAAACAAATCAAACACATTGAAGCTTCAAAAATAAAAATTTTAAAAATAAAATAAAAAGAAGTGTTAATCACAGCCAAACCTTGCTCGGAAGAACCCTAACTACAAGGAACACCTCAGGTCTAAAGGGCTGGTCCCGAGAGGTGCTCCCGCGGACACATCCCCGCCAGGCTGTGGGTGACGGGTGATGACCGGCCTCAGGAACGTCATCCATTGGTCCTGGGGAGTTCTCAGCGCCGAGGCTGGCCAGGACCTTGGAACACGGGTGGCCTGGGGACCCCACACTTCTTCCCTCCTTTTGTCCTTTGTGCTGTGGCTGCTGCTTTGCACACACTGAGATGCAAAACCCAGACGCTGGCGTCTGCTCAGAAGAGGGACCCAGTGACTGTCCGTCAGAGTCGCAGTCCCCGCAAAAAGAGAGAGAGAAGGGAAGGAGGGCTTTGTCCATGGATGGGAGTTTGGAAGTCTGGAAGCAGAGGGGACTCGTTTACAAAGCCTGGCTTCCCGCGGACCTCAGCAGGCACTTGATGGAGCCGCGGCTCCTCCCCACGTCACACACCTTCTGGAAGCCCTCGGAGGTCTGTCTATCTTTGCCGAGATCAAGGTTGTCCTCGGCCGCAGCCCGTCCACGCGGCTGCACCCTCAGGGTCTGGTCAGGGTGGTGTACACGGGCTGCTCCCAGTTACTGGGGGGGCTGTGGGCAGGCGGCACGGAGAGGCCACCGAGCAGGGGCGAGGCGTAGGGTCGGCGGGGCGAGTGGAAGTAGGGGTACTGGTAGAGGCCAGATGGGTAGCCGGGGTAAGGGCCGTAGTAGTTGGGGGCCTGCAGGTCGGTGTAGTCGCACTGTGAGCTGGTGAAGGAGCTGGCGGCCGCGGCGGAGGCGGCCGTGGTGACACTGGCCTGAGCGCTGTAGGAGCTGTAGTCGGTGTGCCCCGGAGAGCCGTGCGACTGGTCGCCGTAGTGGCCGGGGCTCAGCTGCTCCGTCTTGATATGCGGCCTCGGGGGCCCTGCCTCAGTGGGCGACGCAGAGGCCGACGGGGCTCCCTTGTGGGCCCACACGGGGGACGCCCCGATGCCACCCGCCCCGGAGTGCGAGTAGGAGGTGCCTCCGTAGGAGCTGGTGGCCGCGGGCTGGCCCGTCTCTGTGGGCAGGGCTGAGTGGCCGTTGAGGGGCAGGTACTGGTCGAACTCGTGGACGTCAAAGGTGTCCATGTTTCCGATGACCTCACTGCTCAGCTCAGAGATGTCCACGTTGCTGAAGTCGATGTTCTGGCGCCCGCTGTCCACCAGGCGGCGGCCTTCCAGCTTCAGCTCCTGCTTGCCCCCGTGGTGCAGGTCAGTCTTGGGGGTGGTGGGGGGGGTGGGCGGCCCATGGGTCTGCCCTGGGGACAGAGCACATTTCAGGGATGAATGCCCCTTCTGTAGGGGGCAGCCAGGCTGGTGACGTGCACACAGGAGGAAAACCAGCCCCGCTAACTGCCGCAGGTAGGAATCAACGGCTTTTTGTTCCTGTACATTTCCCAGAAATTCCAGCAAAGCCAGACCTAGACCTCACTCCTCGGCCGAGGAAATTCCGTTAAGCACTGTTCTACGGGAAGACCCGGGGCCAGGGAGGCCCCATGGTGAAGAGCAAGCTGGAGGGGTGGGGAGGAGAGGAAGTGCCCAGCCCCTCGCCCACGGCAACAACACAGTCCACACAAAACCTGTCTCCCCAGGCCCGTGGCTGTAGCCAGCGTGACTAAGACTGCTCAGCTGGCCGGGATTCCACCCGGGTCAGTCTAATCCTGAAACTGGGCTGCTAACCACCAGGCCGGTGGCATGAGTGAATCCTAGGTCAGAAGCAGCAAAAAGGCCAGCGGAGCAGAAACGCCTTCGGGAAGGACAGAAAACACCCAGGTCACAGGGCGCTGGACCAGGGCAAGCTATCAGGCCCTCAGTCTCAGAGGGGACTAAGCAGGCCCCTGTGGGCATCGGAAACAGCTGCCTTTTGGGGCTATGGGGCCTTTTCCCGGGTACCCGGGAAAGGTTTGGTTCTCTTGAGGGCGCCTGCCCCGGGAGTGAGCCCCTGCTCCCACCCCCAGGAGCCCACCTGTGTGGTCACCGTGGTGGTGTGCGTCACCGAGGCCGGCGTCAGTCTTGTAGACGGCACCGCCCGGGTGGTGGCCCAGCTCGGCGCCTGAGTCTGAGTCGCTCTGGCCAGTCTTCACGCTCTTCCTCCGGCGCGGCTGGTACTTGTAATCTGGGTGGTCCTTCTTGTGCTGGACCCGCAGCCTCTCTGCCTCCTCCACGAAGGGGCGCTTCTCACTCTCACTCAGCAAGCTGCAGGGCAAAGGGCAGGAGCAGGATGACGAGGGGGCCGGCACCACCCCAGGAGTTGGCCCGCGCATCAGGTGAGGCACTGGGGAGGACCAGGGAAGCCCGAGTGCATGCCCGCGACCTGGTGGGCACCAGGCAGGTGCTCCCCTTCTCTGAGGACGGGAGGGATCAAGCCGGGGGTGAGGGCATTAGGTGAGGTCAGAGGAACAAGCCAGAATAAGACCCAAACCTTCCGGCTTCCATCTTCCTCCTCTGACTTCCCCCCTCCCTAAACCTGTCCCCTCCCTTTGGGACTTTCTAAGGCAGGTGGGTGAAGAGGCTAGGACCCAGCTGAGAATACACTGTGGACAAAGGGAGGCTTCCGGGAACCAAGCCGGGACTCTGTGGGCAGCTGGGCTTCCCAGACTTCCAGAAACACTGGCAAAACCCAGTGGTCCTTGCTGAGGCACAGAACACACACCGGCCCCCCATACCCTTCCAGAAGCTCATGTCTGCCTTCAGGACAGGGTCTAGGGATACTGAGGCACGGGGCAGCCATGGGTCCATAGCACCCCGACTGGACAGAGGCCGGAGCACAGAAGACATAAACACAAGCTTTGAGTGCCCACTCATGAGGTGAGGAGCAGGAAAGGAGACCAGCGCCCTGGACCCAGAGCCATTCACTTTAAACCCCAGCAGAGAGCGTTTGGTGGGGATGGGCTGTCCCAAGCAGCAACCCTGTCACTGCTGCCCACTGCTTGCTGTCCTACTTTCTGCAAAATGGCCAGCCTCATCACACCAAAGTGCACACCAGTGCTGAACACCCCCTCCATCCCCCTCCTTCCCTGGTGAGGGTGCAGAGGTGGCAGAGCATTGGGAGAAGCTGCGGGGAAGGTGCCGAAGGAGGTGCCGGTGGGGCAAACACACACCGTTCCATCTGCCTTCTGGACTCCCTCCACAGGGTGGTCGGGGAGTCCTTTCCAAGGAGAGGGCACCTCCAGAGAGTTGTGTCCTGCTTCCAGAAAGAGGCCACTTTCCTCTGGGAGGGACAAGCCTCCAGGCTCTGCGGCCACTCACAGCTGGCGTCCCCAACTCGGCCTGCCATTCACTGCCTAGAGAAGGCTGTTTCTGGGCTCAGGGAATGTGCTAGGGGCTGCACACTGCTCCTGCTGCCCTCTGCGTGCCCAGGTCGTCCTGTACCCCGCGTCCCATCCGTCTGGCCAGATCGGGTTTTTCCACTACGACTCGCCCTGGGAACAGCCACTGGGAGCAGGGCCGAGGCCGGGCGCTGCGCCACCGCCCAGCTCCACGCACCCCAGGACCCGCTCCCCGCCCCGGCCTGGGGACAGTGCACTCACCGCCACAGCTTGCCCAGCGTCTTGCTGAGTTCCGCGTTGTGCAGGTGCGGGTACTGATCCGCCAGCTTGCGGCGCGCTGCTTGCGCCCACACCATGAAGGCGTTCATGGGCCGCTTCACGTGCGGCTTGGCCTTGAGCGCACCGCCGCCGCCGCCTCGCACCGGCATGGGCACCAGGCTCCAGTCGTAGCCCTTGAGCACCTGCGACACGGCGTCGCGGATGCAGGCGGGAAAGCGCTCGTCCGCCGCCTCGGCTGCGTCGCCCCGGCCGCCGCCCCCCGCGCCCGCCGCACGGCCCAGACCCTCGGAACCGGCAGGCGACGGCGGCGCGTCCGAGTCCGAGTCCTCCACGTGCGACATGGAGCTAGCAGTGCCAGATGGGCTGCAGGGCGGCTGGGCGCGGATCTCGCTCATGTCCAGCATCGGGGCCGCGCGCGGAGAAGCGCGCACCAGGGAGGTGCACCGAGTCCGATGCCCGGCTGCGCTGCAGCCTCTCTGGGACCCGAGGTTGTCGCGCGGTGGCCCGACCCGCGTCCCGCAGCCTCCCAACCCCAGCCCTCTTGCTGCCGCCGCCGCCGCCGCCGCCGCCGCCGCCGGAGCTCAGTCCCCGCTGGGCTACACCGCAACAAGTTTCTTTAAGCGGCGGCCACAAGGCTCCTCCCCCCGCCCGGCTCCCCATTGGCCGGCGCGCAACCCACTGCCACCGGGGGCGGAGCTTGGCCGCCCCCCGCCCCCTCCCCCCACCTTAAAGAAAGCGCCGCAGTTCCCCCTGCGCCCCCTCCCACCCCGCCTGGCGCCGCACCACGTGGGGCCGGCGCGCCCGGCAGCCGAGGACCGGATCCCGGGCTGTGTAGCACGCCGCGGGCCCCCCTTCCAGGAGGGGCGGGAAGGAAAAACGGGGCAGAGACGGGTAGAGGTGGGCGCTCCGGGGTGCCCTTTGCCTGCTGGGGTTCTCCGCTGCGCTCCCTCTGCTGGCTCATAGCTGCTCCTGTGCGTCCGGGCCCCGGTCCCATTACCCAGCCTCGGCCTCCCGCTGCGCAAGGAGGCGGGTCCTCAGGAGCCTCCCCCACAGCTTGCGTTGAGCCCCGATGTCTTGCCCACAGCCCAGAGGCGCCGGGGTCAACTGCTGCCAGCCTGCGGCCCAGGGCGGGGGGTCGGCTCCCCGTCCGCAGGGCCGGCGCGACGTGCAGGAGCCTCCCGCGCGCCAGTCTGCACGCCGCGCACGTCCAGGTAACGGCGCGCCCAGGGGCCACGGCTCGGAGCTGGGCGATCCCAGGACCCCGATCCCGTCCGGGCGTGGAAAGTGCGGCGGGGGCGCTGCCGCAGGAGTCGCGGCAGCCGAAGGGGGCGGGAGCGCTGGGCGGGGCCTGGGCTGACCCTAGCTGTTGAGTCCCTAGGGCGGCCCGGCGGATGGCGTGGCCGGACGCGGGGGCCCAGGGCCTTCCGGGCGTGACCCGGGGGTTGGGGGCACCGAGGCCGTCCGGCGGGGCGGTCCTGGGTGGTCTGGCGGAGGCGGAGGCCGCTCCGGGCGCCTGGAGTGGAGGAGGTGGGCGCGC
This sequence comes from Eschrichtius robustus, assembly GCF_028021215.1. NCBI lineage: Eukaryota > Metazoa > Chordata > Mammalia > Artiodactyla > Eschrichtiidae > Eschrichtius > Eschrichtius robustus. Next base: position 52,013,752 of record NC_090839.1, on the reverse strand, counting down.
CAGCCAAGGAGAGAAGGGGGCGGGGTGTGCCGCCCTGTTGGGGGCGGCGGGGTCGGAGAGGGGACATTTCCCCGGAGGCAAGCGCCGGGCCGCGGCTCCGAGTCCCCGCCCGAGGCCGCCCCCGCGAGTTGGCCGTGGGCCCGGCGGTCCCGGAGGGCGGCTCGGATTCTTTCGCCAAACCCGCCGAGAGGCGACGGCCCGGCCGCCCAGAACTTCGCCAGATTCCCCCACCACCCAAGACAGCCAACTCGGAACACGCGCGTCTCCGACCTTGTGACCCGGGTGACCCTAGTCTAGGGCGCCCAGTTCCCCAACCACGCACCTCCTGCCGAGTCATGGATTCCCGGGCGAGTGGCCACGGCAGCCTAAGGAGTAGAAGGGGCGGGTCTGTTAGCAGAAAACACCAAAGCTGAAGAGTCTCCCCTACGTGCTTTTACCAACCCAGGGGCTGCCACCAAGGCTCTGACCTCGCAGGGAGAGCCTCCTGCCCTCACCCCGCCCCCACACGTGAGACAGGGCTCCAGCCAGTTTGCGACTGAGTGCGCCATCGCCTGGGCTGTGAACTCCTTGGTTAGGCCTTGGAGCCAGTTTCTGCCAGACGTCGAGTGGGCTCTGGGGGATGACGGGGATGCCCGGGACCCCCGCAGCCTTGCATCTGGAACAGCTGGCACAGGGCCTAAGAGGCAGGGGCCAGCGCCCAGGCTGCCCTGTTCCCCACCACCTTCGGGTGATGGAAGGGCTACCCCCCTGGCCCAGGTCAGGGAACCCAACCTCCAATCTTCCAGGAAAGCACCATGAGGAGCCTTGCTGTAAGGCGAAACAGTGTGCTGGGAGGACGCCCTGATACCAGCGGGCGAGCTGGCCTCCAGAGTGGCCTGTCCCCTTGCCTCCCCTCCTGTCATCTGCCTGCCTTTGCAAGGTCACTTGCCAGGAACATCCTTCCCGCTGGTCTGCAGTGGCTTCCCTTCGGAGGTCCTGCCCTCCTCTTGGAGTCCCACCCTGCAGTCGGAGGACACCAGGGAGGCCCAAGTGAGGGCTTCCCCAGGGGCATCCACCGGACTTCCTGGCCCATAGGGACCCATGCAAATAAATTCAGGATTGAAGTGGGGGGAAGGAGGCAAGGATGACAGACCTGGCCCAAACTGTCCTGACTCCAACCCTGTCCTGGGGATCAGATCCCACCCCTCCCTGCACTGGGCGTGCCGTTGGGCACCTGGTCTGCGTTTCCATGAAAAGCTCTGCTTTGCCAGGGAAAATGGAGCACAGGTTGCATTGGGTACACTGGGCAGGGCAGCCTCTCCCCGCTCCCCACTGACCCATGGTGGGGCACCACACAGCTATGTCCCCTAGGACACAGTCAGGTAATCGCTGGGACCCTTGGAGGAAAAGAGGCTGAGCTAGTAGAGTCCAGTGCCAGATCCAGGTCACAGTGCGTGACATGTGCGGTCCTAGGCCCCACCTTCAGCTCTACCGGGCTGCAGTGACCACCCCAGGGACTGATGGGGTCCTGGTGGGCAGCTTCTGTCATATATGTGCAGGCCACCATTCCCAGGGGATGGGCAGGCAGATCCCTGCCAGGGCTTGGCTCAGGCTGGCTGCTGACACGGAGGGTGGCACCCAGAAGTGCCCCAAAGCTCCCTCGTGGTCTTGAAGGCTGTAAAATTTGCCATGTGCTATCTGGCCCCACCCATTAGTGCTGACCTCGATTCATATCCTCATCTGCTAGGCAGCCCCTGAGTGGACACCAGGACGTAGCCTTCAGAGGAGGTGGTGGCCACAGTTAGTTCCTGTGTTTACCAGTACTGATGAAGTGCCCGCTGTGTGCCGGGGCTTTTCTGGGCAACATAGCACAGAACCACACTACACCATCCTAGCCTAGAAGATGCTGGCGTTTGAGGAGGGGGCCAAAAGTGAACACACCAAGGGGCTGAGACATTCACCGTGGGCGGCAGGGGGTGGTGGTGGTGGGGTGGTCCAGGAAGGCAGCTTTGAGGAGGTGACAAGTTGGGGCCTGACACTTCTGACCAATCGAAGAGAGAGGAAAGAGCATGGCGGGGGGTGGGGGGGGAGCATGTGCAAAGGCTCTGTGGCAGCAAAGAGCACAGGTTATCTGAGAACAGAGTGAGGCTGAGGGGCGGCTCTCAGTCCACCCCCGGCTCCCCTCTTCTCTGAGCTCTTCCTTTCTGTCCCCACCCACCCCAGTCCACATGCCTCTACCTTCATCTGTGGGCTCTGCAGTTTCAGGGAGATGATCTGATTGGCCAAGTTTGGACCAGGTACCTGCCCCGGGACTATCAGCCTGGGACGTGGGAAAGCTGATGTAAGCAAGGTTTCTAGACCCACACCCCTGGCAGAGGCTCCAAGGGGACCTGCAAAGAAGGAGGTGTGGGCTGCCAGGCACCCCCCGTGCCTATGAGACCTGGCCAGTGGAGGGCTGGAGAGCTCCAGGGAAACCTCTTCCAGGTGCAGAGACACCCCCCAGCCCATCCACTTGTTGGCTTCTAGGCCGGCTCGGGAAGTCCGTGTGAAGGGGCTACTGATGGCCAGATCACCACGGAGAAGGACACCTGCCCATCCTCTGCCTGTCCCCTGCCTGGCTCTTCTCTCAGACAGTCAGGGCGGCCATGTCTGTAGTTGGTACAGTCTTTAAGAGAAAGGCCTTGGGGGCAGGTCATGTGGGCCCATGAGCCCCAGGCCGATGTGTCCCCTGTGTGTCCGCAGCCCTGGCCTGGGCCTCTTGGCAAGCCAGCCTGAGGCAGTTGGCATCACATCCTGGGAACCCCGGCTCAACCTCGGGGATTAATTGGTACTTTTAATTACTGGCCGGTCTGCAGAACCAAACTTCCAGGCCAAAGATGAAGGGACAGCTCTGAGCAGAGGCCCCATAAAGGCAGCCTCGTCCTGGCCCACCAGGTCTCCAGAGAGAGAAGAGAGGGGGCTCCCAAGGGTGCCAGGGGTCCAGCATCCCCCGGTAACAGACTCTCGGGGCTCTGGGCCAAACCTTTTGCTGAAACTCCCCTCCCCAACATAGTTGCCAGCTGGTGTGGAAGCTCTGGTTTGGGTGGAAGCCGGCTCCTTGGTTGGGCTAATATCCCGTCGGGAGCTGGCCGTAGCTGTTCCTTGTCCTGTGCAGAGGACACTGGAAGATCACGCCCGGATTCCTCCCCTCTCTGCCCGCAGGGCCAGGGTGTTGGGGGCCAGCCCGTGGCAGGTGCTGGTCCCATGCAGCTTGCTCCTGAGCCCTGTCACCGCTTCCAGTGGACACCTCCTCAGGATGCCTCCCCACCTCCAGGTAGGGAGAACCTGCTCCAGGCTGTCCCTCTGCACCTTTTCATCAGCTCTAAGGCCTCCTGATAAGTAAACCCATGCTGCCTGGGGGTGACTGCCGACTGCCGGTGGGACCCCCTGCTGTGGCTGTTCTTCTCTGGGGAGGGGGCAGTGCTTAACGCAAGGACCCCAAAGCACATTGTCTGCCCAGTGAGATGTGTGTGCACAGATGTGTCGGAACAGCTGTGGTCTCTGCTCTGGCCTCCACTCACCCCCTCCTGGTAGTGGTCCCCGAGCCTCCGGCTGTGCCCATCCATCTCTCTCCTGCCAGTGGGCTTGGAGCTGACTCCACCAGCAGCCATTAGGTCTCTTTGACTGCGGGAAGAGGGTGATTCTGCAGCCAAAAATGTCTCCAGGCAGGGTCCCGGGGGTACAGGGAGCACCAAGGGGTCCAGGCCAGGCACCAGCAGCGTCTTCCACAGAGCAACTGAGTGCTGAGGCGTTAGCATTTCGGCATCGGGGTGTGCCTTCCTCTGGCTCCCCCGTCAGCCAGTAAATTCCATTCCTTGTCCCTGCAGAAGGGCTCTGCGTGCTACCAGACTCCTGGGTCCCTGGACCCCAGCCCCATGCTGGGCCCTCACTCCCCTGGGCCCTGGACTCCACCCTCATGTTGGGTCTTCTTCAGTCTCCTGAACTCCCAGACCCCACTCTCATTCTGGGCCTTCGCCCCCTGGACCCCAGCGATGGGGCCGGGAGAGACTTTCTCAGCCCCCCTGCAGGAGGGGACCCAGGACGTTGAAGCTGACTCTCACTTCAGAAAATCAGCTTTCTGAGCCCAAACAGGCTGCCAAGAGCTATGCTTGTCCTTCCAATCTTGGCTTTCAGATTTAATGAGGCCTCTTGTCCAAGTTGAACCCCTCAAAGTGTGACTGGGACGGGCCAACATGGCTGGAAGTAGACACGTCACAGAGAAAATCCCTTTCCGAATAAGGGGCTCCGGCCGGCAGGGACCTGGCTGCCTCTACCACAATGGAAGGTTCCAGAGACCCACTAGTGTCAAAGGCAAGTTAAAACACACACTGTCAAAAGATTTCCACCCAGGTCTCCCAGGTACTTGTTTTTCTGAACACAGAGTAGGAGGTTTAATTAAGATGCTCTCAGGCGGGCACATTGGGGTTCTTCTGCAGTGAGGTGAGAGCCAGCCTGCAGGAGCTCAGACATGGGTGTGGCAAAGCTTTGCCTCTGGGGGCGATGGGCTGGGGCAGAGGTGCAGGAAACTCCTGGTCTTCTCTTCGTGGGTCCCTTGGTCCCTCTGGGCCTGGCACGGGGAGCTGGAGGGGCAGCCGCTGGCAAGAGCAAACCCAGCCTCCTCGGCTGCAAACCCCAACGTCTCCTTCCTCTTGGGACATGGCGTGTGTAGAACAGGACAGTCAGCCACCTGCTCCCGAGCCCCAGGACCTGAGGACTTCAAGATATGGGCCAACTTTGCCACTCAAACTGGTGATTCCCACCCAGTCACCTGGTGTTGGTTTGAGAAGGAACGGGCTCCTTGGCCAGGTGCAAGCAGGAGCCTGGCAGGTCATCAGAGGAGGTAGCTGGCACCCCGGGGGCAGGTATATTAGAGCCTCCTGATGGCTGGGGGCCTGCTGCTCCCTCTCCATTCCCTTGGACAGAGGGGCCCTGAGCTGGCTGTGTGGAGGTGGGTGCCGGAGTGGCCTGGATGAGCCAGCTCTGAAAGCTCTTGATCATGTGACCCCTGCGCGTTATCTGGAAGTACAGTAATGAATTAACCCGAGCGGTTAGAAGCAATTTCTGGCAGCTTTCAACATTCCCTGTGACCACGATGAGATGGAGAGCCCCCCATGGCCGCTGTGCAGGTCCATTAGACTAGATCGGGTTGGGGGAAGTAAGCGTTCTGTATTCTGTAGCTCATTCTGAAAACACTTTTGGGGCTTCCAGGCCAGACCTGTGTTGGTGCTGGGACAGTGGGTGACGTTCACAGGGGCTCTGCCCTGTAGAAGCTTATGCCGGCAAAGCGTTCCAATAAAGTGTGGAAGAAGATTTCCCAGCTGGTTTGTGAACTGGGGCTGCACGGTGGTCCCTGCCCCTGCCTCCTGCCCTTGGGCTGTGGAAAGGGGCAGGAGGGAGTTGTGGGGCTCCCCCGAGAAGGTGCTGGAGTTCTAGAAAGGAGGGCGTCTCCAGGTCACGGGTTCTGATGCCGTTCTCTGTGGCCTCTAGCTTTGGGCAAGTTACGGAGTTACTCTGGGCAGCGGAGGGTCTGGAGTACTTGTCTGTCCCGGGGGCCCCACCAGACCTGCGTGAGTTGATGTCCATAGGATTCTGGGTGTGCTGTAGACAACACCTGATGTGTCCTGCATTTTCTCAGTGACCTCACCATCATGCGAAGCTGGCAGAGTTCTGAGCACATCTCCCACTGTCAGGCCCACTGGGCGTCCTACAGGAGAACCCGTAACAGCAATGCTGCCCTCTCTTTCCAGAAATGAATCGTCTGCTTTAATCACGGGTGAGTCTTAAGAAGGTAAGACCTGGTGATGGATGGCATTGGGCACAAGCTCCCCCAGCCCAGCCCTCAGCACCCCCCAGGTTTGGACCAAATCAGGGGTCTTGGATGCAGGTGCCTTCAGGAGCCAGGCAGGGAGGGGAATGTGGAAGCTGTTGAGGGCAAGGCTGTAAGGAGTGATGCGGCCTGTGGGTGGCCGGAGAGAGGCCCTAATGGCCAGCCAGGGCCCTGCTGCTACCCAGACCTCAGCTGACTGCAGAGGCATACCTGAGCCAGGCTGGATGGGAAGCACTGCCCAGTGACACAACAACTTGTGGCTTTGAGGCTGTTTCTCACGTGGCATTATCGTGGTGATTGGTAAATGATACAGTTCTGTGGGCCGAATTCACCTACAGGCCTCCTGATTGTGACCTCAGCAGTTTTCAAGACTTCTTCCAGTTCAGAATATGCTTCCATGAGAAAAACATAACTGTACACTCTTTTCCCCCATAGGGCTCTACAACCAGAGAATGTCACTGCACTGGGATTATTTGCTTTCCACTCTGCCTGGCAGTCATGGCTCACCAGCTTGCAGGTCCACACAGGGTCACATCTCCTTCTGGGGAGCAGGGGTAGGAGTGCTCGTGGCCCGGAACCGAGGTGCAGGGACAGGAGACGGGCGAGCCAAGCAGAACAGCCGTCCATGAGTCATGGTTCCAGAACAACCAGCAAATGGCCAGCACCTGCTCACCCACCCCCTCCCACACCTGCCAGGCTCACCAGGGGGTTTTGGCCGCTGGACAGTCAGGGTGGGGCCGGCCCAAACTGACCACCCCTCCAGAAGAAAGTGACAGATGTTAGCACCAGCAGGTCCTGCCCTCCCCATCAACAGATGTCAAGACATGAAAAATTGGGGTAAATGAAGGGTGCACGATTAGATTTGGGCCCAAGCTGGATTCCTGTGGGTGCCAGAGACAGCTGCAAAGGCACGTCAGGGACAATCACCCTGATGCGGTGGGGGCTGCCAGGCCCGTGTGCCCGGGGACAGCTGGACGAGGTGCTGACACGGGGCTCCTTCCTCTGAAGCCGTCCCGCAGCTGCTGGGAGTGCCGCCAGCTGTGAGCTTGTGCGCCTCGGCTCCAGGGCCGTGCTGGGGGAGCTGCAGGCGGGCCCACCTAGGGGTTCCTGGGACACTAGCCCATCTTGAGCTGATAGCTCCTCTCAGGGGAGACCCCTTTCTCCCCTCCCCTCCCCTTCTTGGCCCTTTCTGGCTCTGTCCAGGTGGGGCTCAGCTCCAGGTCTCTTGAAACCAGCCCGGAGGGGTCAGGCCTCCTCTCAGCACCTCTGGCCTCTCCCGTGTCTTGGCTTGTTTTCATATAGTTTTTTGCTTGAAAATGTAGGTTCAGGAGCCTCCCCCAGGCTCCTGGTGTTGGTGAACAGCTGCTTCGTAGAGACCCCAGCATGCAGGCGCTGAGCGGTGGGGCGAGAGGAAAGCATCTCGGTGCCCCGACCCAGCACCAGGCCCCAGCCCTCCGGCTTGGGGTTTGCAGAAGAGGTTTGTTTTAGAGTGGGGCATCTTCGTGGGGCACAAGATGTACCCATGTCTAAATATTATTTTAAAACTGTTAGTTGGGCTTCCCTGGTGGTGCGGTGGTTGGGAATCCGCCTGCCAATGCAGGGGACACGGGTTCGAGCCCTGGCCCAGGAAGATCCCACATGCCGTGGAGCAACTAAGCCCGTGCGCCACAACTACTGAGCCTGCGCTCTAGAGCCCACAAGCCATAACTACTGAGCCCATGTGCCACAACTACTGAAGCCGGTGAGCCTAGAGCACGTGCTCTGCAACAAGAGAAGACACCACAATGAGAAGCCCGCGCACCGCAATGAAGAGTGGCCCCCGCTCGCCGCAACTAGAGAAAGCCCACACGCAGCAATGAAGACCCAATGCAGCCAAAAATAAATAAATAAATAAAATAAATTTTTAAAAATTAAAAAATAAAAAAAATAAATAAAACTGTTAGTTGCTCTGTAGCATAGATGAAGATACAAGTTTAAATGAAGATGTAAGTATAAATGACATGACTTATTCCAACAGGTAAAAGCAATGCCTTTTTAGGTGATTCTGAAACGAGGACCAGAGCAGATTTTTTTTTTTTTAATTTTGGTGAAATTCACATAGCATAAAATTAAGTATTTTTAGGTGTACAATTCAGTAGCGTTTAGTACATTCACCATGTTGTGCAAGCATCACCTCTATTTAGTTCTACAATATCTTCATCACCCCACAAGGAAACCCTGTCCCTGTTAGCAGTCACTCCTCATCCCCCTCCCCCAGCCCCTGGGAACCACTGATCTAATTTCTGTCTCTGTGGATTTGCTTATTCTGGATGTTTCATATAAATGGAATTGTACAATATGTGGCTTTGTGTGTCTGTCTGGCTTCACTCACTGAATATGTTTTCAAGGTTCATCTATGCTGTAGAATGTATCAATATGACTCTTTTTTATGACTGAACAATACACCAGTGCACTTTTGATTAAATTCAGGCTGAAACAGGCACGAACTGAGCCACTGGCCAGCCTTTCCATGGCCAAGCCCTGCTCGATGGGGTTCATTCCCGTGAAGGTTCTAGACCCTCAGATGGACTGGACCTCTGCAGTCAGCTCAAAGGAGGACCCTGGAGGAGACATGAGAACATGAGCTCCCGGTGGACCCTCTGATGGCCTCGCCCACCCTGTGCAAACCCAGGGAGGGAGCCCAGAGCCCATCGAGCTGGAGGCTGGACAAGGGGCCCCTTTCTGCTCTGCACAATGTCCCATTGTGCCCTTCTCAGGGGTGAACAATGCAGCCCCAGCCAGGGGAAGCTGAGGACAAAGGGCCCTTTGTGAAAACTGTCCCCACCTGAAAAGCAGCACCCGGGGTCACACCTGACAGCAGAGCCATCCTTCCTTGCCTCCGTCCCCTGTGCGGCTCCCACATCCAGGCGGGGACCCAGGGAAGCTCAGGCAGGCTTGGGCTGGGGGCCCTGGACTCTCCCCACTCTTCCCAAGTGGCTGTGTGGGCTCATCCCGAACGTGGCACCCGGACAACAGCGGGTATGGGGGGTAGGTGTGGGTTGTGGGTTCCTGTGGAAGGACCCAGAAGCAGGGTACGGCCAGGTCTCCCCAAGGCTTGAGCCCTCGGGCACACACTTCCTGCTAGGGGCTCTCCAGCCTACAGAAGATGCTTGCACCCTCCGTTGAAAATCTCTTATAGGTCTTAGAGATGGGGTCCGAGGGAGGGTTTTTCATGGACAAGAAAAGGGAGCTTTTAAAAAAAATCACACTATAAGATACATGTAAATGCTATTACCCCAACAATGGGAGGGTGGGGCGGCAGCTGGGGGCTGGAGGGGGGTGGTTCCAGAAGTTCCTGGTCAAGCCTAATTTGGGAGAGCCTATGTCCAGAGGCAACCCCTGCCCTCATGGGGCTCACACTACAGGTGAAGATATAATTAAACATGCCAGAAAAACTGATCATTTGACCACACAACTATTGATAATTTACATACCAAAGACTAGGAACAAGACGTAAAAACAAACAAACAAACAAAAAACCCAGAACATTTGCAATATACAGACAAGAAGAAGATCTTTCTTAACAAAATTCACCACGCACTTGTCTGGGCTTGTGTGTGGTGCATTTCACATTGTATGACTCAGTGGTTGTCTCTCCCCTGCTAGACTGTGAATTCTTTCAGGATCAAAACTATTTCATATTTACCTTTGAATTCTCAGTGGCCAACACAAATGAAAATGGTATAGTTAAAATGAAAACTATACCTCATGGACTTTAATGTTTTTTTCTTTTAAACTATAAAATGAGAATGTTGATCTACTTCCACTTTGAAATGGAAAGATATTTTAAAGTAGATAAAATCCCAAGCAATATTAAAAAAAAAAAGAGGATCTTTAATATGTAAAGAGCTCTAACAAATGAATAAGAAAAAAACACACCTACCTCAATCATTTCCTTCCAAGTGCCCCACAGTTTACCCAGTAACCCCTAAGTTCCACTCTCTCACACAGCTCTTCCTTCCTCTGAGGAATGCCTACCATTCCACCTGCTTAGAGACACCTCTCCTGTATCCTCAGAATGTAGAGTTGCTTGTATCCTCACTGGGGTTATGCTTGGGTCATTGGTCAGTAAGCTCTTCCCTACTCTGAATCCTCAGCCCACCACTCTCCCCTGCAGCTGGAGGTCCAGTCTTGAGGGCCAATAGGAGCGCTGACCGTCTAAGGGGACTTTGCTGTCCTGTGCAGAGATGTTGTGGGGTTGGTGGGGGGTAAAGGGGAAGAAAGCTGGAGGGTCTGAATTTTAGGGCCCAGCCGCTGCCTGCACTGTCCCTCACTAGCTGTGTGATCATCACCCCAGCACCCTCCTCAGACAGCAGAGATGGGGAGTTGGGAGGGGACACCTGTGAGGTACTGGTCCACACACCCCATTCAGGCAGTGGCAGCCTGGAGCCCTGGGGTGAAGCTGCTGCTCTGGCCTTTCCTCTGCAGGAATGCGAGTCCACACACAGCCAGGGTGTGCAGCAGGAGCGCAGTACCCTCCAGGGTCCTTGGCTGCCCACATCTCAGCCACCCTGGACGCGGAGAAGGCCTGTGGTCTGATACGTGCTTTCCAATAATCTCTTTCACATTGCATTTCTGCTTCTGAAGTGCCACCCGTCCCTCTCCAGTGTGAGGGTCCAGGAGGGTAGGCGCCTAGGTAGGGGAGTGCACTGGGGGCCTCTGCAACTTTGGCTAATTCAATGAATGAATGAGCGAGTGAATGAATGAGTGAGTGGGTCAAGCCCGCTCCAGGTGGGGCGTCGCGCCGTTCTCCACGAACCCACCCCCTTACTCTCACGGCTGCAGCGCCCCGAGCGACCTGCGGGGAGCGCGCGCGGTATCAGGACGGGTCCTCGCTCCCCGCGCATGGGCGTGGCTGGCCGGAGTTGGTCGGACCTCCAAGTGTGGGCGGGGTCTCTCGGCGTGGGCGGGGGCATTTCAGCGCGCGGCGCTCCTCGCGCATGCGCTCCGACGGCCCGGCGATGGCGGCGCCGGAGGAGCCCTTGAGGAGGCGGAAGGCCGGGGCCGCGGCCCTGGCGCCTGAATCTCCGCCAGGGCCGGGGCGCGACCCCGCGGGCTGCCCAGCCCGCCTCCGCGCGGGCACCTTCTGGCTGACCAGGATCGTGCTCCTGAAGGCCCTCGCTTTCGTTTACTGTGAGTCCGCGGGGCCAGGCGCCCCAGTGTGGCCCCTCCGCTCGCGCCCTGCCCCCCACCCTCTGGCCCACCCCCAAGCGGGTTCGCGGCCGAGCCTTGGCCCTGCGCGCCCCTCCGTCCTGCAGGTCTGGGGGGCCCCCACGCCGACCCCGCACTGACCAGGAGCTCGTGAGGCGGTGACTCCGCTTTGCCGCCTGCTGGTTCCACGAGCTGCGGCCCCGCCGCCCTCCCCGCGGCTCCGCAGCTTTGAGGCCTGAGCAGCAGGTGCGGCCTCACCTGCGGAGTTCTGTGCGAGCCAGGTTTGACCAGGCGGAGAACCGCGCGGTCTGCCCCAGCCTCCCTCTCTCCCTCCCCTCGCCCCAGGCCGCCCCCGGCCGCCCCCCAGAACACCGCTGGACACCCGGACGCCCCCCCTCCGCGCGCGCGCGGAGTGCACACCCCCTCCACCCCGGTCCCCACGCCTGGAGGGGCGCAAACGCCCTGAGCCGAGCAGCGGTGCCTGAAGCCAAACTGGGCTTCTCAGACAAACGTGGCAGTGCGGGGGCCAGTGGGGATGGGGCACAGCCCCCGGCTGAGATGGCCTGGGGCCAGTGGGCAGTCCCCCTTCTAGAGGGTTCCGGAGGGCGCTGGTACCCGGCGGGCCGGCCGGGATTGCACGTCGCGGGCACCGGCCGTCCCGGCGTCATTTCTGCGTCTTCAGAACATGCGTTCCAAGGGGGTGGAAATGCCGCGCTTTGCACAGCGACCGTCATCAAACACCGAGCGGGGCGCCGCAGGGACCAGGGCCCAGCGCGCGGTGAGGCTTGGTGTGCGGCGCTGGGGGATTCACTTACGACTCTCGTGCGCTCTAAGTTACTATAGAAAATACTTATTGCCAGTATTGCTTTATTCTCCACGGGATTAGTCATTCTAAACGTTTGAGCTGTCATTTAGCAAAAGATGGAGTCAAGACAAAGTTAATCTGCGAGACTTTAACAGACCCTTAAACCGGCGCCATGACAGTGGAAAAACCCCGGTGGCTTCACTCGCAGAGAGCACAGCTTATAAAAAACTCAGCTCGGCTTTCCAGTGTGCGGGGCTGCCTTTGATCTCCACAGGGGTTCTCAGTTCGGTTAAGAAAGAAACCGTTTTGAACCAGTGGGTCAAGAAGATATTTTAAGGCCGGTGCTGAGCACAGAATTATTTGCTTTGGCAAATGCATTCCCTGCCCCCCCATCTTTTCTCGCTATTTGGGGTAGAGTCAGTGTTTTTCAGCCGCACGAAGGAACCAGTTTACCGTCTTCAAGGACGAGGGTCCCTGGCTGAGATGGCTCCGGCAAGTAGGCAGTCGCCCTGTACTGATTTCTTTCTGGAGGGTTCCAGATCTCCTGGGGACTGTGAGCTACCTCAGAGTCCCTTAAGTCCCAGGAATTTCCCACAATGCCACAGGCTGTCCACAGCTTTCACTTGATGTTGAGTGTTACAGTTGCCCTCATGGACTGCTGACCCCACCACGAGGCTGAATAATGGACCCCTAGCCTATGCTTCCTTCACTCTCTGCACATCTAACAGAGTTCTTAGCGTCATTAGTCTACCTGTCTGTGCGACTCCCTGGGAGCTCCTTGCAGCCAGGGACGGTGTTTAATACCTCTGTCCTCTGTCTTCTAGGAGCAGCTCCTGCTCCATAAAATTTCCTTGACGTTTTGCAGTCTTTATCATTGCTCTGTGCCACCACAGGATACTTTTCCAACTGTGTCCTCCCCCCTCCCCGGCTCAGCACCCCAGGCCCTGGGTGTGACACTCAGGTCAGAGACTGCCCACCCGAGAGGCCCCTTGTTCTCTCTGAGTTGTAATTCCTCAGATCTCGTGTCTTGTTTTGGGGTTTATTCTCTCTCTTTACTGGAGCATATCCCAAAACAACTTTCCAAGAAAGGATACAGAGAAGGTGAACTTTCTGTGTCCTTCCTTGCATACATAGAAATTGTCCACTTGCCTGGGTCTGTGGCTCTCAGAGCAGTTTTCCTCAGAACTTTGTGGTGTCAAGGGGTCTTTACATAGTCTGACTCCTGCTCTTTTGCAGGTGACTAAAGGGAAACACTTTTATTTCTTCTGCTCACATGCTTCTGACACCAGATGTGGGTTTTTTCTGACACCGAGTAATCGTCTGATTGTCCAGACACCACCTGAGTGTCCTGCAAGTCTGTTCGTTCTGACCCTAACTGCCCGGCGTCCCCACAGGCTGAGGGCTCAGTCCCACGAGACACCCGCCCCCCGCAGACGCCAGTGAGAAGTCCAGGCCGTCACCTGTGCTTCTGACCAACCATATGTAAATTGGGGTTCCCACGACCCCCTCCTCAGGTTCCATAACTTGCCAGAACGGCTCACGGAACTCAGGGGAACACTTTGCTTATGTTACTGGTTTATCATAAAGGACATGACTCGGGAACAGCCAGATGGGAGAGATGCCCAGGGAAGGTGTGGGAAGGGGTGTAGACCCTCACGCCCTCCCCGGGAGCCACCCTCCCAGCACCTCCCTGAACCCCTCCATTTGGGGTTTGTGCGGAGGCTCCATTACACAGGCAGGACTGATTAAATCCCTGACTGTTGGAGATCAGCTGCGTCTCCAGGCCCTCCCCGTCCCGGGAGGTCAGAGGTCAGGAGTGGGGCTGAAATTTCCTCTGGCAACCAGCCCCCATCCTCCAAGAATCACCTCATTGGTATAAACCCAGGTAAGGTTGAAAGGGGCTTATTATGAATAACAGATGCTCCTCTCACCCCATCACTCAGGAAATCCCCGGGGTTTTAGGAGCTTTGTGCCAGGAACCTGGACGAAGACCAAATAAATATTTCTTATGATATGACAATACCACAGGGACCTTTTTTCCTCTCTGGGAGCTTTTCGAGTCTGCTGCCTTGCCATCCTGGCCCGGGTCCTTGTCATGTGATGGCGTGGCTCTGAGCTCCCTTCCTCGTTCCTTCTCAGGGCCCAGGTGAGCTCACTCAGACTTAAAAGACTCCTGCCCTAGTTTTGGACAAGCTTCTCTGGCCCTGCCTAGTCTGCTGACTCCAGGCCCGTGTCTGTCCAGACACCCCAGTGGGTCCCAGATGTACCCCATTGGGGACCACCAACGCACTGAGGCTCCCAGCTCAGACCAGAGCCTGAAGCTAAACAAGGATCTGATGGAGAAGGTGAGCTCCTCCCAGGCCCCAGGAATTGTGCCCTCATATGGGACCCACCGCCGTGATGGCCAGGACCGTCTGAGTAACCGTGTGTAGGTGACTGCCATGGTGCTCTCCAGAAGGAACTGCGAGCACTGGAGCGAATGGAGGACTTTTTGACACATCAGCAAAATTATTTATCTCCCCAGTTTCATACGGTACCTTGGAGTCCCCAGGATAATATATCTTTTAAAATCCTACTTCAAAAAGATCTCACAGCTAGTTTCAGCCCAACTCTGATTCCTGGCTTTGCCAGTTTACGGTACTATCCTTTTGGTTCAGATTTGCTGTGCAGTGTCATGCTTGTGTCTTTCCTTGTTTACGTTACGTGTAGTGGAGTTTATTAGGTCTTTCCTCCCAGCTGCCAGTCACTGTTGGAGCGTCTGAGGTGAACCTAAACTGCACCCTCTAACAGCGGCAGCTTGTCTCACTCATGGTCAAGAGGTCTCACCTGGGGTCTGGTAGCTTAGCCTTGAGGCCAGTCAGCGCCCAGGCCCAGCACTGGCGCAGCCCAGCAGAACCACACACACCTGCATTTGCTGAACTCTTAGGTGTTCTTTGGAAATTTTGAGGAAGAAAATGGAACCAAAAGAGCACTCGAATCTTTCTTCATTTTCTGTTGTTCTGAGCTTTCAGCGCTTCCAAGATTCATGGGAAGTTAGTTCTTCCCTCCAGGCCCCTCGATTGCTAATGAAATGCTCTGCTTGGTTTCACAAGCTTCTCTGTAAAATGCTTCCAGTTTGTTTAAGGAACAAACCTGCCCTACCTCTGAGCTCTCTACAGCACACGCCTTTAAAGAAAAAGTACTGGAGGTTATTTTTCTAAGGCCCAGAATTTAGCCACAGCCCATAAAACCACCCATCGGAGAGTGACATTTCGGAGATGATTCTGTTTTAATTTTATAGCACTTTATCTGAAGGGGAGAGAAAACTAAATTTTTTCTTTTTGATTTTTTAAAGAAAATATTTGCAGACATCCTTGATAATGCATATTAGGTGACCTGGTAACCTCTCCTAGGTCAGTCTGTGGGTTACCCCACCAGGGAGCAGCTGAGAGTGTCATGCCTGGGCCCTGTCTCCTTCCTTCCTAGAGCTGGGGGGGAGGGGGTGTCTCCTTCTTTCCTAGAGCTGGGCAGGGGCTGTCTCCTCCTTTCCTAGAGCTGTGGGGGGGGGTGTCGCCTTCCTTCCTAGAGCTGGGCAGAGGGCTAACTCTTTCCTAGAGCGGGGTGGGGGCTGACTGAGCCTTTCTAAGGTTGGTTGTTTGGTTTAGCTTTGAGATCCTATGATTTTTTGAAAATGTTTTTCTTTATTTAGCCATTTCTGTAACAGGCGTGAAAATGAATAGGTTTTTTTCTTCTGAAATTTAAATCCATTCTATTTTCATTTTTTCCTGTAAGGTAGGAAGTTTCCTATGATGCTTGCCTTAGATTTACTTTTTTTTTTTTTTTTTTTTTTTTTAGTTAAGATGGTATGTTTTATGCTTTGTGTATTTTACCACAATTTAAAACTTTAAATTTTTTTAAATTAAAAATTGAAAATATCGTAAATGGGCGTTGAACTTCGTCAAAAGTTCTTTCTACATCTGTTGAGATGATCATATGGTTTTTATTCTTCAATTTGTTAATATGGTGTATCACATTGATTGATTTGCATATCTTGAAGAATCCTTGCATCCCTGAGATGAATCCCACTTGATCAGGGTGTATGATCCTTTTAACGTGTTGTTGGTAGATTTACTTTTTAACTAGTGAGACCAAATCTCGTTTTTTTTTCATGGCATTGGACTGTGGTTGTGGGGAGGGAAGATGTCCAGCTGTTCAGCCATTGCTAATTAGGTCCCCATGTAGTCTGAGTCGGGAGAGACAGGCTCCACCTGGGTGCGTGTGTGTGGATGTGCACACACACACAGCCAGGGCTGGGTGGGCACCACTGTGGGGGTGGCCTCCACGTTACCAGGAAAGTCGGTGGCATGTGAACTTGGGCAGCTTTTGCCCAGTGATGGAGGCAGCAGGAGGGGTGTGAGGAGAAGACCAGGGGAGCCCTCCCTGCTGACCCTCTGGTGTCCGGTGCTCTGTCTTTATTCATGACATCCTGGACATCTGCTGTCATGGGGGGATCAGGTCTCAATTTTCTTCCTGCAGTTGCAGTGAGCCGCACGTAGTATTCAAGAAACATTTGCCTTTAAAAACAAAACAAAACTATTAACCAAGCTCCAGACCTTATTGGTTTTCCACCAGCACCCCTTCCCATCCGGTGTCCCCGCGCTGCGATAGCCGTCATGGCTCCTCTGTCCCCTCTGGTCTGCAGCAGTCTCTGGACTTCCCTGGCTCTTCATGACCTTGACAGTTTTGAGCAAGTCTGGTCATGTGTTTGGTAGAATGTCCCTCAAATTGGGCTTGTCTGGTGTCTTCTCGTGACTGGACAGGTTCTGGGTTTGGGGAGAATCCCACAGAGGAGAGGTGCCCTTCACATCACGGGTGATACTGACCTGGATCACCTGGTTGAGGTGTGTCTGCCAGGTGTCTCCTCTGTCAGGTTCTCCTTTTTCCGTCTGTTCTCTGTCCTCTGGAACCCAGTCATGGGGTCCAGTCCATGCTCCAGGGACCCCCCGAGGGGGCATCTCCACATGTTATTTGGATCTCCTCTGTAAGGAATTTATTTGGCAATTGTCATATTTGTTTACACTGTGGGTTGTGGTCCAGCAGTGTTACTCGTGGTATCAAATTGTCCGGCTCTGGTCAGTGGTGGTTCTTCCCAGTTGTCTCCCGTATCCCTGTGACATGCCTCCATTCTTTATTTTTCGAGAGCTTCCTTACTTTGTGGTACTACAGGATGCTGCAGGCTCCTTTCATTTCCCAGCCCTAAAACCAGCCATTTCTCCAGGAGCCCTCGTTCCTTTTATTGGAGAGTGGTGTTAGGAACCCAGATCTGGGTGCTGTGCTGAGAGTGCCCATTGCTACTGGGGTGTCACTGCTTCCAGACTCTTAGCAAACAGAGCTATGTTACATATGTGGGTGTGCTCACTCACATATGGTCATTACTCTGCATATCCATTTGAAAGTATATTAGGGTAAACATGAATTCTCATTGGCATCTCCGATTCTCATCCAATACGTGGGGTGTGTGTTGGCCTTCCCTTCTTGCTTATCTGGAACCTCCTTCTCCACTAGTGAGAAATCTTGCCCCACCATCCCCCATGGTTTATTTGCTAAACCCCAATGCACATGCAAAGCAGTCTTAGAATTGTTCGCCTACCCCCAATTAGACTCCGGTGTTTCTATACAGTTACTTTTGTCTTTGTCCTTAGTTTTTACTCAGAACAATTTCCAAAGTTTCTTAGGCCAGCCCTCCCTCTTTCCTTGCATTCAGTGTGAACGAGTTATACATTTGTGATAGAGTTTGATTCATTTGTCACAGTCTGCATTCCATCCTGGCATCCCCTGACCTCCTGGCTGGGTTGTTTTGATAGTTTATATACATTAAAGTTCATTTTTTATGATGTACAATTATGGGTTTTGACAAATGCATAGTTATCCATCACTCTAGTACTGTACCAGAATAGTTACATCTCTTGAAAATTCCCCTGTGCACGTAATCGGCTTCCCCCTGCAGCCCCTGGCATGCTCTGGTCTGTGTTCTGCCCCATGGTTTTGTCTTTCCCAGTGTGTCAGATGAATGGAATCCTACAGTGTGTAGACTTTGGGTCTGGGTTCCTTTACTTAGTAAAATGTACTTGAGGTCTTTCCATGCTGTTGAGTGAATCAACATTCCGTTGATCTTCTCTCTGAATATCATACCGTTTTATGAACGCACCACAGTTTTTATCCATTCAGGCTCTGAGGGACATCTATGCTGTTTCCAGTTTTAGCAATTATGAACAAAGCTCCTGTAAACATTTGCATGCAGGCTTTTGTGTAAATGTAAGTTTTCAGTTCACTTGGGTGAACACGTAAGAGTGTGATTGCTGGGTCATATGGTAAATCTATGTTTAACTTTATAAGAAACTGCCAAACTGTCCTCCAGAGTGACCGTACCAGTTTGCATCCCACCAGCAATGAATGAGAGTTCCTCTTTTTCTGAATCCTCTGGAGCATTCGGTATTTTCAGTGTTTTGGATTTTGGCTGTTATGATAGGTGTGTGGTGATACTGCATTGCGTTGTTTTTTTTAAAGTTTTAAAAAAATTTTATTTATTTATTTATTTTTGACTACGTTGGGTCTTTGTTGCTGCACCTGGGCTTTCTCTAGTTGCGGTGAGCGGGGGCTACTCTTCGTTGGGGTACACAGGCTTCTCATTGCGGTGGCTTCTCTTGTTGCAGAGCACCACAGGCTCCAGGCGCGTGGGCTTCAGTAGTTGTGGCTCGCGGGCTCTAGAGCGCAGGCTCAGTAGTTGTGGCTCCCGGGCTTAGTTGCTCTGCGGCATGTGGGACTTCCCGGACCAGGGCACGAACCCATGTCCCCTGCATTGGCAGGCGGATTCTTAACCACAGCACCACCAGGGAAGCCCCTGCATTGCGGTTTTAATTGGCGTTTCCCCACTAACAAATGATATTAAGCATCTTTTATGTGCTTATTTGCCATCTGTGTATCTTCTTTGTATGAAGCAGATGACTTTCAGTATCTGTTCAGATCTTTTGCCCTTTAAAAAACTGGGTTGTTTGTTTTCTTGTTGTTGAGTTTTAATGGTACTTTATTCTGGATTCAAGTCCTTTATCAGATATGTGATTTGCAGGTATTTTTCCCAGTCTATGGCTTGTCTTTTCATTCTCTTAAAAATGTCTTTTACAGAGCAAAAGTTTTTCATTTGATAAAGTAGAATTTATCAGTTTTTTCTTTCATGGATCATGCTTTGGGTGTTGTATCTAAAAACTCATTGCCAAACCCAAGTCACATAGATTTTCTTCTATATTTTATTTTAGAAGTTCCATACTTTTATGTTTTACATTTAGGTCTCTGGTCCTTTTTGAATAAATTTTTGTACAAAGTGTGAGTTATGTGTCAAGGTTCATTTTTTTGCATATGACGTCTAGTTGTTCCCAGCACCGCTTGTTGAAAATACTGTCTTTCTCTGTAATTGTCTTTGCACCCTTGTCAGAAATCAGTTGACTGTCTTTGTGTAGGTCTACTTCTGGGCTCTCTAGTCTCCCATTGATTTATGTGTCTGTACTTTTGCTAATACCACACTGTCTTGATTACTGTAGCTTTGTAGTAAGTCTTGAAATTGGGTAAAATGAGTCCTCTAACTTTGTTCGTTATCGGAATTATTTTGGCTATCCTAGTTCCTTTGCTCTTACATATACATTTTAGAATCAGCTTGTCAATATCTATGGAAAAGCTTACTGGATGTTTTGATTGAGATTGCATTGAATCTATAGATCAAACTGGGGAGAACTGACATCTTAATAATGCTGACTCTTCTTCCAATTCATGAACACAATGAATCTTTCCATTTATTTCGATCTTCTTTGATTTCCCTCATCATGTTTTGTAGTTTCCCACGTACGGATTCTGCATATATTCTGTTAGTTTTTTATCTAGGCACTTTTTTTGGTGGCTATTGTAATATTTAAACATTCAGCTTACAGTTGTTCATTGCTGATATATAGGAATATAATTGACTTTTGTATATTGGTCTTGTATTCTGTGACCTTCTTCAACTCACTTATTAGTGCTATGAGGGCTTTTTTTTTCCTTCTTCTTCTTTCTTTTTTGTCGATTCTTTGGGATTTTCTACGTAGGCAGTCTATTAATAGAGATGGTTTCATTTCTTCCTTTCTAACCTATATACCTTTATTTCTTATACTTGCCTTATTGCACTAGCTAGGATTTCCTGTACAGTGTTGAATATGAGTAATAAGAGAAGAGATAGTCTTGCTTTGTTCCAAATATTCAGGGGAAAGTATTCAGTCATTAATCTTTAAGTACGATCTTGGCTGTAGGTTTTTCATAGTTACGTTTTATAGACTGATGAAGTACCCTTCTATTCCTAATTTGCTGGAAGTTTTTTTTTTACCATGAATGGATGAATTATTTCATGTACTTTTTTGTGGGTCTGTTGATACTATCTTATGGTTTTCTGATTTAGTTTGTTAGTATGGTGATCACATTGATTGTTCTTTTTTTAAAATTATTTATTTATTTATTTATTTGGCTTCCTGGGTCTTAGTTGCGGCACTTGGGATGTTCCCTGCTGCGTGCGGGATATTTAGTTGCGGCATGCAGAATCTTTTAGTTGTGGCATGCGGGATCTTTTAGTTGCGGTATGCAGGATCTTTAGTTGAGGCGTGTGAACTCTTAGTTGCAGCATGTGGGATCTAGTTCCCCGACCAGGGACAGAACCCAGGCCCCCTGCATTGGGAGCGCAGAGACTTAGCCATTGGACCACCAGGGAAGTCCCCATGGATAGTTTTTTGAGGGTTGAACCAGCCTTGCATTTCTGAGATGAAGTTGGCTGGTTGTGATGTATTATCTTTATTTCTTCTTTTGTGAGTTTTGGTAGTTTGCGTCTTTCAACTAATTCGCCTATTTCATCTAAGTTGTCAAACTTAAGATCTTAGAGAGATGTATAGTATTTCTGTATTATCTTTTTACACCTGTGGGATCTGTAGCAGTGTTCTTTTTTTGATCCCTGATATTGGTGTCTTCTTTCCTTTGCTTGGTTAGTCTGACTAGAGTTCTAACAATTATATTGATTTTATCGAAGAACCAACTTTTGGTTTTATTGATTTTCTCTATTTTTTTTCCCTGTTCTCAATTTCACTGATTTCACCTCTTTTTAAAAATGTCTTTTCTGGGCTTCCGTGGTGGCGCAGTGGTTGAGAATCTGCCTGCCAATGCAGGGGACACGGGTTCGAGCCCTGGTCTGGGAAGATCCCACATGCCGCGGAGCAGCTGGGCCCGTGACCCACAACTACTGAGCCTGCGCGTCTGGAGCCTGTGCTCCGCAACAAGAGAGGCCGCGATAGTGAGAGGCCCGCGCACCGCAATGAAGAGTGGCCCTCGCTCGCCGCAACTAGAGAAAGCCCTCGCACAGAAACGAAGACCCAACACAGCTATAAATAAATAAATAATTTTTTTTAAAAAAGTCTTTTCTGATGCTTGTTTTATATATAATTTACTCTTTTTTCTGATTTCTTAAAGTAGAAGTTTAGATTTGAGGCCTTTCTATTTTTCTGACATGAGTGTTTTACTGTAAATTTTCTTTAAGCAAAGTTCATTCTGGGATAGTTAACCATTTTATGTAATCAGGCACATATTTTATATAAATGTGTGTCTATTTTATATACATGTATACATTGTGTATAAGTAGATACAACACACATAGCTATGTGTACATATACACATACACTGTGACGTCTCCAGGTTGGATCTTCTAATATCTCCCCCAAGATTTTGTGAAATACTCAGACCCCTTGAGTCCACGCTTTGATTCCAAACCACTGGTTAGACTCTGCCTCATCTTCTTGCCTAGCCGAGGCCCTGCACGTCTGAAAAGTATCTACAGAGGGCTGTATTCCTGTTCACGTTCCTTTTGTCTTCTTTTCCTTCCAGTTGTGGCATTCTTGGTGGCCTTCCATCAGAACAAGCAGCTGATTGGAGACAGGGGACTGCTGCCCTGCAGAGTGTACCTGAGGAGTGTGCAGCAGCACTTCCGTGGGCAAGTCAGCTGGGAGACCGTGAGCTATGCCCCCACTGTCCTCTGGCTTCTGGACTGGTCTCACATGGATTTCAACCTGGATGCGCTGGCTCTTCTCGGGCTGGGCATCTCCTCTTTCATCCTGGTCTCCAGCTGTGCCAATATGGTTCTCATGGCTGCTCTCTGGGTCCTCTACACATCCCTGGTCAACGTGGGGCAGATCTGGTAAGAGGGAAGGACGGGGCACCTATAATGCAGGCGCGTGGTAACTCAGGGTTCTAGGGGTGTTACCCCTCAGAGCCCAACGAGGCCTCCTGGCAACAGGAGCAAGCAAGTGAGCTTCCTTCTTACGTTAATTTGGAAAATATCACCCTTTTAATTAGGCTGTGGTAGACACTGCTGGTCGCATTCAACCAAAATCCAGGAGCTTCCTTATTTGGGTGTAATTGCGATTCTGTTGGGAGTGTCATGGCCACACCTGAGATAGCATTGCCAGCCTCTTGTGCTGGGGGGCCATGAGATGGAGGTGGAAGCTGCTGGGTGGGCTGCTGGGAGCACTCTGGTGGTGGGGCTTGATTTGGAGGCTTACTCCTCTGCTCCTGCTCCCACCTGCTCCTTCCTTGTTCGAGAGGAACTGGTGCCAGCGGTCACAGTTCAGGCCAGCCCTGCTGGGGGGAATAGGCTCCAGTGCCGGACAGGTCAGAGGCAGCGTTGGGCTCCATGGAGGGAGAGTCACATGGAAACACGGACGGGGGCATCAGTGCAGCGTGTGGCTTGGATAGGGTTGGAGGAAAATTGAGGGCCATGAAGTGCTGTGCCATGTTTGACAGTGGAGGAGGGGGTGCCACTCTTCAAGTGCTGGGCTCTGGCCCTGGGGAAGAATCACCTACTAGAGGAAGCACAGAGGACTCTGTAAGAGAAGGTGAAGCCTTGAGAGAAAGCTCTGGGGTCGGGGCGGGTGTCTGTGTAGACATGGAGGAAGTAGACAAGGGGGTGGTGTCTGCGTGGATGAGCAGGAAGTGGAGGAGGGGTGGTGTCTGTGTAGAGGAGCAGGAGGTTAAGCACCTCTGGGGCTCCTCCTGCCATGTTCCCACCGGAGCCTTTGTTTTCTGGGAGGAAAGGTTCATTCGGTGGCCTGACATTCTTGGCTGCTGGCCCAGGTCAAAGGGGCTGGCTAGGTCCTGGACCATGACATGAATGGGTTTTAACCCAGACGCCAGACTCCTTCAGTGTCACTCACTCAGCTCATGAGCCATCAGAGGTCCCCTCCCAGCTCCTGTCGTCTGGCCCTGGTCCCCGAGCAAGTGTGAGTGACACTCAGTGTGTGAGCTGAAGGCACCTCTCCCTGTCCAGTCTACAGAAAAGAAGGCTGACGTCTCAGTCACCCTGGCTCCCCTCCCTGCTCCTGGGGCCTTCATGTTGATGTTGAACTGTTGACCAGCCAGCACCCTGGTAGTCAGAGCCAGAATTTATTCAGAGACTTTGGGAAACTTCAGTGCCCTGGTGTTGTGGCGTGAGCTGCGTGGATCAGAAGAAACAGCCATGGGCGTCGGTTACCAGGTTTTGCAGGGGTCACCAAGTGGGTGGCAACATCGTACTGTGGTGGTGCATCCTGTGTCCAGTTCCATACAGAAACTGTGTGGGTTCCTAGACAAATGATATTTACATCTGATTTATGGCATTTTCTTTTCTGAAGGCCCAAGCAGTGAGGGTGGAAATAGGGGCTGGCTCCCGGTAGGTGGAATGTGCCTCGTGCCCGTCAGGCAGCTGTGAGGCGAGGGAAGCGTCCTTCATTCCTGTCTGCTCCTCCCCACCTGGGATTCACGGGTGCTGCCACCACGGGCTGTCTGACCGCCTCGGCGGCCACAGGCATTCACTGCCCGCCTCTAGTCTCTCTGGTCAGTGGATGTTTACAGCACAAGAGGACTCTGGCTGGGGTTGTCTGTGATGTCTAAAAGGCTGCTGTTTCTTGGCACGTGTGATTTAGCGCATGTCAGAGGAGGGAGAATTCTGGGTATGTTTGTCCCGTTTTAACAGCTGGAGTTACAGAGATTGGGAGCACAATGCCCGGCTCCAGTGTCCTGCTCAGAGGACGCACCTGTCTGTAACACGGGGCTCGGGACATACTGAACCTGGCCCAGCAACCGGGAAAATCGTATCCACTGTCAGTTTGGGTTTTTCTTTTTATTTATTTTTGGTTGCGTTGGGTCTTCGTTGCTGCTTGTGGGCTTTCTCTAGTGGTGGCGAGCAGGGGCTACTCTTCGTTGCAGTGCGCAGGCTTCTCATTGCAGTGGCTTCTCTTGTTGCAGAGCATGGGCTTTAGGCATGCGGGCTTCAGTAGTTGCAGCACGTGGGTTCAGTAGTTGCGGCACGTGGGCTCTAGGGTGCACGGGCTTCAGTAGTTGTGGCACACGGGCTCTGTAGTTGTGGCTCACGGGCTCTAGAGCACAGGCTCAGTAGTTATGGCGCATGGGCTTAGTTGCTCTGCGGCATGTGGAATCTTCCCAGACCAGGGACTGAACCTGTGTACCATGTGTCAGCAGACAGATTCTTAACCACCGTGCCACTAGGGAAGTCCCTCCACTGTCAGTTTTGTTTTGTTTTGTTTTTTAATAAATTTGTTTATTTTATTTTTGGCTGTGTTGGGTATTTGTTGCTGTGCACGAGCTTTCTTTAGTTGCGGCGAGTGTGGGCTACTCATCGTTGTAGTGCATGGGCTTCTCACTGCAGTGGCTTCTCTTGTTTCGGAGCACGAACTCTAGGCATGCGGGCTTCAGTAGTTGTGCTCGTGTGCTCTAGAGCGCAGGCTCAATAGTTGTGGTACACAGGCTTAGTTGCTCAGCAGCATGTGGGATCTTCCCAGACCAGGGCTCGAACCCGTGTCCCCTGCATTGGCATGCAGAATCTTAACCACCACGCCACCAGGGAAGCCCCTCCACTGTCAATTTTAAACAGTAATTTCTAGTCACATCTAGAATGTGTTGGTCAGGAAGATTTTTGAAAACTGGTCTGAGTACACATGGCCAAAAATAGTCTTGTATTTTTTCAGTGGAAAAGATGTTCTGCTCCCTTCCACTTGGATGTGTTTAAAAATGTGATTTGAATTAATTTAAGCTCACTCAAGGAAAATAAAATAAAACTGTTTTCTCAGAAATGACACATGAGGGCTTCCCTGGTGGCGCAGTGGTTAAGAATCCACCTGCCAATGCAGGGGACATAGGTTTGAGCCCTGGTCTGGGAAGATCCCACATGCCGCGGAGCATTTAAGCCCACGCGCCACAACTACTGAGCCCGCACTCTAGAGCCCATGAGCCACAACTACTGAAGCACGCGTACCTAGAGCCTGTGCTCCACTACAAGAGAAGCCACTGCAATGAGAAGCCCGTGCACTGCAATGAAGAGTAGCCCCAACTCACTGCAACTAGAGAAAGCCCATCCGCAGCAACAAAGACCCAACACAGCCAAAGATAAAATAAATAAAATAAATAAATTTATTTTTTTAAAAAATGACACGAGATGTTTTAGGTGAAAAATGTAAAACAAACAAAAAAAAACCTGTCAGTGGAGACCAGTGGATTATTTACCGCGTTCTTGATGCCAAACGTCTGTGTTCTCAGCTGAACTGCAGGCTGCTTGCTGTGGCCCACGTGTGGGGCCCCAGGCGAGGCTGGGCAGGCCACTCGATCTGGAAGGTGTCTCAGGTCACCTTGACTCGGGGCTCCCTGATGGATGATAGTTTCCAGGTTGTCAGAGTGATGCTGGAAACTTACTGGGAGAGTGAGGCCCCCTTAAGTGGAAATTGGGCTTTCCTTTTCTTGATGCCCCAGCATGAGAGTTAGACACACTCTGTTTTTTCACGTCCCATTTATTCTAAGTTGAGGGAAAAGGATATCTGTTTGGGGTGAGATCCTCAGATAATGGACACTGTTGATTGGATGTCTTTCAAGTGTCATCCAGCTTAGTGGCCTGCAGTGGGGACAGGAAGCCCCCATGGGGCGAGGAGGCACCAGGCAGGTGCACGGGGCACATCTTGGCCGGCACCGAGGCCCCTGCCCTGGGGTCCCGTGGTGGTGGCTCGGCGCCTGCCCAGCCTGGCTTGTGTGCACTATGGCCGCTGCTTCACTTGAAGCCTTGCTCACTCCCTTCTCTTAAGTGGGTGTCCCCTCTGCTCCTGCTGACCCCAACTGGCATCTGTGATGAAGCCCCAGCGTTGGAAATGAACGTTCTCAGCAGACCTGGGATGCAGCGTTGCTGCCAAGCGAAGCTGGTGGGGCCCCACGTCGATGTCTTGGGCGGAGTCAGGCAGCCTTCCAGACAGCCTGCTTGTCCTGGGATCCTGGGACCGTGCCCGCCCTTCTCCCGCCCTCCTGACATGGTCCTAGTACATGCGCGGTGAGGCTAGCAGGAACCTGATGAATCCACTTCATGGCGGCAGTGGTCAAAGATCTTCGTTTTGGGGAGAGTGGCTTTAGTCATGCAGTTGGTGCTTTGCAGGGTGATGACCCAGGTCCTCAGACTCGGGAAGCGATGCTTTCAGAGGAGCCAGAAAAGACTGGTGTTATCAACTGCTTGTCTAGTGGTGGCAGGAGGGAGAGCAGGATCATAGTGTTCCCACCTTGCAGCAGGAACAAGGGAACCGAGACAGGGCCAGCTGGGGTGGTCTGCCCCTGGGTGAGGGTCCGGCTCTCTGGGGTCCTCTCCTGGAGCTGCACCCTGGAGGCGGCGCAGTGCATGGGTAGGCTTGGGGCCAGCCATGGCCATGCTGAGACCCAACCCTGACCCCATAGACACCCGGGCTGTGTTGTTGCCTTAGCTGTGTCCCCAGCTCCACAAATCAGCACGTCCACACTCGGCCTGTCCCCCAGGTGGGACCGTGGGGGAGACCTGGGACTTGTTCGTGACTCTTCCTGCTTCCCCCGTGTTTCATCAACCTCCACATCCTCCTGATTTCACCTGCAAGGTATCTCCGGAACCTTCCTCTGCTGCCAGCACCAGTGTGGCCCTGAGTCCATGGTGGCTGTCAGCTCTGCCCCTCACACGCCCTGTGGTTTGTCAGGGACACATGTGCCAGCTTCCTCTGGGTTTCTGCTGTTCCAGGCCCGGCAGTTAGAAGGCGGTACTTTCACATGTGGGCAGATCTAAGGGGAGGACCACAACCGCCCTCCCCACCTGCCCCACCTCGTCTTGAAGAGCAGGGCAGGCATGGTTTTGGGTTTTCAGGCCTTGGAAGCTGGGCACTGTTGCCTCTAGACCAGGGCTGCTGTCAGGCTCCTTTCAGGGAATGGGAACGACTCCCATGGCCCGAAGGAGGGGACCCCGTAGGGTCAAGGTGCCACAGACTCACAAAGCGGGCCAGGCGGGTCGGAGCTATGGGGTGGGTGAGGGAGTCCTTGGACTTCGCTGGCCGGAGGGAGGAGAAGGAGGAGCGGATGCACTGCCGTCGTGGTGTTTCCTTAGGCTGTGGTTCTGTTCTGTCTGGATTGGTTGAGAGGCTCTGAGAGAGGGTGCAGCAGGCAGCAGGGGCGCACCTTCCTGACACCTGTCGTGTCTTCCGGACATGGGAAGGAGACGACGCCAGACGGTTCTTCAAGACAGGAAGCGAGGCAGAGGCTTGGCGCCCGGGGGCTGGACATTTGGGGGCCTCCCTGAGGACAGTGCTGCCACCGAGAGCGGGCAGTAAGAAGCCCACCAGGCCAGCAGGTCCCTCAGGAGAGGTTCAGGGCCGGCCCAGGGGGCCCAGAGTTTCCAAGGACACAGGTGTGGCCGCACCGCATGGCTTTGGGATCACACACTGCCCCCCAGAGTCTCGATCAAGCGTGGCGGGAGTAGGTTCTGATTTAATGGTGCCTGGGGACTGGGTGACAGCAGGAGTCATAGTCGTCCCCGAAGGGCAGACAGCCAGGGCCAGCTCCGTGACACGCTTGGTTCCATGTCTGGGTTTCATAGAGGAGGCCTTGCTGGCAGAGGGCGCAGCTCTGGCGGGCAGGACAGGGTGGGGGTTGGCCAGGCGCTGGGTCTGCAACAAGGAGCTTTGGGCCAGGCACATCAGGTGCAGGGCGAGTCTGTCCTGTTCTGGCCAGAACTTGAGTTCACCTCCTTTGGCCGTTGCCAGAGCCCCCGGGTGTTGCACTCACAGGAGGGGAGCTGGGCTGGTCTCGAGGTGACGGCTGTTCTATGCGTTCTGTTTGCGGGGTTGGAGGCAGCTCTCCTGACAGGTGCAGATGTTGTTGCTGCCCAGCTACCTCGACTTTTCTTAATTTCACAGACTTCGTTTTTAGAAGAGTTTGAGACCTACTGAATTACTGCAGAAGCAGTGCAGAGTTCCTGTGTGCCCCACTCCCAGTTTCCCGTTATTATCCTCTACATTAGACGGTGCATTTGTCACACTTAGCAAGCCAGTGTTGACACTGTTGTTCATTCACCTCTTCTCAGTTCTTCCCATCCCGGGACCCCATCCAGGCCCCACAGACATCTGGTTGCCGCATCTCCT
This sequence comes from Eschrichtius robustus, assembly GCF_028021215.1. NCBI lineage: Eukaryota > Metazoa > Chordata > Mammalia > Artiodactyla > Eschrichtiidae > Eschrichtius > Eschrichtius robustus. The sequence continues at coordinate 51,985,413 of NC_090839.1, read as the reverse complement.
TGGGCCCCCCTGGGCTGGAACCGTGGCTCAGACGCCCCTGTTCTGGACGCCTGGACGCTGTTGAGGAGGACTGGTCAGGGGTTTTGTAGAATGTCCCTCCGGCGGGATTTGTTTGATGTTTTTCTCATTGTTGACGTGGTGATGGGTTTGAGAGGAAGACCAGAGGTAAAGTGCTGTTGTCGACACATCGGATCAGGAGTCTCTGCCCTCAGCATGACCTGTCTGCTAACGTTGCCCTGACCTCTGGCCGGGGTCATGCCTATCAGGCATCTCCACTGTCCCAAGTCTCCACCTTGTCCTCATTGGAGGTCATCACAGCACAGTCCACATACGGAGGGGGGGGTGGTGTCAGCCCCTCCTTGAGGGGGGCACACACACGGTGACATGGGCTCTTCCCCACAGGTCTCTCTGGCATCCCCGTGTTTACTCAGTCATTGGCCAAGTCGCCGTGGACTGGAGCATGTTTATTGGTGCCCTGGGTGCCCGTCCTCTTGCTCTAGGCGTTGAAACATCTTGGGGTCAGTGACACTGAAGAGAGACAGAGCCAGAGCTCAGTGACTGTTGTTACGTGAAATGTGAGTGACCTCACGGAAGACGGACCGGCCCAGTGCTGTCCTGCTCAAATGACATCGGAAGCCCGAGTAGTCCCTTCTTCAGTTTCTTCAGTTACTATCAACTTTCCCAAAAAGTTGGATTTCTGGTTCTGTTATCTGTGCTTTGCTTTGGCAGGAATCCTAAAGGGCTTCTTTGTTGCTCTTAAGGATGGCCGTGTGGCCGTCCTTTCCTCTTCCCACCTTCCCGGCCCCCACAAAGAAGAAAGGATTATCTCTAGAAACTTGGAGCGAGGTCGGGGGCTCCGGAGGTCCCTTCCTGCAGAGGAAGCCGCCTTGGCACTTTCCTCTGGCAGAAGGGACAGAGTATCAACTTCAAAGAGTGCCGGCAGCAGATGCCCGAGGGCTGCAGAGGTGTGGGGGGGACCCCTGCATAGCGGCCGCCTTCGGACTGTTGAGGATGAAAACTTTATTTTGGCCTTAAACGCAGTTGATGTCCACGGCTGCCCCTGCCCGTAGCCCCAGGTGCTTTTAAGGGTGTAGATAGATTTGATGTGTAGAAATGAATTCCTGCTACGGTTTTGCGAGGTCCGGGCAGCAGCATGGTGCCGTTTCGGCCGTGCGGCAGGGCCCTGTCCCCTGGGGAAACCCCATGTCCTTGTCGAAGGAGTGGCTCACCGCTGCCCACGGTCATCGGACACTGACACGGGCCTTCTCTGCTCTCTCAGACGGTGCCAAGACGTGGCGGGTCCCAGGACAGACCGTGTTCCTGGACTTGGGGCGGGGGGCAGTCACCCATTGGCTGCATCGGTCGGGCCGCTGCTTCACCCCCTCTGGCCTTTCTGTCCTGCCCTGCTTCTGTTCAGCCGTCTCCACGTGGCACTCATGGGCACAGCTTGGAAGAACATGCTTTATCATGAATTCCCATACACCTGCTTCCCGAGTGGGCCTTCGAGAAGCACTCTGTGCCAGGCAAGAAAGTGGGAGAATTCTACAAATTCACAGCTGCCCCTCCGCAGCCAGGGGAGAGCAATCTAAAATATTTATCCAGGGCTTCCCTGGTGGCACAGTGGTTAAGAATCCGCCTGCCACTGCAGGGGACACGGGTTCGAGCCCTGGTCCGGGAAGATCCCACATGCCACGGAACAGCTAAGCCCGTGCGCCGCAACTACTGAGCCTGCGCTCCAGAGCCCACGAGCCACAGCTCCTGAAGCCTGGGCACCTAGAGCCCGTGCTCTGCAACAAGAGAAGCCCGTGCACCGCAACGAAGAGTAGCCCCCGCTCACTGCAACTAGAGAAAAGCCCGTGCACAGCAACAAAGGCCCAACACGGCCAAAAATAAATAAATTAAATAAATAAATCTTTTTTAAAAATTTAAAAAATAAGAATATTTATCCATGATGCCTTCTTACAAAGTGAAAAATCGCTGGGAACTGCTTTACTTTTCTAATCAGAGGCTTTCTGTAAAACAGGAGCCTCGCATAGAGGTCGCTGGGGTGGCTCAAGGCCGAGGGCTGCAGACATGGGCGCGAGGAGGCCCGGCACACACACCCCTCCCTTCTTGGTTCTCTGGCTTCCTTCTCGTGGAGATGAGTGGTCGGTGGGCTGTGGGCCACCTCTGAGGGGGGGAGGGCCTGTCGCTAACAGACAGTTGGAGGTAAGGCGTTAATACAGACCATTTGGGAGCAAAATCTGGAACTCTTAGACCAGGGAGGACTTGAGTTTCTTTAAAGAACAAAACAATAGACCATCCCCCAAAGTAGTTCCGTGGACGGCCATCGCTTCTAAAATAAGTTCCAGCTGTTAAAAATATAATAAAAGCTGTAAAAGTCTAATGAATACTTTTTAACTTTTCATGTAATTAGATATAACTGCCTATATTTTAAAATCTTATATCAAGCAGCCTTGAAATTTAAAATTCAAAACAGGTGAAGTTACGAGAGAACGCATTTCCAAATGCCCTCAGCAAATGTGACAGCAGTGATGCCACAAGCCCGTCGCCGGTGTCCACGGGGACACTGTTCTGGTGGCCAGACTGTGGGCGGGAGCTGGGCCAGGCCACCTCTGTCCTGTTAGCTTTCAGTCTCTTCCAGTTGGTTCTGATGAAAATGTAAAACGTCCATTGTTTGTGAGGTTTTAAAAGTCAGCCCCTTCCCTTTTCTCTGCTCACCAAGGTTATTTATTGGGATAATTTACTGGGTAAACTTATTTCTCGCATTAGCCAGTGTGTGCACTGGCTGTTCATAGGTTTTTATTATGCAAACTCAGAATCCTGCTCAGAAGCAGAGGGAGTAACGCAGAGCACTCAGGCCCATGTTCTATGCTCGTTCTGTCCTCGCTCCTCCGTGCAGCTTTCCCTGTAGGAAGCCAGCATCTCTCTGGGTGGGATTGTTAAAACGCCCTTACTCAGTGAGGAAGGGCCCTGGCCTCACTGTGTTCTTTATTGCCTGGCCTGCAGGGTCTGTCCTGCCTTCTCAGGTGGGAAATTGCTTCGTGTGGGAAACAGGCAGTCAGGAGGCCCTCCTCGCGCCCCCACACCCTGCCCTTCCCTCCCCGCACTGGGAGCTTCCAGCAAATCTCAGACTTTGTATCGTTTCATTCACACCTCCTTAATCAGACAACTTTTTTTTTTTTTAACATCTTTATTTACAAACCATAAAATGTAATCATTTAACGCGTGCAAGAACAATCACCATCTGCCTCTAAAACATTTCATCAGCCTGGGCCTGCGTCCTCACCCCCTGGCACCCGCTCTTGCTTCCTGTCTGTGCCGACATGCCTGCTCCGGCTGCTTCACACGGATGGAGTCACCCCACACGGCCTCCGTGTGCAGCTGCCGTCACCGAGGAGGCGCTGCATGGCTCATCCACAGCGTAGCTGGGACTGCTGCCTTGCTCCTTTCACTCCTCATGGTCACTTGCAGAGTCAGTTAGAGACAGTTGTGTCCTTTGTATTCTGGGGTCCTCCTGGTGGGTGTTGTGTTAACTTGGGCAGAGTGACGGGCAGAGGATTCACAGGTGTGAGGAATGTGTTCTGGAGCCACTGCGATCCCAGCCAGGGCCACTTGTGTTACATTGTGGGGTTCCTTTCCATGACCCGGGGTCCATACACATGTTTGTGCTCCCCGGGAGTGCGTCCTGGAAGCCCTTGTGGGCGAAGACCCCCAACTCCCTCAGGTTCCACAGGGAAGGCATGTCTGACACATCCTCCATTTAGGGTTGCTTTTCTAATAACCTGTGCTCGTGATAATGGGGTGTCCTTTGAAATTAAAGATTCTAGGGTAGGACATTTTCATGATGTTTGAAGGAAATTATTTACTGCAGTAAAACCAAGTACAGTTGACCTCTGAATACATGGGTCAGAATTGCGTTGAGTCCACTTCTACCCAGGTTTCTCACTAAAACCTATGAGAAAACCACTCAACCTGCAGTGAGAGGGCCGGTCTAAAAAAAAACTCCACTGCAGAAGTAATAGCCCGCCTAGATGCCAAATTGTTCAAGGGTGAACAGTATTACATTTACTTTTCCAAACATGTTTATTGATACCCTGTTGTGGGCGTGGCCCTATAGTGTGATTGTACAGTGGGGCAAATAGGAAACACTCCTGTCAATGACAGTTACCTGGGTATCTAAGGCATGCACCCCAAGTTCAGTAAACTAGGACAGGTCTCCCCTCAGCTTCACCTCCACTCAGACACCTCAGAGCATGTCTCCCCTCAACTTCATCTTTACTCGGACACTTGAGCGCAGGACTCCCTTCAGCTTCACCTCCACTCAGAGAGCTGATGGCTGGTCTCCCCTCATTTTTATCTCCATTCAGATGCCTGAGAGCAGGTGCCCCCTCAGCTTCACCTCCACTCAGAAACCTCAGTACATATCTCCCCTCTTCTTCACCTCTACACAGACACCTCAGGACAGGTCTCCACTTTAGCTTCACTTCCACTCAGACACCTGAGTGCAGGTCTCCCCTCACCTCATCTTTACTAAGAGACCTAGGACAGGTCTCCCCTGACATTTATCTCCACTCAGACACCTGAATGCAGGTCTCCCCTCAGCTTTACCTCCACTCAGGGACCTGAGGACAGGTCTTCCCTCAGCTTCACCTCCACTCGCACACCTCTGCACAGGTCTACCCTCATTTTCACATCCACTCAGACACCTGTGGGAGGGTCTCCCCTCACCTTTACCTCCATTTAGACCTTAGAGGGAAGGTCTCCGTCACCTTCACCTCCACCTGGAAACCTGAGGGTGTATCTCCCCTTAGCTTTCTCTCCACTGGGTCACCTGATGGCAGGTCTCCGCTCACCTTCATATCCACTCAGATACCTCAGGACAGGTCTCTTCTCACCTTCATCTCCACTCAGAAACCTAAAGTCAGGTCTCCCCTCACCTTCACCTTCACTCAGACACCTGAGGGCAGGTCTCCCTGCACCTTCATGTCACTCAAACATCTGAGACCAGGTCTCCCCTCAGCTTCATCTCCACTCAGACTCCTCAGGACAGGTCACCCCTTAGCTTCACCTCTACTCTTACACCTGAGGTGGCTTTTCCCCTAACCTTCACCTCCACTCAGACACCCAAGTACAGGTCTCCTCCACTCAGTCACCTGAGGGCAGGTATCCCCTCAGCTTCCCCTCTACTCTGTCACCTGAGTGCATGTCTCCCCTCACTTTTTCCTTGTACCTCAGTAATGTGACCTCTGTAACTTGTCCCCGTTCTGTTTGGAGACAGTGTGTTAATCTTTCTTCAGTGGGGTAAAATGATGCTTAAATTAGAAGTTTTTGGTAAAGCCGTTCTAAATTAATACAATTCTTCCCCTTCTGTCTTTCAGGTATTCATTTGGTAAGTGGCAGACACTTAGGATAGCCTACCATGTTAGAGGTAATCTAGGGTATGTATCTTTGCACGTGTCCTGGCTTCTCGTGCTGGCGTCTCTCGTTCTCTGTGGTTGCACCGTCTCTTTCTGATAACCCATTTGCCCTTGACCTGCATCCTCAACCACGGCCTTCCACCAGATGGGGGACTAATGCCACTGTCATGCCTCCATCTGTCATGCCCTCATGTGCTGACATCTGTTTTCATACTGGTGATGGGCACCCAGCGGGGTGTCCCAGGACATTGTCATTGGTTGTACCCTTCTGGTGACGGAGGGGCTTGTGGCATGAGGACTGCAGTGTCCTGCAGGCCTGCTCTCCACTCCCAGGCGTCCCCGGGGACACCCCACGCAGCGCAAGTTTCCTGGGTGCCCCACAGGCTCGGGTTTTGCTTGGTTCTCTGCAGGGAGATTTCAGGTCCCACCCGTGCTCTGTGGGCAGCGCCACCCCAGAGGCTCCCGAGCCGGCAGAGGCGCAGGGCTCTGGGCACGTGGCCGGGAGTGGTCAGGTGGGCTGAGCGTGCGGCTGGTCTCAACCCCGAGGCCTCTGGGCGGCCCTGGGGACATAGCGGGTTTGTTGGTTGACGCGTCTTAAGCGTCTTCCTGGGCTCAGGGAGCAGAAGCAGGGGCTCCCCGGGGCACCAAGATCCATGTTGGGTGGGATGGGAGCCCAGTGCCCTCCCACCCCTCCTGCTCCCACGCTGACCTCTCCCTCCATGCACGGTAGGCAGTCGGGGTCCAGGGCTGCCCCCCTCACTGTCTCCGCCTGGCTTCTGAGGCGCATGCCCCCTGTATCAGAGGTCACTGTCTTCGCGCTTCATTCCTTAAAGGTCATTCCCTTACCAGCTGTGCAGGGTCTCCTGTGACAAGTATGACGGGTGACTTGGAGCTTGTGACCTAGACCAGGGGCTGGAGGCGGGATTCCTTGACTGTCTCACAGTTATTACATCAACAAGAGGCACAGCAGTGCATAGCATTTGTTTTCAGTTCTGTTCGGAGGGGACTCTGGGTGAGGAGAGGCCGTGTGAACACAGAAGACCGTGGTGCCCACCACCATGCACTCTGCTGTGCACTTTGGAGGCCACTAGTGTTGCAACTTTTACTTTAAAAAATAAGTCTAAAATTCTGTGCCCTGTAAGTGTGGCCTGTTTCCTGCTCCCCTGCAGGAAGTGTGCTTTTTGATATTTGCGAGCTTGGGGCTGGGAGCCTTTTTCAAACTTCATGCTGGTCCCTGTGTATTTGAAAACCATGCAGGAATCTGGCAGGCCCGGCTTAGCTGCGGCTTCCGGGAAGGGCTTTCTGGTCTTCTCCCCCAGGACGAGGCTGCTCTTGGCCCAAGGCTGAGTCCTGTGGGGCTCTAGGCGGGGCCATAGGGAGGGAGGCTCCAGGAAGGGATTCCCCTCTGCCCGCATGTGCTCAGGTCAGGGTGAGTGAAGGGTCACCTCAGTCGTTTTCTCCGGGCCGAGTTGTGATTCCCTCCAAGTGCTTCTGCAGAGTCCACGCTCAGAGGCAGGCCCCTCCCAGGCCTGGGCAGGCAAGAGCGCCAGAGGGACAGGGCAACCCACTGGAGGACGGGTGATGCACGCTGGCCAAGCCCAGGTCGGGGTCTCCTCGGCTCCGGCTCTTGGCCATCTCCCAGGGTCCTCACGCCCAGGCAGACAGACAGACAGACAGACATGGGGATGCTGGTGCTTTCCTGAGGCCTCACTCCTTCTTTCATGGCTCCTGAGGCCTTGGGAGTGTTTTGTAACTTCTTTGATTTGATTTTATCTTGAGGGACCTCAGTGTGTGCAGATGGTGCCTCCAGGTGACCTTCGGGTGATGACCTCCTGGCAGGTGACCTCCAGGTGGTGACCTCCTGGCAGGTGACCTCGAGGGGATGACCTCCCGGCAGGTGACCTCCAGGCACCTCCATCCCTGTCTCCACTTTTCAGCACTGAGATTCATCTGTCAGGAGCCTTGCTGTCCCGACAGGCACAACATAAGTACGTTTGATTCACTCCTTAGGAGTTTTCTCTTAAGGGACATATTTCCCTGTTTCTCAACTCTGGTTGGGAGGGAGGGGGAAGAGGGAATTTTAAGGAAGGATTCCGAAAGGCTCCATGCCCAGGATGTTCCTTTTGAGGATAAGTGTTCACTGTTTTACTGCAGGCCCATCAGGCTAAGAATTGGACGTTTAGGGATCCTTGGTTTTATTGAGAAGCTCAGTGGATGAATTTTTGATTTAGCCTAATGTGAAAACTAAGTGTCAGCTAGTGCACAGTCTTCCTTGGGACTGGGCAAGTGTTGGGGTCCCGCCTCAAACTGCAGGGTCAGGGAACAGGACCACAACAGAGACGGTGAGGGCTGACCACTCGGATTGTGCCATGTGAGCCGGGAGCACACCAGGTCCTCTCGGCAGGTGCACGGAGTGGGTCGCAGCGTTTAAAATAAACACGGCTAGGCTGCGGTGGCCCGTGCGGGTGAGGCCGGGGAGGCGGGGCAGGCGAGCAGCATCCTGGGCAGGTAGGTGTCTGGCAGCTGAGCTGCTGTGCGGTGGGGCCACGCCTCCTGTGCGGGGCGTGGAGAGCCTGGGCTGCGGGCAGGACGTGAGCAGACAGGCTGTGTTTAGGTCTGTCACCTGCCGCCATACCTTGGTGCCGTGCTCTGCTGTGCTCTTGCCGAGTGGGCCACCCTCACTCCTGTGTGTTAAGTCTGTTTCCAGGCAGGTCGAGGGCAGGTCAGATGTTTACGCGGCCTGGACCCCCAGACCCCACGTCCCCTGTCACAGCCGCACCTCCTGCCAGCTGTTGCAAATTAAATGCTCCCTGTGACCTTTACCTCTCTTAAATTCATGCTTTGAAAACAGCTTAATGAAGGGTTTACTGGCCCAATTGGAAGTTTTTATTAAAACCCATTGGTGCTGGAGTGGAGCCTGCCTGCAGGAAGCGATTAGCCAGCCTCATGGCTCAGAGCTGCCTTGGCCACAGCAGGGCCACCAAACCATTTCCAGACCCTCCCCGGCCCCGGCTCCAAGCTTTGCCTGGTTCTCATATCCTCCACTTTAATTCATGGTTCATCTAGTTCTCCCCCCAGCCCCATGTCCAATAAAGCAGTTTCTTGTGATTAAATTATTCCCGTCATCAGAGGCAGCCGCAGCCACCCTGTCCTGTGAGCTCACCAGGCTGCAGACCCTTCCGGGGAGCCTGTCCCTGCTGACCCCTTCCCGACCCTCCAACCTACCCCCTGGAATGTGAGCTCTGCTAGGCAGTGTCGGTCTTGATCTCATGTCTTGTGTTCTTCTTAGAAAGGACAGAGAGCCTGGGTGAGGTGACTCTCAGGGCCGCCATGTGACCCAGCAGAGGTGGTCATTTCCAAAGTGAGAGAAACAGGCGCCATTAGTATTCTCACTGTGAGTGGCCCTTGGTGACCCTCCCCGCTGGGGGCTCCCGGCGCCCGCCTGCCCCCTTTGGTCTGAGTCTCCTCCTTGGTGTGGGCCAGTGTGGCCTTGCTCTTTCCTCTCCATCCCCCTCCCGGTCATGGGGAATGCAGTGCAGGAGACGTGCTGCCCAGAGGTCACTGTCCATTGCTGGAGGGGAAGGAGCAGCAGGTGAGGGGCTGGAGCCGGGGGAGACTGAAGGTGCCATCCCCACAGTAACCACCTACCTGATCATGCCTTCCTTACCCTGGAGCCCGCTCGGATCTGCACACAAGCACAGACCAGGCGCGCCGTGCTATATGCATTTCTGCCCTTCTCTTTTTTTCACTTGGTAATATCCAGTGAAAATTACTTAGTGGAACCTAAAAGAAAATATATTTTAAAGACTTTTTTCTTGTTCACGTGATTATTAACACTTTGCTTGTTCTAAATTTTTCCCATCTAGTTACCCGTTTCTGCTTCTAAAACAGAATGTGCAGAATTCTAGAATACCAAAGAAGCATTTTGTGGCTGTGATTCGTATTTCCAGTCCTTTTGGGGGTGAATCCTTTTGGGGGTGTTTTGTCTGGAATCTTCTAAATAACCTTTTATTTTTATTAAATTGTGTAGATGTTGGACTAGCATTGCCTTTTCAGTTCACAGTATAATTAATAATGACAGCATCGCAGTTGACTGTGGAGGCTCCTGGGTGCCAGCACCCTGGCCATTGAAGGCAGGTTCATCACCACCCATTTTCCAGAGACTTGCTGTTAGTCCTGCAGCCCAGGGTCTGCCTGCTGGCCAGCCGCCCTCCTGCTCATGCCCTGGCCTCACCACTCCCCCAGCCATGGTGCTGCCTCGACTCTCCTGTGATGCCAAGTGCGTGTTTGGCTCCTCCCTCCCCCCACATCACAGTAGCCATGTGGGTCCTTTCAAAGAACTGGCTTTATTTATCAGATTTTTTAAAAATGTGTTCTGGCTCATTAAATTTTACTTTTTACAGGTTGCTTCCTCCTTCTGGGAGGAAGGGGTTTAATATTTTCTAAGATCTTGAGTTGATTAACTCATTAATTGTCCATTCTTCTTACCTGCAAATGAAAGTATGGAGAGGGGTGATCACTCCCCTCTGAATGTGTCCCTGGCCACCCTGGCAGCTGACCCCAGTGTCCCCGACAGTGGCAGGTAGTGTAGTTTTATAACCTTCAGATGCTGATGCCTCTTTGTCCCAAGTGCTGTTTAGAGAAGAGTGTCAAATGCTTAAGGTTTTATAGGTTATCTTTTGTTGGTCAATTTCTGATTTTATTACACTACGGCCAGATAACATGGCCTAAAGATTGTTCTTTTTTTTTTTTTTTTAAATTTATTTTATTTATTTATTTTTGGCTGCATTGGGTCTTCATTGCTGTGTACTGGCTTTCTCTAGTTGCGGCGAGTGGGGGCTACTCTCTGTTGCGGTTCGTAGGCTTCTCACCGTGGTGGCTTCTCTTGTTGCAGAGCACGGGCTCTAGGCGCGCGGGCTTCAGTAGTTGTGGCTCACGGGCTCTAGAGCACAGGCTCAGTAGTTGTGGCACACGGGCTTAGTTGTTCCGCGGCATGTGGGATCTTCCCGGACCAGGGCTCGAACCCGTGTCCCCTGCATTGGCAGGCGGATTCTTAACCACTGTGCCAGCAGGGAAGCCCGATTGTTCTTTTAATTATTATTTTTTTTAAGTTAGACATGAGAGTAGATTAGAAATTCAAGTTGTATTACACAGCTTCTAACAAAAACAGCTTCCCTTCTTTTACCTGCACTCACCCCATCCTGTTCTCAGGGTAACTCCTTCATCTCCTCAAGCAGTTCTGACTAACATGTTTATATAGATTATTCTTACTGTATCACCTCTAGACATTATCCGTGTACTTCCTGTTATTGCTCTCTCACACTTCTAATGCTCTTCCTCTATCTCAGTTCAGCTGTCACAAATGTAATTTTTATTAAATTAATATTCAGTCTTTACATTATTGCAACTATGTAATATTATTGATTGCTGAGCTGATAGTGACGTATAATGATTTTTTTCTAATAACTTTTTTTTTTTTTTGGCTGCGTTGGGTCTTCGTTGCTGCATGCAGACTTTTCTCTAGTTGTAGAGCATGGGCTGTAGGCACACGGGCTTCAGTAGTTGTGGCACGTGGGCTCAGTAGTTGTGGCTCGCAGGCTCTAGAGCGCAGGCTCAGTGGTTGCGGTGCACGGGCTTAGTTGCTCCACAACATGTGGGATCTTCCTGGACCGGGGCTCGAACCCATGTCCCCTGCACTGGCAGGTGGATTCTTAACCACTGTGCCAGCAGGGAAGTCCCTCTAATATCTGTTTTTGGGGGAGCCATGCAGCTTACGGGATCTTAGTTCCCCAACCAGGGATCGAACCTGGGCCCCCTGCAGTGGAAGCACAGAGCTGTAACCACTGGACCACCAGGGAATTCCCTAATAACTCTTTGTTTTTCCTGGAGTTAATAGTTGCCTCTTCGTTTTTGTTTTTTTTTAAACATTTTTTCCTTGCTTTTTTTTTTTTTTTGGCCATGCCACACGGCTTACGGGATCTCAGTTCCCCGACCAGGGATTAAACCCGGGCAGTGAAAGCATGGAATCCTAACCACTGGACCGCCAGGGAATTCCTTAGTTGCCTCTTCTTTTTTTGGTTTGCTTTGTTTTTCATCTCTGATCATGTTTCATTCAGCAGTTTGTTCCAAATTCAACAGCACAACTGCTTGACCCCTCCCGATAACTGTTTTGTTTTTTTTTTTTTTTTACTGAATCAGACACATTAGATAATCTATCAGTGCCTTCTTCCCCTCCATAGAGATTTCTCTTTGGGTGCTGTTACCACCTGGAGTGCATGCTTTTGAGGCCTTGGATTTGGAGATGGTGGGCAGGTTAACTCTGCCAGATTAGGTACCACTGACTGACTGGTCCCTCTCCCCATCTCTGGGATCCTTATGGTTCACAGGGCAGGTGGCTTGTTGTGCTGGGGGTAAGGCCATAGATGCATCCATGTCTCCACTGCCTTCCTCCCCGTTGTGTTCTGGAGCAGTATTCTCAGGGAGGATCATTTTTAAGCCCTTTTCTTGATCACATTTATATAAAACAGCTAAAAGCATCTGGCGAGATGGGTCCTTCTCTTTACTTCTCCAGCATTAATAGTCACCTGTCTGAGGCAAGGTGAACAGGCTGATTTTATTCATCTTGCCCCAGTGCTGCTTCCTTGCCAGGTAAACACCTGTGTGTCCTGAATCCTGAAAAGCACTGAGGAGCCAGAGAAGAGCTCTTGGTCTCACTGGACACCATCACAGCCACTGGCTGGCCTGGAACCTCCAGAGTCTGGTGTGTGTCCCTGGAGCTTCCTGGCTGCAATGCCCCATTGTCGGGTGCGGGAGGAACACAGCGTCGGCAAGCCTGACCTTTGGCAGCACAGTAACAGGGAGAGGCATTGTTAGGTTAGCTCTGGAGCAGCAGCTGTGTGCCAGTTTCTTTTGTAAATGCTTTGATATTTTAAAACAGAAATTTTAAACGAGGAAACCATGCTTTGTTGCTGTTACAATAGCAGCTCTTGTCCGTGTGGGTTCATTGAATGGAGACAGACACCGATGCAGCTTTAGTACCATTAATGGCTCCCAAGTGCATCAGACAAATCTCTTCTTGATGGCTGTGTCCTCCTCTTACCAAGAATGTTATACCTCTTTTAAAGCAGGATCCTGTACTTATTACGGACATGTTGGCTAATCTCAGATTGACGTCCGTTTGACAGGGTTTTCCATTCGTTTGCAGCCTCAATGCCTGTCGTTTGAGCATTTAGAAGACTGACATACAAACAGGATTCAGGGGTAAAATTTGTGTGATATCCACTGACCCTTATGGGCCTCCGTACGGGCTGTTCCTGCTATGGGACGTGGCCCCTGGAGCCGCATGCTCCCCTGCCGCCGGCATCCTGCACATCCCCGGGGGCTCCTCCAGCTGCCGCCCCGGCCTTGTCCTTCCCCGGCCCAAATCCCTGCCACTCCTGACGTGGATCTTCCTTGTGCACTGGTGCCCCTCCCCGCAGTGTACAGACCTGGTCCCGAGAGGAACTTGATCACGGCTCGGAGCCTGCGTGTGGGATGGGGACTCCGGGTCCCCCAACCTGGCACAGGGGCGGGCAGGCGGTCAGCCCCTTGGAGGGAGGCCTCATGCCTGCTCCAGGCACCCGCTCAGGAGACCATGCTGGTGGTGCACACGCACATTGAGAAACCCGAGTCCTTGTTTCCTTTGATTGTCTGTGAAACAAGCGCGTGTGCGCCCTGGTGTCTGGGCGATCGCGGGTAGTGAGGCTCGTGGGGCCTCCTCTGGCATCAGCCCACGCTCTGGGCCTTGGCGCGGACCCAGGAGAGCGCTGAGCAGAACCTCCGCAGTCAGTTCCCCCCCCCAGCAACGGCAACTGCACAGCGAGCGCCATGGGCTACCTGGCTCTGCTCTCCTCGGCCCGGGCCCAGGCAGCGGCAGGATGGGCGGCGGCCACGGCCACGCGTTGGTCCCGGGTGGTCTGAGGCAGAGTCCCTGAGTCTGTCCTCTTCAGGCAGCTTGTCCTGGTGAAATGTGTCAACAGCACCTTGAAAAAGATCTTGACGTAGCTTCCAAGTCAGTTCAGAGCCCAGGGGGCGCTTCGCCCAGCCCCCCATAGATATCTTCCTGACCCAGCACTGGCCACCACAGCTGGACTGCAGACAAAATGGGCTTGTCTGGTGTTTTCTCAAGACTGGACAGGTTGGGTGTTGGGGGCTGGGTACCACGGGGCAGGTGAGTTGCTGCGACCTCCCTGGAGCGCAGTCACGCGCCTGCCGGCGGCCTGCTCCCCTCAGGGTTCCTACTGCAGGACCGGGAAGGTGCGGGCAGGCTGGGACAGGGCTCCTTACTGTGTTGGGGATGGAAACGGAGGTGTGTCAGAGGCTCAGGTGGGGAGCTGGTTAAGTAATGTGCATCTCTGCTCTGGGTTACTGCATGATAGAATTCAGTGACCACAGTGCTGTTTAACGAGTGAAGCCGTGTTTATGACGTGTTAAGCAGTGTGTCCTGTATTCCATTTTGCCTCTAAAAAAATCTAGCAGATCTGTTTTGAAATCCATGACTAAGGGGTTAACCAGATTTACCTCTGGGTGAGCAGGTCACTTCCTTCTTCTCTCTGGTTCCGATTATCTTCACTAAACATTTTTGCTTTCAATTAAGGATAAATACGTTAGTTTTAATAAAGGAAATCAAAGGTGAAGGGACGTGAGCTGGGCCAGGGCACGTGGAGCCTGTGTTCACAACAGGCTTCTAAAAGCCCTGGGCTTACTGAGGCCGCGGGACTTGCCTTGTGGGAAGGCGATTCCTTCCCTGGGATGAGGTCTCTCAGCTAGGCAGATGTGGGTTGCAGGCAAGGTTCAGGCCCTGTCTGGGTTGGGGGCAGGGACCCAGCCTGTTGCGATTTGGGAGGGTGGAGGTCTTTGGGGCTGGGGGGGTAGCAGGGGGTCAAGCCACCAAGTAGGGACCTGTTTCTGGCCAGGCCCGAGGTTGACCTGCTCTCTGCACCGCTGCCCAGCAGGAGGCACTGGCCAGGGATGCCTGGATCCCACAGATGGTCATGGAGACAGTCCTTAAAGGAGGGCCCATCTGTGAGGTGGTGTCGAGCAGGCAGGGTGGGACGTGACGGTCTCAAGGTCTGAGCTTCAAGGACACCCAGCTGCGGGTGTGGAGGCTGAGCAGGAGGAGGAGTGTGGGTGCAAAGAGCTTCTGACCTGACCTCTTCATCTGCTGTGCCGAGTGCTTGGGTGGGTCTGCAGAACGTGGGGCAGGGGTGTCACTGGGCCCTCGCCAGGCACTTGGCGCTTCATCGGGGCCTGGCTAGTTCAATATCCTTCTACCCGTCGCCTTTGTGCTGTGTCTTGGGTTTTGTATTTTTTGATGGCAAGAAATCTCCTTTCATCTGAGGAAGAGCTGTTTGATCTGCCTCAAGAAAGGCAGGAGGCTTGAGGGATGAAAGCAGTGACACAGGAAACAAAACCCGATTCTCGTCACGCAGCGGACCTCTCCAGGCCTCGGACCTTCTGGACTCTCCGTGGTCCGGGCCCCTTCTTCCTGCGTTCCAAGCGTGCGTGTGTGGTTTAGTTGAGAGGCTTACGTGAAGGTCTTACTACGTCAGCGCGTCCCAGGCTTTAATTTGGTGAAAAGCGCTGTTCCAGGATGGAGAGAGTGGGTCTCACCCTGGTCCGTTTACGCAGGACAGTGAGGTAAGCATCAGCCTTTCGGCTTAAACACTGTTAAGCGGTTTTCACTGGTGAAACCTTGCCCCCGCCACCACCACTTGGTCCAGGACCCAGATTTGGGACAGTTGACACCATTGAACATTTGGCTCATCTTCAGTAACCGGACAGCTCTCTTCCTTTTTTCCCCTTTTGGATTGTGCCAATATCAGCAATTTTGTCATAATTCCAATGAAAATAACAGCTGGGAAATGTCAGGGGATTTGCAGGTAGCCAGCAGGTGCGCTGTGGATGGGGCGTGGCCAGCTCTCTGGTTTGGGAACAGGAGGCCTTGGGTGGGTGCCCCTTCTTTCTTTCCTGAACACTGAACTGGAGCAAAGCCCTACAGTTTTCTTAGAGAACGTGGCTGTCTGCACAGAATCCTGGGTCCTACTTTTCTTCCCTCAGGCCCTCATAAGGCCTCACTCTGTGTGGAAAGAGCCCAGGGCATGAGCAGTTCAGCATGCAGGGCACGTGGCTCTGCTTCCACCTTATTCCCACCTCGGGCTGCAATTGGACAACCTCGGAGTGGGAGGGAACACATTCAAAGAAGCTCCATCAATCCCATTTCAGCCTCTAGCTCTTAGCCTCCTTGGGGAAATCAGTCACTCTGAAAAACACACCTCCTGTTTTGTTCTGGAAAAAAGTTTTGTTTTTAGAGTTACACCTGAATAGTTTGATCAGACTCACTACTGCAGCTCCCAAGATGATGACTTGCAGCTGTTCTGTAAAGTGAGTGCTCATTCTGCTGGGAGTTTTAAAGACTTATTCCCATACTCACTGTAAGTTTGGCTTCTAGAACAAATGGCAGTGTAAAAATAGCATTTCAGGGACTTTCCTGGTGGCACAGTGGTTAAGAGTCCGCCTGCCAGTGCAGGGGACTCGGGTTCAATCCCTGGTCCGGGAAGATCCCGCATGCTGTGGAGCAACTAAGCCATGCACCACAACTACTGAGCCTGTGCTCTAGAGCCCATGAGCCACAACTACTGAGCCCACATGCCACAACAACTGAAGCCCCTGCCCCCTAGTGCCTGCACACTGCAACTACTGAAGCCCACGTGCCTAGAGCCCATGCTCCACAACAAGAGAAGCCACTGCAGTGAGAAGCCCACGCACCGCTACAAAGAGTAGCCCCTGCTTGCTGAAACTAGAGGAAGCCCGCATGCAGCAACAAAGACCCGACACAGCCCATATATATATATATACATATACATATACATATATATATATATATATATATATATAAAACATTTCGCAATTTGCTTGCACTCAGAGAGAATGCCAGTGATCAGTTTTAAACGTTTCTTTAATTTTTTTTTTAATTTTTATTTATTTATTTATTTATTTATTTATTATTTTTGGCTGTGTTGGGTCTTCGTTTCTGTGCGAGCGCTTTCTCTAGTTGCGGCGAGTGGGGGCCGCTCTTCATCGTGGTGTGCGGGCCTCTCACTGTCGCGGCCTCTCTTGTTGCGGAGCACAGGCTCCAGACGCGCAGGCTCAGTGGTTGTGGCTCACGGACCCAGTTGCTCCGCGGCATGTGGGATCTTCCCAGACCTGGGCTCGAACCCGTGTCCCCTGCATCGGCAGGCAGATTCTCAACCACTGCGCCACCAGGGAAGCCCCTCTTTAATTTTTGAATATGAAAAACATCAAACAAATCTGAAAGTAAACAGAGTGGCCTTGTGAGCCCCAGCAAGCGTCTCAGACGCTTCAGTGCCCAAGACGCACCTGTCTTCCATGTGCGGGTGACCCCTTCCACTCTGCTATTTAAAGTAAACCGTAGACGTTGCGTTATTGCCTTTAGAAATACTTCGTCGTACACCTCTGAGAGATGGGGTCTTTTCAAACAATGTTACTACAATACCAGCATCACACCTGAAAGCTTAGAACGAGTTCTATCAAATATGTAGTCAGCATTCCAATGTTCCTGGTTGTCTCCTAAATAATGCCCTTTCTACATTCTGTCCAAATAGGGATCTGACACATTTCACTGATGTGCCCTTATCACCTCTCTAGAGGCTCCTCCTTTATGCTCCCGGACAAGGTGTTTCTCACTCTGGGAGTGCCAGGCCCCCGCCCTCACTGTGAGCTGGTAGGAGAGCTCCAGGCCGCACCAGTCAGCTTTGCTTCTGGCAAAGATGCTTCTTGGGTGCTGGGACTTTCTGTTGCCGCCAATCAGGAGGCACAGCCTGCCTTTCCCATCTCTCTCTGCAGTGGTGAGATTGCTGAGGTCAGGCCTTCCCAGCCTGATCTGTCATTAGAAAGTTCTCCACCAGCTGCACTGCTGGGCCCTAGCAGCCTCGGTGTTCATTGCCTGGACTCATCCGCTAGGGCCTGCAAGCTGGCGATGTTCTAATTCTGTTGTTCTGTTTGCATTTGTTATTGGGGATTTTTTTTAATCAAAGTAACTTTCCCTCATCAACTCTTTGGTTGCTCTAAATGCAGTTTCTCTGGGGATGTCAGAATAAACCCTTCACCCTCTCCTTTACTTCATTTTCAGAAGAACTTGATTCCCAAGCACCCCAGAGGATTCCCTTTTTTTTTTCTTTTGGCTGCGTTGGGTCGTCGTTGCTGCGTGCGGGCTTTCTCTAGTTGCCGCGAACGGGGGCTACTCTTTGTTGCAGTGCATGGGCTTCTTTTTGCAGTGGCTTCTGTTGTTGCGGAGCACAGGCTCTAGGCACACGGTGTCTGGAGCGCAGGCTCAGTAGTTGTGGTGCATGGGCTTAGCTGCTCCGCGGCATGTGGGATCTTCCCGGACCAGGGATTGAATCCGTGTCCCCTGCATCGGCAGGCGGATTCTTAACCACTGCGCTACTAGGGAAGTCCGGCAGAGAATTCCTTTTAATGTCATTTCCGGTCACTCTGTTACCACCACTCAGTAGTTGAGCTTGTTTCCTGTAGATTCTCATTTTTTTTGTTTTTTTGTTTCTATATAGGCAATCATATTTTTTTCCACTTCAGACCTTAAACTTTTATTTCTTTTTCTTATTTTTGCAGTGTCTAAGAACTCCACTGCAGTGTTGAATAGACTTAAAATCATTTATGAAAAATTTCAAGCATACAAAAAAAGTTGAATTGTATAGTAAAAAACCCATCTATGGACCACCTAGATTCTACAGTTTATATTTTACTAGTTTTTGTTGTTGTTGTTGTGGTAGCTCATGTGTTCATCTTTCTATCCACCACCAACCCTTCATGTATTTTGATGCAATCCAGAGTAAATGTCAGTTGTCAGTATCCTGCCCCTAAATACTGAAGACTCAGTGGGCAGGTCGTTAACAAGAGCTCAGCGCACGTTCAGGGTTTTGCCTTGATGAAGAATTCACACACAATGAAATGTGCAGATCATAAGTGGACGTTGTTGGTTTTGACAAATGCATACACCTGTGTAATCTAGACTCCCATCAAGACATAGAAAATTACCATCACCCCAGAAAGTTCCCTCATGCCCCCAACTAGTCACCGCTCCCATTTAAGAAAAAGACTGAATCTATTCTGTTCTAAGATTGAGTCCATGTGAGAACTTACAGGACTTTTTGTCTGTTTGCACCTGATGCTCCTCATGAGGAGGGAAGGTTTGCTTCATGCCAAGCTCCTCACCTAACTTTCCAAAGGACCTGCTCAGTTAATATCTCTCCTCAAAACCCTCATGCCCTGTCCTTTCCACACAAGAGATCCTTGGTTTCAGTGGCCGGTGGGGAAGGGCGTGGTTAGCTTTGTGAATGACAGCTGGAGGATTCTGCATATCTGGCAAGTGAAATTAAAATGCCTGAAATGAAAGCATATCTTAGTTAATAGAGAAGTTTCACCTGCTTTCTCATTTATAGGCTATAATGTTTTTTATAAGGATGGGTAGTATTTTTTCTGTTTATTGTTATTAATGTAAGGCACTTAAGTCACAATCTTACCTCTTTGATTTATGTCCTAGAGAGAACGGCCTGTTTTTACTGAGTGCCTTCTGAGCATAGTGTGTGATGATGCATGGCTTTCCGTCTCTCCTTGCTTGGACGGACAGCCTGATAGATCCCCTGGTGGGGGTAGTGATTCCTCCCTCCACACCTACACTGCTTTATTTCCCCTTTAAATCTTTGATTATGCTCAACATTGTCCTCATGCAAGCAGTTTGAGTCTCTTGCTGTCTGAAAAGCTTCTGGATTCTTGGCTCTAATCTCGGAACAGACAGTTCCGTCAGGTGCAAGACTCTGCACTCAGTTCACTGTCTTCTCATCTCCATTGTTGCTGACGAGAACTCGGCTGCTGTTCCTCTTGTCAGTTCTCCGAACATAATGTCTTTCTTTTCTCTGACTGCTTTGGAGGTTTTGTCTTTGGTTTGCAGCAGTTTGACTATGATGTGCCTGCATGTGGCATTATCCTGCTTATGATTCCCTGAGGTTTTTGAGTCTGTAATTTATGTCTTTTACCAAACTTAGCTAATTTTTGCCAGTATTTTTTCAAAGTTTTTTATGCCCCATTTCTCTCTCCTCTCCTAAGATTCCAATTACATGTATGTTAGAGCTTTAGATGTTGTCCGACCAGTTCCTGAAAGTCTGTTCTTTTGTTATTCAATTTTTTAAGTCTCTGCCTCAGATTGAATAACTTTGATTGAGCTCCCTTCATGTTCACCACCTTTTTATTCTCTGTCATCCAATCTGCTATTAAGCTCATCTAGTAAAATTTTAATTTCAGATATTTTATTTTTCAGTTCTAGAATGTTTGTTCTTTTTTTATAGTTCTGTTTCTCTTCCAAGTTCTCTCATCTGTTTATGTCTTATGATCGATCATATTTTCATTAACGTTCTTGAGAATTCTTACTATGGATGCTTTACTTTGTCTGCTTGGAGCTTGTGTTCTGGGTGCAGAATGAGTGGAGAATGGAAATAATTGAGATGAGCAGCGTGTGGTGGGGTGAGTGTTGCAGGCTAGGCAGTGCCGTGATGGACTGAGGCCCAGGTGTAAATGTTACATCCAGGGAAGGTGTATCTGAGCAGAGACCTGACCAAAGGGCCATAGGGATGGGCACTGGGGGCAGGGACTTGACGGGCCTGGGCCGCCAGCAAGGGAGGAGACCCCTGAGCAGAGCAGAGGAACAGGTGAGGCAGTCAGGGGGGCCCTGGTCAGCTTCATTCTCTCCCTGTGGGTCTTTCTGTGGGTCACCCATGGTGTTTTCCCATGATGACTTGCATCAGCTGACTTAGCTGAAACCCGACCTTCTGCCGTACACTGATCCTTCTAGAAGAAAGGAAATCTCTTCTAATGGCATCGAGGACATGATGCCAGAAGCTATCACTGCCCCTCCCCGAGTCCCTGAACCACCACCAGGCTCCCTTGCAAATGACCCCTGAGCAAGATTGTGGCAGCTGGCGGAGCCCACTGGGTCCTGGTTCTGTGGCCGAGACGCCCTCCCTCCCCTCCTCATTCCGTGGGTGTACGTGCCCTCACAGAGAGGGTCTGTGAGGCGCCTTGCCCTCAGCCGTCCCGGCCTCTGGGCCCAGGAGCTGCCCGTCACGCTGACCTCACGGAGGGCCAGAGACAGCGAGCATCCAAGAGGCATGGACAAGTAGAGGTATGGGGAGGGCAGGAAGAAGGCTGGTGTGTCCCGTGCCATGGCCCCAGCGGAGACGGTGTCCACGTGGGGCAGAGGCCTTGGGGATGGCCCGACCTCTGCCCTGACCTCTACCGTGGGCGCCTGCCAGGTGGAGAAGTGTATGTGATTCCCTCCTTTCCAGAGGAGCTGACCCTCCCTGTTATTTCTGACGAGCGTGGACACACTGGCCTCTCCTCCCTCAGATGACAGGGCCTGCCCATGGGCAGCGAGGAGGACGCCGGGAACCGTGTCCACCAGTGTGGGGAAGCTCTTGAGGGCTGTGGGTGAGTGGGTCATCCTCCAGGATTATGTGGATGAGGGTTTACCCCACTTACGTGGCACAGGGGTGGGGGACAGGAGCTCTCCCTGCTGTGGTGCTGGGTGGGCGTGGCCGCTCCGTGCAGGACCTGTGGACACACGTGCCTCCTGGGCTGACAGAGAGCACGTCTGCCCGACCACCGCCAGCCGCGTTTCAAGCTCAGCAGCCCCACATGGCTAGTGGGCCTGGGCTGCACAGGCAGAAGACAGGTCAGAACCTCCCCTCATCTTGAGCAACCCCAAGACAGCACTGCCCGGCATCTCGTGAGGGGTCTCAAGGCACTTTGAGACGAGCTTCAGCTAACTTTCTTTTCTTGTTTTTTTTTTTTTAAAGATTTATTTATTATTTATTTATTTTTGGCTGCATTGGGTCTTAGTTGTAGCACACAGGATCTTTGTTGTGGCACGCGGGATCTTTCATTGAGACGTGCAGGCTCTTCGTTGTGGTGCGCGGGCTTCTCTCTAGTTGTGGCGTGCGGGTTTTCTCTTCTCTAGTTGTGGCATGCGGGGTTTTTTTCCTCTTCTGTAGTCGTGGCGTGCAGGTTTTCTCTCTCTAGTTGTGGCGCACAGGCTCCAGGGTGCATGGGCTCTGTAGTTTGCAGCATTGCAGGCTCTGAGGTACACAAGCTCAGTAGTTTGCAGTATGCAGGCTCTGAGGTACACAAGCTCAGCGCGCGGGCTTAGTTGCCCCGTGGCATGTGGGATCTTAGTTCCCTGACCAGGGATCGAACCCACGTCCCCTGCATTGTAAGGTGGATTCTTTACCACTGGACCACCAGGGAAGTCCCATCAGCTAATTTTCATGCACAGGAAACAAAAGACAAAGAAATGGTAAGGCATTGTGCCCTTCAGCCAGATATATGTTAAATATTTGGAATATGTTAATCCTGAAAAATCTCTGTTGCCAAGTCTCATTTCCGTTGACAGGAAGCATTCTCATGTTTATCCCAAACCAGTAAAGCCAGCTAAGATCATTACTATGGATTTTGTTTTCAGGCTAGCTGGTGACACCTGTGTGGATCTGAGCAGCAGGGGACACCTGGGGCTCTGAAGTCTGGTTGCCACAGCAACCGAGTATGAACCAGCACCGTGACAAAGTGCAGTGGGAGGAGGGTCGCTGTGCGGGTCACACAGGTCACTTCCCGTTCTCTGCAGCGCCCAAGGACATCCGTAAAACACAGACTGGCAATTTGCTAAGCGCTTCCTAATTGAGAGCATGCAATTTAAAATGATTTTACTTAAAGCGTGAAGCATTTAACCAGGTCTTTCAAAAACGTCTTCTTGCTAGAAGACGTGTTCCATTTACCATCTGATCTCTGGCTTAAATCCTCAAATATGTGAGAAGTGTCCAGGAAGCCGGACAGACGGGGCTCCTGTCCCAGGAGACCTGCCCAGCTCACGCCGGTTCTGGAGGATTCCTGGGCAGACGTGGCTCTGAGCGGGTCCTGGTAGGGGGCACGGGAGGCTCTAGACCAGGCCCGGCACGAGTGGGGCTGAGGTTGGGGAGGTGAGCAGGAGCGTGGCTGCACCTCTGGGGCAGGACAGCATTAGTACCTTCTGGGCCCTGAGGACAGGCCCCAGTCTGTCCCCTTAGGGCAAGGGCAGCTCTGCCAGGTGGTTCTTATGGCCGGAAGGGGTTGGTGGACCTGGGCAAGGCCCCTTGCACCGTGGTGACTGCAGGAGGGGGTGTGAGGTGGATGTAAGGTGTGAGCAGGCTGGGCGGGGCTCTTGACCTCGCTGGACAGGTGCACGCAATCATCAGGCGCCCCGTCCAGGTGGGGAACAGACAGATAACGCATGTTCCCCGTGACGTGCTGGACAGCGGGCGGCTGTTTCTAAACACCAGCGAGAGTTTTCTTTCAAGTTTTGTTGTAGCCTCCCTTGTGTTTTTTACCTGATTTCATTTTATATCGTGTCTCAACAAAAGAGGAAAGTGTGTTAGCCAGTCATTGGGCAGGGCGTGCTGGTCTGGATGGCAGTGTTTGCAGCAGTCACCAGCAGCATGCAGCTCTCCCTAGTCCCTTCTGGGTGACGGGCGGGCAGATGGTTCAGGAACAGTGTCAGCGGGACCTCCCCCCTGATTTCCCGGCTGCCGTGCAGCCCCCACTCCCCAAGGCCCGACACCACACAGCGAGGCCTGCCCTTTGCTCAATACCCCCTGGCTCCGCTCTGGTGGGCATCGGGGCTCCAGCTGGCCCACGAGAGCCCATGCAACCCAGGAGCTCCTCCGCCTGCACCTGGCTGGCACTCTGCCCTCAAAACGCCAAATTCCTCCAGTGGAGTCTGCGTCACACATGCCAAGTGGCTGTGATAAAAACTCTCAAGCATGGCTTTGCAGATCAGAAATGTGGAGGAGAACACAGGAGTTCAGCCCCGGGCGGCCTGGACCCCTGGCCCGCCTCTGACGCTCTGCTGAGAAGAGGGGCTTTTTCTCCACCTGCTGCTCAGGCCATTCCAAGGTCGCCCGCTTCTGTGAAACTCGTACTTTGCAGGCATTGAGCACGGAAGTCACCAGAGTCAAAGACGCAGGGAGGAGCGGGGTCCGCAGGCCGTGCTCCTGGACCACGCCAGCTGGACGTGTCCCGTGACCCAGGCCCCGTGTTCTGGACACAGGCCCAGGCGGCCCTCTAGCTTATTAGCCCCAGAGTCTGAGCACCTCTCCTGCTGCCTGAGGTCGGCGAGGGGGCCCAGGGCATGTGGCGAGCAGCAGCCAGTGTCACAGCAAATGGAGTCGGGGCTGCCCACCTTGTCCTGCCACCTTTCCGACCGTGGTCTCTGCCTGGGCCACCCCCCACCCAGGAGCCACTGTGCCTATCGCGAGGCCCCCAGTAGGGCTGTGGGCGAGACCCAGAACTATCCCCGCCAATGCCAAAGTGACATCCTCCCACCAGATGGGGCCAAGGACAGTGGACCAGGCACTCTCCCAGCTGGCCCATCACCCTATGTCTCGTGCTTTGGCCTCTGAACCCCACCTGCCCATCACAGCGGGCTCTGACTGCACTTGTAGGAGGTGTGGGGCTCTGTGGCAGAGCGAACATCGGCACCTGGGGGGACAGAGTGGCCCCAGAACTGTCCCCAAGGTGTAAAAACAGCCGTTCTTTGCCGTCAGTAGCTGCAGAACGGGCTGCTGTGCCCGTGAAGACTGGGAGTGACTTACAGCTCCGAGTGCTCCCAGGGTGGGCGGCTCAGGCAGGAGTGACAGCCCGTCAGGAGGGAAGCGCTTTCCCCTTCTCCCGCTTTTAACCATGAAGCTAATGGGTTTCCTACCCATAACGTGGATGGTGCTGTCATCTTTGAAGGATCCATGCCTGCGACATTTAATTACCCTAAGTAACTGTAATAGTTTCGAGGAGGGTGTGAGGCCTCAGTTGCTTTCAGAGCCATCGGGTGGCCTCTGCCACTGAAACCTTGCTTTAGGTCACATTTCCTTTCTGGTTGGTGGCTTAGCCTGTGCCATCCTGACCTTGACTCTGGGTGACCACAGTGCCTGGTGAGCCCCCTCTGAGCCCCCTTGACTGTCAGCAAGAATCCCCCACAAGGAGCCGCCCAGCCCCATCCTCGTCCATCCTGGAGTGCCATGCCCACTCTGCGGTGGCCGTGTGTTCTGCATCACCAGGCCCATGCCAGGCTGTCCAGTGGTGGATTATCCAGTCTTCGATAGAAGAGCGTCTTCGCTCTTCACAGGCCCACGGGGACAGAGCCAGAAGTCAGCACCACATCCACATCGGAGCTGTTTGGGGAGCCGGTGCACCATGTGGCGAAGGAGTGAGGGACCCACGGGTCACAGGTCGGGCCGGGAGACTGAGGGGCCAAATTCAGCATGTTGTAGGCCTTCCTCAGACTCGTGTGCAGCTCCGGCAGACACGGGCTGGGTGATTCGGAAGCACAAGTCGGGAGGAGGGGAGCATGGAGAGCATCCACTTCCTCGGACCACTTGAGTCTGCTCGGCTGCAGCCAGTCCAGCCCACAGGCGCCCAGACTGCCCAGAGCCTGCAAGGCAAGGGGCTGTGTCTGCTCTCAGACCTGGAGGCCACCGACTGCGGCCGGCCCTGAGCTCTGGTCAGGACAGGGCTGGACGACCCTGCAAGTCCCTGTCGGAGCCGTCCCCAGAGACAGGGGGCAAGTGGCTCCTTGGGAAGGCCACCCCTGCCACACCTCACCCAGCATGGAGGGTGAGCGCCGACCCTCAGTCTCACGAGGACGCCTCCCAAACGTGGCTGGACGCTGGGCCACATTCCTGGAAACCAACCAGTAGCCGCCGAGGTGAAAGTTCTAGCAGCAGGTGGTGCAGGCCACGGAGACTCCCCTGGTCACTTGCTCACCGTCACCCCAAAGCCACTGGTGGGATGTCCCATGCCGTGGGCGAAACCTTCCAGGCCCCCGTGAAGGGGCTGTCGCCTTGCCCTCCTGAGGGGTCTGCGCATAGGCTGGGGTGCACATCTGGGAGGAGGGCTTGTCTTTCTGGGGCCGCGGAGAACAGTGGTGTTTCTTGTGCCAGCAGCACAGCTGCTGACCGCCGGCGGGACCCCAGCAAAGGAAGCGGAGCAGGTGGGTGCAGGCCACCCTCTCCTCCTAGCGGTGCTGGCGAGCACTAATGGCCGGAGGGGCGGCCAGCGAGCAGGCAGCCTCAGCTTCAGCTTGGAAAATGGCTATGCCGAGATGGGGGGCGGGGGTGGCCCCACGCACCCAGCAGGATGAGGGAGGTTCCGAGTTCAGGAGGAGGCAGGAGGGCCAGGTGACACGTACGTCCCTAGGGTGATAGCGGGTCCCCGTCACCTGCTTCCTGGCACTTAGGAGGGTCTCTGGGCTCTGCCATTTGCATTTCGCTTTGATTGGTGTCACTCAAACTGCACATTAAAATTCCGTTCGTCGCGTCTGTGCAGAGCGAGGTGACAGAGAAGGCAGACCCGGGCTCTGGGGACTGCTCTGCCCGCCCACGTGAGGTCTGCAAGCTGCTGAGGGGCTTCCAGGGAGCGCGAGCAAGGCCGGGTCCCCACTCCTGGGCGGTTATGTGGGCTGTTCCAGCCTTGCTTCCTCTGGGGCCTGCCCAGCTCAGCCTGGAACACCGTGTCTGCCTGCCCTGCTCACGGGGCCGCATTGAGGAGGGGGTGGGGACAAGTGGCCTTTGAGGTCCCTTCTCAGATCTGAAGCGTCTGCAGATAAGTCCTCCCAGAGCCGTGTCATCACTTCATGTTCTGCCGTCATAAAACCACACGTTTTAAAATGCCCCCATGTGGAAGGAGTCCAAGCTTAATGAAAACGACTTCTCAAGATAAAACCAGACGTGTCACATAAGGAACAGAGTCCGCTTCTTCCTGTGGAGACAAGAAGGGGGTTTGAAGCACATTGTGAAGCAAAGGTCGTCCATGTCCATGAGCAGAAGGACGAGACCTGGACCCAAAATGAGCGACGCTCAGTGTCTGGAACCTCGTAGAGCAGACGAGCACGAGGGCTTCCTGCTTTCTTCCCTTGAGGCATCTGGGGGAAGCCGGGTGTGTGCCCTGGAGGCCGGCTCGGCCCACGTGGGCATCCCACACACTGGGTCCCCAGAGGAGGGTGGCACCGATGTCCCCATCTCGGCCTTGGCCAGAGCGCCCTGTGCTCTGCCTTCCTCTCCCGTCGGTGACAGCTGTGCCGACAGGCCCACCGTCTCCATTGGTTGTGGCCTGGCCACAGCCTGGTGGCGCTCTGGACTCCAGTCGCCCACCTCACTCGGCTCCCTCCCCCGGGCACTTCTCCCCAACACTGTCCAGGCTTCTTTCTGCTTCTGGAATCATCTCCAGACGGTGCAGGGCGCACGCTGGTGGCCCCAGATCCCCCAGCACAGGTGGCTCAGCCGATGCAGTGAGCCCACAGAGACCCCAGGCAGTGACGGCCCACCCGTCGGTGCCGCCCCGGTGTTGGCACTGCTGCCTTTGGGCAAACTCACCTGTTTGTCTTCCAGAGAAGAACCGATGTGGAACTGAGCTTCAGAAATCCAGAGCATATGAGAGTCAGTGGGATTTCTCCCTCCACATTTTACTATGAAAAATTTCAAGCCATAGAAAGTTTCAAACAGTTGTACAGTGAAAACCTGCAAACCCACCACCTACATTCTGCCGTGGCTGGTCCTTGGCTCTACTGGCATCATCACACATCTGTTCACACCTCATCTTAACGTTCAGTGTGTCTCAGAGTGGGGTTCAAAATTCATTTAGGTTTGTCTGTTTTTTTGAGAAAGCAGTTTACAAACATTGAAATGCACAGACCTTAAGGTGCTTTTGGTAAGTCTTGGCCAGTGCACCACCATGACCAGCACTCCCACCCCCAGGGCGCAGCCCCCCAGGCAGCCAGGTTCTAATTTCTCTCACCTGCATGGGGGCAGCTTGTTCTGGAACCTACATTAGTGGAACTGTAGAGTGTTTGCCCTTGTCTGAAGCGTCTCTGACGCAGCAGAATGTTTTTGAGGTTCGTCAGCGTGGGGTGAAAGGGAAGTCGTGCAGCCCACAAAGTGCAGCCCAGGCTCCTTTGTTGCAGCCCGAGACCAGCTCCACGTTCCGGGTGTCCCAGGGACGCAGTGTGAGGGGCCGTCTCCACGGTAGGAGCGAGAACTCAGGTGTGCTGCTCATACCTGCATTTCTCACATGGGCTCCCCAGCAGGAAGAATGACTGATGCCCCCCATCCAGCGGTGCCGGGCTGAGCCACTCAGGGCCTGTACTTGCTACTCCCCTGGCTCCCTCCCTCACCTGGGCAGATGGGACCACAGCCTGCTCTGTGCTCAGCAACTCACGTCCGGGTCGTCCAGCCTGCTTGGTGCCCGTGTCCACCCTGGTGACTCCTCAGGGGCTGCACCGTGTCTGTGGGCGCCCTGCGAAGGGCAGGAGCCACGGCCTGAGCTGCTAGGCTCAGCCGGGTGCTGTGGCTCGGTTGCTCTTTGTCCTGTTTGAAGGACCGTCTGGGTTAAGCCGGGTTTGGTGCAGTTGCTTCCTCGGAAAGTGTCCACTGCTGCTCACTCGTCCTTTGTGTTCTGCTGCCCTCATTTCAGGATGGGAGTCCCAGCTTCTGGAGACGGGCTTCCTGGGGATTTTCCTGTGCCCTCTCTGGACTCTGTCTCCATTGCCCAGGGGGACCCCCACGTCCCGGATCGTCCTGTGGGGCTATCGGTGGCTGATTTTCAGAATCATGCTCGGAGCGGTAAGTAGAACTTTTATTTGTTATACTTGGAAGGAAACGTACTAAAAACGAGTGGCTGCCTTGCTGCCTTCCCGCCAGCCAGGCCAGCCATGCCCCTTCCACCACTTTCCATGATATCCGAGGCCTGTTTCTGAGCACTCGATGCTCCGCTGGCCCCTCTGGCCTGGCCATTTTCTGTGGGAAACAGCCAGGACTTGAGTCGTTCCACTGGGACACTCAGGAGAGGGTCCCCTGGTCACCCCTTCCCCCTCAGCCCTCCTGGTGTGTATGGAGCATCTGAAATGTCGGGAAACGTGTTAGAGGGTCACACGACATCGTCTGTGACCCCGGCCTCGCGCCCTCCTGTCTCTCTGCCGGTGGAGCCCCTTCTGCCGACGCCTCCCCATGTGGTTGAGGTGGTGCTCAGCTGTCCCGCTTTCCTGCCACGTCCTCTCCCCCTCACGCCCTCCTGCTGTGCCCTGGGACCAGGCACCTTGACGCCCACCTGCCATGCAGCCATGGAAAGTGCACATCTCAGTTCTAATTACACCTTCGAGTTTTCAGAAACTTAAAATCAGGAGTGAGGTGGTTCACCAGGCAGAGGTCTGGGCGACTTCGTGTACTTTCCCTTCCACCTCTGCCCTGCTTGTTACACTAAAATGTAAAATACCCATTTCTTTCACATCGTCCAGACAGTCTAGTGTCTGTTTGCTCTAAGTCGTTCCTCGTGGGGGAAAATACAAGCCTGCAGGGGGGTGGGGGCCAGCGCTGGTCCTCCTGCAAAGTCGCTGTCCTCCACTGTGCCATGCTGCCCCTTCCTTGTCAAATGTTCGGTTTACTTATGGGCTTCTTACGTGACAGGGGGCCTCGTCCCCCAGGCAGCACAGCGCCATCTTGCCCTCTGCGGCTCTCTGTATTTGAAGCCCCCGTCGCCCCACGTCCTGGCTGGTGCCACAGTCTGCTGGGCAGACTGAACTAGCAAGTGACGGCATCTGCTGTCGAGGGGGACGGGCCGGTCCTCAAGCAGGACGGGTGTCCCCTCTAGGACCGTGGGTTCCCACTCCCACAGGCTCCCCTCCTGGACTCCCAGGTTGTTGGCTGTCACGCCGTGGTGGTTCAGGTAGCTGCCACGTCTGCGCCGTCTGGCCAGGCTCTGGGGGCACTGCAGGCAGCTGGGTGCAGAGGGATGAGCTCTGTGGCAGGGGGGTGGGAGACAGGCCGGGGTGGTTGGCAAGGTTCCCAACCCAGCAGGGTATGAGCAGCTACAGACACTTGGAAACACCGTGTTGGGTGATTATGTGGGTCCAGATCCCATGGCAAAGTGTGATGCTTTCCCTAAACTCATTTTTCCATTTAATTAGAAAGATGAGCGTGGTATTCATAGGTCCCTTTGATGAAACACGAAACCGTGAGCTGTCTCACCACCGCACAGGTGTTCTTAGCTTCAAGGCTGCTGTTCCTTGTCCGTCTAGGACTCAATTGTAGATTCTCTCTCAGCTGTCTTTAAAAAGCATAAAAACATATGCATTGTTTCTAAGGACTTTATCAGGACCCTCCTGGGACGGTAGCTTCGGCTGCAGAGCCCTGGGTGGCGGAGCTGTCAGGTTGCTCTGAGCACGGTTCGCGGCTGCACAAACTCCCACGATGCCTCACAGGGGCGGCGAGTCATTAGCATGTTGTAAAGCACCTTTTATGGCATTTTGATTGACTGTTAGCACCAGCTGGATAAAAAATTATCAGGTGCACTAAAAGGTGTAATTACTTGATTCCGTCTGTACGTTGGATATTATTAACCTCCCTTCGTAGGAAAGCAGAACGACAGAGTTGACTTGATAAAAAGGAGTGATGGCAGCAAGTTGTCCAGTCTGTAGGAACTGAGCAGACGCTGCCCGGGATGAGCCCGGCCCCGATTGTCTGCTGCTCGATCAGAACTGGCGACTGTCCCGGACGCTCAGACCTGCTTGTGGTTCTGTAGTCTGGCCATGCTTCACATGCCCCAGAGGACAGATTGGTCCTTTCAGAGCTCAGCCTCAGAGGGGACCCCGGGTCGTGTGGGTGGGGGTGCCCGAGCAGAAGGAAAGAAACCTCTCTGCCCACTGATGGCCCAGGCCCCCCAGGTGCCCAGGGTGCAGTCGGTGCGGCCACTCCATCCTCAGGTGTCTGGAGAGGTGGCACCAGGCTACCCTTCTCTGGAAGCAGCTGGAAACTGGACACATGGTGACACAACTGTTTTCACACCCAACGACAGCCAGGTGGGCCGGGGTCCAGAGGGAAACTCTCGAGCTGAGCCCTTGACTGCCTGGCTCTTCAGGGAGGCCGGGATCCTTGCCGCGGGGAGGCAGTGATGGCCAGAGGGCTTCCTGCTGGAGGCAGCGGCCAGGGCACAGAGGGGAGGAATCTGTGCAGAGGATGCAGCTCCAAGGACAAAGCGTCACTCTGTCCAAAATGCATCCTCTGATCTAACCATGAGGAAGCATCAGACATGCCGCAACTGCGGGACGTTCTGCACAGCTTCTGACCAGCATCTCAAGTATCCAAGTCATACCTTAGTTAAAGCCTAAGGAGCCGTCAGCCAGGACGTTAGTGGGAAGCTGGTGAAGCCCAAGTAGGGTTGAAGTAGTAGTGACACGTGTACAGGGTCTCCTTGTCATTTTTACAGCTTTTATGAAATCTAAGATTTTCTTCAAAATAAAAGGTTAAAAAGAAGTAGTATGGGCAACTTAATGCACGTGAAGTGGGCAGTTAGAGGACATAGAGGTAGGTAGGTTTCTGACACTGACATGAGGGTCAGCGCAGCTGAATCATTTTATAAACTGAGTCATTAAACATACAAAAGGTGGGCTTCCCTGGTGGCGCAGTGGTTGAGAGTCTGCCTGCTAATGCAGGGGACACGGGTTCGAGCCCTGGTCTGGGAAGATCCCACATGCCGCGGAGCAACTAGGCCCGTGAGCCACAACTACTGAGCCTGCGCGTCTGGAGCCTGTGCTCCGCAACAAGAGAGGCCGCGATAGTGAGAGGCCCGCGCACCGCGATGAAGAGTGGCCCCCACTTGCCGCAACTAGAGAAAGCCCTCGCACAGAAATGAAGACACAACACAGCCAAAAAAAAAAAAAATTAAAAAATACATAAATAAACAGTAATTATAAAAAAAAAAAAAATACAAAAGGTACCTCCCACAGAAAACTCCAGGCCCAGACGACTCCACTGATAAGATTTATCAAATATTTAAGGAAGAAGTGATAACAAATCTACACACACTCATTCAGAAAACGGGAGAGGGGACCTTTCCCAGCTCACTCTCCTGAGGCCAGTGAAGACAAGGACATTTCAAAAAAGGGAAGTTACAGAATACTGTTCTTCAAGAGCACAAACAAAAATTATCAAGGAATTATTAGCAAATGAATCCAGAGTACGTAAAGGTGTTAAGTCCACGTGGGATTTTCCCCAGAATGCCAGGCTGGTAGGACATGAATAAATAGATGTAATTCACCAAGTTACCAGATATAAGGAAGAAAGAGATCAAATGATATGTTCATCTCATTCTAGGTAGAAAAAGCATTAGACAATGTTAAACACTTATTCACAATTAACAAAAAAAATTCTCAGCAAACTAGAAATAGAAGGAAACTTCTTCAACCTGATAAAAGATAACTATACAAACTACCTACAGCTAACATCATACTAAATGGTGAAAGACTGAACATTTTTCCTCTAAGACTGGGAACAGGGCAGTGGTGGCCAGCCTCCTCATGGCTAGTCAACAGTGTGTTGAAGATCTTAGCTTGTGCATTAAAGCAAGAAAAAGTGGTGAAGGCCCTGAAGATTGGAACAGAGGAAGTAAAATTATCTCTGTTCATCACGTATGTGGAAGATCACAAGGGCCATAGAACTAGGGAGTGAAGTCGACCAGCATGCAGGACTCAGAGCCAGTATTTCCATGAGCTGGCAAAAACTGTAAAAAAAATGAAAGTTTAAAATATACCCCTAACATCCACAACCATAAAATACTTAGGAAGTTTTCACAGAAGTGTGACACTTGTGCTCTGAAAACCACCAAACGTCACTGAGAGGAGACTTGGGCAAGTAGATCTTCCACGTTTGTGGTCAGAAGGCTCGTTACCAGCCAAGGGTCAGTTGTCCCCAAACTGGTCGATAGATTTCGTGCAGCCCCAAACATAATCCTAGAAGGGTTTTCTTTTTAGAAAATAACGAGCCAAGTCTTAGGTGTGCATGGAAATGCCCAGGACCTAGTCTTGAATGAGAGTAAAGTTGTCGGCGTCACACTGCTTGTGGGTTCAGGCCTTCCCAGAGGATGTGGCCCTCGAGGCGCCAGGGGAGGTGAGAGGCCAAGAGCCGTATCGACGGGGTGGGTCAGTCTGGAAATAGTCCCACACTGAAGTCACGGTCAAGTGACCTCTGGACAAGACAGCAAGTCAGTTCAGCTGAGAAAGAAAAGTGTCTCCCCCGCCGGTGCTGGGTATCCACACGGGCACACGGACCCCACCCCCCACCACACCACACATGACAGTCAGTTCGAGGTGGACGCAAACATAAAACCGAGACACTCCTCACAGATAACTTAGAACGTTCACAGTCTCGGAGAGGCAAAGATTGCTTACAGCATAGAAACCATTAACCATAAAAGATAAAAATGGGTAAACTGTACGTCAAAACGATGAAAATCTTGGGTTCTTCAAAAGACACCATGGAAAAACGGCAAGCCACAGGTTGCGGGGAGCACTCACAACACACACCTGGCAGAACCTCCGTGTGGAGTATGTGAAGAACTCATGCATGTCACTAACGGACAGTTCACTCTGAAAAGGGAGAGGTCTCGGCAGGCATGCGCGTGGCCGTCCCAGCACTTGCATGAAACACACATGGATGGACGCTGAGGTCCCACCCGCCCACGAGGACAGAACTTAGCGGCTGACCAAACCAAATACTGGCTCACTCAAGTTGCCATAACAAAATACCACAGCCCAGGTGGCTTAAACCACATTTATTTTCTCACAGTTCTAGAGGCTGGAAGTCCAGGGTCGGTGTTGCAGCCGATTCTGTTCCCGGTGAGGACTCTCCCTGGCTTTCAGATGCCACCCTCACACTGTGTCCTCACCCCCCCCCCACATGACCTCCTTGACCCTGTGTGACTCCCTTGGTCCAGATGCAGCCGCACTGGGGGTCAGGGCCTCAACATATGAATGTTGAGGGGCGCGAGCAAGAGGGACTCCCTGCGTGCCTGTGGGCGTGTAAAACAGTGCAGCCGCTTGAGGCAGTTTGGCATTTACTTACTGAGTTGACCCCACGCCCACCCTGTCCCCCAGAGTTTCTACTCAATATGTAACCCAGGAGAAGTGGAAACGTGGTCACAGAGGCCTTTTACACAAACACTCGCGGCAGCATTATCCACACGCACCAAGAACTGGAAACCAACCACAGTCCACCAGCAGGAGGGTGGGGGCAGCCTGGCCCAAATCCCCCAAAGGCAAACCACCCAGCCGGACAGGGACCCAGTGCCGAGCCCACAGTCATCGTGTGGCTGAGAGCAGTAGCCAGGAAGGGGTCCCGCGTGAGTCCTTATGAAGGTTCTGGAATCGGCGGAGCCAGCAGGCGGCCGCAGACCCAGAGGCTCTGTCACATCTGGGATGTGGGGTGGGGATTGATGGGCGTGCAGGAACCCTCGGGGCAATGGGGTGAGGGTCCACGGGCACGCACATCCACACAAGCCCCTCAGCCGCAGCTTCAAGACAGGACATAAGTCATTTCCTGCAACCTAACAAGAGGTCACCGTAAGGGGAGCCTCGGGAGGTGGTCAGTCGGGCCCACAAAGAGCAGAGTTGTGCACACCCCACCGAGCCGGGTTTTCCTGGGCTGAGCACCAGGTGACACAACATGCCTTCAAGCCCTGGAAAGGCCATCAGCCCCGCCAGGCACTGCAGCTCGAGACAGGCTCTCAGATGCTGCTTCCTACCTGTTGCCCGAGCCAACTGCGGGCCTGGCCTGTGCGGCGTGAGTTCTCGTTATTCGTTCCCGCTGATACAGAGGTGACTTGACGGCCCCAAACTGTCGCCACACGGGCCGGGGGGGCAGGGTGGCCACCCCACGTTGGTGTGATTGGAACTGGAATTCAGGCCGTCCCACGCTGGGGCTTCACAGCTGTGCAGCTATTCTGTGCGTTGGCATCCTGGGGCCAGACCGAAGCAGCAAGGAGCTGCCAGTTCCTCACAGGAGAGGGCGGACCAGGCCCAGATGCACTCCTTCCCTTTCCGTCCTCAGAGCAAAGAGTGGAGACTCTCTCACCTGCAGGAAATGGTAGCTGGTGTAGGTGTCCAAGTCACTGTGGTTAAGCCCTTTGATTATGCTTTAAAGGTAAAAGTTTTCACTTTTGGACTTCCCTGGTGGCGCACTGGTTAAGAATCCACCTGCCAATGCAGGGGACACGGGTTCGAGCCCTGGTCTGGGAAGATCCCACATGCTGCGGAGCAACTAAGCCCCTGCGCCACAACTAGTGAGCCTGCACTCTAGAGCCCCAGAGCCACAACTACTGAAGCCCGCGCGCCTAGAGAGCCCGTGCTCCACAACAAGAGAAGCCACCGCAGTGAGAAGCCCTTGCACTGCAATGAAGAGTAGCCCCCGCTCGCCGCAACTAGAGAAAGCCCGCGCACAGCAACGAAGACCCAACAAGCCAAAAAATAAGTAAGTAAACAAACAACTATTTTAAAAAACAAGTTTTCACTTTTATCTCAATCTGCTTTTGTAGCTGAGTTCATATTGGCCAAAGTTTTCAGCCAGAGCATGTTAAACACCTGTCATGGAAGCCAGAGTCCTTGGCTCCTGGTCCCTGTGCTTCCTCCATGGGGAGTGGGCGGGGATGTTCCACACGGGCGTCCTCAATGGTTCCAGCCCATGCTGGGCCCGAGAACTGTGCTCACTTGATGACTGACATTCTGGGAACTGAGCCAGTATCCGTGCTACTGGGAGTTCTCAGACCTGGACAACGCCAAGGGGATACCACCTGGGTCAGTCTGACCCCCAGGAAGTCGAAGAACGAAACCTGTCTCTTTTCTGCACCTCCCTCCCTTCAGCCTGGCCCCCCGGGGGGGTGTGCACGTGGCCGTCAGGTGGCAGTGGCTGGCATCTCCCTCTTCCCATAGGAGCCTTGCTTGGTGTGAGGGCTGCCTCACAGGGGTGTCCTGGGCCCACGGGGAGAGTGGCAGTGAGAAGAGGCGGTGCCTGGACATTCAGAGTCATCAAACAAGGGAAGTAGGAACCTGTCCTGCTGCTAGATGTCTGGCAGCGGGAGGAACCCATCCTGCTGCTGGATGTCTGGAGTGGGGGAACCTGTCTGGCTGCTGGATGTCTAGGTGCGTAGGGAAGGCCGTCCTGCTACTGGATGTCTTGGCGGGGGCGGGGGGGGGAACCCGTCCTGCTGCTGGATGTCTGGGGGGCGGGGGAACCCGTCCTGCTGCTGGATGTCTGGGGGTGGTGGGGGTAACTGTCTCCTGGACGGCTGCTTTCCCTTGCATTAACTAAGTTGTTAGCGTGGCTTTTATTTTCCTGTATATTCTCTCTGCAGTTCTTCCAATGTCTTTTACTACTTTTCTAGTAAAAGAATACTAAATTGTTTTTATTTTATTGCTTCACATTTTGAGTTAAGAACTTAATTCCCTAAGACGACATGATACTATACATAGAGAATCCTAAAGACGCTACCAGAAAACTACTAGAGCTAATCAATGAATATGGTAAAGTAACAGGATACAAAATTAATGCACAGAAATCTCTTGCATTCCTATACACTAATGATGAAAAATCTGAAAGAGAAATTAAGGAAACACTCCCATTTACCATTGCAACAAAAAGAATAAAATACCTAGGAATAAACCTACCTAAGGAGACAAAAGACCTGTATGCAGAAAATTGTAAGACACTGATGAAAGAAATTAAAGATGATACAAACAGATGGAGAGATATACCACGTTCTTGGATTGGAAAAATCAACACTGTGAAAATGACTATGCTACCCAAAGCAATCTACAGATTCAATGCAATCCCTATCAAACTACCAATGGCATTTTTCACAGAACCAGAACAACAACTTTCACAATTTGTATGGAAACACAAAAGACCCCAAATAGCCAAAGCAATCTTGAGAAAGAAAAACGGAGCTGGAGGAATCAGGCTCCCAGACTTCAGACTATACTACAAAGCTACAGTAATCAAGACAGTATGGTACTGGCACAAAAACAGAAATATAGATGAATGGAGCAGGATAGAAAGCCCAGAGATAAACCCACGCACATATGGTCACCATATTTTTGATAAAGGAGGCAAGAATATACAGTTGAGAAAAGATAGCCTCTTCAATAAGTGGTGCTGGGAAAACGGGACAGCTACATGTAAAAGAATGAAATTAGAACACTCCCTAACACCATACACAAAAATAAACTCAAAATGGATTAAAGACCTACATGTAAGGCCAGACACTATAAAACTCTTAGAGGAAAACATAGGTGGAACACTCTATGACATAAATCACAGCAAGATCCTTTTTGACCCACCTCCTAGAGAAATGGAAATAAAAACAAAAGTAAACAAATGGGACCTAATGAAACTTAAAAGCTTTTGCACAGCAAAGGAAACCATAAACAAGACGAAAAGACAACCCTCAGAATGGGAGAAAATATTGGCAAATGAAGCAACAGACAAAGGATTAATCTCCAAAATTTACAAGCAGCTCACGCAGCTCAATATAAAAAAAAAAAACCAAATCCAAAAATGGGCAGAAGACCTAAATAGACATTTCTCCAAAGAAGATATACAGATTGCTAACAAACACATGAAAGGATGCTCAACATCGCTAATCATTAGAGAAATGCAAATCAGAACTACAATGAGGTATCACCTCACGCCAGTCAGAATGGCCATCATCAAAAAATCTACAAACAATGAATGCTGGAGAGGGTGTGGAGAAAAGGGAACCCTCTTGCACTGTTGGTGGGAATGTAAATTGATACAGCCACTATGGAGAACAGTATGGAGGTTCCTTTAAAAACTAAAAATAGAACTACCATACGACCCAGCAACCCCACTACTGGGCATATACCCTGAGAAAACCATAATTCAAAAAGAGTCATGTACCACAATGTTCATTGCAGCTCTATTTACAATAGCCAGGACATGGAAGCAACCTAAGCGTCCATCCACAGATGAATGGATAAAGAAGATGTGGCACATATATACAACAGAATATTACTCAGCCATAAAAAGAAACGAAATTGAGTTATTTGTAGTGAGGTGGATGGACCTAGAGTCTGTCATACAGAGTGAAGTAAGTCAGAAAGAGAAAAACAAATACCGTATGCTAACACACATATATGGAATCTAAAGAAAAAAAAATGGTTCTGAAGAACCTAGGGGCAGGACAGGAATAAAGACACAGACGTAGAGAATGGACTTGAGGACACGGGGAGGGGGAAGGGTAAGCTGGGACGAAGTGAGAGAGTGGCATGGACATATATACACTACCAAATGTGAAATAGATAGCTAGTGGGAAGCAGCCGCATAGCACAGGGAGATCAGCTCTGTACTTTGTGACCACCTAGAGAGGTGGGATAGGGAGGGTGGGAGGGAGACGCAAGAGGGAGGAGATATGGGGATATATGTATATGTACAGCTGATTCACTTTGTTATAGATCAGAAACTAACACACCATAGTAAAGCAATTATACTCCAATAAAGATGTTTAAAAAAAGAAAACTTAATACTCTAAATTTTCATTGAGCAGAATTGCAGCTAAAATCAGCAGTTTTCATTGAGATTTGCATCTTTGCTATGGCTGGGGCAGGTCATTTTCATTTTTTTTTTTTTTTTTTGGCTGCGCCGCGCAGCTTGTGGGATTTTAGCTCCCCAACCAGGGACTGAACTCAGGCCCTCAGCAGTGAAAGCGCCAAGTCCTAACCACTGGACCACCAGGGAATTCCCTGGAGCAGGTCATTTTTATGTGAAATGGAGGAGATGCAACATAAAAGGAGGCTCTGGAGAATCTGGGCATGAAGATGAGCCTCTGGGCCCTCAGAGGCGGCACGAGGATGTGCTTTCCTGTCCGTACCTGGGCAACCGCCATGTAACCTGCAGGCTGCAGACAGCAGCCTCAAGTCCCTTCTCGCT
Organism: Eschrichtius robustus; assembly: GCF_028021215.1. NCBI lineage: Eukaryota > Metazoa > Chordata > Mammalia > Artiodactyla > Eschrichtiidae > Eschrichtius > Eschrichtius robustus. Next base: position 51,947,078 of record NC_090839.1, on the reverse strand, counting down.
AATCAGAAGGGGCTCGGTTGCTAACCACCTGTGCTGCCCACAGCTCTGTGCTCACATCTGCTGCACACCCCATGGGGCCCCGATGCTCCTTGTGTGCAGACCGTCCCTGTCTTGTTAACACACAAAAAAAGCCATAGCTAAGATGGAGAAAATAGAAGCCCACAGGACCTACCATTTCGGGGTCAGAATTCAGCAGGGCCAGGAGCCACAGCCATGCTGTGATTGAGGGATACCATGAGAAAACACTGTCTTTACATAACTGGCAGTTTTGTCTGAGATTCTGCCGTAAGGTCACCTGGAATATTATGAAAGCTTCGGGCCAATAAATTTGACAACATAGGTGAAATGGACAAATTCCTTGACAAGTGCAGCTTACCAAAACTGAGACAGAAGGAAACAGGAAATCGAAAGGGCTCCATATCTGGTAAATAAATTGAATCTGTAATCAAAAACCATTCCAGAAAGAAAGTGTAGGCCCAGTGAAATCAAACATTTGAAATAAAACGTTTGAAACACCAGTGAAATCAAACATTTAAAGAGGAAATAATAGCAATCCTACACAAACTCTTGGAAAATAGCAGAGGCAGGGACACTTCCCAAATTGTTTTCTGTGACCAGCATAAGAGTGATACCAAAACCTGATGAGGACAGGACAAAAAGGAAAACAGAAACCAGTGTCCCTCACGAACAAAGACATAGAAACCCTTAGCAAAATATTGGCAAATCAAACTCGGCAATAAAAGAGGCATGGTTTATCTCAGGAATGCAAGATTGGTTTAATATTTGAAAATCAATTAATGCAATTCACTATACAACAGAATAAAACTGAAGAACGATTTTTTCTCCTCAACAGATGTAAAAAGTACACGATACAATGCAGTACCCACTCAAGGGCGTGTTAGACGAGGCTTCCTCAGTGGTGATAGAACGAGAGCATTCATGTGTGATTAGAAACAGGCCTGTTGTCTGTTTTTGCTGCTGCTCTTCAACACTATATTGGAAGTCCTAGTGCAATAAAACAAGAAAAAGCCATAAAGATTCCCAAAAAAGAAATGAAACTTACTCACAGACATGATTGTACATGTACAAAACCCAGTGGAATCTTAAAAAGCAACTACTAAAGTGAATACATTAATTTAGCAGGGTTGCAGGATACAAAGTTAATGTGAAAAATAAACTGTACATCATACAGTATTACAAAGTCATTAGAGGGGACTTCCCTGGTGGCACAGTGGTTAAGAATCTGCCTGCCAATGCAGGGGACACGGGTTCGAGCCCTGTTCCGGGAAGATCCCACATGCTGCAGAGCAACTAAGCCCGCATGCCACAACTACTGAGCCTGCTCTCTAGAGCCCGCGAGCCACAACTACTGAGCCCACGTGCCACAACTACTGAAGCCCACGTGCCTAGAGCCTGCGCAGCAACGAAGAGTAGCCCCTGCTCACCACAGCTAGAGAAAGCCCATGCACAGCAACAAAGACCCAACACAGCCATAAATAAATAAATAAATAAAGATGTCTTTTTTTCACCCAGATTTATATGTAGACTCAAGGTAATTCCTGTCAAATTCCCAGCGGGCTTTTTGGGAAAAGTGACATGTTGATTCTAAAATTTACATAGAAATAAAAAGAAATTTGAAAAAGAACAAAGTTGGAGGACTTATACTTCCTGATTTTAGAGCTTAATTTAAAACTGAAGTATGGGGACTTCCCTGGTGGTCCAGTGGATAAAACTCCGTGCTCCCAATGCAGGGGGCCCTGGTTCAATCCCTGGTCAGGGAACTAGATCCCACATGCCACAACTAAGGAGCCTTTGTGCCGCAACTAAGGAGCTGGTGAGCCACAACTAAGGAGCCCACCTGCCACAACTAAGACCCAGTGCAACCAAATAAGTATTAAAAAAAAAACAACTGAAGTATGGTATTGATCTAAACTGGAAAAATAGATCAGTGGAAGAGAAGAGAGTCCAGAGATAGACCCACACCTCTGCTGTCAACTGATATTCAACCAAGGTACCAAGTCAAGTCAATGGGAAAATGAAAGTCATTTTTTACAAATAGTGCTAAAATAATTGGAAATCTGTATAGATAGAAGAATAAAATGAGCTTTGAGTGCTCTTTCACCTATACCGAAGTAAATTGGTATAGATGTAAATGAAGTAAATTGGTAAATTTTGGTAAATTGGTAAATATTCATCTATACCAAAGTAAATTGGTAAAGTAAAATGAAGTAAATCATGGACCTAAACATAAAAGCAAAACCAAAAAGTCCTTAGAAGAAAACATAAAAGAATATCTCCCAGAAACAGACCCACACAGATGCAGTTGATTGATTTTCAACCAAGGCAATAAGCCAAATCAGTGGGGCAAGAAAAAATAATTTTTTTTAACAAACCTAAAAGGTAGAATCATAAAATTTTTTGAAGATAGCATAGACAGTTACCTTGGGGTAGACAGAGATTTCTTGGACAGGGCACAAAAAGCACTAACCATTAAAGAAAAATATTGATAAATTATACTTCACTGATATTAAATTTCTCCATCTTCAAAATACACCATTACGAAAATGAATAGGCAAGCCCTGCCCGGGAAACACCTGCAGTGTACAAGTCCAGCTGAAATCTAACATTCGGAACCTGCAGATCACAGTAGGAAGGTGGGTGCAGGACCTGAACATACTTCACCCTCGAAGGGATGGGAACGGCGATGAGGGATGGGAACGGCGATGAGAACGACATTCGGAACCTGCAGATCACAGTAGGAAGGTGGGTGCAGGACCTGAACATACTTCACCCTCGAAGGGATGGGAACGGCGATGAGGAACGGCGATGAGGACTGGGGGGCGGCATTTTGCACCCAGGAGGGGCTGGGTGTAAAGCACTATCAGCGCCCCAGGTCAGAGGGTCTGCGGGCCATGGGATTCCTGGTGGGAGCGTCACTTGGCTCATAGGGGGTGCGGTGGTGCAGCCTTGCTCAGCAGCCATAGGCCAGTTTCCTACAAGGCAAGACATGGCCCCGCCTGTGAGCCCGCCTTCCGCTGCCAGGAAAGGAAACCTGTCCACACATGTCTACAGCAGCCCTGCTCGTCATGACCGCAGACCTGGGCACCAGCCCAGTGTCCATCGACGGATGGGCAGCCTGTGGTGCATCCACACAAGGGACAGCGCTCAGCTGGGAGAGGGAACCAACCCCCCGGGGCAGTGATGCAGACAGACCAGAAGTCCCTGGAGGAGCACAGCCAGCCTGAGCCCAGGGCCACGGGCCACCAGCCCCTACAAGTGTGAAACCCCGGGGGCAGGTGGAGGCGGAGGCGGCCCCCTGGCCAGTGCATGTGGAATTGCCTGGAAAGTGGTCATGAAGAATGTTCTGTGGGATGGAAACCTGTGTCCTGTTTTGGGTGGATTCCTGATTGTGTACAATTGTCAGACACATTGAACTGGACATTTCATCTGTGTGCGTTCTGTTTCATGTGAATTGTAGCTCAACCCTTTGACTTAAGAGGCCATGTGAGTTTGCTTTTTCACGCAAGGATCCCTGTGAGATGCAACCCCATTAAAGCCACAGACCTTGGAGATTAGGGGGTCACAGCTCACCGCAGCCCTTGGGCCTCGCCCTAGAGCCCGCCGTCGAGAGTGAGCCACACCCCTTTCCGTCCAGATGGCACACATTTCTGCCTGAGCTTGCTGGCAGCGAGTCCAGGTGTGGTGACGGCCCTCTGTGTCCGCCTCCGAGCAACACCGTCGCTGCTGTAGCGTCTGCGCTGGGCCCACAGCTCCCGCTTCCCTCGCTGGCTGGGGAAGGAGGATTCCTGGAACCCAGCAAGTCTGCACTTGGGTCTGCGTGCTTTCCCTGGAGGCCCAGGACTGCTCTGAGTGGGTGAAGCAGGTCATCTGAAGCAGTTTCCGTGTTGCCGTGTGGGGTCCCAGAGATGCTCCGGCCCCACGGTGGCAGCAGCAGCGCTGAAAGGTGAGCAAGTGAGACGAGACACCAGACCCGTTAGCAAATAAGAGCAGGAGCTCGGTAGGAAAGAGCCTTCAGGTCGGGGCCTCTCTGGAAGTCAGTTCCTACAGTAAAATCTTATTAACGTAATGAAATAAACATTGGAATGTGACTCACCCCCAAGACCAAGTCAAGCGGGTATCGCTGCCACTTCCTTGACAAGCCTGCCAGGTCCTGGGATCACCACTCCAAAATGAGAGCAGTTATTCTAATTTGCTTTATTGCGTTAGTGTGGGCTGCTCTGTCCTCCTTCCCATGGTGCCGCTGGTGGAGGCATCCTGGGAACCTCTGGGGAGCGCCGTCCATGGGCTCTGACCTCTGCCCAGCTGCACACCCCTCACGGCTGCCCCCTGCCCAGCGGCTCAGCGCCCTCTTTGTGCTGTCTCTTGGCCACTTGTCTCTGACCAGCCTCGGCGGGAGGACGGTCATACCCAGGCCTGCAATAGCTGTGAGGACCCGAAACTGTCCCCTCCACCCGCTCCACGGCCCCTGCAGGTCTGGGCAGTTTTCACAAGCTCTCGGGGTTTGGGGAGGGGGCACAACAAGACCCCCCACCAACAGCATCCACGATTTCTCTCCCTCCCTGCACATTCGGCTCAGAGGTTCCCGCATAGCTGATGCGGTGCCTGCCATCTGCGTAGATGCACTGCACTGGTGAATTCAGAGGGTGGATTTCCATCTAATCATACCCTGGAGTCTGAAGGTGCAGACACTGCCCCAGACCTGGAGAGAAGGGGCTAGGTGGCAACCCTGTGTAGTCTGGGGCCCCTTCAGATGTGGAGACAGGTCAGTCCTGAGAGACCCCAGGCCAGCCTGTGCACACTCAGGTGAGATATGGGCGCTAAGCCATGAGCCTCACACGCTGCGGTCGTCCACCTGCTCAAAGAGCACGTGGGTACCATGGGTCCAGCTCAGCTCCCAGGGGAGATGCAGAGTGCTGCCGGGTCTGAGCAGAACCAAGGCGTCCCGACCCCCACCCCCCATGGCTGTGAGCACATCCCAGACCAGCAGGCCTGCTCCAGGGAGGGAACGGCCCCTCTTCCCCTACCTGCAAACCCAGGTTGAGGATGCTTCTCCTTTGTGGGAAAGGAGCAGGTGTAGGACTGATCGCCCGTGTCTGCAGATGGAGAAAAGGATTTCCAGAGAGACAGAGACTCTGACGGTGAGAGAACGGGGTGCAGTGTATGTGCAAAATGGGGGCACTGCCGAGGGAGCTCTCTGTGCTGGCTCGGACCCGAGGGCCGTCTCCCCTCCCCCGGCTGCAGGCCTGGGAGCCCCCCACCCAGTTAGGTGTGATGGGACTTGTGCAGTGTCACAGAAATTGATGTTCTTTCTGTGGCAAAGGGCCTTGCTTTTTCCCATTTCCAAATGGGAGATTTTAAGGAGCATGTTCTTGGACCCGTGAGCTTTAGAGAGGAGCCCCTGTGCATCCCCCGGGCGCCTGCCCCACCCACTGCCCATAAGGCCTGAGGTCTCCTCGGTCGCCCCAGAATATTCCAGCATCCTGGCACTCACCCTTTCCCCAGGGAGAGCAGAGGTTGTATGGACAGCTGGAGGTCACTCGGTGTGTTACTGGTCTGTCTGTGCCATTTTTTTGGAATTAATTTTGGGCTGAAAAAGGCTCAAAGAAGGCTTTGTTCCTTTGACACTTTGGAAGAAAAAAAAATCCGTGGAAAATCTGACATCTGCATTGTAGAGAGAAATCAATAGATGGGGAGGAATATAATTATCCTCCACTCCCAAAAGAATGTTTCAGATTTTTAAGTGTCTCATACCAGCTTAGAATTTGAATGACATTTTAATTATTTTGTTTTTTTTCTTCTTTGCCTGGTTTGAATCTCCAAAGAGTGCCTCTCGGATTCCAGGGGATGTAGGGAGCAGAGCCTGCACTCACGGGGAGTGAAGTGTGACAGTGGCTGTGTTTTCCTGCCGAACGAGCAGGCACGTTGCCACAGAAACCAGCGGTTCATCCGCGCCGGCAGGACACGATAGGCTTTCTGAAGCGCTGTTTCTGTACAGATGCGACCGTGTATGGCAGAGTTCACACTGGAAGTTGTCTCCGGCACTTCTGTGATCTAAGCAAACCCAGTTTCTAGAGACTTGACTAACCGCTTCTCAAGGTGACTAGTTCTGTGAGTCTGTAGACAGAGCAGGCGGGTCCTCGGAGCACGGCTCCACGTCCGCTACACGAGCTCCCCTGACGTGGGGTCGGCCCCACTGCAGGGCGCCAGGCCCCGGAGAGGTGGGTGCGGAACAGCCACCGGGTGTGGATGGCGCCCAGAACAGCTGAGAATTGTGGCCTCCGTGGGACATATTTGTAAACTCTCTGCTGGGCTGCACAGCTAGCTCATGCCTGGCCCATGTGCTCGGCCAGGACACGGTCACTCGGTCTCACTGTGGAAGCTGCCGGCATGGCCGCCACGTGGGCTCTAGCTTCCCTGTTGTTTCTTGTCCCTGCTCCTTCGGGTGTCGCTGCGTCTGTGCCACCCACAGGGGCCCAGGCCAGGTGTCAGCTGCCCCCTCGGCCCATCCTGTGGGCTCCACAGTCCAGGCAAGTCCAGGGTGGGACACGTCTTACACCCTGGGCAGCCATCCTGCCTTGCTGGCAGCGTGGCCGTCAGAGGACATGTTGACTCACACTGTCCTACCCCTGGCTCAGAGCCCTCAACTGCCCCGAAGTTCTTCCCCTATGGGAAGGTCAGTTTTATGTGCAAGTCTGGCTGCGCTGCCACCCCAGGTATTCAACCAAACCCCAGTTCGACGTGACTGCCAGGCTGTTTTGCAGACGTGATTGAAGTCCATGGTGGGTTGGCTCCAGTGAGGAAGGGTGCCCGGGACAGGCTGGGCAGGTGCGAGGATGGTCTGAGGGGACTTGCCCCCAAGCAGCTGCAGCTGCAGTGACCACCAGCCAAGAGAGCCAGGCCGCCATCCAGGCTGCTTTCTTGGCGATACAGTTTCTCACCTTCCAGTCCAGCTGTCATGTGAGACAGACGTTAGGGCTGAATCTGTGCATCCAGCAACGGTTTTACTGCCGTTGGTGAGCAGTTTGCTTCTGACCGTGAAGGGATCATGTGGAGCTGTGATTCCCAAGGGCAAGTGAACGGGGGAGTGCAGCAGGCAGTGAGCTGACTGTCCTCCTGGCCACTGTGGACTGGCCATGCTGGCCGCTGCCCGGCAGGGAGACTGGCAGGGCTGCAGTCAAGCTCGCCCATAGGCTGCACAGCGGAGGCCCTCTCTCCGCAGCCACTTTCCCAGCAGACTGGGCAGCACGGGAGTTCCCTGGAGCCCCTCCCGAGCCTGAGCACCGGGGTCTCCCACGTGCTGTGGTCTGAGCACTGGGGTCTCCTATGTGCTGTGGCCTGAGTACTGGGTTCTCCCTTGTACTGTGGCCTAAGCACGGGGTCTCCCGCATGCTGTGGTGGGCGGATATTCTCACCGAGGCCACCAGAGCTCCTGAATCATCGTCACCTTAGCAGTTGGGACATTGTCCCTCCCACGTCTTCCTTGGCATCTAAGTCAGGTTGTGCTCGTGTGCCTTGCGAATTTGCCCTTTTCTAAAGCCTCACAGGTGCATTACTATGGTGATGCTCAGAGTCTAAAAACTGGGTTTTAAAGAAACACAGGAGGAACTGACTTTATAAAAAGGGAAGAGTGGGATTTCCCTGGTGGCGCAATGGTTAAGAATCCGCCTGCCAACGCAGGGGGACACGGGTTCGAGCCCTGATCCAGGAAGATCCCACATGCCACAGAGCAACTAAGCCCGTGCACCACGGCTACTGAGCCTGCGCTCTAGAGCCCATAAGCCACAGCTACTGAGCCCACATGCCACAACTACTGAAGCCTGCACGCCTAGAGCCTGTTCTCCGCAAGAAGAGAAGCCGCTGCAATGAGAAGCCCGCGCACCACAATGAAGAGTAGCCCCTGCTCTCCGCAACTAGAAAAAGCCCGCGCGCAGCAACAAAGACCCAACACAGCCAAAAATAAATAATCAATTAATTAATTTTTTTTTTAAAAAAGCGTTTCTTTTTCCCTGTGTTTGCTACTTTTAGTCCTCAGAAACCCTAAACATGTCTTTCCTGGACTTTGTTCAGATTTTCCCTTTCATGTCGCTTCAGGCATCACATGAGGTCCGCCACTCCCGCAGGTCCATCCGGAGGTGGCTCACATTCCTCTCTGTCTCCTCGGCAGGGCCTGATCAAGATCCGGGGGGACCAGTGCTGGCGGGACCTCACCTGCATGGACTTCCACTACGAGGTGAGCGGCGCGGCCGTGCAGCGATGTGGGGGCACAGGTGCAGGCTGGGATCGTTTCCCTGTGAATCACCCCGAGGGTGTTTGGCTTCGTGGTGTCAGCTCATCTGCATTTGCCCCGCGTGCCTGTCACTACCTGTTTTCCTCACGTGGGGCCCTGCGTTCCTGCTGGGTCTGGGGCGCCACCTGTCAAGCAGGATGTCTTCTTCCTCGTTTCCTTCCCCGGGGCAGGGGGCAGCAGTCTCTTCCCTACTGGGATCCCACTTGGGCTCCTGGAGAGGCCCTGCGGGAGGGAGGGCCCCTTGCAGACGCTTCTCTCCTGCCTGTGTCCTGAACCCGCCGGGAGCCGGAGCGAGGAGGCCAATGCTGCACCCCGACAACTGCCGCAGCCGCCCCGTCACGCCAGTGACCATGCCAGGGAGCCCTGCCCCGTGCCTGCCCGTGCCTGCCTCATCCACTTGCCTGTGTCAGCCACTTCTGGGTCCCAGGGTGGAGGTCTGGGGACTCAGCCCAGCAGAAATCCCAGGAGGGGCAAAACAAGGGCCAAAGGTCTCATGGGCAGGAGACCCCACCCATCCCTGGCCACCGGGGTCCCAACCCACTGGTGCCTGGCTCTCCCACCTGGGCGTCTCCAGCACTGGGGGTCGGTGCGGGGCAGGGGGACGAACAGGAGATCCTTCGGGAGTGCTTCTGCTCTGAGTCTGCGTTCCCTGCTGGCTGCCACCCAGGCCCTCTCAGCCCCCGGGGAGCGAAGAAGGTCCCCCGGTGGGTGGGGAACCTCGGCTGGTCTGTGAAGGGGTGGGAACAGAGAAGGAAGGTCTAGCCAGCTCGCCTCCCACCTGGAGTGGCTGGTGGGCGCTGGCATGCAGTGTACGCAGTGGGCTCCTGCCTGCCTCTGGCGGGGGCGCAGTGCAGGGAATCCCTGGCTCCCCTTTCCCTCTGTCTGGTGGGCGTAACCTGTGTTGATGAGAGGCAACGTCGGGGGTGGGTGAGGGGGGCTCCCCTCGAGGCCTCGCTCCCCCCAGCTGCCTGTGGCTGTAGGTAACGTGGGGCCTTCAGCCCTGAAGAGCGTGCAGGGTCACATGTCCCTCTGCCGCCCGAGGCTAGGCCACCTCCAGAGCTGGGTCCTGAGATGTGACAGAGGGGCTGCTCCTGTGCTCAATCACCGTTCCCAGTGCTGCGCACGGTGTGGCCCGTCCACAGCACGCACCTGTCCAGGGGCCACGGCGCCTTCTGGCAGCCTCACTCTCACGTGCACACATCCACATACACTCGCATATACATGCGTGTACACACCGTATCCAGGAAACGCTCTGTTGTTTAAAAAAGCTGAAACATTTGGAACTGATTTGATGCTGCCTTTTTGTGTTGTTAGTGAAATTGCTGCTAACCACCAGAATATCTCCAGTTTTAGGACTGTGGTGGTTTCATTCCACTCAGGCATTAACCGTCATGTGGTGAATCTGGCGTCAGGAAACGCAGGCCTTTGAGCGGAAAGGGCCCCGACAGTTCTGCTCCCCCAACCCCGTGTCTCCCCAGGGCCCCGCCCCCACTGAGCCCCCCACCCCCCAGCCCTGCACACCCTTCCCCAAAGGGGCTGCCTCTCTGTGTCTGATCGCCCTCCACATTCACAAGGTGGGAACCTCTGCAGCCAAGACAGAGTGAGAACACAGTTAAACGCAGTTTTATGAGCCAGGCCAGCAGGGATGCGGGGCAGGGAGACAGCAATGCCCATACCAGGTTTCTAACACCCGTTTCCAACCAGAGGGACCAGGTTCCTGGAGAAGCGGCTGCCCCCGGGCTGGAGCAGGAAGGGGCTCAGGTGACCCTGAGCATCTTTAGAGCCAGATAACAGGGAGACGCTCAGGGTGGTTACAGCCCAGCGCGTATGACAGCCCACGTGTCCACACCCATGTGGGTGCAAGTGGAGAGGAGCGACCCTGTCCTCACAGCAGACGCGGCGCCCTTCACGGACTCACTCTCCACAGACGGCAGAGGCACAGTTAGCCTTATGGTGGGTGCTGTGGGTCCACCGGGTCTGGGGCTGCCGCGGCCTGGTGTCCCGCCCCAGCCAGCTCAGCGTGGAGGGCCACCTGCACACAGTACCCGTCACCGATGCTGGCTGTCCACACCCGGGGCCACCCCAACCCCACACAGTGTCAGCACAGCTGGCCCTTCTGAGCATGGACGGCCGCGTGAGCGGGGAAGACAGGGCCTGTGGTTGGAGGCGCAGGGCCCATCAGCTGGGCCCTAGGCGGCCAGCACCACGGCTGAGTCAACACGTGGGCCTCAGGGACCTGCTGTGCCCTCCCACCCCGCACACGTGTGGAGGCCGTTCCCAGGAACACACACGTGGGGCCGGGACCTGCTCCCCCAGCCTCCACTGTCCTCCAAGAGGAAATCCACCATGTGTGAGCGTCCCATGGTCCCGCCTCTGCGCCTGTGCCCTGTCCCCTCGCGGGGGGCTTGCCGGTGCCCATGCTGCTCAGGGCTCTGACCACAGACTCTTCCCCAGCATCTGAGCTCCTGCGTTACCAGGGCCCTCAGGGTCCCCTTGAAGGGGTCAGTGTCAGAATTACAGGAAGCCAGGCGAATAGAGAAGGTCGGGACCCGTGGCCACACCATTCCCCATCCTGGTGACGTGTGAGCTGCTGGAGGGTGGGCCACGCCGCCGGTCTTCCCCGCGCCTCTCCCGGCCAGGGCGGCCCCATGTACCCCCCTTCCCCAAAAGGCCACCAGCGGGCACCACAGAGCAGGGCCAGGGAGGGCAGGTCCCCACCTCCAGGCGCAGCTCATGGGCCTCCTTTCATCCCACAGACGCAGCCGGTGCCCAACCCCGTGGCCTACTTCCTGCACCACTCCCCATGGTGGTTCCACCGCTTCGAGACCCTCAGCAACCACTTCCTGGAGCTCGTGGTGCCCTTCTTCGTCTTCCTCGGACGGCAGATGTGCATCCTCCACGGGGCCCTACAGATCCTGTTCCAGGTGAGCAGCCGCTTGTCAGTTCCCAAGGAAAACCTGAAATTTCCACGTCCTGTTCACCGCGTTTATGGAGGTTTGACCTACAGCATACTCATTGCTCTGGTAGTTTTGCCTCCATCTTTCTGTTCCTCGGTGTCCGGGGCCCATGTGCTGTGCCGCCCCAGATGATGGGTGCGGCAGCAGCAGGAGTGGGGCGTCCCACACCTGGGGGAGCCGCCTGTGGCTTGCTTGGTTGGTTGTTTATTGTGGCCATTTCTACCAAGTTCTCTTGTTTCTTCTTTACTAGGAAGTTCTGTAGGTTTTGTTTGGGGTATTTTTAGTCATGAATGGGTGTTGAAGTTTAGCAAATGGTTTTTTCTCCACCAGTTGTGAGAAGATCACTTTTTTGCCCTTAATTTGTTAGCGTGAATTACATTACCACTGCTAAAATGGAACCAATTTTACCTTCCTAGGATAAATCAACTCAGTCGGGCTGTGTATACTGTAACATGTTAGTGGGTATAACTTGCTACCATTTTGTTTGGGTTTTTCATGTTGTCAGTGAGTGAAGTTTGTGGTTTTCCATCCACACTGGCCTTGTCTGATTCTGCTCCAGGTTTTACTCTCACCCTCGTAGACAAGACAGAGTTGGTTCTCCTACATCACTGCCTGGCCCGGGCGGGGGGGCGGGGGGGGGGTGGTCTTTGTGGCCGCTGACAACCCTTTCGTGGCTGCCAGACAGGCAGGGTCTCTGTTTTTTTCTGGAGGCAGTTGTGTTTTGTTTTGTTTAATATTTACTTATTTATTTATGTTGGCTGTACCAGGTCTTAGTTGCAGCATGCGGGATCTTTTAGTTGCGGCATGCAGGCTTCTAAGTCGCAGCATGCAGGCTTCTAAGTCGCGGCATGCGGACTTCTTAGTTGCGGCTTGCAGACTCTTAGTTGCGGCATGCGGACTCTTAGTTGTGGCACGCGGACTTCTTAGTTGCGGCTTGCAGACTCTTAGTTGCAGCTTGCGGACTCTTAGTTGCGGCTTGCAGACTTAGTTGCGGCATGCATGCAGGATCTAGTTCCCCGACCAGGGATCGAACCCAGGCCCCATGCATTGGGAGCGCAGAGTCATACCCACTGGACCACCAGAGAAGTCCCTGGAGGCAATTTTAATGGCAGACATTTTCCTGGGAATTTGTCCATTTCATCTGTTTTCATATGTGTTGGCCAAGGATCAAGTCATAGTAATCTCCTGTTTTGCAGAGTCTGGATTTGTGTCCTTTTCTTCGGTGTTGCCTCTGTGACAGCACAGAGCAGGATTCTTTTTCCAACGAGGCTCATTCTCTTTAAGTATCGTGTATCTCAGCTGGTACATTTGTATTTTATTTTATTTCCACATCTTTGTGTATTCTTTTTGCCCTTTTTAGCTTTCTTTTGAGGTTTTTCTCGTTCCATTATTCCCCCTTTCCTAATTAGCAAGTTATACACTCTGTTTCTTTCAGGCAAGTACACACTTAACTAACTGAAAGTCTAAATTTAATCCCTGTCCTCACTGCCCTTACGGCCCTGTGGCCTCGAAATGTTTTGATTGTCTCCCCCTACCTGCTCACCTGCTTTTGCTGCCAGTATTTTAAGTTGTATTTTGTTTTGTTTTTAATTAATAGACTTTTAAAGAACAATTTTAGATTCACAGAAAAACTGAGCAGAGAGTATAGAGTTCCCATATCCCCCCCGCCCACAGTTTCCCCATCAGGAACATCTTGCATTAGTTAGTGTGATACATTTATTACAACTAAGGAACCAATATTGATACTTTATTGTTAACTAAAGTCCACAGCTTACATTGGGGTTCACTCTTGGTGTTGTGCATTCTATGGGTTTGGACAAATGTAAAATGACATGTATCCATCATAGTATCATACAGACTCATTTCACTGCCCTAAAAATCCTCTGTGCTCCCTGGATTCATCCTTCTCCCCCCCCTAACCCCTGGCAACCACTGATCCTTTGACTGTCTCCATAGTTTTGCCTTTTCCAGAACGTCATATAGTTGGAATCATCCAGGATATAGCCTTTTCAGACTGGCTTTTTTCCTTAGTAATAAGCATTTGAGGTTCCTCGTGTCTTTCCGTGGGTTGAGAGCGCGTTTTTTATTGCTGAATGATATTCCACTGTCTGGATGCACCACAGTTTATCCGTAAACTATCCGGACTTGGCTGGAGGGCAAAATCCTGGCTGGCGGCTGACCCTTGCTCCCAACAGTCTCCAGTGAGGGACACCCCCAGGAGGCCAGGAGTGCTCTGCACTGTCCCTGCCTCGTGCACACTTCAGCCCAGTGGCTCCATCATCCTGAGCTGTGGGACGAGGCTCCAAACAGAGGCTCAAGCATCCTTGTGAGTGTCCACGAGCGTGGACACTGCCTCATGCTGGACCTTCCTCCATTGTCAAAGGATGCCCAGCCATAGGCTCCCACCTTCCTCTGCTGATGGAGAACATGGGTCCAGTCCCCGAGGCAACTCGGAGGACCTGCCTGGCACACAGTCTCAGCAGGAATCCAGGTCTGCTTAGGCTGTGTGGTCACCGTGGTGACCAAGAATCACTCTCAAGGCTGCGGGGCGTTAATTAGTTGCTGCTTCAGCCACTTTTACAAGCCTGGGACCACTGGGACCCTTTCAGGGCTGTAAACTCTACTGGGCCTATAGGGACCCTCCAGACATCCCTCAGGCTGTACTGACCACCTACCACTTTCTCTCCAGATAATCTGAAGCCCACCTTTGGCAAGCAGTAAAGAAAAGCAAATTGTCATATCACTTAAAAAACACATTTGAAGGAAGTTTGATTTACTGTGCAGGTGAAAGGGTTCAGCTACTTGAAAATAGGATTTGGGAAGATATTTACATTGACCTTTGACCCAGCAGCCTCAAAATGCCCTTGTTTGTTCACTTGGCATGAGTCTCGTGGTGCTTCAGGACGAGGACCCGCTAACTGGACACAGCCCAGCTGAGTCTGTGTCCCAGCCTGGGGCACCGGCGCCTCCACCATGGGGGACTGTGCAGACCGGGGGCGAGCCGGGGGGGACTCAGGTATAAGATGGCTCCCAGCAGCTCAGGCCACATGGCTGGGTCTCCACCTGATTCTGGGTCTGGTGCCCGGGTGGACAGCGGTGGCACAGGGACACTGGGCGGGGGAGGGCCAGAACGGGACCTTGAATGGCCTTGCCGCCAACCTGCGGCCCTGGACGTTATTCCCAAAGGCAGGCCATGCACTCGCCTTCTGTCCCCCAAGGCCTTGGGAGCCTCAGTCCAGGTGTGTCCCCAGCGTCATTCTCCCCCACCCACACCATGCCCAGGACAAGGTGGGACATGGCCCAGGGCTGTGGCTCTTCTCTGAGGCCTGGTCTGATGCCCCCCAGGGGCCAGGCCTCAGCTGTCCAGAGAAAAGAGGACAAATGGCCCCCTGGCCCAGCTGCACGTGTTCAGCCTCGCAGGCAGCGTGGGGCGCGCAGGGCAGTCTCATGGGGGCGCGTGGCCCTCTGCAGGCCACAGCGCTGGCCACCCCTGGATTTGCACGTTGCTCCCGTCTCCGCGCCCGCAACCCCGAGGGTCCCTGGTTCTGTTTGTTTCCGTTCGTTCCCCGGGAGAGAGTTGAGGATGTGAGCACACACGCACCTCCTCCCACGCTCAGTTTGCACAGCTGTTCCGGAAGGTTCTGCAAGGCCTCCAGAGGCAGCCTGTTGTCTACTTGGAGAGGCACACCACCCCCGCTTCAGACCCCCACTCTAATGCCAAGGAGAGACGCTGGAGGGGCAGTGCTCGGCTTCCACTGTGGGCCAGGCTGGACCTCCCATCCTGGCGTGGAGCGGGCACTCACCAGGCTAGTGGCTCCTAGTCAGTGCAAAGACGCATCTCAGATCCCAGACTCCTCCCCAGCCTCCCACCATGTCCTGCTCTTTCTAATCTCTGTAACGTCGGCCACAGACCAAGGGACATCGCTGTGGGGAACATCACTACGGCTTCGGGTGCAGAGAGCTGCCCCCACCAGCCCCTGAGTGACCCACCCGGAGCTGGGGTCATAGCATAACTGTCCCAGGGCTCCTGGCTGCAGAACATCATCTGCAAGCACACATGTCCTCTGGTAGGCCGTGGGAGTCCAGAGCCCAACAGGGGAGTCCCAGACACCCAGCCCCTTGCTTCAGGGGTGTCTCCTGGGCCCGGGGTCCCACCTCCCAGCTCGTCTTCCCACCCGGCCCCCACCATGGGGTCACAGCCAGTGTGTGCCAGACAAGGGCACGAAGACGGCATTATGAATCCTCAGGCCTCCTGCTGCTTTATTAGAAACAGGGTTCCATCTCCGAAACTGCTCTGGTGAACCCTAGTCTCTGAGTCAGGGCCCCCTAGCTGGTCTCAGGGTGGAGTGACTGGGGAGGGGTGTCTTTGGGCCCCAGTGGACCAGGGTGGTGTAGGGAAGCCGGGCATCACTCAGAGGTCATTAGGGCCCCACAGCCACTTGGTGGCCTTCAGACAAAGGCTCCTGAGTTCTCACCGGGATAGAACTGCTGGGCCTTGAGAATCCTGTTGTGCCAGAACATTCCAGGTCATGGCGTGTGGACCAGGCATCAGGGGCCTCAGCCCCATCCCAACGTGAGCTCTTCCTGCCGCATGCAGGGGGTCAGGGCCGCTCAGGTGGCCGTGCCAGGAGGATGCATCCTCAGCTCGAAAGTGGGGGAGCCCGAGCCAGGAGCTAGAGGACAGCGCCAAGGGCAGCCTGGCTAGACGCTGACCCGCAGTGGGGGCAGCTCGTGAGCCTGGCCCTCCTGTAGCTGTTTGGAGAAATGATCTTCCCTGGGGCTGGCCCCACGCTGCTCCTGCACCTGAGTCTGCAGCCAGGGCTGAAGGTCACTGGGGTCACTGGGCAAAAGGCTGAGGCCTCACCAGCACAGCCTCCTCAGGAAGCAGAACTCAAAGCCCCCGCCCGCCAAGGTCACCGTGCCAAGTGGACAGCATTGCGCCCGACCTCAGAAGGTTGACTCAGGCTGTGCCGTGTCCTTGCTCACGTGGCCCCAGGGCTACAGGGTGATGGCCTCTCTCCGGTGCTCACACTCGGCGGGGTTGGGGGGGGGGGGGGCGGGGTGCTGCTTTTTCCATTTTCCTTTACAGAGGTGGGGACGCTGCCCTCTCAGGAAGGCACAGGTCCCTGAGCTGACTGCGCAGGTCCCAGCCCTGACAGTGCTGAGCCGCTGGGCCCCTCCCCTGGGGCTCTTCCTCGGCCCCCAGTGGCCCCATCAGGTCTGCTGCCCCGTTCGCTGTGGGTGGGTAGGCGGGATTGTGGTCCAACAGGGGTGGCCTGGGCGTCTGTCCCTCCAGGAGGGCTTGGACTACAGCCAGCAGGACTACAGGGTCCCAAACCAATGCCAGGGGAAGCCTGTGCAGCGTCACCACTGTGGGTGCCATGCTTGCCGAGGCCTTGCACCCGCACCCCTGGGGTGTGGCCCTCACGGGTCCAGAGGCACCAAGAGTGCCCCCAATGGCACTCATTTTGAATGGAAAGTAACTATGGTTTGGAACAGAAACAAGGGAAGGAAAGGACCCCCATGGGTCCCTGCTGGTCATGTGTGGGGTCTTCCCTCCACGAGAGCGTGTGCCCAGCCACAACTACGTATTCTCACTCACTGTTAAATCTTTGCAGCCATCATTCCAACAACTACAACCTCGATGTGTGACTCTTCATTTAAACAGCTGGTTTTCTGTGTTTAACAATCGCCCACGGGCTTACAGTTTCCAGCCCCCTGCCCTCCTGCATGTGCATCCCGGTCATTTTCCTTCTGCCTGAGGGATGTTTCATTTGGTTTTCTAACATTTCTTAGCAGAGGCTGCTGATGGATGTCTTCCCTTCAGCTGTCCATGGTCTCTGCCCGCAGCATCTCTGCTGGGGAGTCTGCGGGACCCTTAGCCCCGCTCCTCTGTCTGCGACTTTTCCCCTCTGACTGCTTCTACGATTTTTCCCTTTTTCAGTTTTTCAACAATTTGGTTTGATGTGCCTTAGGTGTGGCTTTCTTTGAGTTTATCCTGTTTGAGATTTCTTAGGCTTCTGTGACCTGTGCATTTATAGTTCTCTTCAATGAGGAGAATTTTCTTCATGTTGTGTCTGCCCCCTTCCCTTCCTGGGGCTTAAATCACACGTCTGTCAGGCCAGTGGGTGCTGTCCCCTAGGCCCTGAGGGTCTGCCCAGGCTCTGCTCAGCTTTGCTTCTCCCTGTGCTTCACTTGGCAAAGTTCCTGTTGTTCTGAGCTCATGTTCACTGACACTTTCCTTTACAGTGTCAGTTTTGTCAAAAGCCTATCCAGTAAATTATCTGTTTTGTATACAGTAAGTCCCCTACATACGAACAAGTTCCGTTTCAAGAGCACGTTCATAAGTCCAATTTGTAAGTCCAACAAAGTTAGCCTAGGTACCCAACTACCACAATCGGCTATATAGTACTGTACTGTAATAGCTTTATAATACTTTTCACACAAATAATACTTAAAAAACAAACAAAAAATAAAACAATTTTAATCTTACAGTACCTTGAAAAGTACAGTAGTACAGTACAACAGCCGGCACACAGGGGCTGGCATCGAGTGAACGGGCAAGAAGAGTTACTGACTGGAGGAGGGAGAGGAGGTGGGAGACGGTAGAGCCGAAGGATCGTCAGCAATAGGAGATGGAGGGCAAGCTGCAATTTCGCTCTCGCCTTACGTTGATGGCACAGGTTCTGGTTCCTGGCTGGATTCAATTCTACCTACCCTCTTGAAAAAAACAATAAGTGATGTCTGGGTAGTAGCTCTTTTTTTCTCATCATAGATGACACGGTAGCACTGAATTGCATTCTGAACGGCTGCTGCAACCTTCATGTACCATTCTACATTCGGGTCCTGTGCCTCAAAAACTAACAGTGCCTCCTCAAATAAAGAAAATCCCCTTGCCATTTTCTGCATCGTCCGTGAATCTCTTCGGTTCTTCAGTTACTTTTTCTTCCTCTTGTCTCTCTTCATCCTTTCTTGGCGCTTGGTGCTTCTTAGCAGTACAAGCTACATCACCACTTTTACACTTGCTTCCAGACATCCTGGGCTTGAAATAAAGCTACTGTAATACTGTACTCTATACAGCACTGTAAAGTACACAGAAGCACACCATTTGTAGAGGATGCACGCACATGACAATGTACGCCAGACACGTGAACTGACTTACGTGATTGGACGTGTGAACACATGTTCGCATCTTTGAAAGTTCACAACTTGAAGGTTCATATGGAGGGGACTGACTGTATTACCTTTTTTTTTTTTTTTTTTTGGCTGCGTTGGGTCTTCGTTGCTGTGCGCGGGCTTTCTCTAGTTGCAGCGAGCGGGGCCCACTCTTCGTTGCGGTGCGCGGGCTTCTCATTGCAGTGGCTTCTCGTTGCGGAGCATGGGCTCTAGGTGTGCGGGCTTCAGTAGTTGCAGCACGTGAGCTCAGTAGTTGTGGCATATGGGCCCTAGAGTGTGCAGGCTTCAGTAGTTGTGGCTCTTGGGCTCTAGAGCGCAGGCTCAGTAGTTGTGGCGCACAGGCTTAGTTGCTCCGTGGCATGTGGGATCTTCCCAGACCGGGGATCGAACCTGTGTCCCCTGCATTGGCAGGCAGATTCTTAACCACTGCACCACCAGGGAAGTCCCTGTATTACCTTTTAAACTCTCAAATTATCATCTGGTTATTCTTTGGCATTTTCATATTTCTCTTACTTATGACTATGTTTTCTTTTAAACCCCTTAATTTTTGACAGTAGCTGTTTTCACGTTCTTATCTACTGGCTTCAGACCGTCTCTGGTTTCTGACTCTGCCCCCAGCCTGTTTTGTCTCTGCTCTTGCCTTGCAGGCTAGTAACTACCAACCTGGAGTCTGTTAACTTTTGATTGGGTGCTGGACGCTGGTGTTGTTGATTCTCTCCTGACAGCAGCTAATTGACTTGCAAATCAGTTTCAGAGCCTCCTGGGCAGGTCTGAATGTGCCTTCCCTGTAGGGCCAGCCTAGTTCCACAGGACAGGGCCTCAGCCTGGCTCGGGTTCGCAGGACTGGAAGGTCCTCTAGACCCACGAGCTCAGCGATGGCACAGCCTTGGTCGTGTGCTTTCCCTGTCCTCACGGAGTCCCCACCCTGCGAGCTCAGCGGCCGCGGGTACCCAGGCAGGACCCACAGCTCCTGGCTGCTGTGCCCATGTGGCATGTGGCAAGCCAGCCCCTCGAGCTCCCCTGGCTTCAGGCTCTGCCCCCTGCCCTGCCCTCCCTCAGTGCCCAGGCCTGCATCTCAGACAGTCGCTTTGAGGGTCCAGCACCGCTACCTCCCTCTTGGCCTGAAGCAGGAGTCGCTGGTGGAGTTTTAGCCTTGAAGTCAACATGAGGCCACTGAGCGATGAGGCAGGACGGACGTGGACCTGGGCCCCGAGGGGTAGCCCTGTTTCTCCAGGGTAAAGGAGGCGGCGGTGGGGGCAGGTTGGGTCTTGGGAAACTCAGCTCAGTGGAGCAAGAGGAAGTGCATGCCTGGGAGGGGGAGACGCAGGAGGAAATGGGCGCCTGGCAGGTTGTCCCTGGGCCTCGTCCTTGGTCAGGGCAGTGGGTCCTAGGGTGACACCGGGCCTTGTGCTCAGCTCTCAGTTGGGGCCAGGCCCAGCGGCTCCATTCTGGTTGTCCTTTATGTTCCCGCTGCTGCCCGCCTACTTCTCTTGTTCGTGGAGGTGAGTGGTGACTACTCCAAGGGTCCCACATCCTTGGGCCACCTTCCTCACTTTTCTTTCCTTCTCATTTTTTATATTTTTTAGTCTAAATGCTTATACTGTTTTACTTATGACTCATTCTTGGAAACGAGAAATGGCCAGAACATGTGTGGGCCCAGGTCCTGCTCCGGTAACTAGTCCTGCACCCCTCATCCCCCGAGGCCCAGGCCTCCTTCCACCTCGAGAGTGCCGAGTCTATTTTTATATCCTTCTCATCTGGGAAGGTCAATTGTGTAGCCGTTGACTCTGCTGAATCTGTATTGTTGCCCTCAAAGTTTCTCCCATTTCTGCACCACATTCTGGAAGAATTTCTCCAATCAATCTTCTAAATCACTGATTCAGACTTCAGCATCATTCATTCTGCTTTTCACCTGTTAGGGTTTTAACGTTGTGCGTGTTACACATGAGGGCGTAGACGAATAGATGCCGTTTACTGATCGGGGTCCTTCAAATTAGCAGTGTCTTGTCTGGGTTTCTCTGGACGCCTCTGGGGTCTCGGGAGCCCCGAGTGGCCACAAAGCGAGGCTGTGCCTCAGCGAGGGTGTACGCTGCACCAGCTACACCTGGAGAGGTTGGTGAGTAGACCGTCTGGGGTGAACTCGGGCAGGTGGGCCCCCCAGGAAGCCCCCG
This sequence comes from Eschrichtius robustus, assembly GCF_028021215.1. Lineage (NCBI taxonomy): Eukaryota > Metazoa > Chordata > Mammalia > Artiodactyla > Eschrichtiidae > Eschrichtius > Eschrichtius robustus. Next base: position 51,926,466 of record NC_090839.1, on the reverse strand, counting down.
GCTGCCCTGCTTTGCAGCATTATGGTGGCCATGTCTCCCAGCAGTTTGAGTGTCAGTGGAGAGGTGAGTGCTGATGGCTTGGGCTGGTGGCTGCAGAGGACACGGCTGCCCATCAGTTGCCTGTCGGGTTTGAGTGTGGACCAGCCCTGAGGGGCGGTGTGATGGGCGAACAAGGCGGGCTGTTCCCCGCATGCCTTCCCAAGGGCCGTGGGACATAGGCAGGAGCCCCCAGGCTAGGTGCGGAGGTGTCTTCTAGCTGGAGGCTGCCATGCGCCGGGTGCTTCTCCCAGCTTTGGCCGCCGTCTCATCCAAGAATTAGGCAGTAGAGGGCTCTTGTCACCCGTGTGGCCCTGACAGCTGCACCAGGATGGCAGGCCCTCGGGGAAGCGGCCTGTTCTCACCCTTGATCACCACTCCTGGTGGCCTTAGCTGCACAGCTGAGCCATGGAGAAAAGGGGACCCCCATGCAGCTGACCAGCCCACCCCAAAGCAAAACGCATTTGTCAGGAGGTGTCAGGAGGGGCACAGGGACCGTTCCCCTTAAGCCCCTTGCTGACGCAGTGGAGGAGCTAGTGGAGCATCTGAGGTCTCGCTGGTCTGGGAGATGAGAATTGAAAGTCGGGCCCCTCCAGTGCTGTCCACGGGGGAGCTGGGCCCAGGCCACGGGACCCCCGCTGTCCCCCGCAGTGGAAGAGGGCCTGGCGGCACCACAAACCCAGACCGTCAGGAGCCAGCAGTTTTCAGCAAACTCCAGGGCGAAGCCCAGTCGGCCCAAAGCAGCTCGAGACCAGAGGCCCAGGGACCCCGACAGGCCAGGCAGGGCTGCAGGAGAGACCACCAGCCCAGGGCGGGTGCATTTTGGGCACAGGGGTTTGTTAACATCCTAGACAGTGAAGAATAAGAAATAATTATTTTAGGGCTCAGAACCAGGAAAACTGGTTTTCCAAATTAATCCAGGAAGAGCTGTGAATCCACACCATCTCCCCTCACACACTGTAAGACCCTATCGTGATCCATAAAACTGACCTATTGAAAACCTAGCTCCTCTCTCTCCAGACCCTTTTGAGGCCAGCATCTGTGACCTCACATTCTCCTCAGTCACTAGGATCAAGACCTACAAATCAGAAATTGAGGAGCTGGGTGTCAGCTGAGTCTCGTCCGGCCATGGGGCCCCCGGCCTGGGTCTTTGGTCTCACGTCCTTCCTCGATGCCCCCACGTGGCTCCGACCCGTCGGCTCCTGTGCCAGGGAGGCCCACAGGGCCCCGGCAGATGCGCGTGAGTGACCTGGACAGGGACATGGCCGTTCTGCTACTCTGGGGCTGTCTGCTTGTTCAGGTCTTATTTTTTGCAGAAATGTGTCCATTTGGTTGGACAGTTGAAAATCTCCTTATTTCTCTTGTCACTGTGGCGACTGCACCATTTTCATTGTGGGTTTATTTGCTGGTGGTGCTGGTCCCCATTTCCTTCTGCTTTGCTGACCTGTGGCTCCTGGTGTCTTGTTTCCCCTTTTCTGAGGCACGTGCTTGAGGCAGTTTGTCTCCCTGTAGACACGTCCGCCGTGGACCCGTGTGCTCTCACCTCCCAGCACCCGACACCCTGGTCATCCCAGAGGCCCTGCTCCCTCCCAAGTCTTACCCCCGCCTCCCCAGCCAGGGGCAGAGCCTGGACCAGAGCAGAGCCGGCTGGTGTGAACCTTACATCACACCTTTCATAAAAAACTAATTTGAAATGGATCCGAGACCTAAACATAATAGCCAGACCTGTAAAACTTTTAGAAGATCTTTACATCTTTGGAGGAGGAAAAGATTTCTTAGATGGGACACAAAAAGCAGAATTGTAAAGTTTTTTTAAATTGATAACTTGGACTTCCTAAAAACGTAACTTCACCTCTTTGAAAACTGCGTAATGAAAAGGCCGCAGCTGGCAGTTATACATCTGACGGAGGACTGGCTCCGGGTTCTGCTAGGACTTCCAACTCAGGAAGGCATGGGGGTGTCCTGGGCTGCACCCCAGAAGCCCTCGGCTCTGCCTCTTGCCCTCCGCAACCTCCAGCCTGCCCTCCCACTGTGGTCACCTGGAATCTCCTCACCCGCGTTTGTGCAGCCCACAGGAAGCTCTGCGTGCAGCTGGCACTGGGGTCCCTGGGGCTCCACAGTCAGAGGCGTCTGCCTAGGGGGCAAGCGGGGCTGCTCTGTTCCACCTTTGCTCTAGGAGAGCCTGGCGCCTGGTGGGGAGGGCGGGATGTGAACCCTGCAGCCTCTCCTCCCCTCAAGTGAAGACCACCCACTCCCTACTCCTGCCCGCATCCTTGACAACAGGGTCAAAATCAGGCAGAAGGTGCCATTTTCAAGTCACTAAAACAACTTATAAGCCTGTCCTAAGCGCCCCCCACCCCTGTGAGGGACACACACCACAGGTGCCGTGGGGCTGGTCCTGGCCCCGACACCTGGGTGGACCACTGAGCAGTCAGCTGGAGTCCTGGGGCTACCCCGGGCCTGTTGATTAACAGTCACTGTGACAGTTGCCACAAACACAAACTTGTCACCTCCCAGTTGTGTAACTCCAGTGGCCTCCAAGCAGGGTTAGAGGCTGGAATCACAGTGTCGGCAGGTGGGGTCCTCACCAGAGGCACTGGGTAGCGTCTGCCTCTGAGATCATTTAGGATGTAGACATTGCGGGGTTGGTCTGAGGGAGGCCGGGCAAGTGGCCTGGGGGGGGCATGGGGCCTGGGCCACGGCCTTCCGGGCACCTGGGGGTCAGCACAGGCTGCTGGGAAGGACAGGACCCCCAGCCCCCATGCCTCTGGTGTGGACTCCATGCATCACTGTGGAGCACGTGAAATGCGGTGGCTGGAGGGATCTCTCTCTCCACCCCCAGATGGTCCTCATCATCAGCGGGAATCTGAGCTTCCTGAACTGGCTGACCATCGTGCCCAGCCTCGCCTGCTTCGATGACGCCACTCTGGGCTTCCTGTTTCCCTCGGGGCCCGGCTGCCTCAAGGACCAAGTCCTGAGGATGCAGGAAGAGGAAGCTCGAGGGGCCAGGGCCCCACGGACACGCGGTGGGTGACACCTGAAGGCGGATGTGGCCGGGCAGCGTGGGTGGTCTCGAGTTGATGGCACCCAGCCCTGTGCCCACACCAGTGGCCTGGGAGACAAGGCAGCATCTCCATGCCTGGTCAGGGTCACTCCTGTCTGCTTGGTATGGACGGTGTGTCCTGGTCCTCAGGAAGGGAGGCCCGGTGACCTCAGCTGGGGGGCCTAAGAGGGAGCTGCTGTGTTTCCACATCCGCCTCGGAAGGTGTCCTTGGCGCAGGGAGAAGGGGCTCGGGCTGTGGTGGGGGCAGCGGCACCTCCCTCGGCTTCTGTGGGCCCAAGGGGCCGAACAGAGGCCAGGCCTGGGGGCAGGAGCCCACCCACTATCCCCCCTCCCGGCAGGCAGCGTGGCACGGCACACGGTCAACCTGGCGCTGGGCGTCCTGGTCGCCTGGCTCAGCGTCCCCGTGGTCCTCAACTTGCTGAGCCCCCGGCAGGTCATGAACAGCTCCTTCAACCCTCTCCGGATCGTCAACACATATGGGGCCTTCGGCAGGTACCTCAGGGCCACCATGACCCCAGAGGGGAGACATGCGGGTGAGGCCAGCCCCGACCTGCAGCCCCCCAGCCTCGTCCTGGTCTGCTCAGGTTGGTGGGTGGGGTCAGGGTGGGGAGGTGCAGCCCTGACTGGTCTCCCCCATGCCCAGCATCACCAAGGAGCGCACAGAGGTCATCCTGCAGGGCACCGCCAGCCCCAATGCCAGCGCGCCAGACGCCAAGTGGGAGGACTACGAGTTCAAGTGCAAGCCCGGTGACCTGAGGCGGCGGCCATGCCTCATCTCCCCGTACCACCACCGCCTGGACTGGCTTATGTGGTTCGCCGCCTTCCAGGTGAGGCCCTCGGTGGGGAGGCCCCGCTGACACGGCAAGGCCCGGGAATCCTGTGCTGGGGCACAGCCCATGGGGAACCTTCCCAGGCTCCCAGCACGGCCCTTGCACAAGGATCTGTGGGTACCCAGGGCTGGGCCTCACAGCCAGCTTCTCAGAGCGCTTCCACCAGAGGGGCCGAGGCATGCGTGGCCAACGCTGGGGCAGCCAGTGTCCACAGAATCTTTGCTCAGGCCAGAGCAAGGCTGCAGCACTGTCGCCATCCCACCTTGCCCAGGAAGATAGCCTCCGGGGGGCTCGGTCACTTGCCCAAAATCCCTGGCCCGGCAGGTGACAAAGCTGACAGGTGAACTGGGATAGCCAGGCCCAGCCCCGCTCCATCCAGGTCCCCGCAGACAGCAGTGGCGATGGCGCCCAGGAGAGCAAGCAGGACCGGGGTCCCTGCAAGAACAGGAAGGAGGTGGTCCCAAACAAAAGAACTGCAGCATAGGCCCCCAGGGCAGCCCCCGCCCAAGAGAGGCTGGCCGCCAGCCACACTGGAGTCAGATGCCCCCAGGACAACAGCCTGAAGGCCGGGTGACCGTCACGAGGGAGGGGGTGGAAAGCACACATCCACGGGGCTCTCCAAGGGCCCGGTGGCCGTGCAGGCACCTAGCTATCTGCGCCCTGTCCTCTTCTCACCCCCAGACCTACGAGCACAACGAGTGGATCATCCACCTGGCGGGCAAGCTCCTGGCCAACGACGCCCAGGCCCTATCCCTGCTGGCCCTTAACCCCTTCGCAGGCAGGGCACCCCCCAGGTAAGATTCCCCTCCCAGACAGGAACACACACCCCACCCCACCCCACCCCCACCAACTGCAGCCTCAGCTGCCTTTCAGGGCTTCTCCCCAAATGCAGGGGTCTGCTCTGGGGGCTGGGCCCACCTCCTGGAAACATGCCCCGACACAACGGTCTGCGAACCTCAGGTACCACTCACCTGCTGAAAGGATGCAGGGCTCAGCCCGATTGGCTCTGAGCGCTCGGCCCTCCCGGCTCCAGAGCCCCGCCCGCCCCACCATCATCTGGTCAGGGGCCTGGTTGTGCCGGGGACTCCTTGGGGCTCTCTGGCTTCCCCTGGGTGGCCTCTCCCTCTGAGGACTCCAGGGCTGTCTTGGGGGCGGAGGCTGACTGTGCTGCCCTTGCTCTGCAGGTGGGTCCGGGGAGAGCACTACAGGTACAAGTTCAGCCGCCCCGGGGGCACGCACGCTGCTGAGGGCAAGTGGTGGATCCGGAAGAGGCTCGGCCCCTACTTCCCCCCGCTCAGCTTCCAGGACCTGAAGGGCTACTTCAGGTCACGGGAGTGGCCGTACCCCAAACCCGAATAGAGGTGGCCCAGGGCTTGTGCCCCAAGAAATAAAGTGGGAAGACTGCGGGCTGGCTGCTCTGGGTGGGGTCTCCACGAGGACATCCAGGGAAGCCGACCCAGAGAGGAGGGGCTGCCAGGGTCCTGGGTGGTTGTCTGTGCTTTCCTGTCTCCCCACAGTCAGTCCCCATGGTTCCCAAGTCTCTTGGCTCTGGGTTCGTCAGAGGAATCCCCAGAAAGCCCCCAGGCCTGCTCCACCCAGATCACGCCCCTTGTCACCAGGCCCACCCCCCAGACACCAGCATCCCGATGTTGCACCCAGCTCTGGTCTATCCCAGGACCACCTGCCTGTGCAGCCAAGAGGAAAGCCTGCCTCTCCTCTCTGCTCCCCCAAGCGGGTCCCCACCACGTCCAGGAGGGTCCTGCGCAAGGAAGTAGTCAGGGCTCCCTCTCAGAACACGTGTGCGCCCACACGTGCTCTTCTCCACAGTGACCAGCACCCGAAGATGTGGACAGAGGGCCTCTGTCCTCCTTGGGTGGGCCACCCCCCCCCCCAGCCCTGAGTGAGGCGCCTCCTCCCCTCCTTTGTGACCACGTTGCCCAGTCTCGCACCTGGAACCTCCTGCTCCCTGACCTAGGGTGGGAGGACGGGACAGCAGAGCAGTCAGCCCCAGCCTGGGCGCCGGGGTCCCCAGGGCAGCGATTCTGAGGCCCAGTCACTGTAGGTTGAACTGGATTAATGGTGTGTTGCTTGGCAACCCTACTGGGCTGTGGCCCAGAACCTCTACGGCCTGATGTCAGCGTTGAGTGGACACCCACCTGCCCCCCACCATCCGAGGCGCCTGCCGCACTGTGGAGGGTCCCGGCGGGAACGAGGTGGTTCAGGCTAGGAGGCCAGGCTGAGGTGGGCACAAGTGTGGATCTGTGTGGAGCACCCCCCCCCCCCCCACCGCCTGCCTGGGGGCCCGGCCAGCCCAGGTGCCAACAAGAGAGGCTGTGTTCCTGCTCGCAGGCAAACAGGCGCCCTGTGTCTGTCGCAGGACAGACAGGGCCTCAGACAAGGAGCCTGGAGCCAGCAAGTCTGCCTGCGGCAGCCGCGTAAAACTACCACCAGCCTGCCGGAATGGGCAACCCTTACCGGGGGGCTGTCCTTGGGACCCTGCCAATGGGTAGGAGCACCAGGGGTGCCCCTGGGGGGCCCAGGGTGGGTAGGGGGCCTGAGGAGATGCTGTGTCTTGGCTCGGGGTGGCCCTGCAGCCCCAGAACCACAGGTGGCCTCCCTGCCAGGAGCCATGGTGGGTCCCTGCCCCGCCAGCCCTTCCCGCCACACTCTGGGCTCGCTGCCACCCAGGGCTCAGGCAGGGGAGGCCCCCAGCACTCCTTGGTGTGGGCTCCTCTCTGAGCCTTGGTCCAGCTGTGCCCCCCAAGGCTCCTGGGACAGCCCCCCAGACATGCATAGGAGGCTGTGCTTAGACCTGTGGGCTGGGCGGGGCCGGGGCTGGAGCCGGTGGCAGGAGTGACACAGGAGGCCCTGAGCCCATCCAGGGGGGCGAGGGGGGGACCAGGAACTAAGTGGCCCCACCCCTCCTGGGACAGGGCAGCATCCTCTCACCCCGGGGGATGTCCCGGGGGATATCCCAGGTGATCCCTGGTCAGGGTGGGCACATGGCCCTCTAACAAACCAAGGACTCAGCCAGACCTGCACACCCCTCCAGAGGCTCTGGTCCCCCAGGGCCCACCCATCTGCCAGAAAGGGTGCCAGCCCCACCTTCAGAGCCTGTCCTGAGACCACACCCTCCCATCAAGGACAGCCAGACTGCACCTCTCCTCCACTCAGAGCCCTCCCAGGGCCCCCACCTCACTAAGCATGAACCTGGGGTCCCTGCCTATCACCTCCGCCCACTCCCCTGCATCCTCTCCATCCCGCATGCCCACCAGCCCTGTTGGGCCACAGGGCCTTTGCACTGGTAGCTCATGGTGCTCACCTCTCTCAGGGCCCCCTCTTCTGCCTCTGCTGGACTCCAGGCTGCTCCTGGTCACACACGGGCTGGTGGGGGGGCTCATCCTGGCCCCCCAGTGCTGGATACACTGTTGACCTGATGAAAGAGAAAGGCCCAAACACTTAACGTCTGCTCCACCTGATGCTGCCTCAGTCTAGCTTCAGGACAGTCAGCTGTTTCGGGGGCGGGGGTGGGGCGGCGAGTGCAGGGCAGGGACACAATGTTGGGCCTTGGCTCGCCCCTCCCGGCAGCTGTGTCCCCATGAATCGTCCACCTGGCAGCAGGGGGTGCTTGCAGGTGAGGATCCGCCTTACTCAACAAGAGGCTCAGATGCATGTTGGAAACTGAATTTCTGTCAGGCTCAGGCCGCTGTGCCAGGGTTCTACGTTCACCTTCTAAAACTAGGAGTCAGCCTGAGGCTCCTGGGGAAGGGGCAGCAGGAGTCTTCTCAGACCACAGGAGGAGCAGCCTACTCGTGGGAGGGGCTGCCCTGGAGAGGGGTGAGCAGGGCATGACTGGGGCACCCTGACTTCCCGAGGGACTGGGAATTTCAGATCTGTTCTTCCCACCTGCTCTCTTGAGCTGACGCCCCCTGGAAACCACTGCCTGACAAGCTGGCCCTCGCTGAGACCCCCACCCAATCTGAGGGTGTCTCCCCTGCAGAGCACTCTGCCCCCATGGCTGTCACACGTCTGAATGGGGTCTGTCTGGTGACGGCAGCAACGCCCAGGCCCAGCCGGGACCCCATAGGCTGCAGAGTGTGCCCAGCCCCCCACCCCCACCAGCTCTCCAACTGGAGGGCCCTGTGCTCAGCCCTCTTGCTCCAGGATGGGACATGGGACTCAGGACTCCAGTCACAGGGCAGTGGCTGAGCTCAGGTGATCCACTGAGCCTGGCTGTCGGCCCATCCAAAGCTGTAGGCTCAGCCAGGGGCCCGTCTCAGGGAGGACCCACCGTCTCCCTCTTGCTCCAGGACAGGACGAGGGGCTTGGGCGCAGGTCCCGTCCCCACGAGGAGGGTGTGTACCAGCCTCCCTCTGTCAGAGGGGCTCTGGGCATCTTCCCCTTCACCAAGAGTTTTTCACTCAGAGGTGATCAGTGCATCTTGGGCGCCTGCTGAGGCCAAGCCCACCCTCTTTGCAGCCTAGTTCAGATCAGAGCCCTCCCATGGGGCGTCCCTGGGCAGGGTTCACAAGCCCTCCTCTCCCTGGGCTTCTGCATCTGCACGGGCATGGCCTGACGCTTTGCGCTCTTAGGCCACCAGCTCTGGAGGGACAGGGTCAGCAAACTCCCAGCCTGGTGGCTTTGTGGGAGCGGGAAGATCTCCACATCAATGCGTGTTGAGTTCAAGCGTGTTACCAGTTATTAGAACAGGCCCGTGAAGACATAGAAAACCTGAGCTGTTGTGGAGTGCTTCGCTGCGTTCCTCCATTGTCCCCAGCGTCCCCCACAACCTCTGGGCCCCACCGTGGAGTGAGGCCCTTCTCCCTCCTGATGTTCATCCAGGGCTTCTCTCTTGTCTCCTCGTCAGTCTTCTCACAGCTCCAGCTTTGGCTTCTTCAGTCAACTGTCCTCTTCCACTTTCTGTTTCACATACATACGTTGTTATTTCCTTGCACCTTTTTCAGGTTTGCCTTCTGTCATCTCGAGTTGCAGACTTTATTTCTTTCTATCCCTCCTTCTGATTTCTAGGAAACACAGCTAAGGACCCACACACACGCACAAGTAGCTGCACCCGCAGGCTCTGTTGACCACTGTGGGCTTTATGAATTCTAGAGACTGTGATGTCCTATTAACACATCAAATAATAGAGGTGGGGATTTAAATGTTCAAATGAATGGATTTGGGAGGCAGTCTTTCACCTTGAATTTTATCACCATGTTTGCCACTCCCAGCACCTCTCACCCCCCCATGCCTCCAGCACCCTGGATCAACGCCCTTTTCAGAAGTGAACAAATTCTGGTGGAAAGGATACCTCCAATTCTGAGACAGCTACTTGCATCCCTCTGCTGAGGGGTTCCCTAGTTCAGTTAGCATCATGACAACCTGTCCCCTGGATCCATCCCTGCCCTGTATCCCACAGCCTGAGGATACCATGGACCTTTGTCCCCAGGGATTCAGTTCCAAAGCCACTGGGTAAGGTGGAACTCACGTGTCAGCAAACTGACCTTTAAAGCTCCTAAAGTAATCAGCAAAATTGACAGAACTGTAGCTTGACTGACAAAAAGAAGATACAAATAACTAAGATCAAAAAAGTGGGGACATTACTACCAACATTACAGACATAAAAAGGATTACAAGAGAATAGTATGAACAATTGTAGCCAACAAATCAGGTAACCTAGACAGTGGACAAATTCCTAAAGACACACAAAATGCTAGAAGTGACTCAGGAAGAAGTAGGAAATTTGAAGAGATCTGTAGCAAGTAAGGAGATTGAATCAGTAATCAAAACCTCCAGCAGAGAAAAGTACTGCATCAGATGGCTTTGTTACTGAATTCTCCCAAGAATTAAAGAAAAATTAACACCAATCCTTCCAAAACTTTTTCCAAAGAATTAGAAAAGGAGGTAGGACTTCCCTGGTGGTGCAGTAGTTAAGAATCCACCTGCCAATGCAGGGGACACAGGTTTGAGCCCTGGTCCAGGAAGATCCCCATGCTTCAGAGCAGCTAAGCCTATGCGCCACAACTACTGAGCCTGCGCTCCAGAGCCCAGAAGCCACAACTACTGAAGCCTGTGCTCCGCAACAAGAAAAGCCACTGCAATGAGAAGCCTGTGCACTGCAACAAAGAGTAGACCCCGCTCGCCGCAACTAGAGAAAGCCCATGCACAGCAACGAAGACCCAACACAGCCAAAATTTAATTAATAAATTTTAAAAGAGGAGGGAACACTTCCTAACTCATCCTGTGGAGGCCAGTATTACCCTGGTTACAAGGCCAGACAAAGACACCAGTATCCTTCATGAATAGAGATACAAAAGTGCTCAACAAAATACTAGCAAAACAAATCTATCAGCATATTAAGAGGATTATATGCCATGACCAAGTGGTATTTATCCTAGGAATGCCAGAGTGGTTCAACATAAGAAAATCAATCAATGCAATACACCACATTAACAGAATACAGGGGCAGAAAGAAAAACATGATCATCTCGATGCAGAAAAATCGTGTGAAAAAAATCCAACGCACTCTCATGATAAAAACCACTCAGAAAACTAGGAATAGAAGGGAACTTCCTCAATGTAATAAAAGGCATGTATGAAAACTCCACAGCTAATATCATACTCAATGGTGAAAGACTGAAAACTTTCCCTCTATGATCAAGACCAAGACAAGGATGCCCCTTTTCACCACTGCTATTCAACACTGTACTGGAGGTCTAGCCAGAGCAATTAGTCAAGAAAAATAATTAAAAGGCTTTGAATTGGAGAGGAAGAAGTAAAACTATATTAACAGATGATGTAATCCTATATATAGAAAATTCCAGCAATCCACAAAAATATTACGGGAGCTAATAAACTAATTCAGCAAAGTTGCAGGGTATAAGATCAACACACAAAAATCAGATGTGTTTCTATACCTGCAATGAACAGTCTGAAAAAGAAACTAAGGAAACAATACCACTTATAATAGCATCCAAAAGAATAAAATAGCCAAGAATAAATTTAACCGAGGAGGTAAATGACTTGTACACTGAAAAGTACAAAACATTGCTGAAAGAAATCAAGGAAAACAAAAATACAGTGAAAGGCATCCATATCCATGGATTTGATGACTTAATATTGTTAAGATGACAATACTAACAAAGTATCTACAGAGTTGATGAAATCTCTGTCAAAATTCCAATGGCCTTTTTTATAAAAATATAAAGACCAATCCTCAAATCCATATGGAATTGTAAGAGGCCCTAAATAATGAAAATACTCTTGAAAAAGAAGAATAAAGCTGACGGACTCACACTTCTGATTTTAAAATAGTACAAAGTAATCAAAACTGGTCATGGCACAAGGATAGACACACAGACCAACAGAATAGAATGCTGAGCCTGGAGAGAAACCCTTGCATGTATGGCCAAATGGCCTTTGACAAGGGTGCCAAGACCATTCAATGGAAAAAGGATAGTCTTTTCAACTGATGCTGGGAAAAATGGATCTACATGCTAAAGAGTGAGCTTGGGCCCTTACCTCACACCATATTCAAAAATTAACTCAAAATGGATGAAATACCTAAATGTAAGAGCTAACACTATTACAACTCTTGAAAGAAAACATGGTTACTCTTCATGACCTTGGATTTGGCAGTGGATTCTGAGGTATGATGCCAAAAGCAAGAGCAACAATAACCCAAGATAAATTGGACTTCATCAAATTTAAAACTTTTATGCATCTAAAGACACTATCAAGATGTGGTACATATATACAATGGAATATTAGCCATAAAAAGAAACGAAATTGAGCTTTTGTAGTGAGGTGGATGGACCTAGGGTCTGTCATACAGAGTGAAGTAAGTCAGAAAGAGAAAAACAAATACCTTATGCTACCACGTATATATGGAATCCTAAAAAAAAAAAAAAAAGTTACGAAGAACCTAGGGGCAGGACGGTAATAAAGACACAGACCTACTAGAGAATGGACTTGAGGACACAGGGAGGGGGAAGGGTAAGCTGGGACAAAGAGAGTGGCATGGACATATATACTACCAAATGTTAAATAGATAGCTAGTGGGAAGCAGCCTCATAGCACAGGGACATAGCTGGGGGTCCTGACCCCTCTCCCCACAGGTGTGCGACCACCTCATCCACCAGGACTGACCTGACCGGGTGGAGAGCAGCTGACCCTGCCTCTGGGCAGTGTGGTTCACTGTTCTAGGGGTCATACCTGTCTAGGTGTTCCGCATGGTCCACCTGTTACAGCTTTATCATCGATCCCGGTACCTCACGGTCTCAGCCCCAACTTCTCAAAACTGCCTTGACTGTCTCTGGCCCATTGCTCACAACAAGCTGAAGTTTCTTGTTAGTTCTAATACAGGCAGACCTCATTTTATTGCACTTCACAGAGATCAGTGTTTTTTACAAATTGAAGCAACCCTGCATTGAGTCTGTGGGCGCCATTTTTCAACAGCATTTTCTAACTTCAGGTCTCTGTGTCACATTTTAGTAATTCTCTTAAAAATAATGAAAATGTTTGAGATATTGCATTTGTGATGGTGCTATGTGATCAGTGATCTTTGATGTCACTATTGTAATTGTTTTGGGCACCATGAACTGTACCCATGTAAGATCATGAACTGAATGGATAAATGTGTGTGTTCTGACTGCTCTACCAACCAGCTGTTCCCCCCATCTGTCTCCCTCTCCTCAGGCCTCCCTGTTCCCTGAGACACAGCAAGATTGAAATTAAGCCAATTAATAACCCTACAGTGGCCTCTAAGTGTTCAAGTGAAAGGAAGAGTTGCATGTCTCTCACTTTAAATCAAAAGCTGAAGATGATTAAATTTAGTGAGAAAGGCATGTCAAAAGTCAAGGTAATCCAAAAGCTAGCCCTCTTGCACCAAACAGCCAAGTTGTGAATGCAAAGGAAAAGTTCTTGAAGAAAATTAAAAGTGCCACTCCAGTGAACACATGAATGATAAAGTGGAACAGCCTTATTGCTGATATGGAGAAAATTTTAGTCTAGATTGAAGATCTAACTAGCCACAACATTCCCTTAAACCAAAGTCTAATTCAGAACAAGGCTAACTCTCTTCAATTCTATGAAGGCTGAGAGAGACAAGGAAGCTGCAGAAGAAAAGCCTGAAGCTGGCAGAGGTTGGTTCGTGAGGCTGAAGGAAAGAACCCGTCTCCATAAAATAAAAGTGCAAGGTGAAGCAGCAAATGCTCATGTAGAAGCTGCAGCAAGTTATCCAGAAGATCTAGCTGAGATCATCAATGAAGGTGGCTGCACCAAACAACAGATATTCAATGTAGACGAGACAGCCTTCTATTGGAACAAGAAGCCATCTAGGACTTTCACAGCTAGAGAGAAGTCAGTGCCTGGCTTCAAAGCATCAAAGGACAAGCTGACTCTTGTTAGGGGCTAATGCAGCTGGTGACTTTAAGTTGAAGCCAATGCTTATTTACCATTCTGAAAATCCTAGAGTCCTTAAGAATTATGTTAAATCTACTCTCCAATGCTCAATAAATGGAACCACAAAACCTGGATGACACATCTGTTTACAACATGGCTTACTGAATATTATAAGCCCACTGTTGACACCTACTGCTCAGAAAAAAAAAGATTCAAAATATCACTACTCATTGACAATGCACGTGGTCACCCAAGAGCTCTGGTGGAGGTGTACAATGAGATTAATGTTATTTCCCTGTCTGCTAGCACAGCATCCATTCTGTAGCCCATGGATCAAAGAGTAATTTTTGATTTTGAAGTCTTATTATTTAAGAAATGCATATCATAAGGCTATAGCTGCCATATATAGTGATTCCTCTGATGGATCTGGGCAATGTCAACTGAAAATCTTCTGAAAAGGATTCACCATCCTGGATGCCATTATGAACTTTTATGATTCATGGGAAGAGGTCAAATTATCAACATTAACAGGAGTTTGGAAGAAGTTGACTCAAACCCTCATGGATGACTTTGAGGGGTTCAAGACTTCAGTGGAGGAAGTAATTGCAGATGTGGTAGAAATAGCAAGAGAACTAGAATTAGAAGTGGAGCCTGAAGATGTAACTGAGTTGCTTCAATCTCATGACAAAACTTTTAATGAATGAGGAGTTGCCTCTCACGGATGAGCAATAAAGTGGTTTCTTGAGATGGAATCAACTCCAGTGAAGATGCTGTGAAGACTGTTGAAATGGCAACAAAGAATTTTAAATATTACATGAACTTAGTTGATAAAGCAGCAGCAGGGTTTGAGAGGATTGACTCCAATTTTGAAAGAAGTTCTACTATGGATACAATGCTATCAAACAGCATTGCATGCTACAGAGAAATCATTCATGAGAGGAAGAGTCAATCAATGTGGCGAACTTCATTATCTTATTTTAAGAAATTGTCACAGCCACCTCAACCATCAGTAACCACCACCCTGATCAGTTAGCAGATATCAACATCAAGGCAAAACTCTCCACCAGGAAAAAGACTACAACTCACTAAGGCTCAGATGATGATTAGCATTTTTAAATTAAGGTATGTATGTACATTACTCTTTTAGACATAATGCTATTGCACACTTAATAGACAACAGTATAGTGTAAAGGTAACTTTTATATGCTCTGGGAAACCAAAAAATCATGTGATTTGCTTTATTGCGATGTTCTGGAACCAAAACCCATGGCATCTCCGAGTTGTGCCTGTAGTTTATGTGCAAATAGTGGATGGTATTGTTTCTCTTCTTCCCACCCGAGGCTCTTTGCCTTTTTGGTTTTTTGGGGGGTTTGGGGGGGTTTTTTATTCGGCCACACCACATGGCTTGCAGGATTTTAGTTCCCTGACCAGGGATCGAACCTGGGCCCTCAGCAGTGACAGCACAGAGTCCTAACCACTGGACTACCAAGGAATTCCCTCTTTCTTGTCTTGTGCTAGCTTCCAGGTTGAGGCCCACCATCTCTCTCATGACCTCTTGTCTTCTTTCTAACCTAGAAGTTGTCCCTTTAAAAAATCTCACCACAGTGAGCTAGTCTACTGCAAAAACGCTTTGGCTGAAACCATGTAAAAATGCTGGGGAAAAAAATAATCAAATTTTGTTTCTGAACTCACAAAAAATATATAATGTAGTGCAAGAAGAGAAGCTGAAAGCCAGAACAGTGCACCGCAGGCTGCAGGGAAGAGGCACCTTGTCCTGATGACATGGGGACTCCCAACAAAGGCCTTTCCATTAAACTAGAACCCTTTCAGGGCCAAAACATTAGACAACAAAATCAATGAAACCCAATTTGGTTCTTTGAAAATATCAGTAAAAGGGATAAACTTCTAGCTACAATGATCAAGCAAAAAGAAGACAGAACACAAATTACAACATCAAGAAGGAAAAAGGGGACATCACTACAGATCCTATAGACACTGAAAGGACAATAAGAGAATATTGTGAACATTATTCTAATAGACTTGACATCCTAGTTGAAGTGAAAAGAATTCCATGAAATAGACACATTACTAAAAGTGACTCACAAAGAAAGAGAAAACCCAAACAGCCCTATCACAATTAAAGAAATTGAATTCATAATTTAAAATCTCACAAAGAAAACTTCAGACCGAGATGGCCTGATTGGTAAGTTCTATCAACATTTAATGAAGAAATGATGTCATTCTATCAAACTTTCAGAAAATAGAGGAGGAGGAAACGCACACTACTGATCAGAATACAAAAAGGTATGGGACTTCCCTGGTGGCTCAGTGGATAAGACTCCGTGCTCCCAATGCAGGGGGGCCGGGTTCAATCCCTGGTCAGGGAGCTAGATCCCACATGCATGCCGCAACTAAGAGTTCACATGCCGCAACTAAGGAGCCAGCGAGCTGCAACTAAGGAGCCCACGTCCCGCAACTAAGGAGCTAGCGCAACCAAAGAAAGAAAGACTATAAAAAGGTACAATCACATGAAAGACAGTTTGGCATTTTGAAAACATTAAACATGTACTACCATATGACCCAGCCATTCCTCTCCTAGGTATGAAAACACAGAGACCTTTAAGCACTGTTCTTAGCAGACTTATTCATAATAACCAAAGAGCTGGGAGCAGCCCAGGGGTCCATCAGTAGGCGAGTGGATGAACCCATTGTGTTGTAAACATGCATGTAAACATGCAAATATTTGCATGTAAACATGCAAATAATTCTTAGCAATAAACAGACCAAATTATTGCTACACATTTGAACCTCAAAAACATGCTGAGCTAACGAATCCAGAAACAAAAGAATATACACCATATGATTCCATTTATATAGAACTCTAGGGAGGAAAAAAGTCCCAGTCAATCCCTCCCCAACTCTGCCCCGGCTAACCATTGACCTGTTCTCTGTCCCTGGGAAGTGGAACAAGGGAATATCTGCGGGGGCTGGAAATGTTCTATATCTTAATTGTGTGGTAGGTACCTCAGTGTACACATTTGTCAAAAACCATCAAGCTGTACACTTAAAATAGGTGCATTTTGTTTCATGTAAATTACGACTGACTCTCTGCATAAAGCCCTGATTTGTAGTATTTTTTAATTTCCATGATCTAAACACTCTCAGCACAGAGCTGGGAAGGGGTGTGCATGGTCAGTCTCGTGTGGCGGTACAAGCCAGCTCCGGCACAATACCACTTGTCCCTCAGTCAAGTTGGTCTTGAAAAGAAAACAAAGAAACCCTGAAATATCATTACGGCAGGCTAAAATAAGACTTTCAATGCCAAGTGTTGATGAAGGCACAGAGCAGTGGAAATGCTGGTAAAAGCATAGATTGGCGATATGTATTAAAAGTTGACGCTGTACACACCCAGGACCCAGCTGCGCCATGCCTGGGGCGTCCACAACAGAAGCGTGCACTACAGGTCACAGCAGCACTGTTCACTAAAGACCAAACACCCATCAGGAGTGAAGAGGTGGACGGGGGTCGTGCACTCACAGGACGGGACACTTTACTGCACTTGGATACATGCCTCGTGACTTCACTTACAATACGACGCTCACAGGCAAGCGGTGCTAAGTGGAGGGTTGTGGTCACATTGGGGGACACCGACATTCAATCTCTGAACATTTTCTGAGCTCACACTTTGTGGACTTCTGTATGTGTTCCAATCCACAATTAAAACGTTTTTGACAGAAAAATCTGTTTTCATCGTTGAGTGTCAGACCCTTTACACTGTATTTATTATATGAGCCCAGAGCTGGGTGTTTGTCTTTTCATAGATACGCGTAAGAAGGTGCTGTGCCCACTTGACTCCGGGTGGAGTTCCTGCGCATCTTGTCTTGCGCTGTGACTAACACACTTTCCCTTTGCTGGCTGCCCATCGTGGAAGGGCTTTCTGTTCCCTGAGTTTGTAAACCTGCTGGGTGAGACTCAAAAGCCCCAGACAGTCCTCCCTCCCGCCCAGGGCGGTTTGGTTCTTTTCTAAAGTCAACGCTTGAACCCTGAGGGACAAGAGCAAGTTCACAAAGCCTCCCGAGATAAGAGCTGGCGGCGCCCGGTTGGCCCACGTCTACCTTCAAGGACACCTTGCTCTGGGGCTGAAAGTCAGGAAAGCGGTGACGTAAAGCCGGCAGAACCAGACGACGCCTCTTACCTGCCTTTCCTCCTGCACGGGGTCCACGGTTCCATTTGTCCTGGGAGGGTCATCTGCGTCACTGCCCCCGCTGGCGCTGGCTCGGTAGGGCTGCACCTGGGGCGAGGGCCTCAGCGCCAGCCAGCAGCTGCGCTCCCCGCGGGCACACATTTGCATCTCAATAACCGGGGCTGAAGCTGAAGGAGCCAGCTGTCAGAGCCTAGGGAGAAACGTGCCTTGTTCCTTTAAGGGGTGGGCTCAAGGCTCTTCATCAAGTGGCCTCCATCTCCCCGCTGGTCTTCACACTCACACAATTCTTCTAGACGAAAAAAATACGAAGCACCATTAGCGAGCGAGTTATCAGGGGCCAACTGTGTCCCCATCAATGCCCCTCAGTCCATTGTGGCCGTCGTGCAGCTGCAGGGCTGGCGCCGAGCAAGCCGCCGGCTGGGCTGTCCCTCCATCCCGTCTGACCATCCCCACTGGGTGCTGCGGCCATCGAGCCCTTTCACTGTCGTGTCCAGTGGAAGTGGATGGCACATTCAGAGCTCATGCACTGTCCTGGGGGGACCAGGCCCAGCCAACGCCCCCCAGACGATGGCTCAGCCCAAGTGGATCCCATCCTCCCCTCACCCGCCGGCTGTTCTTGTCGACCCAGTGCCATAAGCCCACCCCTTGCTGACCAATGCCCCTGGCTGCCCACTGCCCCAGGGTCTCGGCACACAGGTCCGCCCCAGAGGCCTTCCCTGGCCCACCCCAACGCGTCCCTCACTGGGAGTCTCGGAACAGGTGTCCCTGGGCCTGGTGTTCCATACTCCTCAGTCCCCACACAAGGGCGTCACTTCCACCAGTGAGGGCCTGCAGGTCAGCGGTGGTGGGTTGAATAGTGTCCCCAAAATTCACATCCACCCAGAACCGCAGAACATGACCTTAGAAATAGGGTCTTTACAGATGTGATCAGTTAAGAGGAGGTGATGCTGGGTTAGGCTGGGACTAAACCAATGTCCAGTGTCCTCACACCAGGAGGAGACACAGACACAGGGGAGGCCATGTGACCACAGAGGCAGAGACAGTGACGCGGCCACAACCCAGGGATGCCAGAGCCCCCAGAAGCAGGACGAGGCGGGAAGGATCCTCCCCTGGAGCCTCGGACTTCTGGCCTCAGACCGGGAGATGGGACATTCCTTTCTTCCTAAACCCCCCAGGTTATGGCCCTGTGCTGCGAGGACCCCCAGAGACCCACACACCGGAGGAGGAGGCAGCGCCTCTGGACCCAGGAGAGCCTCGCATGCCCAGATCTGGCCGTGCAGAGCATGGAGCCCAGGGTGGCCCCCACAGCCACCCTCCTCGATGACCTGGGGGCAGGTGGGCAAGCACCTCCCGAGGCAGCAGCCCCACCCGAGAGGGTCAGGGATGCAGGGCAGCGAGATGGACGGTTCTGCTCTGGGGACTGGCTCCACCCCATCAGCTCATGCAGGACCCCCCACGCATCTGTGCCCTTGACCCCACCTGCCCCTCTGAGCCCTTCGCACCCAGCCGGGAGCCACTGGGACCCCTCGCCCCTGCCCAGGGGGCACACTGCCCTGGATACAGGCAAATTTTGGTATGAGTCCCTAGGGGAGCGGGACACTGGGCATTCACGGGCGACACCTGGGGAGGACAGGGGCCAAATTCCTCCCTGGATGGTGTGGCAGGTCCCCAGGTGGCCATGCCGGGAGGTACCAGCAGGCCCACAGCCCAGGGCCGGGCTCTTTGAGCTCCTACTGCCCGACGCAGAGGGCACGCACTGGGGGTGGCACCCACTTTCCATCGCTAGCCGCTCCAGGCAGGAATACACTGGGAACTGACATAACAGGCACCATGGAACCACAGGCCCCTTGCTGGGAGGAAGGACCATAAGGACAGGCCAGGGGGAAACAGACCAAGAGGCTTCCTTCTGCTCTGAAGGGGAAGAGCCCCACCTGGGAGGGGACCCACCCCAACGCTCTGCCCTTCCCTAAGAGTGCCAACCTTGTCTGTCACCCTCCCCTGGGGTGCTGGATGGGCCAACCCCATGAGGAGCCGAGGACACGGGTCACCTGGTCCCTCATCTGTGACCCTCAGGGCCAGCTTGGGGGTTCAGAGGGAATCAGGTGCGGCCACAGGGCCTGAACAGTCCAGGCATCAACATCAACACTCCGGGTTTCCACAGGGACCGGGAGAACCAGACAGAGACACGGCAGGCGGACCGACCGCAGGTTCTTGCCAAACATCTAAGAGACGTTTGGGGTTTGGAATCGCAGATCAGGGCTGTGGGCGGCATCCTATTCCATAGACTTTTCTGGGGAAGAGAGACTCCCACCCTAAGAGAGAAGGAGGGGCCAGCAGAGTCAGCAAGGCCTACCTCAGGTGCTGGTGGAGCCCCCGCATACACGTGTGCACACAGGCAGGACCACATATGTACACGTGCAGGCACACAGGCACAGGGGTGCATCTTAAGTACACAGTTATGTATATGACATTTCATACTAATATCACAGTTACGTAAATTGTGTGACTAGCTAGATATTTTGGAAATAGGAGTGACCGCCAGACCTGACCCTCCACCCTGTGGGCCACAGCGGAGGCGGCCACACCAGGCCTGCCTGGACTGACCTCCAAGCAAGTGGAAATAAGCTCCTGGTGAGCACAGAACACACGGGTTCAGATGCCTCTTCCAAAGGAAGGTCCAGCAT
This sequence comes from Eschrichtius robustus, assembly GCF_028021215.1. Taxonomy (NCBI): domain Eukaryota; kingdom Metazoa; phylum Chordata; class Mammalia; order Artiodactyla; family Eschrichtiidae; genus Eschrichtius; species Eschrichtius robustus. The sequence continues at coordinate 51,906,246 of NC_090839.1, read as the reverse complement.
CCCGGGGGTGGGGGCATCTTGGCTGTCCGGTGCCCACACGCGCGGTCTCGCTTGCCTGTCCCCACCCCCTCCCGAGGACACCCAGCAGCACGGCCGCTCTGAGGAGCCAAGATGGCATCAGGAGGACACCGTCTGGCTGCAGGACCCCCGGCCCCCTGCCCAGAGCTGTGGCGGGTCCTGCCGGAGCCCCCAGCCCAGTCTGGGGCTGCACTGGCTGACTCACCCAGGGCAGCTGTGGCAGCAATGAGCCAGGGTACAAGCCCCCAGTGCACACAGCCAACCAGCTCCTTCCACGTTCGCTTGTGTCACAGGGTCTTGGCTGGTGGGACACAGTTATCAAGGGGGTTCCCCTCTATCATCCCTGAGTGCTGGGGCAGGAATGGCTGCAAAGCCCAGCGGGGGCTTCCAGGTGGAGGCAGAAGCTGGAGGCCCTGACGCGGCTCTGCCCGCTGACCCCACCAAGACTCAACACCTAATTACTCCTCCTCCCGTCCCAGGGCTGGCAGAGGATGCCCTGGAGGGGCTGCCAGCCAGGCCGTGCCCTAAGGGTCAGAGGGACAGCTGCCCGGAGAGGAGGGGACGACACCTGAGACCACAGGCACCTCCTCTGCCTCAAAAAGGAAGACGCCAGGATCCCTGGACGCAGAGGCATCTGTCTTCCCCGGGTCAGGTTAGCAGGGAGGTGGCAGAGCCAGGAAAACCCGGCACACAGCCGCCTCTTCACAGGGTGAGAGGGACAACGCCCTACCAGAGGCCAGGGGGACAGCTGGCCCGCCACTGTTGGGGCTCAGGCACCACAGCTGCACAGGCAGCCGAACCCCACTCAGACCCAGGAAGCAGAGCGCACACTGGCCGGAACTCCTATCTGTGCCGCGCAGCTGGCAAGGGCCAGAGGCAGCTCACAGCGGGGGGGTGCTGGCATCATCCACCCTTGGCCAGGGTGCCCACAGGTCCCTAAACAAGGCGGGGGCGCTGAGCCCAGGTCCCTGCGAGCAGCACAGGGTACAGCAGCCCATCCCTTCCCGGACAGGCGCCCAGGGCCAGTGCTGAGCCATCCTTACCAGCCTGCAAGGTGGGAACCCACACACACCTCACAGCTCAGGGACAGAAGCCGAGGGGCTTTGTGGAAAGACTTGCCCACCCCGATGATCCCGCAGCCCCAGCCTCTGAGCTGAAACCGGTGAGTCTCTCGCAGCCTTCTCAGGACCAGTGGGTCCAAGCTGGGGCCAGGAAGGGAAGGCACCCCTGCACCGACAGGAGCCGGGCACACCCCACACCTGGGGCCACACCAGAGAGCAGCCCACAGGGCCGGGCAGCAGGGGAGGCCGCTGCCAGAGCCCCATCATCCTGCCTTACCAGGATAGGCCCCAAATCCAATGATAGTGTCCTTACAGGAGACAGAAGAGGACAGACACAGACTGAGAAGAAGTCACGTGAAGATGGAGATGGGAGCCCCCAGAAGCTGGAAGAGGCTGGAAGGATCCTCCCCTGGAGCCTCTATCTTGGTCTGACTTCTGGCCTCCAGACTGTGAGAGGATGAGGGTCTGCTGTTTTCACCACCCAGGTTGTGGTGATTTGATCTGGCAGCCCCAGGACACTAGCACACCCACCATCCCGCTCTAGTGTGGGTGTGACGGGGGCGGCCCCCTCCCCAGGCTTCTTCCGACTTCTCTGGTCAGCCCTGGGGGCACACCCTTGGCCTCGGCTTCAATGGACACACCCAAGCCAGAAGCAGAAACACCCCTTCTTTGATAACTTAGATGAAATGGACCAATTCCCCCAAAATCACAAACAACCAAACTCACCCAAAATGTAATAGATACTGAATAGTACTATAATTGTCAAAGACGTTGAATTTGCAGTTAAAACTATGGAAGAGAAATGTCCAGGCCCAGGTGGTTTTACTGATGAATTCTACCAAACATTTAAAGAAAAAGTAACACCAATTCTACCCGATCTCTTCCAGAAAGTAGAAAAGGAGGGAACACTTCCGAGGTCAGCATTACCCAAACCAAAGCCAGAAAGGACAAACAAGAAAACCACAGACCAGCATCCCTCACAAAATAGAAAATGAGCCAGCAACCAAGTGGGCTCAGCTTCAAAATTTGAAAATCAAAAGACCAAATAAGAAAAACCATATAATCATATCAACAGATGAAGAAAAAACATTAGACAAAATTCAATATCTATTCATGATAAACAACAACCACCACCTCTCAGCAAATCGGAACAAGAACTTCCTGAAACTGACAAAGGGCATTTACACACCCACAGCCACCCCTCTCCCCTGTGCCCCCCCTCAGTGGAGAAAGCCATACAGCGGTCTGGCTGGGAACCGACCCCTCTGTTCTGAGGAGCTGGGCAAGGGCGGGGAGGGGGCAGACAGTCCAGAAAAGGCAGGACGGCCACCACTGTCAGATGGGAGAAGCTGGCAGACAAGCTCCGTGTCCCAGACAGAGCATCACACAAAGGCCACCTCCCCCAGGGCAGGGGCCCCGGCCCAGGAGCCGCCCCTGTGTCCCAGGGTCTAGTGCTGAACCATGGTCAGGCCCAGGGTGGGCCTGCAGACGCCCCCGCCCCCTGGGGTCCTCAGAGGCTGGGTCTGAAGGGGCTGCACCCCTGGTGTGGTCGCCCCCAGGTCCAGGCTCAGCCCGGGTGTGCCCTCCCAGCGGCTCTCAGGTGGGGGACCCTGAAGGGGCGTCAACACGTCAGCAGGACCCCTAGAGACTGTCATAGGCGACAGCTGGAGGTAAGAGGCTGGCGCTAGGCCCTGAGGCCCCTCGAACTTGCAGGTTCACAGCTGACAGCGTCTAGGCCAGGCAGCCTCCCCCCGCATCATTCCAACATTTCAATAACTTCATGGGGATTTTCGTCCTCCTGAGGTGAGAGCTTGACAAGGCCTGTGTATCGGCCGCAGGGCATCCCCCGGAGCCAGCCCCTCCAAGAAGGGCCTTGACGGGCCTGTGGCTTCAGACCCTGGCCTCACTTGGACTGACGTACAGCGCCCGCGGGCAGCGCTCAAGGACAGAGCTGGGCGGAGGGACACCGGCCTCCCAGCTCACGGCCCAATGTAGTGTAAACATTTGGTAGAATCGCAGTGAAGCGGCCTGGGCGTTCCTCCAGGGAGGTTTTTAAACCACTAACCTAATCTATTTCTTACAGGTCTTAGCTTCTGACAGTGAGAAAAGGCAAAGGGAAAAATAACAAATAACGAAAAGCACACAGATGTGAGTCTCCTGGTCTTGCTCACACAGGAGAGAAGGAACCCACCTCCTTCCTGGCTGTTTCCCGACCAAATGTGATTCAAACATCTCTCCTGATAACGCCGTTCCTGACAGATGTGGCAGCGGGGCCGGCGTGCTGCTCATGGCAACGGGGACCCTTGTCTCCAGGTCTCTGTCCTGTGCAGACGCCTCCAAACAGGAAGGCGGGGAATCCCCTGGCGGTCCCGCGGTCAGGATTCGGCCCCTGCAGGTGACCGGGCCTGCTCGGAGTCTGCACCTGCCCCCAGCCTGACACCACGCAAACGACCGAGGAGACCCCAGACACATCCAGGCCCCCTACCCGGGCACATCCAGCTGCCGGCGACCCCCGCACGTCACGTCCTACACCTGACCCTCAACCTGCTTCCCTGCCCCCGCCCCCCACCCCCACTCCTTCCCCCCATAGCCCCCGCCCCCGCCGTTGCCGCCACCCCACCCAAAGCACGTCCCCCACCTCAGCTCCACCTGCCGAGCCTGAGCCCCTCCCTCATCCACTCACCAGCCCCCACCTCTCCATGGCCCCACATACGCTGCCCTCCCCGGGGGACCAGCCCGACAACCGATCAGCGCAGAGCGAATCAACCGGACCCCGTCCCTTGAACGTACCCACCAGCTCACGCGACTTCTCTTCCCTCATCTCTGAACGGGCGCCGGAGACCTCGTGCACAACCAGCAGGGAAGCAAGCCCACCACCTGCGAACAATCATACTCAGGCCTCCGCCTCCGAACCTCTCACCTTTCTGCTCAGGGCGCACGCAGGTGGGGAGGGGGCGCAGGGTGGGGGTCCCAGCAGAGAGAGGACGAGCCCCACTGACCACAGCCCAGGCCCAAGTGGGGCCGAGACCCTACTGTGACCAGGGCCCTCAATGCGGGTGGGGCCTGCCACAGGATGTGAAAAAGGTGCTGGGACTCCTGTGATTACGCTCGCCAAGGGCTTCACGCTGCCCACCTGAGCCTGGTTGAGACGCCCACACACAAAGACTGCAGCCTCCACCTGTACTGCCCCGTGGGGCTAGCTGGGCGGGGCCTCACACCCACGGAGCTGAGAGATGTTGGTAAACCGGTGTGGCTCAAGCCGCAGAACTGTGGAAATCTGTTACACAGCCACAGAAATCTAATTCAGTCACAAAGGAAGCATCAGCGAGTTCCATGAAGTAGAAATGTTATAGAACTGATCATAATGCAATAAGACCACAAGTTGTTAACAGTGTCAAAAAGCAGACAGAAAAAGACTTTCATGTAGAAAATTTTTTTTAAAACTATTAACTCTTGGATGAGTGGGGAAATACAACCAAAAGTATAGAATTTCTAAAAAAAAAATGACGTGAAAACACTACACATCAGAATCTATGAAATACATTTAAAGCACTAATCATAGAGCAATTCACAATATTAAACATTTTTATTTAAAAAGATGAAAACAAGTTAAATTCCCAACCCAAAAAAAGCTTAGAAAAAGAACTAAGTAAATCAATAGAGAGCATAAGAGAGGAAATAATAAAAATGAGAAGAGGTATTACAGGGTAAAAAACAGAAAAAACATAATTATGATTAGTAAACCAAAATCCTAATTTTTAAATTAACAGAATAGGTCATCCATTAGTTAACTTAATTGAGAAAAGAGAAGAAAACCAAAAAAAAAATAAGAAATAATAAGAGGAGGACTTCCCTGGTGGCACAGTGGTTAAGAATCTACCTGCCAATGCAGGGGACACGGGTTCGAGCCCTGGTCCGGGAAGATCCCACCTGCCGTGGAGCAACTAAGCCTGTGCACCACAACTACTGAGCCTGCGCTCTAGAGCCCGTGAGCCACAACTACTGAGCCCACGTGCCACAACTACTGAAGCCCACGTGCCTAGAGCTCATGCTCCATAGCAAGAGAAGCCACTGCAATGAGAAGCCCACACACCGCAACGAAGAGTAGCCCCCGCTCACCGCAACTAGAGAAAGCCTGCGCACAGCAATGAAGACCCAACACAGCCAAAAATAAAAATTAAAATTAAAATTAATTAATTAATTAATTTTTTTAAAACTGGCCCTGTTAGAGATGGAAAACTTAGACCTATTTCCATGGAAGAAATAAAGTTACCAGGAAACACTCAGCCCCCCTGTCCCCCCAAAAAAGCAATAGGCACAGGTAATTTCACAGATAAATTCTACCAAATCTTTAAGGACCAGATGGTCTTTTTTTTTTTTTGGAGTACAGTTGCTTTACAATGTTGTGTTAGTTTCTGCTGTACAGCAAAGTGAATCAGCTATACATATACATATATCCCCTCTTTTTTGGATTTCCTTCCCATTTAGGTCACCACAGAGCAAGGGACCAGATGGTCTTAAAGCTTTACAAATTATCCCACAGCATTGAAGATGAGGGGGAAACTTTTATATTCTTTTTCTAAAGCAAGAAGAACATTGGTAACCTAACTATAATAAAGACAGTATGAAAGAAGACATTTACAAACCAATATCACTTATGAATATTGATGCAAAAGCACTAACTAAAACATTGCCCATCAGAATACAACCCCATACGAGGAAAATAAGACACCACAGCCAAGGGGGATTTATCCCAAGACTCCAAAGTTGCTTCACTATCAGACATTCCAGACATAAAATTCACTATATTGACAGATTTCAGGAGAAAAATCATGATTCTCTCCATAGGTGCAAAAAAAGCCCTGACAAAATTTAATGCCCGTTCCTGATAAAAATATAAACAGTAAGGAAAATAGATATTGATAGATAGATACTTTCTTCACGTAACAAAATATATATACCATTTCCTAAACCCATCACCCCCCTGAACAAGAGATGCTACTGTCAACACTGTACAGAGGCATTAGCCACTGCAATCAGACAAGAAAAATCAGTGAGGATCATAAGAACTGGAAAAGAAATGAAACTTTCTCTATTTGCAGAGGCTATGATCGTCTACCTGGAAAACCCTAGAGCAATGCTGTGCAATTAAACTTTTTGTGATGATGGAATGTTCCACATCCTCCATGTCCAAAACAGGACCACCAGCCACATGCAGCTATTGAGCTTTGAAATAGGGCTCCTGTGACTGAGGAACTGAGTATTTGGTTTCATTTCATTTTATTTTATGTGCACACATATTTTTTTTTAACTTATTTATTTATCTTGGTTGCATTGGGTCTTCGTTGCTGTTCGCGGGCTTCCTCTAGTTGCAGCGAGTGGGGGTTACTCTTCATTGTGGTGTGCAGGCTTCTCACTGCAGTGGTTTCTCTTGTTGCGGAGCATGGGCTCCAGGTGCATGGGCTTCAGTAGTTGTGGCATGTGGGCTCAGTAGTTGTGGCTCACTGGCTCTAGAGCGCAGGCTCAGTAGTTGTGGCGCACGGCCTTAGTTGCTCCACAGCATGTGGGATCTTCCCAGACCAGGGCTCAAACCCGTGTCCCCTGCATTGGCAGGCAGATTCTTAACCACTGTACCACCAGGGAAGTCCCTGCACATATATTTTTATCAGCAATGGGCATTAAATTTTGTCAGGGCTTTTTTTGCACCTATGGAGAGAATCATGATTTTTCTCCTGAAATCTGTCAATATAGTGAATTTTATGTATAGAATTTCTGATAGTGATGCAACTTCGGAGTCTTGGGATAAATCCCCCTTGGTTGGGGTGTTTTATTTTCCTTATATAGGGTTGTATTCTGATGGCCAATGTTTTGGTTAGTGCTTTTGCATCAGTATTCAACAGCTACAAGTGACTATCACATTGGACAGCAGGTCTGGCCATAGAGAATCAATGGGGAAAACGGACTCAAACAATAAGCGAGTTCACAAAGGCATGAAATTATCACACACAAATCCAGAGCTTCATGTCCACACAAAATAACCAGTACAGAAACCCCCATCAACATCAGACACCAAGAAGATGAAACACTTTGGAATTAACCTAACAAGTGTGCAAAAGTCATTACTGGGACAATTAAAGAAATGTGAGTACAAATTGCAGATTAGAGAACACCTAGTATTGTATCGAGGTTAACATCCCGATTTTGACTTATGCTTCGGTCGTAGGAGAATGAACGCCCCATGTTTAGGAAACACACCCCTGGAATATTTAGGGTTGAGGGGGGCACCATTATGCAACTTAATCTCTGAAGACAAACACAGGAAACATTGACTTTTGGGTGATCTGGGAGAAAGGCATACAGGATTCACTGACCTATTTTTGCAACTTTTCTCTAAATGTGAGATCATTTCACAATAAAAAGTTAAAGAACTGAATTATAAATGCCACGCTCTATGACCTGGCACTTCCTTGCAGGAACTTGGGTCACACTTGTGCCTGTGAGCACAGCTTCTACGAAGAGCTTCTCTGTTATGTACAGACTTTCTACTACCTTCTAACATCACTAAATTATGTGCGTCCACACGGCAACCACATGGCGGCTCCTTACATCCACCAAAGAAGGGCCAGGCAGATGGAGACAACCCCCCACACAAAGACCACAGAAGGTGCAGAAGGGTGTGTGTGTGTGGAGGGCTCTGTGCACACAGAATGTCCCCAGGACACCGAGAAACGCGGGGTGGCCATCTGTCAGGGGGGAACTCGGAGCACTGGGGTGGGGAAAAAATTCATGTTTCAGTACATATCCCTAAAAATTAAATATTTTAAAACTTAAATAATTTTGATACTGTCAAATACAAGATGGTACAGCCGGAACCCTGCTATGGGCTGAATTGTGTCCCCAAAAATAGATGTTGACATCCTGACCCACAACATCTCAGTATGAGACCTTGTCTGGAAACAGGGTCTTTGCAGATGTAGTTAGTTAAGATGAGGTCTTACTGGAGCAGGGCGGCCCTAATCCGCTAAGACTGGTGGCCTTCTAGGAGGAGGAGGCAAGACAGCCGTATGAAGACGGAGACCGATGGGGGATGCGTCCACAGGCCTGGACGCCAAGGGTTGCAGGCAGCACTAGAAGCTGGAAGAGGCAGGAGAAGCCTCCCCTGGAGCCTCAGAGGGAGCGGCCTGATCTGACTTCTGGCCTCCAGGCAGTTAGGGGACGCACTTCTGTGGTTTGAAGCCCCAAGCCTGTGTGTTAGGCAGCCCTGGGAAAAGTAACACAGACTCTGAAAGCAAACAGGCCTGAGCCCAAGGTGCCAACATCAGCCCATCAGCCAGCCTGCAAGCTCCGGGCCAGGAGCAAGGACACCCCCTCCCTGGTCCGTCCCTGTCACAGGATGTAGACTTGGCCCCACGGCTGTAGCCAGAAACCACCTCCGGCTTGTCAAGTGCAAACGTGGGCTCTTTCAAATGCTAATTGGGATGCGTAGGGGGCCCCCAAAAGGAAAAGAAATAATGGGCAAAGCAGGGCCCTAAAGGAGCTGTGAGGGGAGAGAGGGGACGGGAGGCAGACAGGAAGCAAGGACACGGCAGACAGGGGGTCTGCACACACTGTGCCGCGTCTGTGCGCCGCCCGAGGGGGTGAGGTCCAGACCAGAGAGTGGGGGGGACGGCGACAAACAGCCCAGCAGAAAGTCTAGTGACTGCAGTGTCCGGCACAGGTAGGAACTGAGCCGCACCGACGTTTGCAGGGCGACCCCAGGTGACCAGCACTGCTAAGCAGAGTTGTGTCCACCAAGAGAGGACTTTGTCAGCCCCGGGTGTCACTGGGGGCGTCCACTCACCGGAGGAGCCAGGCAGGGCCCCGCTTCACATGCAGATGCCAGATGCAGGAGCAGATGCCGCGGCCAACACGCCTCACCCTGGTTCCACACATTAGTGTCCTAGCTGTGCCGACATGCTCACACACATACACACATGTGCACACGCACACCCCAGCTTTGAGAAGCCCTTCTGCCTCCTTATTCACTTACTCCTAGACCCGCTTTGCCCTTTCTAGATGGGATGGAACAAGGCAGGCATCCTCACCAGGGACAGGAGCCACAGAGCAGGCGTCCACGGCCACAGGGCTGGGAGCGGTTACGCGCGGAGGACCGAGAACAGAGACGAGTGCTCTGAGCAGCAGGACGGGGGTTCCGCTGTTGAGGTAGCGAGTCTCTCACACGCAGAGGCAGAAATTCGAGGGAGGCTGTGGAGTTGGGTGGAATCGGGAGGCATATGGGTGTGAACTCACTTTCAATCCAAGTGTCTACAGACCAAAGTGCACAAACGTGTGTGTGCACGTTCACGTGTTCCTTAGCTCCGTCCAAGAGCACCTAGAGTACTTTCCAAATCCTACCTCTCACTGAAAGGCACCAGGCTCTGCAGAGTGGCCATGTCCAGGGCTGGGCGGGGACAGCAGAGCCTGAACACCTTCAGTCCAGAGAGTAAGGATAGACCCACAAAGAGGGGCTCCCACCGGCCAAGGCCCAGACTCTGGGGCAGGAGCATGAAATAGGACATCGAATGAATGAATGAATGGAGAGTCCGACGAGGAGCAAGAGCTTTGGAGTTCTAAGGTTACGGCGGGGGAAAGAGGCATGGCGGACAGGGTGCTGATGGACCATCACAGTGAACGCTGCCAGAAACAAGCCACATGGAAATCACGCCCTCCCAATCCTGCATAGGTGCAAACGCGTGAACCCCCTGTCCTGAAGCAACATCAGACAGACCCAAACTGAGGTCCCCACGAGGCCATGGTCCCCGCTCTTCAAAAGCTGAAGGTCACCAAGTCCAGACAGAGGGGACGGAGATGTTCACATGCTGGCCTGTCCTCCAGGCCCACCATGCATCAAGACTGACACAGGGTCCACCCAGGTGGGCTTGGGGTGTGCTGACTTGTCATAGCATCTTCCCTTCCCAAAAGACCCTACAGCACAGATTAGCTTTTATGTTGAATTTGCTTTGGTTTTTCCCTAAGAACTTGGTGACCCTCCCTCAGCACAGAGACCATCCCAGAACCCAGGGGGCAGGACCCAGAGGAAAGACCTCAAGGACTTTTTGCTCCAGGCAAGACCTCTGCTCTCAGAGGGCAGGCGCGGGAGGTCTGCCTTCGGAGCAAGTTCCTCCCTCCCAGGGGTGCAGCCAGAGCCACAGCTCCAGGCCAGGGCCAGGGTCAGCTCTCAGGGAGAAGGCCCTTCCTCTCTCCCCAGCCATCTGACCTACCCCAAATGGGCACCCCTCACAGTGTTTTCTAGGAAGCCATTTCTCCATCCTCTAGCTGGTCCCCTGCGGCATCGAATGGGACCCCTGAGGCACTGTCACCCTCACTATGGCCGGGGCGGGGTGCGGGGGGGGGGGGTGGCGGGACAAGGAACCTGGTGTGCTTTCCGGGCTGGTGACAATGAAAGCAGACCTCCCCTAAACCAGACGGCCCACTCGGCCCCTCTGCCTGCGGGGACTCACCCCGCGTGGCCCAGGCTGGGGCTCCAGGCAGCAGCGCCTGCTGGTGGAGCCGCAGCTCCTCCTCCAGAGTGTGCCCCCCAGGCCCATCCTGCCTGCTCCGCACAGCTGCCTGGTGCAAGCTCGCTGCTTGTCTTCTCTGTGTGTATTTTCTCTGGAGCCCGACCCGTGGGCTTTTCTGCATTCTCTTTGAGATAAAAATCAAAAACAAATCTTTAAAGACCATCTCCAAAAACCACAGAATGGCCTGGAATTAAATAAAAATAAAGCTTGTGGTTTTCCTTTCAGGAACTTCCTGCTTATCTGAAATGCACAGAGTCAGCAGCACCTCAGAGCCCGGATGGAGGTTCCCAGGGCCTCAGCCTTGGGATGGGGTCAGCCCAGCAGGTGACTGGCCACCCTGTCCCGGTGTGCATCATGGGAGGGGGACAGTGGCCAGACCTGCTGGCCTAACGCCAATGTACACGTGTGTGCAGTCCACGTGGGGGCTAAAGAGTGTCCCCAAATATCCACATCCACCCTGATCTGTGCCCAGACTGTTCTGTGTTCTCTTATGAGATGGTCGGTCATGTGTGGGCACAGAAGAATAGCTCGGGAAGACAAAGTTTATTAGACACAAGGGTCCTAGAGATGAGGCCACACATGCAGGGCCACGGGGAAGCACCCGAGTGGAAGCAGGAGCCAGGGGGAGGCCTAGGAGAGCCTTTATTAGTTCCGGGGGTGCTGGGGTTGTTCCCAGCTGTCTGGTCCCTCTTCCTGGGTGATTAAGGGCAAGGGGGAATGTTGGCACTGTGTGTGAGAGGTGGATAAGGAGGTGGTGTGGGGTCTGGAAGCAAGGTTTCTTAAGATGTCAAGACATCACAAGATACAGAAAATTGTAAAACATGATGAATACAACCTGAATATCAGGTTATGACATTATTTGGAAACGGGGTCCTTGCAGACGTAATAAAGTGAAGGATCTTTAAGATGAGATCATCCTGGATCAGGGTGGCCCTCAATCCAACGACTGGAGTCCTGACAGAGGAGAAACCACGCGAAGATGGAGGCAGAGGCTGGAGTGACGTGGCCACAGCCCAGGGACACCTGGTGCCCCAGAGGCTGGACAAGCCCGGAAGGATCCTCCCCCTTCCAGCCCCCTAGAGCCTCCAGAGGCAGCGCAGCCCTGAGATACCTGAATCTCTGATTCAGGCTCCAGAATGCAAGAGAACCCCAGTTGGTGGTGATTTGTTGTTCCCTGAATCCGCGGTCCCAGAAACATTCCAAGGGATTTCGGCATCATTTTGAAACAGCCTTGAGAAACCAATAAAACTTTTGGTGGGTGCTGTTAGTCTAACGAAACTGGCACCACAGAAGGAGAATCGGGAGGTTTTCACCTGGAAAGCCTGTCGTTTATGACCGGGTCCTTCTGACCGCGTCCCGCACCACAGGTTCCTCCCAGGCTCCAGGTAACACATACTAGGATCCGCCCACGTCTGAATACAGCACAAAAATCTCCCTTCCTGCAAGTGGAGAGCTTTCCCACACGATTCATTTTAAGATGCTGGGACACATGGGGGCGAGGCATCTGAAACCTGCTCAAGATCTCTGCTGAATTCCACGTGGAATTTATGCGTATCTACTGATTGCCAGGAATAGATCTATCATACTAACGACTGCAGTCCTTAACAGCACTCACACACATCTAGTGGCAAGTAACAGAACTGCAAGAACACAGGTGAAAAGGAGAATCTGGCAGCTTTAGAAGCAGTCTTGTGTTCATCACAAAATTCCCACCTGTACTTGTCTCTCCCTACCCTGAAGATCACTCTCTTAGAATGTATATTCCACGCAGCCTTATCAGCCAGGAAGACTTTGTCATACTTTCTGATCCACAGTTAGTAGTGTGAAATAAAAATAAGTTTTATTTTTAGAAAATTATCCAAATGCAAACCATAACATAAAATTTAATGTGATTTTTCTTTCAGGCCATATTGTCTCAAAATCCTGACAGAGCCTCCTAGAGGTGGGGGCAGGGTACCCATCTGAAAATCACTCTTCTGGAAAAACTGACTTAATGATCATGAAAAGATATGGACTGCTTCACACACTTGCATGTCATCCTTGCGCAGGGGCCGTGCTAACCTCTGTATCGTTCCAGTTTTAGTGCGTGTGGTGCTGAAGCCAACACCATGTGGAATTTAAAGAAACTGACACTCGCATGAATAACGCCAATGTCCGCGCCCCCTGTAACCAACAACCGCCTTAGGGGGCTTCCTCAATGGTGTTTCATCAGCTCCTCCAGACTGATCTAAGTCTTAGTTTTTGTGCAGAATAATCTTTCTTCCTTGTATTGATGCGGGAAGAAATAATAGTTGTTTTCACAATTCACCATCCATACACGGTAACAGAAGACAGTCGCCTATCAGAACACAGCTTTGCTAAAAGTGGCTGGTTGGGAGGCAAACTCCTAACTGTACTTGGATGGGACAGTGGGTTAACTTTGCCAAGAAGGAGAGTTTGAAAGAGAAAAGAAGAGACAGACAAGGAATCAGATTAATTTCTTTTGTGCAGCAAAATATTCTATCAGCTTACGGCTATAAAGTTCTAACAACTAACAAGTTTTACTGAAGAGAAGAAAGAAACCACACGCTGGCCAACATGGAGCCCAAGGCCCAAAGCTGTCTTAGACTTGAAGAGATTGGAGCAAAAGCAAAATCACTCGTGAAACAAAAGCAGAGAGGCTCAACACATCAGTATTTTCAACGAATAAACATCCGCAGGCACCTGTTTGCTGGGAACCAAGAGAGAAGAGCAAAGACTTTAGAAAAAAGCGGAGAGTGAGGCGCAGGCCATGGGGACTAAAAGTCATCTAATTTTTTCTGGCTTCTTTCCAACGGTAAAACCTAATCCATCATTTTCTCTGGGTGAAAGCTCTTAATGAAAATTTAGAGAGTGCAACCGAAATTTAGAATTCTCCGGGGATTCTGCTGGGAAGATGTCTAACAGCAACACAAAACTCACCGCAGCCAAACCTGCCAAGAGAACAGACCACGTGGGAAGCCGTGGGGCTGTAACATGGCTCCTGGACCTCCGTGCCCCTCGCCACCACAGGAAACATCCTCCTCCTGCCGGGGAGGAGGGGGTAGCTCCTCCAAGACCCCAGTTTACAGCTCTCAGCTCGTGAAACCCTGTGGGAAGGGCCGGATGGAGAGAGGCGGCCTCTCAGCACCACACACTTGCACCCTTGACACCATCCCCCACTGTCCTCACTCGGACGGACGGGGAAGGAGTCTCGCTGGTCTCCCTCGTGCAACCATCACACCTGTCTAGTTCCAGACTTCTCCATCACCCAAAAATGAAACCCCACACCCATTAGCAGTCACTCCCCACCCCCTCCCCCAGCCCCTGGCACCCGCTGATCTGTTTCTGTCTCTCAATTTACCTGTTCTGGATGTTTCACACACAAGTGAACTCATGTCATGTATGTGGCCCTTTCTGTCTGGGCTCTTTCACTTAGAATAATGGTTTCAAGGTTCATCCGCATTGTAGTGGGTCAGCACTTCATTCCTTTTTACGGCTGGATGATGCCCCCTTGTACGGATGACCACATTCTATTTATCCATCATTCGTCAATGGACACGGGCTGTTTCCACCTTACGGCTGCAGTGACTGTGCAGGAACGACCGTGGGCAGGCAGGTATCTGCTCAGGTGCCTGTTTTCAATTCTCTTGGGTGTGCACCCAGGAGTGGAGTTGCTGGGTCGCCTGGTAACTCTGTGCTTAACCTTCTGAGGAACCTCCAGACTGTTTCCAACAGCGGCTACACTGTTTTACATCCCCACCAGCCATGCACGAGGGTTCCAATTTCTCCACATCTATACCAGCACTTGTCATTTTGCATTTTTATTATAACCACCAGAGAGGGGGCAAATGGTATCTCGTGGTGGTTCTGATTTGCATTTTGCCAAGTATCTTTTCAGGTGCTTGTTGGCCATCTACCTATCTTCTCTGGGGAAGTGTTTGTGCATTTTTGAATGGGGTTGTCTTTCTCCTGTTTCCACTCGCCTTTCTGTAGCCCTGTATGTAGGAGGCTTGGGCGTGCAGGGTCCCGGTGCTCACGTGAGGCTCGCAAGGTCATCCAGCATGCCCTCCAGTACACAGGCTGTGACCTTCGGTCAATGTTTGGAAACAGGGGGAGGGGTGATCTCAGCCTTTTAATGATCTCCTGGGTGTTCCCTTGTTAAGGATCTTTGATCAAAGGACATTATCATCCAGTATATTTTATATTTTATTTTCTCCTGGGAAGAAATGGATCCCAGTTATCCCAGAGCATAAGGAATGACCCAGAGGTCAGGTTGACACCTCAAGCCACGTAACGTAAGACAGCAGCCAGGGCTTCCACACCATTGAAACCCGAGCCCACTGCCACCTTCAATCCCGGAGAGGGTTTGAAGAACCAAAATTCAACTGAAAAAGCCAGAAAACACGTAGCGATACCAGATGTCACCATTAAGCTTACAATAGTGACAATTTTTCTACCACTTCAAAGTTGTGTCACCATGTCCATTCCCTGCACCACGAGCTCAGTATCCCCTTAATTTTCTGCCTTTGATAAACAGGCAATTCGGATTTGTTTCCACAAAAGCAGGGCCCACATAATTCTCAACAGATGTACTCCAAGCACACGCGATGCTAGAGAGCCGTGTTAAAGCATTTTGCATCTTAACTCTCTTACGTTCTGGAGCGTCTCGCCCTGAAAAACCAGCATGATTTAAGGGAGCTCCCCGAAATTCAGAAAATATGTTCTTCTGTATCTACATGAAAATACGGGTATGACCTCTCACACTTGCAACCTGAACATTAGGTTTCCAATGATAAACATTCTAAATCATCTCAGCAAACCTCCACCCGGCACATCTGCACCTGGTTAGGGTGTGGCTTCCAGAAGGAGGGGCAGACGTCCTGCACGCAGGTTGCTCCCAGCTCCTCCTGAGGGCAGAGGTCACCAGAGCTGGCTGAGGCCCAGTGGCTCCTGTTGGTTCAGGTGATGGAGCCAATGGACTCGTGGTTCGCTCTGAGCGCCAAGGAGATGACAAGTTCAGGGTACGGTGGTAGCACACAGCAAATCCCCCTTTTGTTTCCTATGTGGGACATTTTGAACCGAATTTAAACCAAACACAGGAAAAAGCTAAAAATTTTTTCAGTTTTCTGGCACGTGTAGCCCCCAAGATGATGACGCGTCGCCCGCCCTGTAGAAGGCATGCCCCTCCCTTCTCTACAACCCTTGCCTGTCTTCGCTGGGACCTCTCTTCTCACTCACCTTCCTGCCTGACGATGTTTTGTTTCTGATGAAAAGCCATCATTTGTCTGCCTAGGGGATCAATCTCCATCTTCCCACTCATTCTGGTGAGTTTTTGAGGGTGATGTCACACATAAGGGGAGGAGGGGCAGTCCCGGCTCCTGCCCTCACATCCCCATGCCCCCCCCACCCCCATCGCCTCACCCCACCTCCATGTCTGGCCAAGTTACGGAGCCTCTGTGGTGAAGGAGGCTGTAGGGTAGGAAATACCTTTTCCTTTACCTTCTCACATTCAGTGACTGAGGTGTGTGGACTAAACTGACAACAGATTTAACAGAAGAAAAAAGTTCATTCGTATGCACATGGGAGCCAAGAAAAGTAGCTGGCTCAGTAAATGGTTTCAATTAGATGCTTATATACCTAATTTAATAGGGGAAAGGGAGCCAGGAGAAAAGCCTTCCTACAGGAAAAACAAGTCTCTTTAGGAAAGACAAACGGGTTTTAAGAGAACAATCGAAACATAAGAAGGTATGTGATAATGTCCCCGAGAAGGAACTTGGGATAGGATTTATTCACAGTATCCCCCCTGGGAGCAGACAGGCCCGACAGAAGGAATTTACGGCAGCCTTATTTCCCAGAAGTTGCTCTTATTCAGATGAGGGACGCACCAAAAAGGCCTCTTTCTGCATCTATTGATTCTCGAATGCCTTCAGCTCAAAATAAACCTCACGCCAAGGTGCTATATTGTGGCGTGGCATATCCTGATCCCCTTCACGGCCCTTAACCACACGTTTGCCCTGTCACCCAGCGCTGACCAAGTCCCCAGGGTCAGCAGGACTCGCTGCTGCACAGGCTCCATCTGCTCTTTCCTCCAAGACGAGGCCCAGCAGATCTTTTAAGGGCCACTCAATCTCCCACATGAGGGTGATTAAAACACCCAGTGAAGAAGGAACCGAGAAGGGAGTGTGGCCCCCACGGCAGCCTGGGAGCCCACTGTGGAGCAGAGGAGAGGAACCGTGTCGGGTCCTCACTCCAGGAAGCCGGTGACAGAGGTGAGGAAGCGGGTGGCTGGACATGCCAGAGCCTCCCCCAACCCAGGCCGAGCCAGTGGCCCACGGTCCACGATACCCTAAGTACAGGTCACAAGAACACCCTCTGACAGAGACCCTTCAGCTGGCTGCTTCCTGGAACCCTGGCCATACCGATGCTGCTGAGCGGCTCGGATAAGCGTCCTGCTCACATGCGCTGCCTCCCCGTCACCTCCAGCATCCCGTCTCTCCAGGGTTTACTCTTCCAGTGAAACCATGGTTGTGTTTAGAGCCTCTGATAAAGTTTTGCAACAATAACAAAAGACAAGATTTCTGTCCTGATACATCAGATATTCTTCCACTTGGAATAAGATGAATAAATTCCCCTCCCCTTCAAAAAAAAAATAAAGACACAAGCATTCTTAAATTCCTACACAAGACATGTGCTTGGAAATGCCTGAGACCCAAATATTTTGTCAATTCAGTATGTACTGGGGCACCAAAAAAGACCAAGCAGCGAGTCCTTTTATGATCCTCTAAATTATGTTTTGACTTTTGAGTTTACACACATCTTGTTTGTTTTTACACGGGACCCACGATATTCCTTCATATGTGTTTCTTTTCTAATACGAGAAAAACTAAGGAGATGAAATGGAATGTTTTTACATTACAGTCCCACATGTTTCCACAGTCAAAGTCAGGTGGTTGGAAAGAATGGAGCTAGAACTGGTTCTATGGGATGGCGATCTGGCATCCTCTAGATGAGTCCCGGCAGTTAGCAGTAGCTCCAGGACCTGGTTCAGTCAAGGCTGAAAGGTCCATCATCATCATCATCATCATCACCACCAACATCATCATCACCATCACCAAAATCATTATCACCATCATCATCACCAATATCATCATCACCACTATCAGCACCACCATCATCACCAACACCACCATGATCATCACCACCATCATCACCATCATCATCATCACCATCATCAACACCACCATCATCATCGTCATCACCACCATCATCAGAATGACCTTGGGGTGACACTTACACAGCACTGACCATTAGCCCCTTCCATGATTTAATTTATCTAATCCTCACACCCTGTGGGGTTAACCCCAGTTCACAAGTGAGGAAACGAGGGCACAGAGAAGTTGAAGCCACACAGCCAGGAGGGAACAACACCAGAATGTGAACCCCAGCAGTCTGGCTCCAAAATAAGGCCCATCCCTGAAATACCAGACCATTTATGAGCCCAACTCCCAGGGCACAGAAGGCTCCTGGGACCATGGTCAGCAGGGGGCCATCCTGCTTTCCTTTCTCTTACCTCCCTCTGTTTCTGACACAGCGAGCTCTGAGCTCTCCAGCAGTGAAATGGGGTAGCCTGTGTCATGCACAACCAAAGCACCTCTGACCCTCACTAGGGAGGGAGAAATGAGGCGTGTGGATATTGAAATGGGAAGGTCTGGCTGTTCACCCATGGCTGAAGCAATCCAGATGAGCCCAACTCAACACCTGGTTTGCTTTTCTGAAGACAAACAACAAAAAGTTCAATTTCTGGGGGGCAGGGCTGGTTCTGTTTCTGCTTTAAATGCTAAGCAGATTCCTCGGCTGGGGAGGCCACGGGGCGAAGAGGTGCACACAGGTGGAGGGTCTGGAAGAAGCCGTGAGCCAACAGAAAAGAAGGGTCAGGAGACCGTCTCTCAAAGGCAGCAAGAACCTCTGCGACCACATCCTGCTGCCCGGGACGGGGCTGCCTCGGCGGGTCCTGCAGGTGGGAAGACTGCCCATCAGCTGTGCCTGAGGGACAACAAGAAACAGAGGCTCGTTAAGAACATTTATGAAAAGCCAGGAGCTTCGATCCTCACTCAGCATCCTCACTCATTAAGGACACGTCAGCGGAGAGTGGAGCCAAACATTCTTTTTCTAGGAAGGAAACAGGCTTTTCCACAAACCAGTTGTCACCAGGACAATGAGGGGTAAGGCCCAGACTGCCATACGGTTCCAGGCTGCTCCCACCCCAAGTGCTGGGAAGGTGACAGGGACAGCCTGGAGTGGGCCCCCCACCTCCCAATCCAGCCCAATCCACTCAGCCCAGAGTATCCGCCAGCCCCTACAGTCACCACCTCGTCAGGGCACACACCCATGCTCCCCATCACCCCTCCTGCCTGCTCCCTGGGTAGCCTGGCCCTCAGCAGGAGCTGGTCACCCATGACTAGCACCATCGGGGGCCTCAGAGCCTCATGGGGATCCTGAGGGGCAAAGCAGGTGAAAGCAGTGGCTCAAGGCCCCGAGGCCAGAGTGAGGCCTCCCAGAAAAGCCAAAGGGGGAGTCTGAGGAGATGACAGCCTGAACTCACAATCCCATTAGCTCACCTGAGAGCAAGCCCAGCGGGGAGACAGCAGGCTGGTTGCCCACTGGATCCAGGGAACGTGGGCTGAGCTGGGAGGACATGTGCTCCCCGGACAGAGCTCAGCCACCAGGACCAAGGAGTCCCTCACCAAAGCAGAGCCTCGGCTGCCCCTGAGATGAGGCCTCAGACCGGAGGGGCTGCAGGGCTCCTCACCAGGTGCTCCCACCAGATGCTCCACCAGATGCTCAAGGATATTGGGCCTCCATCTCCCTCAGCCCTGCTTTGCTGTTGCTGCTTCTATGACACCACATGCTCTCTTGGCCCCGGGCTGCCATCCCCTCAGGCTCTCGCCCCTTCCCTCTCTCTTTCTCCCTTTGAGGAGGACAGGAAGGACCCTGTTCAGTGCCTCCAGCCCCTCTCAATCCTAGGGGAGGGAAGCAGGACATACAGAAAGGTCGTGGTCCGAGGAGCAGTCACCATCTCTCTGCCTAACCATGAGAAAAACATCTGACAAACCCCAGTTGAGGGGTACCCTACGAAATCCCTGACCAGCACACCTCAGAATGGTCAAGGCCATCAAAACTAAGCCAGAGACCCTATCCCAGAGGAGCCCAGGAGATGTGAGGACCACACATCACGGGGGCCTGGCACAGGAAGAGGATGCTACTAAACACCGTGTTGGTGTTGGTTCATAACTGTGATGAGCGCGCCTCACGAGCGCAAAGGTTAGTGACGGGGGGTGCGCAGGGCAGGGGACACACAGGGACTCTGTCCTTTCTGCTCAGTTTTTCTGTAAACCTAAACCTGCTCTAAAAAAGTTTTAATTAAGTTTATAATTAATTTTTTTTAACTAGCAAGATGTCCCCACAATCACAGCAGCCCAGTCTCTCCATAGACCCCGAAAGGTGAAAGGACCAGGACCCTCACGATCACCCAGTCTCTGACACACATGGTGTCCTCTGGGAATCTCATATATCTGGGCCTCAGCAAGACTGACAGGCAGAGTAACCTTGATTACAAATCAGATTTCCACAAGCTCATTTCTCCTCATAAAATTATACTAAATATTTTATGACTGACCCTCCTTATCTTCAACAAAAGGAATCAAAAAGCAGCAAATCAATGGGGACAGAACACCAGAAAGGGCGTGAGTCAACTATACGTGGTTCACGAGGTGGGTCCAGGGTCATAGGGCTGCAAAGAACTATATGTTCTCACCCCTGACCTCTTGAAAGGGTACAGTGGGATATTCCAGAGGCTATGTACCTGACAGGCAAAGTCGGAACCAACTCAGCAGAAGCAGAGCCAAGAATGCAGCTCCTTTAAGAGATCTGGGGCTTCCCTGGTGGCGCAGTGGTTGAGAGTCTGCCTGCCAATTCAGGGGACACGGGTTCGAGCCCTGGTCTGGGAAGATCCCACATGCCGCGGAGCAACTAGGCCCATGAGCCACAACTACTGAGCCTGCGCGTCTGGAGCTTGTGCTCCGCAACGAGAGAGGCTGCGACAGTGAGAGGCCCGCGCACCGCGATGAAGAGTGACCCCCACTCACCGCAACTAGAGAAAGCCCTCGCACAGAAACAAAGACCCAACACAGCCAAAAATAATAAAAATTAATTATTTAATTATTATTTTTTTAAAACGAGATCTGCACAAACGTAAAACGATGGGAAAATAATGCTGTTTTTCTTTAAAACGTGATGTTTACACGTAGTGGATTTACTAAGGAGAGTTAAGGGGTCCTGAGACCGAATTTGAAAGCTAGGTCCGGTGTTTGCAACGTAGGGAGGTGATTGCATGGGCCTGTGGCTCCACCTAGTGCCAGGCAGGGGACACGGGTGGACCAGCCAGCTAACCGAGGATGGAGCCGCCTGACACCACCACACAAAGTCGTGGAGATTCAGGAGGTGTCTTTTTGGGATTTGGGTGAATGTAACATGAAACTCTGTCCTGGCAGGGCTGCTGGGACCCTCCTCCGAGATGCAGCTCCACAGACCTCGGCACAAGACCGGCTCAGAGCCTCCAGACACCACGGGGAGCACTCTCACCATGCCATTGACGCATGTGCCCGTTAGAGATGGAGCCCCAGAAGGTGGGACTTCGCTACCTGCACAACCCAGGCCCTGCCCAGGACCAGGCCAGGGGGCTCAAGGAGGGAGGGGCTGTGGAGGAACAAGGAGAGGCAGCCTCCAAGTTAGAACTCAGGGACTCACCAACGTAGGGTGGAAGTGGGGCCCCCGTGGGTGTTGAGCAGCCACCCTAGCCTCCACCCCCCAGACGCCACAACTACTCCCAGTGGGAACCGCCATCTACACCCTAGCAGATGGTGGTGGGGCAAGATTGGATGTGGATCCCAGGAGACCAGCTTCACAGGTGTGCAAAAGGTCACGGCTCCTTTGCTGTGCCTTGATTCACCAAATTTTGTCTCCAACACGCCCCTCCCCCTCCCTGCAATCCTGCCCTACTTGCTGTCCAAGCCACAGGCCACCGGGACAGCGCCCCAAGTCCTTAACTGACTCATGCTGGAATACAAGCTTTGTCCACTGTCACCTGTCTTCCCAGCCTGTAAGTTTTACACAAAACTGCCTGGTGTCCACTCCATGACACACCTCAAAACGCACCTGGAACAATAAGTGGCTAGCTCAGGTTTCCAGAACAGCCCTTTAGGAGGGAGGGAGGGTGTCCCTCAAGAGGGGCAACGTGGGGAGGGGAGACTTGAGAGGGAGGACCTGAGGAATGGTCCTGAGAGGGGGGGACCAGCGAGGGGGGACACGGTTGGGGGGACATGGGTGGGGGGACCTGAGAGGGAGGACCTGAGAGGAGGGACCTGAGACAGGGGAACCTGAGAGGGGGGACATGGGTCAGGCAGAGGCACCCTGCCGGCTCTGTCGCCTGACTCTAACATCGCCCCTTTTTTCACGGAGTCCCGCGGCCGGTCACGCTCACCAATGCCGCTGTGAGGGTGTCCGGCCCCCTCAAAGGTCACCTACCATAACTTGACAGGAGCCTGGGAAGCCAGATCAAGAGAACACCTGAGAGTCACAGACGTGACAACACCGGTTCCCTCCACGCCACACTTCCGCCCTGATGACGCCATCGCCCGGCTCCAAGATGGCTGCGCCACGCACGACGTCGCAACAAGAGGCCCCGCCCCTAAGTCGGGGGCGGGCCGCTGAGCGCCCCGCCCCCTCCGCGCTTCGACCCGGAAGGGATCTCCCAAGGCGGCAGCGAGCTTCCAGTGCCGCAGGCAGTTGAAAAAAGGGTAGCGGCGGGGATCGCGGACCCGCCCAGGGTTTGGCGGCCCGGAACCTCCTGCAGGGCCTTCCCGCGCGGAGCCGTACAGTACTTTCTTCATGATAAACACCCCACGTTAACACCAGTAAGAGCGCCGGAAACCCTTGTTTGGCTCAAGCTTTCTAGATAAATGGGCCGTCAGCCTCCGTGCTAGGAGTCCTCGTCCAGTAAGGACTTTTGATAACGACATCTGTCGCACGGGGTTTCCTGCCGAAATCCCGGCCGTGAGGGGAAGCCCACTGACCCTGCTCTGCGGTCCCGGCGGCCGAGCGGCCAGGGCCCCGCGGTGCGTGGGCTCCTCCCGAAGCCGAGTCCCAAGAGCAGATTCGTCCTGGGTGAACCCGAGCAGCCAGCCTGGCACACCCTGGGGCCGTGAGCGTGGGGAGGGCCCGGCGGGTGTGACCTCGGCGCCGCTCCCGCCCGTCTCCACCCCGCGAGCTCCGCTGTCCAGGGCCCGCTCCCAAGGAGCTCCTTGCGTGGACTCCCGTTGGCTTCGTCCTCTCCCGTGTCACATGACAGACGCCCCCTCCCTCCCCGGGAGATTTCATTCCGGGGGTGGGAGGGGTGTCTAGATTCCTGTAACTCTAGTGTCTGCCTCTGAGGCTTCAAGTTCTGCACCCCATCTGGCCAGAGCAGTCTGCACAGACTGCATCCCGAGGTGGCAGACACGGCCCAGGGGAGGGAGCCCCACGCTGGACCTGGGAGGGGTGAACGTCCACAGTCCCCATGGAGACCTCACCCCTGGCACAGGACGGGGGTCCTTTCTGGGACGAGAGCTTTGTGATAGTTGAGGGTGCCCATTCAGTCACCTGCACTGTGCAGTCACCAGAGCTTCTGCAGCTTCTGATGAAATGAGCCAGGGATTCCAGGTGTTTGAGGGAAGTCACTAAATGAAGGACACAACACCCACAGAAGAGGGTGGGACCTGGGCAAGCCCCAGAGCCTCAGTTTCCTGCTCAGCACAGGGGTCAGTTCATCAGACCTACCCTAGACGGCGAGTACTGCTGGACACTGTCCTTGCCTTGGGAGGCGGCCCCTGCCTGACAGAGGTGTCTCCTCCCTTTGCTTTTGTGGAAAACCTCGGCACTGAAATTGTTTCTAGGAGGCCTCTTTCATCCACCCCCACATGGTGGTCGTATTGCTTGGGACTAGAAGCACACGTGCTGAAGGTGCAAGTCCCACTGCGCTTGGCCACTGGCCCAAGGGCAGCGGGGGGGCGGGAGGGGGGGTGGCTGATAGGCTGGTCTGCACCTGTTTCCTCTGTGAGGCAGCAGAGGTGAACTGCTCCTGGAACTGGCCCACCGCGCTGGGCCAGCCTTGCTCCACCTCGTCAGGGGGTGCGTGTGTGGGGTCAGCTGTGAGACAGAGTGCGGGGGGGGCCCTCCACACGCCCCCAGCCCCACTCGCATAGCTGCGCGCTGCCGCTGCCCCATGCTCAGGTAGAATTCTCTGCAGTGCTGCACAGACCTGGGGGGTGCAAGTCAAGAGGGAAGGCTGAGAGCCACGCCCAGGCCTTTGTGAGGACACACTGGTGGCCCAATGTGTGCGTCTGCCCCACTCACCCACCTTCGTGGTGCATGGCCCTTTGGGGGTGCAGACCGGTAGACTCACCAGCAATGCACAGGACCACTGAGCGGCATCGGCCTCATCAGAAGGGGACCCCCATGGCCTGTGGGCACTGAAGTGTTCAGTGCTTAGGCGGGTACAGGCCCTGGGCCTGTTCCTGAGCCTCGGAGTCCCGAGATACAGACCATGTGCGTCCTCCTGTTCCACACGATGGCAGAAGCCAGCATCACAGGAGGACTGGAGCGGGCGGGGAAGGAGATGGAGTCACCTGTGGACTGCAGAGCCATTAGAATAAACCACTTAACCAGAGTCACTTCCCTGAGACTTTATGACTCAGAGCTTGTGCCAACTAGAGCCCATGATTCCCTGGAATCATTTGTTGTATATTTTGCATATTGAGTCTAACAGCTTAAATTATTTTTGAAAATCGTTTTCAAACATTCAAAGATTATCCAAGAACTACCTAGTTTTTTGTGAGCTCTGTTTAACTGGGTGAAATAAAGCTTCTTTGGTATCTTCCAGTCCCCGTGTTCGCCTCTGCTGGTTTTGTTTCCAGGAACAGGAAACAAGTAGGCACGTCCCCCGGGGCCACTGTCTCTGTGCCTCAGGAGGGGGTCAGCCTGTTGTAACCCCAAGGGTCCCATGCCCACCCTGGGACGGAGTGCTGGCAGGCCGGGCCCCCGCCAGGCCTGGGTCCTGCAGTGTGGAACACTTGTCTTTTAGTTTCCTCACTGGAGACCAGGCCAGTTGTATGTAGGGTCTGACCTCCCCAAGGTCTGAAGCGAAGCTGCAGACACGGGGGAGGTGGTCTCACTCAGGCCTCATCACGCCTGCACGTGGGGCCGGATCTGCCGGGCAGGGCACTCCATTGCTGGGGCACCATGTGGAAGAGAGCCCTGGTCTCAGGAGGACCCTGAGCAGGGAGCTGACAGCAGCCTGGGTGGCGCTGGGTCACCAGCATGCCCAGAAGGGACCAGGTGAGAGGCCGGCCTCAGCTCTGGCCCCTGCCCAGCAAGGCCACGGGTTGGAGTGGCATTGGGACAGCACCAGGCTGCAGGTCCCATCTGGTGGGGACATTTCCTGCCCCTGCTCCCTGAGCCCTCCTTGGGGACCCTGCCCAGAATGGGTCAGAGCACCCCATACACACCACTGTCTGATTCTTCCTGAGCACTAAACCTAGCACAAGGGGGACCCTGCCTCAGGGTCTCACCGCACCTCCCCCCATGCCCGCCCTGTCCCCAGGAGCCCAGCCCACACCCCCGCCCCAGTCAGGAGCCCTGCAGGTGTGGGGCCTGGAGCAGCCGTTTCTAGGCCAGTCAGGAGCCCTGTTGGTTCTCACCAGCAGCCCAGTTAGTGGAGATAATTTCAGAAAGGCTGCTGGTCTCCCTGGATCTGCTCTGGGCAACTGCAAGGTGGCGTCAGCTGGAGCACAAGCCGTCACTGCTTCTGGAGCGTCCTCCTCCCACCACAAATCACTGGGCCTTTGCTCATTCCAGACCCACCCGGTACCCCTGGGGTGTCTAGGGTTCACAAGTCCAGCCTCCTAGGAAAGTGAGAAATAGGAGTTGCTGGGTCCCCCAACTCTCACCAAGGACGGGAGCTTCACAGGCTCACATGAGCAGGCATGCGTCAGCTCGACCACCGCGTGGAGTTTTGGCCTCTGCCACATGGGGCCACCAGGGTCAGCACAGGGACCACTTCTGAACCCTGAGGGTCCACAGGGCAGCGGGTGTGACCAGCACTCAGAGACAGGAAACAGCACCTCAGAGCAGGAGTACAGACCCTGCACCCCACACAGCGCCCTCCTGCAGGCCAAGCTCCCACCATCCTGATGACATGACGATGCCCCGGTATGTTCCAGTGTCATCACTAAGGCCTGTGTGCAGCTCTAAGGCTGATTTCAGCTGTGGTTACAGTGGAGCTCTCTGATCCACGGAGGAGAGATCAAACAGCACCCGCAATGCAGCCCCCGGAGCAGACCACAGGGGCCATGCCCTGCCGAGTCACACCAGGGCATCTCCCAGAGGACTCTCGGGACATTGTTGGGCCAGAACCTGGTCCTGGGTTCCCTGTTCTGCCCACACCCTCAAGGGAAAGGAGTGGGTGGTGGCAGGCCCTGGCTGGCCTGGGTCTCAGTCTAAATCTTGAGCCAGTTCTGGGTGCTGACTCAACACCCTGCCCCGAGCCCCCACCCCTTGTGAGCTGGGCCCCCAGCCACAGGAGAGCCCCAGGTAGCCCAAGCAACACAGTGCACGCCCAGTCACAGGGCACCCAAGGGGCCAGGCAGGGGGGTGGAGTGAGGCCAGCATTGCCAGCCATCTGCCCTGAGGAGGACGCTGGCACCCTTGGCTCTAAGCCCCCCAACCCCCATAAATCCATAATAAAAATAATCCCTACTTTTCCTAACATGCCCCAGTTCCCGAAGTGCCTCCTGATCCGTCATCACACTGATGTGCCAGAGGGGCCGGGGAGGCACAGCTGACCTTGTTTTATGCGATCACAACAGGGAGGGCCCAGGAGCCCAAGGCAGGCAGGGAACACCCCCTACCCTGTCTTGCCTTCTGAGTGGGCGCAGAGTCAGCCAGGGGAGGCTGCAGGAGCACCTGCTGAGGGTCTGGCCCCAGCTGCCCTGGGGAGCTGTGGGGTCTGGCCTCCGAGGGGATTGGTTGGTGAGCTGGACCCTGCCACCCACCATAGCTGCCCAGTCTGCCTGCCTCTGGCCTGGGGATGCAGGGCAGGGGCCGGAGCAGGAAGCAACTCCACCCAGGCCCAGGTGGCCTGGCCAGAACAGGCTCACACTGTGGTGGGTCAGCTCTGGGCCTATCAGTGGACACTGCTGAAGCCCCAGGGGGGTGTAGCATCTTGACCCCATCCTTGCTATTCCCACCTGGCCTGGTGACTCCAGCCCATGAGAGGCAGCAGGGGCTGGGGTACAACCTAACAGCTGATGGTCTTTGGTGCTGCACAACGTGACAGCCCAGGAGCCCATCCAGCCCAGTGGGAGGACACGTCACCCAGGGCCAGAGCTGACCCCACACTGTTCCCAGATGCATCTGCCACCCCCAGGGGCTGGCAGAGTGTGCCTGATGAAGCCAGATCCCCGGGGTCAACCCAGCCCTGAGGAGGGAGGGCAGAGAGTGGGGGCGGTGCCAGGGCCTGGCCCAGGTGGCAGGAGTGGGCGGGGCACCTGCCTGGGCTCTGCCCGCCTGTGTGCCCGGCTCACTCGTCCATCACTTCGCCCTCACCATCACTTGGCCCTTGTCATCTTTGCCCTAGCGGTCACCGTCCAAGGTAGGTCTGGTGAACTGGCCCCTTGTGCTGAGCAGGAAACCGAGGCCTGGGGCTCTGGGGCTTGCCCAGGTCCCATTGGGCTGACCTGGACCACCCTAACCCCCGAGGCGCCCTTGCCTGTCCGTCTTCGGGCGAGGGCAGCCGCCCTGCGTGTCTCAACGGGCTTGCCTGACCGGTGGAGAGGACCCCTCCGTCCGTGGGCTGGCTGCGTGGGGAGCTGCGTCCGTGCGCCGTGCGCGCCGCCCGCAGTGCCTGCCGAGCCAGCGCCGTGCGCCGAGGCCGGGGGCGCGCAGGGCGGGCGGCGGCGGCTGCGGCTGCGGCTGCGGCGGCTGCGCGTAGATAGGGCTGGCGGAGGAGGGGGAGGGGGCTGCGGACCCGGCTGCCACCGCCCCCAGCCTGGGAGGCCCCCGCCCACGTGACTCTCTGAGAACCTGAGCCGCCGGGTGGGGTGCTGGAACTCGGGGTCTCTAGGAGGGAGCCCCTGCTCACCCCCCTGGCTGCCCCTGAGAAGCCCCCCTACTCCCCCGGCTGTCACCCTCGCTCCTGGCCGACCCTCCCAAGGAGCTCCCTCCACGGCCTGAGGCAGGCAAGGTCACACTCCTGGCAGGACCTGCCCACATTTCCCGGGTCAAGGAAGTCGGTTCTCTGGCTCCCAGCCTCAGTGATGAGGGCAGGGGATTGGGGACAGCAAGGGGCTCCCTGGACCCCTTGAGTGGGCTGCAGCAGGGGAGACAAGGAGTGACCTGCCCTCACTTGACCGCAGCTGGCCGGGTCTCCTGAGAGGTCTGAAACTGTGGCTGTGACAGGCGGGCCCACCCTCAGAGACGGGGCCAGGGGCTTGTTGGCAGGTCAGAGGAGACACTGGGCAGTAGAAGGCTGCAGGGGTTCCAAGTCCTGGACCAGCTGCTCAGCCTGGGACCCCAAAATCTGCAGCACTTGCCCCCAGCCCCCTGGCCAGAGATGCAAATAGCAGCCTCACCCTCCTGGCCCCTGGATTAACCTGCCCTCGGGGTGGGCTTTGCCCATGCAAAGCAGGGGGAGGCACGTGTGAGTATGGGTATGGGTGTGTGTGTCAGGGTCCCACCCCTGACACGATAGGCTTCTGCTACCGGGAGTGGAAAGTGGGTCTTGCAGGTGGAGGGTCAGGGGACCTGTCCTGTTCTGCTATCCCCCAGCACGGGGACATTACCCCACCTTCTCCAACCCAGAGGCCCAGCCTTGGTGAGGCTTTGCTGGTGGGTAGGGGTGGAAAGTTTTCTCTGCAGTTAATTAGCCCCATGGGAGGTGGGGGGCAGGCACGTGGGGCCTCATTAGTGGGGCCTCAGCTCCAGCCCTGTACCCTGGTGAGTGGCATGGGCTGTGGGGACCTCCCCAGGCAGTGAGCTGGTGTCAGTGTGATAGGGTGGGGCTCCCTCCCTCCCTTTGTTGGGGGGGTGGGAAGTGGCTCACCAGTGGGGAGGGAGCATCTGGAGGGTGATCGTAGGCTGGCAGCCCCCTGGCTCTGTTGATTCCTCCCATACCTTCTAGCCCCAGGCTGGCCACTTCCGAAGCCCCGGATGCCATGGAGGAGTGGGACGTGCCCCAGATGAAGAAAGAGGTCGAGAGCCTCAAGTACCAGCTGGCCTTCAAGAGGGAGATGTCATCCAAGACTATCCCTGAGTGAGTCCCCAGGACCCCATGGAGCCCCGGCCACACCCCACCCAAGGCCAGCCATGATTTGCATCTCATTTCCCTGCTCTGTGCTCATTTGTATGAGCCAAGACCACACCCCCACACACTGCCATCAGGCAGCACTTCTGAGGGAGGGCAGGTGCCCTCGTGCTCACCCCACCCTCCCCACCCACAGGCTCCTCAAGTGGATCGAGGACGGGATCCCCAAGGACCCCTTCCTGAACCCCGACCTGATGAAGAACAACCCGTGGGTGGAGAAGGGCAAGTGTGCCATCCTGTGAGGCCCCCACACCCCAGACTCACGCCTCCCTGTGAAGAGGACGACTCTGTGAAAGTGTGACTTTTATAAAGAGTTTTCAAGGAGGTACATGCTTTTGTACATTTTCTAGGAGAGAAAAAGCAACACCCAGGCACCCAGTGTGTATCTGGGGACGTCTGGTGTGGCTTCA
Source organism: Eschrichtius robustus (assembly GCF_028021215.1). Lineage (NCBI taxonomy): Eukaryota > Metazoa > Chordata > Mammalia > Artiodactyla > Eschrichtiidae > Eschrichtius > Eschrichtius robustus. Next base: position 51,876,743 of record NC_090839.1, on the reverse strand, counting down.
GGGTGTCCGGTGTGGATCCAGGGTGTCTGGCACAACCCCAGAGTGTCCAGCATGGACGGGGGGGGGGGTGGGGGGGGGTGGGGGGGCCCAGCACGGCCCCCACGGTGTCCAGCATAGATCCTGGGGACGTCAAGTGTGGGTCATAGTATCTAGCACAGCCCAGGGTGGCAGCATGGATCCTGGGGGCTTGGCGTGGCCCAGGCTACAGCAGGTCCCTGATGTACAGGCTGCGCCGCACGGCGTTGGAGACGCCCTCCTTGAAGCGGAACCAGACGTCGCTCCTGCCCACCGCGGTGCCCATGCGCTGCTCGGCCGTGTCAGTCTCAGGGGCTGCGTGCTCTGCAGGGGCCACACGGTCGTTCCTCCACCCGACCCTGACCCCAGTCCCTCAACTGCCCCCACCTCCCCACACACCTGTGCTCGGGGCTGCCGCTCTCTTGACAACAACACGACCGAAGAAGTCCCTCTCAGGCTAAAGGAGATAGGCTGGTCAGGTTCACGGGGGCTGACCCACAGCAGACAGTCCCCTACCTGGGGGGAGGGCCCAGAGGCCATCTCCCAGGGAGGAGAGGTCTCGTGGCACCTCTGGGCAATGGCCCCCTACCCTCACCCCAACGCTGACCCTCTCTGCAAGTGTTCCCTTCACCCTTCACCACCCTCACAGTCACCTGCTCCCTGCCAAGGTCACGTCCAGGGCGGGAGGTGCCAGCATCCTGCCCAGATGAGAAACTGAAGCCAGGTGGAACCACCATGCTGAACAGCAGGGAGCTGGACCTCCAGGACTTAGAACCATAGCACTCCAAGGTCACCCACCCAGGCCCACCTGGCCCCACCCTCTGGCCACCTAGCCCCATCCCCCCATTAGGGTTAGGGTTACCACACCTGCTCCTCCAGGGCAGCTCTCTTCAGGATGCACTCCAGCCGCTGCTCGTGGCTGCATGGGGCAGATGGCTGCGCCCCTTTCTCCCCAGTGCCCCCCAGGGGACCCCCATCCACCTACAGGAAGTCACATACAGTGAGAGCTGACTGGGCAGGACCATACCAGGGACGGTGTCCACTCTGAGGGCCCTGCTCTGCCCAGAGCCCGGGGTGGGCTCACCTGGGGGCCAACCCTAGCCCGGGCCAAGGCCTCCACCCGCCGCATCTTCTCCACTTCAATCTCGCGGGCAATGAGCTGCTTGGCCTGGTAGGTGAGGGGCTTGCGGGTGGGCAGCTCGGGAAAGCGGCAGACATCCTCCACGTTCCTGCTCTCGGGGTGAGCAGGGCAGGGCAGGACACCAGGGCACTCAGTCAGCAGAGACGGGGCAGGAGCTACTTACTAGCACCGACCCCAACTGCCAGAATGCAACAATGCAGGATGGGGTCCAGTCCTGTCCCTGCTGCACCCAGCTCTGTGGCAGCAGGGGTGTTACCCACTCTGAGCCTGTTTCCCCAACTGTATGTGGGCTTGAAGAGGGCTGCATGGGAGGAACTGACACAACGTGGCATGGCCTGGATTCAGGCCTGGGGCTGAGTGCTTGGGAACCAGCATCATTACTGCCTCAAGGATCTGCATGTGGACACCACTGCTGCCGGTCCTCCATCCCCACGACCCTCTCAGGACAGAGAAACGGGGCCCTGGGGAGCTCAAGGGCCCTCTGGGGGTAGCTCCCGGGGGCACTGAGAGACTCTGCAGTAAACCTCAGGTCCCAGGGCTGTGCCCACCTCACAGTCACATCTGGGCAAGGAATGAACTAGAACTGACTCCCCCACCCTCCAATGGGGAAAGACTCACACTTCCAAAGCCATGCATTTAGACTCGCACCAAGCAATCACCATGGCACTTGGAGCCCAGCCCCCCAGCCTCCTGCCCCCAGGCGCTGCACAGACTCACGGCTCCAGCCTGTAGACATACTGCCCGTCGGGCGTGCGCTCCTGGCAGTAGGTGAGGCTATAGGCGAGCATGGTGCCCACGAGGCTGGCCAGCTGCTGTTTCTCTCGGGAGCTGTACAGCTGTGTGCTCACCTGTGGGCCGGTGGGCAGCAGGCAGGGGTGCTAAGCATGGCCAGGGGCCTGCCCCCACCAGGAGCCACAGCCCTTCCAGGCGAGGCACTCACGGGGCGCAGCTTGGGTGAGAGGATGTCCAGGAGCAAGCAGAGGGTGTCCAGGATGAGCGCCTGCGGTGCAGCCCGGCTGCGGGTGGCTGGCGTGATGCCTGACACCAGCGTCTGGATCAGGTTGTGTGTCCGGCTCATCCGATTCTGGGCCTGGGGTGGAGGGCGGACGAGGACCAAGTCACCCAGGGGCCCGGGGTTAGACCCTGGGTATGGGCAGGGCGTGGGGCGCACCTCCTGCTGGCTGCTGGGAAAGGTGATCCTCGGCACGTGGCTGGAAGCAAAGAGCAGGTGGAAGGCCGGGGGCAGGAAGGGCAGGTAGCGCAGCAGCTGGAAGCTCTGGCCGTGGTGGGCAGCCCGGCCCAGCAGGTCGTCGAAGGCCAGCCAGTCAAGGGCTATGCACACGGCCGCCAAGCTGGAGTCCCGCAGCCTCAGCCGCAAGAAGTTGTCGAACAGGCCCTGCGGGCAGGTGGGCAGGCCAGTTTCCTGAGCCCCTCCAGCCTCATGCCCCTCCAACCCACAGCACAAGCACCACCCTGTGGGACCCTTCCCCTCCCACCTGCCTGCAAGGCCCAGGGTCTCAGGCACAGCTGCAAACACCAGCAAGTAGCCACAGGGCCCTGGGGACGGGGGTGGCCAGAAAGGCCCACCCTGCCACCCCAACTCTGGTTTGACCAAGACCCTGAGACATGTGAGAAAGAAGCCCCCAACCCCTCCCTAAAGGAAGTTCTGTTCACCAGAATCAAGGGCACAAACCCCCACTCTTGTTCCATGTGGGAATCCCTCCCCTCCAGCCACCACACTGCCCTCCACACAGTGGATTTCCAGATTTGCAAGCATCCCCAGCTGCTAATCCAAAGCTGCTTAGCCAGGGAGACAACTTACACCAGGCTTCCCAGGGGATGGGGGGCAGGCACCACCTGCTCTCTACCCCACGTGCACCCACGTCCCTGTTCCCACAGCTCACATCCAGAATCCAGCCCCTCCCAGCTACTGCCGGGGCCCTTCAGATAGTTCCCCAAGAGCAGCCAGAGTGACCCCATCATATGACCCCATGCTGGCCATCCCCCTCCTGCCAGGGTCAGTCCTTCCTCCCAGCCTGTCCCTGCTCCCACCCTTTCTCAGAAGCCTCCTGATGCCCCATGTCCACTCCCCGCCCTCCCACCCGCAGCGTGTCCCACTCACTGTCTGGGGATGAGAAACACTGCCAGATGCTGGCCTCCTGCCCCCCAGCCCCCCGCAAAAGTTTGAGGTAGAGCATGGTTACCTGGACCACCTTTTCGTGCTCACCCGCAGAAGCGGCCACATGCAAGATGTGGTAGAACCGCTGAGAGGCCACGGTCAGGGGCACCTTGGCAGCGAGGGGCCCTGAGCCCATGTGCCCATCACCGAGCAGGAGTGTGTGGGTGGGCAGGGTTGGGTCCTGACCCACGCGGCGCCTGCAGAGAGGGCCCTGAGGCTGGAGTGGAGCCCCTGCCCCGTCACCCTGGACCCAGCCCTGCCCACCCTATCCCTCCCGGTGGCACCAGCTTGTGTACGTTTACGATACCCTGAGGTCCCCGAGAAGGGACAGTGAGGGAGGCCGAGGCAGAGCCAAGCAGCCCCCAGGGCCGGGCAGCCTCACACCCCATCAGCAAAGGCAGAGCTGGCTGGCATCCCAGGGCTAGGGTACTGTGGACGTCCAGACCGGGGCTGGCCTACCTACCTCTGGGCCTGGGGCAGCTGGAAGACCTCCTGCCACACGGAGAAGAGCCCCTTGCGCTGGTCCTTGAGGCCAATGCGTGTGGTCTGCACAGCCTGAACGCTCAGCTCCCGCTGGCCCCGCCCATGCAGGAACTGGACATGGGGTTGGGGGGTGGGGCGGTGAGGGTGGCTGACCCCCACCCGTGTAGAAACTGGACACGGCGGTGGTGCGGAGAGGGGGGAGTGCTGGCTGCCCCTGCCCCACCCCCTCCACGGCCACCTGCCCACCTGCAGGGCATTGATGCAGGCGCGGATGTCGTTGTCTGTCTTCTCGCAGAGGGCCGCTAGCGCGCCAGGGTCAGCCCGCATGCCCCGCCGCAGGGAGATCTGCAGGGAAGTGAGAGTGTGAGTGTCCCCCTGACCCCCACCCTGAAGCCACCTCCTCCCTAGAAACAGAGGTCAGCTCCTGTCCTATGGGAAGCAAAGGCCGAAAATCCCTGGGGAAGGACCTCGGTCGCTGCTTGGAACCACCCACCACCAAAGACCAAACTGTCCCAGCACCTCCACCCCACATTCTGGGACCAGCTGGGAGGCCGGGGGCCTGACAGCAGAGGGAAGGCAGCCCTCACGGACCTCCTGGAGCCGCTGCGTGAGCCTGGAGGGCAGCGTGGGCGGGAAGTGGAGCAGGAGCGCCTGCTGCTTCAGCTGCCGAAGGGAGGGCGCGAACCTGTGGGATGAGCGGTTTGCACAGCGAGCCCACCTGGCCAGGGGAGCCAGGGTGCGTGCCACAGCCCAGCAGGCGTGGGGCACGCCCACCCAGCGGAGACCCCGCCCCGCCCCACTCACTGGTCATTGCAGATGCAGATGATGGGCCTCATCAGGATCCCCCCTTCCGCCCGGCGCCGCCGCCCCCCGCCCGTGGGCACAGCGGGGCCCCCTGGATCTGCCTCCTGTGGGCCCTGGCGGTCCAAGACGCTCAGAAGAACATTGATGGCGGCCTGGGGGGACATGCAGACAGCGGTGAGTCACAGCCCCCACTGCCTGCCCACCCGGCTGCAGCACACCCAGGAGGCCCACCGTGGGGGCCCCGTCGATCTCATCGATAACCAGGCAGTTGGGCCTCCCACCAGTGCCCAACACCGACTCCATCTGCGTGGCTGCCTCGATGCGCATTCGGAAGGCCTCAGGGCTGCGGTCATCACTGGAACCAAGAGGCCAGGGAGGGGCTGTCAGGGCAGCCATGGCCTCAGCCAGGGCAGCAGCCAGCGTCCCCAGCAGGACAATCTCCCAGGGCAGAGCCACCACGTGTACAACTCACGGATGCTACACAAAGCCACCCCATGACACTGCGGCCAAATCCCAGTGAGCCCTGAGGATGGACAATTCCACAGTCCACCACCCCCAGACTTTCAGGGTTGTATCCCAGGCTCAACCAGACACATCAGGACAAAGGGAGACCTGGCCCTCCCCCAACTCACCTCGCGTTCATCTCCACCACAGAGTACCCAGCATGCCGCGCAATCACGTGGGCCAGAGTGGTCTTGCCCAGCCCTGGGGGCCCACACAGCAGCGCCACCTGCAGCCGAGGCAGGAGAAAACGCACTGTAACCCACACCACCTCACGGACTCTGGGAGACCCTGGCCCAACCGCCAGAGACTGAAAATCCTATCCCATGAAGCTCGGTGCTAAGAGATGTTCTCCTGTCCTGCCCCAGCCAGTCACCAAAGGAGAACAAGCCCCTGCCTGCTGGTCGTGCAGACCGAGAATAAAGCCTTGCGTGAAGCAAGTGACGTTTGGACCTGACAAAGACAGAGCTGTTACTGATGTGACTAACACCCATAACCAACCCAGAGTCCAGCGTAATCACTGTAGGGAGGTGCAGGGCCCTGCAAGGAGTGCTAGTCTTATCTAAGTCATTAGAGAAAAGGACTCAAATCCCAGCTCACGCTGCTGACACTCCTCACCAAGACCCTGACATCATCCCACCTACAGCCTCGAGGGCAGTAAATGTGCCTCATGGCCCCCAGAGGCTGCAAAGGTGCCAGCCATCCAGAGAACAGCCCACAGCCAGGTGGGCTCACCTTCTGCCGGGGCCGCCCGCTTGGATCCAGCTCAGCCTCCAGCATCTCCTCTAGCACCTGTCCGTGGCTTTTCCACTTGCTGGAGGCTGTGGCCTCCTTGCCACCACGGGCCGGTTCCACACTAGGTCTGGGCTTCCGGGTGGGCCGCTCTCGGCCAAACACCACCAAGTCCCACAGCTTCAGCCACTTGAGGAGGCAGCGGTTGGTGAACTGCAGGAAGAGAGGCCCAGCCTGGGGGGGCGGCCACCAGCACCAAGGACTCCTAGTGCCTGCCCCTCATGTTACCCTACTGTCATGAACCCAGAGACACACACAGGGATGCTAAGGCTGAATGACAAGTGATGACCAGTGAAAGGCCCTATACTGGCCTCAGTTCAAATTCCTCCTCTAAATCCTGACACCTCTGTGGGCTGGCAAAATGAAGACCTGCTAGGCCCTAAGTTCTTTTCTCTCGACAACAAAGAAGCCAGTCACACTTCACTTAAGCGAAAACAGGACCTCACGTCGTCACTGAGCAGCTCCGTATAGCGTTGGGGTGCAAACTCATCCACCCAGAGGCAATGCTGGGAGGCATCTTGGCTGTCAGCCGGCTCCTCCTCAGGGGCCCCCGAGGGCTGGGGCCCCTCCTCCACTTCCTCTGACCTAAGACTGGAGAGCATTGTGCCCTGAGCCACTGGGCCTTAACCCCATGCAGAGATCACACCCCCCAGAATACATGCTGGTGGTCAGCAGTCCAAGGACCGGTGAGGACCTCAGAGGTGGAGGGGCCCACTGTGTCACCTGCACAGTGTGTCCGAGAGCCGCTGGGCCTCTTCCAGCAGTTGCTGCCGCCGCTGTGCAGACAATGGGGTTGGAATCAGGATGGCTCAGCCAGCCAGTCACCCCAGAGGTACCTCTCCCTTCCCAGCAAACCCCAGCAGACCCTACCTCGCTGTCGATCTTCTCCTTCAGGGAGGCAAAGGACACGCCCAGCAGGTCCAGCTGGCCACGGCCACGCCAGCGGATGTCAAGAAGAGGGCTCTGCAGGTAAGGGAGGGCATCAGTCATTCTCCTCTAAGTTATGGGATTTCTACAGCCCGCCTCCCAACAGTGCTCAGGGACCTAGGTGGCATTCCCTAGCATCAATGGGCCACGAGGAGCCCCTTCTCACCAGGGACCCCAAGGGATCATTGGAATGGCAGCAGATCTAAGGTGGAGAAAAGAAGAAAAAGTGAAAAAAAGTAAAAAAAGGGAGGAGGAAAAGAAAAAAGAAGAGAAAGAGAACGAAAGTGAAGGAGAAAGATGGCTCTCCCGAGTGGAAGACTAGAGGCCAGATGGACCTCTAGAGGGAGGAGTTCCCAGGGTCAGGGTGGGGGATGTGATGTCCAGGCCCCTGCTCATGTCTGCACAGCACCCACCTGGACTCCAGTGCCCACTGGGTCAGCCCGAAGCACCAGAAAGGCCCGGTCGCCGCCCGTGGAGGTCACATTGATGTAGTCCTCCAAGACAGGGGGCCGCCTCAGGACAGGATTGCGGGCAGCTGGCGAGGCCCTAGTGAGACCCACATCAGCCCCGGTGTCCAAGGGCCTGGGAAGGGACCATGACCATCTTGGGGATTCTTGGGGAAGGGACCTGGATCCACCGCTGGCTACCCAGCCCTCCCACAGGCCCACAAGTCCCCAGGCCTCAAGACCTTGTCGAAGAAACCGGATCCTTCCAAGATACTGAGATACCTGTACCCCAAGCTACACACCCCTTGCCCCACAGCTCAGCAGGGACCTCAGGACTCGGTGGGGGGGTGATGTCCTGAGTGGGGGAGTCAGGAGGCAGCAGCTCTTCCATCTCATCGGACCTGAAGTTCAGTCTCCTGGCAGCTTCCAGCCTGGATCGTTTGACTTTGGGGGCTGGAGAGACACATGAAAGGAACAGAGGTCCTTCCCCAGCCTCGAACCCCACCCCTATGCTCTGGGCCCCCGGAAAACATACTAGGGGGCAGGGGTCTGTCCCCATGGATGTCAGCGGCCAGCTGCCTCTTCCTGGCACCGCCCTTGCTGTTCCTTGGAGGTCCGCCTGGAGAGCAGTGAGTGGCAGCGTTCCCTCCGGCAATGGTCTCCTCGAACGTCAGGCGGGGCCGGCCCACGGTGGGCCAGGGGTCCCTGGAAGGTGACATGGCGGTTGTCCCTGCGGAAAGAAAACTCACAGCAGTCGTCCAGGGCAGCTCGTCTGCACACACAGTCACAGCCCCCGAGATCGGCGGCGCTGCAGGGCACTGCTCTCTCTAAAGTGGTTTGCTGCCTCCCGGCCTTCGCGCCTCCCCTCCGAGCAGCCCTCCTGGAATCCCCGGGTGGGCCAGACCCTGTCGAGCTACGGGGGACGAGGCCACGGCAGTGCCCACGCCTACCTTCCAGCTCGGCCAGCACCTCGAGCTCGGCCGCGAACTGGCTGTGGAAGTCGTCCTCGACGCCGTACAGCTCCCGCTCGTAGTCCTCCATGGCCGCCCGCCGCCGGCTACGAACCTCCCGCGCGCAGCTCCAGCCCCAAGCGACCCGGCGCCGCCAATCAACGGCCGGCGTACCTGGGCGCTCGCCATTTGTCAGCGGGAGGGGCGGGGCGTGGGCGTGGCTGCGCGCGCAGGCCGGGCGGGGCCGAGTCTGTACGTTGGAGCTGGAGCGGCGGGACCCGGGCGCTCTCCATTGGTCAGCACGGCCGCCCGTCCGCGCCGTGGGCGGGACGTGGGCGGGACTGAGCGCCGGGGCCGGGCCGGGCAAGGCGCACCTCTGTGGTTCGAGTGGCGGCTGCGGGGCCTCTGGGCCACGAGGCAGGGAGACGCGAGGGCAGGAGCCAGGGCCGGGCAGCAGCATCGGGGGCCCAGACGACGCATCTCAGCTGCAGGTCGATCTCGGAGTGGGCAGGGGCGCGGGAAGTGTTCGCAGTGGAGTCCGCCGGGCACCTCTCCGCCTGTGCCCATCAGACGCGGGAGGCAGGGCAGGGGACGTCTACGTGGAAGAGAGAGAGCCCCATCCCCTGCCCTGCACCCCACCCCACTCAGGAAAAGGCCCCTATCGCGCGTCCGTGGCCCGTCCGGGAAGGGTCCGTGGGAGCGGGCTGGAGGGCAAGACTGCTGCCCAGTCCTGGGTCTGGCAGGACTGCCCCACAGCCAGAGCCTAGGGCAACACTAGCTCCCCTGATATCGGCCAGATCCCTGCTACTTGACTCAGAGGTGGGAGTGCAGGCACACAGTAGGTCTTCAAGCTTGCCTGACACAGCCTCGGTGGCTTCAGACCCAGGGCCCTGGGGAGCAGGGGTGTCCACGCCAGGTGGGCAGGACCCTGATGTGGGCTGGGCACCCCATGACCCCGCTCCATGCACTTGCCCTGCATTGCAGCCACCATGGAGCCAGGCAGCGTGGAGAACCTGTGTGTCGTGTACCGGAGCCGTGACTTCCTGGTGGTGAACAAGCACTGGGATGTGCGCATCGACAGCAAGGCCTGGTGGGAGACGCTGACCCTCCAGAAGCAGCTGCAGCACCGTTTCCCAGAGCTGGCCGACCCTGACACCTGCTACGGGTTCAGGTACCCACAGCAGCCTCCGTCGGTGGGAAGCGGCCCACAGCCCAGCCACCACTGATCCTCTGCCCCACGCCAGGTTCTGCCACCAACTGGACTTCTCCACCAGCGGGGCACTCTGTGTGGCCCTGAACAAGGCAGCTGCAGGCAGTGCCTACAGGTGCTTCAAGGACCGGAAAGTCACCAAGGCTTATCTAGCTCTGGTAAGGCCCGGCTGGTCCTTGAAGCAGGAGACTCCAACTCTCAATCCACTTTGGTAGCCTCTGGCTGTCAGGTGGGTTTCCCAGCAGTGGTGGGTGACCCCATGAGCGGCGTGTGACCCCCTTCCTGGCAGGTGCGGGGGCACGTCCAGGAGAGCCGAATGACCATCAGCTATGCTATTGGCAAGAATAGCACAGAAGGCCGGACCCACACCATGTGCATTGAGGGCACACAGGGTACGGAGGGCAGGGGGTGGGGGCCAGGGGCACAGTCGTCCAGTGGGGACCCTGAGTAGGCTGGAGCAACCCGAGCAGGCGACCTGGGCTGGGGTGGACTCGGCCATGGAGCTGGCCCAGCCAACTCTCTGGGCTTTCCTTGCTCCCCTCAGGCTGTGAGAACCCAAAACCAAGCCTCACTGAGCTGATGGTCCTGGAACACGGACTGTATGCAGGTGATCCTGTCTCCAAAGTGCTGTTGCAGCCTCTCACGGGTGTGTCCAGGGCGCGTGCCCAGGTCTCCTTGCTGTCTGCTGATGGTGTCCTGCCTCGGGCATCTCCTGGCACAAGGCACCGAAGTGTCCCCATCACACAGGAAAGGAACCTGCCCGGGGTCTCCCAGCATCGCTGGCCAGGCTGACTCCTCCCCCACACTCAGCCTCACAGCCTGCAGCCTCTTGCCCCGTACGAGGTCGCTCTGGCCTGGGTTCTCTAGTTGATCGAGCACCGCCCTGGCCTCACCAGGGGCAACCCCAGAAGTCGCTTTTGTTCTGAGTTCTGACATCTTTGTGGCATGAAACAGGGAGGTCTGCTGCCCCCAGTGATTGCGTGAGGCTTCAAGGACGGTGCTGAGCATGACATGAATGGGTAGGGGGTGGGCATGGGGTGGCGCCCCTGCCTGACTGGCTCCCTCTCCTCCCCAAAGGACGGACGCACCAGCTGCGCGTGCACTGCAGCGCCCTGGGCCACCCCATCGTGGGGGACCAGACCTATGGCCAGGCCTCGAGCCAGGAGGACCAGCCCTTCCGCATGATGCTGCACGCCTTCTACCTGCGCATCCCCACGTGCACCGAGTGCGTGGAGGCCTGCACGCCCGACCCCTTCGTGCCCACCCTCGATGCCTGCTGGAGCCCCCACACCCTGGTGCAGCCACTGGACGAGCTCGTCCAGGTCCTGCGGGCTGCCGCAGACCCTGACCCCACAGAAGGGGGCCCCAGGCCCTGCAGCCCCTCCACGCCCCTGCCCGCACCGGGCCGGCCCCCACCGACCCCTGCCAAGCTCCCTGAGACAGAAGCACAGCGGGCCTCCTGCCTGAAGTGGCTGTCGGAGTGGACGCTGGAGCCGGACAACTGAGAGCATCATGCTGGGGTGGGGATGGCAGGCTGGGACTCCAAGGGTTGGGGGCTGCGGGTCACAGTCCTGGACCCATCCCTGCAATGGCCAGGCCTGGAGCGGGGCCGGCAGGGCCAGCAGGGGGAGCCAGGCAGCTGTGATTCCAGAGGATGAAGCTCTTGGGCTGTGGGACCCACGTGGGCCTCCCTCCCAACACCCCAACCCCCACAAACTGCCCCAGAGCGCCTCCCTGGTTCTAGAGCCTCAACCCCAGGAGCTTATTTGTGGACTTGATCGGGGTCACCCTGGAAGAGGCAGAGCCAGGACCTGGCCACCCTCGAGGTGGGCTCCTCCTGGGCCCCCAGCCAACACCCCAGAGCACCCTGCTCCACGCTGCTTTGCTTGGACCCTCTGTGCCCATCACCCCAGCCTGGCTGGGTTCTCCATCTGCAGACCTCAACCCTCCTTGCTAGGCCCGTCCGACCTTGTGCCTTTTCTTCTGCTATACTCTGCCTCCTCCACCCACAACCTGAGTGTCTCACATGGTGGTGGGTGTGGGCCACACTCCTCAGCCCCCACCTCACGTGCCATCCCTCCAGGCCTGCCCTGAGCGCTGCTCCATGGGGTCTTCCGGGCCCCTAGTTGCGGCTGCTGCCTCCATCACCTGCCTGGCAATTTCCAGGCAGGACCTCAGCCTGGGAGCAAGGGCAGCCCGCCAGCCCCCGCCTCCTCCATGCCCACAACACGGCCACGCCTCCCCAGCCATAGCTGAGCTCTGAGAACTGGGAATAAATGCTCAATGACTGACCTTGCAAGTGACCATGAATGTGCCTGATGTGGGGATTTCAGGGGGGCTCACACCCCCACCCCATCCCTTCACTGGACAGACCTTTGCCCTAGCCCCCAACAGGAGCCAGGACGGACCTTATAATCCTAGCTGCTGACCTGCCAGCCCCCCACTCAGTGAACACCCTGCAGCCCTGGTGTGGGGGCTGGGCTCTGAGTAGGGGACAGAGCTGGGTCAGCTGCATCTCTGGAGGACCCCCAGACCCCCAGCCATAAACATCAGAGCATCCACCTGGTCCCACCAGGGTTCTCCGTAGAGCTGCTGCCCTCACAGTGCAAACCTTGGGGCCCTCCAACGCCTCAGAATGCCACGGGAGGGCTGGCGCCTAGGCCTCCAGCCAGTTTGAGGTCACACACCATGTCCCTGTGCCCAACTAGGCCAGGCCCCTCCTCTCGGCCGGCCAAGGCAGACAGGACCTATTGTGGGGCTCCTGGGCTCGTCCCACCTGTAACCACAGCAAGCTGTCAGCCCGGGTGGAGCCAGAGGCAGCCCCCCCACCCCACCCCCACCCCGCATGGGGCCTCTGCAGAGACCTAGGTCCCAGCCTCTGCTCCCCTGTCTCCTCATCTGTAACAGGATCGGAGGGGCCCACAGGGCAGCAGCCCGGACAGATAGATGGCTACTGTGATGTGCCCAGCATGACCCTTTCTCGTCAGACGGGGGCGGGGTGGGAGAGCATCGCCTTCCTGGCACTCCCAGCACCTCACCTCCTTGCTGAGGACTGCCCCACCTCTCCCCCCACCACCCTCCGCTCCACCTCCTTCCCACTACCTTCACCCTCTGCCCTCCTCTCCCCGCCACCATCTAACCCCCCCACCCTAATGCCCTCCTCTGCCATCAACTCTTACCTGTTTCGCCCCCTTCTCAGCATTTCACCACTGTCTCCTCCTTAGGTCCCTGCGGAGCATCAGCCCCTCACCCCCAGCGCGGCCCGGCCCACAGACCCTGCTCAGTGAGTGTGTGTAGAGAATGAAGGAATGGTCCCCAAAGGACTCAGGGCCGTGAGCCCACCTTGTGCAGGCTTCCCGCCTCTCCCCACGCCCCCTCCTCATGGCCCCACCCCCTACGCCTCTGGGCGGTGCTCAGCCGCCGTCATGCCTGCTGTTGCCACACGGGGTCACTGCTGACCCCGGCCCCTCATAGCCCTGTCCTCTTGAGACTGCGGTGACCTTTGGAAGTTCCATTTCCCATGGACACACCCAGTTGCTTCCCAACTGCTGGCACCTGCCAGAGGGTCTGGACCTACAGGGGCTGTGGCCAAGCCAGGACCACCCTGACAGCCCTTCCTTCCAGGTGCCCCCAGGGGCCCCTCCCCACCCAGCTCAGGCAGGGCTACCCCACAACACCACAAAGGGTGGCCAGGTCTTCCTCCCTGTGCCCCAGCGACTGGCCACATGTTGGGGCCCTCCCTGGGGCACAGGTCCTGAACTTGGGAGGGCGTTTCTCATGCCAGGACAGAGAGAATCGTTTTTCTCCGGCCGGCTGGCATCACCGCTGTCCCCCCCAACTCAGGTCCCAGGAAGCTGCTGGTGAGGTCAGGGGGCCAAGGGTCACCCCCATCCCCACCCTTCTGTAGCCAGGAGTCTCGGCTGGGCCAGGACCCAGCCTCCAGGGCCCCCACCCCTGACCCCGGCCACAGGGACGGGAGCACACAGCCACTGCCACCACGTGGCCCTGGGGCTCCAGCCCCTGCTTACTGCCAAATGGCCTGAGGAGGTCAGCCAGGTTGGGGCCTTGGGACAACCCTGACTGACGGTCTGCAGGGTAGGACCAGTTGGCTGAGGGGGGGCCTGGGGTAGAGCGGAGGGCAGGTGTGACCCGCCGCAGAGCACTGACCTGGGCATGACAGCCTGGCTCAGGGCCCATGGGCTGAGCCTGCAGAGCAAGCGACAAGACAGACAGGAAGACGCGTAGACTGGACAGACAGACAGGCGACAGGCAGAAAGGAGGGAGGGAAGGCAGGATGAAAGGGCGACAGAGGCCCATGGGTAGGAGCTGCCCCGGGGATGTTCCACGTGTATTTCCCCTCTCCCCACAGCCTGGCTCCTCCCCCTAAAGAGCCCTGTCAGCCCCTCTGAGAACCCCCAGGGCCACAGATCCCGACCTTGCTCCCTACAGGTATGCTGCCTCTCCTGTTGGCCCCAGGACATGAGGTCCCCCCAGTCCATCTGCCCCCCACAGCCTACTGTGGGGCAGCCCATGAGCGGTCACGCTCCAGGGGGCACAATGTCGGCAGGTCAGGAGCACACCCAAGTGCCCAACCCAGCCACAGGGCCCAATCCTGCCCCTGCTCACTCTGTGTGGACAGGGACAAGCCGTCAGCCAGCGTGGGCCTCAGTCTCCTCGTGTGTACAGGGAGCATTGTGCTGTGCTGCTGGCGGGGGCCAGATTCCACAAGCAGTACGGGACAGAGATGGGGACGGGTGTGACTCTCTACAGCCCAGCACTTGCTCTGTTGCTGTGGTCATTTGTCCACCCGGGGCCTGGGGCTTCCCTAGAGGTCAAACCCAAATGGGGCAGCCAGCATCTGGCCTCCTGCACTCACTGGCCTATGGGGAGTGTCCTCCAGCCAGGCCTGGACCCTGGGGTGGGTGGAGACCCCACCACCAAGTGACATCCCACCCCCACAGACCCCTCAGCATCCAGAGCTCCAGCAAGCCCTCACCCAAAACCAAGCGCTCCAGAGCTGAACAGCCAGCCTCAGGGGGTCAGTGCTAGAGCCCAGGGTGAGCCTGCCCCCCTCCAGTGGGACCCGCCCCCTGGACCCCGCCCGCCCTCCAGACCCTGGGGGTCACTGGCCTCACTGCCACACACCCTGCCAGATGGAGCTGAGCTGGCCCTCCTGGTGGCCAAGGGGCCCTTGGAAGCCCATCCTGGGCCAGCTGCACGGGGAGTCACTGGACAGTTTTCAGGGGAGAGGGGCTGTCACCACAAGCTCTGGGTGCCCTTCAGCTCTAGATGCTGCGGCCGGACTCCCATGGGGCCTATCCAGGGGCCAGGGAGCGATCCTCGGCTGGTCCCTCCAGCTGTCGGTCCCCCAGGGTCAGCACCTCTGCTTGTCTGCAGGGCTGGCTCGATGGGCACGTGTGGCCCTTGATGCAGGTGGTAGTTGTTCAGTGGCTGAACCCATGTCATGGGGGCTCAAGGCCCCAGAGCCCTCTTGGCCCTGCCAAGCAAGGGCAGATGTGGTGAAAACTGGGGCCAAGGGCCAGCCTGGGGCACCCAGCCCGCCCCACCTCATCTGGGGAAGAAGTGTCTGTGGGCACCTTCATTCCCAACCCTCCCGCAGCCACACCTCCTGCTCTGCCTTGGAGACCTGCCCTGTGGAGCCATCCCCGTCCTGGGCCCCAGGGTGCTGGGCCCCAGGGCCACATGTGTGGCAGGCACAGCTCTCCCATTGAGGCTGCCTGCACACCCTTCCCGCCCCACAGTGCACACACGTGTGGATATGCATGGCCGGCTCTGCTCCAGTATCCACAGTACAGAAACACGCCACACGTCACTCAACCCAGGCCCCACAGTGGGGCCACATGTGCCTAAGATCCCTGCAGGGGACACATGAACCACATGCACGTGTGCACATAGATGTGTGTGCTCCCAGGTGCACACGGACGTGCATGTGTGCTCACACACGGATGCCAGCACACATGGCAAGTGCAGGTGTGCACGTGTACAAACGCAGGTGCGACCCTCAGGGCAAGGTCATGGCTGAGCCAGGCCCCCCAGGGGAGGGGTGTGTGCTGGGCAGCCGCCAACTGTGAGCTAAGCCTCCCGCTCCTGTGAGGCTGGGGAGCAGGTGCCCCCTGCTCTTGGGGCCCCCAGGGGCTGACAAGGCAGCATCACCTGGTATAGCCCCAGCCCCTCCCCTACGCGTCTGCCTGGCAGGCGTCACTGCAGGAGTGGGTGGCCGGCAGGGCAGGGTGCTGAGCGAGGCATGGAGGTGAGCGGAGACCGTGGTGCCCCCACCCTGCACCACCCCTGCGCCCCGAAGCTTAGTTGCAGGGACTGACACAGAGCAGGGTGGGACCACTGGTGTCTGGAGCTCCTGGCGCCACGTCTACAATATCCCCGCTTCCGATATCTGCCGCCTGGACCTGGAGCAGCCTCCTTCTAGGACAGACAGAGTTCCTGGTGCTCAGGTGAGGGGCGGGGGTGGGACGTGAGCCACGACCAACTGGACGCACAGGGCCCCAGCTGTGAGTCTGGCCTCTGTGCGGCCCTGGGCAGGTAGCTCAGCCCCTCTGAGCCTCCGTCTTGGACCCCACTTGGGGCGGTTACTTCCCCATCTTCCTCCTGGGCCATGCAGAGTCCGGAGGCCCACAGGTGCCCCAAGCCAGCAGCCCATGCAAGGCCGTGGTCCAGGAGCCAGCAGTGTGGACCAGGCTCCCTGGCGCAACCCCCTCCCCAGGCCTCAGTTTCGGTCTCCACCATGGCCAGGGCTGCCAGCAGGCTGCAGCATGGATTGTGCCCGGGGCCAGGTCTCACTGGGCATCCGAGGCCCTGAGAAGGGAAGGGGGCTGCCTGGGCCGCCTGGTGTGGGGGTGAAGCTGGGGCTGCACCAGGGCAGGTTGGGGGCCAGCAGGCCTCTCACCCCAGCTGCTGCAGGGACTCACTGGGACCGCCTCCCACCCCCATCCCCGAGCTGTTGAGAGAGCTGTCCACTGGAGACACGGCAGCCCAGCTGTGGATCCCCTGAGCCCTGACCTGCGATAAGAAAGCCGGGATTTGGCCTGGCTCCCCCTCTGCCGCTCCCTTTTGTTCCAGAGACACATTGCTTGTGGGTTGTGCCCTCCTGAAAGACGAAGAGACACGGCTGCAGCCCAAGGTTTGGGGTCACCTGCCCTGCATGGCACCTGTCCTGTGTGACCCTGGGTGGTGACCTCCCCTCTGTACCCTGCCCCGGCCCCACCACCTCCTGTCTCCTCTCCAGCTTGACCCGGACCCGCTGCCTCTGACCCTGGTGCCTTCCTGCCAGGATGACCAGTGGGCACTGCACAGCCATGGGCCCCAGAGCAGGTGAGATGACTGTCCCTCCCCCCCTTGGGGGGCAGCTCCCATGGCCAGCTCCTCGGGGTGGCAGGATCACCCTCTTTCCTCCTGAGCCTCTACTGGGGGTCTGGGAAGGGAAGGGGGTGGCACAGATGGGGCACTGTGGATGGGGGTCCTGTTGGGGACAAGGCAGGGACAAGGGGGGCCATGGCTAGAAGGGACTGAGCAACCGAGGAGCAGGAGAAGGTGGTAGCTGACCCCTGTCCCTCTGCTCAGGGGTTTCAGGTCTCAGACTGTGAAGACAGAGCCACAGGGGGTGGAGGGAGAAGGTGCACACATGTGGACACTGGTAGGCATGCATACAGGCCATCACATAGGTGTGCACATGCTTCCACACAGTCACATGCCACCAGCTACACATGCGAACACGTCGTCACATGAGTGTATACACGGCCACACCAGCAGGCACACAGGTCTACTGTGTAGTCATGCATGCCATCCCACACATGTACACCCCACCACACTTGTGTATACACCACCACCCCTGTACCTACCATTAGGGGCACAGGCATACAGCATCAGACAGTTGTGTATACAGGTAGACACACTGCCACACATGTTCACCTGATCACACAGCACGCTCAGACCCAGGCTGGCACACAGGTGACCAGCACCGTGGAGCTCCCAAGGACTCTGTATTGGGGCTGTCACAGGCCCACCCGGGACACAGGGAGCCCTGGGGAGACCCACACTGGACACTCCCACACAGATGCTTATGGCCTGTTCTGTTCCAGGTGCCCTGGTGAGCCTGGGCCTCGCCTTCCTGGTGTCACTCACTGCCCACTGCTCTCATCCCCAGGCCGAGGGTGCCACCCAGGGAGGGCTGGATGTCAGCAGGGCCAACCTGTGGGCCAGGTGAGTGCAGGTTAGGAGTCACAATCAAGTTTCCGCAGCAGATTCCTTGGCAGGCCTGGGCGGGGGTGAGGAGGGACCATTTCCAGGGTCTGCATTTGACGGCCCAGGCATGGCCGGGGCAGGACTCTGATTCCCGGCTCCAATATGGGGGGCCTGGCCCTGCCTGCCCAGGTCACTCACTGGAGATGGCTCAGGGCAGCTGGTGTCCTTCATCAGAGTCACACCCACATGGCTGGGACAGGACCCCAGGCCATCGCGGCTGGCTGGGGCCCAGGTCCCCCCTCCTCGGCCCGGCAGACAATCACTTTTTTTTTTTTCTGGGGGATGCCGCGTCATGCGGCATGTGGGATCTTAGTTCCCCGACCAGGGATCAAACCCACACCCCTTGCATTGGAAGCACGGAGTCTTAACCACTGGACTTCCAGGGAACTCCCAACAATCACTTCTTGTCCTGAGGCCTCTCAGCTTTCTTCTTTCCGCCCCAAGCTTTGCTGCCCTCTCAGGTCCCAAACTGAGACTCTGTCCTGGTGGGGGTTGGAGGCCACTGATCTGCCATCAATCAATTGATCAATCAGTTGACTGATCAGGCAGGGCTGGAGGCCGAGATGGACCAGCTGGGCCCAGGCTAAGGTCTCATGAGGCCTGACCCTCTCCTGTGCACGGATCTTACTAGATTCACATCACAAGGAAGGCCTGGCTGCAGTCACCCAACAGGTGCCCTTCAAAACCTCAGCCATCGCTGGGACCTCAGAGCCCCAAGCTCTGGAACTGGGCCTCAACCAGATCCTGAGTCTGGACAGGGGCCACTTTTAAGCCCGGCTCATAGCACAGAGCCCAGCACCAACAGGGCGCCCTCGGGGGAAATGTGTGGTGTGCATATGCTGGCAGCCAGAGCCTTGCTGTCCACACCTCCTGTGTCTCTCACCCCCACCCTGTGTTGAGGAGTCTGACCTCCACCCCAAATGCTGCAGTCTGGGGCCCCTACTCCCTCTGTCCCTCACTGTCTGTCTCCTTTCTGCCCAGTGCCAACACCTCCCTCCTGCAAGGCTTCTGGTGCCAGCTGGCCAGTCAGCTGTCCCGGGACCAGCTTGCCGCTCTGATCAGGAGGATGGAGACGCAGCATGTCCTCCTCGGAGCCTGGCAGGTCAGCGGCGGCCCCTGCTGAGGCTGCCTGGGTGTCGAGGGTAAGGGCAGACTCCCTGGAGAAGGGCCCCGGGGACGGGCAGGAAGGGAGGCATCCCTGGCAGAGGACCCAGGCAGCAAGGGCCAGGAATGTGGTGCCAGGACACGGAGTAGCTCTCCCGAGCACAAGGGCCCTGTGCTGGAGAGCTGTACTGATTGTCTCTAAGCCGACACAAGATGCGCCTCTCCGGTCACCCGACGGACAGTAAGTCAGCCTCTGAGGTGGGCTTCTCCCTCCCCTGGGTGATGTTCCAGTGTGGCCCACTTTGGACTGTTTCCAGGACTTCTCACCAATCACCCACAGACCCCTGCCTCTTGTTCTTGGTTTGGTGAGGGCTTGCCTACCTGGCCTCCATCTGGCACCTGTGGCCGATCCTCCGGGCTCCCCAAGGACGAGGGGTCTTCCAGCCTGCTGGCCTCTCCTCCACCTGGGCTGTGAGAGGGGCCAGCTGAGCCCACCTGGACCCACAGCTGACCCAAGCGTCACCAGTCCCTGAGTTTAATAAAAGGAAGGAAAGAAGGAAAGCTATTATTTTGTCTTATTATAAAATTAATATAAAATTAGTAATAAATCTGAAACAACCCCAAAGTAGGCCAAGTAAGTGGGACAAAACGTCCAGGCAGGGGTGCATTGGATAAGCAGACCCTCAGTGAGCCAATGTGGTGCAGTGGGGGCTGGGGTGGGCAAGGGCCTGATGCCGGAGGGGAGGGGGCTCTCAGGCTGGGTTTGACCCGTTCTGAGGCCGGTTCTCATGTGGAGGTTGAGGCAGGAAGAGGAAAACATGAAGTCCAGGGACAGAGAGCCAGCAGGCAGAAGGAGGGGACGGGTGGACGTGGGGACGGGGGATGAGAGGTAGGTGGGGGACACTAAGACGGGCAGAGGGAAAGGGGCTGGGCGAGCCCCCGGCCGGGCAAGGAAGTGACACGCTGCCTGCCCTCCCCAGCTCAGCTGTCTGGCCAACCTGGCCGCACAGCAAGGCCTGCAGGGCGACTTTGAGCTCCACCCCACCAACCTGCTGCTCTTCTACGAGTGAGTGCCCCTCCCCGCCCAGCGCCCAGCCGCGTGGCCTGAGCGTGCTCCCCAGGGACACCTCAGTCACTCAGAGGCCCCCCAGTTGGCCCCCCTCCTGACAGCCCCCCAACCTTCCCACAGCCTGACACAGGTGAGGGAAGCCGACTGCCAGGCCTTTGTCCGCCGCGCCGCCCAGGGCAACACAGGGCTGCTGGCCAACCTGCCCGACCAGAGGGCCACCCTGCGGCACAGGGCCCTGGCCTGCCTGGTAGGCACCGTGGGCCGGCCGGGCCAGGACAGGACGGGTGACGGGCAGTGGGACCAGGCTCATGCTGACCTGCTGTCCTGCAGGGAGGGCCCCGCCCGAGCCTCAGCACCTCCGACCTGCTGCTCCTTGGGGTCCTGGTGTGTGACATGGATGCGTCCAGCATCATGGCTGCAGACCCCCATGTGCTGCAGAACCTGCAGCGCTGTCCCCAGCTGATGGCCACCCAGCAGGCCGCCCTCAACAGGCTGCTGGCCAGCGGCAGGACCAGGCTCGGGTGAGTGGGGGCCCATGCCTTCTGCCCAGGCCTCCCCTCCTCCAGCTGATAGAGGAGGCAGCCTGGGGATCGATGTCCACAGCCCTACTGACGTCTAACCTCTGACCCAGCTCCCACCCCACTCTGACGCTGCAGCCTATGGGGTATGGGTTTGGGGTGCCCAGAGGCCTGGGGTGGGAGAGTCTCTGCTGGGCAGGCCCTGGGAACGGCACTCAGGGAGGGCAGGTGGTCTGAGGGGTCTGGGTGCTGCTCAGGGCCCGACACAGAGCCCCCTTCGCACACCAGGCCCCCTGGCTCCTGGAACCTGGAGGGGCTGCAGGCTCTGGGACCCCTAGCCACCTACATCAGCCCCAGCCTGTGGATGCAGGTGCAGGAGGTAGGGCAGCGCCCCAGGGCAGGTGGGGATCCAGCCAACCTTCCACCAGCCTGCCCAGGCCTGATGGTCGGCCAGCAGCCACTCTGATGCCCAAGTGCTGTCCCCAGTCGCTCCCCATCACAGAGTTTCTGTCTGTGGGGAGGAAGGAGGGAACAGGTAGCCCTGGTGGCCCTCCCCAGGGTGTGGACTCTCCAGGCCCGCCCACCAGGCCATGGGCCTGGACTTCTTTGGCAGCATAGTGGCCACGTGCTGGGCAGGGCAGCTCAGCCAGCGTGATACCAAGCGCTTCGGCACTGGCTTCCTCGAGGTCAAGGCCAAGTTGGTACCCTCACGGCCCAAGCGGGACACAGGTCAGTGTGGCCACCATGGCCTGGGGATTTCGCATCTCCCCCTGCTCGGGCTCCTCATCCCGGAGTGGGGTCAACAGAGGCATGGCATCCTCTGCCTGGACCTCCTGAGCTTGGCCCAGGGTCTCTGTCCAGGTTGGGGGGAGTGGTCAGAGTCTGGTGGGGCTGGACTGGGAGTTGAGACCAAGGTCAGGGTTGAGTCAGTCTGGTCCAGGCCAAGTTTTTAGCTAGGAGTCAAGCTTGGGAAGGGTCAAGGTTAGGAGTGAGGTGGGGCCCAAAGTCAGCAGCAGTGCTGACCAGCTGGGTCCTCAACACCCGCACTCCACCTTGCCACAGGGAGACCCTTCATCCGTGGCGACATCACTGCGGCCATGCTGCACGACGACCTCTTCCTGGTGCGCTACGACTGCGTGCAGCTCGAGTCCTGCCTGGGCAGCCTTGTGCTCAGGGCCAACCTGGACCCCCTGCTGCAGCACCCACTGCCCGCCCAGTGCCAGCAAGTCGTCAAGGCCAAGCTGGCTCAGGTGCGCCAGCGACTGGCAGTGGGAGGCGGGTGGCGGGCCGGCCGTGTGGCCTGACCACCACCTGCCTCCCACTGCAGGTCTACCCAGGCGGCGTCCCCGAGGAGCAGCTGCAGCTCATCCCCTCGCTGGCCTACCTCTACTCCCGCGCAGAGATTGGCCAGTGGCACATCACGTCCAAGGACACGGTCGTGGCCCTGCTGGCCCCAGACGGGGCCCTGGAGAACAACACAGAGGTGAGGGCGGGGGTGGGGGTGGGCGGGGGACCCCACTGACCCTGGCCTTGCAGACCCCAACCCTGCCCGCAGGCCATCCTGCAGAAGTTCCTGGACCACAACGGCACCATCACCAGTGCCCTGCTTCTGGCCATCGGGGGCTCCCACCTCTGTTGGATGAGCCCCCGCCAGATCCAGGCCATCCGGCCCTTGGAGTTTTGGTGAGCCCACCCAGCAACCCACCCCCCACGCCTCGGAGCCACCTCCACTCCTTGGCCGAGGAAGGATCCGGTGGGGGCCCAGGCCAGGCCATTGTAGGTGATTAGCTTCTTTTCTATGGCCTCTGTAACAAAGGATTACAAACAGAGTGGCTAAAAACAACAGAAATGTGTCCTCTCACAGTCTGGAAGCCAGAAGTCTGAAATTAAGGTGTCAGCAGGGCTGGGCTCCCTCTGAAACCTGTAGGGGAGGCTCCTTCCTGCCTCTTCTAGCTTCGGGGCTGCATCACCCCCATCTCTGCCTCTGTCACAGCTGGCTTCCCACTGTGTCTGTGTCCAAGTTTCCTTCTTCTTATGACACCAGTCGTTAGATTTAAAGCCCATCCTAAATCAGTATGACCACATCTTAATTTGATTACAGCTACAATTAGGAAAGACCCTATTTCCAGATAAGCTCACATTCTGAGGTTCTGAGTGGACGTGAACTTGGAGGAGACACTACTGAATCTAGCACGGAGAGCAAGAGGAAAGCTGTGGTTCAGAAAGAGGGAGCCAGGCCCAGCGTCCAGAGGAGGAGGGGCCTCTGGCCTGCCCATCAGCCTCACCCCCCCACCCAGTCTGGCCGGAGCCCTGGACATCACCTCCTGCCCTCAGAGCCGCAAGAACGTGCTCTGCGACAAGGCCCGAGAAGCCTTCGGCAGCGCCAGCACCGCACACGCCTACTACAGCTTCACGCACCCCCACCTCGGTGAGACCTCGCCCTGCGTAGGGCACGCCTCCCGGAAGCCCCGCCCCGGAAGCCCCGCTCCTCACCGCTGCCCCGCCCCTAGGCGGTACCCCCGTGGAGGAGCTACGGCACCTGGCCCAGGCTACCGTCTCCGTGGACATTGACACTTTCACCAATCTGAACTCCCGAGTGCTGCAGGTGGGCCCGGGGGCTACCCGTCATGGGGTGGGGCAGGGCTGGCCTAGCCGAGGATGCCTAGGTTACGGTCTGCAGGCCCCAACACCCACCCCAAAGTCGGAGGTGTGCGGGCAGTGTGGGCCCCAGGTCACTTATCCAGGTGTGTTCTGCCGGGTCTCACCCCTGCGCTCCGGCCAAGCATTGACCCCGCCCACGACCCCTCGCTCCCCTCGCAGAGCCTGAGCGTGGGCAACGTGACGACGCTGCTGGGCCAGAACGTGGGGGACCTGCAGAAGGCTCACAGCCACCCCACCATCAGCTCCTGGCTCCGCAGCCTCAATCAGTCAGCCCTGGGCGAGCTGGGCCTGGACACGGACCCAACCGGCCCCACCGGCCTCACCCACTCGACCACTGGGACCCCCAACACCACACCCTGGACGCCCCATCTAGTCCCCACCTCAGACTGGCCTTGGAGCACTGACCCCAGCTCAGGTATGCCTGCACCCACCCTCCCCACTCCAGCTGGCCATCCCCCCTCTGCCCTGTGTGCCCCCCCTCCCCTGACTGCTACTAGCTTCTTGTCTTGCACCCAATCTCATTCAGCGTTGGCCTACTCTTTCCATCGGCCTCCTTGGGTGACATCTGGGTGACACCGGCTTCACCCTGCATTGCCTGCTGAGTTAGTGAAGGACACTTCCTCCAAAATCTGCTGAGCAGCAGAAAGTGGAGAGTGGGGAAGCTTTGAGGTTCCCGTCGGGGCCCAGAAGAGCAGCTGTACATGGGGGTCCTCACTGCTCTTCCCCACCCACAGGGATGGTGTGAGCCCTGAGCCCGGCGCAGGGGCCGCCCAGGCCTGGGGGATGCAGGACAGCCTGGGGGCTCCCAGCTGGACTGAAGGGTGCTCCTTCCATGTTCCACCTACAGGCAGCCCACCAGCCCACCTGGGGTATCTGCCACTTGCTGTGGCCCTGCTGTCGGGCCTCCTGTGGCTGCTGTATTGGAGCACCCCGGGGCCCAGCTGGAACCACTCACAGGGCATCTGCCCCATGGCCTCCAAAGACAGCGCTGCCCCAGCACCACTTGCAGGAAAACCGGGGCTGGTAGGTGGAGCTGGATGCCTGCCTAGACCGAGATGCATGCCCCATGCCCAGGGGACCTGGCCACGTCCCACATCCTAGGGGCCTGCAGGGCCAGTCCCTGCCCACACCCAGCTCCCAGGACCTGGAGCCAGACTGAGGACCTGGGCCCAGGGTCACTGCCCCAGCCAGTGAGGGAGATGCTGCCCCTGCCGTCTGGCTTCTTCCAGATGAAGAACTGGGTCTGGGGAGGGGTTTCCGCGGACTGACTTCGCCGATTGATTTGAATAAAGGACGAGGTGATCTTCCTGCCTGTGTCCCTTTGCTCTGGGCCCAAGGGGGGACAGAGACCCTCTTAGCTAGGATCAGAACTCCAGCCTGCCATTTCCTGGGGCAGCAGTGTCACCAGAAGCCACCCTGAGTGTTGGCCTGGCCTGGGGGGAGACCCAACAATGGAAACAGCATCAGGAAGGCCCTGAGGGCCCCCCTGCCTGGAGTCCCTCCCCTTTCCAAGTGCAAAGAGGAGGGGTTGAAACCCAGGGAACCCTGTCAACTGGGCCACAGCCATCAGGGCCCTCCCACCCAGTTCTCAAAACACCACAGGGCACCTCTTCAAGGGGGGATGGGGCTTCTTTTATTGAGCTCTGGTGCCCTCGGGGTCGGACAGAGACAACCCAGGCCTACTCCCAGCCAGGTGGTGTTTCCATGGCAGGGTCCCGTTCCCAGAGCACAGCAGTGGGCTCAGTTCAGGATCAAGGCCAGGAGCAGACTTGGGGTCACAGTGAGCACAGGTCCAGGTCCTAGTCTGAGGAGGTGAGGGCCTCCCGAGGAGGCCTCTGTGCAGAGAGGAGGTGACTCAGACCCTGCCCCTCACTCTGCCCGACACCACCCGGCTGGCCACCCCAGACCACCTCGGACGTTGAAGTCCAGGACCAGGTAGCCGTTGGGGGTGCCGCCGTGGAGCCCCAGCCCCAGACTGTCCAGGTCCTCCTGCGACTGCCGGGAGATCCAGTCCCGCAGCGGGCTGTTCCCCTCCTCAGCCTTCAGGCCCACCCGGTTTGCACCCAGAAGTTTCTGCACCTCAGCAATGGTCAGCGGCTGCCAAAGCCCCCAGACAGGGCTCAGGGTCTGCCTGCCTTTCCCCAGAAGGCTGCTGTACTCTACTGTGTCCAGACCATCCCATGCTGCCCCACCCACAGACCCTGCCTTGGCCCTTCCAGACTTTGGAGGGGGCTTTGGCTGCCTCTCCTGAGACCCCGCCCCACCAGAGGCCCTGCCCTTCTCCGTGGCCCTACCAGCACAGCCTCTCTCCGCAGCTTCTTGAATGTGGCCACGTCCATGTTTATGTTCTGCTGACTGAGAGCCCGCAGGTCCTCCGTGGGGGCCCCACCTGCCCACGGGGAGAGGGGCCCCCAAGTGTGAGACCTTGCAGCAACCCCCAGTCTCACCCTCTGACAACAGGCTACCAGAAGCCACTTCCTTTACCAAGAGTCCCTTTTCCTAAGAAATTCCTGGGCCCCTGGTTTGCCTGGTGACCACCTGACCCTCTGGGTTGGAAGATAGGCTGGGGGTGCCCAGAGCTCACAGGGTCTCAGCCTACACACACTTGGAGGGATGGAGGGCACATTGACCACCGGTCACACCACCAGCGGGCTGCCCAATGAGAGGGGGAGCCTCAGGGATCACGCCCCCCATGTCCTCCCGGGCTCACCCAGGTAGGGCTTGATCCTTGTGAAGTATTCAGACCCGCTCATGTTCTGGAAGGTGATGCGGGCCTTGGGGTAGAGGACAGCCATATGCCGTGGGCTGCATGTGTCCAGGTCCTGGGGCCTGGTCGCCCTGAGGAGGCAGCATAGGGCTGGGCAGTGAGCTCGGAGCACAGCACACCCACCACACCTGACAGACCCCAGGACTCACCAAACAACGTTGAGCTGCATGAAGCCCAGCTGCTCAGGGCTGAGGAGGCACAGGTAGGTAGCGGGGAAGGTGGCCAGGGTGTCCAGTGTGGCCTTGTCCAGCTGGCCCCCTCCCCCTACATAGCGGGCAATGAGGGCGGCCACCTGTGGTAGGAGGCCACTCAGTGGCTTGGAGCAGGGAGAGACATATCCCCTGGGGCCTACACAACCTCACACCCTGTGCAACCCCCAGGCCTGTACCACCTTACACTCTGTGCCCCACAGGCCTGCACAACCTCACACCCTGTGCCTGCCCCTCCCCACCTCCGCAGCCAGTCACCTGAGCATCCATCCCATGCCCTTTGCTGACTTTGAGCAGAGATTTCACGGTCTCCAGGGAAGTCACATTCCACTTGTGGATGTCCTCGGGGTTCACCCAAAGGAAGAAGTACCTCAGGTGCTGGATCAGGGACTCAGGGTACCCCTGTGGGTAGACCTTCCAGGGGAAGGGACTATGAGGGCCGCTGCCACTCCCCGGGCAGCTGGGAAGACTGCGCTACAGCAGACAGGCGGGAGTCCTGAACTACCTCATCCAATTTGCGCTTGAAAATGTGCAGCTGCTGGTAGGTGAAGGGCACCAGGTTCACCTGGTCCATCTGAGCGGCCAGCAGGGCTCCGTCCACACAAGCCTCCAGCTCCCACTCCTCGTAGAAGACAAGGTTTTCGTCCACCACTTGGGCCTTCCGCCCCAGGGGGCAGGCCTTCTCTGCAGGGGCAAGCAGTGGGTTGGGGGCTGGACATCTCCTGTCAACCTCCTCTTCCTTCCGCACCTGCGCTGGAACCCTGGGCACCACATGACTCTCCAGGCCTCAGTTTACCCATCAGCAAAATGGAGCAATTTTGTTCACTCTCCTGCATTGTCATGATTGAATGAGCTAAGTGGCTAGGAAGGGCTGCAGGTGTGGACAGGTGAGACCTCACAGTCTCACAACACAGCCGGGCACCGTGCTCACTCTCTGTGCCCCGCTGGGCCCTCGGAAGGATTACGGTCACCTCAGGCCGCTGCCAAGACAGGTCCCGTTGCAGCCATGGGGTCATGACACCCTGAGAACAGAGCAGGGCTGGGACTGAGCCGCGAGTGTCCTGGCTTCCAAGGACCCCCACCCAGGGCCAGAAAACCCTCCCCTGATTCCCCAGAGGGGCCTTACCAGTTCCATGTCTGCAGCCTGGGCCCTGGAAGGTAGCACCCACCCTGCAGGGGAAGGGACACCAGGCTCGAGGGGATGGCAGGGGCTCCACCCAGGGGAGGAAGGAGGCAAAGCCGGCCCCTCCCAGCCCCGCGCACACTCCATGGGTGTGGAAGCAGAGGGTTAGGCCCCTCACCCTATGATGTCACGGCCCACAGCACCAAACCAGGGAGCACAGGCCTCCCACATCCTCCTCCTGGGGCCCCTCTGCTCAGGGCAGGCAGAAACCTGTCCCATGGGCACCCTCAGTTTGGCCTGTGCCCCCATCACCACCCTGCCTCTGCCTCCAACCCCATAGGGCACTGTGGTGCAGCGGGGGTGCCAGACACAGTCACCTCTGGGGACAGAGAGAAGGCTAACAGCCTGCCTGGGACTCAAGGCACCTGCGGAGATTCAGGACACTTCTCTGGAATCAGGGGCACCTGCCCAGGACTCGGGACACCTGCCCGGGAAGGGACTGGGGGGCACTGCCCACAGCCGGAGAGGACGTGTAGAGCAGGTAGAGCCTTTCCTAAGGCCCCGACCCCCTGAGGACCCTCGGCTGCCCTCTGTGCTCTCTGCACACCGGCGTTTTGCGGCAACCCGCCCTCATGACTCACCGAAGCTGAGAAGGAGCAAGAGGCTGCCGTGGGTGGGAGACCCACAGGACCCCAGGCGGGGTTGAGCAGTCTGCAAGGCCATAGTCTGTGGAGGACAGCCACTCTGATGTCCCCCCTGCTTCCCCGCCCCCACCATGTCCCCCTACCCATGACACTGCCCCGGGCCAGTGCGGGGCCTTGGGGGGCTGCAGGGGCCTCAGGCCCCGGAGGGCTCCCGGGTCGAACCTTCACAGGCCTCCACAGCAGTGTCTGTGCTGCCACTGGCCCTTCTCTCAGAACCAACCAGCACGCCTGCCCCACCCCCTCCGGGAAACTGGCCCCTTCAGCCAGGGGTGTCAGGTCTGAGTCAGCCTGGCCCCCAGCTGTGAGGGCCCCAGCGGGCAGCCAGCAGCTGGCGCCTGTCCTCTCTCCCTGCAGGGCAGGGCTGGGCAGGACAGGGCAGGAGAGTTTTGTGCGAGGAGGCAGGGCCGCCTCTGGCTCTGGCTGGCCTCGGTTTCCCCCACTCAAAACAGGGGAGCTGAGCAGTTCAGGGCTGGGGGTCAGGCTGAGCGACCCCTCACCCTGCAGCGTGGCCATCCTCCCCTCCCACCCACAGCCGCAGGTGCTGGGCTTTGTGCAAACCCAGGGCCCTGCCAGGTGGACAAGGCCGGCAGGGCCCACCAGCCCACTGCTTTCCCTTCTGAGGTCGCTCCCAAAGCAGAGGCCTGGGCAGTACCAGAGGGAGTTCCCTGGTAGCCTAGCGGTTAGGACTGCGGGCTCTCACTACCGTGACCCGGATTCAATCTCTGGTCAGGGAACTGAGATCCCATGTGCAGTGTGGCATGGCCAAAAAAAAACAACAACAAAGGGTGACACCCCTTCCCACCTGCCAGCCCTTAGGGTGGGGCAGTGGGTGGGCATTCTGGGGAGACCCCCGTGTGCTCTCTGAAGTGGGGTTTGGGGCCTGTGGACCAGTGTGGGTGGTAGGTGGGTGGGGAGCCACTCCCCACAGAACATTGTCCCGGACTAGGTAGGGGCCTGCAGGAGACCAAACTGCCTTCCACACCTGCCCCTCCCAGGGAGCCGGAGGCCACCTAGGGCTGGCGGAATGGAACCATCCCCTCCCCCAAACCTCCACCCAGGCCTGTGTTGGCCCCACCCCTGGCTCAGAAATTGGCAGCGGTGGGGGCGGGGGCACGCTTATGCTTCAGCAACCCCTTTCAGCAGGGCAAAGAGCCCAGCCTGCGGGGAGTGTCCTGGGGAGCTCCCCTCCCCTACCAGGCCCCCAGAACAGAAAAGAGGCGGTTGAGTGGGGCCCCTGCCCCTGGGGTGGGTGAGGCCAGGCAGGAGCTGTGCCTCCCCCTGCTGTCTCCCCTCAGCCCCCACCCCAGCCCCGTGTAACCAGGGGGGACCCCTTGCACCCCAGGTAGGGGCTCCCTCAGAACCCCTGCAGCCCACCGTGGGCCCTAGAATCTGCAACCTTCACACCTCCTACCCCCAGATAGGCCAGGTTGGGGCCACAGAGGCACCTCAGCTGTCTTAGGGCTGCAGCTTCCAGAGTGGCCCAAGTGTGACCTGCCAGAGTCACGTCTGTTTCAGGCAGTCCAGGGCACGCATATTTGTGTGACAAGGAAACAGTCCCCTCACCACGCTCTGTCTCCCTATACAAGGCTGCTCAGATGCTTCCCTTTCTGGTACCTGGGATGGTCCCATCTTCGACCCTGAGTCCTTCAAGACCAATGTCCACCTGGTCATCTGTCACTCATTAACCACCTGCACACTCCCTGAGTGCCTACTGCATGCTGGCTCCTGCAGAGATGCTGGCACATGCTGGAGCAGGTGATTCGGGCCCTGCCCAGGACCTGGGGGTGGGCCTGCCTGCTAGCATGTGGGGTCTGGGGTCTGAGTGGACCACAAGCTCATCAGAGTGGTGTGTGAGGTAGAGGCAGCTGTGTCAGTGACAGAGGAATGGCCAGCTCCAACCCTGAGCCTGAGAACCATGAGCTCACAGCCTCCAGCAGGTGTGCAGCTGCAGGACACTGGCTGACGCTCTCTCCTGCCCCACCTGTCTCACCCACCCCAGCCCAACCTCGGTTCCCAAGGTCTGGCCCTCAAGTGGTGGCAAATGAAGTCAGACCACATTCCCTGCCAGCCTCAGGCCTGTCTGGTGAGAGCGGGAAGGGGCACAGATCACAGGTCTAGGGTCTTTGATGCAGGGTCATTTAGTCTTCCCCAAGCACAGAGATGCTGTGTGGCTAGCCTGGGGTCACACAGCATGTCAGGAGCAGCTGGGGCAAGGGTACAGCTGACCGAGGGCACAGCCCTCTGAGGCCAGGGGAGGTTGTCCTCGCTGCTCCCCAAGTGCAGTGAGGACTAGGGTGGAGGCATCCATGGTGGGCAGGGGTGGGGGCTGCCCTATCTCCCCCAGCCTGCTTGTTTGGGTCCCAGTACCAGCCTCCACCTAATCCCTGCTCCCACCCAGAGCCTGCTTGGCTGGAGGTACTGAAGGAGGTGTCCCCTCCCTCACCTCCCCAAGCATGCCCTCCATCATGGCCCCACCCCACACAGATTAGGCCAAGGTCAGCCCCTCATGAGCCTGGAGCCTAGGCTGGGTGCCGGCAGACCCCAGTCACCTCCCCAGGGTCCAGGGGAGCCCTGCCCATGGTGACTCTGATGTTCCAGGATTACCAGCCAGTTCTGCGCGTCTTCTGACTCGGTTTCCTCAACTGGGAAGCAGGAGGGCAAGAGGTGGGAGCCTCTGGGGTCTGTCAAGGGAGACAAACAAGGCTCGGGCCAGCAGCTGGGAGCGGCAGTACTCAGGCCATAGGAATGCGTGGGTGGAGACCTGGGGAGGGGCTGCAGGGGGTGGGGGGAGCCACCTCTGCCTCTCCCTCCCTGGGCGGTCATGGGAGCTCCGGGTGGGCTGACCGTCAGGTACCAGGCATGTGTGCGGAGCCAAGGCCTCCCCTCGTGGGGTCTTACTCTCCCATTTCTCAGGTGGTACAACAGAGGTTCAGTGCCGCAGAGAGGCCACAATTGCAGGGCAAGGCAAGGGCATGGTCCCCATCGCCCCCCACCCACGGCTGGTGCCCTGAGGGTCTCCACCCCAGTCAGCAGGTTCTGGGTGGTGGCCGCCTGGCCAGGATGTGACTCCCTGACTCCCGGGAGTGAGTTCCAGGCTCAGGTCGGCGTGGTGGTGCAGTGGTCAGGTGGGGGGCTGCGGGAGCTCACCTGCCCAGGCACTGGCCGTCTCCCGGATGGGAGGTGGAGGCCACCTTTGTGCTGGCCAGACGCCAGTGTCCGCACGCGGATCCTGGCACCACAGCCTTTGTGTGTGCCCCTGGAGCCAGAGTCCCTGGTGGCTCCCTCGATCTCCCCCACCCCGCCCCGCTACCCTCCTATACTTTTGTGAATAGGAGTTGCCTGGGTGGAATCTGTCCGGTTTCTGACCTCTCTCCGTGGGCTGGGTTTTCTATTATGTACAGTTGAGCCAAATGCTAATTAGTACAGAATTCAGGAAGGCTGCCAGGTACAAGAACCAACTCACAGAAAGAGTAAGTGCCTTTAAAAAAAAAACAAAAAAAAAGTCCTTTCCATAGATAACAACTGAAAAATTCTGGACAAAATATAAAAAAAAACAGTTCCCTAAGGGCTCTGGGGAGTGAAGGAAACAAGCCAGATTTTGGACGGGAATTGATACTTGAGGGAAGATGCCAGCGTGGATTTCCCTTTGTGGGTGTGGCTTTGTGGTGTGGGGTGCTCAGACACCAGCAGAAATCCCACCATCTTTCTGGCCGAAAGAGCCAAAGGAAGGAGCCCAGAATAACCAGACAGCAGAGAGCGTGTGGAGAACTCTGAAAAGGAGAGAGCCAGAGGAGGGGACCCCAAATTCTGTGTACCAACTCTACCCAGGCCTCTTGCTGACCCCTGAATCATGTGTGTGCAAGGCAGACAGCTCAAATGACAAACTGGCTGAGACTAAGCTCTGCACTCTCCGGGAGTGGCAGAGGTCACAGTTCAAGTATGACCAAGTTCATTGCCTGCCCAAACAGAAGCAGCAACACTCTTTGTAGGAATATAACAGAATGCAGTGTCTACACAACGAAACAGTCACAATGTTCATGATAAAATCAAAAACTGCTCAGCACAGGGAGAGCTGGGAGACTGTGACCCATTCTCCAGGGAAAAGAATCTGCTGAGGCCACGGTAAGACAGTATTAGAATTACCAGACAACGAGGTCATGGAAAAATGGGTTCTCATGAATGCAGAGGTAGGAAAAAAATGAAAATATTTTTAAAAGAACCAAATAGGAAATTTTAGAAATGAAAAATACAAAATCTGGAATTTAAAAATTCACTAGATGGACTTAACAGGATTAATCACTTCCAACTGAGGGTTAGGTGGGGCCCCCCAATTGCACAGTTAAATGAATTTTGAGATGTGGATGGAAGGTTCCTCTGTGCCCACTTGCAGGAACTGCAGTTTGAGCCCAAAAGACACAGCGGCTGCAGTGTGGGTGGGAGTGGACAGTTCACTTCCTGTTTTAACTTTGATGGCACAGGAGGCGTATGAAACACGTTACTTTTGTTGTTAAAATGATGGTCATGCAGTACGTGTTTTGTGTGTAAGCTCTGTTTTCCCTTGTAATTTTAGGTTGCCTTCATTAAGAAACACTATCAGGGGACTTCCCTGGTGGTACAGTGGCTAAGAATCTGCCTGTCAATGCAGGGCACACAGGTTTGATCCCTGGTCCGGGAAGATCCCACATGCCGCGGAGCAACTAAACTTGTGCGCCACAACTACTGAGCCTGCGTGCCTAGAGCCCGTGCTCCACAACAAGAGAAGCCACCGCAATGAGAAGCCCGTGCACCACAACGAAGAATAGCGCCCGCTCGCCACAACTAGAGAAAGCCCACGCGCAGCAACGAAGACCCAACGCAGCCAAATAAATAAATAAATAAATAAATTTATTTAAAAAAAAAGAAACACTATCAGGTCGGAAGCAAAAGCTAAATTCCAAAGCCATTTGGTGTTCGATAATTCAGGTTAAAGGAACAACATTGAATTGTATGCTTTAAGTGGGTAAGTTGCATGGTGTGGGAATTCTTTCTCAGGAAAGCTGTTTTTAAAAGACAGGCCAAAGATCTGAACAGACAGTTCATAAAAGAAGACGTCTGAATGGCCGATAAGCACATGAAAAGATGCCCAACTCACTGGGGAGATGCAGATCAAACCCCCCACAAGACACACCCGCCAGAACGAGGACACTTAAAGGGTCTGACAAGGAAAGTGTGTCTCGGGTGTGGGGCAGTGGGACTCACACCTGGTGGTGGGAGCACAAGGTAGTGCGGGCATTTCTGCTGGGCATTTTTTGTTTTTGTTTGGCCACACCGTGCAGCTTGTGGGCTCTTAGTCCCCCGACCAGGGATCAAACCCAGGTCCCTGGCAATGGAAGCGCAGAGTCCTAACCACTGGACCGCCAGGGAAGCCCCTTGACTAAGTTATTAAAGCCATCTCCTGCCATAAGCAAAGGGACAGAAGATCAGTATAATGGTCATCACTGGATACAAGAAGGTGAGCTTAAGGTCCCATACACTTTTCTGGTCCATGTGTGCAGAGTAATGGTCCAAACCAGTGCTGTGGTCCCCACTGGGTAGTGGTCCACGTTCTCTTTATTCATCTTCATGGCCAGTTGGAAGTGGATTCACATGAGGATTATGGAACAGGGTATGGTTAGCATCTCCCCAGGGAAAGGGCTTAGACCTGATACAGAGATGGGGGTAGGTGATGAACTCAGGTCTCTCCTCCTCTCCGTGGTGCTTCAGGAAGACGTTCAGCGTGTTCACTCCCACCCCGGGAAGTGCCACAAAGTAGGTGAGGGCCTTCCACGTGCGAGCTGAGCCCTCCTCATCATGGCGCCACTCGACACAGGCTGCTCCAGCTGCAGCCGGGAACGAACCTCGCAGCCCAGAAACCCAGGATCCAGCTGCTGCCACCATTTTCCACCTGCATCCGGCATTTTCTTAAGAAGTTAGGTATACTCCTAACTATACAACTTAGCCATTCCCCTCCTAAGTAATCCCTCCAGAGAAATAAATCTGGATGTGCACACAAAGTCTCATACGTAAATATTCATAGCAACTCTATTCACAATAGCCAAAAATGGGGAAAAACAAATTTCCATCAGTAGACCAATGGACAAACGAAATATGGTATTATTCATATGTTGACCTACTGGTCAGCAGTAAGAGGGAACAGACTACTCATACTTGGGGGGAAAAGATGAATTTCAACATCATTATGCTGAGTGAAAGGGGCAGATATCAAAGGGTACATAATGTATGATTCTGTTTCTATAAAAATGTTAAATTTCAAACGAATCCCTCATGACAAAAAGCACGTCACTGGTTGCCGGGGCCAGGCAGCTTCACTAAAACTCAGGATTCCTGTTCGCAGGAGTAGCAGTGAGGAATCTTTTGGGGCTGATGGAAATGTTCTCTCTTGACTGGGGTGGAGATTTCACGGATGTGTGTAACCACCAAAGCTCTTTGGACTGTACCCTTTAAACGGATGCCTTTATTGTGCATAAACTGTACCACAATAAGATTGATTTAAAAATCAATAGCAAGGGGCTTCCCTGGTGGCGCAGTGGTTAAGAATCTGCCTGCTGGGCTTCCCTGGTGGCGCAGTGGTTGAGAATCTGCCTACCAATGCAGGGGACACGGGTTTGAGCCCTGGTCTGGGAAGATCCCACATGCCACGGAGCAACTAGGCCCGTGAGCCACAACTACTGAGCCTTTGTCCCCCAGCCTCAGCCAGAGCCCCCTATGCTATAAACCCTCTCCATCACCCCAGCCTAACCGACCCTCATCCTGCCCTGATCCCAACAGCACTTATTATCCTCACACATTTTTTGTAAACGTTCTCTGGAGCATTGCAGTGAAACTAAGTTTATTTTTGTATTTGTCTGGTTCTAATAATGAGTGAGAATGTTGAGATTTCAGACATCGTACTCCAGACTTTAGTCAGATATTGCCAGGACGGCGGGTGCTGGGGCCTGGAAGCCCACCAGGTACAGCCCCTGGTGAAAGCCCCTCTCGCTGCTGAAAAGAAAGTTCCCATCCTGGGAGCCACGAGGAGAGGCGGCAGGTGCTGGAGGAGGCCGCACCGGCACCTGGGCCTCAGGCACCTGGACGTCACAGTTAACCCGCAGGTAGGTGAGGAATCACCAGGAAGAGCCCACATCAGAACAAGAACCCCAAGAAGAGCACAGGCTGGGATGGGCTCCCAGCATGTGAGATCATGCCCTGCCCGCGGGGTATTCTGGGGCTGATCCTGCCAAGGCACCTTCAGGGCTGGGCCCACGTGGGTCCCAGGGATGTGCCAGACTCGATCACTGGCGTTTTCTGGAAAGCCCCATAAAAAGTGGTCATTACCTGTACATGACAACTCAAGAACTGAGTCCAGCCAGCAGCGGTTTTGTCTCAGGTAATAAAACCTCACAGGGAAATGGAGTTTTCTCAGGCTGGTCTTTGAAATAACCGCGGACTCTCTCCGAGAACCCCAGGGCTCTGCACTGAGCCGCAGCCTCGGGAGGAACGGCTTCCCATCCCCGTCACTCTCATTTTCTTCTCTTTTCAACAGAAACTGGGCGTCTCTGCGTACCCGGCGCCCTTCTGGGTTCTTGGGCTGCGTCCGGAACCAAGTAAAGGAAGTCGGCTGCATCTCTCCCGGGACGGAGACGGCGGGGGCCGCACACCTGGCTGGCAGGTGAGCCCGGGACCGCGAGGGAGGCGCCCTCGCCTCCCTGCCGCCCCGTCGCCCCTCTACCTCCCGGCCCGCGCCCAGGCAGGGGGGAGAGTGAGAGGTGCCCGGGGTCGCCAGCAGGGGGCGCGCGCCTTCCGAATGCCCGGCCGCTTGGCCAGTCGCGCATGAGCCATGCGGACGCTTTCCGGCAGCGTGGCGGAACCGCTTCACCGTTTCGCGGCATTTGGTGACACCTGCGCGCGGCGCCGGGCGGCAGTGTGGCACCATGGCGTCGCTCTTCAGCGGGGCCCTACAGCTGACGGACCTGGACGACTTCATCGCGCCGTCTCAGGTGGGCGGGCCGGGCGGCGGCTGTGAGCGGGGAGCCCCCTCCGCCGCAGTCTCTCCCCTGAGAGAGGGGCTAAGAAGCGAGGCTGCTGGGTCGCACAGCCCCGTGGCTTCCGCGTCCCCTTCCCGGGCGGCCAGTGCAGCCGGACTCACCTAGCTTGGGGCCCGGGAGACCCTGCCGAGCTTCCCTGGCCAGTTCCTTGCGTGTGAACAGAGTGGGACGGCCCCACCCCGCTGCGAGGGCAGGGGAGGTGCTCCGCTGGAGGCACCGCGGTGGTCGTCGTAGGTGTCCCCCCCGGGGGGGAAGACAGAGCTTGCCCCCAAAGGGGACAGGACAGCTGCACTTGAGAGCCGGCCGCCCTTATCTGGTGTCTCCGCTTATCGGTTGCCACCAGCCGTGCAGGACCAAGGCTCGGAGGGCCATAGCTAATCCGTCCCAGGAGGAGGAACGGGTGGGGCTGGTCCCGGCACAGCGGCAGGAGGAGCTCGGACAGGCCTCCCACCAAGGCTTTCTGGGGCTAGTTCCCTTTGGGAATGCGATGGCCAGTGAGGTGCTCCTGTTGAGAGAGACCGCGAGAACTCCAGGAGCTGGGCAGAGAAAGGAACTTTCTTCCAGGAACTGGGCGGGGCCAAGCGTTCCTAGCGACCCCCTGGCTTCCTCCCAGCAGTCAATGAAAAACTGGCCACGGTGCCGCGCCAGACGTTTACGTTGAGAAAGGTGAGGGTGTGGGTTGGTGCTGTCTGCAGACAGGTTAGCGTGCAGGCCCAGTCAGCACCGCCTCCATCTGACTGTGACCTGCAGAGCGACTCTTGGTCGGACAGAGTGTCTGACCAGGCGTGAGTAGGGTAAGCAGTAACAAGATCCATAGCGCTAAGAGTGCTTCTGCTGCAGGAAGACCGGAATCAGGGCAGAGTTTTCGTCCCAGGTGGTGGTGTGGCCATCAGGCTGCCCCTCTTCTTCCGCCTCTGTGAACTCAGGTGCCTGTTGGGGTTTCTTACTGGTATAGGATTGCATCAAGCCCATGAGGGTGGATAAGAGGCCGGGAAGCGGCGCGGCCAAGATCCACATCGAAAATGACGGGAGTTACTTCCAAGTCAGTCAGGTAAGTGCCAGCTCGGTTGGCCTGAACCACGTTTCACTGCTCCGTCGAATGACAAATGCAGGGGCCACAGGATCTTGCACGTCTCACCAGTCCTTTCTCAGATATGTTCTGCAGAGAGCTCTTTGCAGAGATGGCAGTTCCCACATCCCCTCCCTCTCTCCTTCTCTCTCTGAGTTGTAATTGTGTAAGATTTTCTAGTCCAGACCACTTGTTCTTAGGGAACACCTACTTCCTGTGTAATTTAGGAATGACAAGATGCTAATCCAGTGGCGTTAAAATTTACCCCGACTCTTTGCCATTTGGACTCTCAAGAACATCTGTGCTGTCCCAGGGACCGCAGGCACCACCAGGCACGCTGGCCCGGGGATCCTGCCCAAGCAGAGGAGGAGCCACAGGATGGTTCATGGTAGGGCCAGACAGCAGGATCCAGAGTTCACAGGGAGAGAGCCACTGTTCACTCAGCCCAGGAGGGTGACGCAGCAGCACACCATGGGTCCCGCCCAAGCCCAGCACAGCACGGAAGACTGGGTCCTTTTTAGGGACCCAGTGGGCGCTGCTCCAGAGCAGCACTGGTTGATCTGGAGGGAAGTCGGAAGCACATCAGCCCCCTGCTCAGCACAGCATCACAGCCTGGCCTTGAGGCCAGTCCAACCTGGGAAAATGCACTGAGCTCAAATTGTGTCTTTGGTGCTAAGTAAGGCCTAGTGATCTGGGCTGGAAGGGAGTTCCAGTCTTGTCAGCCCCCTGGTCACACTCTGGGCCCCTGAAGCTCACCTGGCCCTGGCTCAGACCACTCCTGTGTGTGCAGAGGGAGTGAAGGGGCTCTACTAGGATCTTTTGCAGCTAAGAAGAGTTGCCCAGCCTGGAGGCTGGCTTGAACACCAAGTTCTGCAAATGTCTGGCCGAGTCTGACACTGTGACTGCCCCTTGTGTCCCTCACCCACTCTTCTGTGTGTTGGCACTAGGCAGGCACAGCCCAGGTGGGCACAGGCTCCCGCCATCTCCTCCCTCTGCCCCTCTCCTTGTCCCTCTCTCCTTTCTTCCTTAATCTTTGCCCTTGCCTTTCTCTTCCTCCTCCATTTAGAGCCCGGCCTTGGGCATTTTCCTGTCCCCACAGCCCCGTGAGGGCAGCCTGGGGACCAACGACTGTCCAGGGCCTCTGTGATGAGTCAGCTGCTTCTTTGCAGATTTAACGCCTGTCTCCCACCCCTGGCGGGCAGCAAGCCTCTTCAATATGATCTGACGTGCCAGCCAAGTGTGTACCAAAGTTAGAATTCGGTGCCACTATGAAAATCTAGAACATGTATACGTGTTTCTGCAATACATATTTAATTTCTAAGAACTTACAGCACATAAAGCCAGTAGTTGGTTGTCAGTGTTGTGAGGCGGAGAATGAAGGTTTCCTGTGGGTCCCATCATCTGAGAGCTCCACATCCTCATGCGGAGGGCCCTTGGGGTACCAGGTTCTTGTGCTTCCAGGATGGAGGGACGAAGAAGCTGGAGAGGGCCAAGATCTCGCTGGACGACTGCCTGGCGTGCAGTGGCTGCGTCACTTCGGCAGAGACCGTGCTCATCACTCAGCAGAGCCACGAGGAGCTGCGGAAGGTTCTAGGTGCTAATAAGGTGAGCAGTGGGGCAGTCTTTGGGATGCCACTCTAACCCGACATCAACCCCAGCATCCCTCACTCGTGTTGTCAGGGCAGCTCATCTTCTGGTGCCCTTTGTCCTATGTCTCCTAGTGACTCCTGGCATTTTTAGGTCTCATCGGTGGGATCTCAGTCAATTACTTGTATTTTGACATTGAAGTGTTAACCCTAAACTTTAGGTTCTACGTGTTTGCAAAAATGACACGCCCTGATGGAGTTAGGCTTGGAATCTGTTAAACACACAGAGTGAGCGGCAGGTCCCTTGCTTTGCAGATGGCGGCACCCGATCAGCAGAGGCTGGTTGTCATCTCGGTCTCTCCTCAGTCCAGAGCGTCGCTGGCTGTGAGATTTCAGCTGAATCCTACAGACACCGCCAGGAAATTAACTGCATTCTTTAAAAAAATAGGTAGGTGCTGAACCTTGGGTGAGCTCCAGCTTGGACACGAGGGCTGGCGGGGGGCTTGTCATGCCCCGCTGTCACTGGACTTAAACGCATCAGAAACTCTCTGAGGTTGACTTCAACTTGAAGTTTTGTTTTGATACAGAGAGCAGTGCCTTTTAATAGAAAACTGTCTGAATTCTGATGTTGCACTTCCCCGAGTCTGGAATTTACCCACTCCTAATATTGTTTTTAAACTATCACCATCAAGGCACATCTCCCAGGTCTGAGTTGGGTTCTGGCTCAGATCAGCTGGTCGACCTCTGTGTGCTGGGAGCAGGGCTGGGAGGACGTGGGGTGAGCCCC
Source organism: Eschrichtius robustus (assembly GCF_028021215.1). NCBI lineage: Eukaryota > Metazoa > Chordata > Mammalia > Artiodactyla > Eschrichtiidae > Eschrichtius > Eschrichtius robustus. The sequence continues at coordinate 51,837,358 of NC_090839.1, read as the reverse complement.
GGTGCCGGCGGCTGCCCTAGGCAGCATGCAGGGTTTGGCCTGGTCCCTGGCAGCCACCGAGCTGAAAGGAAGGAAGGCCCAAGGACGCTGGGCTGTCTGCACACCAGCGTGTCATGTGATGCCCCACGGGAAGGCAGAGCCCTGCTCCCGGGGCAAGGTGGGCAGCGCCTGGGGCTGTGGCCATCCTTCTTGGGGTGAGATGGGTGCTCCCTTGCAGGGGCACACTACGTGTTTGATACCACCTTCTCGAGGAACTTCAGCCTCCTTGAGAGCCAGCGGGAGTTCGTGCGGCGATTCCGAGCACAGGCTGATTCCAAGCAGGCCTTGCCTGTGCTGACTTCCGCCTGCCCAGGTATGCTGATGCTGCGGACCGATGTTAACAGCTGGACATGGGTGACAGGAGTGCTGGGGGAGGGGCTCGTCAGCAGGCACTGCCTGCGGGTCACCTGTAGTCGCTTCAGTTCCCAGAGGGGTGATCACAGGGACACCTGAGACACGTGTCGGCGACAGCAGAGTGGGGGCTTCTTAGTGGGCTCCTAACTCCTGTACAAGTCGGTCCACCCCAGAAAGTCACACCCCTGCCCTGCTCGCTTCCCCCACCACCCCCACCCTGTGTCGGCCTCAGGCTGGATCTGCTACGCCGAGAAGACCCACGGGAACGTCCTCCTCCCCCACATCAGCACCGCCCGGTCCCCGCAGCAGGTCATGGGCTCCCTGGTCAAGGACTTCTTCTCCCAGCAGCAGGTAACAGGGACATCTTACAAAATGAGCCAAGACTGCAGTGGTCACGGACCCACACGCAGAACTGTGCTCCCAGCCGTGCCTGTGCTGTCACCTCCGCCTCAGCCTTTGCTGCTGGGGCCAGGCAGCTGCACCACTGCCGTGTTCTCCACGCAGCATTTGACCCCCGACAAGATCTACCACGTGACGGTGATGCCCTGCTACGACAAAAAGCTGGAAGCCTCCAGACCCGACTTCTTCAGCCAAGAGCACCAGACACGCGATGTGGATTGTGTCATCACAACAGGTGCAGGGCCCCGAGCCTGCTGGCGCTGTGTCCCCAGCGTCAGGCCCAGCACAACCCCCCTGGCTCATGTTGGTCACCCCGTCTGTGAGTTGAGCAGCCTTGCAGAGGCTCCCAAATGCTTAAAAGAGAAATGAACGCCCACCCGGGAGGCAGACAATCCGGGGAGGGTCGCTGTCCAGGGACGCGGTGCCCTGCCCACTCCAGGCGCATTGTGAGGCACCCCAGGGTCAGGCGCGTCTGCCCCACCGCAGCACCGAGAGGCCCTTCAGAAGTGGAGTTGCCTCTGGCTGGGTTCATCCTCCACTCACGAGCAGGGGCTGGACGTCTGGCCACTCACAGGTTGCTAGGGATGCAGGTGGTGGGGATCTTTCATGGTCTCTGTTTTTGTTGAGATTCAGCTGAAGAGCATCTGTCTGTGCTGTGGTCTCATCGTAGGAGAAGTCTTCAAGCTGCTGGAAGAAGAAGGGGTCTCGCTGTCAGAGCTGGAGCCGGCTCCCCTGGACAGTCTGTACGTCGCGCCTGCCATGTCAGGGGCAGTAAGCTCGTCCAGCATTGGGGTGCTCTTGACCTTGGGGTCACTGATGTCCTGGTGGGCAGCAGAAGGGACGAGGCAGGGGCAGGCACTGTCCTCCCCCTTCTTCTCTGCCTCAGCTTCCTTCTGGTTGGTTTTGCGTCTGCCCCGTGGTATGTGTTGGTGTCCAGAGGTGGTTGAGTTCACGAGACGGCCTGTGGACAATTGGCTGATGGTTATCAGAGCTGACCCCAACTTCATACAGGTCTGAGCCCCCCAGAACAGGTGACATGACGGAGGGGACAGTCCTTTTCCCCCAGAGCCTCCTCCTGACACACCCACAAAGCCCTGGAGTCTGTGACTCATCTTCCACTTAGAAAGCAAGCGCTCTCAAACATGACAGACAGAGGTTACCCGGAAGCCTTGGTGGACAGCAGCCCCACTACCACCTGAGGCCATGCCCTCCTCCCCAGGTGCAGCAGTGTATCTGCCCAGGAGCCTACCAGCCATCAGGGTGGGGGCTCGGGGGGCTACCTGGAGCACGTGTTCCGGCATGCAGCCCAGGAGCTCTTTGGAATCCACGTCACTGAAGTCACCTACAGACCCCTGAGGTCAGTGGGAAGGGCTGGAGCTTGGGGCAGGGCAGCCTTTCGGGGCACCAGGCAGGAGCTGGGCCCTCCCCTCTGGCTCATGTGAAGGGGCCAGAGCGCTCCGGCCCTTGGTCTCCTCATCATAGGGCTCAGTGTCCGCTACCCACAGCACGGTGACCCAGGGCCCCAGAGGCCCATGGTGGCAGGACGGTTTTCCTGGCACAGGGTGTGTCCCAATGTGAGTCCCCATTCCAGGGAGGGCGGGCTGGGGCCTTTGTCAGACCTTGGGAAGGTGGGGTTCCCATTCTACAGACCAGGAAACCAAGGCTGGGGCTGAGGCCACCTGCCCCACTCATTGAAGGGAGCTTTCTACCCTCCCCTATCACTGTCCCCCACCCGGGAGGAAGCCTGGGCGTGCCGTGTGGACAGCCTGGTCTGTGTCCCCTCAGGAACAAGGACCTCCAGGAGGTGACTCTGGAGAGGGAGGGCCGGGTCCTGCTGCACTTCGCCGCGGCCTACGGCTTCCGCAACATCCAGAACCTGGTGCAAAAGCTCAAGCGAGGCCGCTGCCCATACCACTATGTGGAGGTCATGGCCTGCCCTTCAGGTAGCTGCAGACAGAGTGGGCCCTCTGGGACCCCGTGTGCTGACACCCTCCCCTTGACCACACTTCTGCCCGTCCTTCTCTGCCACAGGCTGCTTGAATGGTGGAGGCCAGCTCAAGGCCCCCGACATGCCTGGCAAGGAGCTTCTCCAGCAGGTTGAGAGGCTATACAGCATGGTCAGGACCGAGGCACCAGAGGATGCGCCTGGGGTCCAGGAGCTGTATGGGCACTGGCTGCAGGGCGAGGGCTCAGAGCAGGCCAGCCGCCTGCTGCACACAAGCTACCACGCGGTGGAAAAGGCTGGCTCCAGCCTCAGCATCAGGTGGTAGGAGGCCTCAAGGATCCACCCGGCCCAACACAGCCAGCACCGGGACTCCCAGGAAGGCGTGTGGAATCTCCAGCAGGGAAGTTGCCCGAGACCCCAGGGCACACCCCCAAAATGCCGGATGAGATGTGGGGACATTGGGACCCACATAGAGATGGGACTCAGGACCCCCAGCCAGTAAAGGTGACCTCCAGCCTGTGCTCGCCCGGACTCCCTGCTGCAGGGGGCCAGAGGTTCCACCACCTGCTGGAACCTCTCCATGGGCCCAGAGCCCTAGAGGTGCCCTGACTCCTCCTGGCTGTGGCGGCCTAAGCTGTGAGGGTTTCAGCTCGTCCTGTGGGGAGCTTAAGGGAGAGAAAAGGGGGGGTTCCTCATCCCCCATTTCTAGAGTCACCTGAAGCTGCAATGTGGAGGGTGGTGATAGGCTGGACCTGCCAGGCTGGTCAAGCTCACAGCAGAGCTTGGGGAACCCTGCCACACTGGGCAGCAGAGGACACTGGCAGGAGACAGGCACCTGGCCCATGACCCCAGCTGGGGATGGGTGCTCCCTCCACCTAGAACCAGGTGTTCGACGAAGCTGCGGTCTCTGGGGCTTGAGAACCTGTGTCTTGGGGGCTGAGTCCAGGTGGGAAGGACTCTTGCTATCAGGCCTCAGTGGTCTCTCTGGCTGAGTCCTGTGTCCACAGCTGGACCCCCACTTAAGGAGCAGGGGGAGGGCAGATTGCATTCAGCCCACCAGGCCTGGCCCCGAGAAGCTCACTTCTAGTAAAGAGAACTCTCTCTGAAACCGGCTTCTCTTCAAGAGTGTTTACCAGCATCAAAAAAGAGGCCTTTCAAAGCTTTATTCAAAGTTCAGGAGCCCTGTGCACCCCACTAGGCTAGTTCGCAAACACCCAGGTCTCAGGGCTCACTGTGGCCCAGAGAGGGGCCCCGGGTGTCCAACACCAGGAAAGGCCAGGGCGCCCATCCTCTAAGGCTGGGCAGGGCTGAGAAAGGCTCGATCCTCCTGTGGGCCAAGGGAAGAGGGGTGTGTGGCCCAGCCCACGTAGGGCTCACTTCGGCCGGGGCATGCTCAGGAGCCCCCACTGCAGCGCAAGGAGTGCCCGGGCCTGTGGCTGTAGCGGCTCAGCTGCCTGCTCAAAGCTCGCTCGCTCCCTGCAGAGCACTTCCAGGACTTCAGCTGGGGCGACCTTCCCTGTGAACTTGCACACAGGCTCCTCTCTGCGGGGAGAGGGGGTTCGATGGGAACCGCTGGGCAAGCTGGACGTGGCGGTGGAAATGAAGCCACTGTTGGAGGGCACTTAAAGAGCAGCCTCTCCCTGGTGCCAGACAGCCCAGTAACCAGTCCCCTGACACCTCCCTCAGCATCCAAATGACTGCCAGGGAGGCCCAAAGGACAACAGTCTGGCCCTGTGCCAGCCTGTTCAGCAGTGCGGCCCCTGGGGAGGACACAGGTCCTCCTGACACGCGCTGCCTCAGGCCCTGCCATGTGCTCCCCAGCCTGCCCCACAGGAGGGCCCGCACGCTGGCCAATACTCACGCCACCCTCAGGAAGGGGTTGTAAAGGAGCTCCTCGCCCAGGGTTGAGGGCACAGTGGGCACATCATCCTCATCCCTCTTCTGGAATGACCACAGGCCTTTGTCACAGCCTTGTCTGGCAGCTCCAGGCAGCTTGGCTCAGCTCACCAGTCTGGGGGCTTGAGCCTAGACCCTGAGGGCAGGCACTCATGGGCCAGACCTGCAGGCTGCCCAGCTCCCCTCCCTCACCAGTGGGAGCCTTGGCTGGCAGAATGCCCTGGGCCAAGCCAGGTCTGGTCACCCGGGTCGGTCATGGCGGACTCCCCTGCAGTGCCTCCCTTGTTCCAGTCCTACCCCACCCTCCAACCTTACCACTGAGAGGGGAGGAGTGGTCACACCTTGGCCCACGATAGCTTGGCCTTCACGTGGTTGTTGCAAGGCTCCACTTTTTGTGCAAACTCGAGGTTGCCCAGTGTGTGCTCGTGACCACAGAACACCTTCTGGAGAAAGAAGGCACTTGGGGTGCACAGCACCACCATAGGCAGAGATGGGCAGAGACACTCACCCCAGTGGCGCGGCCCCTCCCCCCTCCCCTGGTCCACCTGTCCCCACGGCTGGCAAGCAGTCATCCTGAACCCTGGCATAAGGCAGGTGCAGAGCACACCGGTTATGTAGGAGGCTGGACCCCATGAGAGGGTAAGGGGCAGGCTGCTCACTGTTTCAGGAGGCAGGGTGCCCAGGGTCTCCACCAAGCTGTGGTACATCTGCTGAGCTGTGGTCTCCAGGCATGAGCCACAGCCGGCCACAGACAATGCGTCCCCTGGGGAGTTGGGTGGGTCAGAGAAGGTGGATGGGGCAGAGGGAGGTGGGGTGGGTAGGCGCAGGGCAGCCGGTACCCGAGAACACGGCGGGCGGGTCCAGACACTCATCTTCCCACAGGAAGTAGCTCATGTGGCCCGAGGTGTGGCCGGGCGTCAGGAGGCAGCGCACGTGGATGGCCCCAAACTATGGCAGAGGAGCAGGTGGGCCTGTAAGGTGGTTGGGCCCAGGGTGCTCTCCCCACCCCTCCTGAGTGCACGCTCACCCGCAGCTCCTCGCCATGTGCCAGCCTGCGGGTCAGTGCACAGATGCGCTCATCTGCGCCCAGCACCACCAGGCCAGGCAGCAGCCTCGCCAGCTCCGTGTTGCCCCGGGCGTGGTCCCTGCGGGTGGGCGGAAGCAGGATCACATGGGGTCAGGGTAGGGTAGGGGTGACACCCTCCTGCCTCAGCCCGCCCTGATGGCACTCACCAGTGATGATGGGTGGTCAGCACAGTGGTCAGTGATACCCCCTCCCGGCCCACGATCTCCAGCAGCTGAAAGGGATGGGAGTTAGGGAGATGCAGATGGTCCAGGTGGCTGCCTGTGTTGGGGCGCCAGGCCCGGGTGCACAGTGCCCCAGGCAGGGGATGGGCCTGGGGGTAGGGGAGATCCAGCAGACAATTACTGAGCGCCCAGCGCACACAGTACAGTTTGGCACCGTACGCAGGGAAAAGAGACCCGAGACGGCTCTAACCTCAGAGGAGGCCCAAGATAATCAAGAAACCCTAAACGCCAAATAACCAGAGATGAGAGAATAGGGGAAGAATCTGGCCTCGGCAGCGTAGTCTGGAGAGCCTCTCCTCTCGGAGTGCGGACTGATGGTCGCGGCCTACGATGCCTGGGCCCACAGCTGTGCTCGCGCCGCCCAAAAGCTGCCCTCACCCTTTTGGGCACGGCCACGTCCACAGCCACAGCCTCCCGCGTGTGCTCCTCGATGACCAGGTACATGTAGTTGTCCTCAAGCACAGGGATGACTTTGACCTTCATGGTCGCAGAGCTCAGCCACCCCGCGCCTCCTGAGCCCCTTCCTCAGGGTGGGACTACCCTCTCCAGACCCTAGGCAGGGCTGTGCGTGGGAGGGGTCAGCTCCACAGACACGTTGGGGGCCAGGAAAGGAACCGCGCTCCCTGCTCCCGGACTTTCCCGAGGGCCCTTGAGGAATCCCAAGCTCCAGGCTTAAGTTGACCTGCAGCTGCGGGGACCAGTCTCTCGCCAAGACTCAGCCCGCCGAAGGCCCCGCCCCCGGGCAACAGGCCACACCCCCGATGAGCCGCGCCCTCTTCCGGCTCCGCCCCCAGCCACGCCGCTGCCCCGGTAGGCCCCGCCTGTCTCCCAGGCTCCGCCCCCTCCCCAGGTGCCCTCCCGCCGCAGCGCGACCCTGGACCAGCCCCTCTCCAGGCCCCGCCCCTCAACGTCCTTCCGCAGGCCCCGCCCTCCCCAGGCCCCCTCCCTCCGAAGTACGACCCCGACCCGCCCCCTTTTCCGGTCGTCCACTCACCCCCGCGGGCTGCGCCAGCTGGTCGCAAGGACTGCTTGAAGGACAGCCGGACAGAGGCGGGCCTCGGGCGCCTGTCACGGGGCCTGGACGGAGCGCGCCGCTCACTCGGGCCGCCGCTAACGGCCCGCGCCGCTGAGGCGCCCGCCAGCCGGGCCGGCCTGGAACCTGCGCGCGCGGAGACCTGAGCACGGTGCACGGAGCACGCGCGTGCGCGGGAGGGAGCGCGTGCGTGCCCGAACGGGGCTGTGCGCACGTCTGGCCAGTCGCGCCCGGCGCTGCGGCGCCTCCTCCGCGAAGCCCTCCTGGCACCGGGCTGAGACAGTCCTCCTGAGTACCCCGGACCCGGATTGGGACGTCTGAGCCCGCTTCCGTCAGGCTGAGGGGTGCAGGGATCTGTCCAGTTTGTTTGCCTGCCCGTCCAGCGCTCAGCGTAGGGGCCTAATGAGTGTGCGAACCCACATGGTAGAGCAAAGCGCGCTGTGTGAGGACAACAGTAACAGCAGCGGCATCTCCATACCATGCGCGCTGTCCCACACGTCCCCAGGCTGAGCCCTTCTATGCACTCGTGGTTCCATCCGCGTCCCTGATAAATGCTGGGGTGCCGATTTGCGTTTCCCAGATGAGGAAAAGGAAGCCGGAAAGAATGGATCGCAAAATATGGAAGAAGTTGAGAGTTTGCACCCACCTCCCCAACGACTGAACTGTCCTGCCTGCCCTCGTGGGCGGGGCCCCGGGAGTCTCCTGGGGACAACAGAGGCCTCGGCAACACAAACCACTGTGTTGCAGCAACAGGCCAGTAGTCGAGGCGGCACCGGGCTTGGGGCAGCCCAGAGTCCTTTTTGCCTATGGAGTATGTGGCAGCCCCAGGCCCCAGGTCAGGGGCCCCACCTCGGGCCACCAAGAATGTGAGTCCTCCCAGGACGCTGCTGCTTCTGGGCTCGGGGATTCTCCCTGTTCCCTCAGAGACCAGGAGGGGTGTAGGTCCTCCCAGGACCTCAGCCTGATCCTGGCTGTGGGAGGGCCTGCCCCAGCTCTGCCAGGCTGAGGGTGTGGGGGTGGATGGCTGGTGGCTTCATGAGAGTGGAGGCCACAGCCCAGGTCTGAGACGCACCTGGGGGATGAGTGGTGGTGCCTCCCTAGGTTCTGCCGCGGGCCGAGACCTGGCTGCCAGGAGTCCCTGGGGGTGCCCCAACTTGGGCCACCAACCTTGAGACAGAGGTTCCCTCAGATCTAGAGCTGAGTGAGGAGCAGCAGCTGCAGGTGGGTGTGGGGGCCCTCGGGCACTGGCAGGAGGGAGGGCATCCCCAGGGCCCCACAGGCCCCACCTCTCATCCTGGCCATCCACAGGTCTGCAAGGAGCTGGTGGACCTGCAGATCAAAACCCATCGCCTGAAGGAGCAACACGAGGCTGAAATCTTCGAGCTGAAGAGTGAGGTGGGCACTGATGTGTGCCTACGTGTGCCAGCCTGAGGGCATGGGGGGAGGGTGCACACTTAGTGCCAGAACTGTGGGGGGTGCAGGTGTGCCCCATGTGACTGTGCACATGCAGTGTCTGCGAGTCCCCACCTGTCCTGTGTGTGCTGTGTCCCTGTGGATGCCCAGATGGATGATGACCTGGTCACCCCGCAGGTCCTGTGGCTGGAGAGCCGGGTGCTGGAGCTAGAGCTGCACGGAGAGCAGGCAGCCCCAGCAGAAGCTGATCCGGGGCACCGCCAGGCACTGGCACAGGAGCTTGGGCACAAGGCCTGGGGGCAGGGACACTCCGACCACCACAGACTCCAGGTCACCATGAGCGCATGGGTGGAAGCTAAACGGGTCCAGCAGGGGAACAGTGAGGCTGAGACCGGCTCTTCTGTACAGGCACAGCCCAAGGACTTCCTGACCCCTGAGAACAAGCAGCAGAAACTGGGGGATGGTGTGAGTGTGCAGCCACCTAGCCCGGGAATCTGTTGAAGTTTCTCCCAGCCCAGAGTGGAGGTGGGGCAGTGCAGGGGGCCCAGAGCTTGGGCTCTCACCCAGCCAGCCCTTGTGTACCCCACAGCCGCAGGGAGAAGTAAATCGGGCGCCAGAGCAGCACAGGGCTCGGCAGCAGGCACTGGAGACGCGTGTGTGAGTGACTGCCTCACCTGGGACAGGAGGGCCCAGCAGGGCACAGTGAGCAAAGGAGCTGTTCTTAAGGGGCAGAAGGAGTCACCTGCCCTGGGCCCGGCTAAGCCTCATACCCATGTCTGCAGGGCAGCCCTGGGCTGGCAGCTGCAAGGAGCCCAGGAGGAGGCCAAGACAGCTGGGCAGCAACTGGCTGCACAAGCCTTGGTGAGGCCCACCCCTACGTGCTTTGAGGTCTGGCTCAGCAAAGGTCCACCTTGCAGGACATAAATTCAGGGCCATCTCCACCCCCAGGTATTGTCTGCCTGCCAGGGCCAGCTCCACCAGGCTGAAGCAGAGAACGCCCGGCTGCAGCTGCAACTCAAGAAGCTGAACGAGGAGTACGCCATCCGACTGCAGCACTGCGCCCAAGCCGTGGCTGTGAGCACTGGGCCGGTTGGCCCTGTGTTGAGTGGGAGGCCTCTGGTCCTGGGGAGCCCGAGTCTGGCCTGGGTGTGCTAGACCACTTCAGAGAGACTCGGACCTTGGAGACTTCAGGCCCACCCAGCATACTGTCGTCAGACCAGCTCCATGGAGGGAATTGGGGGGAGGTGTGGACCCGCCCCAGCCCGGCCCTATCTCCTCCAGGGGTATGCAGATGGTGCAGGCCCAAAGCCTGCATCCACAGCCCTTCGGACATTCCTGGAAACCACTCTGGAGGACATTCGGGGGGCGCATCACAGCCGTGAGCAACAGCTGGCCCGGGCTGCTCGCACCTACCGCAAGCGCCTGGCAGATCTGAGCCGGAGGCACGAGGAGCTGCTGGCTGCCCAGAGGTGGGCCCCTCCCTGAGCTGGGCACCTGGGGTGGAATGGCTCTAGGTGACCTGGTGCGGGGCTTAGTGTGCAACAGGTGCTGGTGGATCCCAACGGGGCACCCAGGACCCCCAAGGCTACCGCTGGTGCAGCCACCTCAGACATGGAGCCGCCACCCCTGCACACGGTCACCAAATTCGGCCACCTGAGGGAGGACCAGGCTAGGCTGGAGAAGCAGCTCCAGAAGCTCCAGGCCCAGGTGACACCTCCCTGCTGCCCCACAACTCACCCCAGGACCCATCCCAGGCTCAGCAAAGCCCCAACCCCAGGGCCTCTGAGCAGCCTGCCTCATTCAGCAACCGCTGCTCTTGTTCCCACAGAAAGAACCCAGTGAAGCCTCTCAGGGGGGCCCATTAGAGCCACAGTGAGTACCTGGTGTGGGTGCTGGGGAGACCCATTCATTTATCCTATGAACTAACTGCTTAGAGGGGTTCTGGTTGCTGCAGTGAACAAGGTGGCCCATCTGTATTCTCGAGTCTCGGTCTGCTTATGAGATACTAATAATTGCAGAAAAACCAACTGCCTGGAGAGAGGAGGGAATATCCTCCTGGATGGGAGGGGGCTACCCTTGAATGGGAGGGTCAGGGAGAGACCCCGAAGAAAGGACACTTCAGCTGAGACTCGGAGGACCCATAGCTGAAGACCTGTGGTGGCATGGACGGTAGAAGTCTTGACCCCAGGGCAAGGCAGGAGCAGGCTACCTGGTGACCTTCACAGCCTTTGCCTCTGCACCTTCTGCAGTGGGCAGAAGCTGGGACAAGTCGCCTGCCTGGGGTTTTGGGAAACCCCCCAGCATGGGGGGAGGCCCCCCCCATAAGCATCCTTACAGACACTGGGGTCACTGTCCCAGCTGGCCTTGTGGCTTAGCTTTCCCTGAGTGGCCAATGGCTGCCCCCATGCACAGATGACTCCAAGCCTCACAGGGCCCATAGTGGAAAAGCAGCCCTATACTGTCCCAAACTCGCTCCCAGCAGGCACCTCAAGGACCTAGGGGCCCTGACTTGAGCAGGGTCATTGGTCAACAGCTGGGTCCATGCCAGCTTTCACGCCCACCCCTCCTCCTCCCCTCACAGGGGCCTGGAAGCTGCATCCTGGGCCCAGATCCGCCAGAAGCTACAGGACTTTTCCCGTGGCACCCAGGTAGTGGGCAAAGCCTGGCCAGAGGCCCCTCCTCACACTGTGCCCAGGCTCATGGCTTATGTTCCCCCATTCCAGGCAGAGCTGGAAAGGGAGAGAGCACAGCTTCTAGTCCGAGCCATGATGGCTGAGGAGCAACTTTCTGAGCTACAAGAGTACGTGGACCAGCACCTGGGCAGGTGGGCTCTAGAGGTGGGCTGGGTAAGACCCAAGGACCTCAGTCCCAGGCACTAGCAGCAAGCCTTGTCCACAGCCCGGTGGTGACTATGCCTAGTTTCTCTGAGCAGGTACAAGCAGGAGATCCTGAGGCTGAGGAAGCTGGTGGGTACAGGGAACCCCTGGAAAGCGGGGGCCACACCTCCAGCCAAGCTGCAGCACCCAAGGACCTGCAGCCGTTAGCTGGTCAACAGATAAACTTGGAGCAGAACTCTTCACAGCCAGCATGGAGCCCTCCCCACAGCACCCCCTTGGGAGATCATTCCACCCAGCTCTCCACCCAACAAAAATCAGGCTGGAATCCACTGAGTCTTTATTGTGTCCAGTCAGCCAACCTGAGAATTGGGGGCTCCAGGTACGGAGGCAGAACTAGGCCCTGGGACAGCCTGCCCAGCCGGCCCACCACTGTGGACATCATAGGCCCAGACGCGGTCCAGGCCCTCACCCAGTACAGCCACAGGTTGCCAGGTGGGGAGGGGGAAGCGCCCAGACACCACTCGGGCTCCTGCAGGCAACTCTGCCTGTAACTTGTCCTCCAGCAGTGGGAGCTATGGGAGAGAGGGGAGGTTGGGGTGGGCAGGGTGGAACACAGCTCTCCCTACCCAGCTCCTCCAGGCCCAGCACCTACACTGGGGATGGCTCGGGCCTCCCATGGGGTCAGCAAACCCCAGACCTACCACGCTAGGAGCCAGGAACACAGACACATTGTGGCAGTCCCTCAGGCTCACCTGCAGGAAGAGGAAATCACCCCAGCAGGGATTGGGGCCCCAGCAGGGAAAGAGGCTTGGTGGGCATGGGGTAACTGCAGCTTCCAAGTCCCAGCTCCAGCCTGCCCAGGTGGCAGAGGTGCCTGGCACTGTCAGCAGGGTGGCCAAGCTAGAACTGGAAGCATGGAGATCAGGGGTGGGGTCTGAGGGGGTCCAGGACTCCCTGGATTACCTTCCAGAGGTTCTCACGGCGGTAGCTGACATTGCCCACACATCCTGCCCTCCAGGCATGCAGCCACGCCAGCCCCACCAGCCACGGGTTCAGCTCATAGCCCACAGCTGGGCGGAGACCGCACTTGTGGGCAGCCAGCACCTGTGGGCACAAAGAGCGTCAGGACCAACAGATGGGGAGGTGCGCTCACGGGAGGGGTCAGCAAAGACATTCCCCAACACACACGAACACGGTCCTTACAATCCTGCCATCGCCAGAGCCCAGGTCCACCATCTTTCCTGGACGGCCTCGCAGCAACGACAACACGTGCTCCACCTGCCTGGCACTCGCGCCAACATAAGGCACCTGTACAAGGAAGCAGGCGGGACTGTGAGGGTGGGGGGCCTGCCTCCTGGGCTTCCTTTCTTAGAGTGGCCTGTCCGGTCCTACCTAAAGGAGGTCCCAACCCACAGCCCTGGAGTAGCTGCACCCTCCCCCTTAGCGCCACACTCCAGGCCCCGCCCCCAGCCCGGGCCCGCCCAGCCGGCAGCTGGTCCCCACACCCCTTGGCCCAGCACCTGCAGCCGCAGCGGCACGCGGCGGAAGCCCGGCTGCAGCAGCAGTGCCCACACGGCGTAGGCGACCAGGCCCGAGCCCGCCGCCACCTGCAGCAGCTCCAACGCGCCTAGCCGCCGCTCGCGCAGCTCCGTCAACGCCTCGGCCGGGTCGTCCTGCTCCATGGCTGCGGGAGAGCGGCTCAGGGTCGCCCCACCTCAAGGCCCCTCCCCGCCTCAGGTCCGAGACCCTCATGCCCCGGCCCGGACCTGGAGAGGGCCGTCCTCCCCACCGCCCCCGGCCTGCGCGGCGCCCCTCCTTCCCGCTCCGCGCCTACCAGACCCGCGGCGCCGCGCCGGAAGAGGCGGCCGCGGCGAGACACCGGAAGCGGCCGGGAGAGCCTGAGCGGCTGGTCCGCTCGCGTTCCGCTCCGTCCGGGTCCAGGGACCCTCCCGGGGGTTCCGGACCGCGGAGCCCTGGGGTCCGGGGCTACCCTCGCGGGTTCTGGCCGCACAGCATCCTGCCTGTAGCCCGCGTCGCTCAGCTTCGTTGGCCCACGCCGCGGATGGTTGCTGCGGGCCTGTCCTGGGCGCTGCGGACCCCTGGGGCTGCACATCCCAGCGCGGGGAGACGCCCGAGGGAAGCCGTGCCGTGGATCCAGTTAACTGGCAGCGGAGGCCCGTGCGGTGTGGCTGGAGCCCAGGGGCGGCGGTCAGCCCGGGGGCAAGGGCTCACCGGGGAGACGCCGCGCCGCACACCCCGAAAGCCAGCCAAGCCCAGGAGCAGTCGCGGGGAGGCCACCCGGGCCCCTCCCACGGCTGAAGGCAGTTAGCCCGAGTGCGCAGGAAACGCAGGATGCGCAGGGTTCGGCGGGGGCGGTGGGAGTTTGAGCTTGGCTGAGGGGCAGGGCGGAGGGGGTTGATAAGGAGAAATTTAGCAGAACCGAGAAGACACGCTGGCTCTCTCTGAGCGTCATGGGAGGGGAGCCGGATGTGAGGTGCTGGGCGCTCTGGCAGCTGGCCCAGTCAGGGGGATGGGAGGAAGAGCCCCAGGAGCTGGGGAGACCACCTTCCTTCCCCAGAAAATGTCACACACACGAAGAAAGATTGAGTTCCCGGAAGTGACCTGATGAAGCCTGGGAATGGGAGAGGCAAGTGGGGGAACAGAGCCAGGACCCCCTCCTCACCCAACCCTGAGGCCAAACGTCCTTGAGTGGCAGAGACTTGTCTGCACACAGGCCCTGGGCTGGCTCCTCATCCATCCACGCCATCGGTCAGGAGGGACGGAGGCTGCTTCAGACAATGCAGGCATACTGGAGACCACTGCCCCCATCCCCAAGTGCAGACTGCCGCACACTTGGCCCCAGCTGCCTCCACTTGGGAAAGACAGGTGTTCCTGTGGCAGGAAACCCTGGTGCCCTGCTCCCAAGACCCGAGCACTGGAGAGGAGGAGGGCTGCTCCCCACCCCCATCTCAGAACCTCCTGTCTCCTTCCTGGCTGTCACTGGGCCCTCCCCATAAAAGGAGGATGTTCACTGGGCTTACACAGCATCCCACTCTTGTCTCTTTTGTTCCTTGTATTATTCCTGGTGCCTAGAGCAGCACCTGGTACCTAGAAGAAACTCAGTAGAAGCTGGTCGACTGAATGAAGGCACCTACCCTGACTCCCCAGTGTGCACACCCAAAAGTCACTCACCTTCACACCTGCACCCTGCTCCTCACCTTTGGGCACTGGGCACTCGAGTGCATACCTGTGTGAGTGCACATGCCCAGAGGTGCCCCAGAGGCACCTGCTCCCATAGCCCCAGCCCTCATGCTCACCCACACCGTTTCCCCTTGGCCACTCCCCTGTGGGCAGGCATGAAGCCCCTGACCCAAGCCTTCCAGGCTCCTCCCAGAGCACTCTGGGGCTCCTCTGGCCCTGTCAGCCACACCCACTTCTGCCCTTTCTGCTCCTTTTGCTGGTTGCAAAGCCAACACTTTCTCTGGAGGAGGGTGTGTGCATAGGAGGCGCTTCCTGGGGCAGGTGGGCAGAGGCCAGTGTCCAGCCTAGGGCCCAGCCCAGAGAAGATGCCCTACATTTTTCTGGACAGATGGTCCCAGAGGTAGTCCACAGTGACCACACTGGGTGTGGCCATGGGCCTCTGTCCAAACAAGGCTGTGGGGAGCTAGCCAGAGAATTAGGGCAAGAGCCAAGGGTGAGGTGCTCCTCAGCACTGGAGGGGAAACCCTCCTCGGGTCGGGGTCTGCATGGGCAGTGCAAAAGCCTCCCAAGACGGAGAGGAGGATGGCAGGAGAGCACACTCACCTCTTCCTCTTCTGGTCTCTACTAAGATACTCCGTGGTGGGGGGAGGGGGAAACAGGGTTACAACGGTCTGCAGTCCAGGAGAGAGGTCCAGGCTAGAGATCCAAATGTGGGGTCATCAGCATGTTGATGGTATTTAAAGCCAGAAGGCTGGCCCAGTTCTCCAATGAGGGAATGTCGAAATGTGCGTGGAGAGGAGAAGAGGTCTGGTGCCTGAGCTCTGAACAATCCATGGGTGCCAGTTTGAGTTTGGGGACGCGAAAGGGCACAGCAAGGAGCCTCAGGAACAGCAGAAGGTGGGAGGAGCCCAGGGGAGCCTACCATCCAGGGTGACTATGCTCCCACCCACAATTCTCACCAGTCCCCACAGCAAGTGGCCCGTCCAAGTGAAAGGACTGTGTACCCGACACGAGTGTAGCCTTAGACAGCCCGCCCCACGGAAACTCCAGGGCAGCCACTGGAGTGATGCAGTGTCCACACAGGGTGTGGCCACATGAGGTACCTATATCAGCCAAATCTGGCAGAAGTGGCCCTGTGTATCCTTGTTCCTCTCCCAGCCTCAGTTCCTGCCTGCGGGGTGGCGGGGCCCCTTCTCCAGTGAGGGCTGCCAGGCAGAGATGGGAAGTTGTTTCTGGGACTCAGCCCAGGCACCCCACCAGACCTGAGCTGTGGCCCTCTTTCCCAGGAGCTGTGGGGCTGGGTCAGCAGAGTCAGCTCCCTCTGGGTTCAGTAGTCCCACGTGCACCCCCATCCTGGGGCCTTTCAGCCTCAGGACCGTCAGCTTTGTCCAGACTGCGCTGGCCCTTTATGTGGCTGAGGCTGGAGAGGAAGGCGGGGGCAGCGACAATGAGGCCAGTGGCGGGAAACGGTCCTTAGAGACCCCATTGTGTGCCCCTGCCCACTAGAAATGGGCAACAAGCAGGACCCTGCAGAAGAGACCCCACAGCCGTCAGGATGCTGGGCACGTTGCAGGGGCCTGTGGACAGAGGGGCCCATTCTTCCCCAGGGGCAGAGTGGGGCCAGGATGATTCTGCTGGGCTTGCAGCGAACCATGCGGGGAAGTCGGTGGCCCGCCAGATTGCAGCCCCTTCCCTCAGGTTGGGAGTGGTGTCGCCTGCCTCCCCCTACAAGGGCCTCCACCCACCTCAGACCTTGGGTGTTATGGCCCCCTTTCCACTCCCACTCTGAGCAGTGGAATCACCTGGCATTGGGGGCAGCAGAGCTGAGGGTGACGTGAGTGGGGGGGGTCCCTGCATGCCCCCACCCAGCAGCAGCCCCTCTCCAGGGCGTGGGCTGGGTGGCCTTAGACATGGCACCACTGTCCCAGAGCCTCAGTCTCTGACTCTATGAAGTGGGAACTGGGCAGTGCCGGGGGCTGTGGGAGAATAAAGTGAAGTGAGGCAGGCCCAGGGCTGGGCTCAGGCACGAGCACCCGATGCACATTGGCTAATGCAAGCAGCGTTCTTATTGGTTATTGCTATTACCTCGGAAGCAGTTGGTACTGTGATGCCATCTGGAGGCCACCCCCCCCACCCTCCTACCCCCCCCCCCCCAGCACCCTGCTCCCAGGCCCCTCAGTCCAGCACCACCTCACAGGGGTGGAGGTGGTCAGCATGGGCAGCCATGTAGGCACGGCTGAATTCCTGGAAGCGGGGTGCACAGCCCAGCCAGGCCTCACCAAAGCGGCTCCAGCCCATGAAGAGGAAGGTGCCAGGGCCAGGGTGGACGCCACAGTGCAGTGGGGTGCGAATGGAGGCCTGCGCCTGTCCCCCAGGGCCCCCCACCCGGAACAGCGGCAATGTCTGGCGAAGGACACGGGCGGCGGCCACGGTGATAACAGACTCCTGCAGCTCTGTGTCGTGGGCAACCCCGTGGATGGTTCCATGGATCACTGTGGGGACACATGTTGGCCAGTGGCATTCAGGGGAAGGCAGGCCCCTGGCTCGCCCCACAGGGGGGACACTCACCAAAGTCGCTGGTGCACACGGCCAAGAGGAGCTCGGCATCACTGCAGGGTCTGCAGGCACCTGGCATGCAGGGGAGGTCATGAGTGGAGGCCCTGCCCTCTCCAGGACTACCCGAGCCCTCCCCCAGCTGGACACAGGATAGAGAGGGCAAGCTACCAGACCCCCCTCAGGGCCTGATGGCAACTGGGGAGTCTCAGGGACCATGTGTACACACCCTGAAGACACCCTGTACTTGGAGTGACACTGCAGGCTCGTGCATGCATCACACACACGCACAGACATGAGCCTGGGGGCTGTGCCCAGCATGCAGGCACAAAGACCCACCGAGCTGGAGCTCAAGGGTCTGGGCGCACGAGGCACACGCTCTCGCACACCCATCTCCAGGCAGCACCAGCAGGCGGTAACCCCTTGGTCTCCCAGAGCTGCTTCCTGGGGCCCAAAGTCACCGGCCCAGCCCACGTGGCAGGATGTTATGGTGGATTCGAGGGTCAGGAGACAGAGCAGAGACCCCCATCCCCTGTGAAGTTAGGCTCCAAGCTCCAGGAGAGCAAAAAGCTGGGCCTGGTGCCCTGCCGGGAGGCGGGGCTGCATCTCCATGGTGACCGGGCTCACAGTGGACTTCTGTTGTACTGGGCTGGGGGAGGGGAGGGAGGTCACCGCTGGGCCAGGGAGCCCTGGACAGCTTTGGCCGTCATCCCCTCCCCCAACCCTTCAGGGACCACGGGCCCGGGTTGCCCTGCCCGGCCTCCCCTTCCGGGATTCTGCCCTCTGTCAGCAATTTCCCTAACCCGCAAGGTGAGGGCTTCCCCTCCCCGCCCCCCACCTGTCCTGGCGCTGCTACTCACTAGCTGTGTGCCTTTGACAGGCTGCCTCGGTTTCTCCCTCTATGCACTGGGGAGGACAGGCAGGTTCCCACCCAGCGAGGCCAGGGAGCGACTGCACGACTCCCACCCGTCCCCACCCAGACCTGCACTCACCATCCGCACTGAGGCCGTGGGCCTGCGGAGGCAGCTCTGGACGCCCGTCCTCCCGAAGTTCGAAACGGAAGGAGGCCACGCGACGGCTGATGTCGGGATGCGGGGTGGCCTGCAGGAAGAGGGCCCGGCGCTCGCGGGGACCCCAGCGCACGCATCGGCCCCCGGCCGGGCCTGGGCCCTCAGCCAGCAGCAGCTCCAGCACGCCGCCCGCCCGCTCCGCGAAGACTTGGGCGCCTGCGAAGGGCCGCGCCGGCCTCAGGCAGGCGATGCCGGGCCGCGCGCCGGGGTCGGAGCCGCCCAGGGTGAGGCGCAGCGCCCCGGCCGGGTACAGCCACTCGATCCCGCCCTCCGCACAGACCAGGGCGAGCTGTCCCACGCTGCCGGGCTCCTGGGTCAGGCCGCTGCGGACCGGACGGGCGGTGTTGAGGCGGGCGGCCGGCGTCCACACCCGGCCAGCCCGCTTCCCCTGCACCCTCTCCCCGCAGCCATCAACAGCTGTGTCCACTTTGTGGAGAAGGAAACTGAGGCCCAGCGTTCTGGGACTCGGCGGGGGGCGGGGAGGGCAAGGATTCGGTGCCGGGACGGAGCGCCCCCATCCCAAAGGGCTGGCGACACATCTTCCAGCCCCCTCCTAAGGGGCGCGCAGAGTCCCAGGGGGTTGGCCCGCGCGGGGTTCCAGTGGGGCTCGTACCTGCCCCTCCAGCTGCAGCGGTCCTCCGAGTAGCCGGCGCGGGCGGCTGTGGCCAAGAGGCCGAAGCAAAGCGCGCAGAGCAGCGCCGGGGGCGGCATGGCGCGCGGGGACACGCGGGGGCGCGGCGGGAGCAGCCGGGGCGTTGGCCCCAGCCCCGCGCAGCCCCCACCGCCCGCGCCTGCCAGCCGCCCACCCGGCCGGGAGCCTGGAAGCTGCCGGGAGGCAGTGGGCGGGCCGAGAGGCCAATCGCGCCGCGGTGCCCGAACTTTCCACCAATTGCAGCGGCGCTCTCGGGGGTGGGAGGACCAGCCCGTGGCCCAGGAGGCGGTGGGGAGGGGGTCCACGGCCGGACGTGTTCCGTGTCACCTCCTCGAGGTACCCCCCTACTTCCCCCCCCACCCCCGCCTCCAGCCTCGCCTTGCTTGCCGTCCTGGTCGGGCCACTGTCCTCCAAGCCCTTGGCCGGGGTGGAGGTGGTGCCCACTGGAACCTCTGGGGGAGGGGAGTTCATCTGGGTGGCTCTCTCCAAGACTGGTACCTAGGCTTCCATCCCCCATCTCTCCCTAACCTGGCCCTGGTGACTTCCCACAGGCCACGCGGTAACCCAGCGATGAGGGTCCAGGCACTGGGGCTGCAGGCACCGTGGAAAAGCAGGAGCAAGGACAGCCCTGAGCCCCAGAATCAGGCCCCTAGTAGGTCGGGACAAGCTGAAACAGGGCCCACTCTCATAGAGGAAACCCCGCCCCCAATGTCAATGTGTAGGCCAGGGAGGGGGTGGGGAGTAGGTTGTCAGGTGGGGACTGGAGAGAATGCCAGACAACGGGGAGGAGCAGACAGCCTTGGCCAAGGCCCTGAGGTGTGGACCCGGTGGATGGGACCCAAGAGCCTGGTGAAACCATGGGGTCAGATTACAGAGGCCTTAGGCACAAACCCAGGACTCCAACCTCACACTGGAACCCTTGGGATCACTGAAAACTTTAGCTGACATAGACTCTCTGCCGCCTGTGGGTGTGAAGTATTTTTTTGGCTGTATTGGGTCTTTGTTGCTGTGCGCGGGCTTTCTCTAGTTGCGGCGAGCGGGAGCTACTCTTCATTGTGGTGCGTGGGCTTCTCTTGTTGCAGAGCACAGGCTCTAGGCACGCGGGCTTCAGTTGTTGTGGCACACGGGCTCAGTAGTTGTGGCTCGCGGGCTCTAGAGTGCAGGCTCAGTAGTTGTGGCACACAGGCTTAGTTGCTCTGTGGCATGTGGGGTCTTCCCTGACCAGGGCTCAAACCCATGTCCCCTGCATTGGCAGGCGGATTCTTAACCACTGCGCCACCAGGGAAGCCCGGGTGTGAAGTCTTTACCCCACTGTTCCCCCACCCCAGCCCTCCTGCTGCCCTGGGCCAGAAGTGCAGGCTGACAGATGAAGGCAGATGGCGCCAAGGGGAAGGGGGGCATTGGAGCCACTGCCAGACTGAGCATACCACTGCCCCCTCCCCTGGCTCCAGGGCCCTTCAGGGCCAAAGAGGGTCAAGGCATCCTCAGGGCTCAGCTGGCCCCTCGCCCTGGGCAAGGTGTAGTGGGAACCAGCTATCAATCACGATAGCCCAAAGGTGGACACAAGCCAAGTATCCATTGACAGATGATGCGTAGACAAAATGGGGTCTATCCATACCGTGGAATATTATTCTGGTTAAAAAGGAAGGAAATTCTGCCACATGCTACAACATGGATGAACCTAGAAGACATTATGTTCAGTGAAATAAGCCAGGCACAAAAGGACAAATATGAGTCTATTCATTTGAAGTACCTAAAATAGCCAAATTCATAGAGAAAAAGTAGAATGAAGGTTGCCAGGGGCAGGGGGATGGGGAGTTGGCGTTTAATGAGGACAGAGTCTTCAGTTAGGGAGGATGAAAACGTTCTGGGGATGGTGGTGATGGCTGCACAACAGTGCGACTGTACTCGACACTCCTGCACACTTAGACGTGGTTAAGATGGTAAGTTTTATGTGTATTTTACCCAATTACAAATTTAAAAAGGGGTACACAGGGCCTGGTGCTGGGCACATAGAAGGCAAAAGAGGCTCCACTAGAAGGAAGGGAGCGGGCACCCCAGTCAGCTGCCCTTGCTGAGACAGTGGGTCCACTCCTGGCGAGTCACTGGGGCCCTGACTGCCCTTGCATAGGCCTGGGAGGCCGACAGTGGGCTCCAGGCGCCCTCTGGTGGCAGTGTGAGGAGTCAGCCTCAGACCCACCTCCCACCAGTCTGGGGCCCCTGGCTCCCCACCCTCCTCTTCCCCCGGAAAATTGGCTAGTGTCCGTGGGTGCCTGGGAGGGGTTCCTAAAGGGTGACCTAGTCGAAAGGACTGAGCTGGCCCCCTCAACACCAGGCTTCCCCTGCCTTCTGCCCCAGCTGATTCTTCAAGGGGCCCAGTGGTGATGCTGACTGTCACCCACAGAAGACCACAGAAGGCTGCCTCTCCTCACGGCTCCTGGCCCCACGCCCTGTGGGTGCTTCCCCGAAGTACCCAGTGTCATAAGCCATCAGAGGTCTGCCACCCACAAGACAGGGCGCCCAGAAGGCCACGCCTGGCCTTGCTTGCTGTGGGTGCAGGAGCAGACATGCTCAGTAAATACCTGGAGAGTGAGTGCATGGATCGATGAAGGATACCCCAAATCTCAGGTAACTCCCCCAACATCTGTGCTCGGTTTGGAGGCTCCTTCATGTGCCCCCAGCTCCAAACCCTTCAGCGCCCTGACCCTCCAAAATGGGCCTCTCTGCACTCCCACTCAAAACCCAAGTCCTGGCAGAGGACTAGAGCAGATGCTGGGACAAGGAGCAGTCCAAGTGAGCCCTGCCCTCCAGCAGGGGAGGCAACCCCACAGGGTAAGGGGCACAGGTGAGGAGCACAGGTGACCGAGGCGGGGGCTGGGCTGGTCCGGGGCCTGTGGGAGCTATACAAAGGCCAGACAGAGGCAATGGGTGTGGAGGGATGGGAAGAGTGCCCCAGGTCTGGGTGGAGCTTAGGGCCAACCAGGGACAGGAAGCTGGCCAGTGGGAGGTGGAACTTGGCTTCGAGGGGACAGTGACCCTAGCTCCTGAGGAAATGGTGAGAAAGCCCAAAAGGGTCAGGTTCTCCCAATTGCCCAAGACCTCCCACTTGGGCTCCCATTTCAGCAGAAGCAGGGGAGAGGGAGAGATGGGGGCTAAGCAGAGGCCAGTTCAGCCTTGCCCCCAGCTGAGCCTGTGGCCGCCCAGACCACTGCAGCCAGTGGTCTTGAATGTGTGCTCTAGTTGGCCCAGGGCTGGGCGCTGCACCCCTTGGAGGGGCTGGGAGCAGGGGACAACGGAGACAGTTCCCACAACTGAGAGCCAAGGGGTGCCAGGAAGCTGCCACCAAGTGACACGCTCCAGTGGTGCCCACCATGAACACTGGCCTGGAATGCTCCTGACCAGCCTGACCTATGGAGCCCTAGGGTGCTGGAGTGACCAGCCCTCCCAGAGACCCCATCAGGGAGACAGTCATATCTGCCAATTCTTCCGGGCAGCCTGAGCAGGTTGCGCTTCACCTGCACACCCCGCCACCTCCACTCCCAGGTGGAATCTGGCCTTGCCCACCTATGAGCCTGTACCTTGGGGCACATGACAAGTTTCCTCCCTTGATGAGAAATCCACCCCCCTCCCCACCCCACATACACCTTGCATCTTCTCTAGGAGCCAAAAACGCAGCTGCAGATTGATTTGCAGCTGAGCTAAAAATAACTGCCAGGCTCCAGCCAGGGCCCAGGAAAATATCCCATTGCTAGGAGACGTTACTGGGAGACCGCCATTGCTAGGCAACAGGGTTGCCATGGTGACAGCTGGGCCCTGAGTCATCCTCAGCCCCGGCTGCTCCACCCCCCTGCCCCTGGTGAGTCGGGCCTGTGTCCCGGGAGGAGGGAAGGCAGGGAGCAGAAGCCGGAAGCAGCAGAGAGGCCTGCTGCCCACCGCCCGCCACCCACAGCTGCCAGGGCCACCCCACGCTGCAAGGTTCTCACTTCTGTGGGCGCCCATCTGGCTTCGGTGGTGAGGACTGGCAAACACACTTGTGGCCTTCCCACCCCACATGGTCCCCTCCCCAGGCACTCTCGGGGCTCCTGCCTCTGGGTGGGGAGCAGAGACAGTGAGGGGCCCAGTGTCCATGTTGCCCCACAGCTTCAGAGCAGGAAGCTTCAGAGCAGGAAGCTTCAGAGCCGGCCTAATCACTAGGGAGCACGGGGCTCTCACCACCTGTGCTGCACTAGGATCTTCAGGGCAACCCCTTGGACCCCAGACTCATTTTCCAGGCGGGGAACTACTTGTCTGAGGCCCCATCCACAGAGGGAAGATTTGGGCCCAGGCATGTGGTTCCAGGGCACACATATCACCCCAGAACTCCCAAGGAAAGGCCTGAGGACCTCCTGTGAGGAGCTTCAGGGAGTTTCAGAGCCACTGCCCCAGGCCTCCAGAGCCATGAGGGTGACCTCCATGGTAAGAAGCCCCATTCCCTGATGTGACAGTGGCTCCCTCTCTCACAGTCTTCCAAGGTCTCAGATCCTCACCCCCTCATGCTCCAGAGCTGGAAAGCCCCAGCTGCCTGGACTGGGGAGACTCCTCCATGCCTAGGCATCAAGACAAGGGGTGCTCCAGTTGAGGGGTGAAGGTACTCCAGGTGAGGGGTGCTCCAGGTGAGGGCATGATCTAGGTGAGGGACATGGTGCCCTCCTGGCCCTGGAGGGAGGCCAGTGTAGCTGAGACTCCAAGAGCAAGGGGCCAGGTACAGGGCAAGGCTGTGGGCTGGCAGTGCCAGAGACTCAGGGCTTTGCAGGCTGCAGCAAAGAGCAGAGGGAGCCCTGGGAGCATGGGGACCGCATCTGCACTGTAAAGTGACCCCCCTGCACCTGGGAGAACAGGTGGGGGCAGAGGTGAGCAGGGCACAGGTGTTCAGGAGGCCCCCACGGCAGTATGCATGTCCCTCTGAGCAAGAGCTCTTCGCTCAGATTCTCCCAAGGCAGGTGGCCCCTCGGGCCCCTTTGAGGGCATAACTTGCTCTCTGCCTGGGGCCCTGGCACCTGCTGAGGGGCAAGAGCCCCTCAAAGTGCAAAGTGAAGTCCTGCCTACCAGTCAGGGCACTGTCCACATCGGGGTCCATGCCGACCCACGCCTGCTCTCACGGGGTGGAGGCTGAGCGCACACTAGACGTGACCCGATGGGTCAGACAACACTCTCCCGGTCACCCTGAAGTCTTCACGCACCCCCTGCCTGTCCCACCAAGCCTCCCCCTTTGATCACTGTCAGCAGGATGGTGACTCTTCAGTCCCTGCCACACAGAAGAGCTGCCTTCACCCCCGCCAGCGTCCCACAAACAGCCAGAGTGGCACCCCCCAAACCAGCCAGGGACAGGCCAGCCTGCTCCCCCTCCACTGCCCTCACCTCACACCAGCCCCACTGGGTCCCACTTCCTGTCAAAATGTTGCAAACAACAGCTGGTTTCATTTTCTGTTAAGACTCTCAGGGGGCTGCCTCTCTGCCCTGAGGCTCTTTCCCTGGTGTGAAAACCCAGCTTTGCTCTCCCTGCACCTGGTCCTTCTGCCATCTCCACTCCCAGGAGGCCCCAGGATGGGCAATATTAGCCTCTGTCCTCTGCCCTGAGCTTGCTGGGAGGCCTGGCATCCCCAGTGGCCCAGACAGAGCCCTCCACACCCTCCCGCCAGGCCCCACCGCTCCCCCCGACCCTAACCTGCCCTATAAAGCTACCACCACAGCGGCCTCCAGGACCTTTGCATATCCCTTCCTGAACAACTTCGTCTGCCCTCTCACCCTTGGGAGACACAGTTTAAGCGTCTTGTTCTCAGGAGCCCCACTCCCACCACCACCCTCGCGCGGTCACCATCACGTGGCCCTCTTGAACGTTCACCGCACTCGTCACTCTCTGAAATGATCTACTGGCCTCTTGCTTCTCGGCTCTGCGGGTGTGCAACTGCGCTCCTCACTGAGGGAGGTTCCTGGGCCTGGCACCCCGCAGGTGCGCGGGAGATGCGAGGGCCGCGCAGGGTGCCTGGCCACCGGCTCCGCAAGAGGGGCCGGGAGGGGTAGGGTCGGACGGCCGGCGCCCAAGAGCTCGAGTCCTCTCCGCCCCGCAGGATTCGGGGTCCCCACAGCTCCGCAAAAGGCAGGGCTCGCTCCACCCGGCTCTCCCTTTGCGCGCCCAGCCCTTCCCTCGCCTTCCTCCCTCTCCCGCCCTCCCCTGCCCTCCTCTCCCCTCCCCGCCCCGCCGTGCGCCAGGGTTTGTTATTGTGCGGGCGCCCGTGGCGAGGGGAAGCGGGGGTGAGGGCCGGGATGGCGCGTGCCCGCGCGCGCCGCCGCGGGAGCGCGCTGTGCGCGCGGTAGGGCGCGGCGGGGCGGGGCGGGGCTCAGCATCCTCAGCGCCCCCGCCCGGGCTCGCCAACCCGGATTGGCTACCGGCGCCGGGGGCGCGCGAGGGAGCGGCGCTTAAGGCCGGGCGGGGGGCGCGCTCGGCGCCGCCGGCGGCCGGGGAGGAGCGCGGGGAGGAGGGCAGAGGAGGAGGGCGGGGAGGAGGAGGAGGGCGGGGAGGAGGGCGAGGGGAGGGAGGAGGCGCCCGCCCGGCTCCCTGCAAAGCGGCCTTATTTATCTGGGTACAGCCTCAGCCTCCCCGGTGGGAGGCTCGGGGCGGCCGATCCTCTCCCACCCGGGAGCTCCTCTCGAGGCGCGGCAGAGGGGGCCCGGCCAGGCCGGGCGCGGGGCGCGGCCGGGCCCTGACTGCCAGACCAGCACCTCGGCCGCCTCCCCGCTTCGCCGGTGCCCATGCCGGGCTCCCCATGACGGGAGGACGCCCGGTGGACAGCGTGGCATGAGCCAGGAGCCCGGGCCCAGGTAAGGTGTGTGTGCCGGGCCAGGCTTACAGGACGGGGAGGGGGCAGGCCACAACACCGCGGAGGCCACAATGAGGACGAGGCGGGGAGGGGGCTTGGGACAGCGCCGCCGCCACCCCCGGAGGGCTTACGTAACCGCAGCCCCTTCCCTGGCTGCTGCAGCTGGGCCTCCAGCCCTGCCAGGCCTTCCCGCAGCCCTTCACCCCAGATGGCTGGCCTGGTCGAGGCCCGATCCCCATGGCGACTGGACCAAGGCTGGGGGTCGGTGCCACTGTGCTGTTCCCCTGTGGAAGCCGAATTGCAGGACCCCAGTTGGGTTGGCTGGGTGAAGTCCTGGACTCCACTGCACTCTGGGCTCCCCACCCCAGCACCATGAGCCCCTGCGCCTGTGAGACAGGTGTTATATACAATTACACTCCAGGAGGAGCTTGTGAACGCGTGGCCCGGTGGCTGATCTGCCTCTGGACACCTGAACCCGGCCCTGTTTGGAGCTGCCACAGTGGGAAGACGAGGCGAAGGGAGGGGGCTGGCCACGTGCCTGGCTCTGGAGGAGGGGTTGGGCGATGTCCAAGGCTGAAGGGCCCCAGAAGGAGAACTGGGCACCCTGAGACTGCTGGAGGAGGGTCTTGTCCTTCTGGGAGTTTGAGTGGGTGGGGAGAGTCCCCACCCATGACCCCAGAAGGAGAGAAGGCCTGGTTGTTGGAGCATCAGAAAACCCACAGCCCACTGGCCACTCCTCCAGCCCCTCCCAGCCTCTGCACAGGAAGCCTTCCCTCCACGGAGAGAGCAGATGGCAGATGCTGCTTCACCTGCCGCCTCCGAGGGCCCACTGACCAGGGTCAGCTCAGGCCTCCCTGGGGCCAGATGGGGCATGGGGCCCTTTCTTCCAGCAGACTCCTTTGAGGGATACTGGACAGCAGCCTTGGAGCAGAAGGCCTGAGCTGGGTCAGGACCCTGAGAGGTTTGGGGTCCCACAGGCCAGGGCAGAGGCCTGATGGAGACCCACTGGCTTGGCAGGAGGTGGCCACAGGGCTGGACCGAGTGCTGTCTGGGGAGGAGGGAAATTCAAGCCCCGGTCATAAACACTGGCAGAGCAGGGAGGGCTGTTCAGCCCTCAGGGACCCCAGGATTCATCTGGCCCAGTGCCTGCCGCGTCCACGGCCTGGCCTGGCTCCCCCACCTCTACCACCCCTCGCCTTGGGAGGCCTAT
Source organism: Eschrichtius robustus (assembly GCF_028021215.1). Lineage (NCBI taxonomy): Eukaryota > Metazoa > Chordata > Mammalia > Artiodactyla > Eschrichtiidae > Eschrichtius > Eschrichtius robustus. The sequence continues at coordinate 51,810,591 of NC_090839.1, read as the reverse complement.
GGGCACCTCTAACGCTGGGGAGGTTCATGGGACAGATGCCACCCTGCAGCTCACACCCGCTTCCAAGGCACTTGCATGAGTCCTGTTTCCCACTGCTCAGAAGGAAACAAGTGGCCCCGAGGTCAGGGCACCTGGGACACTCAAGACAGCTGGGCCTCAGGAAGGCTTTCTCAGACAGGGAGACACGTCACCTAGAGGTCGGGGAAGGGGTTCCTTGGCTGGCACTGTCAGCTGTCCACAGCCCCCATCTTGTCACACGTGGGAGCTTGCTGCTGTGTCTCAGAGGGCTGGCTCAGGGGAAGAGCGACGGTGGCAGCAAATGAAGCACTATGGGGTAAGTGGGTGGCCCAGAACCTTCCCTACCAGTGGCCCGGGAGGAGCCTTAGCCAGACCAGCTGCAGAGGGTGGGCTCAGGCCACATTCCTTCCCTTGGCAGTGTTTGAGGCACTAGATGCCCCAGGCCTAGGCCCTGTGGGGCTCAGGTCCTTCAGAGCAGAGAAGCCAAGATGAGGGCTGAAGCCCAACACCCACCCCCGAGGCACCCGGCCCCACATTGGCTGAGCTGCCCTGAGTTTGGCCTCAGGACTTGGTCTGCTGAGCACCGACTCAGGTCTCTCCTGAGGCCCACGTGCTCCCTTCCCAGAGCCCCCAGTGCACGGGTGGGGCAGCCCGCACCCCAGAAGCATCTCCGAGCTGGGGGCGGGAGGGGAGCGCTGCTGCTAGGACGTGTGCAAAGTGGCAGGGATGTGAATGTGCCTGAGTCACAGGGCTTGTCATGGAATTTGTCAGCCTGCGCTGTGTCCCCAATCCCAAACTATCCTAGTTGTCACCCCAGCCCCTGGGGCCACCACTGCAGATCGACCTGATGTGAGTTTTTCTGGCTACCAATGCCCTGCCCAGCTCCATGGTCTTCAGCTGGCAGGGAGAACTGGTCAGTGCAGGTTCTACTGGGGCCGGGCCCCCCCAGCGTCCAGAGCATACTGCATTACATGGGGGCATCAGGGATGGAGGAAGAGACCTCTGAGCTTAGGACCATGAGGAGTGGGGCGTTTCCTGGGCATGAGCAATCTAAAAGAAGAGTGTCCCAGTGGTTGACATCAGCTTGCAGACTCTGGAAGAAGAGCAGGGGCATGACAGGGGCACGCTGGGAGAGACCCCAGCCGAGGGACCCAGGCTGGGAGGGCACAGGGACTGAAGCAGAACAGAGCAGAGAAAGGAGGTAGCAGCAGGTTGGTGGGGCTCAGACCAGCAATGGGTGGGGGGTGGGGCACGTGGTGCTGGGAAGAGCAAAGCAGGACCAGGCTTCCCTCCCCTCTGGTGCTTCCTGTCCCCTGCCCCCTGGGTCTGGCCAGATTATGGGGAACAGGCAGCCAGCTTCCTTAACTCTGCAGCTCTCAAGGGGGGGACTCAGTCAAAAAGGAGAATGAGCCGTCCTCTTCCCAAAGGTCTGAATAACGGCAAGGCCCACCCCAAGCCCCAGGGTCTTGGGAGCCTTCTCAGGGACTCTGGCACCAACCCCTCCCTCCCCTGTGGACACTGGCCTCTGTCACAACCAGGACTGACAAGCTGAGCTACAGCTCTTCCACTGACTGCCTTCCATCCCGCCTCCTGGGCCTCTGTCAGCTGCACCCCTTTCTGCATGACCCTGATAAATGGACTGCCATTCTTTTCATTCAGCAAGCACTCAGAGGCCACTCAGTAGTCATGCTGTCTGTCCTCAAGGAGTCCCCAGCCAAGGAGAGGCAGACAGGTAGACAGTGATGATAACCCATGTGATGGCGGAGACTCTGGAGATGCTTTCTCAGTGCTGGGGGTCCCCCAGGGAGAGGCAGGGGCAGTGCTTACACTGAAGGATGGAAGAGAAGGAGCTGGCAGGGTTAAGGAGCAGGGAGGCCTACTGAGCAAGCGGGGGGACCAGCATGTGCCCAGGCAGAGAGGGGGAGGGGAGGAGGAATGCAGGCCAGAGGGTCTGGCTGAACTGTAGGGTCAGAACTGGAAAGGGGCCAGAAGTGAGGCTGTGAGATGGACTTGCTGGGTCTCGGGGCCCAGTGACTTGACTTGCAGAAGAGGCAGCTCCTTATGAAGCCCCAGCATGGCAATCTGCAGACTCTTAGCCTGGAAGCCACCAAGGTCTGGAGTCCTCCTGCGAACCCCTGGGACCCCCCCATGCTTCACATGAGTCTGCTGGGGAAACACAGAGGCATGGTTAGCTCTCCTAAGTGGCACCCTGATCCAGCTCTGGCTCAGGCTGATGAGGACAAGACAACTAAAGTAGTGACCATCACCTCCCTCCTCCTGGGGTGAACCCAGGACCCTCGAGCCCCTGCAGCCTATCCCAGGAGGAGGCCTCCCCCAGAATTCCACTCCACACAGAGACACAACACACCAGGGGCTGAGGCTAAGAATAGTGCCAGCCTGACCATCTTATTTTAAAAGCCTCTTTTCCTGGCGTTAGCTCCTGGTGCTTATCCCTAAAGGGGAAGTAGTCCCCAGTGGACTGGCAGCTGCCCCTGCCCCATCCTGGCAGGAAAATCCAAGCAGGTCCTCCTAGCCCCACTGGGTGCAGCGGCGGCAGGTACCAAGAAGGTGGGAGGCTCTGCAACCCGTCTGGCTGGGGGGATGGGGCCAGGGTCAGGGCCAGGCAGAGGGGACCTCATCCCAGCCCCCCAGGGACCTCTTGCCTAACTGGCAGGCAGACCCATTTCCGAAGTGAACAGTGAGCATTCTCCCAAAGCCCTGATGCCTGGGCTAAGGTGTGGCTGTTTCTAGTTTTGAGCTAAAGAGCCAGGGCTCAGGCTGGGTCAGAGGCTTAAGGATGAGGAGCAGCCGGAGCACAGGAAGACCATGGACAAGGTTGGGGAGCAGCAGGGCTGCCTCTGTGGGAAGGCAGCTCCAACCCAGGGCGTGGGGGTGGTGCTGACCAACAGGCTGGCCAGTGCCTTCTGGCTGGGGATAGGGTGTGCAATGAGGGGCAGTCAGGCCTTGGGCACTCCCCACAGGCTGCTGAGGGCCATCTTTGGCATGGCCCCTCCCTCCTGTGGACTCTTTTCCATGGGCCAGTTCCACCCTGAGGTCTGGAGGGTGGGGATGGGACTGTGGGTGTATGCAAATGTGAGCTCCTGTCGGGGACGGGAAGGGAGCCCCGCAGATGCCCGGGGCATACACGTGATCCCCCCAACTCAGGCAGTCCACGTGCACACCCATGGCTGGGAGAATTTTCAACCTAAATCGGCACTGCTCTTGAGTTATTTCTCCCCTGGTGCCGCCTCCGCCGCCTCCTCCTCCGGATCTTAGCCGAGCGGGCGTCTCCTCCCCCCGCCCCACACCCCAAGCCTCCAGGGCCCCTCCCAGCTCCAGCTGAACTGGGTTTGCCGGGCCGTACCCCTCCCTACCCAACCCCGCCGCTGTCCGTGGTGGAGCGGACCGGGCCTGGCCTGGCCTCCTAGCCCGCGCGAGGCGGCTGGAGGGGTGCTGTCCATGGTGCTGCCGCCGGGCGTCAGGCCGGCCGCGCCTTCTCTGCAGGAAGCCGGCGTGCCCTGCTCTGGGGACACAGAAGGTATTCAGGCTGGGTCTACCCCTCTGTACCCAGCACAAACCACAGGAGGGAGTTGCCAGGATAGCCTCTCCACTGGCCCCAGGAGTGGGGCAGGGGCAATTGTGGGCTTCATCCTGTCCCTCCAAGAGGCACTGCTGTCCCAGGATGGTCCCCTCCTATGTACTGGCATTAAGTGATGTCGGGCAGCCCTCATGTCAGGCCACCCCTGCCACTGTGGGCAAACTGTACCTCCTGGGAACCTCCGGTTCCTAATCTGAAAACGGTGGTAACAGTAGTGCTTTCCCCTGTGCCCCCAACCCAGGCTGCTGTAAGGTTGAAATACACAATTATCCCAGTGGGCATTCAGCAAATGTTGTGAGGGATGTCGTGTATCAGCCAGTGTGAGGCTGCTACTACCTGGCCATGAGCTGTAGTGAAGGGGCAGCCAAGGTGTGGGAGCCTCCTCTGGGGAGGGAGGCCCTGGGGTGGACTGCCAGCCTGGAAGTTCATGGCTACCAGGGCAGGAAGGCCTTTGGACCCAAAGCTGGTTGGCAGCCATGAGGGCCACATGTTCCAGTAAGACCCTTGGACCCAGCCCAGGATGCACCCCCTCCCCAGATGTGGAATACTGGCAAGTGTTGTCCTGTCCAGGGCTTGGACGCCAGTGGAGAGTGTGGTGCTGGGAAGAGCAGGGCAGGACCACTGGCTCCCCTCCCTCCTGGGGGCTCCTGTCCGCTCACCCTTGGGCCAGCAAGCTCACTATGAGCCAGGCACTGCACGTAGTCCTTGTCACATGCTGTCCCGTGGGGCAGTGTCGTCACTTCCCAGGCTTTGAAGTGAGGAAAGTGAGGTTTGGAGAAGGAAGTGGCTCCCCAAAGCCACATAGCCAGAGTGGGGTGAGCCACTGGGTACGCTACCTCCTTGCTGAACGTCTGAGGTGGGGATGGGCAGGAGATATGGAATGTGGGACAGATGGTAGCACTGTGGGGGTCCTGCTGCCCCTTCTCTCCAGGGTCGTCTGTGCCCAGTGCCCTCTGCCACCCATTCACAGCCTTGGAGGCCTGAGGAGGGGAGCTGGGGGTTGGTCTCAGCCCCCACCCTGTGGGAAGCTCCCTACACATAGCCTTCCACAGCCAGCTCAGTGTCCATGTCTTGGCTCCACCACTTACTATGACCTCAGGCAAGCAACTCATGCTGCCTCAGCCATGATTTCCTCATCTGTACAATGGGTACAGTCATCACATCATCGTCCTCAGTGGGTTGAGTGGAGGATTAAAGAAACAGTATGTGTGCAGGGCTCACTGTGCTGGCATCACGGTAAGCACCCTGGGAAGACACCTGCCCTTTCTCTGGTTAGATTCTGAGCCACAGAACCTCCTGTAGCCACTGAGATTCTCAGAGGCTGGTGTGTGAGTCTCAGATGGTGTACTCAAACCACTCCAGACAGCTACGCTGGCACCCCATAGAGGAGTGGCCAGGGAATACCCCAAACCCTCAGTTCCCCAGCCCCTGTCCAGCAGAGGCAGGCCTGGCAGACATTGATGGTGAGCAGCAAAGGTAAAGGGAGCAGTCATGGGCGAATGTCCCTCCATCTCTGTTCTGTCATCTGTACCTAGGTCTCGAAAAGCTCTGTGAGTGGTATCGAAAAGCTCTGTGAGTGGGTGGAGGTTGAGCTCAGTGCATACAGTAGGTGCTCAAAGAGTGTCATGGTCATGACCAGCCCTGCCTTCCTGTAACTGCTCAGTCAGGGAGGGAGGGACTTACACTCAGATTCTTTCTGTTGGGTGGTTCTGGGAATGGCATGGGAGGGGACGACCATGTGTGGAAAGGAGTCCAGTTCTGCCCTGGCAGCAGACTCACTACCCTCTCCTGGACCCTGTCTGCAGACCGAGCGAGGAAGATGTCGAGCCCGGGTGTCGACGGCGACCCCAAGCCTCCATGCTTGCCTCGCAATGGCCTGGTGAAGCTGCCAGGCCAGCCGAACGGCCTGGGCACAGCCAGCATCACCAAGGGCACGCCGGCTGCCAAGAACCGCCCCTGCCAGCCACCCCTACCCACCCTCCCACCACCCAGCCTGGCTGCCCCACCGCCCCGGGCTGCTCTGGCCGGGGGCCTGTGCCCCCAGGCAGGGCTCCCCCTTGGTGGACCAGCCTTAGTCCCAGTGCCCGGGCCCCCGGTAGAGCGGCCGCCACTGGCCACAGACGAGAAGATCCTCAATGGCCTCTTCTGGTACTTCTCAGCTTGCGAGAGGTGCGTGCTGGCTCAGGTGTGCAAGGCCTGGAGGCGTGTGCTCTACCAGCCCAAGTTCTGGGCGGGCCTCACGCCTGTGCTGCACGCCAAGGAGCTCTACACAGTGCTGCCTGGAGGTGAGAAGGAGTTCGTGAACCTGCAGGGCTTCGCGGCACGTGGCTTTGAGGGTTTCTGCCTGGTCGGTGTCTCCGACCTGGACATCTGTGAGTTCATCGACAACTATGCCCTCTCCAAGAAGGGTGTCAAGGCCATGAGCCTCAAGCGCTCCACCATCACTGATGCCGGCCTGGAGGTGCGCACCACCACTGGCCCAGAAGGGCAGGGATGGGGGCAGGGCCAGGCAGCAGCCACTCAGCACATGTCGGGGGAGTAGGAAGAAGCTTGGGCACACAAGCAGCAAAGCAGCCAAGGGTGGGGTCGGTGTCCTGAGGAGGAGTGTAGCTCTGGGGTGGGGGGAGCAGGCCTGGCTACATAATTTGGGGGACTAAAATGAAAATTTGGGTTCCTTGTTCAAAGATGACTAAGAATTTCAAGACAGCAACAGCAAAGCAGTCAATTAAATGCGAGGCCATGCATGCCCAAGAAGCTCACATTGGGTAGGGAGGATGCTGGAGGAGGTGGGAGGAACAGGGGCAAAGGTCAGAGGAGTAGCTGTGGAGGCAGCCCCTTCCCCAGGACCTGGACTCTAACATCACATCATTAACACCTATGGCTCTGAGCACCTGCTCTGGCCAGGCCCTGGACTCCCAGGCCCCCTGTGCCCTGCCTCCTTTAGATGTTGTTCAAGTGTAACGAACACACTGTAAAGTGCACTTGTCAGAATACAGCTTGATGCATGTTTACACCATATACACGCTCAAGAACACAGCTTACTGCCCCTCGGCGGGCTCCTTCTGCCCTGTCTCCTACCATCCTCACCACGCCCTGGGGGAAGGGGCGTGTCTGGGGAAAATGTGGTAGGGTTGCACCCTGGCGAGGGGGGAGGTCGGGGCCTCCTGACCCCGCGCCTGCCCGCCCTCAGGTGATGCTGGAGCAGATGCAGGGCGTGGTGCGCCTCGAGCTGTCAGGCTGTAACGACTTCACCGAAGCTGGGCTGTGGTCCAGCCTGAGCGCGCGCATCACCTCGCTGAGTGTGAGCGACTGCATCAACGTGGCCGACGACGCCATCGCGGCCATCTCTCAGCTGCTGCCCAACCTGGCTGAGCTGAGCTTGCAGGCCTACCACGTGACGGACACAGCACTGGCTTACTTCACGGCACGCCAGGGCCACAGCACGCACACGCTGCGCCTGCTCTCCTGCTGGGAGATCACCAACCACGGCGTGGTCAACGTGGTGCACAGCCTGCCCAACCTCACCGCACTCAGCCTCTCCGGCTGCTCCAAGGTCACTGACGATGGTGTCGAGCTTGTGGCCGAGAACCTGCGCAAGCTACGCAGCCTCGACCTCTCGTGGTGCCCACGCATCACCGACATGGCGCTCGAGTACGTGGCCTGCGACCTGCACCGCCTGGAGGAGCTCGTGCTGGACAGGTGTGCGCGTCCCCCACCCCGGGGCCATGGAGGGCGGGGCTGGGCGAGGCCTGCCGGACCTCTAAGCAGGGAGCCTAGTGGACTAGTGGACAGGCCTATAGCTAGAGTAGGGCTGCAGCAAGGGGGGGGCGGGGCCCTCATAAGAGGCCTGCCTAGTGTGGGCTATAACGCGAGAGCAGGGCTGAGCTGTGTCCCCCCAGTAGGGAATACCACCGAGGGTTCAGGTGGGGGCGGAGCCTCGGTGGGGCGGGGCTATGGAAAGGGCGGGGCATGTTGGGGCAGGAGGGGAGTTCACGCCCGGGACACTTCGGGAAAAGGAGGAAGGGGTCGGGTGTTTTGAAGGTGGGCAGCCTCCTTCTGTTGCGACCACAGGTGTGTACGCATTACGGACACTGGCCTCAGCTATTTGTCCACCATGTCGTCCCTTCGCAGCCTCTACCTGCGATGGTGCTGCCAGGTATCAGCCCTCCATGCCTCCAGAGATCGGGGAGTAGGCAGGGGAGGTGGGGGGCACGGGGAAAGCCCCCACCCAGACAAGCCGCTGACCTGCACCCGGCCCGCTCAGATCCTGTAAGGAAGTCTGGGATCCCTCCACACCCAAGCGGCCGACGTAAGCGAAGCGCAGAGTCCCCAGGGCCTCACCGACTCCTTGGGGAGCTGAGAACCCCCGTTTTGAACCCACCCCCTGCCCCCTATGGCCTGACCCCAGGAGTGGGGCTCCCTCGGGGCGCGAACGGAAATAGTTAACTCGCCCCGCCTTCCCGCCCAGGTGCAGGACTTCGGGCTGAAGCACCTCCTGGCCATGAGGAGTTTGCGTCTCTTGTCTCTGGCAGGTGAGACCCCCTCCCCCCGCCGCCCTCCTGGACAGTGACCACCCACCCCCATTAGTCCGACTCCGCCAGCCCTGCCGGGTCCCCTGTGCAGACCCATACCTGGTGCTGACTCGCTGAGTCCCAAGTCCCAGTCAGAAGGCGGAGACGCCGGGCAAAGTTTAGCCCGGCCCGCTCCTGCCCGGCTCCCGAGCTCCCTCCCCCAGCCCCGCCCTCCGGAGCCGCCGGGCCGCGCCCACTCAGCCGCCGCCCCGCCTCCCGCCCGACGCAGGCTGCCCGCTGCTGACCGCCACAGGGCTGTCGGGCCTGGTGCAGCTGCAGGAGTTGGAGGAGCTGGAGCTGACCAACTGCCCTGGGGCTACCCCCGAGCTCTTCAAGTACTTTTCGCAGCACCTGCCCCGCTGCCTCGTCGTCGAGTAGCGCGGGGCCTCCCCGCCTCTCGGCCCCTCGCTCTCCTCCCGGCCCCGCCTCGAGCAGGGAGGGCGGTGGGCGGGCCAGCCCCGCGCACGCACGCACCCTCGGGGAATTTGTGCATGCCCCTCGCACCCGCAACTGCACGCCCGCCCTCCACCACGCCACAGCCGCCGCCATCGTTTGCCCGCCCGCTGGGTGCGGGGGGCTGGGGCTCGGTCCTGCGGGCTCTTTGAGCTCGCCAGACGGCCGCCCCTATCGCCTTCCCCGCCACACCCCGCTCTGTCTCCCCGCTGTCCCCCCCACCCCTGGCAGGGCCCAGGGGGATTGAGGGGAGCTGGGTCCCCCAGGACACAGGGGACCGGAAGAGACCCCAGGGCTTCGCGCATCTTCCACTGCACCGCGCCTGGAGCCCCCCGAGGGGTACGAGGGGAAACAGGCTGCCGCCAAAGCCATGGCCCGCCCAGGAGCCCAAGTCCCACCCGCCCTTCCCCCACCTCATACCAGCCTGACCCCAGCGACCTCCCCTCTTCCTTGCCGCTGTGTGAGACAGGCCGTGCTCGCCCCACCCCCATCCACAGGCCTAAGGTCTTTGGGCCCTGGCCAGGCTAGGGCAGAATTGGATTAGGAGAGGGACCGCTGGGCTGACAGTGACCCTGGCATAATCAACATTAGCCCAGCTGGCTCCAGTCCACTTCACCCCAGGGGTGGTACAGCTACCCTGAGAGACCTGAAGCTGGAGCGACCATCAGGGCCTGCAGGCCTTGGGAGCAGTCCTGGGTGGACCCTGCCCCGCAGCCCCTGTAGCCAGCTGGGCCCAGGCCCCTCAGCATCACACTTCACCCAGGGCAGGTATCCGTCAGGTGGAAGCTGGAAAAGGGGGCCCCAGCCAGCGGCTCCGATCTTCCAGTGGCCAGCTCACCCTCAACACCCAGAGGAGGGAGGGCTCCTTTCTAGCCTCACCCCCCTCCCCAGCTTCCCAAACTTCTACCTGCCCACATGGGTTCACCGTGTTCTGTCCAATCCCAATATATTGGGAGGTCCCAGGGGTGCTGGCACATCTTGGCAATTACTGAGGAGGGGGCTGGGACCCCTTTCCATCCCAACCTTGAGCCCTAGGATATACAGCACCCACATCCAATCTTGGGACACTCCCCCCACCCCCCATCCGGTTGGAAGAGAGTAACCAGTTTCCAGAGAGCCAGAGAGTGAGAGAGAGAGAGAAAGAGCGAGCGAGAGATGCTGTTGAAGAGAAACAGTTCAACAGCCCAAAGATTTCCCTGCCCCTGGAGCGCTGGCCAGAGGCTCCAGGGCTGAGGTGGTCAGGAGCCAGTTTCTTCAGCCCCTCCTCCCCACAGCTCCCTAGTGGGGAGGGGCAGCTGTCCATTTGTCCAAAGTATTAATGCAACTGAAGCTGTGATATTTCCAACGACTGTAGGAGGAAAAATTAGGGGGAGAGAGGAAAACAAAACCAACCAACCCCTAAAATCATTTTCTTATTGTACATACGACCTCATTCTCCTGTATATGCGGAAGATATAACCTTATATTTGGTAAGTGTTTCTTGTGCTATTTTATCACGTGATCTGTTTATAAAAATATATATTAAAAAAGTTGTAAAAACACGTCTGAATTGGTTTTAGGTCATGACGCCATGGTGGGGGGAAGGTGTATCTGTCCTGAGTGGCCCAAGTCTGAACTTTTGTGCCCCTCTCAACTCATCAGACTTACTGGTTCTTTCAACAAACGTGCAGAGGCTGGTAACACTGTGCCAGACTGGAAACCCAGCAGCGACCAACAGAAGGTCCCTAACCTCTCACTGCTTCAGGGAGGGGAGAGACACTAAAATCATTACACATAACATTCCCTCCAAAATATCTAGGATCTAGCCCATCCTTCAAGAAGGGCAAAAATGAGGCCTGTTTCATGCACAGGGTAACTAAGAATAGGAATGGGTCAGGGATATCCTAAAACGAGTCCGCAACACCCCCCCACCCCCGGCTGCAGAGCAGGAGGTGAGCGGCAGGCAAGCAAGCGAAGCTTCATCTGCCGCTCCCCATCGATTGCAGTACCACCTGAACCATCGCTCACACTACCGCCTGAACCCCCCCAGCCCCCACCCCACGTCCGTGGAAAAATTGTCTTCCACGAAACTGGTCCCTGGTACCAAAAAAGTTGGGGTCCGCTGTCCTAAAAGATCACACAGTGCAGCACAGACAGACCAGGGCTCATACCCAGGAGAGAAAGGCAGGCTCACAGAGTCACTGATTGAGCTGAGCCGCTTGCGTGAACAGGTCGGGTCAGGCACTCGAGCTCTTGGAGACAGAGACAGATGTAATCCCTGCCTGGTTGAGTTCACACTCGTGTGCAACAGATGATAACCAGTATACAAAGGAATGGGTTGTGACAAGCGCTGTGGAGGTGACAGTGACTGGAGAGGCCACGTTAGATGGGGTGGCCAGGGAAGGCCTCTAAGAACGTGACATTTAAGCTGAACTCTGAAGGAGAAGGAGAAGCCTTCTGGAGAGGACAGCGGGCGAAAACGTGCGATGGCCATGAGGCAGGGAAGAGCTTGCCCAGCTGGAAGAAGGGCTAGAAGCCGCCGTGGCTGGAGGTGCGCGGAGAGGAAGAGGCCGCGAGTTTGGGATTTACTCACAGCGCGGTGGGGACTTATGGGGGACCTTAGGCCGAAGAGTGGTACCTGACTGCTGTGCGGAGTTCAGATCAGGGGGAACGAGGAACCGAGGGAGAGCCGTTAGAAGGCTGCTCCTGGGGTCCCGGGGAGGGCGAGCAAGGAGGCGGAGACGATGGAGGGATTCAGGACTAGTTTAGGGATGCCTGGACTTGCTGATGGACCTTGGGGCAGAGATGAGCACTAGCATTAAAATACTGCGATAAAAAAAAAAAACCCACCACTCGAGGCGGAACCGGGGGAGCCCCTCTACCCTAGTTCTGGTCAACCCCTCCGCCCCCACCAGCGCAGCTCCCTGATCCGGAACTTTTGTGGTGTGGGCACCCGCCTCCGGCGAGGGGCTGGCAAGAAAAGGACCACGTCCGGCGGGGGACGGGAAAGAGACGGGCTGCTTCCGGCGAGGCGGTTCCTCCCCGGCCCGGCAATTTTAGGAAATGGTTCGGGTGCTCGCGGAAGGAGAGACTTCTCCGTTCGGCTGGCTCTGTTCCCGCTGCCTCCGCTCCCCCGCAACCTCCGCGCCGCCAGCCTCTCCTGCCTCCGGTCCCGCCAGACGCCCCCAGGCTCCTTAAACACCTTGGTCCTTGAACTCCCTCTGTGTCCCTCGCGCCTCTGTAGCCTGTGTTCTCCGGGCTCCTCTATCCTTCTGCCCCCCTTCCAGAGGCCGACTTTGCGGACGGTGGGGACCACCTGGCTTCCCGGGCGGGATTGACTGACCGAACGTCCAGTGACTATCCTAATCTGGCAGTTGTGGGGTTGGAGAGGTGGCCTGGCCTGGGACTGACCAGGTAGGGTCTTCCCCAGAAGTCAGACATGGGACTGACTGGCCTCAGGGCAGCTATGGCGCCTTCTGAATGCCCAGCCAGGGTGATGGAATTTGCCTGTCAGACTGACTGACTAATGGTGGACTGCCCTGGACTAAGCAGTTTTGGAGGAACCACCCAGGGTAAAGGCTCTGAACTGACAGGCCCCTACCCCCAGGCTGACCAGCCCTGCCAACTTCACTGACCTATCCCCACCACCCGTGCAGCCATGGAGAAGATGTCCCGTGTGACTACAGCCCTGGGTGGCAGCACGCTGACGGGCCGCACCATGCACTGCCACCTGGATGCACCAGCCAATGCCATTAGTGTGTGCCGTGACGCGGCCCAGGTGGTCGTGGCAGGCCGCAGCATCTTCAAGATCTATGCCATTGAGGAGGAGCAGTTTGTGGAGAAGCTGAACCTGCGTGTGGGCCGCAAGCCCTCGCTCAACCTGAGCTGTGCAGATGTTGTTTGGCACCAGATGGACGAGAACCTGCTTGCCACGGCGGCGACCAATGGCGTCGTGGTCACCTGGAACCTGGGCCGGCCGTCCCGCAACAAGCAGGACCAGCTGTTTACAGAGCACAAACGCACGGTAAACAAAGTCTGCTTCCACCCCACTGAGGCCCACGTGCTGCTCAGTGGCTCCCAGGATGGCTTCATGAAGTGCTTCGACCTTCGCAGGAAGGACTCTGTCAGCACCTTCTCGGGTGAGGCCCTTGGAGGCGGGTCGGGCAGGTGTGCATCTCTGCAGGTGGCTGGCCTGTCTAGGCGGGTTGAGAAATGCTGTGTGCATCAAAGGCCCTCAGATGTGCTCTCAGAGCGCTTCCTGGAGGAGGAGCCAGCCGAGCTGGCACTGGAAGAGTGGGTGGAGGTGAGCAGGGAAGGGGCAGGGCAGGGGTAGGCCTGGTGGAAGTGTGAGGGGTACCTGGAGTGTGGTCACAGCTCTGATGCACTTATGGAGTCAGCAGGAGTCAAGGCTGGGTATGGGATCAGGGAGAGAGCAGGGCCTGAGCAGATCCACAGCCCACCTGGGCAGCTGAGCAGAGGGTTTGTTTTGCTGTCTCCTCTTTCCGTGCCTCAGAGCTCCAGGCCACCTCATTGCACAAAGTCTACCTCCAGGGTCCTCAGCCCAGGGAAGCAGTGGGGAGTGGTGCACTGCCTGGTCTCCCCCCAGTTCTCTTCCCAACAGGCGCAGCTCCCTGACAACCCCCCTTGAGCCAGCTCTCCCTTTTCACCTCGATGAGACCAAGTGAAGCACAGGGCAGAGCCCAGAGAGAATCTGAGGGCCTCTTAAGACAGACCTTGAGCTACCTGTTCTGGGGAAAAGCTGGACACTGCACTCAGAGGCTCTTGGTGCGGTGGTCCACAGGGGTGGACATATACCCTCAAGGTGTCCAGTGCTCTGGGGCTGACCTGGCAGCTCCAGCTCAAGGTGTAGGAACTGGGCAGATCCTGGGGCATCCCATCCATGCCTCCGTGGGCCGGAGGCCCCCGAAGGATTGTATTCGGCCCACTGAGGCCCCTGTTCACTCAGTGCTCTGATACCTGGTCCTGAAGCTGACCACAGCTTCGCCCAAGGACTGATGTCAGGTGCAGAATCCAGGGAAAATCGAGGTCCAGGAGTCTGTGTCAAAAACCACCCAATGTCTTGTGTCCCTCTCACCATCCCAGGCTATTGTGTCTGCTCTGCCAGGCCTCTCCTCGCCCCTGTCCACCCTGGGCAGGCCTTGGCAGTATCTACTCCACCCTCTAGGCCTCCTGGCCTGTGCCACGGGCAGGCATGTGACACCAGTCCACATCCATTCCGAGGGATCCCCCTTGGTTGCTCTCCCTCCTGGAGTCCCTGTAGGCTACCCAACCCCCCACCCCCAACTCTCCCTCCACTGACGTCCTGCCCACAGGCCAGTCTGAGAGTGTGCGTGACGTCCAGTTCAGCATCCGGGACTACTTCACCTTCGCCTCCACCTTTGAGAACGGCAACGTGCAGCTCTGGGACATTCGGCGGCCCGACCGCTGTGAGAGAATGTTCACGGCCCACAACGGGCCTGTCTTCTGCTGCGACTGGCACCCCGAGGACAGGTGTGGGGTGGGGTGGGGGCTGGGGCAATGGGGCAAGATGGGTGGGGCTTATGGAAGGGCTCTCTCACTGCCTCAAGACCTGTGAGACAGAGTGGGGAGCCCTCCCACCCCAAAAGAGGTCACTGAGGACCTCACGGGCCTTCCACAGGGGCTGGTTGGCCACAGGTGGGCGTGACAAGATGGTAAAGGTCTGGGACATGACCACACACCGCGCTAAGGAGGTGCACTGCGTGCAAACCATTGCATCCGTGGCCAGAGTCAAGTGGCGGCCTGAGTGCCGCCACCACCTAGCTACGTGCTCCATGATGGTGGACCACAACATCTACGTGTGGGACGTGCGCCGGCCTTTTGTGCCAGCTGCCATGTTTGAGGAGCACCGCGATGTCACAACAGGCATTGCCTGGCGCCACCCGCACGATCCCTCCTTCCTGCTCTCCGGCTCCAAGGACAGCACCCTATGCCAGCACCTGTTCCGTGATGCCAGCCAGCCTGTTGAGCGCGCCAACCCTGAGGGCCTCTGCTATGGCCTCTTTGGGGATCTGGCCTTCGCAGCCAAGGAGAGCCTAGTGGCCACTGAGTCGGGGCGCAAGCCCTACACTGGGGATCGGCGCCACCCAATTTTCTTCAAGCGCAAGTTGGACCCTGCCGAGCCCTTCTCAGGCCTCGCCTCCAGTGCCCTCAGTGTCTTTGAGATGGAGCCTGGCAGCAGTAGCATGAGCTGGTTCGTGGACACGGCTGAGCGTTATGCCCTGGCTGGCCGGCCACTGGCCGAGCTTTGTGACCACAATGCGAAAGTGGCTCGGGACCTTGGCCGCAACCAGGTACATAGGGCTGGGCTGAGGGCCATGACCTTGGTGCAGGGTCAGGGAGCTCATCTGACTGCTGCGCCCAGACCCTACCCTGAGTTCAGTGCTCAGTTCTGGTTGAGGTCACCACCAGCTCTTGCCCCAGTAACTAAGGGTGTCCAGAGCCCCAAGTGGGCCAGATGCCAGTGCCATTCCTGGGATGCAGGTCTGGGGTGCTGTGGGGCTGGAGCCCCCTCTTCTGGCTTATCCTTGCTTTTAGACTTCCCAAGGTGTCCAGCCCTACAGAGAAGACCCACATTGCCTCGCTTATCACCTCCCGGGGACCCCAGGCTCATTTCCATGCTTCTTTCTGTGCCTCTACAGGATCGAGGCTAGGGTTTTTGTCTTTCCATGGGCATCGGTTTCCCACCTGGGGCGGGCCAGGACATTGGGTCCCTGGGGCAGCTGAAAGCTGAGGGTTTGTGGTTCCATCCAGGCAGAGGGGGGCCTGCACGGGGCGCCAGGGACCCAGGACCCCCGTGAGTGACCAGTGCCCACCCCTAGGTGGCGCAGACGTGGACCATGCTACGGATCATCTACTGTAGTCCTGGCCTGGTGCCCACCACCAACCTTAACCACAGTGTGGGCAAGGGCAGCTCCTGTGGCCTGCCACTCATGAACAGGTAGACACCTGGGGGCGGCTTTCCCCAGAGGGTGGGATTGTTGGGGCCCACCCATCCATCGGCCTTCCCTGCCTCCAGTTTCAATCTAAAGGATATGGCCCCAGGGCTGGGCAGTGAGACTCGGCTGGACCGCAGCAAGGGTGACGCACGGAGTGACACAGTGCTGCTGGACTCCTCAGCCACGCTTATCACCAACGAAGGTAGGCTGGGAGCAGACGCAGGGCATTCATGGGAGTGGGACGGGGGCCTCCCAGAGTGAGCTGGCCCTGCAATGCTCTCCCTCCCTCGGGCAGATAACGAGGAGACCGAGGGCAGCGACGTGCCTGCCGATTACTTGCTGGGCGATGTGGAAGGTGAGGATGACGAGCTGTACCTGCTGGACCCGGAACACGCTCACTGTAAGTGGGGGCTTGGGGAGGGGTGGGGCCAGGAGGCGGGGCCAGAAGCTCATACCCTGCCTACCCCCCCCTCCCCTGCATCGCAGCTGAGGAGCCCGACTATGTGCTGCCCCAGGAAGCCTTCCCACTGCGCCACGAGATAGTGGACACCCCACCCGGGCCTGAGCACCTGCAAGACAAGGCCGACTCGCCCCATGTGAGTGGCAATGAGGCAGATGCAGCCTCCCTGGTGCCTGTGGACTCTTCCTTTTCACTCATCTCCGTCTCACACGCACTGTACGACAGCCGCCTGCCGCCTGACTTCTTCAGTGCCCTGGTGTGCGACATGCTGCGCTTCTATGCGGAGCAGGGCGACGTGCAGATGGCCGTGTCCGTGCTCATTGTGCTGGGTGAACGCGTGCGCAAAGACATCGACGAGCAGACCCAGGTGGGTGATAGGGTCTGGGGGGTCTCCCTGGAGCAGCTGCCACCCCCAGGACTACCCCTGCACGCCCCACCTGCACCCGCCCCTCTGTCTGTGCCCAGCACACTTGGGGGAAGCTCCTCAGTGTGCTGGAAACCCTGGTCTCTTACCTCCTTCCTCCCCTCCCTGCACCACCAGGAGCACTGGTACACGTCCTACATCGACCTGCTGCAGCGCTTCTGCCTCTGGAATGTGTCCAACCAGGTGGTCAAGCTCAGCACCAGCCGTGCCATCAGCTGCCTCAACCAGGCCTCCACCACCCTGCACGTCAACTGCAGTCACTGCAAGCGGCCCATGAGCAGCCGGGGCTGGGTCTGCGACAGGTGCCACCACTGTGCCAGCATGTGCGCCGTCTGCCACCACGTGGTCAAGGGTCTGTTCGTGTGGTGCCAGGGCTGCAGTCACGGCGGCCACCTGCAGCACATCATGAAGTGGCTGGAGAGCAGCTCCCACTGCCCCGCCGGCTGCGGCCACCTGTGCGAGTACTCCTGACCCGCCTGCCGGACCCGGATGGGTGTGCGGGGCTTGTGAACTAAATAAAGGAAGCGGGAGACGTATTCTGAGGCTGCCTGTCACCCGGTCGCGTGGCTTACGGTCCAGTCCCCGCGCGGGCGACTCTGGTGGGCGGGTGGCAGTGTGTGCGCGGGAGCTGGCAGCAGCCAATAGCAGCTCTTGGTGCGACCTTCGTCCCGCCTTCCGGAAGTGCCCCCTCTTTCCAGGACGGGCCAAAGGAAGCCGCTTCCGGGAGTCGGCCTGTTGCCACGACGACGGAGCTCCCGGCATGCCTCGCGGCGGCGGGCTATGGCGTTGGGGGTGCGGCTACTCCTGTTGCTCGCGCTCTGGACGCTGGCGGTTCCGGCCCGGAGTCTCCGGGAGGCAGGCGACGGAGGGTGGTGAGCGGCGCCGGGCGGCAGGGCGGAGCGGGGCGCGCGGCGGGGTGGCCAAGGGCACTGACCAGCTGTGTCGGCAGGCGGCGGCCCGGGCCGGGGGCGCCGGCGGCCGTGGCGGAGGAGGAACGCTGCACCGTAGAGCGCCGGGCCGACCTCAGCTACGCCGAGTTCGTGCAGCGGTAAGTGCGTCCTCTTGTGTGGCCACACCTCCCACGCCCGAAAACCCTGGGGCTTCGTCCCCGTGCATCGCTGAGGCCGCACACTGGTCGCCGGCCCGTCCTCCCGGACCTCCTTAGGCCGCTTCCCCTTGAGCTCGTGAGAGCGCGTGTGGGCGGGAGCGGAGGATGGGCGCGGGTCAGACTGCGGCCGTGATTCCGTCTTTTCTTCTAGCTACGCCTTTTCCAGACCTGTCATTCTGCAGGGGCTCACAGACAACTCGGTGAGTGCTCGCGCCCCTCGCGACCACCACTCGCCCGTGCTGAGCTTGGCCCCTGAGTATTTTCCCCGCCCCCGCAGAGGTTCCGGGACCTGTGCTCCCGTCAAAGGCTGCTGGCCTTGTTTGGGGACAGCGTGGTCCGGTTGAGCACTGCCAACACCTACTCCTACCAGAAAGGTGAGCTGCCCCACCCTGCAACCCAGCCTGCTGGCCAGCATCCTGAAGGCAGCACCAACCAGTCCTGACCAACCCCTTTCAAACTGCAGTGGACCTGCCCTTTCAGGAGTATGTGGAGCAGATGCTGCACCCCCAGGACCCGTTCTCCATGGGCAATGGTGAGCCAGACGGGTGGCCATGGGGTGGGGTGGGGTGACTTAGGAGTACCCAGGTGCCAATATCTCTGCATCCTCCTGTGTTTTCTACTGTCAGACACCCTGTACTTCTTTGGGGACAATAACTTCACCGAATGGGCATCACTCTTTCGGCACTACTCTCCACCTCCATTCAGCCTGCTAGGTACTATTCCTGCTTATAGTTTTGGAATTGCAGGTGGGTGCCCTGCAGGACCAGGGGACTTGGGAACTGGGTGGGGGAGGATTAGGCTTGGTAACCAGCTGCTCATAACTCACCCCACAGGTGCCGGCTCTGGGGTGCCCTTCCACTGGCACGGGCCCGGGTTCTCAGAGGTGATCTATGGCCGAAAGGTCAGCACAGGGTGGGGCTGAGACTTTGGGTTCACTGACCACAGCACAAAGAGTGACCTTGTTGCTCCCACCCTCAGCGCTGGTTCCTGTACCCTCCTGCGAAGACACCTGAATTCCACCCCAACAAGACCACACTGGCCTGGCTCCGGGACACATACCCGGCCCTGGCACTATCTGCACGGCCCCTGGAATGCACCATCCACGCTGGTGAGGTCAGTGGCTGGCAGACAGGGGCCAGGCTGGGCTGGGCCAAGGGCCCCCAACCAATCCCTGTGTCCCCCCCCACTCCCAGGTGCTGTATTTCCCTGACCGATGGTGGCACGCCACACTCAACCTCGACACCAGTGTCTTCATCTCTACCTTTCTCAGCTAGCCAAAGGGGGTGGCTGGGGAGCCCGTCGCACACCAGCACATGCCCCTATAGTGCTCACAGATTTTATTACAGGGACAGAGGTGGCAGCGGCAGCCTCAGCCCAGCCCACTCTCACCCGCTGTTTCTGGCCCAGAAGGGGGATGGGGGAGGCTTATGACCCAGCAGAACTGATGGGGGTGGGCTTGGGGACACCAGGATAGGGATCTAGGGACACAAACTATGTACAGCGGCTAGAGACTACTGCCCAAGGCCCTCCTGAGCCAGGGTACCGGGCAAGGCGGGTGAGTGGCTCACACACCCGCCCTGCGTTAGTAGTCCTCCACCCAGCCATTCTCGGAGATGAACGCGTCAATGACCTCTTTCATGGCCAGGTTGGGGATGAGCTGTTCCTGGGTCAGGGGGCTCCGAGTCACAGGGTCAAAATGGCCCACACGCTGCAGTGACAACAGAATCAGAATTAGGAGGTGCTCAGTGGGTGTGGGTCCTGCTCCCAACTCCCATGGGCCCTCACCTGCAGGTGCTCCTCAATGTCCTTGCGGTCGTAGGTGATACCACTGGGTGTGATGCAGGGCTCTCGCATCAGCTCAAAGCTGATCTTGCCACACAGGTAGTCGGGTATATCTCGCTTCTGCAGCACACAGGGTCAGGTCAGGGGCTGGGAAGGGGCACTGCTCCGACTCCTGCTACCCACAGGCCCCAGAAGACACACAGCTCACCTTTCTCTTCTCGTCTACCTGGGAGAAGAGCTCATCCATGTCTGCCAAATACTTGTCCTGCAAAGAACCAAGCAGCTATATGTGGGCCTGACACCCCATCTCCCTTCCCCAGGCACCGAAACACACAGACCCAGCAGGGGCCAGGGGCACCTCACGTCCGTCACACGCATGCAAATACACACAGGACCCGCACTTGGGCTGGGGCACCCTCACATGCTTGGCCTCAATGCAGGCCTGCTGGGCCCGGAGGTGGCCATCGTCCTCATCACCCTCATGGTTCTGCTGACACTCTTCCAGCTCCCTGGAGGTTGACCAAAAGCTGATCAGAGATGGGTCTGGCCAGGAGGTCAGACTCCACTCCAATCTTAGGCTCATTCAGGCCTTATTCCCCTCCGTCTCCTGCGTGCCAGAGTTGGCCTTCAATAAATGGTTGTGTTCACGACTCAGAGTTAACCTAAAGGTGGTGACTTCCGGGGGGCACCTATCATCACCACAGCCCACCTCTCACGCTCGGCCACAATGAGCTGTGTGAGGTAAGAATGCAGCTCGTTCTCCTGGTGGATGCGCCGCTCCTCAATGCTATTCCAGCGCTTCTTCTTCGCGATGCGCAGAGCACTGGGGATGTCGTCCCCAAAGTTGAGCCGCTGCTCCTTGGCCAGGTTGTAAGCTGGAGGAATAGAGGATTCGGATAAACCTCCAGCCAGTCCACCCGCTTGGTCCCAGGCACCCTGGCACCAGCCAGCCTGTGAGCCCACCTCGCTGCAGGTTGGCAATAGCCTCATCATAGCTCTCCATCTCCAACTGGCATTGCCCCAGGAAGAAGTGTGCCTTCACAGACTGCCCGTCCAGCTCCAGGGCGCGCCGGCAGTCAGCCAGGGCTTGCTCATGCTGCTGCATCTTCAGGTAGCACAGTGCTCGGTTGGTGTAATACACCGCCACCAAGGGATTCCGGGTCTGGAGAACAAGGGCAGACCAGCCAGCATGAGGGAGTGAGCTCAACCTACCCCCTCTGTCCCAGCTTCAAGCCCATAGCTGGAATCAAGACACTACAGGTTTCTCAGCTTCCAAGCCTCTGGGTTCTGAGAGAGGGTGGAGCCTACCTGAGCCCACCCTCTGGACTCCAGTGAGTCTTGTGAAGGTAGCTTTTCCAGATCTGTGGAAATCACCAGCTTTGGGCTTGGACTCCTCAAGGGGCAAGGGTCCCTGGCCCCCAGCCGAGTGGGCCTCAAGCACGCTGAAGCTCCCACCCGCCACAGTTCTCTGGCAACCAGCACTGGCTCGGCAGCCGTGGCCTTGGCCCCTTTGGAACAAGATCATCACTGAGTTCTCAGAGCCCAAGCACCACCCCCCTCCGAAAGTCGGGCGGGGCGGCCAGACAGGGGCTCCGGGGAGGACGCGGAGGCGAAGCCGCAGCCCGGCCCCTCCCTTGGCTCGGACGCCGGCCCCCTCCCGCGGCGCGGGCGCACTCACGATGGCGCGGCCATAGCAGGCCGCCGCCTCCGGGTACTTGCGGCCCACGAAGAGCCGGTTGCCCTGCTCCTTGAGCTCCTGCGCGCTCGGGCTCTTTTCCGGGCTGCCGCCGCCGGCGCTCAGCCGCGCGCCGCCCTCCTTCTCCTCCTTGCCCTTCATGGCGCCGCGCGGCACGGCCTGGGCTCCGCTCCCAGGCTCCGCGCCGGGCCCGCCCTACGCCCGCAGCCCGAGCCCGCGATCCGCTCGGGCCCGGTCCAGCGCTCCGCCACCGGAACTTCCGGCCGTGCAGGTGGGCGGGGCCAGCGGGAAGGACGGCCTGCAGGCGGGCGGGGCCGCGCGTGCACCAGACGCGAGGCGGGGGCGGAGGCGGGGGCGGGGCAGGCGGGAGAGCATGCGCTCGCGGCGACGCGACGCGCGGCGTCTGAGGCCTGAGAAGCGCCGAGGTCGTCGGGGCAGGAGCCCGTTCGGGCGCTCCGACGCCCCGCCCCCGAGGCTCCGCCCTGGCGCGTGGGGATGGCGGCTGCCCGCGAGCTCTGGGGCTGTGAGGACCCGAGCAGCTGGGCCGCCGTCCTGGGGTGCCACCGGGAAGTGCTGCGGGCGCGCGCGAGCGGCTGGAAACCCTGGAGCGATGGTAGCGCGGTGGGGACATCGGGCGGGCGGGCCGACCCCCGTGGCTCGGACTCCCCGTCACTGCCCTCCCCCAGGTATCGAGAGGAGTTGCCCGCGGCCATCGAGGGCCGAGCGGAGAAGCACGTGACACGCGACGAGCTGGACCAGCTGCTGGCGTGGGAACTGGCGGTGAGGAGCTTCCCACGTGGGGGACGGAGCCTTCCGGGGCGGGACGTAGCGCCGTGGGCGTGGCTTCCTCCTGGGGGCGGGCCCTCGCGCCTTGGGGCGGGGGCGGCGCCCCTAGCGAGGTCCACCAGCCGTGACCCCAGACCCGACCTGGCCACCGAGGGGCCGCTTTCGGCCGCGCCTGCAGCGGCTCGTGACTGCCAACTCCCCGGAGCTGGTGGTGCAGCGCTCGGCTGCCGCCTTCCGCCTCCTGCCAGTCGTGAACGCAGCGGTCACGGAATTGTGCGCCCTCCGGGGCGTGGGCCCGGCTATCGCCTCGCGTTAGTAGGGAGAGCTGGGCGTCCCCCCGGCGAGGTCGTGGGCGGGACCTGGCGTGTTAGTGGCCTTATCTGTGAAATGGCCAGATGGTCAGATACGTGATACCGAGAGTTGTTGGGAATGGCAGCCGCACGCCAAGGTGCGGCTGAGTGCTGTCCATTTACTTCCCGCGGCGGTCCTGGCTGCCAGAGCTCTCGAGGTAGCAGCCTTCATGTCTGAGAAGGCAGTGGCCGCAGTGCCCGGTCTGCCAGCCCTGCAGTACACCCTGAAGCACTAACTCCTCTACCTGGACCGGGTGCAGGAGCGTGCCACAGCCTGGAGCCAAGGTGCAGTCTGTTGGCGGCCAGGGAGGGCATCCGGGACTCTGGTCAGGGTGATGTGCAGAGTTATCCAGCAGGGTAGGGTGACTGGTGCCCCTGAGCCCCAGACTCCCTCTGCTCCTCCGCAGGCAGTGCCTCAGGCTGTGGACCCTTCACCATGTGGAGACAGCACTGTGGATCTGGGCTGTAGGGCAGAAGCTGTGCCCTGACCTGCTGCCTGACCTCGGTCCCAGCCTGGCCACCCCTGAGGACACCAGGCCAGCCAAGAAGCACAGGACCCAGGCCTGCTGACTTGGTTGTGGCCCAGGGCTTGCACACCTATCCTGTGATCTCAGGCCACAAGTCTTTGGACAGGAGACTGGCTGCTGTAGGAGCTCAATAAATGCTTGCTGAACTCAAACCTGACTATGAGGTCCATGACCCCTCCCCAGGGGCTCCCATCTCCCATACAGAGACAGCTCATGTTGGGTGCAGAAAAGCAAGGGGGAAGCCCAGGCTGCTGCTTGTGTGGAGGGAAGGCCCTCACAGTTTGATCAGTGAGTTGGGGGGAGACCAGCCCAGCCCGCAGTGCCCTAGTACAGCCACCTGGTGCTGTGTAAAATATTTATTCATTCTCCAAAAAGGCTCAGACTGCAAGTCTTATGGGAGAGGCCAGGGCAGGGTCTCCTCTGGGGCCACCCTTGGGGACCTCCACCACTCAGCCCAGTCCAGCAGTCCTATCCCTCCAGGCCTGGGAGGGGGCGGCCAGGGCTGGTGTAAGGCTTGGCCTGGAGTCCGTGGGCCACAGGGGCCACCTGCCCCCACCAGGAAGAAGCAGCCTCAAGACATACATTCACAGAGGATGAACATGCAGGCCTGCCTAGTGGCTGGCCCACAGATGCTGCGCCCTGGCTGGTGTGGCCCTGGGAACTCTTGTCAGGGTGGCGGGGGAATGTGGGCACCCAGCAGGTCGTAGGCAAAGATGTTCCAGAAGATGGCGAAGAGCAGGAAGGTGCCATAGGCAAGCAGCACCACCCACCAGCCACACTGGTCTCTCAGGCGCGCCTCATAGCTGCGCAGGATGGTCAGGCCCATGCTGACACCAACCACTGCGCCCGCCAGGTGTGCCATGAAGCTGGGCTGTGGGCCCGAGGCAGGCAGTGGCGGGGAGAAGCGCAGCCACACGGCCCGGCCCACCTCGGAGCTCACTACAGAGGGAGGCAGCAGGTGAGAGGCACCCTAGCCATAGGCTGAGGCCCCTCCACCCTGGCTCCCTACTTACTGCACACCAGGGCCAGCACCATCCTCAGCAGCTTGTAGGGACATCTCATCCCAGCCCAGTTCTGATGGGGTGTGAATAAAAAAGGCTGTGAGGGAGGCCTTATGGGCCCCTCCCCGCACCCCGCCACAGGGGCTGCCCCGTTACCATGACGACATTGGCCAGGTGTGCAGAGCACAGGGCGTAGACCCCGCCGGAGCCCCCCACCACAGGGGCCCGCATGTCAGTAATGGAGACGGTCAGGGAGCCTGTGTGAGCAAGGGGAGAGCCGTGAGGGTGAGGCCCACCAGTGAGGTGGCCAGAGCGCACGCACCTGCCTCACCTGCCAGCACACCAGCCAGGTAGAGCAGGCTGATGCGGAGCAGGCCGTGCACCATCTCCAGGGGCACCCCGATCATCAGCTGCAGGAGTGCGTTGAACCCCAGCTGCTCCAGCCTGGCCGTATGGGGCAAATGGGTGTGAAGGGTGAGGTCTGCCAGGGGGCTACCAGCCCCCTGCCCCCACCTCGAGAGGCTGAGCCCTCCCGATCCAATCTGAGGGGTGCCAGAGGTGGGCCCACTCACCCAACATGCATGAACATGTAGGTGAGAAAGCGCCAGGCCCGAGCACGGTGGCCGGGGTGGTATACGAGGGGGCTTTTCATGTACTCAGGGTGGTAGGTCTGCAGCACCCACTTGTTGAGACGGGCCCCGTAGCACAGGAACACGATGATCTGGGAGGAACAGGCGTTGGGACCAGGCAAGACCAGGGATGAGGGAGGCTCCCGGGGTGGTGGGCAGTGGACGGGCAGGCCCACCTGGGCGAGGGTGACCGAAGCCATAAACACGGGGGGTGGGCAGCTGCGGTGCCGGTAGAAGTACCAGTGGCGGTCCACTTCTCGGGGCAGGATCTCGTAGGCCACGTAGCGCACGAACCGCTTGTAGACACCCAGGCCTGGCTCGTCCAGCAGCCCATCCTGGGGCAGTGCCCGCTGTCCATTGGCGATGGCCCGCTTGAAGCTGCTTGAGCGCTTGCTGCTGATCTGGGGGGCGGGGCCTAGGCATAGGCCACCATACTCCCCCCATGGCTGCCCCTCCTGAGTGGTCCACCCAGCTCGTCACAGGGTCTGAGGCCCTGCCCCATGGCTATAGCCCTCCCCGATGGGAAGGGCAGGGAGGAGGGGCCGCCTGCCCAACCCACTCCAGCCAGGGCACTGCGCCCACACCCCAGCTGCCCACCCACTGTGGCACTGACCAGGTCCACCAGCTCCTGGTAGCAGACCTGGCCCCGCTCGTTGCTCTGGGCCAGGGCCACCAGCATGTCCAGTTTGGCCGGGTCCAGGGGCAGCTCATGGCGGTGCACCAGGCCAGTGAAGGTGTCCGCACCGATGAAGCCTGTGTTCTCAGGGTCCAGCTGCTGGGGTCGGGGGGCCGGCGGCCAAGGTCTGAGGGTGGGCCGGGCCCCACGACCACAGGGCTGAGCCACGTCAGGAGGGAGAGGCAGGCTCCGAGCATCCTGGGTCTAGGCCCCTGTGCCCACATGGTCCCAGGAGCTAGCTGTAGGCACCGGTACCTAGGTCCCCGGCCTCCAGCTCCGCTAGCTCTCCAAGCGGTCTCCCCACCTCATTTCTGCCTTGCCCATCCTGGAAGGGTAGGGCCAAGGTCTGAGGGCAATCACCAACCCTCTTGCCCCTCCCCAAGCGCCCTAGTCTGGCTCGCCCTTTCCTGGGGTCTCGTGCAGGGGGCCAAGGTCGTGCAGGGAAGGGGCTGCGCTGAGGGTCTCAGAGCTCCGTCCCCCCGGCCCACCCAAGGGCGGAGGGCCGGCAACGGGGGCGGTGCCGGCGCCCCGCACCTCTCCACGCACCTGCTCCTGGATAAGCTGCAGCAGCGAGCTCCTGTCCATAGAGCCAGGCCGGGCCAGGGGCCGGGGGCCGGGGTCGGCGGCCGCGGCCGGGAGGGGCTTCTCTGCGGACTACTCCGCTCCGCCCCGGCCCTCCGGCTCCGCCCACTCCGTTCGGCGCCGCGTCACGGAGCCGCCCGCCCCCGCCGCACACGCCGCCGCTGCCAGCCCAGCCACTCGCGGTCAGGACACGCGCGCGCCCCGCACGCGGACGTGCCTGGGCAAGAACGGCGCGGGGCGCTTGGCTCCAGTGCCGGCGCCCCCGCCCCGGGCTGCAGCTGTTCGTACCTCGGGGCAGCAGCCGGGAAACCGAGTCACGCGCGGCACGCAAGCCCCTTCTGCGCGCACCCCTTTGCCCCGGGCTGGGCCTCAGCGCCGATGCCACCTCCTCGGGGAAGGCTTCAGGGAACAACCCACTGCTGGGGATCTGCCCCCGCCGGGCTCCCTGAAGGCACCTCCCTCCCTGCCAGACATGCTTGCCCGTCCTGGCAACAAGGCGGCTCCACGGCCCCAGGGGCGAGCACTGAAGCCAGCAGGGCAACTAGCAGGGTTGAGGGAGGTCCCTGCAGCAGGCCCTGCTCAGTGGGTGGGGACCAACACAACTGGGGCTGGAGGTTCCTGACTACTCCTGTGGCCACAGTGCTAAACTGACCCATGGACATGGGGGTGGGGAGAGCCCCAATGGACAAGGCTGCAGCTGGGATGGAGAGGAGCCCTACTTCCCAGGGAGGACAGGTAGACCCCCTACAATAAGGAAGGTGACAGGCTATGGGAATGTGCAACCATAGCAACCCCTGACAGCACCACTCAGAACACCTGTGCAGCTGAGCCTCAGGACAGATGCAGCAACTAGAAGTAGCATCCTGCCCTGCCCAGCTTTAGTAAGAACTGCACCAGGGGTCCTCAGGTCACTGGAGCTGGGGGGCCAGCGGGATGGTTGAGACAACTTCAGAGTGTGACCCCCCAGCCCCTATTGGATCAGGCCTGAGCATCCCCTGCCGAGAAGGCAGCTCCCCCGCCTCTAGAAACAGCTTGTCAGGGCTGGGGGAGGGGCCCTGGCCTAAAGGCCTGCCTTGCACGGAATGATTAATTACAGGAAGTAGAGGGGGTACTTGTGTGGCCAAGGTCCTCCACCCAAGCACACCACATACTGCCTCTGCTCCACGCCCAGCATGCACGCCAGAGTGAGCACCTGAACTCCAAGCTGAGCCCCCTCCTCAGCCCAAGAAAGGTTCTCTGTCCCCTTGTCCTTAGGCTGGAGCTCTGGCTGTCTCCTGCCCAGTGGGAGGGGCAGAGGCCTCTGGGTGGGGTGTGAGAAACAGGGCAGATCCCCCAGACCAGGGCCACCTCACACACCAGGACATTTCAGCACATCCCAGAACCCCAGATCCTCAGCACACCTCAGCCAACCTGACAGGATGCTGAGGCTTGGGTAGTGGATACACCTGGCTGTGGGGAGGGGTCACCTCCGGGGGTCCTCAGGTATCAGGTCCCCTCCAGCCTCTCACCCTCAGGCCAGCATGGACCTCAATGGACTAAAGGCTCTGAAGCTGCAGCTGGGCCATAATTGGTCCTTACCCTGGCCTGAGACCTCAGGATGGTGACCCAGAGAGGAGGCGGGGGGGTCAGGAGTAACATTCCCAGCCCACACCCAGACCAAGGACACGTTTTAGTTAATTCAAGAAGTCATCCTCAGAAAGCAGGACCCAATATGGAAAAGACACAAGTGAAGTTTAATCAGGAAACCCAATCTCATACGTCTTCTGGGAGAGGCACAGCCCTGGACCTGTCTTCAGATTGGGGGGTGGGGGCGTGCACAATGGTCCAGCCATTTCTTGCCTCCATGCCCCTGCCTTTGGCCCAAAGCTCTGCCTTCTTACCCCCTTCATACCCTCTGGCCACATGGGACCAGGAAGGAGGAGTGGAGCCCTGAGAATTCGGGTCTGGGGTCACTGACTTCCTCACCCACACCTCCCGGTCCCTCCAACACATGATGCCCACAAAAGAGGGTCATGCCCGGCACCTGCAGCAAGGCCGGACACAGGCTGCTGGGAGCTGGGGCCACCCTCGGGGCTGAGGCAGGGGTGGGGCAGCAGGTGGACTGTCCTCAGGAGCAAAGTTGATAGGGTCTCCATCCCCGCCCCCCAAGCAAGTGGCCCCACACCAGCACCCTGAGATCAGACTGTGGGGTCCGGGGCCTCATCGGCTCTTCACCAGGACCCTGTAGAGTGAGAAGCTGAGAACGGCAGCGACGGCAGCCCCGACGGCCCCCAGCGCCACCCGGAGCCAGAAGGAGGTGGCGTGCAGCTCCCCGTGGACAAGGTGTCTGCAGGAGAGAGGGGAGTCTTGCTGCTGTACCCCCACCTCCGTCTCCTACAAAGTCCCAGAGCCCCACTCAGCTGCTCCGTGTCAGTGCCCAGCATGGCAGGACCCCCAGACGAGAGAGCAGCCTGTGAGGCCAGGCCCCGAGGGCCCCGCCTGGGCATCGGCATGGGCACCAAGGCCCACCCTGCAACCTTGACTAACTCCAGTCCTGACACCACAGCTGTGCCACTCTCCTGGGACAGGGAGGGGTCTCCCACACAGGGGCTTCGATCCTGGTACCCACGGGAAGGCGGCCATGGTGGCAAGCCGGGTGAAGATGGCCGCGCGGGGCTCGGCTGGGCCGGCACAAGAGAACAGGGCGGGGGCGGGCAGCCGGTGCCTACGGCAGAACTCAGTCGGAGACAGACCAGGCAGCAAGACACCTTCGGGCAAGTCAGCCTTGGAGGAGACGAAGAGGCAGGGGGTCTGCCTGTCCATGTAGTGGCGCTGCAGGGGGAGGGGCCATGTGAGTGTGCTGGGGGACACCTGCCCACAGCCCTGCTACCCAGCAGGGCCCCCAGGGTGGGCGGGACCTTGCCTTGTAGACACTGGCGCACAGCGAGAAGGACCTGGGGTGCCTGCTGTCAAACATCAAGCAGGCAATGTCACAGGTGGCGTCGGCCGAGGCGGTCAGGAGGCTGTCTGCACCCACCTCACACAGCTGAACAGAGAGGGTGGCCTCAGAGGGGCACAGGCTAGGTCTCCCAGGGCCGCGTTGGGCGGCTCCCTCAGCATGCACGCTCTAGGCCTACCCTGGGGACCCCCGCACTCACGATCAGGTACTTCTCCTGCCCGTTGACCTGCACGGTGTCGATGGTGTAGGCAGAGGGCTCCCCAGCAGGCTCCCCAGCATCCTGGTGCAGAGGGACGCCCCTGAAGCTCGCTGCTCGGACTCTTTCCAGAACCCCTGCCCCCCAGGTCCACGCACGGCACACACGGACACTCACCCCCAGGCCACGGCCGAGGAAAGCCTGCAGGAAGGAGGACTTGCCCACTCCGCGGGCCCCCACCACCTTGCACAAGAAAACGTTTCTCTGCGTTTGTCCCTTCTCCTGGTCCAGCCTCTTCTCCCGGGTGACTGTGGGCAGGGGGCAAGGATGAACGTGAGGGAGGGGCTGCCGGGGAGGCACTGGCTGGGGGCCGGTGTGAAAGCGGGCACCCACCTGTGATGGCGTGGGCCTGGGAATCCTGCTCGCAGAGGGTGGGGAAGCCCAGGTAGCCAAGGTGCTCAAGACAGTGCTGGACGTCCAAGTAGGTCACCAGACTGGGGACGGGGAAGTGGGGATGTGGCGTTACAGCAGGGCAGAGGATGAGGCCGTCTCAGTGGGTGAGGGCTGCACTTACGTCCACTGGCAGAGATACCCGTGCAGGGGCAACCGACCGGCCTCGGTGCGGACCGTGCGAGGGAGCTGGGGCCCCCAGGGAGCAGCAGGAAACACGCTGAAGAGGCTCTGCAGCTCTGCTGGCGAGAGGGCGCCATCCCGGTCCTGCGGGCAGAGGAGCTGCGGTGACACGTGCGGGCGGGAGGCCGAGGGGGGGGCTCAGTGGGGCCCAGCGCCCTCACCTGGTCATGCTTCTCGAACATTCTCTGCACAAATTGGTAGCCGCGGTGGTTGAGCTCAGTGCTGCATCCGGGGGGCACACGGAGCCTGCGGGTGCCAGGATGGGGGTGGGGATGTGCACACCTCCTTGTGCTCCACAGGGCACCTCCTCTGAACACAGGCCGTCCAGGCAGGCAGTGAGTCCCCCCGCCAGGGAGAGACGCCCCGATGGCCCCCAGCACAGGGTCCAGGAGCCCCAGGCCCCATCCGACACAGATGGGAGGCGAGCCCTGAGCCCGAACGCCACTCACGGTGGACAGAGGTAGTTGGCCGTCAGCTCAAGCGAGTCGCCATAGCCAAAGCGCCTCAGGATGGTCCACGTGGTCTCGTGGCGGCCTCGCTGGATGAAGAGCATGTTCAAGAAAAGGAAGCCTGCTCAGGAGAAGCAGAGAAAGGAGTAACACCAGGCACAGCCTAGCCTTGCCCCACACCCCACGCCCGGGGTAGGCAGGGCGTCGGGCCTCACCGTCCAGGGTCAGCCGGTCATCCTGCACGCCTCCTGCCACATTCTTGCTCACCACCATCTTCACGTCCTCCAGGGCCTGCGGGGCAAGAGGGTGCCCGAAGCAGGACATCTGCTTTCAAGAGAAAGTGGCCGTTAGTCAGACAGCTGCCCTCTCCATCCGTCACAAGGGCAGCCGAGGCGTGGGGTGCGGCTGCAAGCTGGGAGGGTGGGTACCGCCAGGAGACAGAAGAGGGCGCACCTGGAAAGCGTTGAGCTCCTGGTCACTGAGCACCTGGTCCATGTCCTGGTCTGAGAGCCTGAAGATGCGTGTGAGGGCCTGGGCGCACTTGGGCATCAGCTGTGGGGACAGTGGCTCAACACCCCACCGCTCCCTCCTGCTCGCCCTCCCCACCAGCACCTTCAGCCCACCTGCTTGGCCTCAGGGTCATAGAGGGGAGCAGTGGGGTGTAGCACGGCCTTCTGTGCATAGTAGAACAGCTCTGAGATGTTTTTCAGGTTCTTCGCCGAGCACTGGGACACGTGGGAACAGACTCAGAGGGGGAGGCAGGGAGGACCCCTGTCCTCGCCTCTGCGGTCCTGGCACCCCCGGGGCCCTGCCCGCTCACCTCCACACAGGTCTCGATCTCGGGGAACTGGCTCATGATGGGCAGCACAGCCTCCATGGAGCCCCCCGGCCGCAGGTCCGACTTGTTGCCCACCAGGATAATGGGGACCCTTGGGGGAGAGACCCACGGTCACCAAGGATCAGGGAGCTGGCGGGGCCCAGTCCCCCTCCCCGAGCCCTGCCTATTACCTGGGCCCCCTCTTGGTATCCCCATTCACCAGTGGGATCCATTTGGTTCGGATCTGAAAGGTAAGACCTGGCCATGAGAATGGGGGCCTGCCCGGCCCACAGCTCCCATGTGGAACTCTCACTTGGCTCGAGGAGAGAGGGGGGAGATTGAGGGCCACTGAGAGTCAAAGTCACGGCCACTGGCAACAAACCCAGTGGGGAAGAGCAGCGGGCAGGTAGGACCTCATCTGATCCTAGCAGTTCCCAAACACCCACAAAGGGCCTGAGATCAGCAACTCCTCCCGCAGACCTCAGAGATTCAGACGCAAGGCCATCCACGCTCTCGGCGGGAGACAGGGTCATGGGAACTCGGGGGAAGCTTTGGGGGCCCTAGCCAGGGTGGCTCCGTGAAGCTCCCCAGTGGGGCCAGCCACGGGTGCAAGTTGCCCAGAACCCGGGTCAACTGAGCGTCCGGCTGTGGTGTGTGCAGAGAACAGAGAACAGGTGGATGACCAGGCTGGGCGCCAGTGACAGAAAGCTGGGATGGACAGAGAGTTCCCTTGCTCACCTTCTCAATGGTGGCCTCCTCAGACACGTCATACACCACGCACACCACGTTTGCCTGTTGGGGGCAGGGAGAGGGATTGTATGGTGGGATCTGAAGCTCCCTGCTCCACTCACAAGCTGGACAGGACAGGGCTCAGAGACTGGGGGAGCCCACCCTTCCAGCTGCTCCCAGGCCGAGTCACTGGCTGTTGGCCACTCACAACTCAGGCCAGCCCTTCCCTACCCACTTCTGCTGCAGATGCCAGGCCCCAGTACTGCAGCTCTGGTCAGCGAGTCTCCTGAGGGCTCAGGACACAGCCACCCTTAAACTTGACGCCCCAGCCTCAGCCCTTCGCTCCCTGGTCACTACAGGCAACAGCAAACAGAGGACAACAGCACAAGGTGGGGGGATGACGGCAACACAGTGGCTGCGGCCTGTACCCTTGCCCAGTGGCACCCCCAGGACACACATGCTGCAGGGGCAGCACCCCCACCAGGAGCTTGGTCCAGGCACAGGTCCTCCTGTGCAGAGGAGAGCAGAGAGCTAGCTGTGCAGCCCACAGCACTGGTCATGACACCCAGGGCAACCCAGAGGCCCAGGACAGTGGACTGGACTAAGGAGTGGGGAATGGGGGTGCTGGGCACAGAGCTGTCCAAGGGATCACTTTCAAGGACTTGGAGACTGCTCCCCAGGGTCCACCAGAAGAGGGAAGGCTAGGCACGGAGGGCTGTAGGCTGTCCAACCACGCATGCAGGAGGAAGGAATGGGCCTTCCTCCCATCTCCCAGCAGAGTGCATCACAGGGACCCCAAAGACTCTCAGTGCTAACAGGTCACAACAGAATTAGCGAGGCTGCGGACACTCTGGGCACCTTAATCCAATCCCTCAGAGAATGAAACCGATCAAGCCAGGGTGGCCATACCCCCAAGGCCTGAGCCCTGACCCCCATGCCCAGCACCCCCTTCCCCAGGACCCACTGTACCTTGTGAATCTCGTCCTGGAGCTCCTCGACTGTCTGCTCAGCCTCTGGGTGGAAAAAAGAGATCCCACTGCAGACCTGCCGGAGACGCCCGCTCCTGGGCGCAACCGCGGGCGGGCGGCCCCTCTACCTGAGTAATCCACGATGTGGGTGGGCACCTTCTCTGGGGTGACGTCCGCGGGAATGGTGATCTCTTCTGCCCGGGGGGGGACCTGGGGCAGACGCGGCCGTGAGGACAGCCAGGAAGGGCGGAGGGCGGCGGCGCCCGGACCTGGGCCCTTCTTGGGCGCGGGGACGCGCTCGGCCTTACCTCCTCGGGGAACTCCTCGCCCACCAGCGACAGGATCAGCGACGTCTTCCCCACCTGGGCTGCGCGGGGCGGCGCGGTCAGCGCGGCGGCCAAGGTCGCGGCGCCTCTCCCCACCCCGGCCCCAAGACCCACGACCAGGCTCGACCCCCGCCCGACCCAGGCCCAGGCGCCTACCTACCCTCGCCCAGCAGCAAGATGCGCACGTCCCGCTTCATGCTGGCCGCCGGGAGCTGCAGCCCGACCCCGGTGCAGGCCCGGCCCCCGCCCACGACCGCGGTCCCGACCCGCGCTGTAGCTGCGCCCGCACTTCCGGCCCCCGCCCGCGCAGCCGCACTAGCGAGGCGGGCGGGCCAGACCGGCCTGCCTGGCGGCGCCACCGCGTGGGCGCGCCGGGCACTGCCGGCCAGGGGGGCGGGGCCTTTGCCCAGTGCCGCCCCGCCCCGCAGCTCCTGCTCAGGCTCCCGCGGCTCTTGCAGGGGTCAGGATCCCTGGCAGGGAGCAGGAGGTCTGGAGGTTGGGCAGAAACTGAGCTCAGGCAGCCTGGAGTGACCAGGAGACAATGCCTCAATGCAACACCCACATTTATTTGAACTGTACAAGGTAGAAACAAAAGCCCAAAGGAAAAGAGGCAATAAGCACTTCATACATGTTCAAGGTCTTGATGATTTGCACACACTCCTGGGCAGCCGGGTGTGGAGGCGTGAAGCCCACCCAGCCATCCTGGCCCAGCACAAGGCCCCTGGCCAACCCAGCTTCTCAGCCAAGCCTCTGCCCAGGCCAGGTGCCCGGCTGACCAGCAGGGCAACACCCGACCCCGCACTCCCCACTGGGGGTCAGTGGCCTGTGACTTCCCACACCAGTATCTCACTGTGGGCCACCGTGAAGAGCAGCCGAGCAGACGGGGCAAACCTGCACAGCTGCACCGAGTCATCATGGCCAGCAAAGTCCTGCACGGCCCCCGACGCACAGTCCACCAGCCTCAGCACACGCTCTGCCGGGGGACAGCATAGGGTGGGCTGGGGCAGGTAGGGTGCCATGGGCCCTGTGCCTGTGTCTGTATAGTTCCAGGACCCAGGGTTCCTCCAACCCACCCTGGCTCTGTCTCCAGCTGGGACCAGTGCCTCATTGGGGGAACCTGGCACCCCACCCCCCCCTCATTTCCTGACCCTATCTAAGACTCCCCTGGAGCAGGTGTCCTCACCCCACTTTCAGGGATGAGGGGTACGGCTCAGTGTGGGGGCACAGGTGTACCCACTGGGCCCCACTCAAGACACCAGCACTCACCAGAGAAGCCAATGGCCATAAGGTGGGCCCCAGGGGACAGGCTCATGGACACAGCAAAGAAAGGCAGTGGGATCTTCTCCATCACCTGCAGACAGCAAGCGTGAGGCACTGGGCAGGGGTTCCCGTGGCCCCGAGACCTGCCCCTCCCCAGCCCTGGGTCCCTCAGAACCACATGGAGGGGTGCACGTGCCTGCTTCTGGCGGAGGCTGTAGAAGACCACCTCACGGTGCACACCGAGGCCCGCACACACCAGCAGCGCCTCATCCCAGGGGCAGAAGGCGGCGAGGGAGGGCGGCAGGCAGCTGGGAACCTATGGAGGGCACAGCACATTGTGGCAGGGTGGGGGGCACCCCGCCCACAGGGCCACCGGGACTCTTACCTCCGTAAGGGCAGGCGCTGGGAAGCTTAGCCAGTCCACGAGCTCACAGCGGTCCTGCAGCCAGTTGGAGGCCCAAACGCTGACCTGCTGGTCCCCGCTGGCAGCCAGCCACAGGTCCACACCCTCTGCCCCGAAGTCTCCATACTGGGGGCATAAAGGCTGGTGGGTGCTGCCTGCCCTGCTCTCCCATCCCCTTCCCTGCCGGCACCCTCGGCTCAGGCTGGGCCCTGCAGGCTCACGAGGCTACTTCACCTCTCTTCTCGTGCTCTGGATGGTGCAGATCGGGGCTCCCCGATGGTCACTCAGCACACGGAAGGTCATCCCCGTGCGAGGGCGACTCACAGCCACGAGCCCATCCTTGTCTCCGGAGAGGATGGTCTGACCTGGGCGAGGCAGAGACCACGCTGTTACTTGTGAGCCCCTAGCCCTCAGCCCAAAGGTGTGACCTGGGCCAGGCAGAAGCCGTGCTGTCACCATGAGCCCGGCCTCACCGTCAGCAGAGAAGGCGATGGCCGTCAGTGCAGCCGAGTGGGGATGCATCTTGAGCTCCATCGCTATGCGGGGGATGCTGAAGAGCCGCAGCGTGCCGTCACTGTAGCCCGCTGCCACCCGCTGCTGTTCTGGGCGTTCGCAGGATGGGGGGCTCCAAGACAGGCAGAGGCAGCTCTGGGGACCCACGGTGGGAAAACATCAGAACTCCCCTGGGGAGGGGGGAAGGGGCCCGGGCCCAAGGCCACAGACAGACACCAAGGCTGGAGGGAGGATGAGGCTGCCGGAGCCCCGGGCGTGCACCCCAGCCCCAGGCGCCCCCCCGAGTACCTGGCTGAGCACCTGGAACTGGATCAGCAGCTCCATGCTGGCCACGCTCCACACCCTCACGCTCCCATCGTCACTGCACGTGGCACAGTGGGACTCGCTGGGGCTGAAGACCACCTCGTTCACCTGTGAGGAGGCACCACCCGACCTGAGGCCCATGGCCTCCCAGGGGGCCATTCCTGGGCCTCATCACAGCAGGGGGGGTGGGGCTGAGATTGTTGTGTGTGTGTGTGTGTGTGTGTGTGTGTGTGTGTCATGTGTATCGAGGGAGAAAGCAGTTGTGTGATTACACAGAGTCAGGATCTCTGGTGTAAAAAAAAGGAGACAGGCCGTGCACCAAAGAGGTAAAAAAAATAGCCGAGTCCTGAATGTGAATTTCAAGCATAAGTATAAACTCCTGATGCATTTTATCTTAGAAAAATAATAATTTAGGTCTGTTTGGCTGAGACGTGATGGGCCCCTCTGGGCCTCAGACCGTGACCTCTAAGCCCATTTCCCACTGGAGGGGCCACAGGCTCTAGAACAGCCAAGTCCGGTCTTGGGCGGAGTTGCAGAGGGAGAGGCTGGAGCACCTGTGGTCCACAGAAGAGGGGGGACCACCAGTGACCACCAGCTCAGGTCAAAAACTCAGCACCCTCAAGCTCATGCCCTGGTGGGTGGATAAACTCATCCTATCTGTACCACAGAAGCGTATTTAGCAGTAAATAGGAGTGAAGCACTGACACTCGCTACAACTCGGACGGACTTTGAAAACACGATGCTCAGTGAGAGAAGCAGATAGAAAGCACCACAGAGTGTGTTTCTGTTCACAGGGACCATCCAGAACAGGCAAACCGACAGAGACAGAGTCGGTGAGCGCCTGCCAGGGGCTGGGCGGTGAGTGCTTAATGGGTGGGGGGTTTCCTTCTGGGATGAAAGTGACCGCGGTGATGGTTGTACAGTTCTGCAAATGTTTCAAAAACCATTGACGTGACATGGGTGTGTGGCCCACAGATTATACCTCAACATAAAGCCATTACCAAAGAAAAAGGAAACACATAACCCTCACTACCTCTTTGTTGGCTACTGTTACGCCTGAACAAATGAACGTAGAATTTTTTTAAAAAAGACTCAGGAGCCAACTTGAAGACCCTGCCACCAGCCGAGGCCAGGACTCCATGAGCATCAAGAGAAAGTGACGGTGGGGAAGCCAGACCCATGTTTCCACCCACCAGCCCCTAATAGCTCTCAGAAAGTAACACATTGGCTGCTGCTGGGGAACTTGGTCCACGAGGGAGAGACTCATCTACCTGTGCCCTGTCCCAGCCCCGGAAAATCTGAGAGCTCTCGAGGCCACTTCCCTCCTGAAGGAACAAGGTATCTGACTACTGCCACCTGCAACTCCTGCCGCCAGACGAGGGCATCACTGGTGGGAGACACAGTGCTACCAGAAGGAAGTGACGTTGGGACTGGCTGGCCCTGACTAGACCCTGGCCCGGCTTCCAGACCCCTCGGACCCCAGGGAAGCATGTCCAACAACGGTGGTGGAAGACTCCAGGGTGGATGACCAGTTTTCTTCAACACGTAAATTACAAGAGAATAAAGTGGCGGGAAAGAGGAAGGGTCAAGAAGGCCACAGGGCCTGGAGCTGCTGCACGCGGACACGGCATGGACCCCATGCCCACGCGGAGGGGCACGTGGTTCCAGGGGTACAGCTGGTCCTGGGAACGCCTGGACGCTCACAGCTGCGCTTGGGCTGGGAGCACCCTGGGGGCGGGGACGGAGGGAGCGCGCAGCAGCTGCCCGGCCCGTGCCGGGCTGGGATCCCCTCAGACATCCTCGGCAGCAAGCCGGTGGCCCAGCGGCCTCACCTTGCTCCGGTGGCCGCTGATGAGGCGGATGCTGGTGCCCTCAGCCCAGCTGACATACCAGAGCGTGCCCGCCGTGGTGCCCACCACACCCATGTCCATGCTTTCGTGGAAGACTGCACTCACGACGGCCCCGTCAAGTGTCAGCTCACGCTCCATAAACACAGAGCTAGACCTGGAGGGGCAGGGGGTCAAAGGGGTGGCAGCAGCGAGAGCCGAGGGAGCCAGGTGCTTTGGCCCACAGGCCCTGGCCTTGCCCGAGCATGTCCCCTGGGGGATGGGCCCAGCTGGCAACAGAGTGCCGGCTCCCAGACACACTGTGGATGCTCACCTGACCCCGGAGCCCTTGCGCCTCAGCTCCGGCACGGCCCCCACGGCCCACAGGCGCAGCCGCCTGGTGTTGCTG
Organism: Eschrichtius robustus; assembly: GCF_028021215.1. Taxonomy (NCBI): domain Eukaryota; kingdom Metazoa; phylum Chordata; class Mammalia; order Artiodactyla; family Eschrichtiidae; genus Eschrichtius; species Eschrichtius robustus. The sequence continues at coordinate 51,773,204 of NC_090839.1, read as the reverse complement.
CCACTGACCAGACGCGCGCCCGAGCACAGCAGCACTCCTGGGGGACAGGAGATGCCGTGAGCCACGTCCCCAGATGCCTGGGACTCAAGATGGTGTCCACCGCCCCAGCACCAGGACTCCCAGGGAGAACCGAGCCCCAAGCTGTCAAGGGCCACAGGGGCTCCGTCAGACACCCACCGATCTCACCGTCGTCCGCGTCCCAGGCCAAGAAGCAGCGGCCGGCACACATGTCCCAAACACACACCTGGCCAGCATTGGAGCCACAGTAGAGCAGGGGTGTGGTCCCGTAGCAAAGCGAGGTCAGCTCGCACCCCCCCACCTCCTCAGGGATGGGCTCTCGGTGGACCTGGAGGAACATGAGTGCAGTGTGGGTCAGCGATGCCCTGGGGCCCAGCCAGACCCCATCCTCCGAAACCTCCTCTGAACCCTGGCACCTGGAGGCTGACGTCGCCCCCACGCTGCTGCAGGAGCCACAGGGTGACGGCACCCTGGCCCACGCAGGCAAGCTCGCCGGCGTCCCAGGGGTTGAAGGCCACGCTGTGTACCGGCTCCGGGAGGCACGTGGAGGACACAAGCTCGTAGGTGGCCGTGCTCCACAGAGCCAGGGTGCGGTCGCCATAGTCCCCTGGGGGAGATGCACAGTGACCACGTCAGCTGCCCAGGGTTCTCAGGACAGGCAGGGGAGTCCGGAGACCACTTTCCTCCGCCCCCGTCCTGCTGACCCAGCGTGACGAGGAGCCTGTCATCTGGCGAGAAAGCCAGGGCCTGGACAGCAGTGTCATGGTGAGAAAGGAGCTGCCGACAGGAGCCCCCCGGCACATCCCAGACACGGATCTGGCAGCGGGAGGCAGTGCTGCTTCGGCCTGAGGCAGAGGCCAGCACCTGGCGGGCAGGCAGGTGGGTGGTCAGCAGGAAGGGTGCAGTCCACGGGCCCGTTCCCGCTCTGGGTAAAGGGCTGCTCTGGAAGCGAGAGCCAGCCGCACGCAGTTCGAGGAGCCAAGCTCCGAGGCACACCTCGGCCCTGGGCATTCAAGGCGGGCTGCAGGACAGGCACCTGGACATCATGGCTGAGGGCCAGCGTGGAGATCTCCTCAGGGTGGCCAAGCCAGTGCTGCTGGACACCAGAGTGCAGGTCCTCCACCACCACCAGGCGACCACACGTGTAGGCGAAGAAGCCTGTGGGCAGGGAGGAAGCGCCCGCCCCATCAGCCCCACAGCCCCAGGCACTCGTGCCCACACCCCCCAACCCCATCCCAAGGAGAACTCCTGCTCACAGCAGGAAGTGCCACCAGGAGGACACACCCGCCCTGCAGCCCAAACCACCTGCGGGCCCCTCCCTGGGGCCTGGCCTAGGGGTGGACAGAACTGAGCCCGCCCTGCAGCGTCTGGGCCGTGGCCCCCACCTGTGTCCGGCCTCCAGACCAGGTTGGCGCGCCCGTTCCCGTTGTAACCCATGACGGCCTTCAGGTGCAGCTGCTCATCGCCAACAGCAGGGAAGGAGAGGCCCTGTGAGGAAGTGGACCCAGGACGCTGGCGCCGGCCCCCCCAGCCCAGCCCCCCAACCTCAAGCTCTGCCCATCAGGCCGGGCGTGGGACTGAGCCTTGGGAGATGCATGCTCCCGGGAGGAGGCAAACGGCAGGAACGTGGGCACCAAAGTCTGCACACGGTGGCCAGCGGGGCTGGGAGCCTGGCATGCAGCATGCAGACAGGGAGGCAGGAGGAGAAGATGAGGAGGCGCCTGCTGGGGGGGAGATGAAGGGGAGCCAGGACCATGGAGTGAAGCGAGTGTGTGGGCTCAGCAGGACACGCCTGGGTCCAGTCATCGTGTGACAGTGAGAACCTTAACCAGCCCGGTGAGAGCATGGGGCTCAGCACGGAGGGGTGACCCGTGGGCCGACTGCCACCAAGGCCTGGGCTGCTGTCAGCTCTGGGAGCTGCCCCAGGGAAACCCCAGGGAGCCTGTGTCTACCGGGGAGCAGGAGTACCCCCAGACACCACAGGGCCATGCCGCCCGGACCCCTGGGCTTCCAGGATATCCATTGGTGGCAGGGGCTATGAGGACGCCCCACCCGGCCAACCTTGGCCAGCAGGGAGGCCTTGTAGCGAGTTGTGAAATGCCGATAGGAGTCTGGGCGAGTGGAGGGCTGGGCCCTGGCTCTTCCAATGCTGCAGGCACCTGTCAGGGAAGGGAATGAGGCTGTGAACCCCCAGGGACCACACAGTGACCCTCCTTGCAGTCACCCTGCCCTGGCTGGTCAGATGCTTGGGTTCAAAGGGCACAGATGAGCCACGTCCCATCACCCACCTGGCCCAACAGGGGCCTTGGGCTCTCCATTTGCCCTGTAGGTGACCATCCCTTGTCTGCCAGGGGCAGCCGGGTCTGTCCTTAGGCCACCTGGAGTCCACGTGGTACATGCACCTGGGCCCTGGTCCAGTTATGAGTGACCCTGCCCCACCCTGCTGCCCCTCCCCTGCTTACTGGGCCAATCACGGGGGTGGGGAGGCCTGCCAAGGTCCCAGGGGCCCCCCGTGGCCCCCCAGGCCCCATCACCAGCCCTGCCAGCCTCCTTCTGCACCAGCACAGGTGGGCCTGAGGCCTGGCAGAGACCCTCAGGGCCACGGCTCTCATCTGACATGGAGAAAGCGCCTGAGGAAGAGTGGGGAGACAGTGAGACGAGGGAGCAGAGTACCCCCATGCCCTTGCCCCTCCCCCAGGCCAGGAGCAGCAAAGCATGTCAGGATGGGAGCCAGACGCACATCCCCTCCAGGCCCTCCCAGGACCCCTGCCCTCACCATCATGGTCCTTGGGGGGCCTGGCACAGATGTCCAGCCAGGGTGGGGACGCCTGGGATGGCATGGGCACCTGCTGCCGGGGAAGGCCATTGGCCCCAGACACCATGTCCTCCAGTTGTCTTGTACCCAGGCCTGAGGACGGAAGGAGCTCGGCTGAGCTCAGGGTCCGGGGAGGGCAGAGCAGGAGGCGTGCCCAGCCCCTCACCCCCAACCAGCTCTGCATTGGGACTCCCAGGAAGAGAACAGCACTGTGCACCCACAGCATTTACAGTGCCAGCACCAGACATCACCATGGAGTCTGCCAGTGTGGAGGGACCACTCACCAGCTTCGCAGGTTGGGGGGGCCCCGGGAGAGCCTTGGACACTGCAGAGGTGACAAGAGAGATGGTCGGGTGGGGCGGAGGGGTGCAGAGGGAGGCCTGGCAGATGCATGTCGAGGGCAGGAACTTGCCTTCCTGGAGGGGACTTCTCAGAGGGGGCCAGAACGTCCCAGAGAAAGATGGCGTCTCCCACACTAAGGAGTTGCTGCTGGTCGGGGGTGAAAGCCACAGCCTGCACAGGCTCTGAGTGGCCGATGTACACCTGAGGGCAGCAGTGTGGCATGTAGAGACCACTGAGGCACAGCTGGAGACACCTGGCCACCAGACTGCAGACTGACCAAGAGGACCTCGTGCAGTGTCAGGCCCCAGCAGGCACGGGGGAACCTCGGGGACTGTCGTCCACCCTCCTTCCTATCCGCTGTGCGCCCGCCCAGGGCACACACCTGGCAGCCAGGGCCGGCCTGTGCTGAGTAGTTCCACACCTTGATGGCCCGGTCGGCGGCCGTGAGCAGAAAACGGCCATCCCCGCTGAGAGCTAGGACAGAGCAGGCCGCAGGGGGGACACAGGACAGCTGTGAGAGAGGGTGCTCACTGAGGGAAAAGGTCGGAGCACACAGGACCACCAGTTGGGGGAGCCCCCTTCTCACAGAACACAACCTCTAGGGAGCAGCAAGCGGCCCAGGGCCTCCCCTCCTCTGGGCACTGCGGGCACCAAGGCTGGAGCCGGGAAGGCGGGGGAGGCCAGGCCGCCAGCCGCAGTCTTGGGCTCACCTCCCGGACCAAGCGGCCCGACGTGGCATCTAGCACTGCAACCATGTTAGAGGACGTGGACACCAGCAAGTGGCCAGGGGGTGCGGGGCCAAAGCAGACGGCCACAGCTGAGTCCAGGCGGCTGCCAGCCAGGTCCAGAGTGCTGATGTCAACCCTCAGCAGCTGAGGGAGAGCAGCACGTGTCCTCACCATGACCTCCAGCCAGAGCTCGAGCCCCAAGAGCTGGGCCCGGGCCGTGGGCAGCCTTGGGCACCCATCCGGCAGGCTGCCCACAGCTCACATGTCCTCTGTGCCATGAGGGGCGCAGGGCCCAGGTCCTTTCTGAAATGAGCATGGCCTCCCACCCAGGGAAACACGCAGCCACCAGGGTCAGGGTGCCCACGGGGTCTGAGGGCCAGACTGGCGTGGCTCTGCCCTCACTGCACACAGGGAGGGTTCCAGTTGACCCACCTCATCCAGTGAGGTTGTGTCCATGACGGTCACTGTGTACTTGGAGGGACCCACAAAGGCCAGCAGGCGGCTGTCCCCACTGACCACCAGGGCACTGGGGTTCGGGCAGGCCTCCTGGCACACCACGTTAGCTGCCGGCACATGGGGACAGGCAGTCAGCTGGGTCGGGGTGGGGGGGGCGCACCAGAACAGACACTGGTCAGAGACCTACTGGTGCGGAAAACACCAGCCTGGGCTGGGCAGATCCCACAGCAGCCAGCCCATGGGGCCTGGATGTGAGGGCACCAAGACACCAGTGGGCACCACGGACTGCCAGGAAAGCTGGGGGCTCTCCCAGAGTGACCACCAAGTGACCATCTGGCTGGCCCGAGTTACAGTGGCCATGAGAGGGGGCCGACCCCCCTGCTGGCCTGGTGCTCAGGCTTCAGGTACTCACTTCCTCTTGGGGAAGGGTGGGCACAGACTCTCACTGACCTTCAATCTCGGGAGGCTGGTGAGTCCTAAAACCACACTTGGCTCTGGGGGTTCTCAGTAGTACGACTGTGGAACGCAGTACCACGGTCGGGGGCGCCACGTACCCCCACCCCCGCAGGGACCTGACCAGGGGATGGCTGGGAGGGCAGAGCAGGGCTGGGGTTGGGCCTGGGGGCCTGACCTGCCACACGAAGGATGCGGCACCGGGGTGCGCCGCTATGGTACTGGGCCAGGGAGCCCCGAGAGCAGGAGCTGAACAGGAGGCTGCCGTCGGGGCTGGCGGCCAGGCCAGTGATGGCTCCACGGTGACACCTGCACACACGAGACGCCGCTGCCTTGCCCCTGAGCTGCACTGTCCCAGACCTCCTGTGGAATCCCCAAGGGGCAGCAGACGGCGGGGCTTCCTGTAGACAGCCCTCCCCTGCACTGCTCGGTCTCCCACACTCCCCAGGGAACCTACAAACCACTGGAGCTTCCACCTCGATCGTCTGTGGGGCCAGGGCCGGCTGGCCACCCACCTGTGCTCCACTAGGACCTCGGTGGCCTCCAGGCTGAAGGAGCGGACGGCCCCGCTGCTGAAGCCACAGAAGAAGGTGGGCTGGGTAGGGTGGAAGGCAACAGCACACGGGGCCTCCTCCGGAGACGCGAAGTCGTACAGCTGGAGGACGGGGCCGTGTGAGGGCGGACAGGCTGGGGCAACCAGCTGGCCACAAGGCCCAAGAGCCAGTCTCTCTCCAAGTGCCTTGAACCTTCAGGCCCCAAACACAGGCAGAAGGACCCAGGGCCCCACCCACCGGGCCTCAGTGAGGCCTGCGGCCCTCCAGTCCCTCCCTCCTGGCTGGCTTCCCTCCGGCCACACCCCACCTGCTGCAGGGTCGCTAGGTCCCAGATGCGGACAGTGTGGTCCTGGGACACAGTGGCCAGCTGTCCCCGGCTGCACTCAGTGGCAAGGGCCAGCACCGGGGCGGCGTGGGAGCGCACCAGCACGCTGTACTCCCGGGACAGGATGTCCAGGAAACCCAGGTGGCCCGAGGAGGTGGTGGACAGCACACGCAGGCCGTCAGGGCTGACGCGGACGGAGCTGATGGGGCCCTCGTGCTCTGCGGGCAGGGTGGGTCGGTGACCACCCAGGCCTGTAGTGGGGTGGGCCCGGCACCTTGGCCAACCGGGACAGGCTGACCATATCCATGCAGTGCCCGTGCCCAGCACCCCTGCCCAGGACACTGAGAAATGCGCTTCCCTGCTGCCTGGAGCCCCATCTCCCTGTGAGCTACAACAGGCACCTCCCCTGTGACCACCCACTCCTGGGCTCAGCGACGGTGGACCCCAGCTCAGGACACAGCCCCTTGGAGCCCCATGACTGCCATCCAGCCCGGGGACACGGCCCTCCTGTGGCAACCCTGGTGGCAAGGTGATGTCGAGGCCCCACCTGCCTCCAAGAGCACAGAGGAGAAGTCCAGGGGCCAGAGGCGCAGGTAGCCATCCTCAGAGCCCACAGCACACTTGGCCTGGGAGACGCTGAGGCTGCTGATGGCGATGCCGGGGCCTGGGTGGGGGGAGGCATGGTCAGCCCAAAGCGTCAGGGCCACTCCTCCCAACACAGCAGGGCCCACCTACCTGAACTGAAGGCCTGCTTCTGTGGAAGGGGGCCACCGGGGGTCTGTGTGGGCAGGAGGCGGCGAGCGCGCCGCACAGCCATGCTCTGGTGGTCAATCTCCAGGATGTGGCCGCTGCGGCTGCAGACGTAGCTGCCCAGAAAGGCAGAGGTAACAGGTGAAGGCGGAGGGGCCGAGGGGCGGGGCAGGGAATGGGCGGGCCCTGGCCATGAGGGGAGGGAGGGTGGGGCTCACAGTGTGTGGCCGTCCTGGGCCTGCCTGAAGGCCAGGTCAGTGAACTCCAGCGCGTGGTGCTCCCCCAGGTCCACGGGGCAGGAGCGCAGTCCCCCACCTCGCAGTCGCCACAGCCGCACGCTGCCCCGCCCGCACGATGCCATCCTGCGAGGGGTAGGAGGTGAGCCAGGGAGGACGGGCCAGCTCACAACTCGCTGGTCCCAGCACGGAGGGTGGGCAGGCGGGCGGCCAATCACCTGGTTTCATCGAAAAAGGCCACCTCGAATGCCTGGATGTCAACGTCGCTGTGCACCTTCGTGAGGATGACGGCCTCTCCGCCTCGCCCCACCTGGGCCGTGCCCCACACCACCACCGTCTGCAACAAGTCTGCGCTGAGCACCCAGCGCCCGCCTGGCCTCTCCCACAGAAGCAGGCGCGTTGGGCTGCAGGGGGTGGGGAAGTTGGCCCCTGCGGCCCAGAGGAACCTACATGTGCCCACCCGGGGCTTCCACAGACATCTGTGTGCAGAAAGGAGCAGAAGACACAACCACGAGTGGAGAAGAGGCCCCGGGTGAAACACCCAACTTCAGAGATGCTGGCATGTTAAACACGCCCAGCTCAGGCGTGGGGGACTTGCCACTGAAGAGGGTGAGGCCAGTCAATCAAAGGTCAGCTCCATCCACGAGGGAGTGAAACAGACACTCTGTGGCAAGTATGGCGCAGGGGTGCCCGGCGAGGCTGGGGGAGGCCTGCGGGGGACCCTTGCTGCCTGCCTGCACCCCAGGATGGGCTGCCCCACCTCCCCGGCCTGGCCCGCTTACCATCCGCCCGTGGCGGTCCTTGCCGACACCACACAGCACCTCCCCGCTGTCAGAGAAGCTGCGGACAGAGAGGTGGAGGTCAGTGTTGCAGGCGCAACCCCCACCCGCCTCAGAGACCCTGCACCCACCTGAGGGAGCAGACAGTGTGGACTGGGCTCTGGAACAGGGACAGGCACTCTCCAGTCTGGAAGTCCCAGAGACGCAGCATGCTGTGGGGCCGTGCCTGGGCTGAGGCCAGCAGGGAACCGTTCCCGTCCAGCGCCAGGGCAGAGACCTGGGGGGCAGCAGGGTGAGGGAGGGTGTGTGCCTGCAGAACAAGCCACCCCTGGGCCAGGGTGCCCACCTTGTCTGTGTGGCCAAGGAAGAGACGCTGCTCCCGGGTGTTGACACACAGGACGACGATGACCGCATGGCAAGGGTATACGACGGCAGCCCCATCCCGGGTCCACAGGGCCTGTGCACAGGGGCCGGAGGCTGAGGTCACAGGCTGGTCGGCTTCGTCCCCCAACCCCAGCACTCCCCCGAGCCCCACGCACAGGAGTCAATGGGATGCATGCGCCAAAAGAACAGAAAGAGCTCGGGTGCACGTGTGCATGGGCAGGGCTTCCTCTAAGCCCTGTCTGCAACACAAGAAACTTTGGGATTCAGGTGACAAAAGGCCAGAGAGCCCACAAAGACTCAGAGTTCGTGTCTAGGAAGGCCTGGCGAGCACATAGCCTCCTCTCCTGCTGCTGTCCCTGCAGGGTCCCACAAGTCTCGCCCATACCCGGCCCCACTTGGCTGGACGACACGCATCAAAGCTTTAAAGGGTGAGCAAGGGCTCTCAGGTCTCTGGAAGCTTGAGCGATTGGACCAGCACCGACCCGGCTGGTGTTCACGACACAAAGGGATGCCTGCGACAGGATGTCATCACGTCAAGGAAGCACCGAGCGTGTGAGGATGCAGGCAGGGCTGGGCGTCCGCAGCGGTGAAGGGACCCGACACCTGGGGGAGCTCAGCTGTCCACACAGCCACCTCAGGGAAACACGGGGTGTGCCCACTGTCCCCTCTGTGTATCTGACACTTGCACGACCCAGCAAGAACAGAGAATCCCTCACCCATTTGGTGCTGTGACCCCCAAAGCCGATGACCCCCTTGAGCCTCAGGACCGGATCCGGGAGGAAGCTCTGAAACAGGCAGACTCACAGTGAGACCCCAAAGTGGCGAGGCTCCTGTCCCACCAGGGCTACCCCACCCAAAGCTGGTGCCTGCCTCCCAAGAAAGCCACCTGGTTCTAGTGCCTTCTGCCAGCTGCTGGCAGGAAACCAGGATTCCAATCACATTGCTAAACCCTCCAGGTACCCCAGTCCTGCGCCTGCCTGGAGCCTGAGCGCCACCCCCCCAAACCACTTGGGCTGGGGTCAGGGCACCAGCCCCCCTCCTTACTCTTTGTTGAAAACGATCCTTGCCCAAAGCCGCCTCCTGTTGGTTCTGCTTTCTGCCAGGAGACTAGATGGGAAGGGACCATCTGCCCCACGCATGTTCCCAGTGGGCAGAGACCCAGCAGCCCTCCACCCACACCTCGTCCACATCCCACCCCCCTCGGTGGCACAGTCCAGCCCCACCTTCCTTGGGAAAAGCACTCACCTCTTTTGGGGATGCATCCTCTGGGGCCGTGGGCTCCACAGTCGTCTGACGCGCAGACACGTGAAGGCTGTCACTGACCACGTGCTTGTCAGTGGCCTTCACCCAGGCCAAGGGCTCCTGGCTACGGCCACTGGGGCCACCCACACTACAGACCTCGGAGCGCTCACAAGACACGCTGACTTCTGGAAGGGGCCCGGGCACAGAGGGGGCCTGGCGGGACTTCGGGAGGACAAGTGCCTGTTAGCACCCTGTGGCCACCACCCTCAGCCCCATCTCCAAGGGCACAGGGCACTCACGGCTGTGGGGCCATGCTTCTGGACCATGAGGGCCAGGCTGTCCTGAACAAGCTTGCTGAAGGCCGCTGGGTGAGGGTGAAGCCGCGGCACAGGCCCCGCTAAGACTGCAATTGAGAAGAACCCACTGAGCAGAGTGCAGACAAGCCTGTGAGGACATGGCCACAAGGCACGGGGCAGGGGGCAGCAGTGGGCCCTGGCCTTGCCCACTCTGCAGGAGGGAAGCCACAACAACAGCTGCAGCCCACCCTACTGTGGGCCCCGGCACCCCTTCCCAGTTGGAAAGCTTTAAGCCACCAGGCACCCTAATTGGAACCTCCCACACTGGGTCTGCGGCCTCGAGACAGCCTCCCCTCACCCTTGCAGGCATCATGCTGCTGCATTCACCTCCCCAGATGCAGCATCAGGCCCCCCTCTCCCGCCGAGCTCCATGGGCCCTTCAGGCCTGAACCTGGGTCACCGCTGGCCCCACAGGCCCACCTGCCTCAGAAGGGGAACAGCTCTTCTGAACTGCCTCGGAGGATGTTTTTGAGCTGTCGCTTGGAAACCTCGGCGGGGTGGAAGGACAGTCAGCTTCCAGGGGCGGCCCTGCCGTCCCTCCACCCGGCTGCCCTCCCTCCACCCGGCCGCCCTCAGGACAGGCAGAGCCGCTCACCGGACGTGGACATAGTGGTCGTGCCAGCTCTCCCCTTTCGGTACCGGGAATGCCATTTCTCGAGGTATGGGGGTGATGGGCAGTTTTGCACGCCGGGCTTCAGCGACAGTGACAGCTACGAAGAGCAAAGTCCAGGGAAGCCCACCCAGCTCCCTCTCCCAGCCCAGACAAGACAACACCAGGTGCCAGCCAGCAGGGTACTGCCTGGCCACCAGCCCAGCCACCACCTCCCCCAGCGGCTGCCTTGGGAGCTGGGAGGCTCAAAGATGGTACAGCATGGGCATTTTCACCAAGTGCCAGGGAGGGTGTGGAGGCCAGCACACAGGGAGTTAGAGCAGGTGGGCTGCAGGCTAAGCACACCTTTAGCCCTCACCAGGATCGAAGCACAGGTCACTGGTGTAGAGGTTCCTGACCAGCAGGCTAGCACATAGCCTGATGCTCTTGAGCTGACTGTAGCGTCGGTTCAGGTAGACCAAGAGAATGTCGTGTAGGTCGAGCTGCAGGCAGGTCCAGCGGGCACCAGGGGAACCCACACCTGCCAGGTGTGCAGGACAGGAGCAAAGGTCAGAGCCTACCCCCTCACCAACCGGCCCACAGCATTCTCTGTCCTCGGCCTGTCCCCACTCTCATGGCCACAGCCACGTGCCCCTCCACCCAGGCTGTCCCTGGCCTGCCTCCCCCGTGAGCCTTCTGGCTGGCTGCCTCTCCAAGACCATCTGTGCCCCGTTCACACCTCATCTACATGTTACCTTTCCTGGGTGTCCCAGTCTCACAGATGAAAGGGAACTGAAGCCATGTGGCTGTGGACTTGAACTCCTTGAAGAAGTTGGAGAATGACACTCGGATGACCTGGCTGTCCTGTAGGTATACAGCATGGCCGTGGAGAGGAGACTGCAACAGGAGTGCAAGGCCCCCACCGGCAGCTCCCGCTCTCCAGCTTGTAACCTCGGTACACAGGTCCAGGTGAATGACGAAATGCTTGGCGGGCAAGGGCCGAAAGAGCACGTACAGGTAGCGTCCGGTCAGCCCCAGGGACTGGGTGCTGGTTTTGGGGAGCTGGATGTAATTGCCAGCAGAGACAGGGCCCCGCACGCGATACACGGTGCACTTGAGGGTCTTGTCCTGCAGAGAGACACGGGAGGCGTGGCGTCCCGCTCAGCCCCACGGAGCGCTGCAGCAAAACGGCCCAGGAGACAGAGGAGAGGCCGCCGCTCCTGCTGCCAGGCGCCCCGGCCCACTTACCGTCACGACGGCCACGTCGCCCTCCTTCGAGGACCGCTTCCACTCGTCCACCTTGAAGTGTCTGAAGACGTTGAGGAACGGCTGCTGCCACACTGGGGGACACAGGGGCGTGAGGTGCCAGACCCACCGCGAGTCTAGGGAGGGGGCCGTGGCAGGGTCTGCTAGCTCCCCAGCTGTGACAGCCAGCGCAGCGCGCGGACTGGGCTCCGGGCGAGTCTCAACACCAACCCGTCCGCGGCGGCGCCGCATCTCGGGCCCCAGACCCCGGCACCCGGCCCCGGGCCCCCAGCCCCCGGCCCTCCCGCCGCGCGCCGCTACCTCGGGCCATGGCGCCGCCGCTCGCGCTTCCCGCCTCGGCCGCCGCGCCCCACGCAGGGCACGCAGTGCGCGCCTAGCAACGGCCGCCTGGCAACGGCGCCACTTCCGCCGTCACGGCGGCAGGGCACGTGATCGCGCTTCTGGGTCGGGGCCTGACACGTGACCGCGCGACGGGGCGGGGACTGGTGAGTGACCGCGCTGGGGGTCTGGACTCCCACCTCACCGGCTGTTTCTCGGGGCGCCCCAAAACCTTGCCCGACCACTTACTCTTCTCTGCTGTCGTGCCCCGGGGCATAAGGAGCCTCCGCCCCCAGGCCTCTGCGGCCACTCCCAAGCCGGGACCCCCTGGGGGTACTCTAGCGCCACCAGCTGTGGGATCCGGGGAGGTTCCTGACTCCCTCTGGGAGTCATCTTTGTATAGGGAATGAGACGCAGCCCAGAAATTGTGAGCTGCACTTGGCAGGAGCTGTCCCCACCTATCCTGTTGCTACCTAGCCCTGTGGAGGCACGTGTGTCAGACGCAGGCAAGGTCACCTGGCCCCACAGGTAAAGCAATGTCCTACAGGACCCCGAGGGCTCCCCACCAGACCTGGAGGATTCAGAGACAGCACCAGGCGTCCTGAGACCTGAGCGCAATTCTGGGTGGCTGGGGCGCCATCTCAGGGCCACTTATGTAACATTTCTGGGTCTTGAGGCCAGGTTCAGACACCTGCCAATGACTACAGGGCGGGGTGGGGGTGGGGGGGTGTCAGGTGGGGCAGGGTGGCGTTTACAGACTTCTATGCAAAATGACCTGGCCCAGGACACAGGAAGGCAGCTGGGCAAGAGGCCGGGGCGGGGGGACCAGATTTAGGCAAAGCTTCATCTGTGAGGAGATGAGGCTACAATGGAAGGTTGGGCTGGGCCTGGTGCTGGGACAGAAGCGCCCCCTCCCACATCCACCCCCCACTGCCCCCAAGTAAAGACCTTTCCAAAGGGCAGTTTCTCAACTTTATTAGCCTGGAGCTCCTCCCTGCCAGCCCCACAGGCTGGTCCCCGGGCACAGTGAGCAGGACTGAGGTCAGTTTCAACCCCTGGCCTCTGGCAGCCTGGAACAGCTGGGCCAAGGGGTCAGCGGGAGCAAAAGTCCAAATTCTGGCACTTCAGGTGTGGCCGGCTCCTGGCCAGGCCCAGGGTGAAGCACGGCCCACCGCAGGGGTTGGACAGGGCACCGTGGTCCTCTCCTGGCAGAGGGTCCAGCGTGGGGCAGGGCCAGGCCCTGCACGGGCAGCGTTCCTTCCAAAGCTGCGACTAGGAGCAGTTGGTGATCCTGGCCAGGAACTGCTGTGCCCACCACTCGTCCAGGTCGATGGGTACGAAGTCTGCGGGGGAGCAGAAGCCTGGGCAATGATGCTCCTCCCAGGCTGACCAGCATCTCCCACCTCGAGCTGACCACAAGCCCCTCACCCAGACCCCAATTGTAGCAGACGCTGGGAAGAATTGGGTCAGGCTCCAGTCCTCTTCCCAACCCCCTGGGGCTAGAACCTGGCTGAGCCAGATCAGGGTTGGAGGAGGTGGAGGGGACACCCTGAGGGCGGGGGAGGGCTCACTCTGCAGCCGGGGGTTGGGGGTCCTCTCCACGTATTGCACTGGCCTCGGCCCGCTCTCACCGGCTGGGCCACCACCCAGCTGCTGCTCCACTTGCTGCCAGGCTGTGGGGAGAGGATGGTCAGGCTGAGCCAGGCCCCTGGCACCGTGTCTCCCACCCCAGGGCCTGGTGGCTACCCTGGACCCCAGGCCAGAACTGGGAGTGGGCAGCCTGCTGGATGGTCACAGGAGAAACAGGCAGAGAACCCAGGAAGAGCCCAGGCCTCTGGCAACTTCGAGTGAGGTTACAGTGGGAAAAGGACCCATGGCCCAGGTCACACCCTTGGGCCTCAGCACTACCTTCGGACACAAATCGGACGTTCTCCTCGTGGGCCAGTGTGTAGGTCTCCTGGGTTCCCTTGAGGGATGGGGATGTGGCAGGTGGCCGCCGGCCATTCACCCGATTGAACACGAGCCTCGGCCCTGGACTGCAGGAAGGGGGAGGAGATGGTCAGCAACCGTTCTGAGCCCAGGTGTTACCTGGCAGAGCTCCCGGAGCAGCCTCAGGCCACCCTCACCACCCCTGGGCCAGGCCCAGCCTGGGCACTTCCCTGAACCACAGGAAGGCTGTGTGCTGCTGCCAGTGGCCAAGGCCTTTCTCGTGCAGGCCTGCGCCCCCAGCAGCTCAGCTCACAACTGCAGCCCCCCACCCTGAGCCAGGCCTAAGACTGCGGGGGTGGAGTGGGGCCTCTCTGTGTCCCCAGATCCCCTGCAGAGCTCCATGCTCAAGGCACATAGGCGGCCCTCCAAGGGTCTCAGGCACCCCTACTGCCACCAGCCACCCACCTCCCCTGGACCAGCCAGGCCTCCATCAGCCCAGGTTTTGACCTGAGTAAAGGTCGCTTGGCCCAACCCCACCCACTAGGCGAAGTTCTTGGCCACTTTCTCCCCCACAGAAGTCTCTCCATCTCACGATGCCCCCCAGTGTGGGATGAAGGACCCAAACAAGAGCTGCCGGCCTTTGCCCTTCCCTCTCCCAGCTGCCCGAGGCCCCCAGGGACAGCTCATGGTCTGGCTAGACAGCACCAAGTGCTGAGTGGGCCATCCTGAGTAGGGAGGGTGTGACTGCAACCCTGGCCCACCCCTGCAGGCCTCAGACGAGGGGCTATGCTCTTGCCCACGGGGGCAGGAATGTGGAGATGGCCCTGGCTGCTGGAGCTCGGCCTGATGGGCATTCCATGTCCAGGTGGCCACTGGGCCCATCCCGGCCAGCCGGGCCCAGGGCATTGGTGGGCTGCCCTGGCCAGTGGCAGCTGGCCCAGCCCTGTGCACATGAAGCCCGGGACAGGGCCGTGGAGAGTGCGGGGCCCACACCTACAGCAGGAGGTGGGAGCCGGGAGTCCTGGGCTGCACGTGCCACTCCGCCAGGCACTCGCGGTCCCGCCGGCCTGCTCGCCATCCTGGGCTCAGGTGCCCCACCGCCGCTGGGGTTTCCTCCTCAGTTGAGAGGGGCACTAAAATAAAGAGGAGCGTCTTGAGGGGCACCGGTCCCACCAGCTCCAGGCTGGCAGGGTCGGGTGGCCACATAGAATGTGGAGGGGCAGGGCTCCTCCCAGGCCTGAGCTATACCAACCAGAGGGCGTAGATATTTGTCCTTAACTGGAACAGCCCCTCGCCTGCTACCCTTAGCCCTGCAAGGCCGCAAACTCTAGGAAAATTTGGAGACTGAACATCAAAGAAGGAAAAAAAGAATTGCAGTCAAAGGCTGTAAATCGCAAGTACCTAGACGGTGGCCTGGCTGGGGCTGAGAAGGGGCCCCAGCAAGCGGGCACCTGACCGCCCGCTGCCGGCAGTTACATAAGGCGGTTCTGCAGGCCCTCTGGGGGAAAGGGCGCAGCTCCCTGTGCACCTATGGACGAGTCCGGCGTCTGTCTTCCCCACCCTTCTCCGTGCCAGCACCCAGGGACTCGGCCCGCAGGAAAGCCCCGCCCACAGGCAAGCTCCGCCCACGGCAACAGCAGCACCGGAATCCCTGCTAGGTGCCTGCTGATACAGGCCTCGCTTCCTTTTACTTAACCCCCTTCACTACCCTCCAAGGTAGACCACCCACCCGTTTTCAGCCCAGGAACCTGGGCTCAAGAGAGAAGTAACCTGTCCAAGGTTACATGTGGTGAGTGGGTGGCAGCATCAGAACTCTATGCCTGTCTGACCCCAAAACCCACAACCCAGTACAGCTTCCAAGCCCCCTCCCCCACCAGTCCACCTCCCCTGCACCATCAGGTGGCCCCATTTTCTCTTCTCCCCAACAGTTGCTCTTATTCTCTCTCACTGGAAGGGAGAACTCATCACAGGCACAGACTAATGTGGCCTGTCTACCACCACGGGCAGCGCCTGGCCGGAATCTGAGGCCGGACATTTAGCAGGTCAGATGCTTTGAGCACCTGTGGTGCACCAGGCACAGAGGGTGCAGCAGTGGCTCAGACTCCTTCCTCCTGGGCAAAGTCTGGGTGAGGGAGGGTGGACAGGAAGTCTGGGTGGAGTGATTTCAGAAGTTTCAGGGGCTCCTGGTGTGGAGGACCTGCTGGCTGCTCTGGCCTCCCAGCGGGGGGACTCTTCAAGGTCCCTGAGACTGCCAGGGGGCAGCTCAGGGAAGGAGTGACCTCAGAGGGAAGGGGGGACGGCATGACCAGCACATACTCTGCCTTTGTGCCGCTCCCATGCACTCACAGTGCCACACAGGACTGCAGCAGGCTGAGGGGCCAAGCACCAGCACCCCCCTGAACCCCAGGACCTGGCAGGTCGCAACATCTTAAGGGCTCTGCTCTGTCTTTCCCATCTCTCTCCCCAGCACCCTGATCCTGCCACAGATGCACATTTCCTTCCCCACTCCCCAGCAAAGGGGCCATGGAGGAAGCAACAAGTTTCTCCAGGTAAGGGAGGGGGGAGGGCTCCCTGCTTGGGTGATAGGGGCGGGGCTACACACCTATGCCTTATTCCCTCCCCTGGGAGGTAGGGCGGCTGTGAGGACCAAGGCTGACGTCACAGGCAGTGTCACAGCACAGCTGGGTCCTGGGAAGTGCCCCCCAGGGTCCCACTCACCCCTCTCCCCAGGAGGCACTTGTGGCCGGCCTGGAACATTTTCCTCACTAGGACCAGTCTCAAAGTGTCAACATGCTCCTAGCAGGAGGCCCCTGGAAAGGGCCTCAGCCAAGAAGGGTCCTCACAGGCTGCCCCCACCTGTGGCATCTGAGGCCAGTAACTGAGGGGGAAGGGCAGGCTGTGGCGTGCAGCACACAGCCCCCACCTCTTAGCCAATCCTGGAAGCTGTCTGTCCTCAACTTGGGAAGAAATCCCAAGGCCTGGTCAGCGCTGCCTCGGGGCCCTGAGTCTGCTGCCCCCACCCATCCACAGCCTGAGGAGCCCTCAGGCCTGTGTGGGCCTGGACTAAGCCCTGGGCCCAGAACATGCATAGAATAAGTGAAACCAGAAGCCAGGACCTGAGCCAAAAAGTGAAAGGTTCAGTCCTGGGGGATGGAGGATATGACCTCCAGGTCACAGTCACTTGGAGGCCAAAGTGGTTGAACTGAGCCTCCTATGGCAAAACTGCTGGTCAAGAAAGGCGGAAAAACCACAACTCCAGCAAGCCCCGAGCATCTGCGGGGGTCTCCGCGCCCAGCCAGGGTGTTTGGGGTGAAGGGCAGAGGCGGGCAGTGGCCTGGCAGGGCCAGAGGGAACCACGTGCACTTCTCCCCCAGCTGCCCCGCAAGCATGGCGCTGGCAGCCTCCTGCCGCGGGCAGAGGCAGGCCACCTGCGTACCAGCGTCCTGGGCCACCGCGCTCCCGCCCTCTACGGCGAGTCCCCAGCAGCTCGTCTCAAGCCTTGGCCTCGCGCAGCCCAAGGTCGGCCCAGGCACCTGACTTAGCCGCCTGGAGCCCCACAGATGCAGGAGCCGGTCGGCTTTCTCCCGACTCGGGGTCCGCGGGATCCCAGAGGACTCGGAGGTGTGTCACGCACATCCGGTCCAGCCCCCTCGGACCCAGCCAGGTGCCAGGTGAGGCGGAGGTGCGGGGCCATAGCTGCACGCGCGGGCGGGGTCGGCGTGCTCCGCCCCCTCCGCGCCCGCCCGGAGCATGTGGCCCGGTCTCCGCTAACCTTTCCCCAAGGTCACCCTCGCGGCCCCGCGGCGGCCGGCGGGGGAGGGGAGGGCCGGGCTCCGGCCGCGGCCGCGCGTCTCACCTCGACAGGGGCCAGGGTCCCGGCGGCTGAGCCCGTGGGGGCTGCGGGGTCGGCGGCGCGAGATGCCGGCATTTCAGGAGCTCGCCGAGCCTGCTCTCCACCTGCTGCTGCGTGGGACCTGCAGGCACGGGGAAGGCGCGTCAGCCGCCGTCGCGCTGGGGGCGGGCAGCGCGTGCGGAACCCCGGTCGTCCCCTCCCTACCTTGCCCACCCCCGCTGCGCACCTGTGCGCCGCTGCGCGACCAGCTTGCTGGGTCCCTTGGTGATGGTGTACATGGTGCGGAGGGGCCGCAGCGCGCCCGCGCCCTCCGCGCCCTCCCCGCCCGCCGGCCCGCAGCCAGATCTCGCGCCCTCCGCCCGGCTGGCACTCGGCGGGTGCCGAGGGCGCGGCCCCTTTAACGGGCGGCCGGCGCTGCGGGGAGGGGGCGGGCCCGCCACACACCCCCGGCCCTTAAAGGGCCCGCGCCGAGGCACGCGGCAGGGGTGGCGCTCGGGCCTTTGGGAAACTGGCTGGACCTGCGGCGGGGCCCGAGGCTGGGGTTGGGCGGCCGCAAGCAGCGCCCGCCCCTCTGGCCCAAGGCCTAGGTCAAGGAAGTTCCCTGAGGCCTGGGCTGCCGTCCGCCACAGGAGGCTAGGGGAGCCATAGGCACACAGACGTGGCGAGGTTCTGGCCCAGGCCCTCGGTGATGTCCAAGGAGCTGAGGCATTGACAGACGCTGGGAGTGATCTGTGTGAACCCTGGAAGCAAGGGTATTCCCACTCACGTCGGAGACCCTCCTCCAAGGTGCCTGGGTGGGCCTGGGCCAGTGTGCCGGTTCACCCAGTCATGGGACTGAGGGGGTCAGAGATGAGAAAAGGCGGTCAGCCCCCAGGTTTGGGCAGACATGACGCCCTGGGAATCTCCCTTTCATCCCATGGGGCAGGAACAGAAAGTACATTCTGCGGTAGCCAACCCCAGGGAGGCAGGAGGCCGCTTACCAATCCAGGAGCATCCTGGGGGTGGAGAAGGCCGGTGAAGCAACCCAGTTTATGTCATCCCACAGGGGAGAAAGAGCACTTACTCCTCCAAACCCCCCAGGCAGTGGGGTCAGCCGCAAGACCTACTTCAGTGATAGTGTCTCAGGAGGAGCCAGACCTGCCAGAGGAGAGGGGCTGCTGTGCCCTAATCTGCCAGGCAGCCCCTTCCCAGGGGGCTCTACCCACAGGGTTCCTTCCTGAGGATTAGATAGAGATGCCCCTTCCTCACAGTTCACAGGCTGCTTAGGGCTGCCTCAGGCTGTCATTGGGGGCAGGGTCATCACAGGGTCTCACACACAGCAGCCTGGGTTGGGGGAGGGGGAACCACAGAACTCTTGGGTTTGTGAGCCTGAGGGCCTTTTGGATTCTGCAGGAGGTACCCATCCTCCCTTTGGTTGAGTTCAATCCTTAATGCCCCCCCCCAAAAAAAACCAAACTCTGCCCAGAGTCATCCAGCGGGTGTGGCATCCGCCTCAGAGGCTTGTGCAGCCACCTTGGTCCCTCAGGGCTCCTGCACTGCTCCTACAAGTATTTGGGGAGGCTCAGTCGGGCCAGCACCAGAGCCTGGGGTGTGTCTCAGTCTGGGAGCCGCTGCCCCAGGGGGCAAGGGGGCTTCCCCTCAGCACTGTGGCCCAGTGGGTTCCTGGAGGGCACCTAGCCCAGCTCCCCCCACACCCCACACCTGAGCGGGCCTGAAGCCTCCCACCCAGGCAGGGCTGAGAGGCCAGGTCAGGGGCTAGAGCGCGTCTTCCTCCTCATATCATGTCCAGACAACAAGTACTGTGTACAGCATGGCGGGGGTGGTGGTGGTTAGGGTTGGGGTGGGGGCAACCAGCGGGAGGATCCCCCCACCCCCCTACCCCATGCACCTGTGTGGCTGCTGGTCGAGGTGGGGGGACTGGGCCTTCTGGGGCTCCTTCAGGGAAGTCTGCTTCCTGGGGCAGCTGGGCTGTCCTTCCTTCCAAGTCCCCCATAGCCCCTTGGCTCTGCGTCTTGTTCTACCCAAGGCCAAAGGATACGACCCCTATCCCTGGCCCCAGCTGCCCGCTCTGTGGGGCTGGGCTGAGCAAAGCCTGTGACCCTGAGAGGGGAGAGCATGTCCAGGGAGTCTGGGCATGAGCACACCTCCTGGCCAAGCTGGCCCCCCTTTCCACCCGAGGTGCCCATCCCTCGTCCCTCCCCCCAGCTGTGTCAAGGCCACCACGCTCCTGCCCTGCATCATCTGTGCTGGCTGCCCTGGTCTCCCTGGTGGCCTCGAGCACAATGCTAACTCACTCAGGCTGGGGAGACCCCGCAGGGTGAGGGGCCTGGGTGGGCCTGTGTCCTGAAGGCACGTGTTCTTGGCAGAAGGAGCCAGGCCCTGGGGTGGGGGAGTACCTCCCCCCAGGTTGACGTGAGTTGAGAGCCCCCTCTCTCCCAGGCACCCCCTCAGGCCAGCGTGAAGAGGGGAAGGACAGGACCTGTTGATGAGCAGATAGGCCTGGCCTTGATGGTGGCCAAGGCTGCTAGACTCTAATGTCCCAGCCCTGCCTACGGGCCTTGTCTGAGGTCAAAGGTTGGGTCCAAGACCCCTTGAAAGGGCTCCAGGAAAGAGGAGCAGAACAGGAATGGTCCCGACAGGCAGGAGAGGAGGGGGTGCAGGACAGGCTGGGCCTGGGGGAGAAGTGAGAGAACCCAGAGGTCCCCAAAAGACACTGAGCTAAGGGAGAGGGGAGCCAGAGAGAGAAAGGCCCAGTTGTAGGGGGCAGGCAGCAGAGGAGGGCAGGGAGGAGGGTGGGGCTGATCTCCCCCTGAGGCGCCTTCCCAGCCTCACTGCTCCCAGGACTCAAGTGTGAGACCTGCCCTGGCCCCAGGACAGAGCCATGGGGCATGGGGAGGGCCCAGCCAGAGCCTGGGAGAGGTCAGGGTCTGGATGGGCCTGCAATCAAGATCTCAGTTTGGTTCTCCTGTTAGGGTAGGAACCCTGGCCAGCCTGGCCTTCCCTGGACTACACTGTCCATGACAGCGGGCCAGCGTGCTAAGCCCCTGTAGAGACAGCGTCTTGCAGCCAGCAACATTCCCTATTGTCAGAGAGGCTGGAAACCCATCCTGGAATTGGAGTCATGGGCAGTTGAAGAGGAGGCAGGGGCCTCACCCAGCAGGCTGAAAAAAATGGGTGTCATAGTAAGGAAAGGCCTTTACCTCACTGACCCCGGTTAATCATAATAAAAACAAGTACGGTTTTTCTCTTCTAAAAGGCTCTAAATATGACACTAAAATGTCATGTTAGAGGAGAAAGAAGTTTAAGTTTTCAGTCGTCCTCCATCACTTTCCAGATCTGAAATCCATGCCCTCACCAACCCAGACTAGAGGATGGGCTTCTGCCAATAAAGGGTGATCAGTGGCCCCCAGGAAAGGCTCTGGCTGGATGCTGCCACACCTGCCACCGAGTTTCTAGGGATTGCCCATTCCTTTTTTTTTTTTTTTTTTTGGCCTCATGGCTTGCAGGATCTTAGTTTCCTGACCAGGGACTGAACCTGGGCCCTAGCAGTGAAAATGCCGAGTCCTAACCACTGGACCTCCAGGGAATTCCCAAGGGATTGCCCATTCCCATACCCAAGTGCAGTGAGTTGAACAGTGGCCCCCCAAGGATACATCGCCCAGAACCTCAGAACATGACCTTATTTGGAATAATGGTCTTTGCAGATATAATTAAAGCAAGGATTTCGAGATAAGGTCATTCTGGATTAGGATGGGCCCTAAATCCAATGATGAGTGTTCTTGTAAGAGAAAGGAGAGGGATATTTGGACACAGAGAGACACAGAGAAGACCATGTGAAGACAGAGGCAGAGACTGCAGTGAGGTGGCCACAAGCCCAGGAATGCCTGGAGCCACACAGAAGCCGGAAGCTGTGATCACGAAAGGGCTTCCTGTAGGGCCACTGGAGGGAGCTGACATCTTTATTTCGGGCTTCTGGCCTGCAGAACTGTGAGAAAATAAATTTTTGTTTTAAGTCACCAAGTTTTGGGGTAATCTGTTATACTAGCTCTAGAAAATTAATATACAGAGGGAAGCGGTAGTGGGTGAGGGTGAGGGAATGGGAGGGGAAGTGCCCAGGGTGCAGCACTGGAGGGCTTGGGAGGAAGTTCAGTGAATGGTGGGCACGTGGGCCTGGACCTCAGGAAGGAAGCTGGACCCTGCGGTTGGCTCTGGACATCATGGGGCAGCACTAGGGGGGCTTACTCCACAGCCCGCTGTAGATGAGCATGACTAGCAGGAGAGGCCCCTCCGGCTCCAACAGTAATCCGCAGGAGACACAACCCCAGGAGGTACCACTGAGCACAGGCTCGGGTCTGGGGCACTTCCAGGTGTCCCATGTTCAGCATCCCCTGGGGGACTTGGACCCTCCCAGAGTCTGACACACATCCGGCACTTTACAGAAAATGTGTGCTCACAGTTGTTCACGCAGTTCACACATGCTCACATGCATGCATTCACACACACACGCACTGCAGCAAAGACCACCGCTTGGCTGCGCCCAGCTGCTTCTGTCCCAGGCTCTGAGCTTGGTGAGTGCGGAGGGCAGGTGTCAGTTCGCACAGCATCCCGTCCAGAGTGATGAACGTGGCAGGGGGACGTCAACCTGAGGTCAAGTGCCATTAAACAGAAGACATTGCAGGGCATGTGGGCAGTTCCTCAAGCAGCACCATACAACATGGGGGAAGCAGGCTCCTTCCCTCTTACAGGACATGAGTGTAAAGGAAAAACTTCTTTTTCTGTACTCACAACACTTCTGACACCAAAAGTGGGAGGGGGTGGTTCTTACTGGTTCTCTAGTGAGAATGCTCTAGTTCTCTTTGGACACCAACTGGGTGTCCGACAATTTAACTGGATTCTAACTCTAACTCCCAGCATCCGCGCAGACCCACGGGCTGAGGGCTCAGTCCCTCAACACCACCCCCCAAACCCCTCGGACGCCAACGAGGAGTCCAGGCCGTCACCTGTGCTTCTGACCAACCAGATGTAAGTCAGGGTTCCCACTATCCCCTCCTTGGGTTCCATAACTTGCCAGAATGGCTCACAGAACTCAGGGGAACATTTTACTTATATTTACTGGTTTATCATAAAGGACATGACTGAGGAACAGCCAGGTGGAAGAGATGCCCCGGGAAGGTGTGAGGAAGGGGTGCGGACCCCCACGCCCTCCCTGGGAGCCACCCCTCCCAGCACCTCCAAGCTCACCATCTGGAAGCTCCCTGAACCCCTCCATTTGCGGTTTGTATGGAGGCTCCATTACAAGGGCAGGGCTGATTAAATCATTGGCCATTGGAGACTAGCTGTGTCTCCAGCCCCTCTCCATCTCAGGAGTCAGAAGTCTGAGTGGGGCAGAAAGTTCTAACCCCCTAATCACAGGGTTCCCCTGGCAACCAGCCGCCATCCTCCAAGAGTCACCTCATTGGTATAAATCCAGGTAAGGCTGAAAGGGGCTTGTTATGAATAACAGATGCTCCTCTCACCCCATCACTCACGAAATCTTCAGGGTTTTAAGAGTTCTATTCCAGGAACCAGGACAAAGACCAAATATCTATTTCTTATTATACTATAATATGACAGGGTGGCCCGTGCCCAGGAATGCCATGTGAAGTCACCAGGAAGCGTGGTGCCTCTCGAGTGGGCAAGGAGGGCTGAGGGGCCTGGTTGGTGAGGCCTCAGATGACCACTGATCATTACAGGTGAGGGTCAGGGATTCACATTGAGAGACACCTCTTCTCCACCTGGAGACACAGAAAATGCTCAGCCAACAAACTAGGAGGTGAGGCAAAAGTGAGTCAGGTAATGAAAGCTCAGGGCCGTGAAATGGGAAAGTCAGCTACGAAAAAAGGGTGGTCGTAATGCAGAATGCCAAAGGGGTTGTCTGGAGGCCGGCCCACTGAGTGGAACTTTCCCATCTCCCGTCCCTAAGATGCAAGGTTGTCCTCCTTTTCTGACCACATTCAGACAGCGGCCTCTGGTCCCACTCTGCATGCCCCCTCGACAGCAATCCCAGGCTAAAGTCCCGGTCAGTGCCATTCTCAGAGCTCTTGCCAGAGCGACGTTGGGTATGGGGGGAGGGGTGTCTCACGCGAGAAAAAGTGCCCAGCAAAGGAGATAAGCTAGTCCTGACTGCAGAGCACGGTCTCCAGCCTGCTGAAAGGGCCCCTTCTGAGACATGGGCCCCAAGAAGACAACCAGGGAAGAACCGTGGACACAACAAATCGGCCTCCGACTTGACTCAGAGGTCACCGACCCCTCACAACATCCGTGAACTCTAGGCTAGCGCTGGTCATCTCAGTGTCACAGAGAAGCCCTGAGCATCAC
Source organism: Eschrichtius robustus (assembly GCF_028021215.1). Lineage (NCBI taxonomy): Eukaryota > Metazoa > Chordata > Mammalia > Artiodactyla > Eschrichtiidae > Eschrichtius > Eschrichtius robustus. Next base: position 51,749,454 of record NC_090839.1, on the reverse strand, counting down.
AGCCTTAGTTCCGGCAGGCTGGGCCCGCCCCTCCCGGAGCCCCACCCACCGCAAGGAGCCCCGCCCAGCACAACCCCGCCCACATAAGAGCCCCGCCCCAGAACCCCGCCCAGCTGCAGCCCCAGCCACGCCCCAGCGGAGCCCAGTCCACCACAGGGAGCTCCGCCACACAACCCTACCCACCCGCAGCCACCGCCCAGCCAGGAGCCCGCCCGTCAACAAGGCCCTCCCACGGCCCCGCCCCCACAATTTCCGAATGCCGCGGTTGCCATGCTTCCCACGGAGCACGTTCAAATCCAGTCGGCTACAAGCCCACGTAGCTCATCCCCGCTCCTTCCCCTCGAGCGCTGGGTGCCCGAGTGACACCGCGAGAACCCCCCCACCACCGCGGACCCCGCCAAACCTGGTGTGCCGAACCATTAGCGACGCATGCGCGCTAATGTCTCTGCGCGGAGCCGGGGAGGCGGAGATGGGAAGGGTAGTGGGGGAGGCTGGTAGTTGCGTCACAATCTCCTAAGTCTCGCGGGCGAGCTCATGAGCAGCAGCGCCGCTGGTGTAGTGGTATCATGCAAGATTCCCATTCTTGCGACCCGGGTTCGATTCCCGGGCGGCGCAGGCCATGTTTTTTCTTTCCCCTCAACTCAAAAAAAAACCCGAGAGATTTCATAAAGGAAAGAAAGACTAGAGGGAAGCATCCCATTCCGATGCGACACGAACGAGACAATTTTGGAGTAACAAGCGCTATGAAAATGTGCCAGAACAGCCACGGGCACCGGGTGCTGAGCCAATGGGCGCCTGTAAACCAGCCCCCCAATCTCCTCGCCCCGTCCCCCTGCGGAGGCCGCGGCTCGCTACCCGCCTCTGAGGCTGCGGGGCCTTTAAGGCGCGGCGCGTGTCCTCCTGGGAATTGTAGTTTGTGGGGGGGGGGCGGTGGGTGCGGCTGCTCGGCGGCCAGGCCACAGCTCCCGACGGGCCCCGCGGCGCCGGACTACCACTCCCGACGGGCCCCGCGGTACCACAGCATCACTCCCGACGGGCCCGGCGGTGCTTGATTAACACTCGCAACAGGCCCCGCCGCGCGGGACTAGAAAGATGCTAGTGGCGGCGGCCGCCGAACGGAACAAGGAACCCATCCTGCGCGTGCTGCGGCAGTACGTGGACGCGGCCCAGCGCGGCGTCCGCGTGCTCGAGGTGGCCTCGGGCTCTGGCCAGCACACGGCCCACTTCGCGCGGGCCTTTCCCCACGCCGAGTGGCAGCCGTCCGACGTGGACCAGCGCTGCCTGGACAGGTGCGGCGGGAAGGCGGGACCCCGGGGGTGAAAATGTGCCCCGTCCCGCTGCCCTGGATCCCCACGCTATTGTGATCCTTCTAAGCCTCCCCCAAGTAGGGTTGCAGAAACGGCTGCACAGGCCACCCCACCCACGGGCTGCCTTCCCGCAGCATCTTGGCCACCACTCAGGCCCAGGGACTGCCCAACGTGAAGGCCCCGCTGTACCTGGACGTGAGGTGGGATTGGGAACAGTGGGGCGGGATCCTGCCGCAATCTCTGGACCTGCTACTCTGCATCAACATGAGCCACATCAGCCCCCTGAGCTGCACCGAGGTCTGTGGGAGCGTGGGTGAGCTACCCAGGGGCCACCCACCTGCGCCATGCGGCATTCCTTCCCCTGCACTGGGAGGGAGCGGGATGCCAGGTTTGCCCTGAATCAGAGACAGGGCACTCAGGCCGGGGGAGGTCAGGCTGAGATTCCAGTCCCGGGCCCAGGGCTCTTTTGGGCCCTGGGGAAAGCTCCTCACTGCTCTCGTGCTTCCCCCACTTCCCAGGGGCTCTTCAGAGCAGCAGGACACCTGCTCAAACGCAAGGCGCTCCTCATCACCTATGGGGTGAGTGCTCCTGCCTGAGACGGGCCTCTCCTGGCAGGACCACCCCAGCCGGCCTTGGCTGTCCCCACCTTTCAGGACTCCTTTCTTGTCTCCGTATTTTCAGTTGCCCTTTTCCCCAGCTTCCCATTATGACTGAAACACACCCAGGCCCTCCTCTCTCCATCACTCCTCTGTCATCTGCTAGTCTTTTTGCACCCCGTTGGCTCAGCAGCTGATCCTCAGCTGTTCCCCTCTGGGAAGCAATGAGGGGTGTGTTCTTTCCATTCTGTGGGTGCCATCCTGCAAGTCTGCCCAGTGGATGACAGGGGATGGCTGAGCCTGTGGATAGCGGACAGAATCGTGTTCTCCGTCTCCACAGCCCTATGCCATCAATGGGAAGATTTCTCCTCAGAGTAACGTGGACTTTGACCTCACCCTCAGATGCAGGTCAGAGCTGGGTGGGTAGGGGGTTTGGTTGGGGGGCAGGTGGGCTGGGTGACCCCCAGGCCGATTCCACCTCCTTCTCTCCTGCAGGAACCCAGAGTGGGGGCTGCGGGACACGGCCCTTCTGGAGAACCTGGGCCAGGCCAGCGGGCTGCTCCTGGAGAGGCTGGTAGGTGGGGAGGACTGTGGTCACAGGCAGCCTCCCTGGGGACCAGGAGCAGCTTCTCCAGCCAAAGTATCTCCCCCAGGTGGACATGCCAGCCAACAACAAGTGCCTAATTTTCCGGAAAGAGTAAACCCCTTCTCCGCCATGCCTGTGTCCCTGGGATAAACCCCGATCACCAGCCCCTGCCACCCTGGGCCAGACTATGGGGACTGGCCCTCCCCAGACTGGGGATTCTTACCCAGTGGCCACAGGGCTGCTAAGAGCCTGGGAATAAAGTGTTTCCTGCTGTCCCATTGCTGGTATCTGCCATGCCTCCTCCTGGGAGCACCCCTGCAGGGTGCTGGGTGGGCAGGCTGTGTCTCCAAGGGTTCCATCCTGGGGACAAGAAGGGTCTGGTCTGTGGGTCAGGGCTTGGGGGCATCCTGCACTCTGCTGCTCCACTCGAGCAGAGAGAGGAGGGAGTGAGGAAGGACCCAGGGACTGCTGAGACAGGACTGAGCTGGCTGCCTGGCCCTCCAGGCGTGGGAGGTGGCACCCGCCTCAGAGGCTGGTCCTCACTGGTGCTCCCTGGTGACCTCAGACTGGAGCCAAATCCCCGTGTGGTGGCAGAACCCCCAGCACCGGCAGGCTATGAGGTCCAGGACGCTTTTATTCAGGCGGAGGGCGGGGAGGGTGGGGCGGGCCGGGAGTGGGTGGTTTGTGGGGAGGGCGGGCCGGGTGGGCGGGCTAGTCTTGGAAGCGGTTGAGCAGCTCGCAGGCCTTCCTCTCTAGCAGCTCCGAGATCTTCTTGACGCGCTTCTCGCTGGCCGCGCGGACGTAGCTGCCCGCGTCCAGCATGGCCACGCCGTCTCGCACCTCGCCCATGATGACCAGCGGGCTGTCGCCAGCCGTTACGTTGGGGCAGGGGCAGGACCGGTCCATACCGCTCAGCGTCACCTCCAGGTACTTGGTGCCCAAGAACCTGAGGCCCATCTTGTCATCCTTGAGCACGTCGTCCAGGGCCACGCGAGCGATGCCGCCGCCGCCCGCCTCGGGCTCCTCCAGCACCTCTGTGAGCCGCCCCACGATGGCGAAGTCGCTGCGGCACAGGCTGAGCGCCAGCTTGCTCCGGAGACGGCAGGCCCGGCAGGGCGGCGTCCGCGGTACGGGGCAGGCGTCCTCGCAGCTCTCGCGGCTCTCAAAGTTGTTGCCGTTGCCCTCGCAGCCGCTGTACTCAAAGGGATGGCACTGCTGTAGCAGCGGACTGTAAGCCCAGCGCGGCTCCCAGCCCTGGCAGGGGCCCTGCACGGCCGGCAGCACGCAGGCATCCCTGGGGCCACGGGCGCAGGCCTGCTGGCACGCCTCGTAGGTCTCGAAGCCCTGGGCACCCCCGGCACAGCTGCCAACTGGGAAGGTCATGCAGCCTCCCCGCTGCGGGTCAAAGTGCCAGAGGACCTGGCCAGAGGGGGTGCCGACACAGGCCTGCGTGGTGGGCAGGCATTGGGCTGGGGCGATGGCCACTGGGGCCCTGTCCTCGGCCGGCTCCCGCTGGACCACGGAGAGCGGGAAGTCGGCCCGCAGCAGGCCAGCGGCATTGCGTGCGGTGCACGTGTAGAGGCCGGCGTCCTCCAGCCTGGCATTGTAAAGCACCAGCTGCCCGATGCTCGTGACCACCACGTTGCCATACATCTGGTCTGGCCGCATGATCAGGTTCTCCCGCTGGTCACTCTGCTTCTCCCAGGTCACAGCGGGTGGCGGGCGGCCACTGACATCGCAGTGGAGGCTGGCTGTGCCCCCTACATACACTGCCTGTGGGGAGGGGCTGCTGTAGAGGGCAGGGGGCACCAGGGCATCCCCTGGTGTCGGGCGGGCGGTGGTCTCGGGGGGCCCGAGGCTGCTGGGTGGCCTGCTGAGGACGTGCTTGCAGGGCACGACGTGCAGGCGGAGGCCACGCAGGCAGGCCTCGGCGTCCATGTAGCAGCGGTTGTAGTAGGTGAGGCCGTCTGAGGCGCAGGTGAAGCTGGGCTCCTTCTCACAGCGGTCACGGCAGCGGCACACAGGCTGCCCATCCCAGATGTCGCAGTCGGAGCCCTGCTGTGGGCACATGAAGCCATCACATGAGGCCGCCAGCTTGGGTGTGGCCAGGCCGCCGTCAGGGAAGCGAGCTGCCACGCAGCTCTGCAGCCCACACACGTTGGTGCAGCACTTCTCAGTGGCAGCGCAGTCCTGCGGAGGGGGCGGGGGCGGACAGCTCAGCGGACACCCAAATACCCCTCCCCCTTCAGCCCTGCCCCAGCATGCCCAGAGAGGGCAGGGGTGAGTCCCCTGCTGCCTCTCCCTGAATCTGTTTCCCCTCTGGGAGCTAAGCAGGTTTGCAGGTTTGCTTTCCATCTGGACAATGAACTACAACTGCCTGGCGCACCCATCACATAAGTCATCTCACTGGGCCTCACGGAATCCTCAGACCCCTGGCCCCCAGAGCAGCTTTTGTTATTATCCCATCATACACACGAGGACACTGAGGCTCGGGGAGGACGTAAAACGTGCTCAAGGCCACTGCAGTGGTGCAGGGCCAGGCTGCAAAGGCGGGACCTCCAGACAGGTTTCCGCCTCTCTGCCCCGCTGGACCTGAAAACAGCTAGTTGCAGGGTGGGGGTGGGCAGGTCTGAGGAGTGAGAAGGGGGCCTCCAGTTTTCAGACACATGAAGGCAAAGACTGGGGGTAGCTGTCCCCAGGGCCCCTCATACAGAGCACAGTGTGAAACCCCAGCAGAAGAGTGGGGAGCCCGAGGAGGAAGTGACTTCTAGGGTTGAGGGTCCCCTCTGCAGGCAAGGCCTGGGGCGTGGGGGAGGTCTGGGCTTCTCCCATGCTGACCAGGGGCCCCCAAGAGGCCCTGGACCCCCAACGTAGTCTGTCTCCCCCCAAGCTGGGGCCAGTGGTGACAGTGCCTGTGCTCACCTGGTCTCTGACGCACTCACGCTCACAGGTGCTCTGGGCGTCCACCCACAGGTTGGGGCTGAGCTGGTTGGGGCACACACCCGGGTGGCTCCCAGGCCCCGGCGGCAGGCTGGCCCCCGCAGTCAGCCCAACCAGGAGCAACAGCAGCAGGAGTGGCCTCAGGGCCGGCATGGGGACCGAGGGACCAGGGGGTGGGGGGTGTGGCCGCTAGCCCCTCCTCAGGCCCTGCCGATCCCCACTCCCTGCAGGCATCCACCCTCCCGGATCTGTGATCGGTGCCCCTGCCCTCTGCCCCTGGACTCCCCTCTGTCCCCCAAGGTCGGAGCTCACAGCAGACGCTCAAGTCTCAGGCTGGGTGGGTTCCGGGCTGAGTCTGTGCATGTGGCACCAGCCCCTCCCCCTCCTGGCCCCTCTGGTCAGCTCAGGGCAGGGGGCGGGGAGAGGAGAGGAAGGCTGGGGAGGGGCCAGCGCCCAGGAACACAGAGACTCTGGCCATGAGGGTCACCAAGGGGCGGAGAAGGGCGGCTCTGGCCGGAGACAGGAGGGGGAAACGCTGTAACCGGAGCCCCTCCTCCCTCCAGGCCCTGGGATCAAAGCTGCCCTGCAAGAGGGGGCAGGGCTGGCCAACCCCTCCGGCTCCCCCATCCAACCCTGGGCCTGGGTCTTCCCCAGAGCAGGCCAGGCTGGCCTGCCACCTGGTAGTCACTACGTCCAGGCAAAGGTGCAGGGGCTCTGCGTTAAGCCCAGCAACGGTGGGGTTCTGTTCCCTTCCCAAGGAAGATTCCACAACCTTCCCCATACCCCTTCTCGTGGTCACACCGTGCCAGCAGGTCTTGGGGTCAAATCTAAACCCTTCCTACTGGAGGTGAGGCCTTTGCAACACAAAGGTACCTGATGGGCACGGCCTGGGGGAGGCTGAGGCATGGCAGAACTTTGCATTTAGAGAGCCTGCTTCCCGCCCCTGCTGAAACCCAGGCATCTGTCTCCTGGTTCAGGCCCTTCCTCAACGGTTTATGGTGGTTGCCAAAAAAGTGGGGTCCAAGAGCAGTGGGCAGGGAGGGAACGGTCTGTGTGTGCTGGCTGGCACAGGCGCCAGTCACAAGGGCTGTGGACACTAGAGACGCGGTGAGGGTGTTTACTTGGACTGATCTGAATCTCAGCGGCTGTGTGTGGCCCTGCGTGGGGCAGCGCAGTCCTGAGAGAGATCAAGGGCATCTAAGAGCACCCTGAGAACAGCGTGTCCCAGGAGAGCTTAAGGAACTGCAAGGACCCAAAGGTCTTCGCCTGCCCCTCCAGGCCCCTGTAACATTCAGGAAGGATGAAAGCTCCTCCTGGGCGTGGGGTCAGTGGGGAGATCAAACGCAGCCACTGCCAGAATGTGCTTTTCCCAGGGGTCTGGGGCCCCAGGAGTGCCTGCTCTGAGACTGGATGGGAGTGTGTCCTGTGACCCTGTGTCTGTCTGGCTGACCAGAGAGACAGGGTAATAAGAGCCTGGTTTGGTCCAAATGAGACCAAGAGACACCCCAGGTGTGGAGGACACCATGGGTCCCCAGCCCTGTATAGCCACAGCCAGAGGCAGCGGTCTCCAAGCGTGGGGGCTACGTTCAGAGCAACTGCCCCCCTAACCCCAGCCCTGCTGACCTCCAGGGCATCTGCCGCACCCCTGAGCTGAGCCCTACATACCCTTTTAAGTGGGTGGCTCTCCCATTGAGGGTGCTGGTGGCCCCAAGGCCTGGGTTCTCAGTTGTGGTCAGTCTCGGGGGACAGTTCTTCTGGTCCGCCACTTGCTCAAGCAGCAGAGGGAACCTGGTAGGCCCTGCCCAGGACACTAGTGAGGGCTCAATATCCCAGGTTCCGGCCCCGGGGGCAGCAGGCAACAGATGGTCCCAGCGGCCATGGGTTGGACTACTGCACAGGCAGGAACAGCTGGGGAGAGCTGCTTCCAGGTCCACCTAGAAACGCAGGGAGGCCTGAAACCGTTTGGAGCTCAGCAAGGCAGTCATGGGGGATGGAGCAGGAACAAAGCAGCCCTCCGCAGTGCCACCCCTCCACCCGCCACTCAGCCCAGTGGGTTAAAGCCAGACTTTCATTCACTCACAACGCAGCCTGGAGGCCAGAGCTGAATTACGTTTACTGTACAAAGAAACTAAAACTGTCCAAAACGAGCCCAGGAATAGTGCAAGTGTGGACAGCAGCAAAGGGTAGTGTTGATATGGTGAATGCAGGATCATCCGTTTCCTCAAAACAATGTCCAAAGAAGGGGCTCCTGCTGGCAGGACAGGATGGGTGGGGCCTCCTCTGCCCACCCAACCCTGCTGGCAGCCAGGCCTCAGCCAGGATCCTGCTCACAGGCGCTGCAGCCCCTCCCCACCTCACCTCCCATAACAGCAGCCCTCGGGGCACCCACCACAGAACAGTCCCGAGCAAGGGGGTCACAGGCCAGGGAGGGGCCCGTGGGCAGGAGGTAGAGTTGAGCACCAGTGTGACCTGTGGCCACGTCACCAGCCAGGTGGACGGAAGGAGGCCAGGCCTCCAGCTCAGGCTGGCTGGTGGGTCCTCGAAGAGGGACTCAGCGTCCACCAATAAGAAACGGGTGAGAAAGGTTTTGGTGCCGTGTGACCTCACAGAGGGGTGAAACTGGGTGAGGAGCAGCTATGGGATCACACCCAAGGTCAGAAGACAGAAGCTGGCCAGAGAAGGGTCTAGACACCCCAGGAGGCAAGGGGGGCAGGCTCAGTCCAGACTCGCCCAGGGCCTGGTGGCCCCAGTGAGCACTGTCTACAAATAGCTCTGTGTCAACTCGGAGAGACGCTGAGCCAGTTTCATGCAGCAACAGATGTAAACGGAACCGAAGGTGCAGAATCACAGAAGGAAGGTTGATGGCCCCCACGCGGGGAGAGAGGGAGCTGGGGAGGGACGTGGGGGGTGCACCCCGCTTCCCCTTTTCCAAGCAACGTGGGAACCTGCGAGTCGCCCCCGGCTCTGAACCTGTAGCTCCATGACACACACGGATGTCATCCAGGAAGGCTGGTGGGAGCCCTGGAAACTGCAGCTCCACCATGCACACTACTGGGGCCCACACCCTCAGCACATGGCGGGCACACTGACCACCATGCTCAGAGAGGCCGATGCATGTAGCTGGGGAGTCCAAGATTGCTGCCCAAAGCTTCCACATGTTCTCCACTGGCCCCCACACAGCCCATAGCCCCATGTGAAGTGTTATGTGAATTCAGATTCAAGCCTTGTTGGTGGATTCTTTCCCATCTTTGCCTCAAACACCTCCTCTCTCCCAATGTCCCAAAGCTCGTCCCCTCAGCTGTCATGGGCTCACCGTGTGGTTGCACGGAGGCTTCCCTGCTGGTCCTTTAAAAATGTACAAAAGGGGTGAACCATCTTTTACATAAATAAGAAAGGGAACCTGGTCTCCCAGTCCCCAGGGACAGCCCCCTCAAGGCTGGGGCCAGGCAGAGCCGCCTCCGGGGGTCTTCTCAGCCACACCTCGGGGTCCTGGGCGTGATCCGCCACCATCCCAGCAGCATGGCCCTCCACTGTCCTGTGGAGCTGGTCTGGCTGAGACCACCAGCCTACTAGGGGCATCCCCACGCTTCCCAGGAGGGACTGTGTGGCCAAAGTTTTCCCTGCACACAGCGCTGGGCCCAGCGCCCGGCTGGGAGCACTCCCCAAGCGTGAGCCCTCCCAGAGTGCATCTGGATGGGGCACGGCCTGCCGAGCTAGGAGATCTTGCAGTTGCTCCGCGAGCAGTTCTGTGGTGGGCTCTGGGGTGGTCGGATGGACTTGGACCGCTTGAGGCTGTTGCCCTTGCTGCCGCCGCCCCCTGCTCCACTAGCCAGTGAGTAGGAGCGCCCGTGCATCATAACAGCGTTCATGCCATTGGCCATCGAGAAGGACTTGAGGTGGCTCTTGATGGTGACAGGAAGCGGGAGCTTGTCGATGAGGTGCACGGGGGTGCAGGAAACGATGGCCCGGCAGCAGAGGTCCTGCAGACTGAACACTGCAGGTGGGGGTCAGAAGATGGGGGGGCGGGGTCAGACCGTGGGGAGGGGGATCAGACCATGGGGAGGTGGGCGTGAGGCGCAGGGAGATCTCGGTGGCCAGTGGCAATCTCGCCAGCAGGTAAGCACAAGTGACGCCTCGAGGGGGCTGGGATTGGGGAGGTCTGCAAAGCTCCCAGGGTTCCTGAACCAGAACACCCCCAGACCCTGCCCCTGCCCCAGGCATGCAGAGAGCAGCCACTGGACGCCCTGCTCCTGTTTCATCCCCGGAGCCACGGCACACCAAGAGGTGCCCTGGGAGACCCTGCAGGGCTCGGCGGCTAGACCTCCAGCCCCTCAGCCTGGGCGACTACTGAGCTTCCCTGGCCGCCCTGGCAGCTCTGCTCTGGTGGGACTGCTGAGTCCAAGGGCCTGGGAGGCAGAGCCTGGAACCTGTCCGCCTGCTGGGGGTGGGACAGGTCAGTCACGGTCCCGCCCCTCCTGAGCCACACCCCCAGCCCCACAACCGGCCCCGCTGGGCACACTCCTCACCTCGGTTGGGCCTCCAGATCTTCTCCATGCCGTGCCGCATAAGCACGATGCGGGACAGTTCGGTGAAGGACTCGATGACGTTGAAGTTGCACAGTGGGCTGACCTCGAAGAAGGTCATGCAGTTCTTCTCCGCGTAGGCACGCGCCTGCTCTGTCGGGACTTGCCGCTTGAAGGCCAGGTGCAGCCGGTTCCCAACCAGGATCCGGGGGACCCCAGGTGCGTGCTAGGTAGCGCACAGGACTCAGCAGAGGCACGAACGCGGGACGCCCCCTCTCTGTGCTGCCCCCCCCCGGGGGGCCCTCTGTCGCTTCTGTGATGAGGTGGGGCTCCTTGGGGCACAGGACCCCACTGGGAGAGTGCCATAGCAGTCAGCGCATGAGAATATGCAGAGCCGGGGCACAGGAGGGGCTGAAAATGGGGGTAACAGAGGCTCCTCATGGGGGATGGGAGCGCACATGCTGGGCAGGGGGTGACCCTGGAAGGGGGTGTCCACAGGAGCACACCTACCTCATCGATCTCCTTGATCCACCGGTCAATGCCGTCGAAGGACCAGCGGTTGGTGATGTCATACACCAGAAGGATCCCCTGCAAGGGAAACGCGGGCATTACGAGGCCGAGGCGCCGCCCAGATGGAAGGGGTCTTGTTCAGGCTTGGCCCTACACCGCTCCCTCCCAGCACAGGCAGGGCCAGGGACACTGGGGCACCAGCCAGACAGCTGTCAGGTGGACCATACAGTTTACTCAACAGGCGGCATCGTGGGAAATGTGCTTTGAGCTTTCCTCTTGCGTTTCAGGTCGGCTCTGTGCACAGGGCTCAGCTAGACCCGTCCCTGTCTCCTCACCGTGGCCTGGCCCTGTGGCCCTGGACGCCGTCGTGTGTGGGGGCCGCCTGACTGTCAGGGATCTCGTGGACTCGATACTGCCTCCTCCCTCCCCTTGAGGACTCAGCTGGGGCAGAACTGGCATTTTTTCAGTGTCTTTTCTCCAAGCACGTTGTATTACCCTGTGATCATTTAAAAGTCACTCGACCTAAGACAGGTGCACGCAGGACCACGTATGGTGAGGGGTTGCATCGCTACACTACCCAGCAGTGCATTCTTCCTGGGGGGCACCGAGCAGAGGTGTTTCTGAGTTTTCCAACCCACACTTGCTGAGGACTCCAGTCACTCGGGCAGCTGCCCCCACAAGCCGCACAGAGGATTTGCTGCAGGGACTTTCCTGTCATGTTCCTTAGAGACCAATTACTCCATCTGCCCAGCTCTCCTTGTTGTCTGTGCCTGGTACATCTCAGCGGGGACCTGTCACGAGCCTCAGGAAGGCAACTCCAGCAAGTGAGTGTGGCCCCCAAGCCCACTGCCTGTCTCTGGCCTTACATCCCACCCTGAGGCAGTCTCTGCCAGAACCCAGCCCCAAGCAGGACTCACACCCCTCCCCATCCCAGGAAGTCTTCTTCATTCAGCCCACATCTCTATCACACACAGGGGAGGAGAAAAGTGCAGCTGAGATGGAAGGAACAGGGCACCCTCCATCTCAAAATGAGGAATTTTAAAGCCTTTCCCCTTAAAAATGTCCTTCAAATTCCAGAAGATGAGGTCCTGTTAAGACAACGGTTGAGATTACTTTAACCCATCCTGGTGGCTCCTGCTCCCTGGATGGAAAGTCTTTTTTTTTTTTTTTTAATTTTATTTATTTATTTATTTATGGCTGTGTTGGGTCTTCGTTTCTGTGCGAGGGCTTTCTCTAGTTGCGGCAAGTGGGGGCCACTCTTCATCGCGGTGCACGGGCCTCTCTTGTTGCGGAGCACAGGCTCCAGACGCGCAGGCTCAGTAGTTGTGGCTCACGGGCCTAGCTGCTCCGCGGCATGTGGGATCTTCCCAGACCAGGGCTCGAACCCTTGTCCCCTGCATTGGCAGGCAGATTCTCAACCACTGCGCCACCAGGGAAGCCCCTGGATGGAAAGTCTTGCGCAGAGCAGGGCGGAGCTGCCTGCTAGGGAGGAATGCCAGGCCCGGAGGGGAATCGGTTGCTGTGGTGGGTGACAGAGTACACTGACAAGGAATTCATCCTGTTCCCGGGGGCACAGGGACCAAAGCCATCTCCCTTGGTGTTGGGATGGGGGTAGAGCCACCCGCCTTCCAACTTGGAAACCCCCTTCTAAGAAATAATTGAGGACATATCTAAAGACCAGCCGTGCCAGATGCTCATCACGGCATCGCTCATAAGACAAAGATCAGGAAACAAACTAAACGTGCGGCCCCCAGGGCTGCTGAGCAGTCCAGCGAGGTGCAGACTCCCTAGGTAGGCAGGCAGGCGATGAAAGTAAGGATTCACTTGAGAGCACCTGTGCTGATCACATGCATAACAGACTGCAAGGTGACAAACACGGATCCCAAACGTTACATACAGGGCAGTTTTTTAAAAAAATACAAGTATAAACACTCCACACACCACACAGAAAAGGTTTCCACGGACGTGACCACACATGGAAGGGCTGGACGGGGACTTATTTTCTTGCTTATGCTTCCTATGTAATATTTATTAATTTTTTTATTTCTTGGATTCTATCATCTTTATTAACCTATCAATGTTACATTTTATACATAATATCTAGTTGTGTTCTCAAAGGGATCTACTTTAGGGGACTTCCCTGGCAGTCCAGTGGTTAAGACTCTGAGCTTCCATTGCAGGGGGCGTGGGTTCAATCTCTGGTCAGGGAACTAAGACCCCACATGCCGTGCGGTGGGGGGAAAAAGAAAAAAAGGATCTACTTTAGTACATCGTGTTAATAGTAAAAAGCCAAGTAAGATGGCTGAACTTCAACCTAGCATTTTTTTTTTATAAATTTATTTATTTATTTAGTATTTTTTGCCACGTTGGCTCTTCGTTGCTGCATGTGGGCTTTCTCCAGTTGTGGTGAGCGAGGGCTACTCTTCGTTGCGGTGCGCAGGCTTCTCATTGTGGTGGCTTCTCTTGCTTCGGAACACAGGCTCTAGGTGCGCGGGTGTCAGTAGTTGTGGCTCCTGGGCTCTAGAGCGCAGGCTCAGTAGTCTTGGTGCACGGGCTTAGTTGCTCCGCGGCATGTGGGATCTTCCCGGACCAGGCTCAAACCCGTGTCCCCTGCACTGGCAGGCGGATTCTTAACCACTGCACCAACAGGGAAGTCCCCAACCTAGCATTTTAATATCCTCTGGACAAGGCAAGCTAGAAAAGTCAATCACTTTGCACACATGTAAGAGTAGTGTTCCAAAATGACTAGGAAGCTGCTACTTTTAAGCAGGGGAGGAAAAAAACCTTTCACTTTTGTCTTTTATTTCCCCAGCAAATTATACTTTCAATTAACAGCAACAATATCATAAAAAAATGCTCTGCTTTTTAAATTTCTGTACTTCAGTACGAATTAAAATAGTAGTATTGGAGTATTTTGGGAGTGTAACTGAGCCTCTTTATCGATAACCTGGTCCAGGTTGGGTATAGCCCTAACCGAAGGGAGGACGGCTACATGCATAAGGATTAGACCCAATTGGTACTTCCAGGAGGTAGAGTGAAACCTGGTCTTGGTTGACAGGCTCCGGGTTGGCTTGGAGCCATACTGGGTTGTAAGGCAGGGGCCACAGTGTAATTAGTGGGCTGTAAGTCTATGGAGGGTGGGTAACTGCTTGCCTGGTACTGCTGAGCCAGGTGAGCAGGCAAGTTGCTGAGACTGACCAGAAAAGGCAGGAGCCGGTGCCTGAGAAGTTGGTTGCTGGCCATGTCGCTGGAACTGCTGAGGCTGTTGAGGTGCACTTGGCCGATACAGCCTGCATACTGAATACCATTCTGCTGTACTGGCTGGGAGGTGCCTGTGGCTGCCTGCATACTGAATACCATTCTGCTGTACTGGCTGGGAGGTGCCTGTGGCTGCTGAGTGCCATGGCCGGCCTGCTGCAGGTACTGCTGGCACATCTGACCTTCACTCTGACCTGCTTGAGTCTGAGCTCCTGTACATGGTGGCTGCTGTGGTTGAATTCCTGGTGGGTAAGCTGCGGAAGAGGAAGCAATGCTGTTGTGAGTTCCTGAACAGTCTTCTGCAGGAGCACTGGCTGGCCCTTGAAACCTGATCATCTGTTAAGCTGAACGCTGACAGGACATTTTTATTGATTTCACCTTGGTTTTTTTTTTTCCTTAGATATTTATTTATTTAATTTATTTATTTGGCCACACCGGGTCTTAGCTGCGGCATGCAGGATCTTCGTTGTGGCATGCGGGCTCTTAGCTCCCGACCAGGGATCGAACCTGGGCCCCCTGCATTGGGAGCGTGGAGTCTTAACTCATTATGGAGCGGAGGATTTCTGCAGAAACTAACGCCTGTGGCTGGCGATTTTTAGTTTGGCCGGTCAAAAAGTTAATTCTGTTATTTCACTAACACTTTGCGGGTTATCACGTTCAACAGTTACACCTGACACACCTGTAAAGTCCTCTAATTTTCAAGAAATGTTGTCTTTGATCCACTTTTCTGCAGAAGCAAAGGAGTTTCATTTTCCCTTTCCGTATCAGAATCAATCACTAAGGTTTTTTGTCTTTTTGTTGGTCTACTATTCACATCGTCTGAATCAAAACTATATTCTGAAGAACTATCATCTTCTGAGACACTAGTGTATATGTCGCTTGGACAATCAGAGAAAGCATCTGCATAAAATTCACCAAAATATTCTACTTCACTCAAAATTTCACGATGCGTCATTTTTGAAAATTTTACATTTATAATATACACAAGGTTGGAACAAAAACCTAACGGAGCAAAATGTGAATGATAACAACAATCGTAAGTTGTATAATGAACCCATGATCAATTTTAAGCTCTAACAACTTTGCATGGTGATGTTAATTGTATCACTCTCTAAAAACATATTGATACATCTCCGGTCAATAATATGTTAACCGCTAGACCACCAAGGAAGTCCCTCACCTTGGTTTTTGAAAGGATCAAAAGCTGACATACTTGCTGCCATAACCTGAGTAGACTGTTTTCCAGAAGAATCAGAAGCAGCAGGCTTTTTTTTTTTTTAATGTCCTTTTCTAGCAGCAGGTTTTTCTTCCCTACCATTCACAGTATCATTTTCAGGAATGTTGGTGGACGGTCCTGGTTCTCCAGGTGGTTCCAAGCTATCCAAAAGTGATTCACTTTATTTAGAAGTTCTATCAGTTCTTGATGAAGATATTTCACCTGACTTGATTCAAGGCGTGTTGGTTGGCAGTTAACATATAATGTCGGTTTCAGTATCCTACTACACTGAATTGCAAAGGTCAGAACTATCAAAAACTGTTATAAGATCTCCATCTTCATGTTTATATTTTATTGTAACTTCATCATTACTCAGAAGATTTCCTCTGAAGAGTCGCTGCATCATTAGCACTAATTCATCGTAAGTATTATCTTCGTTATGAATGGGAATTCGCTGAATATCCTCCCCAAGTTGAGCTTTGATGATTAGCTTCCCACTCAGATTCAACTGCCCAATCATGGTGGACTCCAGGATGTTCTATATATAAAAGTCTAGAGAAAGATGGTTTGTCCAGGTCACTGCTGCCGCCCCTCCACAGGTCTCCGCTGATCGGATCGGTGCGAGGCTGCCACTGCTGGACTCTGGGGCACTGGGGGAAGGCTGTGCTCACAGCCCACTTGGTTGCCCTCCCCAGGGCCGCCGCATCTTGCTGGCAGGCTCTCACGGGCCCCGGCCAATCACACAGACCCACCAAGCCTAGCGAAAGCTCGGGCCAGTACTGGCAGGTGGGGAAAGACGAGGGGAGGGCCTAAAAGCTCAAGCAAATGAGGAGAAGCCCATTTCTTGGGTTCAGGCTTCAACTGCACCCTGAGGCTGTCAAGGAGCCTGCCCCTGGCTGTTCCCCCTGGCTGGCGCCAGCCTCTGCCCACCACCACCAACCACCACCTAAGTCTGACAGGGCAGCGTGATGACAGAGAGGTCACAGGAGGAAGGACACAGAGCTGGTCACACTGCAGACAGGGACCTAAGTGATCATGGGCTTGGCAGAGAAAAACACCTAGGGTCGACCACAGGTGGGATAGTTGAGAAACCAAAATGAGGCTCCTGGTTACCAGGACCACCCCCTCAAAGGACTCCAGAATCAGCCGTGTATCTCAAAGAGCCAGAGGAGGGGGCAAAGAGATTCTCACTATATTTCTTTTCTTTTTTTTTTTGCTTAGCTTTTAAAAAGTTAGTAAGTACTCTAGGGTATAAATAGAAGCTCTGGTCCCTTAACCCCCCCAGGAATCATCTGTCTTTCAAGCATCTCCCAGGCGTTTCCTAACCCAGACTGGGTCCTGGTGCAAACCGCCTGGCACCCGCAGGGCCCTTTCCCCACAGCGGCCAGCACCTCATGCCAGGCTCATCAGCTAGCACTGCTGTTGGGTCTCAGGTAATGCACCTAATTTTATTACAAACATCAGCGATGAACCTCTGAGTACATACACATAACTCGAGCTGTAAGAGAGAATCTCTGGATGCGGAGCTTGGGCCTAGGAGTGCGCACCCTTATTGTTGCCAAGGTGATTTACTGAGCTTATACACCAAAAAACCCACAGGTTTTAGGTATGAACAGTTTGATGAGTTTGGACAAATACATATACCTATGCAATCACCACCCCAACTAAAGCACAGGGGTGCGGTTTTTAATTAAGTTACTTTTGGAGTGAGTAATGCATTTGTGTGGTAAAGCTGCCAAGGAACCAGGGGCTGTGGCTGAACACACCTGCCCACGCTCATTCGCACGGGCTCTGCCCAGAAGCCAGCACACTGACAAGGGGAGCAGCCATCAAAGCCGCTGACCCACACTCGCCCCACCCAGGCGGGGCCAAGTGGCAGGCTGGTGTCCTAGTCAGCACTCGCTGGACGGTAAGCACGCACCCAGACCACTCTCCATGTGAAACCCGAAACCCTCCCTCCAGGAGACCAGTGCCTGACTGAGCTCCCCCTGGTCCTAATCCAGCTGACCCCAAACCCCAACTAAACAGGACGTTGCCCACCCCTGGATCCCTCCACACGCGCAGCCGGGGGGAACTGGCGCAGGGGACCGCTCTCCCCCTGAGTGGGAAGCGTGGGCCTCCTGGGCCACGAGTGGCCACCTCAGACCTCGGCAACAGAAAACAAGGGCCACAAGACAGAGAGGGCCAGGGGTTGGTCGGTGGCTCTGTGGCCTGGGCCCTGAGATATCTGCAAGGCCTCTTTGTTCTTAACCGAGGGTAGGAGGGTGACAGGAAAAACAAGACTTGGGAAGACAGTTATGCCAGTCTGCACCAACGGGCCGCACAAAGCCACGCTGGTGCCAACTCTGGAAAACACCAACCAGGCAGGATGGAAACAGGAAAGGTGAGGCACTACTGTCTAGGGAGGAGCACCCACGGTCAGCTTTGCGGCCAAAAACCACCTATCCACCCACCATCCAGGCCCGAGATGCGCACTCAGAATCTGCAAGGCTCCTCCAGCCCAGAAGCAACAAGAACCCCTGGAATTAGCATAGAATTAAGCGCAAGCAACGACACATACACACTGACTGCTGACTGCTCTGGAGAGGATGTGGACGTGGTAAAGGTGTTCCCTTCCCCAAAGCGCATGCTCTGGCGAACGCCCAGGTTCTCAGGCGTGCCCTTCTGTCCTGCTCCGTGTTCACATCCGAGCAAGCGGACATCTGAGCCCGTTCAGGTTCAGTCTCCCAGGACCTTCCATGATATTTCCCAATCGCCCAATTATCATAACCCAAGGTAACTACTCCCCTTA
Source organism: Eschrichtius robustus (assembly GCF_028021215.1). Taxonomy (NCBI): domain Eukaryota; kingdom Metazoa; phylum Chordata; class Mammalia; order Artiodactyla; family Eschrichtiidae; genus Eschrichtius; species Eschrichtius robustus. Next base: position 51,731,727 of record NC_090839.1, on the reverse strand, counting down.
TCTCTTCATTTTCTTTTTTTATCGAAAAAGTAACAATGTGTGTGCCATAAAAAACTGGGAAACATTCAAAAGCAAAGGGAAGACAACAGAACTCATCAGTAATCCCATGGTCCAGGAATAATGAACACCTCCCCTCGGAACATGGCTTTCTCACTTCCTTGTACGTATGAATCATTGTCAGGGTCCCTCCTCTACAGAAGGTGGCCCGCGGGACACACTCCTTGGTGCTCAAGCGCTCCCCGTGCGTCCTCAAGGGCCCAGCTGTGAGGGCCTTGTCCTTCCTTAACCTCACATCCAGTGCCGTCCACACCTGAGGGCTGCTGTCCCTGACCACCCGGCCCCAGCTGCTCCAGGTGGAACTGCCAGGTTAACCAGCACCTCTGCGGCCCCTCACACCAGGCACACACTGTGGGGTGGAGCCAGAGGACAGGCAGCACCACCGCAGGACGGAGCCTCTGAGCACAGCCTGAGGGTCCTCCACCCACATTCACACCTCAGCAGGGAGGGAGGGGCTCTCACCACCCCTGAGCGTTTCTGGCTCAGGAGGGGGAGCCTGGTCACCTGAAGACACCATCGATTCCTGCTCACCAGGCAGAAAGGACGCCCGGGGCTCCCCATTACCCAGGCCAGATTGAAGGGGTGACAGGCCCCACACAGCCAGAGGCCCTGACACGGGCCCATGGGCCCCCTGGCGGAGCACCCTGTCTGGGGAAAATGGTTGGACAGGGCTGACTGAGGGGTCTCCTCAGCAATTCCAGAAGCCCAAGGGGTCATGGCCCCGCCCTGCACAGACAGGGCTGGTCGTGAATCCAGTCCCCTCATGCTGAAGCAGCGAGTGGGTAGCTGGTCTCTTCACACAACTGCTTCTTCCCCTCCTTCCAGCCTTGAATCACACACAGACCCGGTCAGCATGCAAGCCCGTCGTAGGGAGCCCAGTAGACACAGAGAGGGACAAGCAAGTCCCCAGGCCCCCCAGTGAGCCCCCTCGCAGGCCACAGCTTAAGTGCTCTTCCAGGGCAGGCCCCGCCCGGGACAGCCCCCACCTCCGCTCCCTGCTAATGCCCTGCCCTTTAGGACCTGCGACAGCCCCTCCCACGGCGGCCGGCTCCAGCTCCCAGTCCCGTGGTCTGATGAGTGATCCAGACCGGCTGGCCCTGGGAGCTCCGGCAGCCTCCTCACTCAGCACAGGGAGAAGTCACCCCTGGTGAACCAGATGATGGGGGATCTCTCCACAGTACGGGGTTCCCACACACCTCCCGCAGCAGCTCTGGGCAGCGAGGGCCACAGGAGCTCATGGGGCCCTGGCACCCTCTGAAGGCTGAGATCCCTCCACTCGGGGGCATCCTCGTTTGGGCTCCTGGATGGAAGGCTGATGTTCAAACGTAAAACTTCCTTGGAAAGAACCCTGCACGTGGTATCTGACAGCACTGCATGTGTGAGGAGAGCGGCTCCTCTGGAGAACAGCCCCGGCAACACCACTGGTCTTACCTGTGCGCCCCTGGAGTAGGACCTGAAGATGGTGCAGAACCTCCCCTGGCCTGATGTGTCCCTGAAACAAAGGGGGTTGGGGATGCGGCCCGTGGGACCCCAGCATGCACAGCATGACCCCCTCCTACTCTGCTGCACATGCTGGCCAACCTCCATGGGCCTGGGCACCCCAGGAGACTGCCCTGCGGGGCTGGAGAACCCCAAACCTGGAGCAATTTACATCTCAACTTTGAGGTTCTGGAAATGCCCTAACGTGGAGCCCAGTAAAGGGCGAGGCGAGAGGGGCTGTGGCCCCTGTGGAAGTGAGTCTTTGTGGGCAAAGGGAGCTGGGCTCTGCCCGAACAAGCAGCCCTGGGCCTTCTGGTTTCTGCATCACGTTCCAGCCCATGTTTATACAGGGGCGGTGTCAACAGCTAGTCTACTGACACGTAAACAGGGCGCCCTCCAGTCTCTTTAAGGATTCCTGAGTCACTTCACTTGGCTTCCCGGCCCGCGCAACAACTGAAGTGTGGCAGCCAGGCACCTTGGCCGCACAGCCTGACTCACCAGAGTTCCAGCTTGACCCGCCGGCCGTCCAGCAGGATGGTGGTGGTCTTGTAGTCGATCCCTGCAAGGAAGCAGAGGGTGGCTGAAGGACCCACCTGGCCAGGGCCCAGTCCCTGAAGCCAAGCGGAAGTGTGGCTCCAGCCCAGGGAGCCCAGCGACCCCAGCTGGCCACTCTCTGTGTCACCCCAGAGGCCCAAGCCAGGTACCAATGGCACCGGCCAAAGGGAGGGCAGCTGGTCTCAGCATCGGCCCACGTCGTGTGCTTCTCAAAGGGTCTCAAAGGGTCTTCTGAGTTCTTGGGTCTACCGCAGCTCCCAGGTACTGACAACGGGAGTGTGCTTGGAGCATGATTTAGTGGTATAGTAATGTCTAAAATGCCATTTCTCTGGAGAGGTACCTGGAGAACCTCTGCCTGCCATGTCTTTAGTTTTTATTCTTTATAGTTTTTAAAATTGAAGTATAGTTGAATTATGTTTCACGTGTACCGCAAAGTGATTCAGCTATACAATCCTTTTTCAGATTCTTTTCCATTATAGATTTATATAAGATATTGAATATAGTTTCCTATGTTACACAGTAGATCCTTGTTTATTATTTTTTTATACTTTTAAGCGAAAAAAGTCAGTCCGAGAAAGGTGGGTAGGAGCAGGGCCAGTGCTGGATGCATTACTTTAGATGTAAGATCTTCAACTGGTTTGTGGGCCATCAGGAAACTTCCTAAAAGCTGTCTTTCCTCTCCCTCCCTTAAGCCTTAAAAATGTCATCAGCTTCTTGGCTGTTTATAACACTTGCTCTAAGAAGGCTTGGAAATGGGCATTTTAAATGCAGACACTGCTCTCACACATTGTGTGTGCGTATGTGAAGCCAACCTCAGAGAGCTGCACGTGGAACCTCTATCCCCAATGTCCTTCCATCTGCCTAACTTCTAACCATGTGTCAAAACCTGGCTCCCACCCATCAAAAGACACTCAACGGAATGAAAACACAATCCACGAAACGGGAGAGAATATTTGCAAATCACATATCTGATGAGGGACTGATATTCAGAAAATATGAAGAAATCCTACCTCTCAACAACAACAAAAATCCAATTAGAAAATGGGCAAAAGACTTTCTCCAAAAAAGATATGCAAATAGCTAATAAGCACATGAACGGATGCTCAACATCACTAATCAGTAGGGAAATGCAAATCAAAACCACATGAGAGGGACTTCCCTGGTGGTGCAGTGGTTAAGAATCCGCCTGCCAATGCAGGGGACACAGGTTTGAGCCCTGGTCCAGGAAGATCCCACATGCCGCGGAGCAACTAAGCCCGTGTGCCACAACTACTGAGCCTGCGCTCTAGAGCCCACAGGCCACAACAACTGAGCCCATGTGCTGCAAGTACCGAAGCCCACGCACCTAGAGCCCAAGCTCCGAAACAAGAGAAGCCACCGCAATGAGAAGCCCGTGCGCAACGAAGAGTAGTCCCCACTTGCCGCAACTGGAGAGAGCCTGCGTGCAGCAATGAAGACCCAACGATGAAGACCCGACGGAGCCAAAAAATTAATTAATTAATTAATTAAAATAAAGAAAAAAACACATGAGGTATCACATCACACCCATTAGATGGTTATTATCAAAAATCCAGAAAATAAGCAGCATTGGTGAGGATGTGGAGAAATCGGAACCTCTGTGCACTGCTGGTGGGAATGGAAAATGGTGCAGACACCATGGAATACAGTATAGCATTTCCTCAGAGAATTAAACACAGAATTACCACGTAATCCAGAAATTCCACTTCAGGTTTATACTGCAAAGAAGTGAAAGCAGGAAATCAAACATGTATATATTTGCACATCCATGTTCACTGCAGTATTATTCACAATAGTCAAAAGGTGGGCACAACCCAAGTGTCCAAAGATGGATGAAGTCCATCTGTACAACAAAATATTATTCCACCTTAAAAGGGAAGGAAAGGGACTTCCCTGGTGGCACAGTGGTTAAGCATCTGCTTGCCAATGCAGGGGGAACATAGGTTCGATCCCTGGTCCGGGAAGATCCCACATGCCGCAGAGCAACTAAGCCTGTGCGCCATAACTACTGAGCCTGTGCGCCACAACTACTGAGCCCACGCTCTAGAGACTGCGCACCACAACTACTGAAGCCCACGCACCCTAGAGCCCACACGCTGCAACTACTGAAGCCCATGCACTCTAGGGCCCGCGTGCTGCAACTACCGAGCCCGCGTGCTGCAACTACTGAAGCCCACGCTCCTAGAGCCTGTGCTCTGAAACAAGAGAAGCCACCGCAATGAGAAGCCCGCACGCCGCAATGAGAAGCCCGCGCGCCGCAACAAAGAGTAGACCCCACTTGATGCAACTAGAGAAAGCCCGTGCACAGCTACGAAGACCCAATGCAGCCAAAAATAAAAATAATAATAATAAAAATTTTTAAAAATAATAAAAAGGAAGGAAAGTCTGACACATGCTACAGCATGGATGAACCTTAAAGACATTATGCTCGGTAAAATAAGCCCTACACAAAAGGACAAATCCTGTATGATCCCTTCTACGAGGTCCCTAGAGCATCAGATTCAGAGACAGAAAGTAGAGGTCGCCAGGGGCTGGAGGAGGGGGTGGGGAATTAGTGCTTAGTGGGGACAGTTTCAGTTGGGAAGATGAGAAAGTTCTGGAGCTGATGGGGGTGCCACTGAACTGTACACCCAAAAATATTTAAAATGGTAAATTTTATGTTGTGTATATTTTGCCACATTTTTTTTTAAAAAGGGAAAGAAGATTCTCCTGCACATATTCTCAAGCTAAAGAAACACTCTTCAGGGAGGAATAGAACTCAGGCCCGTCTCCACCGTCCTTCCTCTGCATCCACCCCTCCCCTCAACTGTCTGCTGATAACCCACTTCTTTGGGTGGAAACTCCTGGAATTCTCTGTCAAACAGGAAGCTCAGATTTGGCCCAGGACACCCTCCTTTCAGTCCTGGCTCTACAGCTGCTGTGAGCTGGGCCCCATGAGGACAGTGTTGGAAACAGCAACTTCCAGGGAGGCTCTGGATGGGGATGCCCATCCTCTACGCAATGTCACCTCCATGTGGTGGACCAGCCCAGGAGGCTCTGGCCATGGGGACTGGACACCCTCCACCATGGGCAGCCCCCATGAAAGGACCCCGACCGAGGTGGCACCATGGTCCAAGGGCCCAGCCTCGAGCTGAGGGAAGGAGCGGGCGCCCAGGAAGGGCCCAGGGGGAAGCAGGGCACAGGGAGCGGGGCTGCTGCCCTCGCCCGCCTCTGGGGAGGACGCCAGCCTCTGCACACCGTGAGGTTTGCACAGCCGGGCGCCTTGCCCACCCACCGCCTGCGCCCGACCGACCCCTTACTCACGACTTCAACTTCAGAAAGGATGACCAGTCCCCACCCTCCAGGGGCTCTGCTCAAAGTTCTGCCAAATGCCCAAGAGAGACCTGTGGGGACAGGCACTCAGAGCCAGGAGCGGGCACCATGGGGGATCAGATCTGCTCTCCTCCCAGCACGTCCCCCCGCACCTCCCACAGCCCACCAGCTGGGTCAGAGGGCTCCTGGAGAACAGGGTTCCCAGGGAATGGGCCACTAAACCAGTGAGACTCCCTCCCAGGAGCCCTCCCCACAGTGTGGCACTGGCACCCCCAGAAAGGCTGAGCAGCCTTGTGAGGACTGAGGGCAGTGGACAGCAGGTCCCCACAGCAGACGGCAGTGTCCAGCTGAGAATGGCCGGGGAGCCGGCCGTGCAGAAAACACGGACAGCCCGCAGGTTGACACACTCCCTCGGAGGCCAAAAAAATCTCAAGTAGGGGACTTCCCTGATGGTCCAGTGGTTAGGACTCCGCACTTCCACTTCAGGGGGCGGGGGTTTGATCCCTGGTGGGGAACTGAGATCCCACATGCTGTGCGGTACAGCCAAAAATTTTTAAAAAACAGAACAAAAAAACTCACGTATATTTTTCATGCGTGCTCTGCCTCTCACCTGCCCACCTCCCAAATCTGGATAAAAATGTACGGTGTGCTTTATGAATTCATAGGAAATACTGACACGGCAAGTCCAAAGAGAGGCCTGCCCGAAGCCCGAAGAGGCAGCATCTCCTGTAGGCAAGGATGGTGCCAGCCAGACTCCACGGCTGAACAGCTCCGACAGCTCTTAGGTCTCAATATCTGCTGTTGCAGAACTTCAATCACCTCTCCCTCACCTCACCCCACCTGTGCTTGAGAACGTGAGGAACAGAGGTTTCATGGAAAGCATCTAACACCTTGTACAGCACAGGCATGACTGCTGAGAACACAAACCAGCTCTCAGGAGCTGGAGCAGCTGCCCAGTGCGCAAGGGGGCGGGAGCAGCTCACACACAAGGAGGGGTCCCCAGGTGACCAGGCCTCAGGCTCTAGGACTGCAGACACCCCCTTGATGGACACAGGGCTCGGGAGGCCGCCAGGGGCCAGAGTCGACCTCCTGTGTCCCCACTGGGGGCCGCCCAGCCACTTGGCCCCTGGCTCGGGGGTTCCTGCTGGCCCCTCACAGCCTAGGCTTCAGCTCTCTGCACCTCCCAGACTGTCAGCCCCTCTCACCTGAGGTGTTCACGAGTTCTTAAGAAGGTCTTCCTACTGTTTCATGGGGTTTCTGAAAGGAGTGCAATTCACTTGACACAAGAGGCTTTTTAAACTTCTACTGTCCACCAGGCACCCAGCTGTCTCGGGCAGCACCCGGCCAGGACCTGCAGCCTGAGCATTCAGATTCCCACCGACGTGTCCCCGCCGGCTGGGTATTCACGGCGCAGCACCGGTGGCTCTCGCTCTGTGCCGAGACCCTGACCCGCCCCGCGCAACGTGTGGGCCCCACCCTCACACCACGTTTTGCAGGGATGCTTCCACCTTGTGAATCACAGGAGACTGTGTCGTTTGTTCGGAATTTTAACGAGAATTGTTCACCATTTTGGAAAAAAAATCACATCACCCACAGTAATACCTATATCAGGTACATTTTTCTTGTCACTTTCTCAGCATCTAGTACAACTGTCCCCAAGCACTGACTTGCTTAACCACAAACGACCTTACGACATCTCACTGCTCCCTTTTCTTCCTCCTTTACGTTACCGACGTATGTATACGTACGTGTGTGTTTTAGTTCCTAGTGTGGGTAGAACAGACGATCTACTAACTTCACTCCTTTTCAGGACAGTAAAGGGGATGCTGCAGAGCACTGGTCCTGCCGGCCTCCTGACCCCGTTTCTGCATCGCTGGCCTTGCACCCAGCAGGGAGGAGCTAAGCACCAAGCAGCTCGCCAGCTCTGGGAAAACGTGACAGGCTGGAGAGGCAGGAGCACTGTAATTACCTGGTTGCTGATGCTGCCGCCTGTGCAAGAGGTGCTTCAGAGCACAGACTCAGAGACGGGGGGGGCAGAAGGAAGAAGGCTACCAAAAAGGTCACTCAAGTTTCATCTTTTCTTTCTTTCTTTTTTTTTTTTTTTTTCCAGATTTTTAACAAATATTTTCTTTCCTTTCTTTCTTTCTTTCTTTCTTTCTTTCTTTCTTTCTTTCTTTCTTTCTTTGTTTTGTTTGGCTGTGTTGGGTCTTCATTGCGGTGCGCGGGTTCCTCATTGTGGTGGCTTCTCTTGCTGCGGAGCACGGGCTCTAGGCGTGCGGGCTTCAGGAGTTGTGGCACGTGGGCTCAGTAGTTGTGGCTCACGGGCTTAGTTGCTCCACAGCATGTGGGATCTTCCCGGACCAGGGCTCGAACCCTGCATTGGCAGGCGGATTCTTAACCACTGCGCCACCAGGGAATTCCTCAAGTTTCATCTTGACAGCTGCCCACATGCTAGTGATTTGGGGAGTCTACTGGGCACCCCCACAGGCCCCCCGAGACAGGGACACACAGGAGGGAGGCTGAGAGCTGGGTGGCACTGACCAGAAGGACACACCCCTGTCTTCGCAGCCTCCCACATTCGGGCATGGGGCGTCTCCACCTGAGTGGGGCATCCACGGCCACAGCGCCAGCCTGTCAAGGACAACCTGACCTGGTGCAGAAGCCACGTTCCTTGGGCTCCTTTTCTCCCGCACGGCCAGTCCTCCCTCAGGAGTCACACTTCCCACATCTGTTGGCACCAACTCAGAACAAAAGACCCCTAGAAAATTCATCTTCACTCCACCCCTAGGAAATTACAAGGTAATCAGGGCAAAGGGAACAAACCAAGTTAATTCTCAGCTTCAGCTCGTGTGTACAAATCAAGACTGCAGATGTTTTAAAGCCTAGTTCTCCATCGCTCCTAGGGAGCAGGAGCCAGTCAGAATGAAGACCACTAGGCACAGCCTGACTGACCCCCAGGTGGAAGCATTTCCCACGTACCTGTCCAGGCTCAACTCAGACCCACCTGCAGGGAATGGCAAGGAGGGACGTCCCACCACACAGCACATCCCCCAACCTCTCTTCTGTCTTTATGTCTGTTCAGTCAACACTAAGTGCCTAACCATCCAGCTACTTTCTAACAACATGAAAAGCCACAGGACAACTTGTTAAAAATTCATAACAAAGAACAAAAACTGAGTGATAAAAGACTGAGTTAGGAATGAAAGAGAAAATGTTAATCAATGCCTTCCTCTGCAGTATTAAATCCAGCACCTGAAACTGGCACGCGGCTCCCGGGCAGCGTGGCCCCAAGCACACGCCCTCACAGGCAGCAGGGGAGCCCGCAGTTTCACGGGGGGGGGGGGGCTGCAGACGCAGCTCGGTCCCCACGCTGGAGGAGTTGGTCTTCCAGTAGAGCTCTCAGACCTCGCCTCCTGGAACCAGTCAGGCTCCCCATGCATTTCCAACACGAAGCCAACGCACAGCGTCAGGGCGCTGTTCCCAAACCCAAGACAGGCAGCCGCTGTTCTTAGTGCTACTCCTTAGGGAGGGAAAATAAGGTCTCGCCAAGTTCCCAGAGACAGACAAAAACAAAAAAATGTCTAGGTCCTCTTGGAACCAGAAAAAACTTCCAGCGACACAGGCAGACACACAGAAGTGTCTGGGACTCACACACTGCCGTGCAGGCAGCCCCAGGCTAAGCAGTCCTCCTGGACATGCCTGACCATCCTTTACGCGTCCTCCCAAGGGGGAGGCCACAGCACAGGCCTCTGTCAAGGCCACACCCCTCGCACCACGGCGTGCGTGGAGACAGAGGAGGGTCTCAGAACAGTGTGCGGGCACTAGCAGGTGGGCACAGGTCCCGCCTCCCGGCACTCCCACCCCAAACATGCCCCTCCCGAAGGGTAGTGGGAGCTGAGACTGGCTTCTGACCCTTGGAATAAGGCCGAGTGACGACGTCCCTTCCGTGATCACGTTGCACGGGACTGTCCTGCTGCTCCGTGAAGCAAGCCGCGCCGGGGAGAGGCCCGTGGCCAGGAACGGAGGGTGGCCGGCTGTTGCCAACAACTACATGAGCTCGGAAGGGATTCCGCCCCAGCCCACGCCTGAGCACAGTCTGTGACAGAGGCCCTGTGAGGCCCGGCCAAGCCATGCCCAGATTTCTGACCCACAGGAACTGGGCGCTAGTAAGTAGGTGCTGTTTTAGGCCACTCAGTTTGTGGTATTTCTTGGTTGGGTTGAATTCCACAGACTGGGACTTCCAAACAGCAGACATTTATCTCCCACTGTCTGGAAACTGGAGTCCAAGACCACAGCGGCTGCAGATTCTGTGCCTGGTGGGATGGCTTCCTGCTGTGTCCTCAGGGGCAGAGGGGGCAAGGGAACTCTCCAGGATCTCTTTTACAAGGACAACAACGCGCCCTCCTGACCTGATCATCTCCTGAAGGCCCCACCTCCTAAGACCACCACCTGAAAGTCAGGTGTAAGTGTGTGAATTTGGGGGGGACACACGTTCAGTCCACAGCAGTAACTAATCCTGGCAGCATCTTGCAGAAATGCAAACGTGCACTCCTCCGACCAGCCTGTAAATCCCTACCAACACAAAATAACAGAAAGAACCTTCATCAGGCTGTGGTGGGAGAGTCCTAATCCCTGGAAACCTGGGGACATGCTTCCCACAGGGCAGAGGGGCTTTGCAGATGTGATGGGTTATGGGCCTCAAGAGGGGAGAGGACCCTAGGTTACCCGGGTGGGCCAATGTCATCTGGAGCCCTCAGAGGTGGGGACCCTTTGCCGGCAAGTCTGACAGATTAGACGGAAGGAGGGTCCTGACCTGGCTTTGGAGGTGGAGGAGGGGGACATGGTGAAGAGTGCAGGTGACCCTGCGAAGCTGGGACAGCCCTCTGTTCACAGCCAGCAAAGGAACAGGGACCTTGGTCCTACACTGTGACTAATCACTACACCTACAGAACAGTAGATGACGAGGTACAGCAGCAACACAGAGGGAACGTCCCAGCATACCAGTAACCGATGGTATTCCCCTCAGCATCGTTTTCTATTATAAACAGACTCAATACAGGCTAAAAATCCACCCACTGGGAGGATTTAACAGGAGGTGATCCACAGGATGGAATGCTGTACGGCCCTCAGCATGGCGAGGACGGAAGCAGGATACAGAGCGAACACAACTCTCATACCCTCATGATGGGATAGAAACTGCTCGACTGCTCTGGACCGCTGGGTGCTATCTACTAAGGCTGCACCTGCAGCCCAGCAATCCCCCCCTCACTGCATCCCAGACAGAAACACAGACACTCACTCACCAAAAACACGTGTGAGAATTTTCACAGCAGCACTACTCAGAGTGACCCAAACACGGAAAGTCTCCCAAAGCCCACGTGCAGAGTAGATGAATACACTGCCGTCCTCACACGTGGAACGCTGCACACAAAGGAGGCATGAACCACAACTACACACGGCGATGTGGCCGAAGCCCACACGACACGGGGAAAGAAAGAAGCCACACACAACTACACACCGTGTGGTTCCGCTCATAGAAAAAACACCAGAAATGCAAACCAGTCTGTGATGTAAAGGTCAGCGGTGGCCAGGTCTGGGGCAGGGGGCGTAGTCTGCAAAGAGTGGAGGGAGGTGATGGCTTCTCAGGTGAGTGCACCTGTCAGCACAGCCACTGAACTGCAGGCCTTACACAAACACAGGTTCTTGGTTACATAAATTATACCTCAATAAAGCTGATTAAAAGGGAAAGAAGCTGATGACAGCCAACGCTGGCCAAGACGTAGAGCCACAGAACTCTACGTGTTCGCGGTGGGGACTCAAAATGAAAGGTCACTTCAGGACCCAGTCTGACCACTCCCTGTATGGAAAGCATGACACACACATGGCCAGCAACCCCACTCCCAGAGACACGTACACACGAGGATTTGTGCGTTTGAATGTCTCATGTCACTGAACCAGACACTTACAAAGGGCCAACATGATAAATATGTGTATTTCTCCACCAAAAAAAAATTTTTTTTTAATTTGAAGGATTTGTACAAGAATGTTCATAGCAGCATCATTCACAGTAGCCAAATCAGGAAACCCAAACCGTACTGATAGGTAAATGGACAAACAAACCAGGTGCCTGCGTGCACAGGAGGGCCACCAGGGATAGGATGGCACTTGCTGCAGTATGCGAATGTGAATGGACTTGCTGAGATGAACGAGCAGACGAGAAAGGCCATGCTGTATGGTTCCACTTACAGGAAGTGCTGGCAAAAGGAACCTAGAGACACAAGAAGCAGGCCAGTGGGGACCGAAGGGGCACGAGAGAATCACACCTAACGTGCTGACCACGCGGATGTTCTAGGGACAAGGACGATCTGCTGGCTCCACAGCACCTGCCCTTCTCCAGAGGGGGCTGGCACCACGGGTACATGTGCCAGCCTGCCGCCAGGGCTGCTCAGGAACAGAGAGGACACAGAGGCACCTCATACAATTCAAGACGTCCTTGTACGCTGGCACGCGTGATGGGGAGCAGCAGCTCGAGGGTGGTTTGTGGGCTGGTTTCTTCAATGCCTTAAAAACCACGCCAGACCCAAACCAAACCAAAGCAAAAGCTTTCTGCTGTCCATAAAGAGCAAGCACACTTTGCACACAAAACCTGGCGAAACACGGATTATAAAAACAAACAAACACAACTACTCATAACCCCAAAACTCAAAGGTTACCATTAACATTCTCCTAGATTTCACTCGATTCTGTCCTCCATCTTACATACATTTATACACTATGTAATTCGACATGCTTTTTTTCCCACTTAACAAGATAACAGAGAGATTCCCCATATCATTGAATATTCATTAAATATTGTTTCAAACCAGCATTTTTAAAGGCCCTATAATATCTCACTCTACAGATATACCATATGTCCCCTGCCAGACCCCTGGGCTGCTTCAAGTTTTTCATTTTTATTAAAAAAAAAAAAAAAAGCCTTGCTTTTCTCCACTTGTGTCCCCTTATGTTCCCCAGGATAGACTCTTGATCACTTCGTGGAAAGGGAAGTGTCTCACAGCTTTGGACACAGGCTGCTGAGTCCCCCAGCAAGACGGCAAGCGCCGTCAGACTTGCTCTGTGAGAGCTCCCGGGTGAATGTTCCATCCTGCTGGATTTTAAGGTTAAACATCTTCCCATGTATTCTTCACCAGGACCTCCTCTCTGAAGGGTCTGTGTGTTGCCAAGTGACTTGAAGTAAGGAAGATACTCCCAGCAATGACAACACGACCAAGCTGTTCCTACTTGTTGAGGGGCCTCATCGCCGCCGACCGGGACCCAAGCCATGTGCGCAAGACTGTGCGCATGTGTGTGCCTGCGCATGTGTGTGCCAGTGCACGTGTGAGCCAGTGAGCGTGGGCCACGCTGAAAGGGGCCTCTGCTGGCCACACCGCACCGGAGCCCATGCTCAGGGACACACCTCCTCCTGCCCCAATACTACGTCAGCAGGAAAATCAGACTCAGCTCCCAATGCACTCCAGAAGTTTGAGGACCAACAACATCGGACCCAGGAAGAGAGAGAGGCCTAAACAAGGGAAAGCAGAGATCAATGCAAAACAACTGGCTAAAACTAGGGGACTGCTATAAGCCACACCAGCCCAGGGCTTAGCAGGCAACGGCCAACAGCGGCAGGTGGGCAAAGTGGCCAGGCAACGCTGCTGCCGAGTTGGAGCTCCCAAACCCTCCGCGGTGGTTTCTGGACCTAAACACAGACCCTCGGCACCCTGTTAAACATCTCCGTGTCCCAATGCTGCACAAAGCATCTTACGTCCCTGTTATCAGCCCTCCAGCGAGATGTCGCACAGACCTCATCTGCAGGCACCCACCCTACCTCTGCCCAGGTGATGGACAACACTGCCCGGGAAGGTGCAGGCCGGCAACAGCTCAGCTTAACAAGCCTCAAGAACCACTTCAGTCCCAGCGCGTCTGCCCAACCCCAGGGACCACAGTGCTGTGCTCTGATTCACAGAACACACCGGGTGGCCTCCCGGGCTCACAAATATGTGTTTATCACCAGCAAGACCTTTGCCAGGGGTGGCACTGACTCCCTCGCCCAGACCTGGCACCTGGCTGCCTGTGGAGAGCCGGTCCACGTCCAGGGCTCGGGCCTTCTCCACTCTGTTCTTCCTCTCTGGGGATGGGGGCTTCCTCTCTGTATGCTGGCTTCCTGACACCACACCCTCTGCAACTCCTTGGCTAAACCTTGGTTAGACCCCTCCTCACTTTCCTTCCCTCCTCAACGATTCTGGAAGCCTGTCTGCCAAGCAGCCCTCCTCCTGTGTGAACAGCTTCCCTCTTCTGCGTTCTAGCCAAAGGGCCGTGAAGAGCCGAGGTTGCCTGATCATGCCCCACCGCCTCCATCAGCATCAGTTTACCCCATCACCTCTGTTCCCCTGTCCCTCCTCTACCTTCTGAAAGACGTAAGTCCACAGCCAACGAGGTCCTGGACATTCTGACCTCCGCAGAAAAAATCGTGCAGCACTGTGGACACCGGAGTCTGCCCGTCACTATCAGACCCCAGTCATGACCAGAAAACCTAGGTTACCACCTACCCTCAGAGTTCAAGTTCACTTTATTCACTTTTATTTCCCAGCTCATTCCCAAAGGACTTAAAGGCCCACCTTCCCACATTAAGGGTGACCCCGCACACCCGGTTTGGCGCGGACGGCCCCACCTCGGTCTCTGATGCCTGCACTCAGTTCCAACGCCCTTCTCCGAGCGCCCAGGGCAGTAAATCCAGGCCCACCCACCACCTCTCCCTCCCTTCGCGCATTCCTTCTGCAGCTCACTCCAAGCCAGGGTGCTTCCTTCCCCACTTTCTCCAAGCGCCTGATGGACGACGCCCTGACTGATGTGGCCCCAGGCCCACGACACCCTGTGAGCGGCGTGTCCCCACACTAAGATGCTGCCCGCTCCCCGGCCTGGCTGCAACCCCGCCTCCTCCTCCTCCTCCCCTGCCCAGGCCAGTGTAAGTGGCCATCTCTTCATGGACCAGCCACCATGCACCCTGCCAATTCCAATTCAAACAGAACAGCAGCCGAAGTGCCCCAGGGACCCTTCCACCTGCTTCCCCACACCCTCCTAGGGTTTCCTTCCTGAAACACACTTCTACCTGATTCATCATCCAAGACACAAACGCTCTTGCTATGGGAACAATGATATCATGTGTGCACGACACAACACAGCAGTGTTGCTAGGACCACGCAACCCCTCGAGGGAGACCAGCTCTGCGCTGCCCGTGCCTGCCACTGAAGCCTTCGCTGTCCTCTGCTCAAACTTACGGCATGTGCTGAAAGCTGGGAAAGGCTTCTAAAACTGAAAATATTCTAGCTACACACTTAACTACTACCTGAAAATCTAGCAAAAGCCATGCCTATCCAAATTACAAATCAACGTAACTAGCATAATCCGAAGCAGGTACCAAAATCCGTCCCCTCAAAGCCTGCCATCCTCTTGTGTAGGGTAGGTTGGTCTTTATACCACATGTAGCACATGAGTACCTCCCACAAAGGGGCAGACTAGAGAAATCCCTCCAGGCGTGCAGATGGGTCTACGTGTGGCCCCTGTCTGGCTTCCAGAAACTTCTCTGGCAACTGGTGGTTTGCTGTCCTGGTTAGTGGCTGACCCTGGGCACTCTTGGGGCTCTGCTCTGCTGGCACACCCAGGAGAGAGACAGCAAGAGCAGGAGCACTGCAGTGAAGTTAGAACAAATGGGCCTTGGTGACTGGTCCCAGGCCCCAGAGCAGCGGGAGGGGCCCCAGGACCTGGGACAGAGACGCCAGGAGGGCAAGAAAGTGCAGGGAGAAAAGAAAGAGCTCAGCTTGGGAAGCACTGAGGACAGGAAGTGCTGGAGGGGAGGGTTGTGGTCATCAGAGAGAGAAGCCAGGCCCAGGCCCAGGGTGGAGGCGAGGGTAAGGGCCCAAGAGTGAGTGGTGAGAAGGGGTCACCCCCGCAACCACAGTGCCGGGCTCCTGGCAGCCAGACTCTAACTGGGGGAGCTCAGCGCCCAGCTGCCCAGCGCTGCCTGAGCCTCGGTTCTTCACCTATAAAATGGGAGGATACTGGTGCCTCGTCCAGGGTGGTGGGGAGGAGAGGATGAGGAGTGCCTGGCACACATCACATTTGGGCCCACACCTCACCTCAGAACCTGGCACCTCACAGAGGAAAGGCAAACCCAAAAAAATCACCCAGAAAAATGGGTGAGATCCAGACCACAGGCACCCAGGCAAGCACAGAGACAGAGAAGGGACTGGGAGGGGTTGCGTGGTGACCATCACCACAGGGGTGCCACACCAGGCTGCTCTCTGCACCTCCCACGTGCAGCTCTCAAGCTCGCACTGGGGACAAAGCAGTGGAGAAAACACCAGGCGTGCACAGTCCAGCACGAGAGCGTCTGAAGATGCAGTTTCCCTTAGATCTGCACTGAGGACAGAAACCAACTTCCAGCCAGAGAAACACCTGGAACTGTCCAGGGACATGGTGACGCACTGGCACGCTGGGGCGCAGGCACACAGCATCACTGGGTCCCAGAAACAGAAACAGCCAGCAGGCCCCACAGGTTCAGGGCAGACCTCCACACTGACCATGCTTTGTGCACGCCCGTCACAGTCACCTCGATCCTCCAGCCATCAGACCTCCTTCCTTCCATCCCCCACGCCCTGGGCTCAAAGGAGGCGAGCTCCCACCAACACTGACCCCGAGGAGTGGACAGCGAGGATGGAGTTATGCCCACTCTCTAGCCTTCCAGGACGTGGGCACATCAACCACGATGTGTTTTCCTGTAGGCCCCCAACCCTCCACGTGAAGACTATTGGGAAACAGGGTGCGGAGGATGGAATTGCCTTAACCGAGGCTGTTCACCGCCCTCGATAGAGTGGGAAGGGCCCAAGCATGGCAGCAGAACGCTTCCCGAGCTCCGAGGTGCACCCGGAATGCTGCCTCGGTGCCAACACTAGCCCGGCGCCCCAGGGGCCCACCAGCATGGAGCAGTCTGGCGCTGCGCTGGGGAGAAGCTGCTTCCAGAGCCTGGCCCTCCCTCCTGCCAGCTTCCACCATGCAGACTCCTGCTGCCCGTGCTCTGAGCCTAACCTAGCCAGTGGCCGGCCCTCAGGAGCCTCGACAACGACGATGACGCCGCCCGCCGCCGCCACCAGCCAAGTCCTGACGACGGCAAGTCCTGACGCGTGCACAGATCCCTCTCCTCAGACCACTACTGGGTATTAAGAGAAAAGAAATCAGAGCTCCCGAGGGGAGCGAGCTGATGCCCTGACCGAAAGGACTGTCGAAGAGGGGGCTCTCCTCACCGTTCCTGGCAGACGGCCCTCCCGCTGGCCCAGGTCACTATGAGTCCCTGCCGTCTCCACCACCTCAGCAGGCCTCAGCCCTGCTTCGGTCAACATGTCACAGGAAGTGCAGCAACACATCACTCCCCGACAGCGGGGACAGGAGGCAGGTCCGCCTCTCCAACCTGTGGCTGTGTGTCCCCGAGCACTCGCCGCACCCGGCTGGAGGACCCTCGGAAGCAGAGATCACGTCCTGGGAAACCGCTGCTGCCCTGATGGAGCCCAGGCCCTCACGCTCTGCCGGACACACACCACCGGCCTCCTGGGCGCGGGGCTCTGGAAAGCAACAGCACCTCTGGGGAGGCAACTCAAGCGTCCACCATCTGCACCTGGAGAAATACCTGGCAGTGGCGGTGAAGGGGCCGGCTCAGCCCCGGAGACCTCCCACTTTCCCCTCCCGCCCCTAAAATGAACCCAAGGCCCTGCTTTCCCGGCCTTCCCTGGGGCTGGGAGCATGTGCTCGGGGAGGCGGCACAGCCCCCAGCAGGAAGGGTGCTCGCCAGCCCAGGTAACCCCACGACCCTAACGAGTCCTAAAACGAAGGGTGGGAAAGCAGCGCCCACACTCTCGGCCGCTACAGGCAAGCAGTTTAGCAAACAGCCGCCGCTGGCGGTGGTCAAGCGGGACCGACAACAGCCCAAGACACAAAGCCACAAAGGGTGTGCAGAATGAGGATGCCAAGAAGCAGAATTCCTCAGGAAAGACAGCCCAGCCAGGAATACTAAGGTCCTCGGGGAGGGAGGGCCCGTGAGCCTGGGAGGGGCCGCAGGGCAGGGGTACCGGCCACAGGGCCGCACTGGCCCCTTCAACCGCAGAAGCTGAGGGGAGCTCAAGCAGGTGCCAGTGACGGGTATTTGCTGTGTATTTTGGCCACACGTCCAGAAATCTGGAGAAAACGTTTAATCCCGTCAAGAACGGGCATCTTCCTCCAGCACTAGGCATTGATGCTCTAAGCCCTTAGCCAACGGCTTGCCTTTGAGTACACCCAGGTATGCACACCTGGTGTGGACCCGCGACCAAAGAAAAGCCCTTCTTCCTCTGGAGACCCGCGGCCAAATCTCCGCCCCCAAAGAGGCCGCGGGCCCCAGAGGGCCTCGGCGAGCTCGGGTCGCTGCTCCCCCGGCCCGCGACCAGGCGGACGGCAGGTCGCCGGGCAGCGCCAGGTGCGCGCAGCAACCCGGCCGGCCGGCCTTACCATTACTGTAGGCGTACGGGGACTCGGCCGCGCCGTCCTGCAGGCTCTCCAGGATCTCACCCTTGCCCACGTCGCTGTCGCCCACCAGCAGGAACTTAAGCAGGTAGTCGTAGCTCTTGACCGGGCTGCCCTGCGTCCCCATCGTCGCTCACGCGCGCGCGGGCCTCGCCCGCATGCCCACTGCGCCGCGGAGCCCGGCGGCGGCGGCCTCCAACCGACCTGCGGGCGCCGACGCGGGTGAGCGGGACCTGCGGACGGCGAGGCCGCCCCCCGCCCGCACCTGTTCCACCGCCCCGCCTGGCCTCTTCTTGCTCAGCCTCAGCGCCGCCGCCGCCGCCGCCCCGCCGCCCCGCCGCTCCGCCGCTTCCCGCACGGCGCCGCGCAGACCCACCGCCCCGCCCCGCCCCACGCGCCGCCTATTGGCCGCCTGCCACCTCCCTTCCCGCGACCATTGGCCGTTGCCCACGCCCGTCAGCACCACTAGCGCCCCAGCCCCCTCCCCGCTTCCCAGACTTCGCTGCGAGACCTCCGCTCGCCCCGCCCCGTCACCGCCCCGCCCCCACACTGTTGCCATAGGTCACCCACCGCCCCCTTCATGCGGCCATTGGCCCGTGCGCACGTCCATCACAGATGCCCCGCCCCCACTTCTTCCCACGCAGCTCTGCGAAGCCCCGGTTGCCCGTCCCGTCGCCCCGTCCCTTCGCTCCACCGGCCCCCTCCCTCCAGCCGTGGGCCATTGGCCCTTCGCCTCCCGCTTCCAGAAACAGTGGTCCGCCTGCACGTCCGTCACAGCACTACCGCCCCCGCCGCTTCCCGCAGAGCATCCCAGACTCACCAGCAACCCTGCCCACTGCCCCCGCAACTCCTCGGCCCTCGCCCGCCCCCTCCCCTTCGCCATTGGCCACCGCTGCCGATCTTCCCAGAGCCACTGGACCGTCCGCACGTCGATCACGGCCCTCTAAGCCCGCCCTGCTCACCCCGAGCTTCCCGCCCCCTTCCGAGACGCTCACCAATCAGGAACTTGGAACTCCAGGTTGTTTGCATACGCCCCCTTCCTTCCGCAGACGGAGAAGGATGGTGGCGGTCCCCGAGTTGACGTGACGCGGCTGGGTCCAGCAACACTGAAACCCCTAGAAAGCTGTGGCCGCTGCTCCCACAGAGACCCCGGAGAGGACAGCGGAGCCCACCCGGAACAGCGCTCTCGGAAGCCGCTGTCCCCGCGGCGGGGGCGCGGCGAGGGCGTGGGGGGGCGCGGCGAGGGCGTGGCGGGATGAGGGCGGCCAATCGGCGCTCAGAGTGGCCGGGGAGGCGGGACTTCCGTTCCCGCGTGGGGGCCGAGGCCGAGGGGGCGGTGGGGTAAGCTGGGGCGCAGGGGGCGGCGGGGGTGACGAATGTGTGCTGGCGGAGGCGCAGGGTCCCCAGCGCGGCGGCTCTGCTCTGGCCCCTCGTCTGCCCCCCCCTTGGGCAGGGCCTGCAGGTGACAGCGGGGCTCCGAAGGCCCGACGCTGCGGAACGTCGGGGTCAGCGGGCTGGTGGTCCTCCAGCTCCAGAGACGACGGCAGCACCGGCTCTGAGCCTCCTACCCGGGGAAGAATCGGGGTCAGGCCGGGTGGGGGACCCAGGAGGGCCCAGGAAGAGGGTTAGGGCGTGAGGCTCTGAGGCTTGACCAGGGGGCCTCGAGGAGGAAGTGACTTTGGGGTTGTTTACAGAATGGATGGGTTATGAAAAGCTTATGAAGTCGTGCGAAGATACAGTTTTACTCTGCAAGATGGAAAGTGAAGCAAAATAATACCTTTTTCACATATCAGATTGGCAATGTCGCATGTGGGCCAGGATGTGGGGAACAGCTCTCTGGGAGGGAGGTTGAACAGCCTAATAATTCCGTATCTCATTGAGCCTGGAGAAATTCTCAGAAATGAGCTCAAAGAATTTCACTGTAGCGCTGTGGTGATGGTGAAAGTAGTGAAGCCATCTGGAGCCCCCGATAGGGTGCCATTAAATCAACCAGGTTCACGCAGCCCCTTCGATGAACAAGGTAAGATGCAGGCAATACTGACCTGAGAAGACAAGTAAGCAAATGATAGTACAGTATACCCAGTGCAACTTCAACGATTATGCTTTAAAAACTTAACAATTCATTTCATTCTAGATTTACATATAGCGAAATGTTATGTACGCACAGGATAAAACCTGGAATGATGCTCACCAAATGGACAGCATCGTTTCCTTTGGGGTTGGAGGTGGAGAGTGATGTTCTCGTCATTGATAACATTTTCACGAGAACATATTCACATATGACATGTAATTGACAACTAGTAACTCAAAAAGTTCAGCATAAAAGTACCATACAATGCAGCAATTCCTCTCCTAGAGGAATGAAAATATACATTTACACAAAAACTTGTGCATGAATGTTCACAGCAGCATTACTCACAACAGCCAAAAGGTGGAAACAACCCAAACATCCATCAACAAATCAATGGATAAACAAAATGTGGCTTATCCACACAATGGGTTTTCATCCATAAAAAGGAATAAAGTGCTGATACCTGCTACATTTCGTTTATGTGAAACTTCCAGAATAGGTAAATCCACAGAAAGTAGACTTGTGGTTGCCAGCGCCTGGGGGAGGGGGAAATGGTGAGTAACTGCTTAATGGGTACCCTGTTTCCCTTTGGGGTGATGAAAATGTTCTAAAATTGGTGATGGTTATACTACTTGGTAAAGCTATTAAAAATTATTGAATTGCACACTTGAAATGGGTTTATTTTATAATATGTAAAATATGCTTCAATGAAGCTGTTAAAAATTATAAATCAATCAAAAGGATACGTTGTCCAAGCTGAGCCACTAGACTCAGCTGGACGAGGCACTGAGGGTGTGTGCTAGGGAGAGGCCACGTGTGAGTTGGGGCTCCCTAAAAAGCAGGTTTGTGCAGAGAGAACAAGCACATCATAGTGACCAGGCCCCGAGGGCTGCACCGAGGACAGCTGGGCTGGCACATCTGTCCAGCAGGCGAGAAACAGGGCAGCAAGAACTCCTCCCAAGGGATCACTGAGCCTGGGCTGTGTCTCCAGCAGCAGGTGGTCTTCACAGAGAGCAGACCCCTGCATGGGCGGGGCACAATACCAAGTGACCACCCCCTGCAAGCTGCAGATAACCCTCACTGGGCAGTGAGCCATGTGGACTCTGCTGTTTCACTTTGGTGGGGTGCCTGGGGAGGCTTCCTGAGGAGCTGGTCCCTCTGTTGGGTGGGCAGCAAGCACCTGGGCCTTTCTCACCTGCCTTCAGGGAGAGGCTCTCCTGGTATCCTGGCCCTCTGGGACATTCAAGGGCAGAGGCTGGCCAGGGATGGGCAAGGCCACCTGCTCATTCGTAATCCACGGAGTGGCCAAACCCTGGATGCTGGCTTACAGCAGACACAGCCCCCAGCGTGTACAGAAAGGGCACATGCACCCACAACACAGTGTTTACAGAAACAACAGCCAGTGGGCGGAGTCTTGTTAGCCTTCAGCTGGTGGGGGCGGGAAGCCGAGTCCCCACCACCTGCCACCCCCCAACCACGGCCAAGCTGGCCTCTCTGGCAGAGGTCACTACACCCAACCTGGAGCCCGCCTCAGCCTGGCTTTGCCTACTCCCTGCTTTGAAGTCGCTGAGGCCCCTCTCTGGGGCTGGAAGCCATGTGGGGCTGACATGTCCTCGGTTTCTGAGGCTGCCCAGAAGGGATGGTGGGTGAGAAACTATTATCATTCCACTTTGCAGAGAATTTAAACCAAAAGCACCCTTTGTACATCAGGACTTCCCCCGAAGGGGCTCCAGCAGCTGTAGGCCCCGCTGCCTGGTTCTCCATCACCAGGGACGAGGTGAGGCCGGCTGGGTCCTTCCCAGCACAGCTTGTGCAGCAGGCGTGACCATCCCTAGAACCTGTCCATGGAGTCTGATCTTGGGAGCAAGACTCAGCAACCTCTGTCAGGTGCTTCCTGTCCTCCTGATTTACTGGTTTCCTATGCTGCTCCAGTCCCCTCTGACCTCCGACCTCCCAACCTCAGAGCAGAAAGGCACCGCAGGAACCCACAGGGTCTGGGGCAGTGGGGCCCAGTCGAGGGAGGGATGGCTGGAGGGGTGCCATTCCCTGCTGTCCAGGAGGCCCTGTGGGTGGAGGAGCTGGCCTCCAACATAGCTGCATGCCCTTCTGCAAGGACGCTCTGGGACCCACTAAGTGCCAGGCCTGGCCCAGGGGACCTTGGAGGAACCTCAGGCCAAGGACAAAGCAGCCCAGAACAGCCCTCCGCTCGCAGGTCCTGGGTCAGCCCTGCGAGGCGCCCAGGTGTTGCGTGGTCGAGGGTAACTCTGGGCCCCTCTGAAGGCCCCGGAGGTGTCTGGTGAAGAGCCCTGACAGTCTCCCCTGCGGTTTCCACACCCACTGGCTCCGAGCAAGGATGGGGGCCAGGCCTCCAGACCCAGCCTCTGTCCAGGAGGGAACAAACGAGTGGTCTGGGGTGTCTCCTTCCCCCCACTCCAGGATACCCAAAGCTGTCCACTCTGAGAAGGGCCTGGGGACCACCCATTGGGGCAAACAGACCTTGGCCCTGGTGCCCTAGGAGCTCTCACACAAGTGTCAAGTTACTTGACCCCCAGTCCAGGCCTGCTGCCAGGAGAGGCCCCACTCAAGTCCTACAGGCAGAGGGCGCAGAAAGCTGTGTGCATCCGGCAAGAATCAATAGTGGACGCTGCCAGCTAGTGGGCCAGAGGGGGAGGAGGGACGGGACAGTCACGTGGTCGAAAATATCTCTGTACTAATCACTTGTTATGTAAAAGGGAGAGTAGCTTTACAGAGGAGAACCTGGTGGGTCAGGTTGACGTCACTGGTTTGGGCAGACACGGTGTAGAGCACAGAAGCTGAATCTCAGAATCATCAGACGAACCCCACACAGGGACAGGCTACCAAGTGACTGGCTGGATCTTTGAGGACCCCAGTGCTGGGAAAGGCAGAGACGGGCTGTGGGGTGCTTGAAGGCAAAGGGTCCTTGAGACTGGCGCCCAGGAGCACGGGAAGCGAGGTGGCCCCACCCATGCTCCTTGCCGTGCCCTGGTTACACAGGTCAGTCCTTGGCCTTACAAGATATACACTGGGCATCTTAGGAACACAACTGGGGCAACTGATGATCAGATGGTTTAGAAAAGTTAGAGCATGAGCACGAAAAAGCAGCTGTGGCAGAACATTAGCCCCGGGGAATCTGTTGAAGGTTGTGATGTGCTAGCTGTTTCTTTGAGTTGAAATCACATCAAAGTAAGTTTTCAAGGACAGGAGGGAGCTGGCGGGAGTGAACTATGTGGCTCAGACCGCCTGCTTCAGCAGCTCACCGCCCCTCTCTGAGCCTGTCTCCACACTGGAAGAGCACCGGGCCCTTCTCTGTGGGTGGCCGTGAGGAACTGTCTGGGAGGTGGTGGCCCCAGCTGAAAGGGGAATCGTCCACTTTTCAGGGCAGCCTGAGGGTCAGCCTCGGAGAAGTTGTAGGACAAGGCTCTGCCAGGTCAGCATGGCAGGGTGGTCAGAGCCCTGGGCTGGGGATGAGGGGCCACAGATGAAGGCTATCCCTAGGCAAGGGCTGTACAGGTCCAGGGACGACACACAGGATGGGAGCAGCCTAGGACATGCAGGTGGCACGTCTTGGTGGCTGCTAGTGGCTGGAGTGACCACTGTTCCCTCGGCCAGCTCTGGTGCCAGGCCTGGGCTGGCCCTCGGGAGATGGGCAGGCAGCCCCTCACCTGGCACGAGAGTGACAGCTGCCAGAAAAGGCCTGGAACACAGCCACCACTGCCCAGCAGGCTGGGCGGAGCAGGGGAGAGAATTCAGCGGGAGGTGAGGCAGGCCCCATGTGCCATCTCCGTGTCTTGGCATCTGGTGACTGGGAAGGTGGCCCCAGAAATGCAGGTGATGGAGGCTCTTCTCAGCAGGCTCTGGGGTGTGGTCCTGCCCACCAGGACCCATGTGGGGCCCTCTGCTGACCCTCAGTGGTGATGCAGGCCTGGCAGTTGCTGAGTGACCTCTTTGGGCTCCAACCCCTTGCCTCCATAGCCAGTACAGCAGGCACAGAGGAAGCCACCTGAGGGTCCCTGGAGGCTGCAGGTCAGGCAGAGTCCATCAGGGAGAGCCCCTTCCTGCGTGGAGTCCACAGGTTTCAGGTGGTGACATATATATATCAGAGCTCACCCCTGCTCCCAGAGAGGTCTGCACCCCTGCCCCCAGCCCTGCCCTGGGAGCTCCTCACACCACAGCAAGGCCAAAACTGGAAAGCAAGTGGCCCTGGGTCCATCCATCCACACAAGGACATCTTCAAGGGGCCAGAGCCTACGTACACACGCACCAGACCTGCAAAGAGGCCTGCTCTAGGGGACAGGGAGCCCAGTGCCCCGCAGCTTGGCAACAAACAGGAAACAGGCATGGTAGTCATCTCAAGACAAACAGTGGGGGCCAGCTGTCCCGCCACCCCAGGAGAAGGGGCGCCTCCCCAGACCCACTGCCCACGTGGTGATGGGAAGGCAGAGCGGCACACTCCAAATACGTGAGAGGCTTTATTGTCCCAGCAGAAAAGACAGAGCCAGTACCCCTCCTGCCCGACCCTGGGCTGGTGGGGACTCCCCCAGGCTCCCTCCCACTGTGGCCCACAGCCAAGGAGCGTGGGTGACAGAAGTGGACAGTCCCAAGTGCCTGGGATGGACAGAGAGCGCTGCCCCGCCACCTACAGCATGATCATCTCCAACACCACGATGACACACCATATGTGACGCCACCCGCATCTTTAGGCTTCCTCCCCCTGGGGATTCTGGGGCTCACACCCACACTCAGATTCTGCTTGCGGCCAGCAGGCAGATGCAGCCTGAGTGCTAGGGCCCCTCCCTGGGGGCTGCAGGAGCATCTGCCCAGGAGAAGCCAGTGAGCGAGATGGAAGATTTGCAGGGGTACAGGGCAGGAACGGGGCAGCCGGGTGCGTGGATCTCTGCTGACAGCTCCAGGCACCCCATGTGGCCTGGCTTCACACAGGGACACCCAAAGCCCTGAGGGCAGCTCCTCCTGCAGAGCAGTCTCTCCAGGAGCATCAACAAGCCCTGTGCGAATCAGGGCGTGAGGGGCGCTGCTGCCCAGCTTCCTGGAGCTGCTGGACTGCGCTGGGGGTCAGCAGTGGCTTGGATCCCCCAGACTGGCTGGCTGTGGCTCCACTGAGACAGCTGGAAGGCACTGGGGACCCAGGAGGGCATCCCCCAGGGAAGGAGATGCTTAGGGGCGAGAGTCTCAAGGACAGTTGAGTGCACCCTGGGAAGGATCCCCTCCACCCCATGACAGGGTGGGGTGCCAGTGAGCAGCCAGAAAGACCTGCCAGCCCACCCCACTGGGAACGGGCATGGTGGGCAGAGGCAGGGCTCTGCACCCCCTCCTAGGGTCTGGGTATAGACTGGGGTGGGGGGCAGGATGGGGCTCCTGGATAGGCCTGGGGGGCCGGTGTGCACCAGGTTAACTGTGCCATCACAACAGGTCAGCAGGGGGTTCCCGAGGCAAATGTGCTGGTGCTGGAGCGTGGGCCGCTGGCCTGGCTGGCCGTTCCCGCATCCTCCTGCTCACCACTCCCACGACCTCAAAGTCAGGAGGAGATGCAACGGGCAGGGCCCCGGCAGGGCCTGCAAAGGCCCCAGACAACCAGGGGCAGGAAGGCAAAGAGCAGGACCACGTGCTACCCTGACACCCTGGCAGGACGTGGTGCTGGGCTGGCTGGTGGCCAGGGTCCCTCAGTCCTGCTTGTCCCCTCTCTGCCTCCAAGGGTAGATGAGCTCCCCGAAGAACAGCTTGCGGCACAGGGAACCCCAGGAGTGCTTGGGGTGGCAACCACAGGTGGGGAGGCGGTAGGTGTGCACCACGCGACTGTAGGGCAGGGGGTTTATCTGGAAGCACAAGGGCAGCGGTCAGCCGGGACACAGCCCCCAACTCCCTGGGAGTCCAGCTCTCTAGGCCCGGCAGGCCTTCGTGGGGGGTCCCCGGGCTGGACAACCATGGGGCAGGGCCAGTTCTGTGCCAGATGCGCTCTCGCCTGGGGTACACGGGGGTCAGGGTGAGCGGCCTGGGAGGCAGGCTTGGGCCACGGTCAGGCGTGCTCTACTCTGGCCTGACTGCGGGGCGCCGACCCCTCCATTCCAGGACTCACTCAGCTCCCTGGAGCCTCCTCAAGTGGGAGGTGTCTCAGGACACCCCCGAGAAAACCACACAGGGCCCGGCTGCCTCAGCATCTGACCTCTCCCCTCAGGCCAACCGGACACCTGCATCCAGCAACACAGGCACCTGGCCTGCTCCCTCCCGCAAGACAGGCCCCAGACTGCTTAAGATAAAGGAGCTCAACAGAGTAGGCCTCAGGTGTGTCCTGAGGCCTTTGCCAAGTCTCTGCTATTCCGCCTGGAAGGAGAGCCCGGGGGCCCAGGGCAGGAGACAGGGATGCAGGCCCAGCAGGCAGGTGCCCTGGGTGGTTGAGGGTGTCTGGCACAGCATAGGGAACCCCATACATGGGCCCTGCTGGGGGAGGTTCCAGGCACAGAGGATCATGGTGCCCAGAGGCCTTGGGGGTGGGCGAGCCTCCCCCGGGCCCCACCCCTCAGCTCTGCTGGGCCCTCCTGCCTGCACCTCACCCAGGCCCGTGAGGCCCACACCCAGGGCGGCACAGAACATGCCTCAGAACATGGGCGGCCTCATGGCGGGCAACAGCATGAGGGCTGCGTGGAAGCCTTACCTGCATCAGGAGGCGGAGGGGCCTGCCAGTCTCGTGCTCCAGGACTCGGAACTTCACACCGGCTGTAAGGAGAGCAAGGTCCCCGTGAGGGAGGGTGGCCCTCCAGGGCTCCCAGGGCCCCGCAGGCCGCCCCCACCAGCGCTCCTGCTCCGAGCGGCACTCGGAGGGCTACAGGCCGCCCGGGCAGCAGCTCGCCTCTCCAGCCCATCCTTCCCATCTGCCTCCTTGAGCTGCAGCCTGGCCCTCGTCAGGGCCTCCTGCAGAACTGCACTGAGAGACCAAAGCCGTGGGTCTGGCAGGCGGGGAAAAGCCGGCAGGTTGTGCTGCTTTCTGAGTAGGACGGGGGTTTTCCCAGAGTGGACGAGGCACTTGCTGGGTGGTGGGCACCCTGCTGGCATCTCAGTGCCTTCCAACTGCTGTGTGCACGGCTGACTCAGGGACCCACCTCACTCTGGCCTGCGGTGTGGGCTCTCAAGCCTGGGGATTCCCAAGGCAGAAGGTTCTTGAAAGGAGAAACAGGAGCTAATTATCAATTGATGAAGAGGCCCCAAGGCAAACTTGGTGGAGAGAAGAGGCGGCATCTGTGGCCTTTTATGTGAAGTTAAAAGGACTCTGCTCTAGCCGTGAGCTGAGGGCTGGGAGAGGAAGGTGCCGGGTCCGGGCTCTCCACCTGCCTGCTTCCAGGCATGCTGAAGTGTGGGTGGGGGCTGGGGGACCAGGGAGCATGGGCAGCACTACACATGGGCCCCTGGCCTGGGCCACCTGGGGGTCTGTGGAGAACGCGGCTTGGAAAAAGGGTTTGAGGACATCCAGCGGGCAGACTCAAGGCCCAAAGCCCAGGGAACATGCACATTCATGTCTTCTGACTCGGAACTGGCTGGGAGCAGCAGCCGTGAACTCTGGCGTGCGGCCGAGCTGCCGGTTGCAAACTAGTCCAGGGCCTCCTGGGCATGCTGGTCAGCTCAGGGGCCGTGCCAGCAACTCCTCAAGTTTCCCGTTATGTTCAAAGCCCCTGAACTCGATGAGCCAACCCACAACTCAGTGACCAGTTGGGTCAGGCCTCCCTAGGCCTGCCGTGGGGACAGCCTCCCATCAGGGGGATTTGGCCAACCCGTGGCTGGTGTCAGCATGCAAACAGGGGCATCGCCTGCAGAGGGGATGGCAGGAGCAGCTGGGCTGGTGCGTGTTGTCCCCGCAGGTGGTGGCCTGCCGGGGGCGGGGCGGGAGGCACGCCTGTCACACAGCTCTGGCCAGCCTGGCGTCCTCCACCCTGGCCGGTCCCCTCCAGGAGGAGGGGCACCAGCAGGCACACACAGCTCCACACAACCACACGAGATAGGTCTTTTCTGAGCCACTTTCAGGCACCACCTACAGGACTACTGCAGACAGACCTCAGAGCAAACGTCCACACTCGTCACAGGGGAGGCTGAGGAGGCGGGAGGGCTACCTGTGCGGCCTCTGAACCTGAGGGCAGGGGGCCTCTCCCTCCAGCTCACGCCCTGGGACCAGGCTCTTGTCCTCCCTGCCCGCCCCACACACTGCCACATCCAGGGCCCACAGGTGCGCCGCCTAGCCAGCACGCAGACCTACCCGCGAGCCTGTAGGGCCGGCAGAGCCGGAGGCCGAGTGAGTACAGCGGCAGGGAGTTGATGAGGTCCACAAGCAGATGGATCAGGCCCTGCACGGTGACCACCAGGAGCCGGAGCTGCATCACAGACAGTGCTCAGGGTCTCTGACCTGGGACTGTGGCCACAGCCACACTGCATGCCCCTGAGCAGAACAGCCTGACGGGTCCCAAGAGGAGGGCAGGGACCCTGCCCTGAGCCTGAGGTCTGAGCACAGGGAGGCAGGGAAGCCACAGGCTGGAGCGGTCTGCCCTGCTGCCAGGTCAGAGGAGGTGGTGCTCCAACCCAGGGAAACGTGCCACTGGGCCCTCAGCCCAGCCACCTGGGGGCCACTCCCCTCCTGCTGTCTGTGCTCGCCTCCCCCATACCACAGGAGACCCCTGCTCTCCGTGAACCCAGCTGCGTGTCCCAGAGCAGTAGTGGGTGGTGTCCCCCCCGGGTGGGACCCCTGCCTGTTCCAGGGCCAGCACACACTGCCCAGAGTCCAAAACAGCCACACCCCATGTGGCCGGCAGGGATGGATGACCTGCCCACAGCTGCTGGCAGTCACCACTCCAAGCACTGTGGGCTAGGTCCACTGGCCAGGTGACACGCCCAGCACCCCCATGGTACACAGCACTTGGCTCACCAGTGTGAACACCAAGTAGTACAGGGCCGTGGTGGGCAGAAGGAAGACCAGGATGGTGAACAGCAAGGTCCCGATGAACAGCTACAGGGAGAAAGGATGCAGCATCAGCAAAAGTCCCGTGCTGGGCGACAGCCCTGCCAGCACTAGCCACACCCCTGCTACCCATCCCACCAAATCCATCCTGTAACTGAGCAGAGATGGAATGCCTGCCGGCTTCCTGAGACCACTTGGGAAAGCCCGCTCAGGACAGCTCTCTCCAGTACTGGGAGGGACACCTGCCTCCAGACCCGGTGACGCGTGGGGTGACAGGGGTTGGGGAGACCAGCTGACAGAGTATACAGCCTGTACACCAAAGACAGAAGGGTGGTGAAAATTAGGCAGCAAAAAACATGCCCTGGAAGGCAGCACTCAGGGTCCCCGTGTCAGGTCTGAGCAAGCTAATGGGACTAGCCAGAGCCAAGCCCCGTGCGAGGTCACCTTAAGCGCCGGCAGCCCTGTGGCCTCCCGAGAGCAGGGTCCATCCCCGCCTGGGCAAGGTTCTGCCCTGTCTGAGGCCCCGCATACACCCTACCCCTTGCAGCTCCCCGCACACCCTGGAGCCCTGCAGAACAGGAGTGAGGCTGCCCCTTGTGGTGCCTGAGCAGCTGCACCGGCCCATCTGAAGGGGCAGCTGGACTGGAGCTGGAGCCGGTACCTGGTCCAGGTCATAGGAGCAGGAGTCCACGCGCTGGCGCAGAACATTCCACTTCTTCCCTCGGAACAGGCGCCAGAGTGAGGACAGGCCATGGATCTTCAGGCAGTATAGCCTGCAGGACGTGGTACCATCAGAGCTGGGCTGGTGACCCCATGCCCACCCGGCCCCGGAAGCCTGTCTGTGGTGCCCAGGGCTCGGGGGGCTGCACTGTGTCAGCCCGCAGGGGTGGGGGGTTGCACACCCACCTGGCGCCATAGACATAGAAGCAGTAGATGTGGAAGGTGAGGAGGGCTATGATGTCTGAGAGGATGGACAGGGCGACCGTCAGGCCCAGGCAGGCTGAGAGGCCCACATGCCACAGGATGCGCTCAATGAAGGGGGACATGAGGTGGATGTAGCCTGGTGGGATGGGGGTCAGCCTTGAGGGGGGAGCCCAGGGAGGTCCTGGTCCCCCCAAGTCCACCATGAGGATGGCTGCCCCAAGCTTCTGGAAACTGTGAGTGGCCAGCACAGCACAGCAAGGCTCCACACACGGGATGCTGGGTCAACAGGAAGCAGAGACCAAGGGGACAGGGCCTGGCTGGGCCCCACTGCCCCCCCTCAGCTAGGGTCTGTGTCCCTGGGGGCATGGGCTTCAGGAGCCAAGGTGTGGGTCAGTGGGGCTGGGTGAAACCCCGAGGCGGCCCGCCTGACCACTGGCACTCACTGATCCACAGGTGGATGTGGTACAGGAAGAAGCGGCCCAGCACCTGGTCCAGAGCCCGGTTCATCTTGAGCCCAGCGGGTGCGCCCATCAGCCACTGTAGCAGATGCTGGAGCTCCTCGGCCACGTGCTGCGAGGACACATGAGGGCCACACCGTCCATCAACTGGCCCCACCCCGGTTACCCATCTGGGTGACCCTGCGTGAGAGTGAGGGGGTCAAGCCCATCAGGGGCCCCCGTAGCAGACGGGCGGGGCGGAGGTGGGTGCTGGAGGGTCCCGCAGAGGGAAGAACAATGTCAAGTGAGGACCAGAGATAGCACAGGGACCCTCACAAGCAAGCAGAGAGGCCAACTACTGTCCTGGCCGCCCCAGGAGGAAAGCTGTGCCAGCCCTGGGGGGCAGGCCTGCAGGACTCCTAGCCTCATCACCAACACTGAGGCCACAGGACCGACATCCCTGCCCCACAGTCTGCCACCTCCCTCCCACGTACCAATGCAGGCCTTTCCCAACCCTGGGTGAAGGCCTCTGCCGTGTCAGGAGCAGTGAGAAGGGGAACAGAATGTTCTTTATAAATAGACCTTATTTAATATTTAAAGGATAAGAGCTTGGCGGCAGGAAGAGGCTTTCATTTTTAAATTAAATATTTATATTTCTGAGCAATTTTGCAAAAGGGAGGCCTAGGATGAAGCTGGCCAAAAGGCAGAGCATGGATGAGCAGGGCGAAGCAGCCAAGCCCCCTCCCCAGCCCCTGGGTCCTCCCTCCTCCCTCCTGGGCCAGGCCTCCCTGAGAAGCTATGGGACTCTTGGCCTGTAGGCGCTCCTGCCTGCAGGGTCCTGGCCTGGCCACAAGCAGGCCCAGTGCACACTTGTGCCTGGACGCTGATGACAGCAGGCAGCGGCTGAGCCCACAAGGACCTCGCAGCCAGGCTGCAGCCGCTCTACCACACCCAGGGCCAGGAGCCCCACAGAGGCCTGGGCAGAGGGGGCGGGGGGGTGGGGCACTGAGGGACCAGAGGGGCTGCCCTAGGCAAGAAGACAATCTCCCAACAGAAGTGACAGGGCCTCCGAAGGAGGCAGAGAAGACGAAGGCTCAGAGCCAGCATGGACAGACCGTGGGAGAATGACTGTGGAAGGGAGAGGAGGCTGGGGCAGCGCCCAGGCCCTGGGAACGGTGCACAGACTGTGCAGGGCAAGTTCAGGAGCACAGCCGATGAGCTGGTGCCTCTGGCTCTCAGCATGGGAGCTGCAGAATTGGTGCTGGGAGCAGGGTGGGAGGCTGAGCTCGACCACACAGACACCTGGACGCACACAAGGTCTCTGTGACGCTGACTGTGCAGAGCGCCCAGGCCGAAAGTGAGCCACCCCGAAGAGCCAGGAGAGCAGAAATGGTCATGCACGGTGGGGAGGCAATGGGGATGCCATGACACTCAGCCTGGCAGGGAGGTGGCTCCCCCTAAAATCTCCAACACAAGGGTGCTCCAAACAGGCCACCTTCAGGAAGAGGCCAGGAGCTGGAGGGCCCGGGTCTACACAGCCCCACCTATTCTGTAAGACACAGCAGCTCCTAGGGGACTTGTCTGGGGTCAGGGGTGAGCTGCTCTGGCTGGCTGAGGGGCCTCTGCTGCCCCCAGGAAGGGTCCTGCCCCTCAACCCTGGGAAACAGGTGTTCAAGTACACCTCAGCCAACTCACGTCAGCCACAGGGATGAGGGCATCAGCCAGCTGCCCGATGAGGTCCTTCCTGTGGAGCCAGGACAGCAGCATGAGGCCAAGGGCCACATCCAGGAGCACAGAGACAAGCATGTTGGCCTTCCTGGAAGGAGGGGTCCAACAGGAGCGAGTGGTGAGGGTGGCATGGCCGGAAAGGGTCAGCTTGGGCAGGCCTGCTGTGGGGAAGGGGCTGGGCCCATGGCGCGTCTGGCCACTGTGGAGACCAGGGCAGGCCCCTCACCTCATCAGCTGGGCGGGGTTCTTAGCCTTCCGGGTGCTGAAGATGAGTGTGAGCTGCTCCAGCCGGTGCCTGAGCTGCTCACACGTGGAGAGTTTGCTCCAGATGAAGGACAGTGGCCACAGCTTGAACACCCTGCGGAGGAGGGGAGAAGGATGGGCCTCCGGGTCCTCTGGGGTTCTTCTGCCCGCCAGGGAGGGAGGGCCATCTCAGCCGTGGCCAATATCCCTCAACGTGCAGAGAGGAAGGGCCCTGGTAGCCCAAATACCAGTAGCCACACTCCTGAACTCAGCGGGGCGGGGACACGGGGGGAGGACCCAGGTGGGCAGCCCAGCGTGGGTTGCGGTCGCTCACGACCATCAACTGGGAACGCAAGGTGCTGACTCCAGGCACTGAAGCTGAGTGCCTGCAGGACGGGTGTCCGTGTTGAGGGTTTCAGCTGACCTGACTGTCCAATGAGACTGATCTCTCACGCAGCAAAGAAAGCACCAGACACTTCACAGACATGCAGGCATTGAGGGGAGATGTTCTCAAGCAAAGGTGGAGAAAGCGTCCAATGGCAACTCAGAGCCTGGCTCCCACCCAGAGCCCCGCTGCTGGCAGGAGGGACCTCGTGCAAAGTGCAGAGCCGCCAGATGACCATGCTCAGGCCCTCGGGAGGAAGGAGGTCTTGACCTTGAAGGTTTGAAGCTTCTGTCCTCAGCCAAGCCACTCTGACCCAATTCCAAGAGTGAAGTGTGGTCCGCACTGCACCCCCCGTTCCAGTCCAGTGGAAGGCAGCCTCGCATGGGCTGCAGAGACCCCCATGCAGGGTCTCCCTGAGGTTCAGGCCAGCCCTGGGCAGCAACAGCCATGCCCCACATGGACGTCACAGGGCTCTGACCTCTGCCAACAGCCAGCACCTGCCTACCTAAGGGGCAGATAGGGATTCAGGGCACTCGAGCGGTTCAAAACCTTTCTTGCATTCTTTGAGAGCTGACAAAAGGAACTTCTCTTCCCAAAGTTGCACCCAGGCCCAGACACACTTTCACACGATTCACTCCAAGGGGCTGTGAAGCTCTGAAACCCACCACGCAGGTCAGGATACCCAGCAGCCCCCACAGCCCAAGGTGGTGTGCACACATAGCTGCTGGGGTCTCTTTGCAGGGACAGGCCCAAGCGCTCCCAGAGCCCCTGGTGAGCCGGCGAGGCCAGTGCCCAAACCTGACAGCCGAACCCCTGGACCTGAAGATGCAGCACAGTTGTCCCGTACCAGGTGGTGCCACCAGGGAGGTGGCTTCTCACAGAGAGAGGGTCCTGTGGCTAACTCGCTAGAACATCCGCGTGCTGCCCCAGCATCCCCAGGGCCCCCAGGGGCTTTTACAAATCCCTCAACCAGGCCCGCAGCCAGGAGTGTTCCGGTAATTCTAGAGAGCGGCCCAGGCTGGGGACCACGCCCCCAGCCCCCAGACAGCGAGTGGATGCTGTCCCACAGCCTCCCAGGGCTGCCTCTCCTGCGAGGCCGAGGCCAGGGAAGCAGGTGGGCCTGTGGGTCTGCAGGAGGACAAGCAACTCCCCAGCAAGGCAAACAGTGGCCCCTGCGTAGCAACAACCCGGGTCTGTTCATCATCTAATTCTCCTTTCAGAGGCCTGAGCTGTCTGAGGGTCACCATGTATCCCTACTCAGTGTGTCCCACGCAACCACAGGGGCTTCCAGGAAGCCTAGCTTTGCCACAGGAGCGAGGGGCACCAGAACAGAAACCACCACTAGGGTGTCCTCTGAGCTACAGTGGGGAGGGAGCGTGGGATGAGAGCCGGGGTGCAGGGGGCAGCCGTGAGCCTCAGAAGGGCCATCTGGGCCTCCATGACCCCTGCACACCAAGGGGTGGGCCTAGGCCTCAGAGGCCCGACTCTCCCTCGCCTGGCCCAGGGGCACCTACCGACAGGCGCTGGCAGCCGAGACGAGAGACAGCAGGCAGGCCAGAAGCAGGCAGACAGGCCCTGCTGCCCACTTGGCCAGCTCCACGAGGATGCTGGCCTCCACGCCCTCCGACTGCCAGTGGCTCAGCCGCACGGGGCCCTCATCGAACCGGTCACTTTGGAAGAGTGCCTCGCTACGCGCCACTGTGTCAAAGACAGCAGCCAGGCCCCCCGCGCTGGCTGTGGTGTCCCCAGCCTGGCGGTTGGGCAGGACCGCGGGCGGGTGCAGTTGGGACAGCAGCACCTTGCGCTGGTCGTAGAAGATAAGCATGACCTGGTCCTCGCCGGAGGCGGCATGGGAGGTGGGCCCCTGCCAGTGGGTGGCCTTGCAGCTCCAGGACTTGCTGCCTCTCTCCCGGCATAGCTGGAACCAGGGCTTGTGGGAGAAGATGGCGCCCAGGCCCTCCAGGAAGTGGCTCAGGCTCTCCTCCGGCTCCTGCTGGCGGTGGCACCAGGTGCCCAGCACAGTCACGCCCATCTGACTGGCCTGCTGCACCTGGGCCAGGAGCTCCTTGACCTGGATGGGTATGAAGGGAAAGTGCACCACAGCCAGGACCACGGCACTGCTCTGCTCCGGGACCCACCGTCCAACCAGGAGGCCGCTGTCCGCCGAGGCACAGCACGTGGGGAAGAAGGCCTTGAGCACCATGCCGGGGCCGCTGGAAGAGAGGAGGGGCTCAGCTCAGAGCTGCTGCCGCTGCCACCGTGACCCGAGGAGCCGGGGTGGCTGGCAGTGCTGGGGCTGCAGGTCCTGGCCAACAGGTGGCCCTGACAGACACATCCACGTGGCCACTGGGCCCACAGGTGGGGGCGACCCAGTTTTGGGTCTGGTCACGAGGCTGGCAGGGGGGCCCGGCTGTCCATCTCTGCCCCTGGCTGCTGTGAGTACAGGCCCAGGCCACTCCCATCCCTACCCTGAGGCAGGGCAACGCTTCCTCACTCCAGACACAGGCAAGCTGATACACGTGAGGTTACGTGACCTGCTCACCACCACTGACAGGCTGTGCTGGGTTGAGCACAAGGGTTTAATTTTTTTTTTTTTAATAGTAATCTTTTATTTATTTTTTAATATTTATTTTTGGCTGTGTTGGGTCTTCGTTTCTGTGCAAGGGCTTTCTCTAGTTGCGGCAAGCGGGGGCCACTCTTCATCGCGGTGCGCGGGCCTCTTCACTATTGCAGCCTCTCCCGTTGCGGAGCACAGGTTCCAGACGCGCAGGCTCAGTAGTTGTGGCTCACGGGCCCAGTTGCTCCGCGGCACGTGGGATCCTCCCAGTCCAGGGCTCGAACCCGTGCCCCCCACACTAGCAGGCAGATTCTCAACCACTGCGCCACCAGGGAAGCCCCAAGGGTTTAATTTTTGTTTTTAGGGAACTGATTAGTTTTTGATGTGTAGCACATGGAAAAATCTACAATCTCATTAACAATTAAAGTAATTTAAATTAAAAATCGAACAAACCTTGATTTACTTACTAAGCTGGCAAGAATAAAGATGAACATTTAAACAAATTGCCGCTGAGCTGAGGGAAATCAGACGCGTGCACACTGCTGGCAGCTGTGGGCATTGGTACAGGTGCCCCAGAAGATGCCTGGGGACATGCCTGGTGCCAAAGCCCACCTCCCTTCCCAGTGAGCCCCCTGGGGGAGGCTTGGTGCTCAGGGAACAGGTTCAGCTCCGTGGGGCTTCTGCTTCTACCCCAACCCTCCAGCCTGCGGCTGTGCCCATCCTTCCCTGGGAGCCCCATCCTCTTGTCACAGCTGAGCACCTCCTTCAGGACTACCTATTCCCCCAACCAGGTAGTGTTCTAGAAATGGGGGTGGGAGAAGTTCTCCAGCCCTGGAGAATGGCTGAGGGGACACCAGCCTTCCCAGGACCTCTGAGCAGCAAGGACATCCCAGAGCAGCTGCGATTCCTGAATCCTGCAGGACTGTGAGCCCTGCCTTGCACAGGAGTCAGCTCACTGCGGATGTGGATTCTCAGTAAGCACCTCATTTCCCACCTGAGCACTCCTAGACAGGGCCTGACGGGCAGGAGGTTCACCTTGGTGAGGGTTCACCTTGGAGCTCGCCCTTTCCTAGACACTAACGACCCCGCTGTGTCAGCACAAAGGGCAGAGCAGCTGCCCTGAGCTAAGGCCCCCAAGTTGGAGCTACACCTGAGAGAGGGACACAGGCCCCAGACAGAGCCTGGCCCTCCAGGCCCCAGTGCTCAACAGGCCCTCGGAGAGAGGGGGACAGAGAGGGACGCACATGTTGGGGAGGTGCGACATTGAGGGAGCCCTTTCCTGAGGGTCAGGGGGGCTCTGGAAGGGGCCTCAAATGCCCAGGGCTCAAGAGGCAACTGGTAGGACTTCCATGGTGGCGCAGTGGTTAAGAATCCGCCGCCAATGCAGGGGACACAGGTTCGAGCCCTGGTCTGGGAAGACCCCACATGCCTCGGAGCAACTAGGCCCGTGTGTCACAACTACTGAAGCCCACGCGCCTAGAGCCCATGCTCTGCAACAAGACGCCACCGCAATGAGAAGCCCATACACCGCAACGAAGAGTAGCCCCCACTCGCTGCAACTAGAGAAAGTCTGCCCACAGCAACGAAGACCCAACGTAGCCAAAAAATAAATAAATTAATTAAAAAAAAAAAAAAAAGGCAACTGGTGAAGCTGCTCTCCTCCCCTGCAGTCCAGAGCGGGGCTGGAGGGGCGAGGCTTCTCCCACCTGTGCGTGTTGACAGAAAAGCGTCCCTCTGAGTCCAGCAGCAGCTGGACTCCCAAATGCCCCTCCCCCCCAGAGACCAGAGAGGGCAGGCAACATGGGTGTCAGCAGGGGAAAGCCTGGAGCCCAAAGGCAGCCCCGGGGCTAAGTTCCTGTGGCCATCAGCAAGGGCATCAAGGACCACCTTGTCTTACTGACACTTCTGCACAGGCATCGTGAGAGGCACAGAGCAATTCTGCCTGTGAGGATCCCAGTACATCTCGCTTGGTGACCACCATGGGGGACCAGCCATCATGGTCCAAGCCTCTCAGCACCAGCCTGTCGGGACCCACCAGCTCAGCCAAATGACACAATCACACCCTGCTCAGGGACTCCTTTCACAGGAGCTAAGGGAAACTGCCCAGAGCTACTGTCAGAAAATAAACACAACTGGCCTAACAGTGAGCAGATGCTCTGGGCGAAGCTGGTTACACGGTGGGTTCACTTTCAGAAAATTCACTGAGCTGTACACATACGATCTGTGCACTTTCTTTGTGTGTTTTATGCTTCATCTACAAAGTTTACCTTAAAGAAAAAAAAAAAGCTCCTCATGTCTGGGGAAGAGCGGAGGGCAGAGGTTGGTGTTCCCATCTGTGGGGTAGTGAGAGAGAACTCTTAAATCACGGGGTAAGTTCCCATCCCCACCCCTACCTCAGCCTCTGGGAGTGACCAACACAAAGAAGTCTGCTCAGATCAGACAGCCAGGAAAAGATGAAAGAGGAGGCAATCGATAGCAGAGGTGCAGATGGGAGAAAGCGGGGCAGTAACACGGGGCCGTGTGCATCTTTAAAGACTGTGATAAAAACAAGGGCACAGGCCTGGGAAAGCTGCCTCTGTTATGAATGACACCTGGTTCCCTGTGACTCAGCCCATTCCAGATCAGTCAGGCCATGCAGTCACTAGAACGACCCTCCCCGCATAACCTGAACTCAACCATCTACCTTGTGAAGTGGACATCCTGTCATCCTCCACAAGAACGGATTCAGGGCAAAAGCCCAGTTATGACTGGCCAGGGACATCTCACTGGCTAAAACAGTCCTCTGCGGAGCCTCCTGGTCACCGCTCCTCAGTAGCTCACAAGAATTCATTGTTACTCCATGTGTTTGTGTTTAAAAAACAACAAGCATTCAGTAAAGAATGCTCTTCCCCTCTCTCATTTCAGAAAAATGGACACGAATGTAGGGCTCTGGTTTTTGCCCTGTACTGCAGTCAGGAACAACTGTAAAGCTCTGACAGCCAGTTCCATTGACCATGAATGCCCTTCCAAAGGGTCCACAGAGGGACCCGGGTTGGGGTGGGCCAGAGGGAACCGGCCGGCCGGCCGCCCTTCACCCCACAGGGCTGGGGTCCAGACTCCCCGCCAGGGCATCCACGCGGCCCGGCCACAAACTCGGGGCTGGGCGGGAGGGCTCCTGCAGGGGCTGGCGGGTCCTCACTGCCCTCCCAAGTCTGAGGCCCACCCTGGCCGGCGGCCGGCGGCCGGTGGCGTCCCCATTTTACAGATGAGGAAATAAAGGCTCCGAGAGGCAAAAGGCCTGCGCCGACTCCGGAAGGAGGCTCCGGAGACCCTCGGGCTCCCGGGCCTGCTCCCGTGGCCGCCGCGGCAAGAGTCGGGTCCCATAGCCCGGAGGGGGCGGCTCCCCAAGGTCGCGCCGCAAGGACGCCGGCCCTTCCCCCGACTGCTCACCGGCTGCTCCCGGGTCCGCGCCCTCAGCTGGCGGGGTCGGGATGGGGTTGGGGACCGCGTCGGGCGGGCCCGGGCGAACAGCAGCGCTCGCAGCCCCCAGCCCCGCCTCGGCGGCGCCGCGGGACACGAGCCCCATTTCCGTCCGCTCCCGGCGTTGCCGCGCGACGGTCCTCCCCCAAAGGTGCCCGGGCTGCCCGCCGGCCCTCGCCCGAGCGTTCCGTGCACGCAACGTTCCGGTCCCCGGAGCCGGTGGCCCGTGCGCGCAGCGCCCTTGTTCCTCCTGCGTCCTTGTCCTCCCCATGCCCTGTGCACAACGTCCTTGTCCCCCATGTCCTTGTCCCCCTCGCAGCATCTTTGTTCCCCCTCCAGTCTACCCACAGTGTCCCCAACACCCCTGCCTTCCAGTTCCCCACCTTCCCACAGCCACCAAACCTCCCCCATGCCTGGTTTCTTCATCTGAGGGATCCAGTAGACCTGACATTTGAGGGTCCCAGACCTCACCTTGTCTCCACCATCCCAGGGTGAAAGGACCCCCAGGCCCTGGGTGGGGTCCCAAAAGAAGCTGCCACCCCAGCCCCAGACTGGCCCCTTCGCACCCCAGTCCCTGCAGAGGCCAAGTGAGCTACGAAGGTTGGAGGGCCAGCCCAGGGTCTGAAGCCATCTGATCTGATGGTCAGGAGGCGTCCCTGGCCCCTCCTGTTCCAGGGGACAATACCCCTAGCACCAGCAGCAACTACTAAAGTTTACGGAGCACCTGCCCCACACACTTCCTTACACTGACCCACTTAATACTGCCCCACCTTTGCAGGGGCCGGGACATATGGAGGGGACCTTGTCTGGCAATGGCCTAAACCACAGACCCCTGAGACCATCCCCTCACC
Source organism: Eschrichtius robustus (assembly GCF_028021215.1). Classification (NCBI taxonomy): domain Eukaryota; kingdom Metazoa; phylum Chordata; class Mammalia; order Artiodactyla; family Eschrichtiidae; genus Eschrichtius; species Eschrichtius robustus. The sequence goes on along the minus strand of NC_090839.1, from coordinate 51,692,089 downwards.
AGCCCCCAGGGGCAGGACTAGGCACTGGCCCTTTCCCCTGAAGACCACCCACTGGAACTAGGAGCCTGGCTGGGCCCCTGACTCAGAGTAACCCCACACACCCCCTACCCGTTCCGGCCTCATTTTCCTGCTATTTTTAAGCAGCAGGAGTCTGTCCTCACAGGAAGGCTCTTCTGCACTTGACCACTGCCCAGAACTCTCCAAGCAACCCCACCCATGAGCTTGGAGCTGTTTGATCCTCATTTGCAGTGGAGAAAATGAAGGCTCAGACAGTCTCACATGGGAGAAGTGGACCAGGAGCATGGAGGCTTCCAACCCAGCCATGTGTCACCCCAGGGCACCTCTGGGGGGGCCCCTCCTCTGCTCCCCCCTTACCTCAGCTGGGCCCAGAGAAGCTTCGGGAGGCTTGGCACCTGGGGCGCCTCTGAAAATGGTGGACAGTGCAGGGCCGCGCCCCTGCCCAGGCTGCCCAGCCCAGCCCAGCCCAGCCCGGCCCTGCCTGCCCAGCCACACCCTCCCTGCCTGCCTCTGTCTGATTAGGAGGCTGGGGCTGGGGCACCTGGTGAGAGATCCTGCCTGGGTAAGTGCTGGTAGCTGGCCCAACACGCTGAAGATCTCCAGGCTTCAGCTGCCGGCCCCAAAGCGCAGGTCTCCTGGGCCTTGGAGGCTGGGAGGCAGCTGATGCAGGCTGCCGACCAAGTCTGAATCCTCTTCAGGAGGAAGACAGGAGGCCAGGCCCGGGCCCGACAGCAGTGCTCAGGAGTGTCAGCAAATGTGCAAGGTCAGGAAGGCATGGCCAGCAGCCCTGGAGGACCCTGCAAACCCTGAATATTTCTCCCGTCGTGATCCAAACCCCGGGGACTGGACACACGCACAGTGAGGGGCTGCTCCCGTTCAAGCCCACCGGATCAGGCCAATTCCAAGTGGGACTGGTACACTTTGATGTAGCCGTCCTCTGCGTCCGCCACCATGAGCTGGCCCTGGGGCGCACAGGCCACACCCAGGGGCCACCTCAGCCCCTCGGACACCAGGCAGATGGGTGCCCTGGCCCGGGGGAACAGGGTCACCTGGCACCGCTGCTCGTCCGCCACAATGACACTGCCCGCTGCGTCGGTGCACACGCCTGCCAGGGTGCCAAAGTGGTGCTCAGTCAGGTCTCCCAGGGAGCACAGGGGCTGGCGGGCACTGCCAAACAGCCACACGTCCCCAAACTCCTCACTCACAGCCAGGCCCCCATCGGGCCCCAGGCCCACCCAGCAGGGGCCCTCCAGGCCCAGCATGGAGGCGGGGGCCAGTGGCTCCAAGGCAGGGCCCAGTGTGAAGCTGTGCACAGCCCCGGGCATGTGGTCAAGGGCATCCACAGCTAGCCCCTGGGGAGTCAAGAAGGTGCCCACTGTCACCCAGTGGCCTTGAGGGGCTCGGACGGTGTGCTGCAGCACACGGACAGCCTTGGGGACCAGGTCACTGACCACCACGAGCCCAGCAGCTGTCACAGCCACGTCCTCCGGCACGAAGGCCCTGGTCCCTGGCACAAGGCAGGGCAGGTGGCGGATGGAGTGTCTCTAGAGGTCCAGCACGTGGATGCAGGGTGCAGTCCCAGCCGTCAGGAAGAGCAGGCCATCTGGGGAGCAGTGCAGGCCCCAGGGTCCCCCTGCAGCCCCTGCGGGCACTGGGATCCACCCAAGCAGCCGGGGCCGCCAGGAGTGAGTGGGGTCTCCAGGCAGGTCCAGCGTGAGGCGTGGTCCCTGGGACACGGCTGACCCGCTGGTGGGGGAGGCCCAGGAGGTCAGGGTAGGAGGCCAGAGAGCCGGTGGGTGGGCAGACATCACAGCCTCAGCCTCTCTGAGCCAGTCCTCCAACTGGGCCGAGTTTGGGGCTGCAAGAGAAACAACACGCCACCATGTGCCAAGCAATGCGACAGCGGTCCCCCTGCACGCTTCCCGGCGGTGCTGGTTCCTCCTGTTTTACAGGTTTGACTCTGTTCCACCAGGTCCCGACCGCCAGCCGTGCCTCTGGGCCCTATTTTCCCAGATGTGGTCCCTGAACACAATTCTGGGAGACACATGACCCAGGAGGGCTGCTGTGGGTTTTGTTCTGAGGCCGGAATGAGCTCAGGGGCATCTAGGTGTCCGAGGTGGGGGGAGGGGTGACAGATGAGCAGTGTTTCTCAAACGCCTCTGCCCATAGAACCTTTCCTCGAGGCAGGGAAAGTGGCCCTTGTTTGGGGCAGCCCAAGCCCCTGCCCATTGCCCCACACAGCCCTTGGAGACTTCCAACTCCTGAGGGGTGAAGCAGGGGTCCTTTCCTAGGCCTCTCTGGCCGTGGGGAGGGGTCTCCTACCTGGGGAGCTCGGGCTCTGTTGTTGGAAACCAGAGCCTGAGGGGGTGGGAAGAGCCACCTGGCAGAGGAGGGGGGAAGGGGGGAAGGGGGGCGGGGAGGCAGAGCTCTGGCTGGGCCACCTTTGAGCAGCACCCAGGGAAGCTCTAAGGAGTCCAATCACTCAGCTGCTGACCCCACCAGGTACCTTCCAGTGCTGCCACATTCCTGCCTCGGGGCCTTTGCTCTGGCCTCTGGGACATTCTTCGCGCTGCCCCTGCACGGCTGGTTGCACTCATGGTCCTCTCAGCCCACCCTCCCCAGGAGGCCCAGGGCCTCCACCACCTGCTGTTTCAGGAGACAGCACCGCCTCCGTCCTCCAGCAGGACCTGGCAGAAGGGGCTGTGCCCCCGACCTGCTGGCTGAGTCACTCACCAGAGTCCGGGGCGGGGGCCTCCAGGGGATGCATCTTGCACCCCGCCAGACTAGACAGGTTGGGTCCTGTCTCTCTGATCCTGTTTCTGCACCTGTGAAGCTGGGGCCATGCACTGCCAGTGGGGTCAGGCTTATGTCTGTCCATTGGGTGATGAGAAGTCTGGGTGCAGTAGCCAGGTAGGGGTGCTAACGGGAGGCCAAGGTGGGGTGGGTCTCCCTCAGACTCAGGACCTGGGGTTTCTCCAGACACCGCCTGACTCAGCCCGCAGCCCCTCCAGGAAGCCCCTGGAAGGTGGGGGTCAGCCGTGTCTGTGACCCACAGCACTCCCTACCTGACCGCCTGCACCCCAGCTCTGGACACTGCGGAGGGGCAGGCGGCGATGCTATCTGCTACCGGCGCGGTTAATGGGGCGGCCGCAGGTCCTGATCCGACTGGCCCCAGCCCGGCTGGCCCAGCGTGGGGAGCCAGGCACAGGCAGGAACTGCCCTCCCTGGGGCCATCCCTGGGTGGGCGTGGAGGTGTGGCCAGCTCCCAGGAACAGAAGTGATTTGCTGGGTCCGAGGGTCCCCCGGGCACCCCTCCCCGCCTGCCCCCTACCCCCCACCCCCGCCTGTGGGAAAAGCCAAGTCTGTTCGCGCTGGGAGGGAGGCAGCGATCTGTGAAGGCCACCGATGCCTATCGTGGCTGCAGGGGCTGGCAGGGGCCCAGCGGAGGCCACGCTGGGCGAACAGCCCTGGGCCACAGAATGTGGGGGCACCGTTTAACCATAGAGGGAGCGGCCTCCTGCATGAATCTGACATTAGGCCTGGCCTGTCAGATGGGGGCTGGAGCATGCCCAGGGGTCTCTGCCCACAGCCCATGTGCAGAAACACAGGCCTGACCAGGGCTGAGACCGTGCACACCTGCCTCCCCCCGCCCCACTCTGCCCCCCCCATAGAAAGCTCCCCACTCTCTCCCCAGACTCCGGTCCCCCAGGGAGGGCCCAGTCCACAAGAGGAGGTCCGGACACTGCCCCCCTGATGCTCAGTCTGGGGACATTTCTGCAGAAGGTGACACTAGACCAGCGAGGGACGAAGGAGGCCCAGACGGGGTGTGAAGGTGGTTTCCATTTTAATGTCCACAACTGTGATCACTAAAGAGCCGTGACCCTCTGCTGTGCCTGTGTGGCCCCAGAGACGGGTGTGGCCACGGCGGGTGGGGGTCTGTCCACGGGCATGCTGGGGCAGGTGGGGGGCCAGGCAGCAGGCATGGGGTTGGAGAAGGGCCCCTGTCTGTTAAGGACAGAGATGGCAGTAGGGGCTGTGGTCAGACCTCAGCACCCGCGGGGCACTGCAGGCCAGGGACAGCCTCAGGGGGCCAGGAGCCCCCAGGCCCACCGCGGGTGCCCCAGCTGCCAGGAAGGACAGGGTCCTCTGGGGCCTGGAGGGGAAGACCTGGGGGAGGGACACTGGAGTCAGCCTCACACTTGGTGGTGTGACTGGACAGAGGCTGGGCTGCCAGCGTGCCGGGTGGCTTGGGGGTCCCCCGGACCAGCGTGGGGCCCAGCTCCGGCTGCCCCCAGGGCCCTGGGGGCACCTCATGCCCCTTGGTGGGCGCCCGTTTCACAGAGAGGTCGAGGGGAGTGTCGGGTGGCCGCACGGCCCGCTCCAGCGCCTGGTGGATGGTGAGCAGCTCCCGGCGGATCTTCCCCAGCTGCTCCCGCAGAGGCCGCGGGGCCAGGCCCCCAGCAGGCGCCAACTGGCCCAGGTGCTGTTCCACCCTGGCACAGTCGCCGAGGGCCCGAGTCAGGTCCTCGCCCACGTGCCCAGGGCCCCCCAGCACCAGGCCCAGCGGTTGCTGGGGCAGGGGGGCCGCAGGACCAGGGGTCTCAAGGTCACTTAGCTCCTTGTCCTCAGGCCACAGCATCATGGAGGGGCCGGTCCTCAGGCTGCGGGGCAGAAGCCAGTCAGGAGGCTGTGCTGCCCGCACAGTGCCCCACCCCCTTCACGCCCCTGTCCAGCCTGGCACCCTGGCCTGGGGCCTCGGAACCCCAGAAGGAAGGAGAGGTTGGCTCTCTGGCCTCAGTCTCTCCTCTGCGGCCTGAAGCCCCTATTCCTGGTGACTGAGCTCCAGCTGGGGGCCCAGCCACCCTCCCCCCCAGCCCTCTTCCCACCTCTCCTAACACCCCCACGACTGGGGCCCCTGACACCCACCTGCTCTGGGAACTGAATTTCGTCCGGCTGCAGGGGTCCTGTGGGGGTTCTGGCCTGCCTCCCAGGGCCAGCTTCCTCTTGGGGTCGCTCTGGGCAGGCCGCTCCAGCTCCCCCTCCTGCCCCGGGTCCCTGAGAGCACCACGGGGCCAGGGCCCACCCAGCCCAGGCACTGGCAACTTCAGCAGCCCAGGGACCAGAGTCTCGGGGGGCCCTTTGGGGGGGGCAGAGGGCTTGGCAAGGGCAGTCTTGCCTGCCGGCAGCCCCAGGCTATGCTCCAGGAGCAGGGGGTAGTAGAGGCGAGGGACCAGGGCTGGGCGCTCGGGGGGCTGTGGGGCAGGGAAGGCAGTGGCCGGGGGCAGCAGGGGGCTGGCTGAGGCCAGGAAGGGCACGTGGGCGGCAGCGGCCAGGGAGGGCCCCAGGTAGGAAAAGAGGCCCGGGCTGAGAGGGTAGTTGACGCCCAGCAGGGACAGGTGGAGGCTCTGGGCCTCAGGGAACTCCCCGGGGGTGGGCGGGGGGTAGCAGGGGACGCTGCTCTCAGGGCCCGTGGCAGGCACGTCCACCCCGGCCGTGCTCCTCAGGCCCCCACCCCTCCCCGGCTTCCACGGCTCGGCCAGGAGGCCATCAAGGCCCGCACCCTTCTGGGGGTCCCTGGCCTCAGGGAGCAGTGTCTCTGGGGACCCCTCGGCCCCTGGCCTGGGGCCCCCAACCTGGCGGCGCAGGGAGAGGACGTCGGTGACCATGTGGTCGGGCGTGGCGGGAGCATCCAGCGCTCCTCGGGGCCGGCCGCTGGGGTCCGTGGGGTCCGAGGAGTCCACGGGGTGGCTTGGGGTGGGTGCACGTGGCTGGGGTGCGGCTGGGGCCCGGCGGCAGGCCCAGTCGGGGGAGTCCAGCAGGATGGAGAGGGAGTCCTTACAGAGGCTGTACTTCATGTGGTTGTAGAGGTGGGACTTCTCCAGGCAGGTGAAGGGGCACTGGAAGCACTTGTAGTTGTAGGGTTTGCCCCAGGGCCGTGGGATATAGTGTGGCTTCTTGGGCTTCCTCGCCCGGGCCCGGGCCCCGGGGCCCAGGCGGCACGAGCCTGCCTCTCCGGACATGGCAGCTGCTAACGGGCGAGCCCCGGCCCCATGGCCACCTGCGGACAGGGCCTCAGTCATCGCCAGCCGCCCCGGCCGATGCCCCCTACCCTCCGTCACAGCTCAAGGCTAAGCGTCCAGGCACGGGCACCCGCCCCGTCCCCCTCCCCGGCCTCTGCCAGCAGAAGTGGCTTCCCCGCCTCACTCTCTGTAGGGTCAGCAGACACGGCAGAAAAAATGCAGGACGCCCAGGTAAATGGGACTCGGGTAAACGGGAAATACTTTTTCAGTATAAGTATGGCCTAGCCAATATTTGGAATGTGCAGTAAAAAAATTATTTGTTTATTATCTGAAATTTAAGCTTAAGTCCTGTACTTCATTGGTTGACCCTACATGCATCTCGCCCCTCAGTCCTGGCCAGTCCCCAGCAGGCCCATTTCTGGGGTGACTCCACCCACGCCCATCTCCCCCACACCAGCATAGCCCGGGTCTCCATCTACCCCACGGGCACTGGGTGAGTGACTGGAGGAAGCCAAGTATGACCAGACTCACTCCTGGGGACACGGCCCTTCCTTGTCTTAACCCCTCCAGAGACTTTCCTGCCCGCGGGAAAGCCAAGATAAGAGCCGTGAGATGAGAAACCAGCAGAGGTTCCGAGCGCCTGTTTACACCGTGTCCCTGCTCTGCAGGGCGTCGGGTGGGCACTGTGGTCTCTGAGGGGGCCAGCCTTGCGTGGGCCAGGCCAGGCTGGGGGGCGTGGATGTCCAGCATGGCCTCACGGCACAGCCACCTGCTCAGCCTGGCTCCATCTGGGTGGCTGCCGGCAGGTCGGCAGCCGAGCCTGCAGCGGCCGAGCTTGGCCAAGACCCTCCTCTCCCCATGCCGCCGCACGATTGCTCAGAAGCCGCTCTGCACTCCATCTGGGCTGCCACCTGGGCTGTCCACCGCCCCAGTGTGCGCCTCAGCCGGGCGCTCGGCGAGTGTGTGCACACAAGCGTACAGCTCCTGCTGAGCCCTCCTCACTCAGCGACTGGAGGGACCACCTCTGCACGGCTGGGCTGACTCGGAACAGAGAGCAGGGAGGCCACCAATATGCAAGGGGCCCGAGCACACGAGGCTCACACTCCACTCAGAGTGGACGGGGTCACTGCACACATGAATGCACTTGGCACGGCCGGGGGTGTGAGCAGGCACAGGGCGCATGCACACACACACACACGCGCACACCCGCGGACACACAGGGTCACAGTCACTCACGGATGTAGACACATGTACACTTGCCCTGCTCCCGGGGCTCAGGGACGGCCAGGGCACTGAGCAGGGCAGGGCTGGGGTAGCTGGGCAGCCTTTGGGAGCAGGCCGTCCTCCCTGCTGGCCTTCGGGCTCTGTACATGGCAGGCAGTCATGTCTGCTGCCCCCAAACACTGGATGGGCACCCCCATTATGGGAACAGCCACAGGGGTGGAGAGGGCTGCCTGTCCAAATGGGCCCTGCAGAGGTGGGGTTGGCATGGCCATGACTAGGGTGTGGAGGGCAGGGTGAGCAGAGGCTAAGTGACTGGCTTGTGCAGGGATGTCCACATCGGGGAGGGGACAGGGCTCCAAGAGGAGAGCACGGTTGGGAGGAGGGGGCTGTGCCCAGGAGAGGAACTGGGGCTCCCTTAGGGGCTGCAGACACTCCCTGGACTTGGTGGTGGGTGCAGAGGCAGGCCCCATCCCTGCCCCCCAACCCCCCAAGATACAGATGACAAATGGGTGTGTGTGCTCTGGAGACAGAGGCGGCTGTGCTGGGGCCATCGATCACCCAGCCCTGGGAGCCACACAGCTGTGCCGCCTGGTGCCACCACCCACCCCACTTCCCAGCCGGGCCCCTGGACTGGGGGGGCTCCTCCTAGGCCTCTGGACTAAGGGGGCGAGGGGCCCCTCTTGTGCTCCCGCTTCAGATCAGTCACCTGGCTTGGGGTGGGGGGGCTTGGTTGGGAGCCATCTCAGAAGCTGCTGACCCCACAGGGGCCCAGAGAACACCTGGCACCTGCCCAGCGTGCTTGTGCACAAGCAGAAAACACCCCCAGACAGCAGCACACACTCCCACACCCCCAAAGGCACATTCATTCGCACATGTGTCCCAACCCATGACTCGGTGCGTGTGCCCAGGGCAGCCTGCACTCCCAGTGTGCCTACGCAGACACCTGGTCCCACTAACCTTTCCCTGTCTGGGGGAAAACTGGTGGCAGGCCAGGCGCAGGAGGCCTCACCCCAGGGTGGGAGAGGGGGCACCCAGCGCTTGGAGCCACCACCAGCCACCAGGGGATTGATTATAGCTCACCCATCCCGGCTGGCGCCCTTGGGACTTGGGAGCACCCCACAGGGCGTGGTGCAGAGGAGGTGACCAGGCTCCTCCTCGGCTGAAGTCGAGACCCCGATTCCCTCCCCCCTTCCCTCCACAGCCGAGCCCGGAGGGCGCCCTCCTACTAGGATGGGGCTGCTGCGCCCTGATGGTCCCGGTGCGCCGAGCCTGGACACCGCGAAGCGGGGGACGTGGGGACTGGGGTTGCCCCGCCCGCGCCCCGACAAGCTTGGCGTCCCGCCACCCCGGCGCCCCTCACGCCCTGCCGGGCCCCGCGCGGCCCCCAAACTTCCGACCCGCCGCCGCCCATGCCCGCCGTACCTGCGCCCCGGACGGAGCGGAGCCTGCGGCGCCCCGATAAGTCTGCGCGTGGCCCCGGGACCCCGCCGGAACTTCCCGCCCCGCCCGGCGCCCCTCCCCGCCCGGCGCCTGCCGCGACCCCGCACCCTGCGGGACCCGCACAAGCTCTCGGGGCGCGACTCAGACTCTGGCCTGGGAAACTGAGGAGCGGCCCCCACGCGGTCTGCGGTCACTCACTAGGCAGCGAGTCCCCGAAGCCTCCGCCACGGACCGCGTCCCCCCGACGCCGACTCGCACCTACAGAAGTTGGCGGCGGGAGCGGCCGCGCGTGCGCCACGGCGCCGGGCTCCGGGGGTCGCAGCGACCACCGACCCGGGCTCACGGTGGGGGTGGGGGCGCGAGCGCCGGCAGCGGTCTCCCCCCGGCCACCTCAGGTGCACCCCCGTCTCTTCCACTTCCCTGCCCACAGTCGCCCCCTCTGCGCACTCACCGGCCTCGCGCGCCCAGGACCCGCTCAGCAGTCTCCGCCGCGCGGACAACTCCTGGATGGAGCCGTGACCGGTGACACCAGTGGCACCACCCGAGCAGGGCAGGGACGGGCAGCGTCGCGGTGGAGCCGAGAGTGGAGACGCAGGTGTGCGGCCGAATGAGGGGCTCCTGGCACCGTCCCCGCCCCCGTCGCCTGCAGGCTGCCGCGGGGGTGCTCAGAGGCAGCCAGGTCTCCCGGGGTCCCCGCAGCGGTGTGATGGGGTGTCAGCGGCCGAGGACGCAGGGAGTGAGGCCGTCAGCACTCATCCGTCAGGGCAGGGCTCTGGCCCCTGACAGCCCCTCAGCCTGAGCCGGGGCCTCTGGGCTGAGCCCCGGGACAGGGGGACCTTGGAGAACAGAGCCAGCCTGGGGAGGGCTGCAGCCCAGCCCGGGAGGGGACAGAACTTAGCTCGGGGAGGGCTGCAGCAGAGAGCCGGCAGCAGAGCCCAGCACACACGGTGGAGCAAGCCTCCTTTTCTGGCCAAGACTTGCCTGCAGTACCCTTCCCTCTTCTCCAAACAGGAGGCTGAATGGGTCTGCACCCCCAAACCCCTGTCCTGCCCACTGACGGCCACCGGCTCAGAAAGAGGGTCACATGCACTCACTCCCCCTTTCTAGAAGCATCACCCCCCAGCCCCCACTCCTCACTCCACTGGCAGGTGCCCAAGGAGGGCTGCATCTGCCTGCTGTTGGCAGGACTCCTCTCCACTGGCTGTCCCTCCTGGGAGGACCCGGGTGAATGAGGCGGGGCCTGGGAAAGGGCCCACCAGAAAACCCCCGCCCCTAATGTCCTCATGGCCAGAGCTGCTCCCAGCCCCACCTCCCAGGGTACTAGGCTCCATGTTGATCCCCGAACTGTCCAAACTTAACAGTCTGGAGCCCACTTCTCAGCTGGGTCCTAGCGGAAGTTCATCTGACCAGCCAGGACCATTCCAGAAGTGGACACAGATACTCAAGACAGGCCAGTAACGTTTCTCAAGAAATTTTTGCCTTTGTTCAGGGGAAGGTGCCTTAACCCAGAGATGAGTGATGTGCCATCTCAGGCATGGGGTGGGGTCTGCTGTCGGAGGGGTGTGTGCTGCCCCAGACCCACTCTGTGGAGGCACAGAGGTCCCCGTGAGGGTCCACTTGGCCTTCCCTGTAGGCTCAGCTACAGGCTCCTGGGGTATCCCAAGCTCAGCTTGGGGGGCTGGGGTGCTTTGGGGAAAAAAGGAGTATCCAGTAGGGGTCTGTGGGATGGAGAACACTAGGTCCAGAGTCTAGTGCCTCCAGGGCCCTGTGAACCTGGCCTCAGTTTCCCCAGCTGTGCAGGAGGGTGACAGGCCATGGCCCAGTTGTTGGGGCTCTGGTCAGCCACGACAGACGTCTGTAAGGAGCAGGGTGCCATGTCCTGGGGGTGCCCAGTGCAAGGACACTGATGTGAGGGTGACTGCCCAGTGCCACCTTCCCTGACACGACCTGGGGGACTTCATTTCTCCCCGTAAAGTCCACAGGGCAGAACGGGGGCCTGGAGGACTGCTGTGGGTGGCACAGCCCACCAGCCTTTTCCTCTCTGCCCACCTGGCCTGGCCCAGCTGACCAGCTGACCGTGCAGGCAGCCCCAGGCCGGGAGACAGCTTGAGCGGTCGTCACGCCAGCAGCCCTGTGGAGAGTGGGGGCCGGGAGGCCTGCTCCTTCTGCACACAGACCCCACTCCGGACATACTCAGCCAGGCCCGGGCCCCTATCTTGGGCACTGCCCAGAGAGGGCAGGGGGCACAGGTCACCCTGAGCCAGTGGGGGTGGGGGTCTCTGGGACGCCTCTGTGCTTCCTGGCCCTGCACTGCTGACTCCTCCGAGGGTCTGGGGAGGCCATGCTGCCAGCACAGGGGGCGGGCTGGTTGGAGGGTGTTACCGTCCTCCAAGGGAAGGGAGGGGCCTCTCAGCGTACGGAGGGGACAGCCCAGTGAAGCCAGGTGACCAAGGAGCACCGGAGAGGGGGGAGGAGGCCAGGCCTCAGCATGTTGGGAAAAGCAGGAGTCCAGGGAGGGCAGCTCAGCAGAAGCCGTGGAGGCCGCCTCTGTGGATGGGCCTTTCCAGAAGTCTGGGTGGGAGGAGAGGTGTCGGCACCTCCAAGGGGCTCAGCACCTGAGGGGCATGACTGGGCTTCCAGGAGGGGTCTTGCCAGGGGTGCGGGTGGGCCCTGAACTTGCTCCAGGGGTCCCGACAGCTTGGCCATGGCTGCAGCCTAATGGCCTGTACACGGGGGTGTGAGTCAGGTCAGCCCATCAGGTGCACAGACTGTCTGCTGGTCTGCAGCCAGGCTAGGCCGGACAGCGGTGCCAGCCCCTGTGCCCCTGTGCTCTCTGCCTGAGGCACTCCCAGGCACATCTGCTCCCTCACAGCTGGCCGGGGCCTGTCCCGCTTTCCACCCAGGAGTGGGGCATGGTGGTAGGTCATGACCCACCCACTGGACCCCACCCTGCAACATGTTGGGGAAAGCTTGGGCCCAGGGAGGTGGCCCCTGCTCCCTGAGGCAGTGTCAGGGATCCGCGAGATTTGGGGCTTGGTCCCCCATGTGACCTGAGCCCTGAAACCCCTGCCCATGCTCCTTGGGCATCAGTCCCCTTGTCTGCAGATTGAGTGGTGGAAGACTTGGTCTCTGGGTGCTTCTGGCACCAGTGGGGTCCTAGGGAGCAGTCTTCTCTCCTCAGCTTGTCCTGGTGCAGGGTGGGGTGGGGACACGCAGCCCCTCCCTCTGCCCCCAGAGGCATTGTGGCCATTAACGTCCTCTGCCTCCTTGCCCAAGGCCACCCGCCTGTCACCTCCATTAATGCTGGTACTTGTGCGCCAGGGGCACGTGGGCAGCACGGACAGTGGGTCCAGGGAAGGCAGGGGGACGGCGGTGCAGTGCCCAGGGCAGGCCTGTCTCCTCCCCTCAGTGTCCACACACGGCCTCACCAGGACAGGTGTCGGGGCTGGGCCAGCCTCTGCTTGCCCCGTGGGTAGAGGGACGGCGGTAGAGCGTCTAGGCAGGGTCTAGGAGCCCCTGGGAGGGGTCAGTGCCATGCAGGATGATGGCCACGGCTCATGTTCACCCTCTCACTGATGAGCTCTGGGACACATGGCAGCCCCCAGAGTGTCTGAGGGCCCCTCCACAGGCCAGTGCATGAGTTGTCCTTGGCACTTCCTTCTCCTTGCCCATTTGAGGTGGCCTCAGGGACCCACGGCTTGGTCCAAAGGGGCAGGGTTGGGACTTCCCTGGTGGTCCAGTGGTTAAGACTCTGAGCTCCCCATGCAGGGGGCCCTGGTCAGGGAACTAGATCCTGCATGCCGCAACTAAGACCCAGCGCAGCCACATAAATAAATAAATAATTTTTTAAAACCCCAAAAAACCCACAGAGGGGCAGGGTCACACCTGAGGGCCCTGGGTGCCAGTCTGAGTCCAGTGAATCTGAGAGCATTGTGGAGCCACAGCAGGTTCACAGCAGGTCTGTGAGGGAGCAGCAGAGCCAGAGAGATGGTGCTGGGTGACTGACTGTGTGGAGAGGGCTGCAAGCAGGTTTGGGGAACTCCACTATAAACCTCTGAGGGGTGGGCGGAGTGTGGCCCATGGTGGGCACATGCAGGGCCCAGATATTCTCCAGGGAGTGTATGGGGGTACTGCCCAAGCTGGTCCAGGGATGCGGGGTGGAGCGGGCCCCCCTGAGGGAAAGAGCATCAGCTGGGAGGCTCCTGGCACCGGGGACCCCAGGAGGCCTCTGGCCCCAAACCTGCTCACTGCACCCCTCCCCCAATTAGCTCCCTCCTCTGGAAGTCACCCCGGCCGGCCGCTCCCTGCATGCTTGATTAGCGGCCACCCTGGGGTGAGGTGGGGTGGTGTGGGGTGCAATCCAATCCTCCATCTGCCTCAGGCCCTGGGATGGAGAGGCTCCTGGATGCTCTCTGGAGGCGCCAAGAGGGGCTGCAGCGGGAGTGAGCTCCCTGCTATGAGAGGCATGCCAGCTGGGGCAGGGGCCTTTCCAATCACTGAGGGAGCAGCCTGGCCAGGCGAGTGGGAGGAATGGCTCAGGCCGCCGAGCCCCAACCCAGAGCCCCCACCCAGCTTCTGAGCCGCCCTGGCAGAGCAGCGCCCGGGGCCGACAGCAACCATATGTTGGAAGAGGAGCTGTGCAAGTCCCTCTGCGGCCCCTGGGGCCCAGCCTTCCTGGGCCTGTCACAGGCAATTTTCCCTGCCTGAGTGGCAGGCCGGCCAGCGGGCGGGGCGGATGGGGGCTGCAGAGCCTGTGCGTACTCTGGGTCTGTCCCCCATGGCTCTCGACACTGACCCTGCCAGTCGGGGCAGACGCAGGTGCCGGGCCTGGAGTTGGAGACCCCGACATCCCACCAGACGCCCGCCCCTTGCGATCACCCCTGTCCAGGTCAAGGTCGGGGGCCCAGAGAGGATCCCGGGAGAGGAGGTGGTCAGCGGGACCAGCCCCGCTGCTCCGTCGTGGGTGGGCGCCCAGGGCAGGCGGGAGAGTCAGCCCAGCGCCCAGAGCCCAGAGCCGTGCGGAGGAGGCGGGAGGCCGCAGCTAATTTGTACACTAAGTGCTTCTGACAGGGATGCCTCACAAGTGAGAACACAGCACCACCCGCCTCAGGAAGGCCACCGCGGCCAACGGGTGGGCAGCCAGGCGGCCTGGGTGAGGGGCCAGAAGGGGGTCGTGGGGGGATCTGGCCCAGCAGAGACGGGGAGGGGACCGGGGATGTGGGGAGTGGAGGTGGGCTCCGGACGAGGGGCCCCTGTGGCCAGAGGGTCAAAGACACAGCGGGCAGTGGCTGAGGCGGGGAGCGGGGCTGGGCGGTGTGGAGGCGGCTTGCCCTCTTCCGACCCTCGTCCACCCCTCGCACAGGCCTGGGTCCAGGTGCCACCCGACGAAGGCCGAAGGCCCAGCAGGCCAAGTCCACTCCTCGAGCCGGCTCCCCCTCCTTCTCCCGCATCACAGTGGCCGCCCCCACCCAGGGCCCTGACCCCGCCCCTGGCTGGACCGCCACCTGAGCCCCCGCCAGCACCTCCCATGAGCTGCCGCGTCCCCACCAAGGGTGTCGCCTGCGGGGGGCCCCCAGCTCCCATTCCCCTCAGCCTCTCCCTGCTGGAGCAGGGGTGCCAGGGGAGCGGGTGCTGGCTGGGGTGAGCCGGGGTCTCCAGGCCAGCCGACAGGGTGGGCACGCAGCCCCCACCCCACTGTGGAGACCCCTGCTGGGCCTCTCTGATCTTGCTTCCTGGGCCATCTTGGTGCTGGAGGAACGTGGGTGCAGGCTGCCCGGGACGTCCCAGTGGTGACGGGGGAGCCCAGCCCCCGCCCCACGGGAGAAGGTCTGGCGTGGCCACGCAGCCGTGGAGCAGGGCGGGCGTCTCTGGGTGCTGAGGGGAGATGTGTTGTGGCAGCTCCCCTGCTGCCCGAGGCCCGCCTGGAGCCAACACTGCTGGTGGCTTTAATTGCTTTCACATTCGATAGGCTGGCCTGTGACAGGCCTCTTACACCCGCCGAGCGGCCTCTGCACCCCAGCCCCCCTCTCGGCTAGGAGGCCGGGCCCGCCGCCATTCCAACCTGGGAGCCCAGGCTGGGACTGCAGGCTGTGTGCCTGGTCCCGGCCGCCATCTGTAAAATGGGACAGGAGGGAGGGGGCACAGGACCCCACCACCCGTGGGAGACAAACTTTTCTCCCTGCCCCTCACTCCTCTGCTCTGCCCATGACTCTGATGGATGCAGAAAGGCGCCCTGAACGCTGATGTCTCTCTGGGAAAAGCCGAGCACACATACGGTCCTTCTGAGGCTTCGTGGGGACCAGTCTGCCAACCACTGTGGGGTCTGGCCTGAGCCTCTGTCCTACCTGGATACCCAGTCCTTCCTGGGGTGCAGGCAGCTGGTGAACAGGGTACCCCTAAAGGCTCCCTGTGAGGCTGGCCTGGGCACTGGCTCAGCCACCCCGAGGAGCTGTCACCAGGAGGGCCTTGGTGCCCTTCAGCCCTTGGAGGAGAGGTGAGGGGCCAGGAACCCCTGGGAGAGACAGATGAGGAGGAATCCTTACAAAACAAAACATTTTTATTTGGTCCATCGGAGCCTGAGTCTGGAAACACCCATGGAGAATCATCCTACAGGGATGGTACTGACAATTGATAAAATAGCCTCTGTGTCAGAAGAGCTGCCGTATGTACAGGGTTAAAAATACTCACAGCTCAGAGTAAAAGGAGAAACATAAAGGAGGCCCAAAGGGGAGTCTAGTGCTTCTGGGTGCTTCTCCAGGTGTAAACCCACCCCCTCTACAAGTCCCATGGGAAGCGAGGGGCCACAGACTGGGCCACCCGCTGCCTGGGGGCTGCAGGACAGTGAGGCCAGGTGGCCCAGGAAGCCGGCCTCAGTCATCCTCAGGCAGACACAGAACTCAGGGCTGAGCAGCCACAGGGAGGACGCTGGGTTTCTGAGGCGTGGAGGGGCTGGGAAGGGCCACACCCTGCATGTGCCTGGACAGGGCTGGCCAAGGATTTCTCCTGGACTGTTCCTCCCAGCAGAGGTCAGGTGGTGCTGAGGACAAACCCCCTCACCAAGCACAGGGCTGGGCCTGGGCTCAGGACCACCTGACCCACTGCCCCAACCCCAGCCTGGGGCATGGCTTCGATCCTGGCTGGCGCTCCAGGAATTGCATAGTGTCCCTCCCCACCCCTGCTTGAGCCCGTGGTCGCCAGGCACCTGCCTCCTGGGACACTGCTGGGACTCCAGGAACCCCTGCTTGCCTCATGAGGGCTTGGGGGAAGATGGGACCTAGGGACAAACTGGGGAGAAAAGGCTCCTGACCTCGTGCCCCACAAAGGGGGTGGGTCCCTGCTCTCACCTGGGGTTCTGGCCTCTGACCTTCACAAGGGGGTGGTCCCTGCTCTCATCCTGGGGCCCTGACCTCTGACACACCAAAAAAGGGACTGTCCCTGTTCTCATCTGGGGTCCTGGCCTAACCCCACAACTGTGGGTAGTCCCTGCTCACCCCAGGGTCCTGGCCTCTGACCCCCCAAAATGGGGGTGGTCCCTGCTCTCATCCTGGGGTCCTGGCCTGACCCCAAAAAATGGAGGTGGTCCCTGCTCTCATCCTGGGGTCCTGGCCTGACCCCACAAGGAGGGTGGTCCCTGCTCACCCCAGGGTCCTGGCCTCTGAGCCCCCGAAATGGGGGTGGTCCCTGCTCCTATGCTGGGGTCCTGGCCTCTGACCCGCCAGATTTGGTTTTGTGAATGGAGCTCTTTGCTGCCTTACCCAGGCAGGAGGCCCCAGGCCATGGGAAGGGGCAGCCTTACCTTGGCCCTGGCAATCTGAGCCAGACCTCAAGGTGGGCTGGTCAGAGAAGCTGGCACACAGCTCCCTCGAGCTAGAGGCCGCTTCGAGGTATTCTGCTTGGTGGTTATGAGGCCCTGGGTAGGAGGGAGGGGCAGGAAGGAAGGCCCAGGGGAAGATGCGCCATGCCGCTGGCGCTCCCTGGGTGGGGGTCCTGAGATTCTGGTTCAAGCATCCTATGTTGGGGTCTCCCTCGTAAAGTGCGTGTGGGGGCAGGCAGGTGGGGGCAGGGTGGTCACAGCGGCCGAGGCCCATGCAGGCCAGCGACCTCGGGCGTGAGTGGGGGGCTGTGGCTGCCCTTGGAGGCCGTCCAGTCACTGAGGAAGGCCTGGGCCGCCTTGCGGTGCGCCAGGCGGTGGGTGATGGAGAAGCCGGCGTTGCCCTCCAGCTGGGACAGGATCACCAGGACCTGCCTGGGGGAGGGGGGCCGATGAGGGCCTGTGGAGGCTGGGGGCCGCGGGGCGGTGGGGGGGTGGTGGTGCAGGGGTGCCCACCTGTGCAGGGGCGGCACACTGTCCTGGGTGCGCAGGCTGCCACGCGTGGACACCACGTTGAAGCTGTCTGAGCAGTCGCACTGCACGTGCAGGTAAGACTTGGGGTGCCGGTTCTCCACCACCACGATGAGCCCCGCCCAGCCGTGCGTCAGGTAGTAGCAGGTCATGCCCTCGCGTCCCTGGGTGCAGGTAGTGCAGGTGTGGGTGGGTCGGTGGGCAGCCGCCGCCCTCCCCCTCCCCCCCCCCGGACCCACGCCAACCTCGTGCCGCTCGCCCCTGCTCTCCGTGAGCAGGATGATGGCGTCCGCCAGCGTGGTCGGCTGGGCCTCCACGGGCTCCACCATGACGAGTCTTGAGCTGTACACGGCCAGCACGTGGCCGGGTGGCTCCGGGGTGCCGCGTGGGACCCCTGTTGAGGGGCCGGAGACTGTGGGGGACACTGGGTGAGGAGAGCGGGCAGACCTCCCCGCTGGGTGCAGGCAGGGCTGTGCTGGTGTGGCAGGGCGGTTACCCTGCAGAGTGGCCGGAAGGCGTGGGTGGGGGTCCATGCTGGGCCTGGGTGGGGCAGGGGTCCCACCAGCGGGCCTGGGTGGGGGTTGTGTGAGCGGGCATGGGTCACTCACCCTGTGCGGCCGGTGGGCCCGGTGCGGGGCCCCAGTGGTTGAAGGCACAGCACACCACGGCGTACTCGCCGGGCTCCAGCATCACGTCGCAGTTGACAAACTTCTTGACTGCACGCTTGCTGTGGGCCAGCAGGCGGCCCAGGCTCAGGCGGCCACCGCTGCCGAATGAAGCCCGGAACACCAAGACGCACAGGTCCAGGAGGTGGCTGTCCACCGAGTCCGTGCGCCTGCAGTGGCCCACAGGGGTCACGGGTGGCCAGGCCCTGCCCAGCTGTCCTGCCCCTTCCACCCCGCCCCACCCCGGCCAGGCCCCACCCCTGCCGCCCCGCCCCCACCCACCTGCTGCCCTCCTGGAAGAGGGCGAACTCCAGGGACGCACGCTCCAGCACCGTGAGGGCCGTCACGCCCACCGGCCCGCTGGCTGAGCTGGGGAAGCAGCCCTGCACACGCGCCTCCTGCCAGTCCGAGTGCACCTTGCAGATGTCCACGGAGTCAAAGTACCTGGGCAGCAAGAGGACGGCCCTGCTGAGCAGCCCCCACCCTCGCTCCGGACACGGCGCTCGTCCCTGGGCAGGGTAACCCCAGCAGGCATTCTGCCCATCGGGATCTCTTGGGATCAGTGTCCCAGAAGCCCTGGTCTTGGCTGTTGCCTGTGGACACCACCAGGGGGCGTGAGGCCCTAAGGCTGACCCACAGACAGAGCCCTGGCAGAAACACCCCCACCCTGTGCTGACCCGGATTCCAGGATGGACCAGGCCTCTGGTTGGCAGGAAGGACAGGCCAGGCTCCCCGGGGAAGGACACCGCATACACTGGGGCAAGCAGGGCAGCCGTGGGGCCGACACTGGACATGGCTGCCCAGCGTCCAGTACCTGATGAAGTCGCTGTACTCCATCCAGAAGACGCCTTCGCTGCTGCCGTGCGGCATGAGCTCGCTCCGCAGATGCCCCGGCCAGTGCGGCCACTCGTCCGACCAGCTGCCGTTCCAGGAGAAGCGGCCCCACGGGTTACGAAGGCGCAAGAGCCTGCGGACCACAGGGTTGAGGGCCACGCTCATGCCCCCATGCCCCTGCCACATCCACACACCCACACTTACCTGGAGCCCTGGACGTCACGGACGTCCAGGATGGAGTAGGCATGGCGGGGGCGCAGGCCCAGGCTCTCGTAGGTGGCATCATCCACCTTCATGTTGCCTCCCCCACAGGAGGCGCCCATGAGGAACCTGTGCAGGAAGAGCAGCCCCGCTGGCCTCAGTAACGGGCCTCAATGACGGGGGGGTGGGGTCACTCTCCAGGGGACCCCTGCCGGCCCGGACCTGCCTCCGGGGAGGTGCAGCACGAGATGGGGGGCCCTCCCTGCCTCTGGGAGACCCACGTGAGACACATGGGACTCAGGAAGTGCTGGCCCAAGAGCTCAGAGGGCTTGCGCTGGGGGACAGGCAGACCCAGGGCCCTCGGAGGCCTGGTGAGGCCGGCTGATCCTGCCAGCTCAGGGCTGCTGCTCCCTGAGGGGTGGGGCCGCCTAACTGCCCAGCAACAGCTGAGTGCAAGGGTCCTAGCACCAATGAGCTGTCTCTCCCAGGCCTGGGGTCCGGGACCCCCCCCCAGACACTGGCCAATGCGTGTTGGGGCTCAGAAGTCCCCCCGACTCCCCCCACCCGTCTGCCCCGGCTGCTGCCGCCAGGTGCCTCTGTGGGGCTCACTCCACACAGCTCCATGAGGACGCTGATGGTCATCACCGGCCCAAGTCAGGACAGGGCCTTCTAGGTACAGGCCAACGGACAGCATCCTGCCTGCTGCTACCCTGCCAGGGCAGGTGGGACGGCCAGTGCAGCTGGGGAGCCAGGCTCCAGCTGGGGTCAGCCCATGCCCGAGATATCTTGTGAGACGTGGTACAAGTCAGAGGGCGCTGGCCCCGCCTCTCCCACCACTCCATGCCCCAGCATGGCCGCTCCTCTTACCCAGCCTCCTTAGAACTCAGCATTTTGGCCCAGATGAGGTCAGTGTCAACTGGTTCCTCGCGGGGGTTAGTGGAGCTGACCTGCAAGGCCAAGCTCTCACAGGGGGCGCCGGTGAGCGTGGCCAGGCCCTCGATGGCGCGCCCGGCCTGGAGGGCAAAGTAGGAGCCGTGCAGCTTGGCCAGAGCCTTCTCGATGAGGGCCACCCACAGCTGCTTGCGCTGAGCCTGCAGGGGGGGCTGGAGTTGTGAGGCCTGCTGCCGCCCGGCCCCCGCCTGCCACCCACCCCGTGCCCGCCGGCGCCACCTGGGAAAAGAGGAGGAAGCCGGCCTCGTCGCAGGGCAGCATGTCGTCCACCAGCACCGTTGTCCATGTGCCATCCTTGCAGAGCCGCACCTGGTAGGCGCCCTCTGCACACAGGCTGCGCGTGACCATCACCCGCTCGACCAGGTCCGGCCGCTCGGCCAGCACCGCCAGCGCACTCAGGAACCTGCGTGAGGTTGGGGCTCACGGAGAACACGGCCCGCCTGCCTGCTGCCCACTGCCCGCCCCGAGTGGGTGCCCCAAACTCACCAGCAGTTCCCCAGGAGCCCCTGAAGGATGTCTGAGGGCCGGAGAGTGTGGAACACGGACCACAAGGTACTGTGGTCCCTGAACACGGAGCAGTTGATCTCGTGGGGCCGCAGCCACTGTCGCACACGCTGCTGGACGCTGTCGCCCACGGGGAAGCCCACAGACTTGGGCCCAGGGGGGAAGCTGTCGTCCACAAAGTTCACGCCATTCTGCAGAGACCATGGCCACAGGCTCAGGTCAGGCTGGACCCACTGCCCAAGAGAGCACCCTGCTGCCTGAGCCCCAGAGGAAGAGGTGGGCACATGTATAGCCCCCTGACCCTTGTGGATGGCTTGGCCAGGCAACAGGTCAGTGGGAAGTATGTGAGCCCCAGGGAGAGGGTGCAGCGCCCAGCCTGTAGGCTGCGTGGTGGGCATGGGTTGCAGGGGGCCTGGGTGGCCTCCCTGCACAGCCCACTGCACTGAAGGCCCCAGAAAGAAAAGTGGGGGGACCTGACAGGGGCAGGGCAGCCAGAACACAAGCTCCTGGATGGGCTGCCAGCATTGACAGAGGGTAGCAGCATGAGGGGGAATGGACACCCTCTCCAGGTGCCCCTGGGGGTGGGTGATGCCCTGGGCTCAGGCCTCCTGCAGCTCCAAGGGAAGAAGGCATGAAGAGGCACCCCAACCCTGAGTTTCAGCAGGGTTTCTGCGGCTTCGGGAAGCACCAGGCCTGCCTGTTGGCGTGAAGCCGCTACCTGTCCCCACCTCCCTGTGGGGCCACCATCTGCAGGAACTCACAGTGGGGCCGAGGGGTCAGGACCATGGACTGTAGGGTCATGGACCCTTGTGGACACAGACGGAGAAGGGTCCAGCACACTCAGGCGAGCAGTGACCTGGTGGCCCCACCCAAGCTCAGGGCCGGCGGGTGCTCTGAGCTTCGGGAAGAGGGTACCACACTCCCCCCAGCTGGAGAAGAGACAGTGGGGGAGGACAGACGATGCAGAGGGGCCTCACCTCCCGGCAGAAGGCCACAATGTTCTCCCACAGGGCCTTGGCCTCGCCCTCGTCCGTCTGCCGCCGCTTCTCCACGTGCATGCTCTCCCTGCGTCTCAGGGGTGCTGCACCCCGGCGCTGGGTCACCAGGAGCTGGGGGGTGTGGCAGGCGGCACAGTGCTTGGCTCGGGGCGTGTTGAGTAGGGTGCAGGCAGGGCAGGCCCACTGGCCCGGGCGCTCAGATGGTGCTGTGGGGAAGAGGCGGCCAGCCCTGTGGGCCAAGCAGGGCCCGGGCTTGTCCACGCTGCAGTCGGGGCTGCGGGTGGGAGGCTCGCCGTGCTCCTGGAAGCCATGCAGCTTGGAGCAGCCGCACGCTGTGCAGCGGGAGGCAGCTGTGGGGTTCCTGAGCGTGCACTTGGCACACGACCAGGTAGTGAAGTCAGGGCTGGAGGGGCTAGCGGGCGTGTAGCGCACGGTGTCGCTGGCCAGGTCAATGACGTCACTGCCCAGTGTGGCGCCACCAGCCTCACAGTGGGCAGGGCTGGCGGGACCAGGTGGGCGCAGCGTGGTGCCACCCTCAGCTGCCTCTTCCTCCAGGAAGCTCAGCCGCTTGCCCGACAGTAGCTCCGCCAGGCGGGAGGTCCCGGCCGCGGTCCGCCCCAGGCCCTGGGGGGGCCCCTTGGAGCTGGCAGAGGGCGAGGGCTGGGTGGCCTCAGGCACCGGTGGCTGCAGCTGGGGGGGCACCTCGCGGCGGCTGCGAGGCACAGGGTTGTTCTGGAGGGTAGGCGAGAAGGGGCTGAAGGGTGGCCCCCGGGGAGGCTCCTGGTCCGCAGCAGAGGGAGGGTTGGCATCGGCACCTTCCCCGGGCTGGGGCGGGGCAGGCATGACGGGGAAGCCTGCAGGAGCCATGACTTCTGGGACCACCAGGGCCTCGGGAGGAATCCTGGGCAGCGAGAGTTTCCGCGGCCCCCCACAGGCCGAGCAGGAGCTGGCCACGGGCGTGTTGTGCAGTGTGCAGCGCTGGCAGGCCCAGCCACTCCCGGATGCGGCCGCACTCCCCTCTTCCCCCTCCACCTCCTCCGGCCGCCCCCCAACTGGCTCCATGGCCGCCAGCCCTGCCGTCCGCGCAGGCCCTGCCTCCTCCCCGCAGCTGCCCTTAGGCTCCGGCAGGACCCCGTTGATGACGGGTAGCAGGGAGGCCCCGGGGATGGGCTCGGGGGCAAAGCCACACACTTCGCAGGCCGCCCTGCCCAGGAGGTTGCGGAATGTGCAACGGGTGCAGGGCCACTTCTGTTCCTCTACGCTGAGCCGCAGGATCTTGTCAAGGTCAGGCTTGTGCCGCGGGGCCTCGCAGATGGAGCACTGGCGCTGGCCGGCCGGGTTCAGGAAGGTGCAGCGTGCGCAGGACCACTCCCCGACCGCAGCCATGGGCCCGGGCGAGTGCGTGTGGCTGCAAGGGAAGGCCGCGGTCAGTGATTTTTGACAAGGGTGTCAAGATCATTCAATGGGGAACAGACAGTCTTTTCAATCAATGGTGCTGGGAAAGCTGGGTTTAAATGCTAAAGAATGAGCCAGAACCTTACCTCATGCCACATTCAACAATTAACTCAAAATGCATCAATGACTTAAATGTAAGAACGAAAACTATAAAACTCTTCGAAGAAGAAAATGGGAGTAAATCTTCATGACCTTGGATTTGGCAATGTATTATTAGATACGATACCAAAAGTACAGGCAAACAAAGTGGAAAAAAAAGAACTTCATCAAAATTAACAACTTCCATGCTTCAAAGGACACCATGAAAAAAGTGAAAAGGTAACCTAGAGGAGAAAATACATGCCCATCATCTATTTCTGATCAGGGTCTAGTATCCAGAATATATAAAAAGTTCTTATAACTACACAACAAACAACCTGTTTTTAAAAATGGGCAGAGATGGGGACTTCCCTGGTGGTCCAGTGGTTAAGACTCCGTGCTCCCAATGCAGGGAACTGGGGTTCGATCCCTGGTTGGGGAACTAGATCCCGCACGCCAAAACTAAAAGATCCCACATGCTGCAACTAACACCCAGCACAGCCAAATAAATAAATAAGTATTATTAAAAAAAATGGGCAGAGGACTTGAGGAGACTTTCCCCCAGAGATACACAAAAAGCCCATGAAAAGATGCTCAGCACCAGCAGCCATCAGGAAAATGCAAATCAAACTACTACAAGGTACCACCTCATACCCAACAGGGCAGATGGTAACAGCACTGGCGAGGATCTGGAGAAACCACAGGCCTTCCCTACGTTGCTGGTGGGAATGTAAAATATTACAGCTGCTTTGGAAAACAGTTTGACAGTTCCTCAAGAAGTTAAACAGACTTACCACAATTGTGACCCAGCTATTCCACCCCTAGGTATATGCTCAAAGAATTGAAAACTGGTGCTCTTCACAAACACACATCCACACATGCTCATGGCAGACCTGCTTACAACAGTCAAAAGGTGTAAACAACCCAAGTATCCATCAATGAATAAATGGATAAACGAAACATGGAGTATCATTCAGCAACCAAGAAGAACGAAGCACCAACACACAACACCAACGAGCCCCGAAAGACACAAGAGGCCACATGCGGTGTGATTCCACCCACAGGAAATGTTCAGGACGGGCAAACCCAAAGGCAGAGAGGAGCCTGATGGTTCCTGGGGGCTGAGGAGGTGGGTGGGAGCAGGGCTCTGGGAGCCTCTGGGGTGGGCAGAGCTGGCCCCGCAACCCGCCTCTTGAGGACTAACCCGGGTGCGAGGGGCGTCCACGCTCCACACACACAGTCTCCTACCCTGACTGTAGCTGCTCTGCTTGGCAGAAAATTCAACTGTTATTTATAACAAGGCATGAAGCTTGTGCTTCTTATGGTATGTTTGTGCCAAATCCTTCAGGAAGAAAGAAAAGTTCCCTCTTCAAAAAAAACAAACAAGGGACTTCCCTGGTGGTGCAGTGGTTAAGACTCCGCACTTCCAATACAGGGGGCCTGGGTTCGATCCCTGGTGAGGGAACTAGATCCCACATGCCGCAACTAAAGATCCTGCATGCCTCAACTAAAGATCCGCATGCCTCAATTAAAGATCCTGCATGCCGCAACTAAGACCCAGCTCAGCCAAATAAATATTAAAACAAACAAACAAACAATGTCCCCCAAGCAGCGCACTGTTCCTTGGCCCAGAGCAAACCGTGAAGCTGCCTTCTCGGGCGTGTGGCTGAGACTCACAGGCTGCCCACAGCACCCAAGTGGGTGTACGGGCCCTGGGGTGACCAGCACGGGGGTGGGGCCTGGCCAGGTCAGCTTTGGCCTTGGCTTCTGCACTACCAAAAGCCTAAGAAATCTGCCTGGAGATGACTGGAGCCTCCCCCGCTGCTCCCCACTGAGAGAAGGGCCCACGGTCAAGGCATGGGTACATGTGTGCCCACACAGACACACACGTGCACACGCACGCTGGGTCCTGGGCAGCCTCCACGTGGGCCCCAGGCTCAGAGGATGGTCTTTTGCCCTGGGTGCCCCACCTGGCCTGCAGAGCTGGTCTGACGCTTTGTGGACCACCTGCTCCTGGCAGGGGTGTCCAGGGAGAAGACTTGGGCCCTTGCCCCCAGCACAGGACAGGTGGGCCTGGGGCCCTCCTAGGACACACCTGCCCTCAGCTCCAGGCCCCTGGTGGTCCCAGACATGCTGAGCAGACGCAGGAGGGGGAGAGAGCCCAAGTCCCACCCACTCTCATGACCCAACAGCTGGCCAGTCCCTGGGCCGGATGAACATGAGGCCACACCCAGGACACACAGCAAGTGACACCTGGAGGCGGTGGGAGCTGTGCTCCCTCAGGGACCCCTGCGGCCCACACCTCAGTCTGCACCTCAGCGTCACCAGGTGGGCGGAGATGAAGTG
Organism: Eschrichtius robustus; assembly: GCF_028021215.1. NCBI lineage: Eukaryota > Metazoa > Chordata > Mammalia > Artiodactyla > Eschrichtiidae > Eschrichtius > Eschrichtius robustus. Next base: position 51,667,014 of record NC_090839.1, on the reverse strand, counting down.
GCTCTGGGGTCAGCGACCAGGTGTCCGGAGGAGCCCTGGGCCTTCACCCCCACCCCCTCAACTACCCTGCTCTGGTCTCCACACACAGGGTCACCCTCACGGCCACCTTGGTGTGCTGGGGGCCCAGGACCTGGATCCCTAGAGTGTCCGAGGTGAGGCCAGAGCACCAGACAAAGCCTGGAAGTCAGAGACCAGCATACCGAACTCCAGGACACGGGCGTTACTCCGCACGACAGGAAGGCCAGCCAAGTGGGAAACGGACACGAAATACCTGCTTTGCCCTCAATTCCCTGGGGCTGCAACACTCAGCTCCAGTTCAAAAGGGAGGTGATGGAAGGGCCTGGGACACGCAGGGCCTGCAGGAGCCTGGGGACGGCCTTTTCCTCCCCAAAAAAGCTGAGAGGAGTAAGTGTTGTCCTCACTCAAGGACCCTGCTTGGTCAGGCCAGCAGACCCGAGCCCAGGCTCCCAGGCAGGATGTGGCCACCTGACCCCCTGCTGGTTCTGAGGGGCACGTGGGCCCCTCCCTCCAAGGTCATCCTCAGCCAGCCTTGGGCTGTCCTCTCCGCCTCTGTGTCCCCAGGGGAGGCCCGAGCTCGTAGGTGGTGGATGCCCGTTACTCCTCAAGGCCTCGCAGCTCCTGGCCTGGCTTGGTGGTGGGTGTCACGCCCAGACCTGGAGGCTCTTCAGTGAAGGGTGGGCGGCATGCGGCGGGTGTCCTCACGATGCCCGGCGCCCATGAGAGCAGGGGAAGAGTCAGCCGGACCGTCTGCACGTGCATGTCCACGTGTCCAGGTATGGGTGTGGGGAGGGGTCCTGGCAGCCGGCCTTTCTGCCCCTCTTCCTGCATCTGTGGCGCCCAGCCCCCCGCGCCGCTCCTTCTAGTGTGCATGCTGGGTGTCTGGATTCCTCAAGGTCACTGGCAGCTCTTCCCACAACTTGCTCCCAGGGGCAGACAGTACCTGCCTGGAGTGCCAGGCCGGATGCGCCAGCCCGCGGAGAGGCCTGGCGGGAGGCCAGAGAGTAAGAGAGGGCGCTGCCTGCCCAGGCCACTGGCTGGTCAGTGTGAGCCAAGATCCAACAGGCACACACGCACTGGGGCACAGGGTCGCCACCTCTGCTGCTCACCGCAGCCCCCCCGCCCCCTGGACCCAGTAATTCTACCCCTGGCGATTTATCCTGAGGACATAAATACGCAGAAATAAAATAACACGTGTGCATGGAGAAAGGCGTGAAGAGGTGCACCAGCCACTGGGGATAAGCTGATCAAACCAGCATGAGCGACCACCTCAAATCACCAGGAGGCCAGGATCAGAACGGTGGGCGGTAACAGCATTGGGAGGGTGGGGAGAAACCAGAACCCTCCCTGCCCGGCTGGTGGGGATGGGAAACACTGCAGCCACTGTGGAAAACAGCCTGGCGGTTTCTCAGAAAGTTAAACATAAACTTACAATAAACACGAGCAACTCACTTCTATGTATCTACCCAAGAGAAGTGAAAACACACGTCCATGCAAAAACCGGTACACAAATGTTCACGGCAGCAGATTCATAAAATCCATGGGCGAAGAGCCCAAATGTCCATCAACTAATAAGCAGGTAAACTCCACACAGTGGAGCATCATTCAGCCATAAAAGGAGTGAAGCACTGATACTACACCGTGGATGAGCCCGGAAAACACAATGCTCGGTGAGAGAGGCAGACACAAAGGTGTGATTCCCTTGACGTAAAACGTAAAATGTCCACTTTTGGTCTCTGTGGCAAATCCACAAAGACCAAAAGTGGATGAGTGATTTCCAGGGGGTGGGAGGTGACCGCAAATGGACAGGAGATGGGGTCTCGGAGATGCTGTGAAACTGGATCACGCTGATGGCTGCACAACCGCACACGTGGACTAAAACCACTGAGCCGCAGGCTTAGGAACGGAGGGTCTGGCGGTGGGTTACGTTACACCCCGATAAAACGCGTCACTGATACAGTAACAAGCGAACTGAGGCGATCTGCTAACTCCTGGTCCCTGCCACCATCCGCTTCCCAGCACATCCCTCTGGACCTCAAGCCCTCATGACTCCGTCCACTAGGGTAACTCAGACAAGACCACTTATACTACCCCTGAAGCTTCCCAGGAGGCGGGTCCTGCTCCCACACGCCTGCTGGCCACCTAGACGGTGAGCCCAGAACATGTGTGGGGCCCACAGACACCAGGAAACTGTCCTGCACAAGTGGGCTGTGTCCGAGAGAAGTGACAGCCAAGGGCAGCTGGCAGGGGCCTTCGGGAGATGGAGGAGGGTGTCTGCTACCCACTAAGCCCAGGTGTGGGGGCCCAGGAGAGTGAGGCTGCTTCTGGCTGGAGGTCCGTGGACCCTGAGTGTCTGCTGTGCACCAGGTACCTCTCCCTCCAGTGAGGCCGCAGGACGGGGCAAAGGCGGGGGCGTCCGTGTGTGCGTGGCTGACGTCGGAGCCCAACTCACCCAGACGTGAGCAGTGGGCACAGTGCCCGGGCTGCCCCACGCCCGTCACCCCAGCACCCCAAGGGGAAGCTCTCCAGGTGATCCAGGGCAGCCAGGGTGGGTCTGAGCGTAGCCACAGCTGCAGCTGGCGGGAGCTGGCGTGTGCAGCCTTGCCAGCGGGGACCCACGCCCCCCTCTGCTCCCTCGCAGGCAGCCACATCAGAGCAGGGCACCACGCACGGGTGGGGGGCCAGGGCAGTGCCCCCCAAATCCCATGGGAAGCAAGCCAGCATTCTCGGTGCATGCTGTGCCCCTGCCCCTCCCCACCCAGCAAGAAGCTCCAGCTCCAGCAGACAAGCAAGCCCCGGGCTCAAGGTGGGCTGAAAGGTCCCGTCCCAACCACCTCCGACCAGCCGGGCGAGACCTGCAGCCCAGCTCCAGGAGGGGCCGGCATCCCGGGCCTTCTCTACTGAGTGAACAACCCCAGAGCCTCTCGGGTGTCTGGGGGAATGTGAGTCGCCAGAGGACCCTAAGGAACAGGGACCCCACTTCTCTGAAAGTCCCTCTGATGAGGAAGGGGCACCTGACAGCAGCACCCGCCCCTCAGGGCCCCTCGGGGCCACGCCATCTCCACCTTCTTACCTTTGGGCCCGGGGGCGTGGGGGCTGGTGCTGCCGGGTGACCAGGGTGTCACCCCAGACAGGCCCCCCAGGGCCGCTCCTACACCAGCCGGCCGCTGCCGGGGGCCCCGGGTAGGGCAGTCCCCTGGGGAAGCCGTGGTCCGACTCGGTCTCAGTGGCCAGCGAGGAGGCGGAGCTCCCCATGGCCCCCGCGACGGTGGCCACGCTGAGAGCCGGGCCTGGTCACATGTGGCCGGCGGCGGCTGGCGAGGTGGAGCATGGAGGAGGGCACCCACGCAGGAGACAGGGCGGCTGGGCTGGTCCGAGTCACACAACAACAACAGAAATGACACAGAGAATAAAGAGAGAGAAGAAACAGCGTGATTCACAGGCACCAAGCCCCCAGGAGCCCAAGGAGGTTCCCAGCACACAAGTGGCCTTGGGGTGGCAAAGGAGAGCCCAAACTAGGGGTCCCCACAGCCGGGGTCCCGACAGGGCTGCAGCCCCGGCGCACAGCTCGCCTCCGCCCTGGAGTGGCACCCCCTCTCTGCTCCCACAGGGGAGGAGCGGCTGTGCCACGGTCGCTGGCCAAAAGGGTATCAGCCTTAAAAGAAAGGATTTAGGGGATATTTAGCCAGAGAAAAGAAAAACAAGGGAGGAGAGCCCAGCGGGGCAGGTGAGCCCTGGCAGGACGGCCTCTGGGAGGGGCACTGGGCACAGTCCAAAGTCACAGGGAGGTGCAGTCGCCACCATGGCCCTTCCGAAGGGACAGCTCCCCGCACCCAGAGATGGGTGACCAGGGAGGGACCCGGGAGGCTGCCCGCCTTCCAGGGGGAGGCCAATGGGCCCAAGAGCATCCGCCCTGAAATGGGAGGCCAGGTGCATCTCATTTCAAATAAGGCACGTTCCAGTCAGGTTCAGGGAAGATGCCTGGGCCAGGCTCTGGGCCAAGGTGGGCGTCCAATTGGCTTTTTGGCCAAAGAGGTGACCAGCAGCCCTGCCCCCACCCCCAGGTCCACCGTCACCCAATGACACCCTTCTCCCAGCTTCCAAACAAGTCCCTTGGACACAGGGGCCAGCAGCAGGGGTGGAAATGGTGGACGTGTCCTTGCACACAGGCAGGCTGGAGGGCGCCCAGGCCTCTGAAGCACTGGTCCATGCTGCGTCCAGGGGACACGGGTGGGGATGCCCACACCTAAGTGACTAGCAGCACACGCAGCTCTGGAGGCTGAAGAGGTGGAAGAAGTCTGGGCCCCTGCCCCGTAACGGCTTCAGTCAGACCAGCCGAGTCCCCTGTAGCAATACCGTTCACCTGGACCCTTCCCTCCAAGGGACATGGACAGGATAGAGCAGCATAGGGCCCAAAAGGCCTGGAGATCCCGAAAGTCACTTACCACTCAGGCCTCCCCTGCTCAGCACGACCAGAGCCGACGGTGGGGGCAGAGCCCCAGTGGCCTTTAAAGCCAACACTGCCCACCTGGACCCTGAAGGAAGGGCTGAGGCTCCTGCCGACAGGAGTGCCGTCCAGTGGGAGCATCACACGAGCCTCAGGTGTCATTTCTAACCCTCCGACAGCCACGAAAGAAAGGCAGGACAAGTAAACGGAATCTCTGTAGCATATGTTACATCACCCAACACGTCCAATGTGCTGCCAGGTCGGTTTGGAATCAGGATGAAACCCGCGTGAACCACATACCACCTATGCTGAGTTGAGGTCCTTCCTCTACTGTGGTTGATGCTCACCTCCACGAAGATGGGCCACACTCCAGGGGCAGCAGCCATGGCCGCCCAAGGTTTCCGTACTGGGCTGTGCTAGAGCACACTCCCAGTGGTCACGTCCATCTCAAGCAGGGTCACTCAAGACACCTGCCTCTCCCATGATTACGAGTCGGACACCACAACAACTAGAACAGCCCCCCTAGGTTCCTGAACCCCACTCCACATAGGAACCCTTCGTGGGAAAAGAGTCCAAGCGTTTCTGACACTCCCCTTTCACAGCCAAATCCTGAGCAGGTGAGGGCTTGAGCTGAAGCTGAGCCCAGTGAAAGGTGTCCATGGAGCAAGACTACTCAAGCCTGGGTCCAGGCCTGTGTCCACTGTGAGAACAAAGGACGGGTGAGGGTAGACAGTCCACCTGCAGCCAGGTCAGGGCTGGCATCACGTGTGCCTGACGCAGGTAGAGCTGAGGGAAGAGTGAGGACACAGCCCTGGACCTCCCGGGGGCCTGTGGGCCTGGCTCGCTGGGAGGAAGGAGCACCAAGGTCCTGTGAGGACCCGCCTGCTCTTCACCGACGCCCTTAGCCTCGGGGGACTGAGCACTCAGGCCTGTCACAGACACTTGGGGTGCACGCTGGTGCCCCTACCGCATGTGAACAGCACACGAGGCACCAAGAGGGGCCAGCTCTGCACCCAAGCCCGGCAGCAGCTGTACCCCACGTGCCAGCCTCCCGACACACCTTCAGGAAACTCCGACCCTGCAATCAAGAGGGTTGGGGGAGGGTGACCTGGAAGGGCCTCTCTGGGGAGTTCTGGGGATGGCAGCACCAACACCCCCACACCCTGCTCGGCCCACCGGGGTGATGGGGAGCCCTGGCTGCCTGGCCCAGGCCCTGTGCTCCCGCCCCGAGTCAGGTCCTTTCATCCATGCCTTCTTGTGTCCTTCACTCACTCACCAGCGCCCAGGCCGCCTGGGCTCCGACGGCACTGCCCAGGGCTGCTCCCTGGCTGCTCTGTCTCAGGAACAATGCAACATAATCGCGTCTCCCGGCAGAAGCCTGGGCTCAGACGCTGGCAATGGCAGCCTCCTGAGGGCCCGAAGGGTGGGTGTGCCTGTCCCACCGCCCAGACCAAGCCAGTGCCTCCTTGCCCTTGTTCGGGAACCGCTGCCCTAGATCTGAGCGGGATGGTGGCCTAGATCTGGCCTCAGGGAAGTGCAGGCATGGGGCTACGGCAGCCCCCCACCCCCCACCGGCGTTACCAGCACTCTGCAGCGGCTGGGGACAGCAGGGGACCCTCCCCCAGAGTGACAAGAGCACGAAGGGCCGGACGAGGGTGACCCCTCCTCAGGACCCTGCGTGGGACGCGCCTGTCTTGGTGGTGGCAAACCGGGTCCCGGGGGTGACACCCCACAGCCTCACCCAGCTCACCTCGTCCCACTGCCCTCAGGGCACTTCCCACGGCAAGTTACCCGACTGAGGACTAGGGCTGAGCCGACACCTGGCAGAGGCTGAACCCCAGGTCCAGGGCGGGGAGGCACGGGATCCTTACTCCCTGTACCCCCAACGCTCCGGGGGCTCCCGCGAGTCCTGCGGGCATCAGCACAGGCTGCCCCCGCCAGCCTGTGGGGCGCACACACAGGGCACCAGAGTCCCATGGGACAGCCAGGCTCTGCAGACACGGGCCGCCTGATGATGCTTCCACACGCGTGTACACGCTTCGCCCAGCCGTGTTCACGGTGTACGTGCCCCACGCCTGGCTGGTTTGCCATGTGCCAACTGCACACCACCTCCCACTCAGGGCCCCGGGCGCAAGTCTCGTTAAATCTCATCTTGTAACGACGGTGCTTTCACAACTGCAGCAACCCCAACAGGCCGCCCAAAACCAGCCAGGACAGGGCATGGAGGGAGAGCAGCCGTGAGGGGACCCCAGGCTTTCCCAGAGCATTGATCCCTGTGCCCGGGTGCCCCAGCTGCACCCACCAGATGTGAAGCCTGGTACTCCTGCCTGAGGGAGGGACAGGCCAGGACAGTGAATGAACCCACCTACGTCCCTTCCAGAAACCGGGCTGGGACAACACCCCCCATGCCAGGAGGGCCCTGTCCCAGCATGGGTGGGACAGCATCCTCCCACGGCCACCCTCGAGGGGTCAGGCGCCCATATCAGCAGCTCATGGGCCCAAACCCGCAAGGTGGGAGGGCAGTGGGGTGCAGAGTTAGGGGCTGGGCCACTGGGGACGTGGCGGCTCTACCTGGGGAGCACCAAAGGGACAGCAGACACAGTCCAGGAGACATGTCTGCCTTGCAGTGTGCCCGGAATGCCGGGACCACAGCCCCAAGCTTCAGGGGCATGGCGGCCTGCAGGGCTGTGAGGACCAGGGTTCTGAGGGGGGTGCCCACACCGCTCCACTGCAGCCGGACAAATCCACGGTGCTCGTGCCTGGGCTCTGCCTTGGGAGGTGAGGCTTCGTGGCAGGTTTGCTAAGAGCACATCCACCCAGAGGGCATGCCCTGACCCTCTCCTGGAAGGGTCTGGACTCTGGCCCCTGGAGCAGCAGCCCCAGCCCCCAGGCTTATCGGCAGGAGCCAGAGTCCGTCGGAGAGTGGTGTCGACCGGCCACGTGACTCTGCCTGCCACCCCGAGACTGGGGCCAACCCCGAGGCAAAGGCCACACAGAGGCCGTCCCACCTCCACTGCCCCAGGGAAACACTCCCATGGGAAGTGGCCAGGGACCATGACCCTTTAGAAGCTGCATCTGTCCCTCACCCAGAGGTTGGAGGCCCCAGGGGCGTGGCCTGATTCAGCTGCTCCTTGCTACCTGGTCCAAGGCCACAACTACCTCTAGGCCAGCCAGGGCCATAGGGAACAAGGCCTCCCTCAGCCTGGCTCTGCCCATGGCTGGGGCCACCAGGGAAAGGTGCCCAGGTGGGGCAGAGCTCTGGGCAAGCAGCCAGTAGCCATCGAGACTCATCTGGACCCAGGTCCTGGCACCACCTGGCCACTCCAACTGCCCACAGGGCACATGTCCCCCTGCCAGTCTTTTCTAGGAGTGCTGTGAGGCCCAGGTGCCCTCCCAAGCCGGGCCAGAACCCCACAACAGCATCGTCAACCTCTGAGAGGAGACTGTGGAGGTTCTGCTGAAAATTGCTATCAACGCCCCTAAGAACCAGGTCCAGGAACAAAATGGTAATGAGCACTCCCTGTCATCCAACTTGGGGAGAAATGCTGGAGCCCCAGATCCCTGCCTGCACACACTCTAAGGTGGCCGCTCTGCTGGCGTTTCTGGACTTCTCTGTCTGTCCAGCACCTCAGCCCTGAAGCATCCAGCCACAGGCCAGAACTCAGGGCCCCACTGGTACTGGTCACATAAACGACCAGCAGGTGTCAGGTGGGATTTGCTCTGCCTCTAGGGCCCCTGCTTTCTGGGGAGGGAGGAGCGGAGACAGGCCCCTCAAAATCAAACCCGTGGGTGAGGGGCAGCTTGTCAGCACGGAGGCTGGAGGACAAGCCATGGGGGTCTGGGCTGCCTCCCGGAAGGAGACAGGGTCACAGCCTGTCCTCTGGCTTTGGAGTCGTACCCGCCTCAGTCGTACGTCATGAAAAAGAAAATTATTGTCAGGGAATCAGGGATGCCACCAGGATCTCGTTTCTAGTTCACGAGTTCACTGCCGTCTGATGATGTGTGTGCTTGGTTTTGGCACTGCCACATTTCTGTTCGCCAAGTGGCAGCAGGAGCAGCCCTGGCCCGGGCAGCCCAGTGACCTCGGGCCTCGAGGGTGGCAGAGCCACCTCACAGTGAGGGCACTGGAGCCTCGAACTCACCCCAAAGGGAGGTACCTTTTCAGGAGCTGCAGGGGCTCCAAACACGCGGCCTTTCCCCTTCCGTGGGGGGAGGGGCAGGAGGTCCTAGAAGTGTGGATGTGGAGGGGTCGGGTGTGGGAGGACTTCCCCTACTCTGGCCTTGGGCCAAGACGACCCAGAGGAGCAGAAGCCATGGATGCCTTCCTCGGGACAAAGACACCATGACTCTTGTCAGCAGCAGCTATCAACCTATTCTCCTTCTGATATTTTGCAGCACCATCCAGGCATGTCCCCCAGCCTGGCCACCAGCAAAAGGGGGTTGCAGCACTTGACCTCAGGGAAGCAGACAGCAGGGTGTGGAGCAGTTGCTCAAGCGAGATGGTGCTGCCAGGACAGGTAGTGAGGCCGTGTGTCCCACTCGGCCTTGTGCGAGTCCACCCTGGGTGCCCCAGACAAGTCCTTACTGGAGGGACAGCACATCCCGCAGGCATCGGGAGGCCCCATGCTGCTCTCCCACAGCCCCCGGCTCCCTGCACTGTCCTGGCAGCACCAGCACAGCCATCTGCAGAGTGACCCAGGATGACAGGGTGTGGCTGGGCAGGTCTCCAAGCCCAAACTCCACCCACAGCCTCCTTCCAGCTCATTCAAAGAAGGTGGAGGCCAGTGACCCTTCCTCATCCATGAGAGGCTGAGAGGGGCCATTCTGGATGCCTCCCCCTCCAACCCCGGAGTTCCCCTCCGAGTTCAGAGCTAGGTCACCAGAGCTGCCTGCCAGCGAGCAGCTGACAGAGGATGCTCGCTGACCACCCTGCCTTGGTGCGAATGGGGCAGTGCTGGGCACAGGGGGAGCTGGGGACAGCCAAAGGGATACCACAGGCCTGCTGGGCATTCTCGGCAGAGCGGGGCAGGGGGTGGGGGGAGTGGTCCCTGCCTGTGAACTTGGCAGAAAGGATTAGGCAAGAGAGACAAAACCATATTCCTGCTTTGGGATGCTCCTGTGGGTGCCGGGTGGGAGGGCCTGAGGCAGTCCAGGCAAAAGAGCAGGGTGAGGAGCCAGCTGACCCGGAGGCCACGGAGCACCCTTGGTCAGGGTCTGGGCTGCACCCCTTAGGCTCTTCACCAACCAGCTCAGGCCGGTGAAAACATCTGTGGTTTCAGAGAATTTTTAGGGCAGCAGAGCCCTTCTTCTCAACTCCATGTATAAAAGACAAACCGTCGGGGGCGGAAGGAAGAGGCTGAAAGGCATCCTCGTGGATCAGAGACCTGGATGTGCAGCCCCATCCAACCCTCCCCAACAGCCACAGCTGCCCCTCAGCCTCGGCCTCCGGGTCTGTAAAGTGGGACTTAGTAGAGTGCTACCTGAGAGACAGGGGCCCAGAGAATTTCATGCAGGGCCTGAGAGCAAGGAGTTTCAGCAAAATTACCCCATCAAGAAGGGCAGAGGGGTTTGGAGCCATCCTCCGGATGCAGGATCGGAGGGCCCAGCCACTTCCTGCTCTCAGAGCCTGTGGTCTGGGGGGGGGGCTCAAAGCAGAGACACAAGATCCGAGACCGAAGGTCCCTGTCTAAAGCTGTGCAATCACTGAGCTTTGGGCCCAGCGGGGCTTAAGCCTGGCTCTCAGTAGGTCACGAGGTCACCAGCCTGGCTGCTCAGGGGAAGCAGCTCTAGAGAGTTTCAGATGCAGAAGAAAAGAGGGGTGCTCCTCCCGGGAGCAGAACGACCTGAGAGGAAGTAAGGGGAGCTCAACACCAAGGCCAGGCTGAGCTGGCCTCTCCAAGACCTGCTCCCACCAGCCAGGCTGCAGAGTAGTGGCTCTCAGGCTCCCCGTCCATCTGGGGCCCTCCTTCTGCAACTTGGGCCAGGGAAACACTACCTCTCTCCCCACATTTGAGAAAAGCACTCAGAAGTGGAAGGATCGACTTACCCCCTCCCCCCAGCCTCTGGGGGCGGGAGGGTGATTACCGGCATCCTCCTAACAGTGGTTCACACAGTCCCCCAGACCCAGGCAGAGGGAGGAACTCAGGGATCTCCAAAGGAGGGGCTCCCAGGAAGAGCTCGGAACTACCAAGCACCCAGCTGAGCCCGTTTCCCTCACAGGACGCCATGGCTCCGAGCCACAGGACCCCAAACTCCCAGGCCTGGCCTTACTGGGGTCCTGCTGCCTGGAATCCGGTCACAAATTCCTGTGTGTTAAGGGGTCCCGAGAGCCAGCCCGGTCAGGGCCACTTGACCACACAAGGCTGCGCTGGTCAGGGTCAGAAGGGCCCCTCTTGTGGGCAACAGGAAGAGCTGGGTCAGCCGGCAGCCTAGCAAACATTCTCAGGGCCACCATGGGTAACTTTTCGGTTCGCTCCAGCGCCAGCAAGAGAGGGACGGGAGGAGGAAGTGTGGTTGGTGGCCAGTGGGCACACAGGGCGCGCCTGCTCCCCCACTCCACGGGGCCGCCCCGGGACACATCCCCTAACGTCGCCGGGGCCGGGACACTGCCCGGAGGTAAGGGCACTCAAGGGCAGGAGGGGCTGAGGCCGCCTCCCGTGTCCTTATCACCCTGGGCTGGTCTCCCCCTGCCCGAGGTCCCGCCGGCTCCCCTCTCCAGCAGCGCCCCCAGCCCGGCCGGGACCGGCCAATGCCCAGGAGGCGCCGCCCGTCAGCCACGGCCCCTCGGGGGTCCAGGCCGTGCCCCCGGCCCTGGCCTGGCCCAGGAGTGGGACTCACCTCCGCAAACCCGCGGCGCCTCCTCAGTCCCCGCGGCCCGGGCTCGCTCGCCTGCGCCGGCCAACCCACAACTTGTTCTCGGAGAGCGGGCGGGCCCTCTGCCGCCGGCGCGCTGCCCCGACGGCCTCCCGCGCTGAGTGGCGGAGCGGGCGAGCGCACCGACCCGGGCCGACCCGTCCCGCGCAGCGCCCTGCGCCGCCTCCGTAGCGTAGCGCCCTGCCGGGGCCCCGCGGCTACGGCGCGCCCGGGGCGCACGCGGCGCTGTGAATCCCGCGCCCGGACTACCACTCCCACAAGGCGGCGCGGCGCGCGAGGCAGGCCGGGAGGCGGAGTCCGGGGCGATGGCCAGTAGCCGCCTCCACTGGCGCTCTCCGACTTCCCGGGGCGCCCAGGGAGGTGGCCGAGCCCGGTCCCTGGCGGCGCTGCGTGCTGAAGGGGGCCCCGACGGGACCGGGACTACAACTCCCAGAATGCCCCGCCGGGAGGAAGGGGCGGGACCTCCAGCCCTCCCCGGTCGCGGCGCTTCCGGTTGCCGTGCCGGTAGGCGCGGGGCTGCGGCCGCTGGCCTCTCTCGGGCACCTGAGGTCTGCGGTTTCCGCAGACCCGCCAGCTCCCTGACGGGGTCCTTCTGGACTTGTCTGCTTCCTCGGGTCCCCGCAAAGGCTTCATGGTCCGAAGCTCCGGTTCGCTGGGACCGACCTGGGCTCACCCAAGGCCGCGCCACTCAGTGTGAGTTGGGCACGTTTCTTGTCTGAGCCCCAGTTTCTCCTCGGCCACCGGGGAAACCAGCACGCCCGCGCCGCTGGGAGGACGGAGGGAGGCGCAGTTTGGCGCCTGGCAGGAAGGAAGCCGGTGTGGTGAGCGGGGGGCCTCTGAGCAGAATCCGCCCCCATTCGCAAAGAGCCTCCTCAGGGGCGGCCGCCCCCTGCCCTTTGGGCAGCCGGAGGTCCCTCTGTCGCCTAGAGGCTGTGGAGGCAGCAGGACCTACTGAAAGAGCTTTGGTGTCAGCGGTTTACCAGGCACAAACGAAGCACGGAGAAGCCACGGCGGGGAGTGGGGATGCTGAGGGCGGAGCTCCAGGGACCGTGGTATTCAGGGGCGCGTGGGGATCCTGAGAAGGCACGGCCCATGCAGGAGACACGGAAGCAAGGCCCCTGAGCTAAGACAGATTTAAGGAGAGTGGTTGTGGTCCAATTCTGCCTCCAGATGGAGAGGAGTTTTGCAAGGGGAGGTTAGGTAATGTTTGCTCCAGCGTCCAGTCAGTAGGACCTTCAGGGACAGCGCTCAATGCTCCTGGAAAACCTCCATCTTACTCTCCAGGTGCTGCAGCCAGGACACCCACGTCCCAATCGTAGGTGCTTGGGCTCAGACAGCCGAGACAGAGCTGCTTCCTGAGTGCCTCTGGGGACTCAGCCCATCTCCAGCTTCCTCACCTGCACGAAGGTGACAATGACAGGCCTCTGACGAAGGCCTGGTGGCTGCAGAATCACTAGAGGATGGAGTCAAGGGCCGACTCCTAGTGGTGGCTCAGTGACCACAAGTCCCTTTCCTTCCCAGCCCCCTTCCGTTTGCACTGCCTGGGGTGATTGGGCCAGAACCGGTGTCCACAGCCCTATAACCTCCCAACAAGAAAAACAGCCGAAGTTGAGCCTGGTGACCTGATAGCTGAGATTCCTGCCAGTTCACTGCAGGGTTTTGCAGAGCCAGTCCCTACGTGGGGGTGGGGAGAGAGCAGGAGCATCCCAGCTCTCCCCAGTAAGGGGCCAAGGCCTGCTGTCATAGGGAGAAAGCCCAGTCACCAGAAGAGGGCCTCAGGAGGATTCTTCAAGACTGTCCCAGGAGGGAACTGGAAGGAACAGGTTTCATGTGCAGGGGCAGCAGGAGGACCAGAGCCGCGAGACTAGGGACGCATCTGTATAATCAACCTGTGATCATCTTAGATGTTCTCAGGCACATAGGTGTAACTTTTAAGTAACTATAAAGCAGAAGATAAGTGACCTTCAGGAGATAGCCACCCAGAGGGGAGAGGGGGTGGGGGGCGGCATTAGTTCAAGTGTCCCTGTGCAGGTCTCACTCGCGCTTTTTGCGGCTTTGGGACACAGCAGTGAACAAGACACCCAAACGCTCTCAAGGAGTGGAGATTCTATGGGGATGAGGGCACAGGGACCCTCCGTGGTGTGACAGGCACGTGGGAGCTGAGGCCAGCAGGCGGCTGAGGACAGGACACACCTGTGCTCTGGCAGGTTTTACATAACGACCCGTAATCACCTGCTTTGTGAGACGCCCTCACAGGGCCTCCATCTCCTGGTCTCTGAACCACCAGCAGGTGGAGTGACAGGCACTGGCGCCACAGGGCTGGGGGTGAAGGCGGGCACCCCTTCCTTTAGTGTGGACAGGCTGGAGCAGGCCTGAGCCAAGGACCCGGGCAGTACACATGGGGCACGAAGAACCAGGGGCTGGGGCCGGCTGTGCAGCCACCTGCCAGCAGTCTGCTTCCAGGGGAGGGGCAGAGTCTTGCTCTGTGCTCTTTGGCCAAGACCTCGAAGGGTGAAGCCGGGGCTCTAGCAACGTGAGGGAGGAGCTGACTTGAGACAGGATCTGCTTTGGGGCTGGGGGTGGAGGGTCCCCACACGGGAGAGATGCACTTTTGATACTGGCCTCACGTGTCCCCTGCGGCCCCCTCCAGCACTCTCTGGGCACGCTCCGCCTGGGCCACCCTCTGTAAGAGGCTCTCCAGGAAGCTCTTCCTGGGCAGCAGCCAGGCACTGCCGTTTCCATTTACAATGGGTTTTTGTCATGTGTTCTCCCACCCCACCCTGTCCCAAGGGGGCTCTGTCTCTAGTAGGGCTGGCTGGGACCCCTGCAGGACCAGGGCAAGGATCTCAGCCTAGCCTGGTGGGACCAGCTGGACTGCGGACAGGCCCCCATGTTTAAGAGTGGAAATGGAACGGGTTGGCAGGCCTCAGTGGGGTACGGGGAGGAGCCCCTTCCTAGTTTTGGCTTCACCTGATGGAAAGGCCCCTCCCCACACCCAGCTTCTCCTCCTAGGCAGAGACGGGCCCTTCAGGCTCCTGACAGACAGGCCCGGGACATCACCTGGTGTCAAAGCAGAGGCACTGGAGGCAATGGCCTCCTCCCAGGTCAGTAGAGACATCCCCAGTGCAGCAAGGCTAGGGACAAGGCCCTCCCAGGCCCCCACTGACCTCCTGAACCTGCTGGAGCACCCCGGCACCCCCAGTGCTGAGCCGGCCCCCTTGTGCAACTCCACCAGGAGTCTGGGGGTGAAGCCCACACCCCAGGCCCCACCACAAT